>NC_133947.1:16825091-18075091 GCF_031877795.1 Strix aluco
TGCACAAATAAATTAACTTGAACAAATCCACTCTGATCAATCAGAGGATGTGTCCTGGGGCCATCAAGTCCCATGACCAGCTAGTGCCCATGCTAATAGCAAATCAGTTTTACCACCACAACCAGCACCTTCATGCCAGCAGCCTGAGAGCAGAAGAGTTGCCACACGACAGACTGAACATTGAAGCTCCCTTTATTGCTTCAAGGACCAGATTTGTTGTCCTGTGGCAGTGGGTAGGACCACGTCTGAAGAAAGCCCTGCAAAGGCAGCAGCTGAACTGCTGCCTCACCCCAGCAAGGGAGTGAACACAGGAGGAAACACCCTTGGACCATCTGAAGCTGGCTTTGTAGCATGAAGGGATTAATACTGTTCTAAGTAGTTATGGTCTTGGTCCAGAAAGTGCATGTGATTTACCATCTAAATCCACCAGTCTCTGCAGTCCTGGGGAGAGTATATGCTGTGCCATCTGGGTCTTTAGGGATCACGTGCCAGAGGCATCCAGCTTTTCTCCAGTTCTGCAGGTGGGTGCAAATCGACACTATGGCTCTGAAGGTGCATAAATCCAATGTAAATGTTGTGACTTGTTCATTATTCAGCTCTTTTAAATGGCAAGCCCAGTACAGTCAGTAAATGCCATCAGTTTCTTACATGAAAATAAGCGTTGTCTTCACATACCATATGAAATGTGTGTTTTCATTCTGTCCCTCAAATTTTTAAGAGACTACCAGGTCTTCCTTCCATTTGTCTCCACCCCAGAGGAGGTGTAAAGTCCGCTTTTGTGAGAGTTTGTGTGAATAGCCTGTATAGGTACTTATGGATGTGGATGGAGAAATGGTTATCAGAAAACAGCAGGAAAGCATTTGCTGTGAAGGTAACATGTAGCTCCCAAGAACTCAGAAGCTCCGGATACTGATGGTCTTGTTGAAACCACACGGACAGACGATCTCAGTTCACCAAGTGCCTGCTGAAACCGTACAAGGCCACCAGCACTCAGGGCCATCAACAGCTGTGTAACTCGGGCCACAGCCAGAAGGGTGGTGGCAGCTGTATGCAGGGGTATATATACACCTGATGAAATAAAGCACAGTCCGGGGGACTTTCCAAACAGCTGCCCAAAAGCCACTGACCCTCCACATCTGAGCGCAGAGCCGGGTCAGCCCGCCAGCCTCTGCTCCACCTGGGCAACCCGGAGAGTGAAGAAGCGAGTGCGATGTGCGAGCAGCTCACGCTGGGGGTGAGAGCTGCGGTCCAGAGGCACCACACCACCCCGGCTGCGCCAACAAGCCACGAGAAGCCTGATGAACCTCCAGAAGGACACGTGCAGCGTCCCGCAGCTGAGGAGGAGGAGGAGGAGGAAGCCCTTGGAGCAGCCCTGCCCGCGCTCAGCACGAGCTGCCACGCTGCTCAGGGGCTGGAGCACCAGCTGCGAGGCCAGGCCGAGGCACCAGGGCCTGCGCCCTGCAGGACACACGATGGCTTCGGGGGCAGCACAGCCGCCCGCGGGCAGGCCAGCGAGGAGAAGGAGCCAGGCCCTCCCCGGGGCCGGGAGGCGAGAGGCGATGGGTGGGAAGCGGAGGGTGCCGACCCGACCGACGGCTGGGACAGGCCCCGTGCCCAGGCTCTGCCCGCGCAGGCGGCACCGGCCGGGGAGGAGCAAAGCAGAAGGGAAAGGGGCTGCTCGGGGGGTGCGCAGCGGGACACCCGCCCCGGGCCCAGCCGTCCCGCAGCGCCGGGGTCCCCGGCCGTGTCCCCGCCCCGCGATCGGGCCCGGCCGCTGCCGCCCTCGCCGGGCGGGCCAGCGCCGGCAGCCTTCGCGCCCCGGCGAAGTTCGTCCCGCCGCGCCCGCCGTAGCTCCCGAGCGGTGCCGGGAAGCGGCGGCGCGGCGCCTGCCGGGCCATGTAGTGCTGGCGGCCGGGCCGGTGCGTTGGCGCCGCCCGGGAACTCCAGCCGGCGGCGGCCGCTGCCCGCCCGCGAGCATGGCGGCTCCCTTGGTGCTGGTGGTGCTGGTGGCCGTGACGGTCCGGGCCGTGCTCTACCGCTCCAGCCTCGCCGCCTTCATCTCCGAGCGGGTCGAGGTGGCGTCCCCGTTAAACGCCTGGAAGCGAGGTGAGGCCCGGCGGGCCCGGCCCGCGGCACCGCTCCCCGGCGCGGCTGAATGGGCCGAGGCCCGCGGGGGGGCGGCCGCCCGGCGCTGGGGACGCCCGGGGCCGGCAGCGCGGCTGCAGGCGGGCAGGGCCTGTCCCGCGCTCGGCGCCAGGCCGGGGCACGGCCCCGCGGGCAGGGCCGGGCTGGAGTCCCGGGGCTGGGGACGGGCCGCTCCTCTCCCGGGCCCGACGAAAAGCTGCACGAAACGGTCCGCGGCGGTTGTCCCCGAGGGGAGAGCGAGGGCTCGGCAGCTGCGAGGGGACGGGAGGGGCGCGGGGCCGAGGGCAGGCGTGGTGGTCACGGACGGATGGTGTCAGGCTGGCCGCAGAAGGGCAGGATGCCCCGGTCTGGCCCGGAACATGCAGTCCCAGCAGCCGTGGTTGAGTCGCTTTCATTACGCTGTAACGACACAAGCACTGTTCCGTGGTGTGAACACGACCGCGTGGTTCCCGGTTCGTGCAGAGCTACTCACCGTTTCATTTTCCTTGTGCAGTTTGTGGCCCCACACCTTGTTACCAACGTGATTCAAATTCTCTTCTGAAGACCGAGGTGCAGATTAATCAAGGCTTTTCGGTGGCATTCATCTCTGTAGCATCTGAGCCCATTAGGAACCTTAATTTATTTTAAAGACAGCCTTTTGGGAAAAATAATATCCAGTTATTATGCAGGTAAAATTATTTGCAGTTTTGGGGTGGAAAACAGTGGCCCAGAGTAATAAAGATCAAAAGCATGAATGCATTTGATGACCTGAGGCCTCTGCTCCAGTGTGCAGCACTTCACACGTTGTAGTTTCAAAATACAGCTCTCAAGAATTCCCTTGCAGCAATGGATACTTTCTAAATCTTACCTTAGAGCATGGAGGTAGGCATCTAGATAGTAAGGAGCACAATTAGGATCACCTTGAAAAGTCTGGGCTGTCATCATATGAGAACTTCGTGGCAGAGACACAATCGACTTCTGCAGCATACCCCTGAACTGAGAACCTCTTGTTGCTTCTTGCAGTCTCCTGCCTCATTTACTTCTCAAAAAACGGACCCATTTCCCATAGCTTCTTTCACTGCATATGCTGCTCAATCCCCAGGGAACCTTTGTGCTCAGTGAGGTGGAGATCCTCTGGAAAAATGTGTATACATTGCAGTGCAAGCTGTAATTACATGATTGCAAAGGATCTGAATTAAGGCTGCAAAATGTCAGGAAGTTTCTACAATGGATAAAACTTTTAGCTTTGCCTGGTAATGTGTATTCATTTCTTCTCTTTTATTCTGGTTTTGGACCGTTCAGGTCCCTCTACTTAGGCAAAATAGTTCAAATTCTGTATTATGTGATGATTTGTCCTCCTAGAATTAAGTATTTCTTCAGCATAGATATCATGTATCGCATAATAGGTGACTTAAAATCAGTAAGTATATAGCTAAGTAGAAAACATTTCAGCTGTAAAGTTTTTCGCTGAAACAAATAAATAGACTACAACTGACCATTCAGTACTAAAGAAATTTGCATGGCAGAAATTAGGAAGCAATCAATTCTATCTGGTTGTTGGCCTTGTGAGATTTTGTGTCACCCATTCAGATGGCGATTCAGTGTTTCTCTTCCCACATTACAGGATTCTAATGCCGGTGTTTTCTATGTTTCAGTGGTTGAAGGATTAGCTCTGCTGGATTTAGGTGTCTCGCCATATTCTGGAGCTATTTTTCATGAGGTTGGTGTGCATGCTTCATTTTATTTAAGTGGCACGTTTCTTTGTCTTACTGTTCACAGACTGGCAAAGGCTGGGGACCTGTCTTGTCCCAGAGACTTCAGAGAACTTGCAGTCATGTAGTTGCCTGTGCAACAGTTGTGTATGTGGTGACTAGCACAATGAGCAAACACAGTTCATCACAGAATAACTTGTTGCTGTGCAGATGATAGACGTAGTAATATTTGTTACTGCATAAGGAGAGTCTAAAATAAGGGAAATCTGTAATAAGTAAAATACTCTGTTCACATCCAGATGTTTCTGTCAGCAGAAGCCAGAGCAGGGAGGGACAGTGTCATTGTGAGTCTGAACGTAATTTTACTGGATAGCAGCATCTTCAGTTCCTGCATTTGCAGAAATAGTAACATTAGCACAAGCATGCAGTACGTTTACTCCTCATTTTGAAAACACCTCCTTCCTCCAGCCTTAAGCACCTGTGGGGGTTTGTGCCCTCGAGTGGTCTTGTTGATAGGAAGGGACACTCATACATAGTGTCACCTGGGGGTGAGGCAGATACTTTGTATACCTCTGAAAACTTGTTTCTCTTCAATAAATTCTCCTTTAAACAGTTTTTTCCCAGACTGTGAATATTTTCCTATGCTTATTTATACCATCACATTATTTTAAAAGTATTTCAAAATAAGTATATTTTCTCACAGTGAAGACTGAATTTACACCATGTAAATATAGTGCTCCCAGATTAAGCTTTTCTGTCATGGGAATAATTCAGAAACATGCTCTTCCTCTGGAAGCAGGAGCAGGTCCTCTGGAAGGAGGAGCAGGTCCTGACCTGGAGCAGGTCATCTTGAGTGCCATTAAAAGTCATATAATGGACAACCAGGGGATCAGGCCCAGTCAGCATGGGTTTATGAAAGGCAGGTCCTGCCTGACAAACCTGATCTCCTTCTGCAACAGGGCAACCTGCTCATTGGATGAGGGAAAGGCTGTGGATGTTGTCTACCCTGACTTCAGTAAGGCCTTTGACACCGTTTCCCACAGCATTCTCCTGGCAAAACTGGCTGCTTGTGGCTTGGATGGGCACACGCTTTGCTGGGTAAAAAACTGGCTGATGGCCGGGCCCAAAGAGTTGTGGGGAACGGAGTTAAATCCGGTTGGCGGCCGGTCACGAGTGGTGTCCCCCAGGGCTCGGGTTTGGGGCCACTCCTGTTCAACATCTTTATTGATGATCTAGACGAGGGGGTCGAGTGCCCCCTCACTCAGTAAGTTTGCAGATGACACCAAGTTGGGTGGGAGTGTTGATCTGCTCGAGGGTAGGGAGGCTCTGCAGAGAGACCTGGACAGGCTGGAGCGATGGGCTGAGGCCAACTGTATGAGCTTCACTAAGGGCAAATGCTGGGTGCTGCCCTTGGGCCACAACAACCCCCAGCAGCGCTACAGGCTTGGGGAGGAGTGGCTGGAGAGCTGCCAGTCAGAGAGGGACCTGGGGGGGTTGATTGACAGCCGGCTGAACAGGAGCCAGCAGTGTGCCCAGGTGGCCAAGAAGGCCAATGGCATCCTGGCTTGTGTCAGCAATAGCGTGGCCAGCAGGGACAGGGAAGGGATCTCACCCCTGTGCTCAGCACTGGTGAGGCCGCCCCTCGATGAGTGGGTTCAGTTTTGGGCCCCTCACTCCAAAAAGGCCATTGAATGACTCGAGCGTGTCCAGAGAAGGGCAACGGAGCTGGTGCAGGGTCTGGAGCACAGGTCTGATGGGGAGCGGCTGAGGGAACTGGGGGGGTTTAGTCTGGAGAAGAGGAGGCTGAGGGGAGACCTCATCGCCCTCTGCAACTCCCTGAAAGGAGGGTGCAGAGAGGGGGGATGAGTCTCTTGAGCCAAGGAACAAGCACCAGGCCAAGAGGGAATGGCCTCCAGCTGCGCCAGGGCAGGGTCAGACTGGCTCTTAGGAAGGATTTCTTTGCAGAAGGGGCTGTTGGGCGTTGGAATGGGCTGCCCAGGGCAGGGGGGGAGTCCCCATCCCTGGAGGGGTTGAAGAGTCGGGTTGACCCAGCACTGAGGGATCTGGTGGGGTTGGGAATGGTCAGGGTGAGGTTCATGGTTGGACTAGAGGAGCTTCAGGGTCTTTTCCAACCTAGACGATTCTGTGATTCCTCTTACCCTAGAAGGAAAAAGCTGTGGGTGGGAGTAAGAGGATGATAGGACTGTAGTCCTACTGCTTATTGTTTTTAACGTGCTTTTTTCTTTTTGCTTTATAAAAGACTCATCTAAACAAGAGGCTAAACAGTGAAACCATCTATGTAGTAAATACTTTCAGAAATGTCTGTAAACAACCTGAAAAAATTATTTTCTAAGGCTGATCTTTATATGGTTTCTATTGTAACTCTGCCACTATAGTAGTAGAATTGAAAAGTTGGAATAGAATATAATTTTCAAAGTTGATGGTATCTTTTATAAAGTGTAATGAGAACTTTGCAAGGAGAAAGACTAGTAAGTGTGTTTTGATTAATCACTTTACTCTGAAGTAACAGCACTGTAGAAGAGGCTAAGGAAAATGAGCTTTTGTCATCTCTCATAGTACTACTCCATTTTTCTCATCAAATTGCCAGTTGTTTTATCTGGACAGTGTTTGACATGGGTTTCCCTTCTGCTCTCTTTTAGACCCCACTGATAATATATCTCTTTCACTTCCTGATTGAATACGCAGAATTTGTGTTCATGGTAAGTGCTCTTGGAAAGCTCCTCTGGAAAGGTCCCATTCTGTGAAATGCTGAGTGTGACTTTCCTTTTACTCCTGCAAGAATCGGGGGTCTTCATCCTCCTTGTAGTGCAGATTCCTGCTGAGCTCACAGTTTAATTAGGAAGAGAGCTTTGCCTGTACAAACCCACATTGTTGTACATATTCCCTTTTTTGTGAGCTCTTGGTTAGGTAAGTATCCCCACAGAGGGATGGGAAGTTGGCATTTGCTTTCAAGTTTCAAAGGTTACTTCTTACAGGTCTGGGTATTTTGTCCCCCCAGCCTAATCCCGACATTGCTGTGTTTCTCACTAAAACCCATTGCCAAAGCCCAGGCAGAGAGCACAAACGGGTTAGTCCTCCAAATGTCTCTTGTAAACTATTATCTGAGTTCTGCATAATTTAGAAGGACAGAAATCATACAGCTGGCTGCTCATGCCACCTGGTGGAGCCTCCCTCTGCAAATCCCTGCTGGGCAGGTCTCCGGCAGAGCTACAGCCCTTGTGCTGGTTGTGCAATGACTGTGCTGCTGCTGCCTGGTACGCTGGGGACAGCTTAAGGCACTGTCATGCTGGGTTAATGGCCAGGTGGGCTTAGCCAGCTGGGCACTGCCCCAGTGTTGCCTGTGCTCTAATTAGACCACCGATCCCATTACCCTCGCACACTTCTTTCCATTAACGATTTCATTCCCCTTAATTCCCCATTCCCTTGTTTTGTAAATATTAATATCTTTGATACAGATCATGGCTTCAAGGTTAAGCAGTGGTGTGTGAGCACAGTGTACAAATCAGCAATCTAGTGTTTTTAAAGGTTGTTTTTTCTTCTTGTGAGCCATGTCAGACCAGAATCCTTATTCAGCATTTCAGTACTGCCCAATATCTTTTTCTCCATTTGTTTATTTTGCTTACAGCCAGTCTGTCTGTGCCTTGCTTTTTTAGATAACTGATGTGCTAACTGCTGTTGCCCTTTACTTGGCCATCCAGGACTTCAACAAAGTTGTGGTAAGCTGACTTGTTAGTGTTGCTGGTCCTCTTCTCCCAGCAAGTATAATTATCTCGTGCCAAAGACAACACATGCCAGAGGATGCAGTATCAACCAGTCTGTGTTGCAGTAGATCTGATCACATCTGGATGATCAATAAACATGGGCACTTAATGTGGTAAACGACTGAGGTATTTTAAGTTTTGTTGTAGCTGTATTACAGTATGAAACAAGTTAGTGTCTGTAGCTACCACACTGCACTTGAATGATGATCACAGCAGTGTAGATACATTGATCTGAAAGGAGTATAAAGAATTTGAGAAATTTGTGAGAATGCAACAGCCAGTGAAATGCAGACAAGTCTAGGGTCACATACTCAAGAGATGTGAGATTTTGGAACATGTACTGAAAACCCACCTTCAGTTGTGGCAGTTGTCAGCAGGCAGAATTTGATTACTGGACTATGGATTTGGCAAGACTTGAGCACCCTTTGCTCCCCTCTGCTCCTGCTACAATCTTCTGTACATTTTGTAGCTAGAGCCTGGAATGTTTTAGCTTGAACAGGGTTTGTGTTTGCACACAGCATGAGTTAATACACAGATTGGAAATGTGTAAAGGAAGGAATAAAACCTTTCAAGGATGCTGAGGTGACATAAATATTCTGGTGAGCAGGGTGAAAGTCTGACACCAGATATTACTTGTTCCTTTTGAATTATAAGTACATGTATTTGGAGGTGAGTGATTCCTCCCAGCTCTCTCTTATCAGTAGCTCAAAGAACTGCAGATGTGTAAAAACCTGCATGTGAGTTACTTTGCTCGTTGAGAATTTATTGCCAGGATCTCTCTCCTTCAGTCTCACCATGCCATAATTCAGTAGGTTCATAATTCACACTTCTCTTTTGTTTCCATAGAGAGCATCATAGAACAAGATAGATTAAAGAGAGAGATTTTGGGTCCCTAAAGGAGATTTGGCATAGAGGTATTCTGTCTTCAAAATAACAAAGACTGCATACTTCTGTGACTTGGTTTCTCAGGGGCTTGTATGTTGAACAATGAATTTATAAAGTCAGCTTTTCACTGGAGATCCAGACAGGCTTTAGGAAGATTGGAAGTATTAAACTCTAGTGTGGTGAATTCACTGGCAGCTGTGTCAAGAGCTGAACACTGGGAATTAAGGAAGTTCAAATAAGTAGAGATTATCTGCTTTCTTCTGACTTCGACTTCAGTTGTTAAGTATTTAGGAAAAGAGAGTGGGGGTTTTCTTCTGTTTGTACAACACCTCACATAACATGAGTTTTGCCTCATGTCTGGGGCTCATATATGTCTTACAGTAACGGAAATCCTGAGTAATAAGAAATAATGACTTTCCTCATCTGACAGTCTTTGGTCATTCTCCCTTGTTCAGTTCAAAAAGCAAAAGTTCCTAATAGAACTGGATAAATATGCACCAGATGTGGCTGAACTCATCCAGACACCCATGGAAATGCACTACATCCCCCTCAAGGTAGCACTATTGTAAGTATTGCTTCTTGTAGGCTGCAGTACGCTGCTTTGGTTCCTCAGCTCCCTCTGGGTTGTATTTGTCTGATTTGGGGCTTCAATGTTTGTTGAAGGTTGGGGGTTTTTTCCCCCAGAAATTCTGAATTTCCTGTTATACATAAAAATCCCCCCAGCCCTGAATACTCAGTTTGAAAGTAAAAAACAGATACTTTTCCAAATGTCTGTTGCCAACAAGTACATTCACTCAGGCCCTCTAAGGCTCAACAGCATAAGGTCATTAATTTGGTAGCAAAAATGTACCTGCACAGATCCCATTCTCATTTATTTGCCTGTATGCTAATGTTATCAAAATTGATTCTATGCCTCCCAAATGTCTCAGGCATCTTTTCAGAAAAGTTAGGAGAATTTTTGAGCAGTTGGACAAAATGTTTGCTGAATATCACAACTTGAATATCCCAGCATTGCTTATAACAATTCAGATATTTTGTCATCTTAATAATGCTGTGTCTTGGTGTTCCTCTGTGTACTAAACATTTTTTTTATTTTAGCAAGCTTCAACTAAAACAAATAATATGCAGGCAAGGTACTTTATTTTTTTCGTTGAGTTTTTTTTCATTGACATATATACATTATAATCTTAATTATTCTGTGTCAGAGAGACATTAGTTGTTATTTTTTCTTATTTTCGTATGAATTTTGTAAAATGGTAAATTCCCCAGGGCGAGAAAGGTAGAGTGGGTAAATTGCAGACTGTTTTGTATTTAACATTGTTGCACATTACCACAGCAAAGTTGGCTTAAATTGTACCTATCCTGCTGTAGGCTGTCTCTCTGGAAACACAGAAAAAGGCAGACTGGACTCAGAGAAGTAGGAAAAATGTGAAGAGATAACTAGGAAATCATCAGCCCTGTCTGCTCACTCTGATGATTGATCTAGTTATTAACGAGGTTGATCGATACATTATCTTGCTTACTGTATTGGTAATCCTTCCAAACATTTTTCTGTCCTTTGAACCTAATTAAATGAGATTCTTGTAATTCTCATTTCCAAAAGGAGCTGGCATCCTTAGTAATAAAGTGTGGCTGTATTCTGGAAGGTAAAGGTGCTCAGAGTTTGCTGTCTTTCTACAATTCCAATTAAAATATGCAAGATTTTCATAACTGGAAGATTTTGTGCTCAGATCCTGCCATAGTGAACATAAATGATTGCTCTGCCATAGCAGGAGTGTGCAGGTGCAATTGTGTTGGGGGAAACTCTGCTAA
The DNA here is from genome assembly GCF_031877795.1 of Strix aluco. Lineage (NCBI taxonomy): Eukaryota > Metazoa > Chordata > Aves > Strigiformes > Strigidae > Strix > Strix aluco. The sequence continues at coordinate 16,835,407 of NC_133947.1, forward strand.
TGTCTCAGGATTTGTTTCCATCTTGCTGTCTTCTCGGTTTTATTACTTCTTCAGAGCCAGTAGATGTGAGTAGCAGAAAGAGTTTACTTTGGACCCCATAATCCTAGGCCTGACTGAATAAATGCACAGTGTTTCTGCAAAGCAAGAAACTGTTTTGGTAGTAATTTTCTAGGATAGAACTTTCATTTTAGACGTTTTCCAAACTGTCTCCTTTTCTCCCATGTGCTCCCTGTGGACACTGTGTCCCAGGCTACAATCCAAAGATCTGTTTTTTGCTCCAGACTGAGAACTGAGTTAATTTGATGATGAGAGGATCCCACCAAATGTAAATAAACAAAAAGAAATGGGAAAGTGCATCTGTTTTTTCCTTTGAACATCTCTTTAATTAGATGCTATGTCTTTCAAATGTAACTTGAGCTTTGCTCTTTTTCAGCTATCTGTTAAACCCATACACTGTGATGTCTTGTGTGGCAAAGTCCACCTGCGCCATCAACAACACTGTCATTGCATTCTTCATTTTAGCTACAATAAAAGGTAATGAATGAAGAAAAAATGGTACTTTATGAATTTGTAGAAAGATTAGAAAAGTGGCAGAAATTAAATCAAGGTGGAACTTTGCAGATATGATTACTACAAAGATCTCTGTGAAACACAGCAGAAATGGGACTGGAGCAAAGTTCTACTTGAAATGACGAGATCAAGAGACTTTATAGTCAAGTCAAAACTTACTTTCACCTCAGTGTACCTAGAAGTTTTATCTCTAAAAATTGACTCCTTTTCCTGGATGGCTTCAAGTAGTTTTCTGTTTATGAAAATGCATGTCTCTGTGTAGGAGGACATTATGCTCTGCTGCTCTTTATTTTTGTACATGAATATGCACTTAAAGTGTTGTAGGCAATTTATTTTCAAAGTGTGTCTTTGAACTTTTATTCAAAAGCAAGCAGTTGCCTGCAGCTATTATTTGGATTTCATTCACAGTTGTAAGTTTGGTTTGAAATTGGCTAATTGAGCTTTGGGGAAGCAGAAACAGTAACCAAAGACTCATACTGGCACAGTTGAACGGATTATGACAGAATAGCTGTTTCATTCATTTTGTGTATAATACCAGGTTTCTGTTTCTTTTATGACTCCCCAGTACTAAAGTCTTTTAGCATGTGTGATTTGTACTAGTCACATAAGTTTTCAGAGTTCTCTGCTGCATCAGAGGAAAGGTCAGTCTGATCTCTTGTCTCCAGTGGTGCCCAGACCCAGGCATCACAAAGAAAGCTGATGTAGATTGGTTTTGTTAGTGTTTCCAAAATAAAGTTTTCCTCCAATTACCAACTAATCGAGGCAGGAGGGGTTTTGGTTTAAAAGCAAACGTGTGGGCTCCATTTAGTTAAACTGTCCAGTCATAGACAAAACTGTAGTGGCTGTCCCCTGTGTTTTCTCCCCCATTGGGAGCGTGGCAGCCTCTAGTTTTAAAGTGGGCAAAGAGAGGATATCAGGTTATGACTATGATTTCTGGGCACCAATTGTTTAGATCTGTGCAGAATGGAACACTCGATAAAATAGAGGATAGGGAGGTTTCTGTCTAGGAGAGTGTAGTTGAAGAATGGAGAAGGTTCATCACCTGGTGACCCTGTATTTTCCTCTTCCAAAAGGTGGAAGCAGAGAGAAGTTTACTGAGTGATGTCAGTAGGCTGACAGTGCAATGCACTGAGTCAGGATTCTTGCTGTCTGAGCTGTATTTTTATAGATGACTTCCATCAAGCGACGTAAGACAAAGCTGTAACCAGGCTACTGCACTGGGTGCTTGTATTTTTATTGTTTAACCTGGGACCTCTTGGACTTGATTTCTGATGTTGGTAGTTGGGCAATGTGAGTAGTCAGCACTTAGCTCAACCTGAGACACCTCAGATAAATGCCTTCTTCAGCATAGGCATTCATATTTTTAAGACCACTTGAAAAAACTGTGCTAATCCTTTCTCTGCCTCGGTTTTGGTATCTGTAATGTAGGGCTAATGCCACTTCATTCCTTTAGCTGCAGACTTTCACTTGCTCTCTTTCACAAAGCTTTGCTGAGGGCCCTGACACATTCTGGTGACGAGGTTATCCAGCATGCTCAGTATAACAGTTGTTTCATGTGGATATGACATAAGTGAATGCATTCCCGTGCATAAACAGCAGTCTGTACATAGACTGAATTACACGAATCTCTTCCTGTGTGTGAACGATAGGAGATATAAACCAGTCAGCGGTTCTTTCTTGTGAGAGAATCACCTTGGTATGAGTCATTCTCTATTCAAAATGTAGTTAAGAAAAGGACACTCCAGGACACATTCTGCTAAAAACACCTTTAGGTGGTGTTTGGATATTTGTAAAGCCCCTGCAGAGGGTTATGCGTTTTTTCCCATTTGGACTTCCTGTCTGTAAGAATGTTTATATTAAATGTTCCTTACAAATGAACATTTCTTTTTTCTCTTTGCAGGTAGTGCCTTCCTCAGTGCTGTGTTCCTGGCCTTAGCAACATACCAGTCACTCTACCCTCTCACACTGTTTGCTCCAGCACTCCTTTACCTTCTACAGGTATATGATTTCTAACTGTTGGTACCTGTCATCTTGTTGTAGCTGTGCAGAGACAGTCCTTAGCTATCGAGAGGGGAGTTGGGCAAGTCCTGAGTTTCAGAAAAAGTGACTCTCCTCAAGCCATGGAAAGTTTGAAGCCTTAATGGGGATGCCCATGTGTAGAAAGTCATCTACAGAACTGGCTGATGTTTAGGTTGCCTGAAGTAAGTGCTGTTCTTCGTGTTGTGTGAATAGCAATGAGGATTTTAAACCTGGAGAATTTCCTTTGCACTGACGTGGATCAGTGAGCTGTGTTTGAATGAGGAGCTGTATGTCTGAATCACTCAAACTTGGAAAAGCTGATTTGGAGTTTAACGGCAAAAGGCATGTGCTTGTGTAAGTGGCTGGTTGCCCTTGGCCTTCTTCCCTCCACATTAACAAGACCCCTGAATGCCAGCAGGGCTGACCTTGATCGTTCATGGGTACACAGTGCCTCAACAGATGGACGCTGCTCCGGGCAGACCTAGCCCAGCAGTAGGCTGGTAGGCACAGCTGCAGGCAGGGGTAGGATTGAAAGCTGAGCAGCTCTTTCCCGTGAGTGGATTCATCCCTGGTTCGCCTGCACACTTCGCACTGGTCCCTCTCTTAGCTCTTGTGCTGATGCTGTAAACAGTGACTTAACTGAGAGTCCAAATTATAATACACTTAATGAAAATTGATCATTTGCTAGTCTTACTCTGATATGGGAGCAAGGTGAGGCTGTGACCACTAGCAGAGGACTCTCACCCCAATTCACAGATCACTTGGTGATCGTTTTCATTATTTTGCCATTCTGAAAGTCCTGCTGTTGGGTGTTGCACTAGACTTTCTTGGTTGCTTCTGTCCTGTCTCCCTCATGATTTCTGTAGCTAATCTTTCGTTCATTACAGCCTATTCTCAAATCTCTGAGCTTCAAAAGAGAACAGAGAGTCAGTTCTAGTCCATTTTCCTTCCCTGGCTCTCTGACATGAACGTCTCTTACTTTTTTTTCAGAAATTTTATTATTGCTACTCTTTGCAAGACAAGAACTTCTACAGACTCGGTGTTGCTTTTTCAGTTTGATAATTTTTAGGAGCATTTACTTTACATACTTTATATTTTGGTCTCATTTGTTCTCTTTTAACTTTCGTCAAAGTAAAGTGACATCAAGTACAAGCATTGCATCCACAAGCAACAACAAGTGCTTTGATATGTGAATGCCTAATTTGCAACTTGTATGGGGGATCGTGCTAGTGTGTGTTCTTTTATCCAGATTTGTAAATGAACTTTTCTGCATTCTTTGTATAGAATTAAATAGCTTTTCTCCAGCAGTTTCCAATCTGTCCTGCCAAAAATCCTTGGTAAACTTGCTTACATTGTTCCAGCAAGTAGCATTAAGCACGCTATGAGAAAACAGAGCATGCTTTACACAGAGCCCCCATCAGTTAGAGCTGGCTCTCTGTTCATCTCCTGCCAATGTAAACCCTAGCACCAAATGGAAAAGCTACATCATTGACTTGGAGCTGCAGAACTCTGAGCAATTCCCAAAGGTGTTTGCCCCTGTGTGTGTATTTGTCTTTACAAATGCAGTCAGGGGACCTCTTGGAGTGAGATACCCATATGTCATGTTATGTGACCAGGGCATGTGGCAGTGGCAGGACAGCAGCAGGTGTCTTTGTCTGAGGAGGCAGCCTTTTAGGGGGGCTCCTTTGTGCTTAGGAACCCACTGGATGTCCTCTTTCCCTGATTTCAGCAGAGCATGAGTGCCAGGCCATGTGGTGGAGACCTGGCATCACAGAGTGGTGGGTCACGGAGCAGGGCTCTGGGTGACTCAGCCGATGTGGGTGCACGCAGTAGAAGGCAGGCAGCAGTACAGTAGTGCAGACATCTAAGATACAAGTGTAGCTGTGAGGACGTATGTGTAAATCTTACACTGAGTACATGAGATGACTCACTGCAAGCAGAAATGACCAGCTTAGCTACTGTAGTTCTGGAAATATCTGCGATGTGTATTACTTAATTGGCCAGAGTGAAGAACATCAAGCAAATCCTGCTCGAGAGATGCTCTTTTCAGTGCCATAGTGCCAGTGTTTGCTTTCTTTCATCAATTTAAAATTATGTTCTGAACACTTAAGACTTTATTGGGGCTTTCCACTTGATGAGGGATATCTGCCTTCTTGTATTTCATTTTCAGCGTCAATTCATACCAATAAAACTGAAAAGTAAAAGCTTCTGGCTCTACACCATGCAGTATACAGCCCTGTATCTGTGCAGCCTGGTGGTCATCATCTGCCTCTCCTTCTTCCTCCTCAATTCCTGGGATTTTATCCCATCTGTTTACGGGTTTATGTAAGTATAAGGATTTTTACTGTTTTTTTCTGTCTAGCCGCACCATGTTGTTTCTTGTGCATCACACACAGGCGCCCCACTCACTGTCCTAAGGAGCATGTGATCTGTGATTTTACTGGCAATGCAAGAAGAGAAATAGTGTGTGGAGGAGAGCAGGCATTAGCCGACTTCTGTTAATTAAGTAACAGAATTAGAGAAGACAGGAGATGTTTTCCACTGAGTTGATTGGAAATGGATTTGATTGTTGATGTACCATGGCTGTGAAATTTTCATCTCTGGAGAAATGTCTGCTTGGGAACAGTTTAAATCCTTCAGGGGCATAGGGAAGGATTAGTCACTTTTCTCTTGAGGTTTTCACCCCTTTGGTTTCTCTTCCACAGATTTAAAATGTAGGTCCTCCATCCAGTAGCACACAATGGTTAATTAATGTAACAGAAGGGCAGTGGAAAACAACCATTTAAAAATGTTACCTTGACTTTTCTTTTCAAATTTCAGCCTTTCCGTTCCAGATCTGACACCCAATATTGGCCTTTTCTGGTACTTCTTTGCAGAGATGTTTGAACACTTTAGTCTTTTCTTCATATGCGTGTTTCAAATCAATGTATTCTTCTACACCATTCCCTTGGCAATAAAGCTAAAGTAAGTATGTTTCCCTGCTAGTGTTTTTACTCTCAGTTGTCTGGTGGAAGCTTGTAAGGCTGGTGTCAGATGCCTGGATCTCTAAGCCTGAAAAAGATACGTTTTTCAACAGGGCCTATCCTCCTCATTTCCCAAAGTTTCAATCTCTGTTCCTTTTGAGTGAGTTGGGCTCTGCTATGCAACAGATGTGTTACAGGCATCAAAAGAGAGAGCAGAAATGTAGGCTATAGGGGTGCCTGCTCCCTGCCAGCGTAACCCAGTGTAGTCAGAAAGCAAGAACTGTTGGCTGGAACTTCAGATTCTTTATTGTCAGAAAAAAGGTGAAAACTTGGGGACATTCTTAGCAGACTGCACTGATGTTACCCTTCTTTCTGATAAAAACACCCATTAACGTGCCTGGATTCTCAGTGAGCTTATCCTGTTGACTTGGAATGGATACAGATGCCGTGACATACCAGAGGGATAACTATGGGCTTCTGCAAATAACCTGCAGAGAGGAGGTGCTGATTGCTTTTCAGTGAATAAGACAGAGCCCAGATGACCAACTGTTTAAATGTATGTTGAGTTGAGGCACAAAGTTCCTGTGTGAGGGCAGTGAGCAGATGTGCACCCCCTTACACTGCTTCTCTGCAGAGCAGCTCCGTCTACCCCACCCAGCACTCAGAGGCTGGGGTACAGAGGGAACAGGGGTACAAGAGCCTCTTTGAGCCTATCCCATAGTACATTTGTGTCCTTGCTGATATTTTCCATTCTATGAATCTATTTATTTCCAGTTTCCAGAAGCCCTACTGCATCCTCTCATCCTTTGTGTCTTTTCCCTTCTATAGGGAACACCCTGTGTTCTTCATGTTTGTCCAGATCGCAATCATTTCTATCTTCAAGTCCTATCCCACCGTGGGAGACATTGCGCTGTACATGGCCTTCCTTCCAGTCTGGAGCCACCTTTACAGATGTAAGTTCTTTGTGTTTGATTATTGCTTATCTGGAATGGACAAGGGCCTGTCCAGTAATTGTCACCACTAAACCAAACTAGGCCCATGTCCACAGGCTGTTGTGGCCTCCTTGGAGTGGCTGGAAGGAGGCTTGATTTTTCTGGTGATACAGTCTCTAATGTGTCTTTAGGACTAGGGTTGAAATTGGTTGAGGGAGGGAAGTTTCACTTGTACCTTATCTTCCCCTTCTCTCCAAGTTGATCTGAAGATTATCTTTTTTGTAAGCACCTTTTACAGTCCTGCACAAGGGATGTGACTTATTTAAAGTACATTGATTCTTCAAATGCTTCACTCCCATTTAAGGCTGTGTAATTTGAACACTGCTCCTGCACCTCGCAGTGGTTGGTTGTTTTGTATCTGCTTGTTTGCTTAGAGCAAAAGTAACTGAATTACTCCAAGCAGTTGTCCATTTTTTCTTAAATGCTTCATAAAGAACCTCTTTAGCTCTTTAAATTGCCAGAGAGCTTCCTGATGATTTTCAAACTCAGTCTCTAGAAACTGCTACACTAGGGAGATTTGGAAGTGCTGTGTTTTTCCTGGTGTTTTTTGCCTAAACCAACTGCATTGCCCAACCCTGCCAGGTTGTCTGGGCCTGTTACTGCAGTCTTCTCTGACCCAGGCCAAGTGTGTGGGCAGCTAGCATGCCTGATGTCAGGAGACGTAATCAGGAGTCAAGAGATTTGGAGACCTATTAGTTTCTAGGCTATATTAGGCTCTATTAGTTTCAGACTAAAGAAAGCTAAGGCCAAAGCAGCTGTGATGAAACAGGTCAGGAAGCCCCAGGCTAGCCCTGAGCATGTTGCAGCCGTAGCAGGTGATGTACTTCTGAGAAACCACGACTCAGCATAGTTCAGCTGCGCGTTCCAAGCATCAGATAAGGGCACTGTGACCAGTGAGAGGGATAGTCATGTGTCACATGTTCCCACCCCACAGTGAGTGAACAGATGTACTGAACAGAAGTTTAAAAAGATAGGTGTGAACAGGTTTGGATGTGACAATGCTCTTGAAATGTCAGATAGCTCCCTTCAGCTGCAGAATGATTGGGAGTCTCAGTTACCTTCAGGGACATTGGCTGATCTATGGACAAGCACAGCCACACAAGAGCTGGGATGAATTATAATACTGCTGCCAAAGGACAGGCATGAATAGTTCACAGAAAACAAAATCTTTGCTGGCCTAGTAGTTCCTAACTCTTTTAGACAAAGTTGTGCTTGCTTTTTGTCCTTCTGACACATACTCACACAGACTAATGGATTCTGGCCACACTTGTACCTCCTGAGGTCCTGTGTTTGTCAACACATTTGACCAATATGAGTTTCTTCCTTTTATGGTTCTTTCATTTCCGTACCACCTCCTGAGAAAGTATCTCTTTTCCTGTGGCCCACAGGTTCATTTTTTTCCTTTGTCTCAGCTTGGCAAGGCTAGGGAATGGCAGACTCTGCTCTCTGAATCGTGGTGCTGATGGAAAGGCCCTTCTCCAAACTGCTAGTTACTGTAGTGTAGACACTAACAAGCCAAAGTCCTCCGAGGAAGAATGTTTGGAAGCAGGACCTAGAAGGAAAGAGCTACACATGAGGATTTCACACTCAAGCAAAAGCAGAAGTATTTATTTTAAAGGGAAATATAGTGGATTTCTTCTAAAATAAATTACTAATTAATTCTTACTAAGAAGTTAATTCTTATAAAGAGTTAACTCTGAATTCTTATAATAATTATAATTAGTTATTATAAAAAGAAATTATTGATTAATTCTTACGAAATTATTAAAGCAGACTGTGAAAGGTTATTGGAGGGAAGTATGCATTGGCAAGCACCTCTCCCCCACCCCACATACCCGAAATACCGTTGCTGGTTGCGTGAGCACCAATAAAGCATCATTTTAACAGCTTGGTTTTCTTTTGCAGTCCTCCGGAACATCTTCATCCTCTCGTGTGTGCTCGTTGTCTGCTCCCTCCTGTTCCCCGTTCTGTGGCATCTATGGATTTATGCAGGAAGTGCCAACTCGAATTTTTATTACGCCATCACGTTGACTTTCAACATAGGGCAGGTTCGTAGCGCGAGGCAAAGCGGGCTGCGCTTTGGGTGGGCACTGGGTCGGCTGTCCTGTCAGCAACAGTGAATTCTGCAGGATGTGTCTGGCTCTTTGCATCCTGTGTAGTCCTGCACAGCAGCCTCCTGCCTCTCCTAGCTCCAGCTGAACTCTGCCTAGTCGTTACCTTCTGGCACACTAATGGGAAAGAGTTCTTGTAGTATTTGAGCTGTAGCTTAACAATCCAGCCAGGCTGTACTGCAGGGTTACACAGTCTGTGGCTTGATAGCGGAGAAAAGCATCTCGGTATGGCAGGACTAAGAGCACACGTGAATGGAGAAGGTGAGCTGAGGGGAAGTGGAAAAAAACATGGGGCAGCAGCAGCGGGGCCAGACAACAGCCAAATGAGAACTGCCCATACATGGGGATATGGCACCAATTTTTCTGAGCATTATACCTCACTGAAACGTGGCGTTATGGGCACGTGCAGGGTCCCAGTCATGCCAGGGCTTGCTCTCGAGGTCATTCTAGATACATGACTTTCACTAGCCGTAGGGAGAACAGAGCCTTGCACCCCTGGAGGGTGGGAGTCAATGTACACAGTTGTTACAACCTTTTCTAAGTCCTTCCTCTTCTCTGTGCTATTTCTTATGTGCCTAAGCCCTGGGACAGTTTCACATGTGGGTGAGCAGAATGTTCATTTCGTGTTAAAGTTGCCTTTATTTTGAATGTGCCTCAGCCATTTATGTTTGTCTTCTAAAACTAGAAAAGCAGTTTTGCCAGGGGCTGAAAATCATCTCCTTGTACATCCCCCACCCCCTTGATAGATGGGGACAGACACCCATTTGTACAAGCAGAGAGACTCCATGCAGTGTGGCATGAGGGAGTAGAGGTATACTACTGAGAAGGGCTTAAAGGAAATTGAGAGTGGTTCACTAGCTCTCTAACTACATGTCTTGCTATGGAATGAAAGGAATAGTAAAACTTTTATTAGAGGTGACAGGTGTGGATATTCTAAGAGGATTTTATTTTCTACCTGAGAAAGTCATAGCAGATCCTGCAAGGTCTTGTGCTATGTGTAAATGCAGACAAAGCAAAAATCTGCTTTCTGATTTCTGTGTGAGCAGAACTAGCCCTCATCCCTACTAACCTCAGCTCACTCTTTTCCCATTAAGACATCTGCAGAGAAGTTCAGTTAAAAGTAAAATCAACCATATTGATACAGCATGTTAGTAGTCAGCCACAGTGTTCAGCAAAACAAGCGAACAGAGTAAGTGTGGATGTTTTCACTCTCCCTGGGCACATCTACCCTTTTCTCTCTGTTCTCCTTTGCAATTTGACCTCGGCAGTCTGCATCCCTGTTTCTCTTCCCCTCAGTCTCCACGCAGTCCTCCATATCCTCCCATCCTGCCACTGAACCTTCTCCGCAGCAGCTGTATTTAACAGTAACCCGGGCAGGCTCTGGTTGACGGCCTGACTCTGCTTCCCTCCGTCCCCTTAGCTCTGCAGCACTTCAGGTGAGGCCTTGTGCCAGAGCTGTGCATTAACGGGCGTCGGGACATTAGGACAATAACTCCGAGCTTGATCTAGCACTTTCCACTCTATGTGATGCTGTTTCCAGACAGAGCAGGTCAGCATTCCTGGGGAAGGGTTGCACTACAAGAGGCTAAATCACAAATGGCACTGCTGAGCCTGCGCTTAGAGCAGCTGGGCCTGCCCCCGCAGAGGCAGCTTGGCCAAGAAACCACTGAGACCCACTCTTGAGTTCTTGGTGCTTTTAGGCAGGGGAGCAGTCACACTGTGACACCCCAGTATAACCAAAGTGGGACTGAGGAGGGGAGAGGGACCTTGTGATTTCCACATCAGGTTTCCATGTTCACTGCAGTTTTCTGGAAGTCACTTCAGTTGTGATTTCACACTACAACGCGCCGGTGGCAATACCAGCCTAAGGTGTGCCCATCTGAGTAACACGGGACAGTGCCAGCGTCTCTGTGCGTGGCAGCATGCCCTGACCTGCATCAGGGGAAGGTGTGGGGGATAGCCAGCTCTGTTCACCACTTAAAGGGAGACAGTGTGCAAACGTACACACAGGGTTGGCTGCCCCACAGAGAGGGCAATGACAGCACAGGGGCAGGAAGGAGATGTAGAAGTGGTGGGGGTGGAAGAAGTGCTTTTATCTGGTGTTGCTCCCAGACATTGTACTCTGAAGCCACAGCCTTGACATTTCAGCTCTTCACACTTTAAGTATTATTTTATTAAACTGCTAAAGCTTCTGTTTGCTAAGGCTGACCTGGGGAGCTGTGGTATTCCTTCTGCTTCTTACCTGTTGTGAGTAGAAATGGCTGTTGAAAAACAATCACAAGTGCTCGATAGCAATCACCAGCAGGAGACTTTCAGCATCTGGGTTGAGCTGCGTGACAGTGCTTGCATGGAGGGAGTCCTGTGGGTGAGGCTGAGATGGTCTGTAAAACTGTGGCACAGATGGACCTGCCATTGTCATATATTTTGGCCAGTTGATGAACCTGCTGTCTCCTTAGTGGAGATGTCTGTGAGAACACACTGGTTGTGCAACAAATAGATTAGTTTGTCTCCCTTGGCTTAATACTGCAAGGCGGTGGGCAAGGAGTGTTCACAGGATCGGTGTCTCCTCTCGCAAAGTGTAATGAACAGCCTAAGAACTTCTTAAACCCCTTCAGGGTCTGTGACAGACACATGTCCCTTTTTATTCCTTGTTCTGAAGCATCACTGATGTGTCTAAACATTTCACTTCTGCAGATCCTGCTCATCTCGGATTATTTCTATGCCTTCCTCCGGCGGGAGTACTACCTCACTCACGGACTCCATTTGACAAGGCAGGATGGGACAGAGGCCATGCTTGTTTTGAAATAAGGATTGTGCCCACCATTCCCTGGGACATGGACCACTCTAAGGAACATGCAAAGCTTGGGGTATGTGGGGTGGGTGGGGAAGGCTCCCTGAATAAGGTCTGACTTTGGGAATGATACCTACTGAAAGAAAGGGCTGAGATTCTTCTGGGAATACCCTCCTGAGCTGTGTGCTCAGTGCAGAGACTGTAAGAGCTACAAGTAGGAGCTGCAGTGCCTCCATTGGAGGATCTCCCTTCTTCCCTCAGCTGTGCTTTTCACTGCGACCTCAGCCATCAACTCTGAGCAGTCCAGCAGGAACTGGAGAGAGTGTCTGAGCTAACACCAGGGCTGAATCTCTGGCCCAGAAAGAGCTCAGACCATAAACTACTATCACTGCTTCTTGGAGATATTTGCTTCTCCTGGAAATTTCCCCTTCACTGCTTTGACCAGAAATGCTGCCTGGCACAAGGCAATCTCTGGGTACCTGGTGCCTAAGCTCTGGCTGCAGGTGCCATTTCTTGGTTCTCCTACTGTTGTGGGATGTGGAAAAATCACATGTGCTCAGGCGCAGTGGGTGCTTGTGAAACCAATGGCTGACCAAGGATGAACGGCCCGTTGGAAGGAGGACGGCTGGTGCTGCTGCCATAGGTAATAAATAATCTTGGCGCTCAGACACTAGTAAGGCCTGGAATTGGGGTGAAAGCAGGAGCAGAGTGGTACTGGGTAACCACTGTATCCCGTTGAAGCAACACAGACACTTTGATGTCAGGAGCTGCACAGTGACATTACAGGGTCTCAGGAGAAGGAACACTGCTGTGGAGATCGACTCCTGCTACTCCTTGTTTCGGTAGGGTAGCAAAGCTGGGCAGGGCTTACACATACCGTTGTGATCGCTTGGGACGGCAGCCTGGGCGTGGAATGACCAAGCTGCCTGCCTGGCCCGGGGACGAGGAGGTGTCAAAATCTCCCCTTTAAGGCCCCAGACCAAATCCAGGAGGATGCTCAGCCATCACTGTGGCAGAGTTGTTGGGCTCCAGCTGTTCCACAGCTGCTTAACACTACGGGATGTGTGCTTCCCCGCGTTACCCTCTTGCAAGTAGTGATGGTGTCCTGTGGCTGTGCGTGGGGGGCTCCGCTGGAGCACAACCCCCTGGTTCCCCCATGGCTCCCCTCTGTCTGTGCTCAGACCTGCTCACCCGGGGGCTGCTGCCGCTGCTGACCCCATGAATGTGACCCACTGGGGCAAATCCGCCGGGCTGGCTTCCTGCTCTGCTGGTTGCCTGGTGGCCTGAGAAGTGGTAATTGCTGTGTGAAAGCCCTCCCACTGGTGTCGGGGCAGCAGGCAGCCAGCTTCCCCACCCATCCCAAGAGAAAGGCGAAGGGCTGGGAATGTGACAACATCGAAATCAAACTGCACCTGGGTACAGAGCAACTGAGAGACCGATGTGCCCAGGCAGTTGTGGGAACAGCTCTTCGTTCCTTCTGGACAATTAAAACTTTTGCCTTACTGCACTGCTATTAGCGCTTTGGTGGGGGGTTGTTAATCCGAGCCCAGCTCAGCCCCCCCTGCTCGGCCGCTGTGGCTGGGCCAGGCCGTGCGGCAGCCCTGGGCCTCCAGGCAGGGGCAGGGCTGCTCTGGCTGCTGGCTGTGTGGCATGTCAAGGAGCATAATAAACTGTGCAAGTTTTGAACAACTCGTGTGCTCCAGGTTTGGGAGCGGGGTGAAGGTGGGGGGGTGTCTAGAGCAAGTGGGACCTCTGGGAGGCACCAAGAGGCACATGGAGGGGTTGTGAGGGGACTTGAAAGCAAACACAGGGGTCAGGAGGGAAAACAAGTGGCCCTGGGGCACCCCAAAAGGCAAACAAGACGTCTCTGAGGCACGCTGAAACCCACTCCAGTTTTAGGAAGTGCCAGCTATGCACAGTTCAGCCCCACAGCAGTGTGGAAGAAAACTTATTAAGAGGGTGAATAGCTGGGGCTGTCTGGGTGTTCTCCATTTCACAGGCCCCCTCTTCCCACAGTGCAGAAAATAGTTCAGCCAGCAAGAGGGAGCTGATGCTGACGGGGTGGCAGGACCGAGCCGGCTCCATCCTCTGTCTCCAGCAGCTGAATTTGCTCCTGTGACTGTGCCCAGGGCCCCACTCTGCCACCCACCAGCCCCTGTGCTGGCTCCATCCAGGTCTCTTGGGGAGCAGGTCCCGAAGTTGGACTCAAAAATTGGTCCTGAGAAGAGGTAACGGTGCGAGCACTGAGGAGTGGAGGAAGAGGAAGGGGCAGAGTTGTGTGTATGGGCAGAACAGGGCCAGGGCCAGGGGCAGGGGATGAGGCAGGAACAAGGCCAGTGCAGGGCAAGGGGCAAGGGACGGTTGGCAGGAGCAAGGACAGAGGCAGGGATAGGGACAGAGCAGTGGGCAAGTGCATGGTCAGGGACAGGAATGGGGAAGAGGCAGTGAAGGGATAAAGGAACACAGCAGGGTCAAGGGTCAGGGCCAAGGGCAATGTGGGGACAGTGCAGTGGCAAGGGCAGGGACAGGCAATGGATGGGCAGGGACAGAAGCACTGGCATGGTATGGAAAGAGCAGGGACAGGGACGGAGGTTGAGGCAGCAGCAGGAACTGGGCAGGAGCAGGGAGAGGGACAGGGCAAAGGAAGGGATGGGCCACCCTACGGCAGCTCAGGCAGGGGCTGGGTGCCCCGTCCTGGCTCCTGAGCAGGGGGTGGGTCCCAAAGGAGGCTTTTGGGGACACCGGGTCCTCCTGGCCCACCCAGGGCCCTGCCAGTGGCCAAGTGTCAGCTGTACTGGGCATCAGGAACCCCCAACCTCCCGCTGCCATCCTGGGGCCACCACTGCCATCAAGGCCTGGTGGGGACAGTAGAGCTGGCGCCCACCCACCGGGGCAGCCAGGACCAACGGGGCTGCAACAGGCTCTGCCCTGGAGGGGAGGAGAAACCCCAGAAATGCCTGCACTGGGGCCAGGACCTGGGCCAGGTCACTGTGGCTGTTGCCACCACGCAGGGCACACAGAAATGCCTGTATTGGCATAAATAGGACGTTGTTACGGTTGGGCCCACAGGCTCATGGCCATACTGGCTGGTTTGGGGGGGGCATCAGTGGGAAGGAGACACACTGGGGCACTGCAGCCTCTCCCTGGTTTGCAGGAGCTTCTCTACCAGCATCTGAGGCGGGGCCTGGGGGGGCCCTTGGCCAGGGCTTCACAATTCTGCAGCCACTGAACCCCATCTTGGTTTGAGTTCAGAGGGAAACTGAGCTCCACGCAACCACTGGCTCACCCCTTCCCCCTCAGGACTGAGAAGGACAAACAATGGAGTAAAAGGCTCAGGAATCGAGATAAGGACAGAGAGGGATGACTCACCCGTTATGGTCATGGGCAAAAGACAGACTTGTTAGGGGAAGAAAAAGAACATCAATTTAATTCAAACACTAACAACACTTAACAGACAGAAGCCTTACAACATCTTAAAAACACCTTCGCCCCACCCCTCCCTTCTCCCCTGGTTCAGCTTTGCTCCCAATTTCTCTACCTCCTCCTGCAGCGCAGGGGGCAGAGAATGAGGGGGGGGGGTGTGTGAAGTCAGTTCCACCGCTCCTTACCCCTTGGCGTGGGGCAACTCCTCGCATTTTCCCTGCTCCAGCGTGGTGTCCCTCTCATGGGACAGTCCTCTGTGAACTTCCTCTGCTGTGAGTCCTTCGGCCACAACCGTTCCTGTGCTGCTCCGGCGTGGGTCACCCCCG
The DNA here is from genome assembly GCF_031877795.1 of Strix aluco. Taxonomy (NCBI): domain Eukaryota; kingdom Metazoa; phylum Chordata; class Aves; order Strigiformes; family Strigidae; genus Strix; species Strix aluco. The sequence continues at coordinate 16,850,602 of NC_133947.1, forward strand.
CGTGCTGCAGCCCTGACATACAACAGCGGGGGCTGCTTCTTCCCACAGGGTCCCTGGTGCTCCGGGCACAGCCCCCTGCTCCAGCGCGGGACCTCCACGGGCTGCAGGTTGGCCTCTGCTCCACTGTAGCTTTCCATGGGTGGTGGGGGTGGGACAGCCCTGCCCTCTCACCACCCGCTCCTCCTTCCTTCCACTGCCCTGGGTGTTCGCAGAGGTGTCCTCCTCACAACTCCTCCTCACAACTCCTCCTCACAACTCCTCCTCACAACTCCCCCTCCCAGATTCCCCTTCTTAAATAAGTTACCACAGAGGCTCAGCTCTGGCCAGAGGCGGATCTGACTTGAGCTGGGGGAGCTTCAAGAAGCTTCTCACTGCTGTAGCCCTGGTCCCTGTACCAACACCCTGCCACACACAGAGACCACAACAAGCCCTCCCAGGGGCCCCAGCTCACCCCACTGCAGGCCGCTAGCCCAGGCTGGCTCTCCCAGAGGGAGGGGCACATGCCACCATGTCCGCCAGGCAGATGTTGGCACTTGCTACACCTATTGCAACAGTCATGTTGCAAAGAGCAACACAGGCACGACCTGCCCGTTGATCCCTAAACAAGGGCTCCCCTGCAGCCTTGGGCCCCCCCCCCCTTGGCTATCCAGAGCCCAGGCCAGGGTGCAAAGGAGGTGACAGCCACTGGCCACCCAGTGCCTGGCTGGAGGGGGACGCCTGCCCAGCATCCCAGCACCACACAGGACGTGGCTCTGCAGGGGGACACATCCTGGGCCCCCATGAGCCAGGGCAGGCTGCCAGCATCCCCACCCACCTGTGTCATGAGCCGGGCGGCCAGGGAGGGGCCAGTGCAGGTGAACATTAACCTGGGTGGTGTCGCGGGCTCCCCAGCAGCACAGCTCCCAGCACTGCAGCAGCACCCACACGTCCACGATGAGGGGGCTCCGTGCCCAGTACCACCTCCTGGTAGGTCCAGTGTGTCGGGGTCCCACATGGCAGCATGGGCACTGGGAATGAGATCCAGGGTGGTGCTGAGAGGCACCAGCCTGGCTGGGTGTATGGACAGACGGACGGGCGTGGGCCACCCTGGGGAAAGCGAGGGGCTGGGGAGGTGCAGAGGGTGGTGGGCCACCCTGAGCGCGTGGCTGGCTGAGACACTTGTCACCAGCTGCCACTGGGACCAAGGCGCATCCCTGACCCCACGCACACTGGGGAGCCAGCCCAGCCATGGGCAAGGGGAGGGGGCGGCCAGGCTTTGCCCCTTCTGCGGGGGCAGAGGTTGGGCTGAAGCTGAGGAAGCCTCCCCTGCCTCCTCTTCCTCTTCACCCTCCTCCTTGGGCAGCCCCACACCCTTGAGCTTCTGTGCGCAGTAGTGACATGGCCCTTCAGGGTGCCAGGGCAGGGCATGGCAGAGCCCAGCCGGGCTGTCAGGGGCAGCCAGGATTGGTGCCGGAGGCAGGTGCCCATCCCCGCAGCCTTTGGGCCCCCTTGCCCACAGGATGGCAGACACCCCACGCAGGGCAGGTTTAGGGACAGGCTCTCTCGGGGCCTGCAGGGATGCTCACCTCCACCTGCCCCCAGCCTGACCAGGACGAGGAGCTGCCCATGGGATGCGGGGAGCCGGTGAGAGAGAGGCAGCCAGGCTGGGAGGGAGCCCCAGCAGTAGCCCCGGCCCTGGAAGAGCCGTGCAGGCTGATGCTGAGCACACCAAGCAGTGTCCTGCAGGATGGGCAGATCCAGAAGGTGAGGGACCTTCCTGCCAGCATGGGGACCCCACCCTCATGCTCACCTTCCCCCATGCCGTGCAGCCATGGCCACTGTCCTGCCAGGAACTGACCCGGCACAAGGCCAGATGGGTGACATGCCCCTGTCCCCAGGGACAGCCGCCTCAGCAGTGCCTCTTGGGGGTGTTGGGAGAGGATGCTCAGGGAGACACCTCAGAAGGGTTCTCAGGATGAGGATGCTTGGGGAAGCATCCTGGGAGGTTGCTGGGTGGGCTGGGAGCTTGAGACCCCTTGGGAGCATTGCTTAGGGGGAGGGTGCTTGGGGACACCTTTTGGGAGGTTGCTCAGGTGGGAGGAGGTCTCTTGAGAGGGCGCTTGGAGGGGGAGGGTGCTTGGGGAGACTTCTCGGGAGGATGCTTGGAGGGAGGATCTTTGGGAAGACATCTTGGGAGGATGCTGGGCAGGGGGAGGATGCCTTGGGGGGGGTGGGGGGAGAGGAGGATGCTTGGGGGGATCTCTTGGGAGGATGCTTGGAAGGACAGGGAGAGGAGGGTGCTTGGGGAGACGTCCTGGGAGGATGCTCGGGGCTGGGGGGACGATGTTCAGGAGCAGCCTGCCTGCCCCAGCTCAGCCCACTCTGCCCCAGCTGGGCCCCCACCTGCCCCCGCGGCTGACACAGCAGCCCTGGCACCTGCTGTACTGCACCGGCCGGGACGGCTTCAGCCTGCGCAGCCTGTACCGGTGCGGGGGCCAGCCGGGCTCCCCCACCCTGCTGCTCATCAGGGACACAGAGGCACAGGTACGGCCGGGCCCTCCCCAGCCCAGCTGCCCCCGGCAGGCTGAGGGATGTGTTCTGGTGTTGGGGAGCCCCACCGTGCCATGGGACTCCCCCTCTCTGTCCCCCCCCAGGCCTTTGGTGCCTTCTCTGCCAGCACCATTCACCGCAGCAATGGCTTCTACGGGACGGGGGAGACCTTCCTCTTCTCCTTCTCCCCGGAGCTGAAGGTGGGGGCTGCAGGCTGCCAGACACGGGGTTATGGGGGGCTGGCAATGCCCCGGGATCTGGCCATGCTGGGGGGGGGCTCCTCAAGGTGTTGGGGAGGGTGCTGGGTGATGTGACTGCATGTGGCCAGATGTGGGTGAAGCAGCTGGGGTACACCACCGGCTGTTGTCCCCCAGGTTTGTCCAGGGCTGGGGAAGGAGAAGGCAAATCCCAGCCAGCCGTGCGGGGACGGGGGGGCTCAGGGAAGGGGACCCTGCCCAGCCAGGTGCCACTGGGGACCCTCCACATACCAGCACGGTCGCAGCCCGACATTGCGGGATGTGGAGGCAGCTCAGCCATGGCTGCCTGTGCCAGCGGGGCTCGTGTATGTGATCGACACTACTGGTGGCATCAGTGGGTGGCAGTTGTGCCCCAGGGGGTGGCCCTGGGGCTACTGGCTGGGATGGGCCAGCACAAGGACAGTGCCCAGCTGTCCCTCGCAGCACAGGGACAGGGCTGGGGATGGGGATGCTGCAGGCCAGCCCATGATCCCGCTGACTGCTGTCCCCACACAGGTGTTCAGGTGGACAGGAAGGAACAACTTTTTCCTGAAAGGGGATGTGGACCTGCTGATGATCGGTGGGGGCAGGTAGGAGCCGTGCCAGCAGTTTCAGCAGCTCACAGGGTCCCCAGCCCCAATAGCTGTAGGGGCCACGATCTGAGCCCAGGCTGCCCTGCGGAGTCAGGTCCAGGCACATGCTGGTGCTTTGAACCCAAAAATACCCATGGAGGTTGTCCAGCAGCACCAGCCATTTCATCCCCCTGACCCTGCTGCTGGCACCCCAGGGGTGGCTGCTTGTCCTGTCTTGTCCCCGTTTTGCCAGTCCCTTGTGCCTGGCATCCTCAGCAGGGGGGCACCCGGGAGTGGGGACAGGGAGGTGGCTGATCCCTCAGGAGGTGGCTGGGGCAGAGCGGCAGGGGAGGGGACCCTCGGCTGACTGTGCCATTGGCACCTTCCCAGCGGCCGGTTTGGGCTGTGGCTGGACGGAGACCTGAACCATGGGGGCAGCCACCCCTGTGAGACCTTCGACAACGAGACCCTCTCATCCCGGGAAGAGTTCTGCATCCAGGACCTGGAAGTGTGGGGCCTGGCCTGACCCCGCCACCCACACCTGGGACAAAGGTGGCATCAGGGGAGGTGATGCTTTGGGACCAGTGTCTTGTGCACAGCTGGTCCCTGCCGGGACAGGGCACAGCCTCAACCCTGCCTCCCTCCACCCTGTCCCCACCAACATCCCCATTTCATGTGCCAACAGCTGGTGGGGGCAGTGTGATGGGGACAGGCTGCGTGGGGGTCTCAGCCCCCCCTGCAGTGCTTCTGCCACTGTGCCAGAGTCCCCGGGGTGGCTGCAGGACCATCCCTCACCATGTCACCCAGCACCCTGCCTGGCCGGGACGATGCAGAGCTGCCCCGGGAGGAGGGCGCATGGCAGGGTCCTGGATGGAGGAGCCAGTGTCCAGAGCAGTGTGATGCCGGCAGGACCCAGCAAGCCCAGGCAGCCTCTGCCCCACCAGCCGCTGCCCCAGGGGATGACGCTGCCAGGGCTGGAAGGCCACACAGTCACCACTCATCAATAACTGGGCAGTGCTGCACGCCCGGCCTTGTCGCTGCCGTGGGAGCAACGATGGTGCTGTGAAGTTCTGCAAAGCGAGTGGTGCTGAGCAGGCCGGGAGCCGTGAGAGCACCGGCCATGCCTGCAGGAGACGACTCGTAACGCCCCGAAATGAGGACTGAGAGAAGCAGCCTCAGGAAAGCATAAACCATGGCGAGAGACAAAACTTAGTATAGATAAGGGATGAGGGTGGGCAGAGGCCCTCTGAGCACTTTCTTGAGGAATGTCTCAAACACTCGAAAATACCCTAAAACAAAACTATAGTCACAGGGTGGATAATGGCGTCTGGGTAATGCAGGTTTTGTGCTCAATGAGCTGATGGTTGACACTCACTCATCTCTTGTGTGACCCATTGTAGGAGAAAACTCTCCTGGGTAGCAGAGGATGGAGGGGGCAGCCCTGTGGCGACAGGACGGCTCTGCTCTGGTGCATCTTGTAAAGCTCCAGGGCCATCTGTCCGGGGAACAACCTTTGCTTCATTATCCACAAAGCGCATATTAAAGTTGATATCCCTGCATATGCTAATGAAGATTAACAAGATCATGCTAGTTACAACATCCCATGAAGCGCCTTACTCCTCCCCACGCCTGTGACACATCATGTAGGTCGATCTGGGGGAGGGACCCAAGGGAAGTGTATAAATTGAGGAGGGGCAGGGATAGCAGTAGTGAAGACGGATGCATCCCTGAACCCTCGTTGGTGGGACCAACCCAGGAACCCGGACGGGTGATCTCTATCTCTATCCCCATCTCTATCTCTCTTCCTCTCTTTTCCCCCTTGTTATCATTAAGTGATGCAAGGCATGTCATACTGCTTGCCATCATTTCTTATGGACTTATATATTATTGTGTATCTAAATAATACACTGTGGGAAATTAATGGATGTTTATGTCTGGACTTTGAGACTTGTCTCACCACTGTCCATTCCATTGGGGATTTACGAATCTAAGCCACTTGTCTCCCTCTTCTGAGCAGGACATGGCGATGCCCTGTCCCCGCCCAGGGCTGTGTGCCCACAGCAAGCTCAGGGGGTCAGCCCGGGGCACTGCTCCGGGGGGCTGCAGGGTCCCGTCCCCCCTCCGGCAGAGTCCACACTCTCTGTCCACCCTGTCACCTCCTGAGGACCAGGGCTTCCTCCTCAGGGGTGTCCAGGCTACGCTGGGCATCTCATCCTGACCTGCTCCCCTTGGGGAGGGGACAAGAAGAGCCCTTCCCAGGCCCCTTCCCACCCGTGGCTCCACAACCTGCTGCCTCTTGCCTGGCTGATGCAGCCTGGCCTCTCGCTCCTGCACACCAGGCCAGCTCTCCTCCTCCTCCTCCTCCACCCCGCCATCCCCGTCCAAGCAGCAGGACCAGCCCCACAGGTGGGATTCAGGGCAGGGATGGTCCAGGGGTTCCCCCAGGACAAGGGCCTGCCTGGTTTGGCCATATTCCATTTATTTCTTCTGGGAGTGTGGCTGGGCACTGAGCTGAAGCATCACCCCATGACCTCACCTGCTGTCAGTTCCTACCCTAAAGCTGCAATTTTGTGAAGCCTGGATCCCATCGAGCCCCAGGCTGCGTTACTTTACACACACCCACCCCACCCTACGTGTGCCCGTGTTGAACCTCACCAGCCCTTTCCCTGCTGATTCTGTCTCCCACAGCCCTTCAAGGGTGCTCCACGGCCGGCTTCTCTCTCATGCCATTTGACTACTCATCCCCTTTCCAGAGTCACTTACCAAGGGGGTGAGCAGCCCTAGCAATGACCCTTCATTGCAAGAGCTGACCCTGTCCTCCCACTTCCCAGTCGCTCACCTTTCCCCCCAGAAGATGCTCCCTCCTGCCAAGCCTCCCTACCCGTTCCCCTCTCCAAGGCAGCGATTGTCCCAGACACGCACCCAGCACGGCGCCGCTGGGCAGCCGGGCCGGGGCAGTGCCCGATGGGTGCTGAAGGATGTCAGGACCTGCCACCTCCTCCAGCCGCTCCAGCCCAGGACCCTCCTGTGTTTACCCAAGGAACACAGCTGCCTCAGTCTGCCCAGCCCCTGCCCACACCCTGGCCCTCTTACCCCCACCACAGCCCCATACGTGCCCGATCGTGGAGCTTGAAGTTTGTGGATGACACACACCTCCCCCACAGACCCAGTTTGGGGATGACACGGCCACTGATCCCACCCCCAGCAGCTGGCACTGGGACTCCCACCTGCCCCAGTAGCTGACCCCGCAGGCCCCTACAGCCCTGCTCTGACTCCAGGGCTGGCCCCAGACCCACCCCTGCCGGCCTCTCCAGCAGCTGGCACCTAGTCCTTGCAGCACACAGCCACACAGATTACGTGAGATTAACGGAGAAATAGTTAAGAAGGGATTTAAGATGAGGACAGGACAGACAAAGACAGATCATGTGCAGGGCTCAGGCAGACAATGTTTTCACATGCAACCCTTTATACCGCTTTTCTGCCTATTGCCTCTTCATTCCTCCCTCCTTCTCCACTTGCTGAGTCCCACCAACCCCCTCCAATGTCCCAGGCCCCCAAGGTTACACCCCAACCAGCTGCAAAGTCCTGGTTGCATGTAGCTTCTTGAGAGCCCATCAGTTAGTGGGACTGAGGAGGTTTGTCTCCCTCCCTTTCAGCTCCCCAGCTGAAAAAATGACCATTCTGCTGCTCCCCATAGCCTTCCCAGGAGTGCCGTCACCTCCCTTGTCCCGTGACTGTGAGGGTTGGCTCACTGCGGTGTTCCCAGCTCCTCTGACCAGGTACCCCCAGGGCAGCAGACCCCTCCACCCCTGTGCCCTCCTGTGGGGCTCCTGGATGCTCCCAGCTGCGTGCCAGGAGCCCACCACGGCTGTTCAGGGCGCCTGACCTCCTGGGGACCTCGACATTCCGTGTGGGACCCACGTGTCCCCCTCACTGAGGCCGCTTTTTGAGGTGCAACGCGCGCTGCTGCCAGCACAGCCTGCGAGCATAGCTGGGGCACAGAGCTACGAGCACCCCAGAGCCAGGGCTGGCAGCCTGCAGTCCCCACCTTCAGCTCAGGGAGAAGAGGAGGAACATCTTTGGTGCCCTGTAGACGCGATCCCTGCGGCAAATGGTGGCAGCAGAGAAGGCACCAAAGGTCCAAGCCATCACCAAACAGACCAGGAAAGGCTCCAGGAAAGCTTGCCTGCCCAGGAAGCTGCTGGGAACCATTGCTCTTCACAGGCCTCTTAGCACTGCCTCACCCCTCACCAACACACGTCCTGTCCTGTGACTTCAAGGCCCATTTCACATTTCTGCCAGTAGCACTGGGGCAGGATCACAGAATGGTTGAGGCTGGCAGGGACCTCTGGTAATCATCTGGTCCAGCCCCCTGCTCCAGCAGGGCCACCCAGAGCTGGTTGCCCAGGACCATGTTCAGGCGGCTCCTGAGTATCTCCATGGGTGGAGACTCCACAACCTCCCTGGGCCGCCTGTGCCAGCGCTCGGTCACCCTCACAGTGGAAAAGTGTTTCCTGATGTTCAGAGGGACCCTCCTGGGTGCCAGTTTGTGCCCACGGCCTCTGGTCCTGTCCCTGGGCACCACTGAGAGGACCCTGGCTCCGTCCACTCTGCACCCTCCCTCCAGGTCTCTGTACACACTGGGGGGATCCCCCTGAGCCCGCCCTGCTCCGGGCTGAACAGTCCCAGCTCTCAGCCTCTCCCCGTGGTGGATGCTCCAGTCCCTTCATCACTTCATGGCCCTTCGCTGGACTCTCTCCAGTATGTCCCTGCCTCTCCTGTACTGGGAGCCCAGCACTGGACCCAGCACTGCAGGGGTGGCCTCCCCAGTGCTGAGCAGAGGGGAAGGATCACCTCCCTCCCGCTGCTGTGACACTCCTCCTAACGCAGCCCAGGACACCACTGGCATGTTTTGCTGCAAGAGCACATTGTTGGCTTACAGTCAACTCCTGGGGCCACCAGGAACCCCTGATCCTTTTCGGCCAAGTCGCTTCCCAGGTGGGTGGCCCCGGCTCATACTGGGGAATGAGGCAGGATTCTGCACTCCCCTTGCTGAACCTGATGAGGTTCCTGTCAGCCCCCATCTCCAGCCTGCCCAGGGCCCCTCCCCGCTTGGTGTCACCCGCAAACTTGCTGAGGGTGGACCCTGTCCCAGCAGCCAGATCAGTAATGAAGACCAGTGGGACTGGAGCCAGCACTGGCCCCAGGGTACACCACTAGTTACTGGCCTCCAACTAGATTTTGTGCCACTGATCAACCACCCTTGGGGCCCAGCCCTTGAGCTGGTTTTCAGTCCCGCCCACGGTCTGCTCATCCAGACCATACTTCAACAGCTTGTGGAGGCAGACATCTACCCCTCAGCTACCAGGCCAGTCATTCCATCGCAGAAGGTGCTCAGGTTGGTCAAGCATGACTTCACTTTTCCTTCTTCCCCTACACAACAGTTTGAGCAGCACCTGAAGCCCCTGAAGGACGCTGAAGTGAGAGGCCTGACAGGCTTGGCCATGGCCGTGTGGCTGCAAGGCCACTGCACGGCACGAGGAGAGAGAGGTCGGATCCTCAGCCTTGGCACCACCGCTATGAGCTTCCCTCCCTCGCCTGGCCCCAGGGCCCTTCACAGCTCAGCTGGCTCCACTGCAGTTACCATTCACACTGCACTTGAGTAAACATCAATTAAGAAACCATTTCCTCAAGGTGGAAGGTCTGCACTTCCACAGAGCAGCATTTGTCCTTTAGAAATAGGCTGTAAGACTGTTTTAATAAAGTTCACACACTGCAACTCCTTAAAAGAATAGTAAAAATCATTGTTTATAAATTTATTCTTAATCCAGAGAGGCTCAGATTAACATGCTTGAGAAGAAATGCACTCTCTCAGAACTTAACATTAAGTACAAATTTTTGCTTTAACATAAGCAAAAGATATTTCCCAAGTATAAAGTGCACCTTTTGTAACAGATTCAAAACAAACCCAAGCAATAATAACAAAATTACATTATTCTGAACAGTACTTGATTTTATGCAGATAAAGGCCTTCACTCTATGATGTTTCTTGAAGCACAATAAAAGTTCTTCCAAAGCTTTTAAGGAGGTCACAACCCCTTCTAACAGTTACCTGGCACACCTGCAGACCTGAAATACTGTTAAAGGTATGAACAGCAGAGGTTGCACCACATCACCTTTAGACACACGAGCACAGGTACGTAAGAAAGCAGCAGAGTGCAAAGCGACTTCTGGTTATTCAACAAATGAAATCCGAGTAAGTTCATGAATCCTCATTCTCCTTTCCTCTGCCTACAGCTATCAGCTCCCGTGATAAAACGGGCAAAGGAAACACAATCAGGTATGAAGAGTTCTGCATTCTGTCACAGTGACTTCCTCCTGTGTTAGTTTTCAGACACTAACCTAGTTACTCATGGCTGAATGCTGAACTTTTCCTTCCCCTTTTCAGATATAAAAACCCAAAGCTCCTTCCAATTTCTGAGCATTACTGAGCCTTTTGCTTTGCATTTTCAGTTTTGAGGGCAGGCTTTTTCAAGCTTTTAGGTTTTATTTAATGAAAGCAGCCTTCTTACACCTGAGTAAAAGATGAGAGGAAAAAGGTCTTCCTCATTCACTTTTTAAACTGGACAGACATTTAGCAACACTCACTTCAGTACGGGAAGTACTTCACTCACTTCAGTAAGGGAAAAATGTAAGAATGCTCATAGTTCTACAAGGGAGAGAAAAATTACACAGGAATAGCAATTGGAGACCCAGGGGAAACAGGGAAGAGATACACGAATAGAAGAATTCCTGAAGAGCCTAGTACAGTGTGGTGCAGAACAAAGGTGCACTTGGTGCAGGGAAGAGCAGAGCCAGGGCAGTGTCCTGCCAGGGCTCACCCACCGTGCCAAGACTGTGCGACGTCCACCTGCCCGGCAGCTCTGCCTTCCCACAAGCACCCAAACAAATGGACGTTTTGAGCAGTTTTTGCAATTCAGTGTAATAGTAAAAATATAACATTCAGTGTATCAAAAATACACTATAAAACAATAAAAGGCTGCATGTCACTGCAATGCATTGTTACTTAATAAAAATTGTGGTTGCACTAACAGAAAGAGGCCTGCATCTTCGTCAGCTTTTCGAATACCAGAAAAGTAATCTTTGGTTATTAAAAAGATTCCCCTCTCCCCTCATTTTTTTAAATGAAATTTGTTTTGCTATTCTTGAAGATGCCGTCTACGGTTATTTCAAAGTTCTGTTACCTCACTATATTTCAGAAGCATACTTACTCCTCTTTTCCTCAGGTACTGGGGAAAAAAAAATAATCCAAAAACCTGAACCGGAAGTTTTTCTGCTAGCTCATGCAATATCACAATTATCTTAAGGGATCAGGACTAGGAGGAACAGTAACATGTCTTCAGCACTTCTTGTAATAACGATGAATTGCAACCTTTAAAGTTATCCACAGTGCCAATACATTCAAAAATAAATGAGAATTGAGTTTGCTCTGCTGTAATAGGTTGTTAGTTTTTTTTGAATATGCACTTTAAGTACCTACATTAAAATATAATGTATTGTAAAATGCATTACTGCATTGTTCCATAAATTCTTACAGTCTATACAACTGGCTTTTAGAAGAGTTGCTGCTCAGCTTTCCTCATCTTCTGAAGAAGCAGACTGAAGAGTGCCAAGAGTGTTACTTATCAAAAGGAAGTCTTTGTCTGCAGCTGGGTTCCGAAGCTGTCCTGTGTTCATCATCTCTCCTGTTATTCCAGCTTTTCTTCATTGGAGTTAGATGAGGGGCAACCACATCACTATCCTATTATTAAAAGTCAGAAAACATTAATGATAGTACATTCACTTTTGCTTTCTATCCTAAAGCAGGGGAAAAGCAGCTCAGTATCGGACATAAAAAATAAGTCCAAGGTCCCAGAAGCATTATAAATCAACAAACATTGAAGGCTGTGCATCCCAGAGATGGAAACTGCTGTAGCCAGTGATACCATCTAGTGGGGAGAAATAAAATCCCCCACATACCTGAGAAGCCTTCACCACTGGCAGTTCACCTCTTCCTAAATTATTACCAGCAAATCCAGAAAGATCAGCTGGTTTGTATTTTGGGCATTGGTATATGAACTGGAATCATTATTATAAGTGTTTCCTCTGCATTCACCACGGTATCTCATTTACAATTGTTGCAATCTCCCAGCTGTAGGTGCTTGGATGTGCCTTTCACTGCCTTAAAGTATGTGACGCTGGTACAGTAACTGGTATGGCCTAAGGCAGTGGTGCTCATCCTTGTCAGATTACGTTAATCTAGTGCTGAGGCTCTACAAACGCAGCCAAAAGAGCAATAAACTCTCTAAGCTTAGGAAGAAGCTGGTGAGACACATGTTGCCATGTTCTGCAACATGCCAGGGCCTGCAAGGTGGGTATGTCTGAACTAGAATATGCTTATAGGATACAACCATACCCTACAAGCTACAAGCAGAGAAAGCTTTTTGCTTGATCCTCTTGTAAAAAGCCCTCCTGCGATCAACTGCTCTCAGAAGAGAGATGCCAGCAATACGACATAAGAATGAGCCTTAAACCAAGTTGCTCACGCCTACAGCTGTAGCTCCAGCACTAAGAGCGCTCCTCTACCGGGTGGTCTTTCATTTCAGAGGATGTAGCTCCTTGCCCAAATGAGACCTGCAGGTGTCTCTAGCAAATAAGATGACAAGTCAGGGATATTAACATGCTTGATGAAAAGGAAAAAAATACACAGTTCACAGAACAAACTCACACTGTATTTCTTAAGCAACTTGGAGATTTTAATATAAGCATTTATTTTACTTTGAGGCTTGATCCCAGACAGTGGAAAACATCTCTGAAAAAGTGCATGGAACTGAAGAAAGCTATTACTTTCCCTGGTATGACTGTCAGACAAAAGTGAAAGCCAGGGCAGAAATGTAACAGCAGGTTTGCCAGCACATCTACCAAACCTACTGACACTTACAGCCTCGAAACCTCACAGCTCATGCATGCAGTGGAGTGGCTCCATTAGCATTTTCTACTGAGAAAAGCTTACTTGATACAACCATAACTGCTTCCCTACAATACTGGAAGTATCAGCAGAAAATAATTTTTTTAGATGAAGGTGCCCACCTTCCTGCAAGGGGGATGTGATGGTGATGCTGTATCACACATCACTAGTTTACAGCCACGATTGTTACGGGCTTCTCCACCACCTTTGGCAGGATGTATGGACTCAGGGTCTGCTTTAGAGTCTCCACTTTACTTGCCTGGGTACCTCTGACACGTTTCCCAACATGAAACAAAACATCAGATGAGCTGTAACATACCCCCTTCCTCCCTCACAGCTGGAAACTTGTATGTTCTGAGACTGACAGAAAAGGGAAACAGAACAGCGAAGGCCTTGCAGGCAACTCAGACAACAGACTAGTTGCCCAGAGTACACGTCTGCAATCTTGTTCCCAAAGATATTTCCACTCTAACTCAGAGAAAATGGACTGACCGTGAATCTCCTGAGGGAGGAGTGAGTTTAACAGCTACTGAACAAGGAAGGAAAAGAGGAAAAGCAATAGGAGAACTGATCTGACCTCTTCCCTAGACTTTTTAATCTCTCAGTGCTGTTTTAAGCCTTTGTATGCAGAAACCTGCACCCATGAACTAGTGAGTGGCTGTGTAGATACTAACTTTGTTATAAAACCATGACTTTTCAAATGACATAAGTTAAATCATTACAAATCCATCCTTATTTCAGTGAAACCAAAGCACGCCCAGATGTGAACCACAATAAAACCAGAAGCTATGTTAGCGAGGAGTGGTTCTGCCACAAAAACAAGGCCTGAATGCCAAGTTTTTTAGTGAAAGAGCAAGCTTATGAACAATGGTGAAGAACTCTAAGAACAAGAAAAATAATGTGAATTTGTTACCTGTGGTTTGGTGAAATCATTCTCTATACACCACTGAATAAAATACTGTTTTGCAGCTGAAACAATATTTGGATCCTGACTTTTGCAATAAACTCGGATAATCTGCTCTGCAAATGTCATGGGTAAAAGCTTTGAAACCTTTGAAATAAAAAAGAAATAAGCTTTAGTATTTCTTGGAATTTACAGTCCACTGAACTTCAATTTTTTCATCTGAATACAAACAGAAAGCAGTAAAACACATTCCACTACCACCCATGAGCTTAGCCAAATTGATTGTATTTTTTTAAGGCTCTCAGTGTATTCAAGTTAAATACTGTTCATATGCAAAAGCTGTCAGGATTCCAGACCGTCGTAGTACAACACACACTGAAGACCTGCAAGGACACGGATTCCACAGCCTCTCCACAAATCCTGCAACCACTGCTACGAAGGACTGTAATCACTTCCTTTGCAAGCAGTGAAGACGATGCCCTTCAGAAGTCAGTTGAGGAAAATAAAAGACTACCTGTTCTTTACTGATCTTGACTGCCTTGGAAGGATCAGCCTTGCAATAGAAGAGAACATTATCAATGGGATTCTGTTCTTTCATTCCATAATCCATATTGATAATCTTGCATGTAAAACAAAGAAAATGGCATTTGTTAATGTTTGTCTTTAGTTTTTTCACAATACGTACAAAAGGACACACACTATGCTTCTGTAAATTACACTAATCAAATAGAACAGTAATTAACAAATGATTACTTAATAAAGCAATCTGGTATTTGCATTTTATATCTCTCCTTCCACCGCCTTTCGCTCTGAAGCTGCCAGGTAGATATTCACATTTACAGTAACCAGCTCCCAGTCACACTCTGAAAAGCTCCAGTTTCAAACAGTGGAAGCATGCTGGTCCCTTGCCAGCCCGTGCCTCCCCCAGACACACAACCTACGGAGGCAGCAGGAGAGCTTACAATTTTGAACACGAGGTTCAGACAATGTGATTTACATCTGCTTGGTACACCAACAGTTTTGTGATCAGCAGGGAGTGCCCCACTTCCCCATGACTTCAACTTGTGGGACAAGGAAAGCAGAGTCAACTACCTTAAAGCTAAGTAAACTGCTGCAATTTTACCCAGCCTGAAGTGAATCTTCAATGCAAGGGAGCTCTAGAAGTGATTTGTGCTGCACTCTATGGAAAGCCATTTGTTAGCTCTTCCCAGAATTAACCAAGAACAGGGATTAAGCTATTTGATACCTGCAGACTGCTCAAGCTCCTCCTCTGTCCCAGGCTCTCTCCTTCCCACCAGTGCTGGCTGGAGACTGAGCTGTGGCAGCAAAGTGCTTTATGTCGCAGACAAAACCCAGGAGCGATTGCCATGCATTAGGTGTGCAGTACCAGAAGCCTGGCAGTCACTGTGCCCGTTACCCTCCCACCAGGGCTCGCAGTTTACTTGCCTTCATAACCTGCAGCAGCGGCTCCTCAACTGCCAACTTTAACACCCGTGTGCTAAAACCCAAAGAAATCCTACTGCTCCTTTTCAGAGCGAGGGCAGTCACGGGAGAACACATCTGTCAGTGGGAGCAGAAGTGCCCCAACAACAGCCCAGTGAAGCTGCCTGAAGCCTCTGTCCCCAGGCCCTCCCAACCACAGCCAACCTCCCAAGGGGGAAGCTTGTTGCTCAGAACCTTGAGCTGAACAGGTAGGATGGTATTTATGAGGCAACCCTGTGGTTTTTCACTTTGCAAATATATTGAAACATATCTCCAGTTTTCACTATGGTATACAAGGCCCTCTGTGACTGACAATTTTTTACTTTGAACCTGCTCCGAGAGATATTTACATCAATTATGAAATCTTCAGCCTTTAGATCCACATCTGGAGGATCCTTTTCCGGCTTGGAATTTGCAATGCTTTCTGCCAGGCTATTATTCTGAAAAAAGACAGTAACTCAGATTACATTTATGCACTATCAGCATACATATATCAACAAAATGCATGACAGAACGTGCCACTAAACTAAAGCTTTCATTTCTTCATAGCTTGACAGACTCTTCTTGCAGAAATGTGGTTGTATGAATCCTTGTATACCTCAGCTGTAAGTTTTCTACCAATCTTTAGAAACTATTGAGAAGACTGAAATACTGTCAGCCTGTAAAGGAAGAGCTTTAGACTTGATGACAGGAAGAAGGGGGGGGGGGAGTGGCAGAGAGAGGGAGGGTGGGAGAGTCAGTCCATCCACAACGTTGAAGTCTCCACGAAAGCAGAAAGTAAGTATGTTCATGCAATTGTTTTGCAATTAAGTTCCCCAAACCTGAATACTACATGTTTTTATTGAACATTTTTTTTTAAACGAAGGGCTGCAGGATCTCATCCTCTAATAAAGCTTTTATACCTCTACATTGAAACATATAAAAAAACCCCAGGACAGACAAGATCAGTAGTGTCATTGATCACTATAAAAAAACCCCAAACAGAAGCAGCAAGCTCCTAGGCACATTTTGTAGGGGATGGTGACCTACTTCAAAAGCTGAAACCCACAATGGGGTTTTGTCTGGTTTTGGACCTAAATATTTGGCAGAATATTCCTGCTGAGAGCTAAGCTAAAGCCAAGCAGAGGAGCACAGTGTGATGAAGAGTAGTTGCTCATGGAAATGTGTAAGTTCTCATTAAAAGGCTGTGGCTGAGCAGGAGAGAGAAGGTTGTCTGTTTAGCTTTGTCCAGGGCTGGACAAATGTGGGGAAGATGTAAGATTTGATGAAGCAAGATTTCCTGGGAGCAACTGCGACTCATGGGAGAAAACTTTCCAGTGCAGCACAGAGCATCCAGGAGACAGGCCCAGAAGGGAAGGAATTCAGCTAGCAGAATTTTTTTTGCTGCTGATTTGTCCATTGCAAAGATGGGGAGACTGCTAAGAAGAGCAGGAAATCACACACATTGCCAAGCTGAGGCATAGGTGTGGTTTGTTGTGACTCAAGAAGCCAAGGAAAGGTTTAGACTGAGAGCAAACCTAGAGGAAAGAATTGCCAGGAGGCAACTGGCAGGAGGCAGCCTGTTTATAAGCTATTCTATTTCTATTCTGTATCAGAATGTAAGTATGCCAACTTTCTCCTTTTCTTTGTTGTTTCCTTGCTTTTGTTTCTTTAAAGTTACCTCTTCCAGTTTCCAATAACTGGAAACTTAGCTTTGAATTCAAGAACTCTGTAGCTACTTGGGATGTTCCCCTGGCTCTGACCAGCTTGAGGATCACAAAACTGGATGGGGCTTTGAGCAACCTCATCTAGTTGAAGATGTCCTGCTCAATGCAGGGGGTTGGACTAGATGACCTTTAAAGGTCCCTTCCAACCCCAACCATTCTATAATTCCAAACATAATGGCATCGTGGTCTCTTAAGGAGCAGAAAAAGACACAGCTATGTCTTGTCTACCCACTGCTCACTCACCTCCGGCACTTCAGAGGACGTTGAACCTCCAACACTCCTGCACAGGCAACTCCTGCACCACAGGAGGAAAAATTCTCCCCCACTCCCTCAGCCTCAGCTGCAGAAGCTGCAAAGCTTTTCTGGATATAATTATGGCACCCACAGCCTCCAGTCTCCCTTCAAAACAACACACTGGATACCCCAAGACTCAATGCCTCTGGCTGGATTTTTGAAGTGAGAGTTTTTCTTTTCATTAACCAAGCTTCTAAAAGAAATTGTTTAAAGGTGGAACTCATGCAATTTACTCTCATCCCCATCTCCTTATTTGTTAGGCTATCCTGAACTCCTCAGAAGGGCAGAAACTTGACCATCAATGTACAACCATTTCATGTTTTCCTTCCTCCTATTTCTTCCTACTTTTTAAATACAGAATCTCTTAACAACACTTTTTCTTAGTCAAAGAACACAAGCAAACCTTCTCTTCAAATGAAAACATGAACAGAGCAATAAGACATCTAGTAGTCCTTCTATAACCTTGTTCTTTATAAGAGCTGAATTATTTTTATTAAGGCTTTCTAGAGACAGTCAGCCACTTTTAGAAATTTGCCATGGAAAATTGTAAGCATCATGGCTGAAGTTAATTAAGATAATTAACTGATGATTTGATAACATGGCATAGCACATTACAAGAAAAGCTGAGCCACCTGAAGTAACGTCAGCTCTAATATAACATTATTTTGAAGTAAAATAACAGTGGTTAAACCAATGTCTGATGAGTGCTTTGAAAAGCAGACAGTGGAAAAAATACACGCATGCTCGTGCTAAGTACAGAATTTAATACCAAGAAATTAGAAAGTTATTATTCAGTTTGACGTTTGTTCTCAAAGTAAAGCACACAAATTATGATTCAAAGGAAACGTGTTCCTTACTATTCTGAAATTTTAATGAACACAAGATGATATTAACAGTCTTCTCAATCACTGGACTGTAACAGCTTTTTATGTAATTTTGTATTTTTCAGTAAACAGTTTTTTTCTGAAAATATTTCTCCAATAATCACCTTCTGAAATTCCACCTCTGGCCATTCTTCTGGCTATTTGTACACAAAACTCTTCCCAGTTTCCTATGTTCCATGACTCAACCACATAAAGACAGGAAGAGAACGTTTCACTCTCTGGAATAGCAGTTAAGCAAAAAAACCCCAAAACAAACAAAACCCACACAGAGATAGGTTAAAAAAAGACAGTCAGCAACTTAGAGAACATTTTTACGGGGGCAGAATTCAGAACCTTCCACCAACGGACATTACCTTTACAACTTCCCTCATTGTTTCAGGTTGAGTCTCTCCTAAAAACTTGTATAATTCACGTCGTTCTATTTTACGCAAAATTTCTCGTGCCTCCTTCAGTTCCGGACAACTTGAATGCAGGATTTCCAGGTAGATATTATCTGCCAAAGTTGCATTGATTTTTGTTAAGTATGTCACAATCCAGTGTCACAGCAAAATGCATGTACAGGGATAAAGGTTAAAGCAAAAGAAAAACTGCTGGTTCAGGAAAGACACTTTCAGAGAATGACTGAACACACCGAGTCTGACAGCTGAGAAGTCAGTTATAATATCATCCTGATTATCATCAGATTTGTAACAGTTGTTGATGGAAAAACTAGCTCAATTCTCACCATTGCAACAGTTTTATTATTTCAGTAGAAGTTGCTTCCTCTTCTTATTTAGTCAATCTTGTTCAGCAGAATACCCTGGAGCCCAGCACTAACGGGCTCAGGGACAAGGGTGCCCTATCTTGTAAAAAAATAAAGTGCTTCTGTTAAACCTTCAAAATTTCTCAGGCTTTGGATGCTAGCAACGAAGTCCTCCCTCCTGTCTCCACATGACAGCGAAGCACACAGTGTGCTTCCCACCACCAATACAAGCCACAAGACATAGGTTTCTTTTGAAGTGGCTTCAGAGCAAAAAAGGTTATTTTTGGCTGTCCCAAAGAGACTGCTGCTGTCGGGATGCTGCTTGTCTGCCACGACCACACAGCTGCACTCTGTGTCTATTCACACTCCCTGGCCAGAAATACCCAGGCAGCTTGGACATGTGCTGCCAGCACAGCTCTGCAACGCCCTGCCTAGGGCCACAACTGGCTTAAGAGGCTCCCAACACACTCCAAAAGCAAGCTAAGAGCCATGTACCAGAACGCCTTTAACTGAGGGTTGTTTTTTATGGACAAGGTTGATCAAAGTCAGGAACTTCTCCATGAGGAGCAGACTAGGTCTCTTCAGACTGAGAGAAGAGATAATGCAGGGGAAATAAGCAGCCCGTGGACACATCCATAGTGCAAAAGCAATAGTGACAAGGAGCATTTTGCTGTCTCATCCTTTACTAAAAGTAAGATTTGATGTCAAATCAGGAGGCAAAAAATTAAAAGCTAATGGTGGTTCTTCACCCATCATGGAAGAAAGCTAGGGAACTTGCTGCAGAACCTCACAGAGGTTTATCATTTGTTAAGATCCAAGAGGGAAATGGACAGTTCCACAGAAACATCACTCATCAAGGACTACTGAAAACAAGCCTACTGTCCTCTCAGAAGTGCCCAGGTTGAAACCACTGGAGGCACAGAAGGAAATGCCTTGGTTTAAGAGGAGGAGAACATACTCGTCCTTCATGCTCCACAGTTAAATCTGATGTTGGTGTATTCCTCACATCACTCTCCCTGCTGTTCAGCTCTCCTTGTTGAACAGGACAGCCCCAGAAAGCAGGTCCTTGCTGTGGCAGACTGTAAGACGGGTCAGTTCTGGTCTCTTTGGCCTGAGCTGTGCTCCTCACCAGGTAGCACAGGTCAGCAGGCAGTTACAGCAAGACCCAAGTGGTAACTTTCTAGCACGGCTGATCTTACAGACCAGACAGCCTCCAGGGAACAGATCCTAGACCAGTAAGAACTTAATTTCAGTTCTCACCTTTCTGCCCAGTCTTCCAAGGCCCAACACTGCAATTCATGCTCTTTAATAGCTACTGTCCCTTCTCCTCCCCTGGGGCAGAGGCACACAGCATCAGAGGGGTCAGGCAGCTCCTCATCTCAGCACTCTGCAGCCCCTTCACCCACTCGATGCAGCAGGTCTGTGGTCAGGCTGGATGTGGCTGTGGCAGATGAAGGATTGCCAGCAAAAGGCCTTTAGCACAACACAGGTTAATGCACACAGGATCCTCTGCAACAGTGCCCTCAGCCTCTGTCACCTTGTCCATGGACCAAAGATAGAAGTTCTTAAGTCTCTGTTGGCCAGCCAAGGCTCGGTGACGGAAACTCACAAAGTTGTCTTTCCACTCAGGAAAGATGCCTTGGGAATCCTTGTGAGCTGTAGCTCAGAGGTGCTGCAAGAGCTACCAGTACTCGGGAGCACTCTTCAGCAGGGTCTGCAGCATCCTCTGCCCTGCAGTCACCCAACCACAAACCCCTCAGCACAGCAGGGTCTGCCCTGCCCACACTTGCCTCCATCCCCCACGCTGACGGAGCTGGTAAGGGCACGCTGCAGCACCGAATGCTGGTGTGTCTCACAGCGAGCACCAGGAGGGGCAGACAAAACCAAGATGCCACACTGGTGGGAAGTCATGGAACTACGTAACAGAGGACACAACACAACTGAAGCCAGCTGCAGTGACTTCAGTAATTTCTCTGTTTCCTCTTCACAGCACTGACCCAGACCTTGACAAACGGAAAGACATCACAAGTCTCAGCTCGTTTGCTTCGCTCCATAACCATGCTGGAGTTCCCCCCCCCGTCTTCGAGCGAGTTGCTGCTCCATGTCCTTACCCTATGAGAACCATTCTCACAAGCTCTTATCCAAGCAACCAGAAACTTTCAGCAATACACTAAATTGTCCACATATTCTGTTTTCTTCTGTTATATTTGCAAGCAGGGCAACAATGTCTCAAGCAAATCAAATCAGACCCCACTGGAGCCCTCTGAAACCTGCCTTGGGGTTAGTTTCACACTACAACACACACACAGTACTCCTCTACCTGATGTAGCAAGATGTTGTATCGCCCAGAGCTGACTTGTCACAAGTGCAACAATCTCAGGGCACAGGCAGGACCTCCTGACAGCACTGCTTGCAATAATCTGGATTTGAATGTGTGCAGAACATAAGAAGTTGGCGTGTCTCTCTCTGTCTCAACATAAAAATGATTTAAAGTGGAAGGCCTTGCTCTCCCAGCAAGCTATGAGAGCACAGAGATTGGACAGTCCAGCTCTGCCCTACCATCTGTGCACAAAAGCAGTAATTGAGAGTCCTAGTCATGGGCAAGGGTACCATGTACCAACAGCTGTAAAACCAGCATTTTAACAGGTACTCATGTTCTTGAAGGAAAAAAAAAATCTGAGCGCTCATACCAGTTAGCTTAGTGTAGGCTTCCATGTCCTCCATTGCTGTAGAAATCTGGTACAGTTTTCCTCCAGAGCCTTCTATTTTAAGAAATTTGTCTGCTTTTTGAAAGGCTTCTGTAATCCTAGTTTGAGACAAAATTAAGACTTAAGGCTAGCATCATTTTGAAACACCTTATTGCTCAAGAGTCAAAAAAGAAATGCATTAGTCTGTTATAAATAGAAGACAAAACTGCATCCCAAGCACACAGCAGACCCTGATCACACTGCAGTAGGTCCTATCTCTGTGCTGTCACTGCACACTGCACCAGTCTTGCCATTTACTGAAAATGGGTTCAGATCAGACCTTAACCTTCTTTCAATGAATGAGCAAGTTCACTTTGTTCTGCTTCCGACTACGAGTTTCACATTGCTTAGACGACTGCAGAACCCTGCAAGACAGTGACGTGGTCACTCAGCTGCAACGAAGCTGCCTCACAGATGACCAAGTCCTTTTACAGACTCGTTGTTCCAGGAGTTAACTGCGAGAATACAAAGTGTAAAGGCAAAGCATCACGAACATGTGGTATTTTCAGGTGGGAAGAACTGATGTTCTAAACATTGAGTTCTTCCAGAGTTCCCTGTACCTCACAGTCATTTCCAGCTCCAACACTCATTTGGATAGGCTGCTGTAATTATGGTAAGCCAAGAACTAAATTTTTTGGCTGTTTTATTCCTCACGTGTAGTTACTGTCAAACCTTAGCATTTTTAGTCTGAGTTTTAGAGGATCACTAAACCAAGGGCTGAAGTTTATGAGATGAAAGCAGTTACAGATCACTCTTGTACTGTTCAATCCTCTACAGTCCTTTTCTCCAAACTCAGTGGATGGTTACTCAGCTAACGAAAAAATATTTAAGGATACTAGTATTTCTGCTTTTCAAGTAAAAAGTAAAAAGAACAACGCTATAGGAAAACTTCTGTGGATATCAACAAAAGAGGTACAAATGCAAGTAGGCAGCTGAACTAGTCTTGAGCAATTCCTGCGATGGCATTACTTAAACACAAAGTCAGGGCTCAGCTGAGTCATAGTAAGCCTACTCTTTATTTTACTCTGTTAGTAGCTTTGTTCTGTTAACCAGCCAGTTTGAGTTAAGTGGTCTTTAACTTGTAGGTAAAGATTTGACTTCAGCTGCCAGCAGTTAAAACAGCATAAGCACGCCCTGGTCCTATGCTTCCTCAGGGCTTCAGTAATTCTCCTCTAATTGAATTTCACATGGAAGGATATTGTCATCTTTTCATGGTGCTTTTTTTGGGTAGGGTTGGTTTTTTTTTGTTAATTACAACTTCTATAATACTTTAAGCACTGAGCCTTGCCACAAGAATTGGGTCATATAGCCCAGTGGCTTTTGTTCTGTGTCACACCTTACTGATTATCTGAATATTCAAACGGATATACAGTTTCAAGAACTTAAAAATAAATGGAATGCAAGAAAAGGAAAGTATAATACTTGCATTATTTCAATGATGTTGCCAACCTTATGCTGGTATGCTCGCCGGTGCAGGCAATTCCGTGTGTGGAACATATCATACAAATTTCCAACTTCCTGAATCAAAAAAAACAATCATCTTTTACTTTGACATTTTCTTAATTGCAAAACTAAAACAATCAAGGAATCAAATGAGTTGTCTCCTTCCATTTGCAGCACAGAGCAGAATGGTTATTTTTCACAATTTACAAATTTTGAAACAGACTCAGGCCACCGTGGGAGAGCAGAGACCTGACACCGACCCCAGGAAGCCTGGGCAGAGAAGAGGACCTCTTGCCCCTTTAGCAGCCCCTCACCAAAGCCACATTCACCTCCTGCTCAGAAGACCCGGGGCAGGATCACGCACAGCTGATGGTTTTGCAGAGTCTTCCCTGGAAGGACCCGCCACCAGGCTTGCCCTGTCCCTCCCTTAACTCAGTTGCTTCTGAGAACAGCTTTCAGAGCAGCAACCGCTTCCTCTCTTGGGCTAAAAAAGCACCCAGCAGGCAAGCCCAGCATCCCGCCACAATCCAGGGCGCAGCTGTACCGTGCTGCCCGAGGCAGGCTTTGCCGTGCCCCGTGTGTTCTCTGTGTCTCACCTCACACACATTTTGCTGCTGAGCGTTCCCTCGGTTCACACACGCTGCTTACCTTGTCACGGGTACAGATATGCTTCTGGTTTTTTACTTCACAGACCCGAGTGAATTTAAGCAATCGCTTATAATCAAAATTATTCTGGATTCCTAGGTGATGACAATCCCTGAAAATATTCCACAGAGAGTGTTTAACAATGAGATTCATACTTGTACATACAGTAGCATTGTTTCAATAGGAATTCATAATAAAAACAAAAGCTGTAAGATTTGTACCTTGCAAAATAGTCCCACTTGTCAACGTCAATGCCATTTTTTTTGTTAGCTACTATCTCATACAGGAAACTTTTCTCCTTTTGTCGACCATGATAGGGCCACTAACAGGCGAGCCAAGAAAAAAAAATCAGAAACAATAAGCAATTAAAGTGTGCAAACAATGTCAAATCAATTTTTTAAAGGCAGTGAGAACACCCTTTGATTTTGCCTGTGATAAACATCCAACACTGCGGCAGCGAAGAACACAAAGACAATAAAAGAGCTTTCAGAAGCTGTTGGGCATTAGAAATCTAGAACTAGGGTTTAAGCAGCTGACTTTCCAGAATATCAGGAAGAATAACAACCATGTACACAAGTATTTCATTTCCCATTCTACTAAAGCAAAGCCTGCAGCTTTGAAATGCCAGAAAAACCCCACCTAGCAACAAAGAGCAGAAAAGGTTGGAATCATTTTATCCTCAGGGAATTAAACCCACAAACACGTCACTGTCTTGCAGTCTTCTGCAATCAACTATATGACTTTATAGAACAGAGTTTTAAGAATTATTTAGGTGTTTGTCCCTGTCACTCCAGAGATGCAGATGGATTCGACCCCACTGTGGCTTGATGGCATCAAGGTGCACTGTGCGCCAGTGTCTACCAAGGCCTTATATTCTTGTGGTTCTGATGTGCCAGGCCATCGGATCCACACCTTCCAGTAAATCTGATTATCCCTTTCCTCCACCTGGCTGGAGGCAGGGCCCCTCTAATCCTGCTCACCATCACTCACTTGATCTAAGAGTGACTCCTGCAAGAATGACTTCCTGGTCCCCCCAAGAGGGTCAAGCATAACGTTGGCCATTCTATTCTGTCTGGGGGATTTCCGACTGGACACTGGAGCTGCATCTCTCTTGGAAGACTCCCCTTTCATGGTGGTCTTCCCTTTCAGCTGCTGTACTCGTGCAGCTAGGGCGGAAGTGGGCTGTCCATGCCACCTTCTCATGTTTTCCCCATGGTCGCGGAGGAAGAACCACAGGGTGCCCCGTGGTGTGTACCTTCCACTGCCCTTCTCTTGGGTGGGGAAGCACCTGCTTCTAATAGCTGAGACATCAGCCCCTGCAGGTGGAACACAGGACATGTCCTCTTCCACTTTCTGGAGCCTCTGAGACAGTTCCTCTACAGCTGAAACCAAAGCATGTTGGGAGGAAGGGAGAATTCCCTCATATTGCCGGAGCTGGATAATCACTTCGTCCACTGTCAGAGTCTGGGTGTCTCGCCACCAGGACGCTACTGCTAATGCTTTGGAATGTCCCTCTGGTCCACTTTGCAGGAATTTCCGCCACATCAGCTGTGTGCAAGGGGCCTGATCTGGATCCACTGGTGACTGCTCATCATTCAGATCACCATAGATAATGTCAAACACAGCCATTTCCCTGAGGTTTTGAATGCCTTTCTCCATGTCGGTCCACTTGCCTAACCGACATAGAGCATCATCCTGTAGGGGTACCTCTCCCTCACAGCGAGCAGGAGTCGCCTCCAAAGGCTGAGGGTTTGAGCCTGTTTCCCTATTGCCTTGTCAATACCAGCCTGCTTGGCTAAAGGTCCTGCTTGGCCTCTCTCCCCTCCAATTCCAAACCAGCAGCTCCACTATCCCAGCATCGGAGCAGCCAGGTGCAAATTTGCTCGCCTGGACTGCGGCTGTAATCCTTCCGCATATCTCGCAACTCACTGAGGGATAGAGATCGGATGATTACCTCCGGCTCTTCCTCCTGCTCTTGTGATGGGCCTGGTTCATTGTCACCCTGTACATTGCGAGGGGATTTTTTGGTATATTTGGTTTTCCGTATTGGGGCGACTGGTACTGGCACTGCCTGTCCCCCTGTCCCAGCTGCTGTACCAGTAGGTTCACTTTCAGACCCTGCAGCCCCTTCTCCCCCTTGAGGGCAGTGACCAGCGTTAAGGGCGATGCGGTAAGCATGGGCAAGCCCCCAGCACATCGCAAGGATTTGTGTCTCCTGGGGTTTGTCAGGTTGGCAGCACACCTTTTCCAAATGCTCCACCAGTTTATCAGGACTCTCCATTTGTTCGGGAGTGAAATCCCAAAGCATTGGGGGTGACCACTGACTCAGGCACTTGCCCATCTTTTCCCACACACCTTGCCATTTACAACTATCTGCCCTCAGGGCAGGTTTCCAGGTGGTGCTATTGTTGGAGAAATACTGCATGGCCCAAAACAAGATCTGGCAGACATTTAGAAAGCATTGTGCCACGAACACAGTGGCCAGGAGGCTCCAGGGATAGCTGAAACTCTCAAAAACTGAGAGAATCTCTTCCCCTGGCTCACCCATAGAGGGGGTGAGACCCCAAACAAAAGCCCAGGCAGCAAACAGGTACCGGTTCACCCCCACAAGCAGCGAAACGAGCCCATTATAAGCAGACAGTAACCAGTAGAGCAGAACTAGACCCTTGATACATCTTCCGCCGAGAACAAACCCCAGCACTGGGAACACACAGGGGATATAAGGATTAATCCAGCCCCACCACGCAAGCAAATTGGTCAGCATTGCAAACATTTCTTATCAAACAAACACAAATAAAAACAGAAAAAATTACACCTAACAGATGGCTCTAACACACTTTCTCCTTTTGTCCTTATCTCAGCCTTCTCGTGCTCCATGTTGGGCACCAAAAGTTGTGGTGGTTTAGCCCCTGCCGGGGTCTGAGACCACGCGGCCGCTGCCCCTCCCCCACAAAGGGAGTGAAATACAAAGCCCCGGGGCTGAGATAAGGAGAGGTTTAATACAGCAGTGCAACAGCAACACAACAAACAACAACAATAACAATAAGAATGACAGTAATAACAGTGAACAGAGCAAAATCTCTACCAATACAGCAGTGAGAACAGAGCCAATCCCACAGTACACGCGGTAACCCCTTGTCCTGCTTCGGCACCAGGATGTGACTTCGCATGGCTAGAGCTCCCCCCCACTGCTGGGGAAATTAACCCTATCCTGGCTAAACCAGGACAGTGTTTTAAAACACAGATGGTTTAAACAGACAGCTACTTAAACTCCTAACCCACAAGGGATAATTCAGCCATGAGGCAAACAGGAAATCAGCAACAAAACAGTAAGATTGAAGTTGAATATAAATATTCTTTCCTTGAAAATTTTCAGCTAAACAAAAAATGCCATAAAGTGGTCTTGAAATTCTGAAGGCAGAAAACACTGTATACAACAGATATATATTATATATATGTACATATTTTATATATACATATTATATATATAATATACATACATATTTTATATATATTATATACATATTATATATATTTTATATATACATATTATATATATATATGTGTTATATGTTAAAATTGATATGAGTAAGAATGCAAACGTGTGTAAGCAGCAGGAACAGAGCACATCATACATCAAAATATCCTGTGCTGATCCCAAAGAGCTCTGCTACTGCAACAATGTTTAGGACACTGTTTGACACACAAATAACCCGTTGCTCACGTCAGGACCAGAAGGTCTGTGAAGCGATAGCATCACAGCACAGGTACCTCATCAGCAGAGGAGCCTGTACTCGGGTAAGACCCCCACAGTACAAATGACTGCCAGTAGAAGATCCTGCAGCCTAACACCAGGAAGGTGGCCAGAAGGTGGCCATGTATCATGTATGACACCCCTTTTCCTGTTATCCTGCTGGAAAACAGGCATAGAATCTAAACAAGGGAAAACAGACTTTGGGTAAGAACCTGGCACAAGATCAATGGAAGTAGCAGGCAGCAAGATTTGTGTGCAAGTGAGTGCAAGGGGGTAAAAATCAACTTGCAGACTTTGTAAATAAATACGCCCTTCCTGTAAGATCTCAGACTGAATTTTATTATGCCAAGTTCCCTATGTTTGTCATCAGAATGCTGGAGTACACATGGTTGAACTACACACTACTACAGCAGAAAATAATGGGTAAGTGCTAACATTTGTGGGTGATTTGTTTGGGGCAACATATAAAGTCTGATTAGGACCAGACTGTCATGACAGATTTCCCACTGACAGGTTCTTAATGCTGGTAGCAATTGAATGGGTGTCCTTGAAGAGATGACAAGAGCTGTAAAGTGAGGAGAGAGGACTTAATTCTTTCACAGAGTTGCAAGGATTAATAATCACAATCTCTTCTTCCTTGTCTCTTTAGGCAGCACATTTCTTCAAGTATTATCGCTGCCTCTGTGTTTGTTACTGCAATAAACCCAAGCATTTTGCTGCTGTCAAAGCTGATGCTGCCCTGGCACTTGGGCCACGCTTTGCATTGCTCATTGCCTCACCTCTTCCTGTTCTCAGGTTTTTTTATCCATTATCAGCTTGTTACCCTAAACTATCTCCAGGTTTTCTTCATATGGCCACCTGAAAACACGACCTCCCATCACCACCACCTTCAGGCATCCAGTAAACAGGCTGTTAGCCTAACCTGGTCATTTAAGGTTTCCATTAAAAATTCAGTTCTACCAATCTAGTTACAGTGAATTCAGTTCACTAAACACATCCTTAAGCTTTCCTCTAATCTGAAGACTTTGAGGTAAGAACTTCTCAGGAAGATGTAAGCACATAACATAGTGAAGCTACCACATCCTACCAACACTGTAAGAAATAAACACTACATTTATCCAGCATCTCTTGTGCCAGGATCCTCAGAATTTCATAGGGCTAAAAATAAATAATAAATCATAGCAGAAGCAGAAATGATCTAGTCTTTCAGAAAAATTAACAGCCACAGGAGCAGTACACTGACTCACCGACTTCTCACAAGCGGTTTCATCTATAGGTCCTCCTATTTGTTCCTTGATGAAGTCCATATCTTCTTCCAGGACAAGACCATAGGACTTCATGACTTCTTCTAGTTTATTGGAAGCGATCAGGTGCTCAAACATTTCAACAGAAGCAGTTTCATGCTGTGAAAAAAACACCAAAATGTTACATCATGAAGTTTAAGCATCCTTCCTGCAATGTCACAGCTTTCTCCTAACCCAGCAGCACTGCCTGGCAGGGCACCCGGGCACGGTGGTGTGAAAGTCCAGCACTTGGGGTCTTCTGTTCATTTTGCATCTAACAAAATAATGTCTACAGAGCCCAGAAACACACTCTTCACCACAGAACTGTTAATTTTGTATTTTAACAAACAGCAGTAAGACAGTTACAATGCTATTTTACAATTTTACAATTTGTTACAATAACAAATACTGCTGTGCAGAAGATTAACAAGTTTACTCAGCTGATTTTGCTTAGCAATTATAAGCAGAGAGGCCTGAAAGGACTGCATTACATTTCACTCAGAGTAAACAACCCTTGAAACTCTGTTCAAAGTTTCTGAAAGTTTGAACTCTAAACACTGGATTAAATATCCTGGCCTTAAACTAAAATCTTAAACTGGAAATGAAGTTCCCCATCAGTATTTTGCATCTGTAAAAGATATTCTGAAGAAAGCTCACAATACATGTTTTAAGGCACAATTCTGGCTTAAAATGATCAGTGCAGTCCTAACAAATTCTGCTTCTTTAGAGTCACACTACAGGCATTGACAAGACTGAGACATTTCATTTCTCCTCTGTGTCTCACTGTGACATCTGCAGGAAGAGGACATGCATACACAAACAGAGCTCATGAAAGTACAGAGGAGTTCAAGAGCATTTGCACTTTCAGGGAAGAGATGCTGGTGACAAACATCTGCCCTCACTCACTCCTCCCCACACCTTTCTGCTTTGCTAGTAAGGGTGCATCTGCTCACGGCTGCGCTGAGGGGGCTGACGTTCCCCAGACAAACAGTTAAAGAGAACAACAAGGAGAGATCATCACAACATTCTGGATTTTAATTATGCCATCAAAACGATGCAATAAGAAAAGACTAGATGATGACTATGTTCTCACAAGCACTGGCAGTCTAAAGATAAATTATTCTCCCTTTGAAAATTTCAGTTTTCTATTTTAGTAAAAAGCCTACCTTCCACTTCAAATCTGGACGAGTAAGTGGAATAAATCTTCCATCAAACATGTGTGAAAATGGCCCATGACCTTAAAAATAAAGATTACACAGGTTTAATCTGAGATACGGTTGTCAGTAAAAACATTTTGAGCAAGCTAAGGATCTGGATTCTCTTGTATTTGACTTGATCTTGACATCATCTATGAGGAAGACTGAGCTAGAGTGAGTACACTTTCCTAAGACACCTTAAGTACTACTGCATTTAACATCGCCAGTTCCATTACCTACACCACAAGCAAGTACTGCAGTAACACTAAGAACATTAATTACTCTGTGACAGCTTTGAAGAAAATAAGCAATTATAAGATAATCATAACAATTTTTGAAAAAGCCACTAATTTTCACTCTGAAATGTTTTGAGACCTGAGGACATCACAGAAGGAAGTGGACTCTTCAGCCACTGAGGACAGAACTCTAAACACCATATGGAAACAAGACAAAAACTAGCTAAGAGTGGCTACGGATTCATCAAGTGGAGTTGCCTCTGCAGATGTACTCTGGACCAAACAGAAACAGACGAATCCTATCTCGGAACACGGCCATGAACGGAGCAGCCCACAACAGCTCTCACATTCTTATCTTGCAGCCAGCTTTTCACCCAGGTTAGCTTTCAGAGAGCAACAAGCCATCTCAAGTGTTGCTTACCCAAATCATGACAAAGCCCAGCAATTTCTACACAGAGGATGTCTCGCTGGGTTATATCCAGTTCTGGTTGTCTCTCCTTCAGTGCACGAACCAGACATCCTGCTAGGTAGCCCACCCTGTTGTGGGGCAGGGGGAAGAAAGTGAATATAGTAGTGTTTTAGACTGAACAGAAAAAGAGCAGTTCACCTATTCTATTTTGCTCCATTAAGTCACGGCCCTTGTCTGAGAGGCAGCACACAACAAATACTCAAGCCTGCAAGAGAATCACAGAAACAAACTGTTTCCTGTAGTAGAGTTTTGGTCATCAGTAACCCATTTGAAAGTGAAAAAGCATGAGCTGCCATGCCCAAAGCACGGCGACAGCAGCACCCTGCAGCACTTGACAAGGCACAAGCACAGAGTGTGTCAGCGAGCAGCAGTGCGGTACCGCAGCGTGCATCGTGGAGCACCACAGCTTACACACACAGCATCCTCTGGACATCCAGCCGGTGCAACTGCAGAGGCACACAACGGTCACCACAGCATTTTGTTCTTCTTTAAAACTGTTAAATTTTAACAATAGCTTATGACAATTATTCATCTATATAATTATCATCCCATTCATTTTAGATTTGACATTTAATGTCACTGAATGGGACCCTCTCTCTTCATGACACGAAAACAGCAGGAACAAACACACAGCACATACTCCTATAAACTGTTCACAAGCTCTACACCAACTTCCTTTCTACTTGCCTCAGCAGTCCCCCTGACGGAACGTCTTACAGCAAGACAAGGTTTTATACAATGAGGTAGTATCTTTTTAGACCAAATTTTACTGTTTTGTGGTTTTTTACTAGACCAATAGGCACACAAAGTTCACTTCTTCTATTTTAACACTAGAAATCTTCAAAATGATACACAAGTTGAGAACAACTGTCCTAAGTTTAACTACATAGATTAATTGAACTGTTTAAAAGAAAAGGTTGTTGATACCATTGGAGTTTTCGGGCTCCCATTGTGAAAGCTTTATATCCCTCACATTTTTGTCTTTTCAGGTTTACCAAATGCAATCAAATCCAGTTTGCCTCACTGATTTGACCCTTTTGCAATAGCCATTTGCATCTTGTTAGTGTCAAGGGGCAGAAGCCAGACTTACTCCACAACATTCCAGCACTAACAAAAGCAACTTTAGGCTGGCCAGATCATCTGAATGAAAACCACTGACTGGTTTGATTTCTCTGCACTTTTAATGCCTTTAAACCAAGCTTAAATTTGTCATTAGTCAGCTTCTCCACAGTGTGAACGACCTAACAACACTGGGAATCCTCATGTCCATCATCTGTTTTTGTTTAATTTAGAATACAGCTAACAGCCTGTCAATCTGCCATCCATTGCATCAAGCACACATGCAGACATTACAAATGCAAACATTACAGGTAAAATGGGGTTTAGCTGTACTAGACAATATAAGGGGATTACAACTGTCCAGCAAGTCATTAATAGCAGCTCAGGTTTATGCTTTAAAACTCAAATTTTGACCAGGAGAACACAAAGCAGTCCCAGTTTTTAATTAACATTATTCTTAGAGGAAGAAGGGGCAGGGGAGGAAATCTAACATTGATCCATCTTCTAGGTTTCTTTATCTGTCATTATTGAATGAAGTTCAAGGGAACAGCCCATAATCACACAGGATATCCCAGAACATTTATGAGACCAAAATAATTTGTGAGACCAAAAATGCCACCAGAGCAGTTTCCATCAATGCTCAAAGACAAAGACGCCCCTTGGCTGGCACTCCACATTAGTGGAATCAAACTCGTTAGTGGAACCAAATGCCAGAGGTGTGCACACAAGACAACACCTTACCCTATAGAGTGTTCAAAGCGGTTGTGAGAGGCTCCTGGAAAAACAAAGTAAGTGCCACCCAGCTGCTTAATGTATCTGAGGCGCTGAAACTGGGGTGTGTCGATGATGCGAACAAGAAGTGGATGTATTTCAATGTGCCCATGAATTGGATCATTAAAAACCTACAAAAGCCAAACAACAGTGTAATTAACATTTAAAATTTGACTTTGAAAAGAACAGGTGCCAAGGGAAAGGATATCTAGAATGGTTAGGTATTTGGTGGGAGAGGGTGTTGTTTTCCCCTGTAAAACAGCCATATCCTGCCTACCCTATACCAAGATTTAGCTTGGAGAACTACTTTAGCATGACATCAACAAAGACAAAGCTGCATATTTCAGAGGGCAAGGGAATTAAAGTCAAAAATCTCTAAAAATGTTATCAGCACCTGTGTAATTCCAAAACTTAACACCTGAGAAAACCGCTGTCTTTATTAATGTGCTGTTCCAGTTAAAGCAGGATACTGCAATACATGTCTGAGATAGCCAGTGTGTTTCATCTGACACTGTCTGTTTTTCAAAATCCAGTGAAATTTTGCAGAGTGAAAATTATGATTCTTACCTTTTTCATAAAACAAAATGCAAAACCCAGGATAACTGAAATATGAAAGAAGTACTCCCTGATCACTCCTGAGCACACACGTTTTAAGAGACATCTGAGTAACCACAGTGACTTACTAGAGAAGATAAACACACACATTTAATCCTTGCCTCACAACAGCAGATAAAAACATTTCATCACACACATATCTTGGTAAATAGTGAGGCAAATAAGGTTTTCCTGTGTTCTCTCTACTCTCAGCCACTGAGCTGACGGGGCTCTAGCAGATGTGCAGACTACTAAGGAACGCATGCAGCCCTGGCCAGAGTTAAACCAACACAAACCACTGTGAGCAACTGCTGGACACGGCAAACAGTGGAAGTGAGGAGGAGTCTGTTAGCCCAAGCCTGGGGCTAAACTAATAAAACAAAAAACAAGGAGAGGCTCCACACAGAGATGTGAAAGGGAGATTTCTCAACATGTTTCAAACAGCTCATTTGCTCATGCAATCTCTCACAACTGTCAGGTGCCCACATAAAGCTCTTAGCTGAAAATTTTAACAATTTTTCTGGTTAACATGGTTTTCCAAAGACCACCCACGATCAAGAAGGGCTCGGAGTTTGCTGCTCTGCAAAGGAAAAGCACCACTGCAGCACCAGCTGGCACCACCAAGGCAAAAGGAGGGGAGGCAGAGACGAGGCCCTGGAAGCGGTGTCCTCCCGACACGGCGCTGGGGCTACCTTCATGACGTCCAGGTGCTGCTGTCTCAGTTTGTTCAGGCAGGCCAGCACTTTCAGTCGCTCAGCTGGGAGGCTAGAAAGGAAAAAAAGAAGACATTGAGAGCAAAGTCTGCAATGCATTTCCCTTTACAGTTTGCAGTACATATGGAATTACTTGTGCAAGTTCCTATTACTGTGATATTCATTGACTCTTCTATGGAAATACGTATTTCTGCAGCTTTTTCAGAAAGATATTGAAAGCACTTATCCTTCTAAAGTCAAGTATAGTAGGAAGAGAACAAATAGCTACAGAAGTTGTCTGTAAAGCCATGTAAGTGCTTCTCCCACTTATACAGAACCGAGAAATAGAAACACCAGGAAATACACAATTTTTTCACCAATTTCTTTTAGGGAAAGTCACATTTGGGGATAAGTCCTTTAAATTTATGGGAAAGACAACATGCAGTGCCTGAATAACTTGATCTTGGTAATTGTGACTGTGCTTTTGATGTTGCCATGTATTGTCAGTCTTCTGCAAAGGGCCCTGCAGAAGACTGCCTCTGCAATATTTTTAGCACAAGTGCAAAAAGAAAACGGGGGAGATGTGGAGCAGTTTGCTAACAACTGGCTACGTGAGAAAGGGCATAGCACCGAGGAACTGCTGACAACGGCGACGTGATGGGAAAATACCGAAAAGTATCAAAGAAGAACAAAGAACAGAAGCAAGACTATGTACAAGGCCTTGCAGAAATCATAAGGGGAGGGATTGGTATTTAACCTTAGCAACCAATGTATCTGACCTTAGCAACCTATAAGGAGCTCGCTTTTGCAATATGTATGAACTGATTATTGTAGATATAAAAGGAGTGTGAGTACTAATAAAGTTGAGCCTTTGTGCATTAAATGATGGCTGGGCTCCCTCTGCGTTCTTTCAACAATAACTGACATTTTTTAAGGCTGAAAAATTCCTTAAACTAAAATTTCAAAGTCCAAATAAATTATTTCCATAACAATTTCTTGCAGTCAAATCTGTATATTAAGAGAAGTTTAATTTTGCCAAGTTACCTTGAATTTTACAGAAATCAGTTTCAACTCCAACAGTAGAACCACCAGAGTTTAAAAGGTGCTCTAATTTTGTTGAGAACTTATTCTTCTATTTCATTGAGATATTTTGCTGTCATTTTTATAAGTTATTAAAGGTCCCCTTCACAACCAACACAAACTTCCAACGCAGCTACTCTGTTGTAGCCACAGCAGTCCAAGGGCACAGGGGGGACAAAGTCTGGAGGGACAGATAATACTCTATTACACCCACTTTTAGTAACTCTGTCTGCAAGTCTTGTCCTTGAGCAAAATGGTTTGCTGAAACAGCAAACACTTTATCACAAGAAAGTTTGATTTACTCCCTTTTGCATTCTTCAGCAGTTAACCATCCTGAGATCAGTTTTACATCAGTCTTTCAATTTAAACTTTAACAGAAAGCAATACTATAAAATGCCAACTATTAGCACAAAGTACTGCTTGATGCACTACATATCTTCATCCGAATCATTTAATAATTCGCAATCCATAAACTATTAAATGCATATGATATCTGAGCTGCTGGTGAGCAGTTTTTGTCTTAACCACTTGTACCCCTTTCCCTCACAGGGAGCTGTAGCCTCTCCTGCTCACGGACTGTCACAAGTCTTTAGCTGTCCCCACTTGCCCGGTGGTGATGTCGGAGCAAGCAGCTCAGTCCGTAGGAACGGTCACAAACCCCCAGATACTTACAAGGGTGTTCCTGGAAGAGCCCACTACAGAAAGCAGCTAACACGGAGGACAAGAGGACCACCTGCACCTGCCTGTCCTTCGTCTCTCTGGCGTGGTGGAAGAGCCAAGGAACGCTTCTGCAGCCAGCAAAACAGGAGCTTGTACACACCTATCCTTACACTCCCAGGAAAAGCCACTGCAACTGCTCTTTGAGGTCTGTCCTGAAGATGGGACCAAGAATATTCAACTACTGCTTACAAGAAACATGTAACCTTTCTGCCCTGGGGTATGGCTAGCTCAGGCAGGGCTAGTGCTTCGGCTGGCACCTCCATCACCACCCTCAGAAACAGCTCAGGGACAAGTTCTCTCTCAAGACACTTGCTTAACATGCAGAACCACAGTATCTAGAGTATCTTTGCTCCAGCAGACTTGATAACACCCAAACTTGATGTACAGAGATGACCCCCACATTCTTAATTACAACTGAGGTCTTCAGCGGGTATCACTTCAAAGCATGCTAATAATGGAGATCAAACATCACAAGAATGTTTCTGAACGAGCTGTAATGCTGCAGGAGGTACAGTAGCACCACCATATAGTCATGTAGCACACCTCAGGTAACAATTGCCCAAAAAGATACACTGGGTCACACAAAGTACACGAGGCAGGACTTCATGACATTTTTGAGAAGGTGAGTGCCTGAGCACCATGCAGCTGCTTGCTCACTCCTCCCCCCGCAGTGGGATGGGGAGAATCAGAAGAAAAAAAGTACAACTCATGGGTTGAGATAAGAACAGTTTAATAATTGAAATAATAATAAGAACAATAATGAAAAGGAAGATAACTAAAAGAGAGAGAGAAATAAAAGCCAAGACAGACAAGTGATGCACAATGCAACTGCTCACCACCCACTGACCAACGCCCAGCCAGTCCCCAAGCAGTGATCAGCCTCTCCTGGCCAGTTCCCCCCAGTTTATATACTGGCCATGACATTCTACAGTATGGAATAGCCCTTTGGCTAGTTCGGGTCAGCTCTCCTGGCCATGCTCCCTCCCAGCTTTTGTGCACCTCCTCGCTGGCAGAGCATGGGAAACTGAAAAATCCTTGACTTAGGATAAGCACTACTTAGCAACAGCTAAAACATTTGTGTGTTATCAACAAACTCTCATACTAAATCCAAAAAACAGCACTGTAGTAGCTACAAGGGAGAAAATTAACTCTATCCCAGCCAAAACTAGGACACTGAGGCAGTGCAAAGCAGCACCCAGCGTTAAGCAAGGGACAGCACTGTACAGTACAGCCTGTTGGTCTGAAGCACGTGATTATACTTTTAAATGCCACAAAAATTCAGGAGCAAGGAGAAAATTAGCTGGAAAATAGCCAGGTGCATAAGGAGGAAGGCGTGTGGGCACCTACCATCTCAAGAAATTACCAATGACTGCAACTACAGGAAGAGCAGAAAAAGGACGGCTCTGTCCCACTGACAGTACAGCTTACTACACAACTACCTGTGCAAACACTGTCCACAAAGAGCGTAGCCTGATGTGCTGCTTTGCTCCAGACACTCACCTCCAGCAGGGCTGAATTAAACACAGCTCTGCACCGGACCGTACCTCTGCTGGAGTCACGCCCGGGACGGATCAGTGCGGCACAAGGGTGAGAGAGCAGCAGAAGGAATAGGCCCTACCAGGAAGGCTGGGAAGTCCCCACCTGACATACCACGTCAGTGGCCTGCACGGCTTGTCATCTTGCCCTGCCTCCAGGAACACCAACCCTCGTTTGGGGTTTGGCCTTCCGATAGGAAAGCACGCTGTCAGTGCAGTCCTGGTGTGACTGATCACCTCAGTGACACGCCACAGAGCTCCCTATCCTTCTTCAGAACAAGAACCACAGCACGGGATTTTTCACCTGGTGTCCACACAGAAGACTGCCCCAGCCAAGAGATTACACACAAATCATGCGTCAGTACTGTCGTTTCCCAGGGCTCTGCAGGCATAGTTCCTCCAACAGCCAAAGCGGCAATACTGCTGGCTGGCTTCGAAAGGGTGAGAACTGACACTTCCCCATCCACTCCCCTCCACCCCTTCCTGCCTTGCCCACACTCTCCCTCATGCCACTGGTGACAAGGATGAGGAAACCCCTTTCCTGCACCCACTAGGAACTTAACTATTCCAGAGGGGTCAGCCAGGCTAAATACTCATCATCCGTATTTAGCATGCAGCACGCCGCACGCCACACAAAACATCCACTTCCAGGAACGTGAGAACACAGGGGAAACCCACAGCACTGCCTCCGGGCATGGAACATCCAGGAATGGCAGGGAACTAAATCTACACGGTCATTACTGGCCTGTCACAGCAAAATGATGGAAGTTACCACAGGACACAGCACGCAGGGGAAAGACGCACGCAAGGAGATCATTCTTTAGTGCAAAGTTGAGATGTTTGAAAAAAAGCAGAAGGCTCTAGCAATTTCTCAACCAACTCACAACATTTTCAGCTTAACAGAAACAAGACATCTGATCTCACAGAAGGAAACACCTTATAAAAGAAAACCCCCAAGCATGTCATTCCATACCCCCAGCACCATCCATCCACTCTCCACACCGACCGAGAGCTCTTCACAGCCCTCTGACCCCACCGCCTGTACCACACACTTAGAGGGATTCCTGGCTACCCCGTCCTGCCTGCCGACATCCAGCACTAACAGAGCCTGACCTACAAGTTTCTGATGACGCACAGAGCAGCCTGCAGATGTCCAGTGCATCCGAGCGTCCACATGGTCACTTGATGCTCAGACAGCCAGTGAGGTACTAAAAGCAACCAGCCTCCTAGCAGTCTCTAAACAGAAACAATACCTCTGCTTATTATTTCAATTAGACAATTACCTTATGCTTCAGAAACAAATAAAGCCTTTAGCTGTCTTCCTCATGACACCACACCACTTCTACCTGCACACACTTCAAACAGCTGCACTTAAAACCCTTCTTCCAAAAAAACCAAAAATACCTCAGTGACTCCTGTCAACACCTCACCTTCTCCAAAGCACAACCCTTCTGCCTTGTCACCTTAAGTCACAGCAGCTTTTCTTTCCCTACCAACGGTCACACCCAGATGCTCGCTCTTTCAACTCACCCCTCCCAAGTTGCGTGAGCAGCTGGGATATCTCAGTATAATAGAGCTTTTCATCTTCAGCATGGTGTTAGCTCTGACAAGTTTTGAGCCAAGGAGCCAACCTGCACACCAAAGCACTCAAAACCCCAGCAGACAAGCACAGCTCTGCACTTGTGTACGCCTGCCAGATAACCACACTCCAAACTGCCTGAGGTTGACTAACCACAACATTAGCAAATAGCTTGAGTGGAACAGTTGGGGTTTTGAGAGAAAATGTGGAGGAAACAGCATAAAAGGGTTAGCAAAGGAGCAAAGAAAAGACATTTAAAGATTAAAAAGCACCAGGAAGTATGTGGTGAGCAAGCAGGCTCACGTTCCAGGAAAGGTGAGCAAACCCAATCCCAGCGGGGCAGAGAAAGGGCAGCAGGGGCCCTTCACAGAATCACAGAATCATCTCGGTTGGAAAAGCCCGTGAAGCTCCTCCAGTCCAACCATGAACCTCACCCTGACCGTTCCCAACTCCACCAGATCCCTCAGCGCTGGGTCAACCCGACTCTTCAACCCCTCCAGGGACGGGGACTCCCCCCCTGCCCTGGGCAGCCCATTCCAACACCCAACAACCCCTTCTGCAAAGAAATCCTTCCTAAGAGCCAGTCTGACCCTGCCCTGGCGCAGCTTGAGGCCATTACCTCTTGTCCTATCACTTCTTACTTGGTTAAAGAGACTCATCCCCCCTCCCTACACCCTCCTTTCAGGTAGCT
The DNA here is from genome assembly GCF_031877795.1 of Strix aluco. Lineage (NCBI taxonomy): Eukaryota > Metazoa > Chordata > Aves > Strigiformes > Strigidae > Strix > Strix aluco. The sequence continues at coordinate 16,889,452 of NC_133947.1, forward strand.
GTAGAGGGCCATGAGGTCTCCCCTCAGCCTCCTCTTCTCCAGACTAAACCCCCCCAGTTCCCTCAGCCGCTCCCCATCAGACCTGTGCTCCAGACCCCGCACCAGCTCCGTTGCCCTTCTCTGGACACACTGAAGTAATTCAATGTCCTTCACACAGGTAGGATGACAGGATACATTTATACTCTCTTCTGTTACAGAAGAGTAATAAAGTATATTCACCACCAGAAAAATTACAAGGTTTTTGGGATCAGTTGTTTCCCTCACTGCTGGGAACAATCTTTTACATGCTTAAGACAGCATTCAGTTTTCCTGTGCTCATGGCAGGTGACTGCTACCAAGCTGGGACTAAGACTTGGCCAGACTGCCCGTGCCCACAGGCAAGTGCTTTGGCAGCTCATGGTGGCCACTGAACTCCACCACTCACTCACAGGCCTATATTTTGTCAGGGCACAGAACAAAATCTCTTTTTCTGTAACAGCCCACCCTATTGTAGCAGGCACAACAAAGAGCAAAGCCCCAGCAACTGTTGCAAGATTAAAATTTCAATGCCTGGGATTTGTCTCAGGGAGACGGGTGAAACCCAGCCTCCACAAAGCAGCACCTACTCGCTATTTTAAAAACTGTTACTACTGTGATTACCAGAATCGAGGCAGCATTAACTTTAGGCTGAGAAGAAACTTCTCATCAAACCCCCTGGAGTTTACACTGGTGCTCCTACTAACAAGAGGTTATAGAGGTGGTATTTTCACTAAAGCTTTTTAAATGGATTTTTTTGCTTCTCGTGGTTACTGGGCAACTAGCTTCTACACTCTGGATGGCGCTGGCTGTGCTGGCATCAGCAGGGGAACTGGAAAACTGGTCTGGAGGACCCAAACCAGCCATTCCATCACATACACTCCCTCCGACTGTCCTTACGTCCAAGCGGTGGAAATGGCCGAAGGCCATCCTGTTCGGTCAGGAAGCGTCTTTCTCCCGGAGGTCGCTACTGCAGACGGAGCCTGGCGGGGCAGGGACTCGCCTGCCGCAGCTCCTGTGACTCCCACACCCCGCAGGGACCTCGCCGCGGTGAAGCCCCTCGCTAAACGTCCTCCCGTTTGACAGGAGAAACTGTTCCCGAGGGCAGCGGGACCCCCAGGGGCCGGCCACTGCGGCCAGAGCCCGGTGGGCACCGGGGCCTCGCCCTGACGGGGCACGGGCCGCCTCACGGGGCCGAGAGCCCGGGCTGCCCTCCCCCGCCCGCCCACCCACCCACCCCGCGGCCTCCCGCGGAGGCGGCTCTCACCAGACGCGGGTGACCTCGAGGGCGCAGGCCGGCAGGTCCAGCAGCATGCTCCCGGTGACTCCGCTCTCTGCGGGGGGCAAGCACAGCATCAGCGGCGGGGCCCGCCCGGCCCGAGGGGTCGCCCGGCCCCGGCCCCGCCCCACCCCACCCCGCCGGTACCTCGGAAGCGGCGCAGCAGGCTGGGCTCCCCCACGCCGCAGCGCGAGAGGTGCCGGCAGAGCCGCTCCGTGTCCCACAGCCGCGGGTCGCAGCGGTCGCTCTCGGCCGTGGGGCCGCGGGGGCCCTCGGGGGAGCCCTCCTGCCGCGCCCGCTTGGCGGGAGCCGCGCCCCAGCCCGCCGCCGGGCTCCCCATCCCGCCGCTCCGCGCAGGCGCAGCGCCCGCTCCGCTCCGCGGGGGCACCGGCGCCGCCGTGACGTCACCCAGCGCTGCCCCCCCGCGCGCCGCCGGCGGGAACCGCCCTCTGGGGGCGGCCTCGGCGCGAGCCCCGCCGCCACCCAGAGCCACCGCCCCGGGGCCGGCCGGGCAGCGCCCCCGTCCCGCCTCACCCGGCGGCGGCGGGCGGGGGCTCGGGACTGGGGGGACGCTGGGCCCCGGCACGGCCCCGCCGCGGGGGCTGTTCGCCGGCCACGAACGATGGGGCCGAGGCGCGGACTCGAGGAACGGGGATGAGTCTCTTTAATGAGCGCCAGGCCAAGAGGGAACGGCCTCAAACTGCGCCAGGGCAGGGTCAGACTGGCTCTTAGGAAGGATTTCTTTGCAGAAGGGGTTGTTGGGCGTTGGAATGGGCTGCCCAGGGCAGGGGGGGAGTCCCCGTCCCTGGAGGGGTTGAAGAGTCGGGTTGACCCAGCGCTGAGGGATCTGGTGGAGTTGGGAACGGTCAGTGTGAGGTTCATGGTGGGGCTGGAGGAGCTTCAAGGTCCTTTCTAACCTAGATGATTCTGTGAATTTGGAAAACAAACTCCAGGCAAAGTTCCCCGAGAGCCCTGCAGCCCCGGGCAGCCCACCAGGCCTCCCCCGCCACAGGTGCTGACACGGGTCACGCTGGCAGCGTCACCCAAACGGGATAAAAGAACTTCTCGACACCCATGGGATGGAGATAAGCAGACACGCTCCTTTAGTAACGGCTGGGTGCGCTGGGGAGTCCCTCACCAACACCACACACCTGAGTCACGTAACATGCTGATTATATGGGACACAGTCATACATATTAATCAAGTGCTCATACATAAACATATTATTCCCGGTAACTCATTATCATATTTACGCCTTTTTCCAATCCCGCGCACTAAAGCTCTAAAAGGAGTCTGGGGTGTAGTTAGAGTTGGTGGTCGCGCTCTCCCCCTGCCGGAATTACCTTTTTCCTAGTTTCTTCATAATTTGGCAAACATACGCTGGTTGTTACAGTTCATTGTCTCTAATTTCTAGTAATCCTCCTTAAGCTTCTGTTTTTGACATGCATAGACAATAACATATTATTTCAAGGTTAATAATTATTGAACTACGTGGCCCTATGCGGTCTTGGTCTAGGACTTTACAGATGATCTCAGCAGCACAATGTTTCTATAGTTACTAAAAAGAATACACAATTACTATTATAAAACTAATATTCTTATAAAATTCTATTTGATTATTCAATTTCATATCATAAACCCTAAAATCATCAACTTAAATCGATAACAAATCAATAACAATCAGTAACAGCAGCCTCCTGCCATGCCGCCCCAACGCTCCCCCGTACCCGCTTCCTGGCACCCCAGGGCACTGCAGCAACCGCAGGTTATCCACGGGGAAAGGGAAGGAAAGGGTTCAACAAATGAATTTCTAACAATTACAAAGACTAAACTGTGATGTATGGAAGCTTTGCTTGTGTTTTGCTTCATTTGTTTCTCAAGGACTCCTGACTCCTCAGCTGTTTCCTGAGGTCCCATTTTCTGTTTAGGGAGGATTGAAACACTCGTCAGGCTCCCGATGGAAATCACTGAGAGCAGAGTCGAGGCCTTCAGCGGGCACTTGGGCAACTCCTAGAATGAGATAAGGGGGAGTTTGAACAAAGAGACACAGAGACCCTGTTACAGGGAAACTGATTTTGCTGACTTAGGACGAAGACACATGGACTTTACTTCACAGCGCACGCTCTGGAAAGAGGGTCGCTAGCGAACACTGTGAAGAAGACTGCTTACTTCCTCCCCCAACCACCGAAGACCCTCAGCCTGTTTTTACTACACATGCCCGGACTATGTAAATGAATTCTGGAAACTCATTATCATAAGACACCCCTTTCTAGGAAATCTAATGAATATGTATGATTGTGTGTGTGTAAACTGATGTCCCTTGCTAGTGGAGAATCCCCAGGGTGACCCCAGCGCTGCCAATAAAAGAATACCTGCTGAGCAGTTATATTGGATTCTGACTGTTGAGTGAATTTCTTTGTTTCAACGGTGGAAGTGTAAAGTAGCCCACAGTGACCGTTGTTGCAGAGGCCACCTCTCTCGCATCCAGTGTCAGAGGCTGCTTTCTGCAACAAACCCTTTTCACACAAAGTATAGATCAGGCCAGTGGAGCCGTGGGACAGGCGGAGCTGCTGGACAGACGGATGATGCTCCCCACGACAGCGGGTCGCTGTGAGGGATTCAGGCTTAATACCTGGAGACCAGCACTAGCAAGGCCCATTCATCATCCCAAATCCCAGCTCAGTCACAGCCATCAGCTTCCACGAAGGCGCTCCCAAAAGACATGATGCCACAACACTATTGCCCTCAAACGACGCTGCTGAAGACACCCAAATCCAGCTTTTTCAAGTTCTTGTTCCCGAGACATCACAGGTAGTGAAACCAGACGCACCCCAGCTGCCAGACTCTCAGTTCTCACAGCTATGACAACCGGACACCACGGCCATCACAGATAGACACACATGCTGGTTTCCAGATACCATGTCCACAAGCAACATCCCAACATCCACGACACCAGCTCTGCTGTGAAAGGCCTCTGCGTGCCACAAAGGCCCCAGAAGGGGCCTGAGACTGGCTCCCAAATATGGACCCCACAGCACACAGCTAGCAAAATCCCCACTGCCTCGATCCACCCCTGACAGCCTTCTCAGGGATGTGCCCATCACATGTGAAACTCACACCTTGGTGCCCCGACAGACTGGGTATTTGCACCAGCACAGCTTTTGGGGTGAGCCCCCTCAGCTGCTCGCGGCTCTCGGTGGCCCCATAGACTGCGGTTGTGCTGGGCACCTCCTCCCTGCAGCCAGCCTGCCGCTCCACTGCTGTCACCAGCACCAACAGGGACACTTCAGGAGATCCAAACCCCTGGACCCCCCTGAGCTCCCGCCCATGTCTCAGCAGTTCTGTGATGCCCGGCACAAGCTGTGCTTAACTGCGGTGCTGCACAGGCTCCCCCAGAGGAAGGTTACATGTTACCCCTCAGCAGGATGCAACATGGGTTGGGTTTACCTGGCAAGGTTTTGCTAGCAGCGGGGCTTCAGGGGCGGCCTCTGAGCAGGCACCAGAAGTTGTCCCCATGACAGGCAGAGCCAGCTCCAAGACGAACCCAGTGCAGCACAGCTGCAGCTGGGAGAGATAGGAGTGAGAATCTGTGAGAAACAACTCTGCAGGCACCAAGGTCAGAGAGGAGGGAGAGGAGGTGCGGGAGCAGAGATCTCCCCTGCAGCCTGTGGTGCAGACCGTGGTGAGGCAGCTGTCCCCTGCAGCCCCTGGAGGGTAACGGTGGAGCAGATATCTACCTGCAGCCCATGGAGGACCCCACGCCCGAGCAGGTGGAGATGTCCTGAAGGGAGCTGCAGCCCATGGAGAGCCCACACTGGAGCAGGCTCCCGGCAGGAACTTCAGCCCATGGTGGGGGACCCTTCAGTGGAGCAGGGGCAGAGGAGGAGGAGGTAGCAGCAGAGATGAAGCGTTACAAACTGACCCCAGCCCCCATTCTCTGTCCCCCTGCACCGCTTGTGGAGAGAGGAGGTAGAAAAGTCAAACATGAAGTTGAGCCTAGGAAGAAGGGAGGGTGGAGGGAAGGCGGTTTTAGTCTTGTGTCTTCCTATCCTACTCTATTTTTAATTGACAATAAAGTAAATTAATCTTCCCCAATTTTAGTCTTTTGCCCATGACAGTAATTAGAGATCAATCTTCCCTGTCCTTGTTTCAACCCATGAGCTTTTTCATTGTATTTTCTCCCCTGTCCTGCCAAGGAAGAGGAGTGAGAGGGCAGCTGGGTGGGCACCTGGCAGCCAGCCAAGGTCAACCCACCACAACACATTTCTGGGAATTGCTGTCATCTCATCACAACTTCCCCACCACAGTGCAGACATGTAGAAAACAAAAAAAGAAAAAAACCAATCATCATATTAATAACAAAAAGCTCTTTATAGGTTTTTCTTGAGGTCTCTGTATGGAACTGGAACAAAGAGGTCTGCAGCTTCCCTTCAGAACAGAGCTTGAGTGTTCCATGTTCTGCTGTCATGCTACAGTAATTTGCTTTTGTAAGCAAATATCCTGCTTTCTCACTTTTCAGCTCTTGTTAGGAAAGTGCACTTAACGCTGGCTGTGTTTCTCATTTGGCTGAGAGCCTCTCCATGCCCTCTGGGTCTTTTCTGAGATTTCCATCAGCACTGTGCCCTCATCATCTGAAACGAAACTGGCTGAGAGCTAGTCCCACCCATTTAGAGAAAACACTCTTCTGGGAAGGAACTTCAGGAGACAAGAAGAGGCCGGATCTGTTAAGGAACATGACCATATAGAATAGCCTCATACCTCCTGCCTTTCCCCTCTCCCACACATGACACCCAAATGTCACTGGTGCTTGTCCTTTTAAGGAATAATTAATCACCTGTCCATTCCATACCTCTACCCCTGTCAAAAACTGCTTTGTATAGCTCCAGACCCGGATTGTACCTGAAGAGCTTTTTGTGGAGGGGAAGGAGTTGAAGGACATACATCCTATCCAATACAACTGGAGTGTTCATCCAAAAAAAAAAAATTCAAGAGGGATCTTACTGCATTTGCAGCCTAAAAATAGCAAGAGAGGAATACCTTGAAATGGCAGGACATCCTCCTTTGCACTGATGAAAACCTGCTGATATTACACCACCAGACACACACGTGGCATAGCAACAGGGAGGGTTACCAGTTTCACCCTCGCTAGTAGGTAGAAAAAGAAAATAAAAGAGAACAGTATAGTAGGCAGGGCGTTGTTCTGAGCAGCACAAAGCCCCTAGTAACCAAACAAAGCATGTGAAAAGGGGGAAGGGAGGAAAAATGTTTAGCTTTGCACTTGTTTTTGTGCAACAGAGGCAGCCTGAAGGCCCCCTCAGCCCCTCCCGCCGCTGCATGCACAGGAAACCCTGGTTTAGCTCCTGGCATGCAGCTTGGTGCAGAAACCCAAAATTAAACAAAAAGCAAGGCACATGTGAAAAGTTGTGATGAGGGATTATTCCTGTGTAGGGTCTCATTTTCATTTTTCACTTTATAAGCTTCTAGTAGCACTTCCCTGGTTTTGCTGGACTTGTGATGCCACACTGCACACTTGCTGCGGAGGGTAGCGCTGCCGAGGAACTGAGAAGTTTGCAGCAAAGCCATCAGTAACTTCACACCAGTTCCTTCTACAGCCTCATCTGCTGGAGACCTGTATTTACACATTAACTAGCTGAAATTCTTGTGACTAAGCTCTTGCAAAGCTGTTTTTCTGTTACTGGGAACCATGATGGATGCCGTGTAAGAGAAGGCAGGGAGGGTGCTTGCAGCAAAGCTACTGCAGCTTAAGGTTACTGTGCTTCAGGTGAGAGGCAGCACGATTTGGGGAGCACTGTGCACACACAGGGTGACCTGGGCTCCCTTAACGAAAGGTTCCCCGTTACTCAGGTGTATTAACCTTCAAGACGAGGCACCACGTGAGCCCCGTGTCCGTCAGCTCTGCCCAGCTTTCTGGCTCAGATGGAGCCAGGAGCTGTGAGCCCCGGCTTGCAGGCAGCTTGGGAACCACAAGTATACTCTACCTGTGACACACCTGCTGTCTAGTACACTTCTGGTCACTCGAAGTTGGAAAGTTTAATGTTAATCTGACACCTCTTTTTCAAAAAATACTTGGGCAATGAGTTATGTGCTTATTGTAAACTTTAGAGATTACAGTAAACTCAGATTCTTTGGCCTTGAAAGAAGCTGAACGTGTCTACACCTGTCTCATCTGAGATCCCAGCACTTCTTACACCCTTGCAGTTCCTTCACAGCACCTCCTCTTGTGTCCCCGTTTCAGTCCTTACTGCTCCTCAGGTCTCAAGTATCAAATAACAGAAAAAAACAACCCTCTATGGTCACAGGGCAGGAACATAAGAAGAGTATTTCCTGACAGGAAACTCAGTAGACAATCAGTTTCAATTCCCCACACTGCTTAATTGCACTCTAACCACAAATTTTCTTGAGGCTACATCTCAGTACAACACTTGGGATTGGCAACCTAATATTAACTTACCACTTACATGTAAAGTGCTAGCAGATTTATAGTACTCCCTGTGGTGTTACTGTTTATTAAACCTTTCTTCCTCTGACTCTCTGGAAAACTGACCTGTAGTAAACACGGAAGCTTTGAGTCCACGTCAAGCAGTGTAAGGCAGTGATATTTTCAGTTGGAGAATTAGTGAAAATCCATCTGGCTGGGAAAAACTGCTGTCCTAGCAGGTAAGATGCAGTTCACAAGACTTGGATACAACAGCCTCGTTTCTCACCGCATGCTGCCTGTGACACTTTCCCCTGACTGGCAGTCTGCTCTGCAAAAGGAAGTTTAGAGAAAAGCCAGCCACATTTTCACAGCTATGCCCCTCATCATCCCCTTGGGTTAGGAACTACAGTTTAACAGTCTTCTAAAAATAAAGCTCTGGTGTCAAAAAAGTCATTACAACTGAATCTGCACAAATTGGCCTACTTTTTTTCCTCTCCACTGGAGCAGATGCACAACAAAAGCTATTTAAAAAGCTCCGAGTTCACACCAGCTTTATGCTTATCTGTAGTGACAAAACCAGCGTGAAGCCAGCTGGTCCAAATCCAAACCCATCCCAAGCTGGTTGTGGATGCACTTGCACGTCCAGGAGGAGGGCAGCCAGGACCAGCACCCTGCCGCTGGTGGGAGGTCAAGAACTGGGAGCCCACAGCAAGTCCAACAGCTGTGACTATGCTGGAGTCACACCTCCCTCTGTGGGCACCCCACCTATCACTGCAGGATTTTCTCCTTTTCAGTGTGTTTTTCGGTTACTCCACGTAATGTATTACTCACCTCCTCCTCCCAGAAACTGCATCTGACTGAAGCGCAAACAGTACAGAAACCTCAGGAGGAAACCTCAGACATCACTTGAAAGATGATGAATTTAAACTGAAAAAATGCTGGAGAAATTTGAGGGAGCATAAAAATGATTAAGGTCTTTGACATTACAGAAAATGCAGACAGAAGGCACTATTTAACAAATTACCACAGAAAGACCACGGAAAATGCAGCAACACAGGTTAAAATAATTTTTATTATAAAATACATATTTACACATGAAGGCACTTTGAAACCGTTAGAAAATTTTCACATAGGCTACTGTTTCAGCTGTTCAACAAGTCCAAAAATATTTTTTCTATCGTCACCTAAAAAGGTGAAAAAAATCTGAACTGCATCCAGTTGTAGTACATTAATTTTTCTAATGAAAAACCACTACACTTAAATGACAACTAGTAAGGATTTTAGCACCATCAGTTCTCTACAGTTTCAGAGAGTACAGTAACAGTGTGGTGCGCAGATACGCGAGGAGAGATCTGCATACGATGTTGAATTAAAACCAAATCAACTAAACTCCTGCCATACAACACTGCTGAAAGACTTACGCTGTTAGGCCTGATCATCCCATCCAGAAAGGCTGCAGTCCTCCATGCAAATAAAGCAGACTGCCAAAAGCTAAATCAGGATTCCCCATTTCCCCCACAAGCCACGGGAGGCTTTTAGGGACTGGAGTATAGACACTGAATGGTTGTAGTTGTAACAGCACTGATGAGCAGATCAAGCCAGAAAGGTTGTTTCTCTTGTACTATTTATCTCAAGATCTGAAGACAAATATTAAAAATTGAATAAAATTAAAAGGAACTGAACAGAAGAATCTGCATGAAACCTAGTCCACTGCATGGCCATTTCCTCACACTGCAGCTCTCCATGGTCAAACCTTTCAGAAATAAGTGAAAAAATTGAGTATTTTAGTAATTATGGAGCTTGTAAACTTTTTACTCGCTGCTGAGTAGGGTCTCTGCACATGCACACCTTCAAATACATTTTCCCTGTATCATTGCTGGCCAGATTCATTAGCTGAGACTGCTTGAAATCATCACAGTGTTCTTCCCTGGAACTGTGGTGCAGCAAATCTTGCAGCATATACTAAACAAACCAAACAATGACGTGAATAGAGATCCTTAAACAAGTCCTATGTAATCGTTCAATTTTTTTTTTCCAGTTCAATATACACAAACTGAAAAATACAGTGCTGAGAAGTTTCTTTATGGCTCTAATCTTAAATGCAGTTATGAAATAAGATCAAGCTACTGATTTACAGTAATGAATAAACTTGACTTTTCTCCCATTTTGGTAAAATAAATCCTACCAAATCCCTCAGTGTTAAAAACTTAGTTACAAGAACTGGATGCTGGAATTTACACATTTCCAATGAATCTAAGCCTTTAACAGCTATTAAAAAAACCCCCATATATACAAACATGCCTTATCTGATGGGCTTACATTCAGTGTAGATACTACACAAGAGGCTAAGATCTTCAGGAAAAAAATAAAATGAAGAGATACAATTTGTTAAATGAATTTGTGCATTTGAACAGCTGTAAGATGGCTAAAGCCCCAGCTGGTTTTCAGCTGTAACCAGCTTGTACATCATGGGTAAGCTGAAATACGTATGAACAGCTTCCACAGCAGGGTTGCCATCAGACTTGCAACTGAAAAGGAGCGGCTCTCCCATGGCAGTATTCACTGGCTCAAAAAAGGCAATTCAGATTCACTGAACCGTATCTCAGTGCTTTAGCAGATGCCAGTGTCCAATTTAAGTCAGTGCTATTTGTACTTCTTGATTATTGCCTTTGTTGTTGCAAAAGCTGTCTGATCCATGTCATAACATACATTTTTACTGAAGTTCTGACAGGAGATGGATCACAGCACAAATCATACAGTTCAAAACTGCTCAGCTCTTCCTGAGGCTAAATGATCAATTTGTTCTCCACTACAGTTACTTCACAGTAAAATAATGCATAAAATTCCACATTCTTTTAAAAATAAGGCACTTTTAAAGTTTCTTCCCCAAATAACAAAAGCTTGAGGAAACTTTACTGACTTCACTCATTTCCTTATCATTCTTGTTCCAAAAACAAAACCAGTATTACTAGAAGCTGAGTTACACTCAGAACTCACGATGCTCTAAATTAGGCTTGAGAACATCCAATATGGCTTTCTACAGATCGTTCTTTTGCTGAAACAGCTCAAACAGAGTAACTTATAGCACAGCGTGGCCTTTGGGAAAGAAGATCACCACCACCTCTCATTTTCTGGCATTTACTACTTAATCCTTGCTTTTTGCATCCTGTAGAAGTCAGGTAAAAGTTCAATGTTAAAGAAACTTAGCAGTTATCTGTATACAAAAGCAGGAAATAAATAGCGCAACAGCTGTATCCAACTCCGTAGCTTTTAGATTCCACAGAAAAGGGGTAGTTTTAATGATTTGCTCTTTCACTGACAACATCCTGGAGACGTTTAAGTAGAACGTCATCATTTTCCTGGCAGAGTCGCTTCGTAGGGGATTCAGTGTCACTATCAATTGTTATTGCTCGCTTCTTACTCCTGTGTTCTCCTTGTTTTATCATATTGTTGATATCCTTCAAACTCTGTGATCAAGATAAAAAAAAATCATGAGCTGCTATGACTCCATTTCAAGCTTGCTCTGGTTTTCAATTATCTGAGAACAAAAAGTTATTCTGAACCTCCTTGCTGAGCGAGTGATGGATTTGACATGAAGAATTCTACCCTTCACCACAAACTGAGAGGCTAGTTCAATGAAACCTCACTGCATCAGAACACATCCTAATTAGCAGATTAATTAAAGCCCCCCTCAAAATGACCCCTTTCAACTTTTTTTGCTTTCTACCTTGGAAGGGCTCCCATTAAATTTATACAGTAGTGCAGTTCGAGGTGTCAGGCAGGCACCGTTCTTGTGAGGTGAAACGTAAACAGAGTGCTGCTGAGAGATCCGTCGAGGAGACACTGGCTGATGCTTAATGTTGGGGAACGGAGACATGGGAGGGGCTTCCATCTGCAACAGAGGGCAAATTTGGATAGAATCAGAAGATACTTAAGAGCAGTAACTTCACAGAAAGAAAGATTAATACACTTCCAGGTCTTCTTTAGAAGATTTTATCCCTCAACAGTTACAACAACAGATCAAGCATCCACCAAACTGAAAAATCTTATTTTCCAGATGCATTACACAGACGCTCCACAGGCATTTGAGCAAACAGGTGTTGCATCGATATAAGGCAGTTGAACTGCATCTGCATTTGTCCTCTGGAAAGGCTGTTAAAGCAAGCACTCATACCATTGCCTACAACTATTTGACTTCTAGAACCACACTAGGTGAATTACAGAACAAGATTATTGACAACAACACTGATGCAAAACCAACTGTCATTACTACATAAAGTAAAATTCCAAAATACTTACTACATGATCCTGGTTTGTTATATCGTACTTCAGAGCAAATGATTTTACTCTTTCTACATAGACTGCATTGTAAAATTTAATAAGATCTCCTCTCTCCTCTGTTCCCGACTCACTGAAGTTCTCTGATGTGGACTGTCCTGAGGAACTGCCAGTTTTCACAGACGAGTCTAACAATAAGAGAGCGCTTCAGATTTCAGAAACACAGTATCAGCAAACTGGGCACTTCAGATTCAAACTTACAATATCCAACTGACAAGAACTCATCCATAAATTGATTAGTGAATGAGGTGAATTAAAGAAATGGGCTTCGGACAGGATCAGGCTGCGTTCTAGGTGGTTATGAACATCAGGAGAAGCTACAAATCACTGCCAGGAGGTTAGTGGATTCTGGCTAAAGAGGCCAAGATAAATCTTTATTCCAAACCTGGAAATAGCCGTAGCAAAAAACCGTAACACAACTGACCCCTTTCCCCATGTTTATTTTGGGGAGTGATACAAAGCCATCTGTTTCTCTTAAAACTAATCTTTAAGCAGTCTGATAACTCCCAGCTTTCAACTTCTGTGAAAGTGATCACCTGGCAAAGAATAGCGTGGTACTGAACTCGTGTCTGCTGCAAGGAAGCCACGACACCATTTGTTCAGGCATATTATGAAACAGCTGTTCAGTGGAAAAAGCTGCAGCCACACAGCAAGTGTATTTCTGTTAATGTTCTCTCTCCCCTAATTAAGCTGGACCACTACTGCATACAACCTTCTGTGTTTCGTCCTCCGTACTGTTCACTGCCAAGCAAAACAGGGCAACACAGAGTAAAGCCTCTTGCAATCACTGACACGAGACACACATCAAAAGCTTCAGCCGATAACTGTGTGACTCCTTAGTGCGGCTGCCTTGTGTCACAACACAAGCATATACTCCCGTAATCTGGTGTCAAAAGAGCTGGAGTTAACACTAGATAAAGGAGACAGTAGTCTATTAATGGAAGAAAAAGTCTGGCAGAAAAAGCAACTGAAGAACTTTAACCAAGTGCAGTTGTTTGACAAGACACCGGAGAGCCCAGTGCCACTTCAGATGCTCTACGACATCCAAGAACTGTGGAGCTAGTGGACAGGATGCTGAACCTACAGCAGATCAGCACTTTCCTGGAGCCCCATGGAATCCTCAAAAGGCATTTAAAAAATGGCTCCAATACTCGTTTAAGAAGTTGAATCCTACCCACGGTGGGAATTTACCATACAGAAGAGTCTTCTAAATTTCTGCATGCATCCTGGCTGCAGATCTGCTCTGCTCATGGGTTCATACATGGGCTTGTGATCTCTTGGTTTCCTGACATGTCACTAAAACCAGGCATGGCACAATCTTCATGCTTTTCTCAAATACTATTCTTATCTCTTTTCTCCTCTAACCCAGAGCAAAGAAAACATCAACCATTTAAAAGAAACCTGAATATAAGAAAATGGTGGTCTTAGAGAGTCATAATTTTTATTTTCTGAAATAAGTTCTCCCTATTTAAGCCTTCAGGACAGGTGATATTAAGGAAAAAACCTGTCATAATATTCGAGGTACTGTTCATTATTTTGTTAGAGAGCAACACTGGTTAAGAACTGCAATATCACTGACACACTAAGGAAACAAGTAAGCCTCGAACAACCAAATTTAAGAAAACAATATTAAACATTTTTCCAACTAGGAAGCATATTTTCTGTATCTACCACACAGAAGGGCTACTGACAAGTTTTTTTTTCAACAATACATTTTTCTTTAATACATTTAAAAATGTAAAACTTGCTTCACTTCTTATTACGTGACAGTTCAGTTCTTTAAAAGCCCACAAGTACATTTTTAAAAACAGCAGATTACTGTGCTTTACCTACCTTCTGTCATCTCCACATCTTGGTTTGCATTTTTGTCCAATAGGACATCGTCAGAAATGTTTCTCAACAAGACACTCCTATAAACCTACAGGACACCAGGGAAAAACACTCTTGTCAAGGAAAACAAGGAAGTGAGACAACTAGATGAAATCCATCTGAATAAGGATATAACACTGAAGAGGATTTGACTTTTCCCTTACCAGCATAAACATTTGAAAAGCCACATCTACCTGAGATTTGTAAGAAGGAAAGGCAATACTATCTACTCACATGGCTATTTGCTTGGGGCTGATTTCTGTAACTTTTCATTATGTCCTGAAAAGTTCTTTCCTCTTTGGTTACCTGGAAAAGAAAAGGCTATTGAAGACCAAAGGCAAGCAGCAAGGCTGGGCTGCTCAGGTCTGTTCTACTCCAATAGCTTCCCTCTGAACAGCTTTTTTGTGAGTATTACTATGAATACATAATTTTAAAACTTAGTTCTGCTGAAGAGAATATGAAAAAATAAGCATTTTTCTTGTTCAGGCAGTCCTTGTTTCTTAACTACTAAAGTCTTCTGTTACTTATGATGCTTAGGAATTACTCCTTTTCTGGCTTTTCTTCTAGTGACACTAAAAATTAAAGAAGGGAAATATTAAGTCAAATATGTATTTGTAAATTTGAAAGCTGGACCCCTTAACTTGTCTAAACAGAAAGTGAGAAAATCCTGAAGAAAATACTAGGCAGGTACATACACACTTGCAATTTCAGCTTTCTTTCGTACTTCAACACTGTTTTTCAGCCATGCATCTGTAATTTTAATAGCAGATGAGCGACCATTTTTCTAGTAGGAGCTAGGAGAGAACGTATCAAGGTCTTTGGCTAAATTGCCAGGTCTCTCACTGCACTGGAGACAGCACTCAGAAGACTGTATTTAAAAAAAAACCCACCAAACTAACAAACCTCCCCACCCCAAACAACTGACAAACTACATGATAAAATACAGAGCACTGACTATTCAATGGTTTTGCTTTTCTAAAGTGATCAGTATTGATGTCAAATGAGCCTAAGCTATGCTGCAGTTATTAAGAGCACAGGTAGTCACAATTTGAACATCAGTTTCCCTCCCCAGATAGCGGTCCTCTTCATTTGTCTCCCTCAAGAAGAAAAGGTAATCCATCCGCAGTGTTTTAGAGGAGCCTGGGCTTAGTTTCACTGTCCTGAATTTGTGTCTGCAGACTTGACAGCAACTGTAACCATCAGCTCTCAAGTCTGAGTCAAACCAGTATTCCAGTTTCACAATCCAACTTAGTAACACCTTAAGTCAATGCTGGTGAACTGAATAATTTAAGCTCAACTCCTCAACCTGAATCTTCAAATGCAAAGAGGATTTTTTAGATTAGAAACTTTCCATCCATAGGTAAGGTTGTGAGCTCCTGCGGATTTTTGCACCTGCATAATTCTGTAACTGTTAACAGCACTTTTAGTTCAGATTACATAGACTGTGAAGATGACAAACAGGACAGAAAACACAAATATGGGGCAGAGATCACACACTGCTGACCAGTGCTCACTGTGAATGCGCTTAAGAAGAGAAGAAAAATCCTCTCTTAACCAATTGGCTGGTTGATGGGAACATTTAAGATTATGCAAAGCAAGGAAAAAATACACTGGGACTTCATCCACTTCTTGGAAGGACTTTTCCCTTCCGTCCAGTAGTATGACATGAATAAAGCAAATGGTAAACTGTGAACACAATTTACAATTTTAATTGACATAAAATTCCCTGATTTTTTTAAAACTACATGTTACCTTTGCCATGATGTAAAAGGCACAGAGGAGGAGCTGGTCCAAATGTCTGTCCTTCATTAGATCAGCACAATGAACCAATGTGAATTCAAAGCACGTCCATATTTTCCTACGCAAGTCATTGGAAACATCCAATTTTAAGCACAGATCACGCAAGCGCACACTTGCCAGATGATAAACCTGGAAGAAAAAGACACACAGTAAAGAGTCAAGCCAAACAAGTTTAAACCTAGCCTGTAAAAATGAAAGTCCTCAAAGTAGAGCTGTTCTGTATTTGAATAGCTCGTTTCTGCAAGATTTCCTCCCTCTGCCCAAGACAATGTCTTCAAACACCAAGCTGGCAACTCCGTCCAGATGCTGGATCTCTAATGCTTATAGGAAATCCGCTTAAAAACATGACTATAGCTTCTGTGTCATATCACTCACTATAGTGGAACACTTCCAACAAGCACAAAGAAGGGACATACTTTAATTAAGTATAATCTTAGATTAGAAAGCTGACCGTGTTGTTTTTTTCCTTTTTAATTACCAAAAAGCTGTCTCAAAACCTGAAATAACTATCAAGTGCAACATTAGCCTTCTTCATTTCGGAAGTTCTCACTTCATGAATAGTAATCAGGCACATTCTTTATGTTCGAAAGCAGAAAGAGTTCATTTGTTTTTCACTTGCTCTACTGAACAGGAACAAGAAAGGAAAGCAGGGAAAAACTGTAATTTTGCATATGATGATCACTAAATAGAATGTCAAAATTTAAAGACAAATTTAAGTGAAGATTTTAGTTCACCTTCATAACTAAGAGGAATATGTTGCCTACCACATGGTTTGTCAAATACATCCCTACAGCTGAAGTATCCCCCAACTGAGAGTAAAGCTTCCAAAATGCACTCTGATCTCATGCCTGGCAGCTGGCTAACCAATTCTTAATCCATTCTCAGAGGGACAGACTGACACTATCAAAATTAAAGAAGCAAAAATTCAAAAATTAAATAATAACCAAAAATTCAAAAATTAAAGAACCAATCATCCCAGGAATAAGTTTGTGTATTAAGATTTACCTTAAAGATTGTTCAGTGTAGAATTTTCTAGGTTAACAATACAGGGACCGTAAAACGGGAAAACTTCCAAAAATAACAGCAAAAAAGTCTAATATTTTTGAGAGATTAATTAGGCATATATTCTTTGCAGGCATTTAGGCAAGTTACCCCTGCCTCCTCTAAAGACCCTCAAACACTCCACACTGGAAATGAAAGCAACTAGAAACAAGTAATCCGAAGTTTCTCTGAAGCACACCCAGTTATTAACTTACCCCTTAAAACCTTTATTATTTCAAGAAGCTCCTTCTTTCTAGAAACTTTTAGATAGTGTGTTACTAATCACTGATTTCTGAGGCCCCATACGAGCAAGATCAGCACTACTGGGTAGACCTCAGAAAATTGCAGATGAGAATCTCCAGATGCAGGATCCAAAACTGCAGTTTTGAATGAGCAAGACCCAGGAGAACAATCCCTGATATGTTTAACCCTTGCAAGTGTGCAAGGCTGTGAAAAGAGACAAGGGCACTAAAAAATACCAATATTTCTTAGGTAGTTATTTATAGAAGCTGCTAATTACAAGGAAAAAAAACCATGGCACATCAAGGAGGGGAAGGGGTAAAATTGGGTTCTTTGCAACACCTGACAACATCTTTTCCCTTCTCCTCCGAGGTGTGTAAGAGCAGCTCATGCCAAAGAAAAAGTATATGAAGACTGAAAAGTAATGAAAACTGCACAAGGAGACAAGTGTCAGCATGGCCCTGAACAGAAGTAAAGCATGAGTTCCTAACAAAGACACTTACCTTTCTGTAAAACAGGGCCAAGGATCCCGTTCTCTTTGGTTTGCTTGCTGCTGGCAGGTGCACTTCTTGCGCCTGATTCACCTGAGGGTGGCAGGGAGCCTGAGCCTCCAGTTTACACGGCTGACCTAAATTCAGCGAAATGGGTATCAATGTGATCCCACCCATTTCGTTTGCAATACCTGGAGACGATATACACAGCCAGATATAAACCGTTTGCTCTCCTCATGCTGCAGAGTTAAACTGCAAATCATAAATTCATTCACAAACATTTCATACTGAAGACATCTCATCCTTCTGTACTGGATGCTAAAAAGACTTTTTGTCCCTTCGAGTCTTCAGAAATTATTAAAAATTACATTTTTGGTAATCCTTAAAAGGAAGAACACGAATGTGAATGATTATTTCTAAAACTATCTGAAAGTATAAAGTTTACCAGAAATCACAATTTCTGTAGTCATTGTTCCACTTTTAGGGGAGGTGGGCATTCCCTTTCTTCTTTTTCTATTATTCTGCAGACCTAACAGCAAATTGTATACAGTTCTAATTAGTTTCCTCAGTAGTCAAATTCTCTTGCTGAAAATCTCTTTAAACATGAAAAGTGGAAGTTTTTTGTCATCGTTGTCTACATATCCAGTTTTTAAATTGAAAAAGGCTATAAACCTCACTTCCCATGTATAATTTTCAGAAATATTCAAGCATCACCCAACTTCAACAAAATAAAAATCCCCCACTATTTTGCTAATGTCCTGATCAAGAAATTCCAGAGCCCTTTAAGAATGTAACAGACCAAAGTTAAGACAAACAGTGGTAAATCGTTAATGGAGCTGAGAGCCAAAGCATTGTTTAATCTGTGGTGAGGTGTAACTGGAAGAAGCAAGAACTCCACAACTTTGTTTGCAAGGAGGAATCCTCAGGATGCTCGTCAGATATCAGATGTCTCCATGACAGAAGGAGATGTCAGTATAGACGTAAGCTTTTTTTTTTAAATTTATAAAGTGATACATGTTCTTTTTAAAAAAGTGATACATATTCAAAATGCAGTGTTGGTCTAAGCAGATTTTAAGAGCAAACAAAACATCTAGTAGAGAAGAAAAATGGGAAGAATTCATACCGTGCAGTGGGATAGTAACCTTCTGTCCCGTTTTTCCTGGTACTGCGGCTGTTGTCATGGTCAGCACTGTTTGGCCAGGAGAAACCGATACATTTTCAGCAGCAATGCTTGATGCTGGAGCAATTGTCAACTTGGTTCCTTCCGTTAAAATTTTTTCCATCTGCATTTCTTTGGGGCTGTCGTCTCCAAAGAGCCTTCTCTTAGCACTTCCAGCTGTAGGAGAACTGTAGCGCTCATGAACAGAGATTGGTGACAATGGCTGCATGTCTAGTACGCAAAGGAAAATAAAACAAACACCTTAAGAGGAGCAGCTTGATAGGAATAGTTACCCACGAGAGGGGAAAAGGCTAACCTTCAAACTACAAAACCAGAGCACAAGAAATCGCTTCTACCTAAGAACTAACCTCACAGTTCACTGTTCCTAGGCCATATGAACGAGGCCTATAGTCTAACTGTCTCCTTTTATTCTGTAGTCATCCCAGCAGCTCAGTTTCCCAACCAGGTACCACATGGAAGACCAGAGTAACCGAGCTAATCTGCAGAGACCAAGGAATATGCAGAATTACAGATACTCACTCCAGTCTGCTTCGCAGGTTAGTAGTACCTGCAAGTGCTACATTCCTCTGCAGGAACACTGACCACATTCTCTGCATGTACTGCCTTCTGTATGTTCTGGCTTTAAAACTGTCTAAACTAACCCCAGTCAGAAGCCTCCACCCTCATCCACCCCCAGCTCCTCTCAGGCTTTTCTGCTGCTTTCAAAGATTTGCTCCAGCAGCAAGACTGAAGCACACAACACTCATTTACAGGCTTCTGCTCCTCTGGCTTTTTGCATTTCTGTGTAAGTTTGCTAGCCACCTGCAAGGATACCAGTGAGAGCAGTCTCCTACTTCCCATAAAGCAGAAACCTTCTGGATAACTGGTCAGGTAAGACTGGTTGGAGACCTTACTTCTAACTCTGCCAGGATGGTTTTCTTGCTATCAGGGGCAAATAAACATTTCCAAGCCCCACCATTTTCCATTTGAAATTAGCAGAAGCGTTTGGTACCACATTCTCATACGTGTCTCACACAGCCCTACCCATATATAAGACACCACCTCCAAGTTGCTTTCCCTTCCATCAAACAACTAACCATAACACCTACAGCAACTGCTTATACATCTCTCTCCTAATGAGTATTTAAAAAACAGTCTGGTAGAGCAGTCTGCCAGACAAACACAAACAGTGCACCAGTAAGAACCTGTGTCTGGGATACAATCAAAGCAGCAATTCCTAATGAGGGAAGTACGAAAAAGCAACAGCAGTGCTGCCACTGCCTCTTCACCTTTGCTGTCAAGAGACAGTTCTGTGTGATACCTGCAGACAGTATTGTCTGTATTGTCCTCCCCTCCTGCAAAAAAAAAAATCTCTGTAGGAAGGAGGAATAAATGCAGCTCTGTCATTCCATTTAAAAAAGGAAGTCACTTAAAATCCAAACTCACCAAGAACAAAAAAAAAAACCCACTACCAACCTGGAAAGATCTGAACAGTAAAGGACAATAAGCGACCAGATGACTGCCCACCTGAGAGTAATGTAACCCTTGCATCAACACAGAGGCAAAACCTGCTCCAGTTCAGAAGTGAAGCATTATCACCAACATCTGCTGCCAGTAAAGACACAGCGATGGTTTGACCAGATGCACCTAGACCTTCCCTTGATCAAATGAGAGGCTTCGCAATTCTGAACGCTTAATTCAGATTCAAGAGCACTTTTTGCAGTTATAAGGAAGTCTAAACCCCCTCTCCTCAAATTCACACATTCGAATCATATCAGAAACCTTGTCTTAAACATACCCCGTCTTAAACTCCCACCAAGATCTGTCCGAACCTCTTTTACTCGAGGATGAATTATAGGAGATATCGGTATCATTGGCAAATGCCCAAGCCCACTTCCTCCATTGCTTGCTTCGAAATTACTGGGAAATATTACCTGAGAAGAAAGAAATGCCAGTGTAAGATAACAAATAGCTCTCCCCATTCTTTGTGCCAATCTATCAACAGAAGTTTTCCTGCAGCGATTGTCTTGTTTATACAGAAATCCGTTCAAATAACAGTAAGAAAAAGAACATGATTTTCCTAATAAAAGCAAAACAGGTAACATACTTCTTCACAGGTTGGGACCTTGTTTTCTGAGGCCTGGAGGGCATTCCAGAGTGCAGAGTCCCGAGTCCAGGCGAGACTCTCGAGAATTTGTTCCTCAATGCTGTTGAGGTGCTTCACCATGTCTCTGGAAAGTCCTTCCTCAGAGCGAATCAGTACTTCAATTACCTAACGGTAACAGGACACAGGCATAAAAGCAAAGTCACATTGCTCATGCTTAGCACTATCAAATCGTTATTCATTTCAGGACCCTGTTCAAAACTTCTCAACATAGAATGCTCCAGCCTCCCCACATCTTAATCCTCCCCAACCCTCTTCTGATCCCTCTTTTTTTAAGCCCTTTCCCAAAGGCAATCCAGGAGTTGAAGATGGACAGCAGATATCCCATCACTGCAGAACAACCCACACCAGGGATTTTTTTAAGGTCCTTTCACCATCACTAAGCATGTAAGAATGAAAGCACCAAGCACACACAGTGCTCATCCAGCGCGTGCAGCATACCTAGGAAGATAGAAGCAGATATATCCGCTGAGGCTGGGTACATGAGAACCCCAGCATTTAAGCGTTCCTTCCTTTCAAACAAGCTGCCCATAACTGTTCTAAAGTTTCATTTAAAAAAAGGTTATAACCCTTAACATTTACAAACCGTGGCTGAAAGGAGTTGAATGGGCCCTTGGAATATCACAGTCCACCCCTATGCTCCAATGCAAGATCCACTTTATGTTATTTCTGACAGAAGAACATTCAGCCTGTTTTTCTACAGCTCCAGAGATGGAAGTGACATAAAACTTCCCTGGAGAACTTATTGATGTGTTACTTATTTATACTACAGAAACTATGCACCCAAAGAACAAAGTTACAAATGGCACAAATGGAAGAATAAATATTGGCTCTCCTGTGAAGTTTGTGATGGCAAATTTTTTCAAGTAAGAGCGCCGCAGGAACGTACACTGAATAGCAAAAATTCAAATCAAACATAAATCTGTTCCACAAAGTTGGATCTGCACCAGTGCATCTGGTATTGATATAGGCTACCAACAGCCACAGCAATATCGACAGATTTGTTTCAGTTTCACTACTGCCCTACATCTGAGGATTAAAGAAGGAAGAAGGGAGAACAGAATACAAAACAGCTTTCCCAAAGGGTTCTATTTTTCTGGTTATCATCTAAACAGAACTACTGATTTATTCTTGTCTAACTGCAGTAACTTGTTAGGTATCTAGTAAAAACAGAAAGCATACAGAGAGATGGTAAAAGAATCAAACAAGTCAAAGAACAGAAATGACTCGAGGCAGGGGGGAATGAGAAAAAAAGAGCAGAAGTAGAGAACATCCAGGAAAAGAGATTTTATGTTCTGTTATATAAAACAAAACAGAGAAGAAAATAAAATTTAACAAAGCAAGCCTGTGCTAAGCAGTAGTAGCTGAAGGCAAAAATATTGCTATTTTATCACTAATAAGCAGAATTATAGCTTGCAGCCAATAAATAGGAATATCATCAAAATATATGCCTGGATGCTTTAGTGTACTAAGTGTATATATATTAAGAACTACAAGTTGATCAACAGCACATTACAGTTAAGTACCATTTACAAAATGGTATTCTTGCTTTAAATTTCAGCTTCAACTCTGGCATTACACATTCCAGGTAATATATTTAAGGACAGCCAGAATTTACAATAGGCATATTATACATTATCACGGGTCCTCCTCCTACCTGATTACCTAGCAAGAGCATCATCCTCTAAGACCGTCAGTCCAGTAACCTGCCATTTTTAATACAGATCTGGTCCTAAGACAGTATGTATTTACCTTATAGAAATAGAATGGCCTGAGGTCAAGAACTTCAATGATCCAGGGAAAGGTACGAGGTGAGCTATATGCGAAAAGCACAATCTCCAAGCAGCATGCCATGAGGGAGCGGTGAAAGACATCTTGTTCCAAGAGAGCCTGAAAAGATTACAGAGAACGTCAATGACCTGAGGTTTGGGAAATGGAAGTTTGAATTTTGTGGCACTAATACATAGCTTACTGATGGAGAGAAGAGCTACTGCTTTTTTCTACTTTCCCCAATCTCCTCTTTTTACAGGGGACTTTAGAATGGTAAAGACTGGCACTAACAGTGCCAAAATCATCACATTTTTCATACTATGCTTAAATGAACTGGCCTCCTTATTGTGAATCACAAAGCAGAGCAAATGCATTGCTGTCTAACAAGAAGTACTGATATCGTTAATTGGATAAAGAAGAGAATAAAAGTTATCTGTCCATAAAGTTGTGATTCTAAAAGGTAACACAAATTAAGATGGTTAGTTATGCCAGAATTATACCATTTTTAATAGCAGTAAAAACTTTTAGGCACCTCCCTTATATTTCCCCTTTTTTAATATTAACAATATACACAGACTGCTTTACTGCAGACTGCTCTGTTCTGGAACTGTCTGAAGATAACCCCCTAGGGAGGGTTACAAAAAGCGTTCTCCTTTTTTGCCAGTTCTTTACTTACAGTCAGATCCTTCCCATGTAGTCTTCGTGTTTCTTGCACCATTATAGTCTCCAAGATTTTATAGTACAAGATCTCTGCCAGTTTTAATCTGTTTACAGCAAAATCTGAAATTTAAAACCAACACAAATTAAGCCAAATGCTGTTTGCACAAATGGTCTTAAGACTAAACTGACCAGTACTTGTGCTTCTCTTAGAAAACAGCGCATATGTACAGACTTTGCAAATCAAAAAAGTATGTTCAGAGATCTACTAGTCACAAGAACAGCACGAAATTCTAGAAATGTTTTAAAGCATTATGTATTTTAATATTTCTAGTGATGTAATTTTGCAGATGGTTGTAATAATAATTTTCCTTTTTGTATTCAGTTTCCTTTAAATTTTAAATCTAAGAAGAATGCAAGTTTACATTTTTTGTTGAGAGCTGCTATAGTTTCAATGCTCTCTTGGTCGATAACCGTTTTGAACTGCAACCTTGGTTTTACTCCATAATAAAGTTTTATTCTTTACAGTGTTCTGTTTGACAGCTACACTTTTCTGTTTGGATACGTTCTGGGTTAAACCCAGCTCCACTCCATTAAATACTTAGATGATAGCATATGTATGCATTTCATTTGCCCTGGTTTAATATTTTGAAACATTCCCTGCATTTCCCATCCATACCGATATGAGATCCTGGCTGTTCATCTGTTGACTGAGTGTAGCTGCGACAGAACGTCTCACCTATTTCTTTCACTCTGCTCACAATGCTTACCAGAGGGCTGCGCGCACAAGACCTGAAGCAGAACACAAAGAGGGAGACTTGTTTGTATAAACAAATACCCAGTTTCAAAAAACCCTCAAAACCAAAAACTCCCCACCCAAACAAAAAGAGAAGCTAGTTATACTGAGCTTTCCTCATCAGGCAATAACCTGTATTACCACAGAGAACAGAGGAAAACATAAACCATACAGAAATATTTTTTCTTTTCCTAGCAGAGTTAAGGGAGGCTATGCAGATTTTGGGACAAATGCAGGAGAAAGCAAGAGCTACAGTAACACACTCAGGGAAAAATATATCTGCTAGGAGCAAGGTAGTAGGAAGGATGCTACAACAGTCAACCAAACAACCAAACACATCCACGAGACCACACAAACCAGGCACGGTTTGAGGGAGTACAGGAAAGCTTTCAAAGTGAAGAGTCAGCATCTTTCCAAAAATACCTTATTTACTAGCATGGCATAGAGGAACTGATGAACTCCACAGTCACTACCATAAAAAGGGGCCAGAGAATCAATCTCTGTCTGGAGATGCTCTTTCTGAATGCTTCCAGATTTTCCAGCAATTCTGTATTAGAGGACAGTGGCTTGTGACTAGTGTCAAATTAAGACACTAAACTATTTAGAAAAGCTATAGCATTGAAATAAACTAAGGTTTCACTGAACAAAGCCTTTTAATTAACTTCAAAGTTAAGTTTTCAAGGTATTTTAATTTGAAAGACAAAATATTTGAGAGCATAGAACATTACACATAGTCCAAAACACAGTTCTTCCCATCTCTCCTAATCAGGCAGTACATAGCCTAGTGCTTGCGGAACTCATATCCAAGATGAGCAAACTACTCAGCACATTTCTTGTCAGGGGTTTACTCAATTCTCTTCCCCATTTTAATATTTACATCTTTCTTGACAGACTAGTTTATTACTTGAACAAACACATTTTTCATTTGAGATTGCAGACACATTAACGTTTTCGTTGTGTAATAAAAATAATATCAAACAGTCCTTAAACAAACAACCGAAGAAACATTCAAAATAAAAATGCATCTTGTTGAGCATCTGTAAAAACTTTTAAGAACAAGTACTAGGAAAACTTTCAAAATATATGTAACTCCAAAAGATGAGAACTAAAAGTAGTATTTTTCATCTATTTATGAAGGTTGCTTTAAAAAAACATAACTTTTGCACTTAAATATTAAATGCTAATACTAAATGTCCATTCTGATTAATAAAAAAAAAATATCTGGAGGCCTTACACCATAATACAGCAAGGCCTTAATTTGCATGGATGTTAAGCAAATACCCAACATCTTTACAGGTATTTGCTATTACATTATTGCTTTTTATGAGCTATAAAGCAACACTGATCTACCTTCTGCTGATAAACTGTTTTGTTTATACTCATCTGCTTCTGCATCAACACTTTCACTTGCCTTTCACTACGGCCAGCATGCAGTCATGCATCCAGGAGCCAAAAATACAGGTTGATTTATACAATGTCCTAGAAATGGCGATCATGAAAGACTGGGGTTGTGTTCAGTAGCCACTTATTATGATTTCCCAGTATCATACAGCAGCTATAAGGGCTGAGTGAGAGGCTCTTGACTGGGAATGCTCTAACTCCTGCTGGAAAGCTGCCCTAGGACAGACATCTCGGCTCAGGGAAGAAGCTGATAAGCTGAAGCATGCTCAGGGAAGGGCCACCAGAACAACTAGAGAAGTGGAAAACACGGCTGCTGCTATGCAAGAGATCCGCATCAACAATAATTAGGGTCACTGCTAGGCTTATGTGTATGCTGTGACATTGGATTAAAATATCCTGAAGTAGCATGAAGGAGAAACAGAGAGCCTTTAGGCTGCTTTTAGTCTTTCTTATCTTCCCAACTCTTTAAGGCAAACATTATAGCTTGCTGACTCTAACATTTCCCTCCTCCCCCAGGACCTCTGCCAACATAGTTACATCTTTTAATTGAGCCATACTTGTTTAAAATTAAAAAAACCCCAACCAAACAAGACGTATTTGGCTTTAAAGCAGGCAGCTGAGTTTTCATTAGCAAAAACTGAAGCTACATTAATACAATCTGGTGACAATCTGGAGGGGGTGTGTGTGTATGCTCAGCTATCCTTCTCCAGAAGGCAAGATCATCTAGAAAACAGAAGATCTTTCAACTAGAAATAATACAGAAACACAGATGAAAATATTCTGCACCAAACAAAAAAAGTCAAATTTGTGCAAGTCACAAGTACGAAACGAGTCTCCATTTGTATGAGAGCAGCTGCAATGGATGTACTTACTCAAAAATAGCTATAAGTTGTTCACTTGGTCCATTTTTCAATCCAGCCACAACATTCTGCAACCGGCTCACACTTTGTGTTGCTGAAGCAACAGGAGTGATGACAGCTTCTTTTTCCCGTAGGTATCTTCTTCCAGTCAGGGGAGTTGAAGGCGCAAATGACCTTTTCTGTCAAACAGAGAAAAATAATAAATAAAATCAGTCAACAGAACTGTTTCAAAAACCTTTTGAATGAGCACCTCCTGCAAAATCACTCAAAAGACTAAAATGACACCCCTAGTATGGTACCTGAAAGCTGCCATCAAACCTGTGATCTCAGAACTGACTAAAATAGTTAAATTTTTCCCAGGACTCCATAAATACAAAATACAACAAATCTTCAAGCAGACTAAAATTAACTCAATGGGTTTTTTTAAATGAAAGATAGGAAAATGACATTTTAAATCTTAAATTCCAGTGCTGTGAATTTTTAAGCTCACTTGAACATTAAAAAATACAGGCCAAGAAAGAGAAAGGATATGTTTCCATTCACAGGCCCTGGACTGCAGTAGCTGGGTGACACCAGGAGTACGTGGCAGAGCTGCCTAAGAGAGGGTCACAGGAAAACGTTCTTTGGGAAACGCTGTCCTGGTGGACCTAAAGCCTCCCCTTATCCAAAGAAGGATGGAGCCCTAAGCAGATGGAGTTGTGTTGACCACACTTACTATTTGCACCCTGCTTTCTGGAAGTGATGCAATACAGTATTTGGTTTTGAATTATTACAAGAGACTACATTTTGAAGATACAAGGCAAATAATGAGGAGAGGTTAAGCCTGCAGTCAGTATGCACAAGTAGCAATGAGGTAATTACACTGCAGAAACTGAAGTTCAAAATTGGTAAAATCATTCCAAACCCCTGTCTTTAAATTGCCTAAGAAACACACTTATATTTGGGAGAAAAATGTATGATTAATTTAGGAACTGGCTTGATGTTTACACTCAAAGAGTTGGGGTCAACACCTCCATGTCCAAGCGGAGAGCGGTGATGAGTGACGTTCCTCAGCAGTTGGTGATGTGACATGGTTGTAATGTAACATCTCGGTTGGTGACATGGACAGTGGGATCGAGGCACCCCCAGCAAGTTCTCCCACGACACCAAGCTGTGTGGTGTGGTGACATGCTGGAGGGAAGGGATGGGCCATCCACAGGGACCTGGACAGGCTGGAGAGGTGGGACATGCAAACCTCATGGAGTTCAACAAGGCCAAGGGCAAGGTCCTGCCCATGGGTCGGAGCAATCCCCAGCACAAACACAGGCTGGGTGAGGAGTGGATTGAGAGCAGCCCCGAGGAGAAGGACTTGGGGGGATTAGTGGATGGAAAACTGACTGTGAGCCAGCAACGTGCCCTCACAGCCCAGAAAGCCAACCGTGTCCCGGGCTGCATCCAGAGCAGTTGGCCAGCAGGTCGAGGGGGGGATTCTCCCTCTCTGCTCCACTCTCATGAGACCCCTCTGCAGTGCTGTGTCCAGCTCTGGGGGCACCAACATCAGAAGGACACGGATCTGCTCCAGCGGGGCCAGAGGCGGCCATGAAGATGCTTAGGGGGCTGGAGCACCCCCTGTGAGGACAGGCTGAGAGAGTTGGGGGGGGTTCAGCTGGAGAAGAGAAGAGGCTCCAGGGAGACCTTCTACCAGCCTTCCAGTACTTAAAAGGGGCTACAGGAAAGGGGTGAGGGACTCTTGATCAGAGAATGTAGGGATGGGACAAAGGGTAACAGTTTTAAACTGACAAGAAATTCTTCCCTGTGAGGGTGGTGAGACACTGGCACAGGTTGCCCAGAGAAGCTGTGGCTGCCCCCTCCCTGGAAGGGTTCAAGGCCAGGTTGGACGGGGCTTTGGGCAACCTGGGCTAGTGGAAGGTGTCCCTGCCTGTGGCAGGGGGGTGGGAACTAGATGGTCTTTAAGGTCCCTTCCAACCCAAACCACTCTGTGATTTACACCAGCACTAGCATTTTGTAGTAAGTATCCTTATTTTTTAATTGACATGTAAATCAGCGTGTGGTTCTTTCACACAGCCAGTACCATTTTTTCTCCCTTATCCAAGTTTAGAAAGTAATCAAGTGTTCTCCCACCTGCCAACTTCATTAAATACATTTTACATTTTTAAACAGTGAAACATGAACTCTGTTTATAGGCTACTTTCTGTAATGAAGAGTTAGACTTTGGTGGGTTTTATGTCTTGAATATTATTTTCCATAGAATAGTACACAAGTTGACTTTCCCTGTCCTAAAAAAGCAAATATTGGGGAAAACATAAATTAATCCAGTGTAAAGGTTTCGTGGTATTCTTATGGGGTACAAATGAAGTTTGAACAAAACTGTAAGACATATATATCTGTGTAACCACTTACTGATTTTTCTGACTACACACATGAAAGTGCTCTCATCCTGTTTAGGGAATAGTCATTTGCTAAATTCCACAGGAAAGACATCATCACCATTTCTCCTTAGCAAGACAGCATCCATTGAAGCCTGCAAATAGCATTCATCATCTTCCTCTCAGGAAGAAGTTCAAGAAATTCAAAGTCACCTCAGTGATTCAAATAGCGTACAAGGATGGAAAAACCTGAAGGAATACTTAAAGTGAGATCAACATGTGAAATAAATCACCTTTTCAAAATGCTGCTGAAGATGACACTCCACGTGAGCTCTTGCTGCTGTTTTCCCTACTGGCATGTCTGCAGGAAATTTTCGAGGAGTGCCAATTTCTTCTTCGGCATCAGCTCCTAGGAAAACTCTCTCGTCGAAGTCACCCACTGTCAGA
Source organism: Strix aluco (assembly GCF_031877795.1). Lineage (NCBI taxonomy): Eukaryota > Metazoa > Chordata > Aves > Strigiformes > Strigidae > Strix > Strix aluco. The sequence continues at coordinate 16,918,584 of NC_133947.1, forward strand.
ACGTACTCTTCATACTCTTTATTCAGTGCTTTGCTGAAAGAGAAGCGCAGGTTTTATATCAAAGGTTAAACTACTGAAGAAACAAAGGTGCCAGGGGAGCTAAGGTACAAAACTTAAACCAACCTTTAATGCTTTCAGCAGCAGTGCTGCTTGTCAACAAAACTTCACTACCCCAAGCGACCTGCCTGCAGTCGTCCCTGCCTTCCTTCATACTCGCCCTGTTCCCTTGATGATCCGCTGCAGGGACCACTCTTCCTCCTAAGTTACCACCAACATTTGGCTCTCAATAAGAAGAGTTAAAACCAATTTTGCTTCCATCCCAGTTGCAAATAAAACAGTTTGGAAGAACGCAACTGATCAGAGGTTAAATATTTGTGTACCCAGAGCACGCTAACGGTAGTTGCATTAAACTAGCTACATCTGATTTCTAACTTTTGCCACTTATGTAGCCCGTAATTTTCATAAGGGTACAGAGAAGGGAAGAGCTAGCTGCCTAGATTCAATTTCTAAAGTCACCACTGACATACAATACCAAACAAATCTTTCATTTTCTTTATTCCACCTAACACATCTGTAAAACATTTAATCTCACAAAGGCTGCAAAACTTTAAACTTATACTTGGGAAGCAGAATGAAACTTTTGGATAAAAATCAGAAATAGCTCGCATCAATAAATCCTGCCTGCACATTCTTCATGATACGTGAATGCTGTATGAAATAGCTTTTGCCTGCAAAGTGTCTTAGCAATTCAAGCTACCACTCAGGCATGTATATTAATGGAATGTAACAAGGTGTTCATGATGCAAGTGATTCTGTGGTCCCACAGGAAACCTGACTGTATCACAGGTTCACCTTCCCCACGTCTTTTAGAAAAAGTAAAGGTCTGTGAAAATTTTGGACAAAGAAACAGAGAGGCTGGCTTGCATGTTTCCTTTAGATGTCAAGCTACTTACAAAAAACCAGGGACTACAGTATCATTCCACATGACGGTGCTGCTATTAATTTTTAAGCAGAAATATTAAGAGAAGTTCACGGCTTCAGATGGATCACAGCAACACCGTTTTATATCTAAATCTGTATGTTACCTACATTGTTAACACAATTGAGTCTTTGCTGAAAATTCTCAAAGCAAACCAACAAGTTAAAAACTCACCTTGAAAAACCAAATTATTAGGTATTTCTGGAAAAGGCAAAAAACCCCTTTAAGGAATCCAGAACAAAGCAGCTGCTGTTTGTATTTTGCACTTAAATTAGCTTTCAGAAGTGAATTTAAAAGTTTCTGAAACAACTATACTTGCCTCCCACAGAAACACTCTACGTCTTTTTTGTGGTTTTGCAATTGTTGCTTCTTTTTCTTTTGAGTACTTCTGTTGCATTCGGATTTATACACTCAATCGGAGACTGATAAATGAATCTAAAAACTTCCCTATTCAGGTATAATATTTGAGGTGTGTACAGAAACACATCCATGAACTTCAGTCAAGGTTTTGATTTGCATTAGATTACTCAAAGGTTACAGTTGCCAGAAAATAAGGGCAAGCACCATAAAACCTGTCCTTAGGGAAGAAAATCTGCAGCTGACCCCTTGACACTTGACACATCTCAGATCCAGAAAGCATTTCAGCCAGGTAGCAGCTTTGATTGTCAAGTAATTAAAAAAACATTTGTTACAGTAAGATAAAGGAACAGGAAAACCTAATATTTAGCATTGAAAGGCCTGTATTTTAGAAATGAAATCAAACCACATGGTTAAGAACTTAAGCTGTAACTTACTTATTTTCTGTAAAATTGCAAAGATCCAATAGACATTCTCCTTTTAAGATCTAAGAATAAAAAGCAGAAATATATTACATAATAAAATCAAAACTGTTCCAGCTCTTAACAGTGAGGGCACAATGGTTTTAGTCAAAAAGGAAATGAGATTTAGGAGCATAACTGGACTTTTTTTGCCTAGACAAAAGGACTGCAATGCCATTAGCAAGACAAACACATAAGGACAAAGTCCAATTCTATCCAAGCTCTACATTCATTCTTCAGAAACAGTACAGCTATTTAACATCTGTTCCACCAGCAGGTTAGGGACTGACCTGATGAACAACTACACAGACACTTCCACAGAGCTTGAAAAAACTTCCAGGATCAAAACCAGAAAGAACGATTTGTACACCTGCAACCTCAACCTCTTCCTTCCAAAGCATTTTGCTAAACTCCAAGAAAAGGACCCATGCTGTCATGACAGCTATCCCATAAAATTATTTCACAATGAGATTACTTTTTTGGCTGAAGAAATCATTATTGTCCACGATTCAGTTTCACACTGCCAAGAAAGGAAAGCAAAGATTCTCCACTGATGTAAAAAGCTAAAACACAGGGGACCTTACAACACATCATTAAAAATCGAGAGTAAATTCTGCTCCTCCTAAAATACATACAAAGAAAACCTGACACAGACCAAATTCATTTGCCTATTAGTATGCTTTCCTGCAGAATTTAAATGGTCTTGAGATCATTCATCTGAGCACTACCATGCATTCTTAAAACTAGTAAGATGTACCTTCCTATCAAATAGCTTTGAAATGTATGGTTTAAAGTAGTGTTCCTTTATTCCTTTTGCTTCTACTAAAAGCCCGTCATGCAGCTCACACAGTGTGGCAATGATGCAGGGAGGATCTTCAGGGGCTTTGATCTCTGTTGCGTGGAAGTCCACTGGTAAGCCTGAGAACAAGGAGGAGGTGGGGGGGTGGCAGGGGGAGAGAAGAAAAGACAACCAACCTTCAACTTCATTTAAAAAGAAACAAGAGAACAAAGCACATTTGATTTTAAATAATCCATCCCCACCATACCTTTAAACGATGGATTTAGCAAATCTCTTCTATTTGGACACAAAAGGGCATTTGCAAAAATCAGGTCCAAGCAGCACAGAAGCAAATGATAGGAATTTACTAAATCATCTCCAATCATACGGAAATTACCTTTAAGAGACAGCACATCACGTCAAGCAACACAGAAGAAGTTCATAGCTCAGAACATACACAAACCATGCAGCTAAAAAAAGCAAGCTTACCCTTAGTGTACACAAAGAGAGTCCAGCAGAAGTTGAAGAGATCTTTAACACCACACGGCACCCGTCTGTCAACGAGATAAAGGGAGAAGTCAACCTTCAGTTCCAGGAAGCTGAAGCTCATTTCACAGTACGAATTTCATTCAGTTCCTTTGCTCAAAATGACAGTCAGAGCCGTTGCTACCTTAATTTCACACGAGGGCACAATCTAAGCTACGTGTCCTTACTTCAGTTTTAACTAACTGACAGTCTCCTACCTTGCTCCATGTTTGGAGTAGAGGTTATCCAAAACCAAGGAGCTGGAAGACCAGGGAAAACATTATTCAAGGCAGCCACAGAGAAGCTAAAACTGCAGTTACACTAATGAACGCTGGTCCAACGAAGGAACGTTAACAGAGAATACTGACAAAATTTCTCCCAATACGTGGTGATGCCCAGAAAGCCACCTGCCATACATGGAGAGCTGCAGCAGCAGAAATACCCTCTCCACCTGCAGACACGGAGCTACGCTGGAGCGTTTTACCATTTACCCTGCTCACATCCAGAGGACACACGTGAACTGGCAAAATACCTCGCACAGGCCCAGCTCGGCTCCCTCATCACTGAGGTTACACTCTCTATAAAGCCATCCCAGAGACGGCCGCACAGGCGGCAGGGAGTGCAGCCAAGCTCCTTTAGTTGAGGCAGAATTCTGTGCGCAGATGGAAGACGACACCACCAGTTACTAAGTCTGTCAACAACGAGCGCGTCAGCTGTAACGTTCTTCCATCTGCGTGTTACCCCTCATCTGGCAATCCCATTAAAAACCCAGTAACACGGAGTCTCTGCGGACGCAAGGCCGCTGTGTACGGAGGGATCATGTCACGATACCAACTACCTCAGCCAGTACTTTGCTAGGACAAGACACCCTCGTGCCACTGAAGTGATTTCTGCTGAACGTTTTAAGCGTCGGTCTCACTGTATCTCGAGTTAGTCCATCTCGCTGCACCTCTCCCCCACCACACACAGACGTTCTCACTACGGGCCAGTTTCTGCACATTCCAGTGAACTGCCCAAACTGCCCCCAGATGCAGAGCTCTGCTGACAGCAGCTGTACCCCGTCGAGATTAGGGATGTTTCTGTATCCACTGCATTTCAAAATCAAAGCAACAAAGAGGCCCCATCGCTTCAGAACTTTACCTAACTTTTAAAATCACAAATAATGATCTTTATTTTCACAAATCTATATTAGGTATAGCCCTTCCCAGGGAAAGGTCACATTAAATCTCAAAAATACCTCTGTTTCCTGCTTCGCTGTGGTTTAGAAGTTTCTTCGTACGGGTTTTGAAATATATCCAGAAATATCGGTTCAAACTTTTTGAAAATCACGGTTGACACTTCAAAATTTCTTTCCAGCCTCTCCACTCGCTCTCGGAATTCCTGTGGTAGATTTGACATGTCCATCCACTTCTTCATTTTGCTAAAAAACTGAATTAAGCTTAAGAGAAAAAAAGAGAAGTCTGCTTTATTTTGAGCTTTAACTAACTTTCTTTTGCCTGGATTTTTTAAAAAGCAAAAGTGCAACATATTTACTCCTTGATGACTAATTTGATTAATATATAGGTTTACAATTTATTTTGACAGAATCCCAAACTGTATACAATGTAAGCCTTTCACCTTTTATCACTCTGTTTTTTCTCCTTGATTTTCTGTAAGGCACAGGCACGGAAACACTAACTTTATTTAACGGCTGTCAGCATAGCTGTGCCAGCCAGGGGAGGGGTAGGAAGGAAGAGCAGGCACAGCTCTGCGTGTGCCAAGGGGGCGGCAGGAGAGGCAACAAAACCACAAACAAGAGTCTGTACCTGTCAAAGTTATCTACACAAAACCCCGTTAACCGTAGGTGCAATTACATGGGCAAACCCTGCTCCAGCAGCTCCGCTACAAACATGTCCTCAGGTGGAGGGAGAAACCCTCCCAGTCCTGCAGCAGCAAGGGGAGCCCCCGCGGGACACACATATCCATGTCACCGCAGTTCTGTGCTCCCAGAGGCCGGTCCGACCAGGGAACCGCCTCCAGTGATCTGGCCTAAATCCCGAGTCAGACACGAGTCTTATCTGGATTGCTAACAGCACATTCAGAGGTCTTGTTTGTGTTCCAATTAACTGCAAAAAGAAAAAGAAATAACTGGCGTGGGTGGAACAACAGCCGGTCTGACGTGGGTGGTTTTTTAAAGGCCTGAAGTTGAAAATTACGTATTTGCATCTTATTTCCATTTTTAACAAAAGAAGGCTTACTGCTTTTACACTTTTACCTCGGGACATGCATTCTGCAGCGCTTGGAGCCGTGAGAAAAGAGCGCGTACCTGCAGGCGCAGCTTTAGCGGAGCAGTGGGTTAGCAGGCGCGGCGCCGGAGCAGCCGGCAATTAGCCGCGGCAATTAGCAACCCGGGAAAGTTCACCTGAGTCTGGCGGAGCGCAGGATCCTGGTCAGCGACACGCCGTTCCCCTCCATCAGGCCGCTCCCCACGGTGGGCACCAGGCTCTTGCGGCAGGCGACGTAGAGGGCGCAGGCCAGCCAGTGCAGCGCCTCGCCCTGCGGGCACCGGGAGCCGCCAGCTGCGGGGGGCGGCGGCACCGGGAGCCGAGGGCCGCCCCTCCGCGCACCCGGCTGCGCGCCTCACGCGTACGGACGCGGGCACACGCGCCCCCACACGCGGGCGGCGCGGGAGGCCGCCCCAGTCCCCCCCACCCCGCGGCGGGAGCGCGGGCCGCTCCGCCCTTGACAGGGCCCGGCCCCGCCGCCTCGGCCCGGCCCGGCCCCCCTCACCTCCAGGCTGTAGGTGCCCCGCAGCGCCGTGAAGTCGCGCAGCGCCTCGGCGGCGCTGGCCGCGTCCAGGTTGAGCTCCTGGCAGAGCCGCTCGATGGCGGCGCCGGCCTCGGCGGGCGGCGGCTCCGGGCGGGACATGGCGGGGGCCCGGCCCGGCCCTGCGGCCCCGCGCGCCAAAACGCCTCCGCCGGAAGGGAGCGGCGCCTTCCGCCACGCGGCGAGGGGCGGGGCCTCGAGGGGGCGGGGCCTCATCGAGGGGCGGGGCCGCGGACAGAGCCCCCGCGTCCCGCGCTCAGCAGCAGCCTCTGAGCTGCCCCCAGTTACGGAGCTACACGTGCTGGGCTTGATTTCTTGTAAAACGTTCTTTTGAAAGCTCAGGGGTCGTTCAGTGGGAAGCCACAGGCTGGTCCCTCACTGACAACCAGCTCACCTCAGCACTTTCCAAAATATTACTTCCTCTAAAAGTCGGCCTAAATACCTAAATGTGTTTGTAAAAAGATTTGCTGTAAGAGCAAGGAAAACCGACTGCCGGGAAAAGCCTGGAAACGCATTTAATTGCTGATAATTAGGCTACACAGAGTCCTACAGTCGTATTTATTACTTCAGGAACAAAGAGGGGCCTTCCTCAGAGGGCCCCAAGCATCGCTCCTTGTGCATCTGTTCCTCTACTAGAGATCGCTGCCCTTTTTCTGGGGGGAAAAAAAAAAAGTGAATCACTGTGGGGTTTTCCTTTAAAAATTTATTTTGTCTTTCTAGATGGTACAGACTATTCCTGTAAAATGTCTCATTTTGCTAAAACACCCAGCTGAAAAATGTAACAGCCAAATAAATGCTTGGCAGGAGCCAAGGGAGACGAGCAGACGTGCTGCAGAGCATCTGCTCCGGCTCCTGCTCCCCTCAGATGTTCGTCTGTTGCTGCCGTTCCTAGAAACCCTCCAAAGGGCTGGTGCTGCTCTTGCACAAACCAATGAGACTGGGATAGAATTCCAGGCTAAACCAGTAACATCACATCCTGGTCTGGACCGCGGGCAAACCAGAGCCAGGGAACAGCGCCGAAGGGAGCCGCTCCTCAAGTTGAAATGACACGTAGGGCTACTGAGGCGAGACAGGGGAGTGGGGCTGATTTTCTACTGGGCTGAAGATCTTGCATTGTTTTATGCCATTTGAGGTGAAATCTGGATCCTCCAGGAACTAATGCTGCCTCGGCACCGCACCGATGGCCTCAAGCCACCCCTGGGTGCACACGAAACCGCAAACGCCCCAAAACCTGCAGGAGGTGGCTGAGGAGGATGCTCCCGGGCCAGCTACACACACTGTAACGGGCATGTTTTGCAGATGGCTGCGAAGGGAAACGAGACGTCAGCTGGATTTCTCTTGCTACTAATTTTCCAGAGCTGCTGCTCTGCTGGCCACTGCGCCAGCTCCTGGCCCGGCCGCGCCGCCCAGTGCCTGCGGCTGAGCACCCTGCCATCACAGCCGGTCAGCGACCGGGGGGTGCTGGGCGCTGGCACACACGGCGTGAAGCACTCGGGAACCACGGGCAATGCTTCTACCTCTTCGGTAAAGTGCCTGATATTGCTTTAAAGTTGTCAAAAGTGATGAGAATTAGTGACTCAGCCTGTGCTCCACAGCCCTGGAGCTGAAGTGGCTCCTGAAGAGGTCAAAAATACAAATGCACTGAAAAGTTCAAGTTGTATTTGATACTAACTATATGTCATTAGAGGAATTGCCCTCTGCTCGCTGCCAGCCAGGATTTTGGACCCAAAATCTTTGCTGAGACACCAGAGCTGCAATGTCTGCCCTTAGGACAGGAAACAGCCCCCCCAGTGCTGAGGGAAATCGTTAATGACCTTTCTGTGACCATACAGAGAATGAAAGATACTGTCTAAATGTTCGATGATACTTTTCTATTCTGGGTCCTATCAGATAAAAATCAGGCAGGGACAGGAGTGCAGAAATGAGCAGCTGCAGGGCGTTTTACTCCCTCACGCTCCAGAAAAGGGCACCTGTATGCTACAAAACCAAACCCGAAGAGAGAGCTGTGCCTGCCCCATCCTCCACAACCACATCCACTCACTTCTTACCAGAAGGTGAATAACACACCTCATCAAAGGGGACAGAGCACACCGCAGCCGCCACCGACTTCACAGCATAAATGCCAGCACAAATACTTCTCCGTGTACCAAGGGGCTGGCTGGCTTCTGCAGATCCTCTGAGCAAATATTCTGCATTGACGATGCCGGGGTGGAAGGCTGTAGTGTGTGGAGCCAGAATTTAAAGGGAGACTCGGGAACTGGAAATTCAGAGTTCACACCATTGTTTTGCCTCCTCTGCCCCTGTCCAGGCGGCATCTGATGCCTCTTTTGCCCAGTGTTTTCCTGTTTCTCCCCCTCAAATAAATGCAGCAACGAAATGCCAGGACAAGGTGTTGTGCAAGGGCAGGGGGAGCAAGCAAAACTCTTGGTTTACTCTGTGCCTTTTTTCATGGACCTTAAAGAAATTATTTAGCTTTTCCTGTGCATCTGTTTATTCATCTGAAAAATTAATTTAATACCTACTTTTCTAAAGCATGAAATCCTTACATAGAGATTTGTGACAAGCATTTATTTGGCACCTATTAGCGTTTCACAAGGCTCAGATGGAGGCGCTCAGTATCTCCGTAAGAGGACCCGAACCCCTTCTGCTGGGAGGTGCCCTGTAAGCACGAAGGACTATGCCTGGCACGTGGGGTTCTCACGGCTGGTCTCCAGGCTTCTACCCGTCCCCCGGAGGACGCGGGTCAGCAGAGAGCCCCTGCACACCATCACCCGCTCTGGAGCTTGGGCTGCTCCAGTCATCTTGCAGCCACGCTGGACGGCGAGTTAACCCACGGGGCACAGCAAGTTAACCCACAAGGTGCTGGGTGAGAGAGCTGCTGGCCGCAGCGGGAGGTTTAGCCTGGTAACCTCCTTCCGTGGCAGGAAAAGCTGGTGAACCAGCTGCGAGCAGCCCTTCCCCAGAGTAACGCCCATCTCATGGTGCACGAAGAGCAGCCCTAACGAAGGGAGAAGTCCACTGGGTTTGACAGCTTCTCCACGGATTCATGCTGAGAAAAAGGCAAGTAACGTTTATCACTGAGTCAGGTGAATTAAACATTCACATATATTTGCTGAAAAAAATTATATACATCTGTAGCAAGGCTCTGCCAAGTTTGAAAGATAAGCATCATCTAGTCACTAAATTAAAAAAATAAAAATCTGACTTTTAAATCTTTTTCTTTTTATCCATGTTCAAGAGCACAGACAGTTTATTTTGTTAGCACATTTGGTGAAGAATGTATGTTTGTGTGAGTAGCCATGAAAACCGGTGAAAGGTTGGCATTTGTTGTGGATATGATGGAAAATAAGAAGAAGCCACTTACGCCTTACAGTCTAAATAATCCACAGAGTATATCGGGTTGCAAAAGGGTCACAAAGTAGCAGTCAAAGAGAAGCCTAAACACCCAGAGACATAGCATACATGTCTGATAAGGAAGAACAAGGTATAGAGCATGCTGGCTAATTAAATAAATTTCACTTTAAACCCTGTTCCTTACGCGTGTAACCCTGGAAAAACCATCCCGTAACAAGAAATGGACTCTGAAGAGATTTCTGTATCCATTCACAGTAAGGCTTTGAAGATATATGAAGTTTTATAGCATTTGTATTTTAAGGATTTAGGGCAAGTACATGTTCTTCTACTGAATAAAAAGAAAGTTAGTACTTAAAAGGTTCAAAAATATATCAATTGTGATTTTTTTTTTACATAAATAAATTATATTGATTTTGGATTTAACAGCTGAAAAAACCCTTTCTGCTTCCACTGGAGGCAAAACTGAACAAAATGTTAGTTAAATAGAGATAGCAGCATTTCTAAGAAATCTGTCGATAGTGATACAGTATCTATGCTACAAGGATGTTATTAAATAGAACACATTTAATTATCGGGGGGGGTTGCATTACGATTGGTTACATACTTAAAAAAAAAAAAATCATCCAATCCAGTAAACTGGGAATAAATTCCGTGAAAATATAAACCAAATGCTTTTTAGACCATGGGTAACAGACTTCTTTGAGATGCTAATTTTAACATGTACATAATTTATAATCCCAAATGTATAAAAGACAATGACAAAAAGCATCATAAATAAATAATGCAAACTGAAATAGTTATGTCAAAACATTTGGACCATCTGATAAATTAGCAAAACTGTAACAGAAAATAAGTAAAAAATACAGTAAATTGTGACAACCAAATGTGAAACCGATTACTAGCACGCTCCCAACTCCCTCACCAGCCTGCCTTTTATCTCACTGCTGCACCACCGTGCGTTTATTTCAAGTCTCAAACCATGAGCTGCAAATAAGAACAAGCCCAAGTGAAAGAAAAATTAAACGAGGAGTGAGGGGAAGGAGAAATAAGAAGAGTTGTCTGTGGATGGAGGAGTCTCAGTACCCAGAGCTGCGAGGGGCTGACGGCATTAAAACCTGTCCATTTAAAATGCAGACGTCGAAATCATTTGCCAATGGGGGGGGGGACTCAAAAATACTGTTCAACAGCAAACGGAATGGAAAGAAGAAGCCAAGGTCATCTCTTCACAGTCTAACGCTAGAGGAGAAGAAACTCAAGCTCTGAAAGTCTCAACAGTCCTTCTTAGAGGACTCCCCAAATAGGAAAGCTGGCTTACAGCCTTTTCCTTGTTTGCTGAAAGGACGTTGCTTCTGGGGTAAGGAGTGGAAAATATAAAAACTCAAAAAGCCTCAGTGTTCATATAAGAGCATTAAAATCAGTGTGGCCTGTTCACGGCTGGAAAAAAATACCTTTACAGCATTTCTAATGCCATAGATGAGAACTAACGCCATAGAGGAGAACTGAAGACTAGCAGAATGATGAAGAAACTGGTAGCTACAGGTACAGTAATCCCAAAAAAGTCATGCAAGATGTGCAAAACCTTTCCAGCTCAAGCTGAAAAGTTCCTGTAACTATCGAGGAAAGGGCAACTAAACTCCACTTAACGTAAAACCAAACTTTGGTTTTAAAAAATACAAAAAGAATGTCTACGTCATATTTTCACTCGCTGCAGTTTGTCTCCAAACCTTTGAGGTGGGGGTGATAAAGAAATTATATCACTACCAGTTATGCTTTTTCCTTTCAAAGAAATGAATATATGCATTTTCAATCATTAGTTATATACTTCTGTCTATACTACTATTCTAGTAACCATGATAAAATAGGGAAATACTTTAAATCAAAAATACACATTAGCACTTACTATAGCTGTGCTTTTTACCCCCAAATACAGGCTTTTTGATTCAGTGTCGCTGTAGACAGAAATACCCTTGTCTGCTTGTAGACCAAGAGGTAAAGACTTTTCTTTTGCTCTTGTTTTTTTTGCTGCTTTTTCTTCTGAAAGGAGTGAGCAATTTGGGGGGTGACCGAGTACTGGATTTGCTATCGTCGGCTGGGATGAACGACTGGAAAAACAGAACGAGAATTCGGTGCCTCCCATACTAGCTAGACAACACTGTTTATCTAATAAAGTGGCAAGACCCTGCAACTATTAACATGTAGTATGTCACCAGAGTTTTTTCTGACAGGGAATTAGGTAGATAATATTACTCATGGAAACACAGGTTTATGAAGGCGGAGCGGGGCCGGAGGGTAAGTAACAAAGAGTTTATGGGATAAGAAACTCACAAGCCACAATCTTTTTGTGTTTTTTTTCAATGAAACAAAAGTTCTAATTGGTATCGCAAGCCACTTCGCACTCCTCCTCTGCTGGTCCGTCCTGCTCTTTCTCTGCCGACAAAGGTGGTGTTTGCTCTGTACAGTTTTGACTGTTTGCAGCTTCTTTTTCTGGCAGCGAGACAGTTTCTGGCTCTAGGTTTGCCGATTCCCCTTTCACTTTCTTTCTCTTCCGCTTCTGGCTTTCCAGGTTCGCTGCCTCCGAGTGTCTGGTTTGCTGGATGCCGGGCAGCGCCATGCCAATGCCAGGGGAAAGAAACATGGAGGGATAGATCAGTCCAGGAGACATCCCTGGGATAAGAAACGGGTTAAAAGCTACAGGACTACTGGTAGTTATTGCGGATTCTGTCTGATTAGAAAATGAACTAGGACCAGGCTTATCTTCCGAGAGAGTTTCTTTTTTCACATCCTGGCTACTCTGTTTATCCTCAGTAGCTTTCTCTGCGCTGGCTGTACCACTTTTCGTTGTGCTTGTTAACGAAGTCGGAGCAGTCGCAGTACAAGTAGTTGTCATGGGGGGGTTGAGAAGTCCTCCAACGCCAAACATCTGTGGTACGGTAGCCATGCTCGGCAGCATCATGGGCAACATACTCAGGGTGCTTTTCACATCCTCGCCGGCAGGCACTGCTGCAAACCCAGCAGGAAACCCAACCAGCCCAGTCAGAGGGATCCCTTGCATGTTTCTCATGTTCTGAAGTCCTACTAGATCCATCCCAGCAATCAGTCCGTTCATGAACAGTGGTCCCATTCCAGAGGAAGAATCTGCTACAATGCCAGGGCCTTTAATGAGTTCACTTCGGGGCCTTCTCCCCCTTCGCCGGGGCCCTGCGTCTCGGAGCACAGGCTCCGTTAGGATGCGATTGAATTTGCTTTCCGGTAAGTAGCCCTGAAAATGAAACACACACAATAGAAAACACCTGACAGTTATTACTGCATCAAAGGAAATCTGGCTTTTCTGCGCTCGCATCTGCATCCCAGATGGTGTCAGCACAGAAATATTTGCCTACATGATATGGAATTTGAGAGGTACGCACAACTTTTTCCCACGGGATGCTGCCAAATGCAAAACACCCTCGCTCTGTCCTGGCATGATACTGCAGCGTCAAAGTGCACAGGGAGGAAAGGAAGAAGCACATTTTTACCCTGCATTTTCACCCAAGCCCTCAGCATCATCTGTTCACAACACAAGAAGCACTGGGGCAGCTCTGTGTCAGACGCCAACTTGGCTCCCTTCCCAGCTTTAATCGTGGCTTCAGCAACAGGTGAAAAATCATGTCTTTTAGATGTGAAGGGCCAAATTTTCAATGCTCTGCAGGGCAGCAAAGCTGCATGGGATGACACACAGAGAGTGGACATGCTGTCTGAGGAGCTCCCGGTTAGCGCTTCGCTGAGACGCCAGGAAGGTTCTTCTGAGCATTCAGATACGGGACCAAAACCCAGGGCCACAACTGGGCGAGACTGGTTACACACAGCAGTGCCAGGGGGATCCATAGCACAGTTTAAAACTCCATTTTTCAGCATCCTCATCACAGACATTTAAACATTTCCCCTTGTGGCTCCCTTGAGTTTCAATATCGCCACTCTCTGAACCATTTCCAATAACAGATTTGGGTAGGAAAAGTATTTCCCATTGACACCTGCAGTGCAGAAACTTGAGTCAAATGACCCTGGCAGTCTGCAGAGCACAGCTACTGCCCAAAGAGGGAGAATCCTCTGCTCTGCTCCCACTGGCATGTGGGAGAAGCTGCATGGGGCCATGACTGCGCCCGGGCTCCGCAGGGCAGCTGACCCCACGCTCCCGCCTGCCCCGGCCCCGGAGCAGCCAGACGTCCCTCTGCATGCACGTGCCAGGACAGATGGGCACTCGCCAAAAGCAAAGTGCTGATGGGGCTCGGGCGTGCGAATGCTAACGGGCATGCAGCCGCCAACCAGGGCGCTGGAGCGGGTGCCCGGGGCAGCGGCCAGGCACACACGGCTATTCCTGCCAGCAGAGACCGTCCTCTGCAAACCAAGGTAAGGAAAAGCTGCCAGCCCGCAGGGGTGCTGCCACCCAGACGGGGCGCTGACCCCAGCCCGGACGTGGAGCTGTTTCCTGGGGAGTGGGACAGACCATGCCAAATCTCCAGCGCTAATTAAAAGCAAATTTGAGAGCAGTACAAACCTCTAAGCCAATTGATTCCCCCCTGAGCCCCCTGCAAGGGCGTCACACAAACCACTGCAGCCACAAAAACAGGGAGCGGGTGAGAGGGACCGTAGGGAGGTGTCTGGGTAAGGCCAGCCCGCAGGGCAGGGCAGGGCCATCCGGCAGCGCCCGTGTGCTGGAGGGGAGCGCGCTCCTGCTCCGCAGGCTCTGCCACACACTGGGGCAGGGACCAGCGTGACGAACAGGGTGAATGAACGCGGCAAGGCTCGGCCCCATCCTGCCCATCTCCCTGCCAGTGCTGAGCCTTCAGGCCTGGTGACCTGCAGGGCCTGTAGCGGGCCCAGGGCTGCACAGGCAGAGTTTGCAGGAGCTGATGAGAAGCCTCTGCTGTGGGTACTTTTGAAAATTTGACCCACAAGGACGTGTTTTGTCCACTCCCTGCCATCCAGCACCTGAGGTGGGTTACTGCTCCTAGGGCATTTTTCTTGCCCCTGCTATTTCTAAGCATCCCGAGGCTCTCTGGACAGTCACCCTGAGCTGCTGAGCCCCATTCCCAGGGTGCTGACCCCCTTCTCTCCTTCCCCTGGCCGCGCTGCCCAGCTGTGGCACGCACCCAACCTCCCTCTCTGCCACGCGAGCGCTCCCGCTGCTGCCGGCCCTGCAGCTACTCCCTCCCGCGTGTGCAGCCGAGGTCCTGCCTCGCAGCTCCCAGATCCTCACTGGAGAAAGGTTGTGGGAATGGGGAGGGGAAAGAAAAGATGACATGATACGGATTTCTCCAAAAGCTCTAACTTACTGAAAGCTTAACAATGTCAGCCCAGTCAGCTGCAACAGCATACTCCAAGTTTGCATCAAGCCACCTTGGCAATTCCTTCAATGCTGGTGCCGTGGCTCCCCCTAACTACAAAACACAGCAGAAGGATGACCTCTATTGCAGAAAGAGTTATGTAAAATAATACAAGAAATATGATTACACTTCCCCTAGCTCCTTGCTCTGGGCTGCAGTTTGGCTGGGGCACAGACTCTTCCCTTGATACACATCTTTGCAGGAGTCAGTATGTGCCTGCTGCTTCCAGACACACAGTTCAGGGAGAAAAGGCAAGTTCAGCCTCTGTGGCCCGTCCCATCGCCCTCCCCATGAACACGCGATGGGGACAGAGCTTCTACAAAAGCCATGCTCAGAACTGGACAAACCCACCAATTCACCCAGGTCTCCAACGGCCATTGTGGGTGTAACAGAGAGAAACACAGATGTGGCTGAAACGGCCTCTTTCTGCCTCACTCTTTAGTTTTGATTTTAGATGTGATTAATGTCACATCACCTTCTAACCTAGTGCAGTCCTGGGTGTGTTTAAGAACTGAATTTGGGTGGAAAGTATCCCTGAATGTCCCTTCTCATTCAGAGAGGTGAACATCGGTGCACTGGAAATTAGTAAAGTAAATCCATGCTCCTTGCTCACTAAGCAAGAAAAAGTCCTTTGAACCCTCCACTTCCCACATGCCCAGCACATGGATGGGTACTGCTATGCTCTGCCTGCTCCCCGTAAGGAGGAACAAGACAAAGAGACCTGCATGGCAATACTACAATTTGTGGCATACTGCAGTGAATTCAAGGGGAACAATCAAATCCAGAATGGGAAGCACCAGCCAGGGCTGTGCTGACGGTGGCTTTAAAGCCAAAGGCTGAATCCCTTTGCCATTGCAGGGTTTGTGTACCCTGGCAAGGGTGAACACTCGGACTTTCCTTACTTCACACAGAGAGTCACTTATTTCGCAGGTCTGTGTCCCCTCAGGCACACACGTGTCACAGGATAGTGTAGATCAGTGACGTGTTCCAGACTTTTGTCCCATCCATAGGCTTCTCTGGGTTAAATCTCCCTCCAGGTGAGCTCAGGGTCTGCTAAGCATTTCAAGACACCAAGGGCAGAGCACAGAACAGGCCTTTGCTTACCCGCCGTCCGGTACCCTTATGTACCACAGGCACCCGCTCCTCTCCCGTGAGTGAGTTAATGTCCAATTTGCTGGGGTCCTTGCAGCGTTGCCTCCTCTGCTTGGGCTTGTCTGAAAAATTCTGAAGTGCAAACAAGACAACGTTAATGAGATTAGAAGGCTTAATGAGCCTGGATGGCTACAAGCCCTGCAGGAGAGCGGCACAGATGAGCTCCTGAGGGACAGAGGGACACTTGGGTGGGAGCAGTGTGGGTGGCACAAGCTGGTCTCTGCCACATGGCCAGCTCTCAAATGAGAACAACTGATTTTTCTAGGTATAAAGGGGTTTTCAGTGTACCCCACTTAGACTGCTCCAGACCTTTCTAATCCCCCTCCAATCCTAAAACAGTAACCTGCTGTGAATTCAGGTGTGTGCATCTATAAATGGGGCGCTAACTACAACTAGGAAAGAAAGAGAGAACGGGTCTGTTTGTGCCATCTCTGGTCAGTCTGATACAGCTACCCTGCTTCTCGTCAGCTCATCTGTGCTTTGTTTCACTCCTATTTTAGCTGTGGCCACCGCAGAGCTGCTGCACCATGTTTCTTTGGGATCAGAGCCCTTCAGGACCACAACCTACAGAGCTACAGCTGAGCTGCTGCTGCACACCCAGTCCCGTGCACCGAGTCCCAGCGTCAATGCGCCTGCAGGGATGTAGCATTATAATGCAGGCTCTGATTCCTGAGCTTGGTTTGTCCTTCAACAGTCTGAGCTGCTGCAATAACCCAAAGCAGCTTTCAATCCATCCTACCTGGAGAGGGGACACCCGCCCTGACAGGGAGGATCCTGCAGGGCTGGCCCAGGGCACACTGAGGTTCACCAGCGGCATGGCCAGACTGGGCCAACTCCAGTAAGTCCTCACGGAAGCCAAGGGCGATGGCAAGGAGTGGGAAGGCACCTCCATGCCTGCTCCACCACCTGACTGCTTCCTGCAGTGCTCCTGGCAGTCTGGCCTTGGCCACAGAGCTGCATGTATCTCTGGACGTTGAAAAGCAAGGGCCATCCTGCCTGAGCAAACGCTGGGCTCCTCATCTCTCATCTCTGTCAAGCTCCAAACACTAATGGCTTGCCTGTACTCCAAGCTCTGGGGAATCCCTGCCTCAGGCACACAATCCTCCAGGACCAAGATGCACATTCTTTTATGTATTACCACCACATTTCTTCCTACTCTGTTTTACAGCCTGTGCTCTGCCTACCACATGGTCTAAATGGTCTAAATAAGCTGCCTACCACATGGTCTAAATAAGCTGAAACCTGGAGCAAATCAACCTGTGAAACCAAGAGGTAGATGCTCATGAGATGGCAAGAAGAATCAGACAGACTTTGCGCCCCACTCTCTGCCACTCTGCTTTCTGATGGCGCCCACGGCCACATAACCGCAGCCTTTGCAGCCTCCAACACAGCCACTTTGGTCCAGTTTTTAAAGAGAGGAGGTTTCCTCTTGTCTGCGAACCTTATTTAATACAACAGCACTGTCTAAAATGACCCCAGGTGAAAGGGAGCAACACAGGCAGGCCTTGAGCATCCTAAATCCCTTTTCTCGTTTCCCTGCCCAACCCTGGCACTTCTGGAAGACATTGGACTAATTGTGCACTGGGCAGACGGAGGCACCGGAGCTGGAGAACGGACCTTGGGGCAGGAGGATGCAGCTCAGCGCCTTTCACTGCTGTACAGGGAACGTGCCCATCTGCCAGGCGTGTGATGAACCTCCCAAACAGCCCTGGTGAACACCACAAGCTGTGGTAGAGGGAAAAAAGCTGCATTTTGAGACACTTTGTGGAAGCCCTGAACTCAAGAGCAACCACAGAAAACCTAACACAAAGGGCAACACACAAGGCAGACACACACACACGTGCCACTGAGGGCCACCCTTACTGTGCCAAAGCCGGGAACGTCAAGTGTGTAGTCGGACTGCTGACGGAGCCAGTCGAGGAGACTCTTATTTGGGACAGCCTTCTCTGCTTGGCTGCCTGCAGCTGGGACTGGCTGTGGAGTTGAGGTAGCAGCAACCGGCCCATCGGGGAGGGGACTGTTCTGGGGGGGCTGTGGCTGGTCTTCCTGAACATCCTGAGGTGGAGGGAGGAACAGGGAGAGCCCGTCAGCAGCACGTGGCGATGCATGCACACCCAGAGAAGCAGAGCTCCCGAAGGTCGTCTGCTCCCATCAAACAAGTTAATCCACATATTCTGAGTGCCTGTTCCTTAAATCACCACCCACCACTGGGGGCATGGAGAGCAGAGAGCTGGGAGATGATTCTGAACTCACCTAGAAACACCCTAATCACCAGGAGGACCAACTTCTCCCCAGATCACTCCTAAAAGTGGTCTTGAGGGACTGGTCTTGCTCCCAGAGCCCCATTCTTCTTTGAGTGGATCCCAGGGCAGAAGGAGAAAGGGTACAGCAAGCTCCTGGCCACAGGCCCAATGCAGTCAAGGACCTTTCCTCATGTCTCTAACCCCAGATACCCCCTGAGGTGGGATAGCTGCTTTTGATAATGCTTAGCAGGACTCAAAACACTCCAGGCAGAGTGCTGCAAGCCAGAGAGAAAACTGCCCTTCCTCCCTGGAGTGGTGTCTGCTCCTGCCTGCTCCAGCACAAGCCAAGCTGTCCTGGAGGGGGCCCCGCATTGCCATGGGCAGCAGAGCTTGCAGGGGAGAGCTGGACCATGAGAAAACTCATGCTGACTCCGTCTGGACTATGTGAAAGGGGGGGAGCACCAACCCACCTGCAGCCTGGTTGGAAGAGGCCTCTCCTTCAAGAAGATGAGGTCCATCCCTTCTACATTTTTTCTCCTGCCCCGTCTCCTCCTCATGGCAGCATCGTCTCTTCGGAGGCTGCCGTTTACAATTTGTCCCGTGACAGGATGGATTAACCCTGCCTGGAGGATGCCAGACAAGTCCATGCCCAGGGAGCCCTGGAGGGTGTTCACGGTCCCCAGTTTGGGCATGTTTGTGTTCAGGGGGAAAGGGGAGGAGCTCCCCGGGGACCCATCAGAGGCTCTGGACAAGTCCACTGCTGCATCACGCCAGCCATTCAGCACAATGGGTGGATGAACATGGGTTGCTGCTAGCTGCTCCAAGCTCCTCTGTTTGGCATCTCTCTCCATGTCAAATTCATAGGGCCTCCTGTGCTTCCGCTCGTCCTTTGCAAAGGCAGGGCTCAGGAAACCTTCCTGTGTGTAGCAAAGCCATGGAGAGAGTTATGGCTACTCGTGCACTGCCCAGGTACCACAGCTTTTCAGACCAACACTGAGCTTAGGGGCCAGGCTCTTCTGCCTCTCCACAGGAGCCTGGAAGGGTGCCCTTTTCCTGGGCCCATCACATCTCTTTCCCTGTGTGGGGATGGTGCAGGAGCACCCTCACACACGCTTTTATCTCCCAAGGTGCTATAACCCTGGGTGCTCCGCCAGCTGCTGGGCAGCAGGGCTGGGGTCCCACGCTAGCAGCTTCTGCCTGAGCTGTGTCCAATAGCAAGAGATGAGAGAGCTGGTGACCGACGAGGTGTCTCTCCTGCTCCCTTTCCTTTGGGACACCAGGGCAATGTCCCCTTTTCCCCCTGACCACGCCGGGTGCTCCAGTGCTGCCTCTGGAAGCAGAGGCTGCGGAGCTGCTGCAGAACAGCCGCCTTCCCAGGAGGGAGCAGGGCTGGAAGGGCACTGAGAGCCCTCAGTGGAGGGGACCAAGTGGCCCACACCATGTGTTACACACCACAAGTGTCACCAAGAGGCAGTGAAAACCCAGACTCCGCTTGGGAAACTCCTGATCACTTTTGGGCAATGCTTCACCCCAGAGGCCCAAGCCTGTCCCTGCCCAAGGGTTCCCCTCACCTTTTGTACCTGTGAGATTAACACCCCGTTATTGAAACTGGGATCAGAAGCTTCTGACTCAGCAAAGCTGTTCCTGCTGCCGGCATTGCTGGCTACCGCTGGAGCCGTCAGCAGGCTCTGTGTCTCAAACTGCTGGCTGGAGGAAGGCCACTTGCCCTTCAGGATGGCATGGCAGATGTTGTCAATGCGGTTGATGATCACACGGTCCTGCAAACAGAATTGGATGGTGGCAGGCTGGGACTTGAATGGCTGACTTGTGTATGTAATCTCAGGATTAAAGACAAACCCAGCCTTGGTTCCCTCAGTTTGGTGGCAAACTGCTTTGGGGCAGGTGTGTCCATGGCACGGGTGCTTGGGAAGAGCACCCCAGTTAGAGCACCTGTGGGGAGCTGTGTGCGGAGGACCAGGAGGCAGAGCTGGGGCTGTGTGAGCCACTGTTGGTCAGGACTACACAGTAACACATGCAATACAAAGTTAGTATTAAACTCACCTTAGGCCACTCAGAGAAGGAGTAAAGCGTCTTCTCCTGCAGCAGCTGGGCTATGGTCGGTGCCCGGGCATCCTGAAGATCATCAATCTCCCCAGGCAGGACAGAAGCAGAACTCTTGCTCTCTTCCTCCAGGTACTTCTCTGGACCATCTGAGAAAGCCACAGAGAACAGAACCCATCGCTGCCCTGTTTCTCTCACCCTCTTGGGGCAGGAGCAATTTCTCACACCTTCCCACCCCAGCACCCAGCTGGGTCCACAAGGGTCCCATTTCCCAATCAGTCACCAAGAAATGCAGCAGTCCTGGCTCGCGGCAGGTGGCCCATGCCGCTCAGGAAGGGCCAGCACTCCCCTGGGCTGGGTCTGGGGACTTGTATTGCAGTGGTCCCCACCCCTGACCACCCCTGTACTCCAGGCGGGCAAGGAGAGCACATGCCTTTCCAGGAGCTGCTCACCAGGGAGTGCCCTGTGCCAGGAAGGGAAGCGTGTCCTGGGTTCCATGGGATGCTCATGGCAGAAGGGCTGCTGAGGCTCAGGGCGGGAGGTTCTGGCAAGCCCTGCTGGCAAACACAGCCACCAGCCCTGTTCCCCAATCTCATCAGCTAGAGGGACCCCAACTCCTGCAGAGGGTAGGCTGCTCCAGGGGCTCGGCAGCCCCAAGGCTTTGGCTTTGCAGGGAGGATAGACAGTCCCTCCCACCTCAGCTGGAGGTGACTGTCAACCAGAGGGAGCTCTCAGGACCATACCTTGACTCTGGCTGCTGCCGGCTTTCTCCCCCTCGTCTCTGTTCTCACACTCTTCTTGCTTCAGCCCCTGGGACTTGGGGTGCAGGGCCTCTCTGCAGCCTGCCCGCCCCTCAGTCCCTTGGCCCCAGGCCTCCCCCCCGGCATGGGGGGGCTCTGCCCCTGGGGTCCCCAGCAGAGGTGCAGGCAGGCCGAAAGCCTGGTTCTGTGCCTGGCTCGGTGAGTGCCGCAGGGTGCTCTCCTCGTCCAGGCCACGGTCCTCCCTGCCCTCTGGCCCGGGCTCCCCCAGCCCTTCAGGTGTCCCCAGCCCCAGCGACTCTCTCTCGCCATTCACATCTTCTGGGCAAGTGTCCTCGGGTGTGGGGAGGCCAGAGCTCTGCTCCTCGCCCCCCAGTTCATTAGCCTCAGGGTCACAACCAGCCCTGGTCCTGGGACCACTCAAGCCTTCCACAACATCTGCTGCTGCCTCAGAGTTATCATCATCCTCTTCTTCCTCCTCGTCTTCCTCACTGTGGCTCTGACTTGGCCCTGATTTTGCCTCCATTCCTTTCTCCTGCAGCAGATTGATGAACCTCTGCTCAGGGGGAACCTTTATTTCATAGTTATGAAGACTGGGACTGTAGAGCCCCACGCTTATGACCCCTTCCATGGCACCGTGCTCAGGCAGCACGGGTGCAGGTCTGGTGAGGTCTCCCTTCTGCTGCAAGGCTTCACAGAGCTCTGCTGGGACACTCCGCAAAGGATTGCTTTCGGGGGTAGAAGGTGAAGGCTCAGCTTCCTCGTTCTGACTGTCCATTTGGCCACAGTCCATCTGCAAACCCTCGAGGAAGGGAGTCTCTCTCATGGCATCTGCCTCGCAGCTGGATGGATCCTCGTCCCCCTCTAGCTTGCCCTCAGAGAGTTTAGCAACGCTGCTTCCGACATCTGTGCAGCTTGGGCTGTCTCGGGCGAGGGAGCTTTGCTCACTGTTACAAGCCTTCTCATCGTACATCATGCACACCAACGAGTCTGGCAGAGAGATCTCATCATAGTTACTGGAAATGATGTCCCGGACTTTAGACATGAACGTTTCACAGTTTGCATCCGGCGGACTGCCTCCAGCCTGGGACATAGAGTTGTCTACAGTTTCCAGCTTTATCTGGCTCTCGGATTCATTCTCCAGGGATTCGCAAGTCCGGTCTGCCTGGCTGTACAGAGGGGAACTGTAGAGTTTGGAATTAGTCTGGTAAAGGCAGCACAGGGTTTCTGGGCCTGGGAGCCCTGTTCTTTTATGCTGGGCATAGTTCCTGTATGCATCTAAAAAAGACAGCTGGGGGTCATTCATGATGTAGTAGTCAGTGCGATTCAGGCCATGCTTGGCGGTGCCGATCAGCAGGTCCCGATCGTGTTTGCCACACTCCCACCACACCGGCAGGTAGAGGCTGGGCCGGCACAGCTTGAGCCGCTCATGGAGCTGTGGACACTTGAGCACCTGCTCGCGCACCTTTCGCAGAAGCTCGATACGGTAGAGGGTTCTGGCAGCACGTTCCTCCGTGATGGGCTCCACGTAGATGTCAGGGTCTGGGGGACCTACAGCAGGGGTAGAAAAGCCAAGGCCCCATTATATAGATCGATGAGAGTTAACTCAGAGGCAGGGACAAGCAAGGTGAGTTTTAACTCTCGCTCAGACTGCAGGTGAGCTGGGGGGAGTGCTTGTAGCCACCGCTGAGGCTTCTTTTCCCAGTCTCACCACCCTACATTCATTTGCCACCAAATGGACAGATGGGAGTAAACTGCCTCGACTTTAGAAGCTGGACCAAGAGTGGCACTCAGCTGCAGAGGATTTTGGAGTCTTGTCCAAGCTCTGCTCCATCAGCACCAGCAGTGCTGGAGCTGCCCGGACCTGCCGGCAGAGCAGCTCCCTGGGGTCTGAGCCTGGTAGTCCTTTAGCAGGTTCTCAGGGAAGGGAGTCCCTCAACTTGTGCAGGTCTTTTGATGAGAAACACCCACCTAAGGCCTTAACATACACACACATCCAAGGAACTGCGCCAAGACCAGACCTCCTGACAGGTCTGACACAAAATCCTTTCTGCTGCTGTTAGAACCCAATCGCTTTGTGTTTAAATAGCCCCCTAAGCAACTTTTCATCTGCCATGTCCTGCACAGTGCCAATGCACTAGGGCTCTGCAGGGCACACTGAGAAAACAGATGCCCTGTATGTCGGTCAGGCTTCCCAAGCCTCCTGTGGTGGGTTCAGACTCCCTTTACCCTGTGGCAGAGCTCTGCAGTCAGCCACGCCACAGCATGGGCACTGTGCGGCCTCGGTCCAGCACCAGCAGAGAGATGCTCAAAAAGAAAGCAGCAATACAAATCACCCAAACAACCCCCAGCTCCAGTGTGGAGGAGATGTGATCTGCTGCTTGTTTTAACTCCCTCAAATCTAGAGGTTGCTGTCTTGGATAAAATTGGTTGTGATTTCATCAGAGAGCTCCGTGAGACCTGTGAGAGTGGGGGTGGCGTCCACGGGGCTGCCCTACCTCCCCACTGTGCTGGGGAGGCGGTACACAGGGAGACAAGGCAGCCACAAATGCACGTGGCTTCTGCAAGCCCACAGCCTGCCTGGTGTCTCACTGACCCTGCAGCTCCTCCCTTGCTCTCCTGCTCCACCAGAGCTGTGGGCCTACAGCTACATGAACCTACGGTTACCCCTCCACAGGCCGTGCAATTTCCACTCACCATCCTCCTTCCACAGCGGAAGACCACAGACATTCTTGCACATGGCCACGAAGCTGTAGAAGTACTTCTCCAGGTTCTCATCTGTCTTCTTCTCCAGTCGAGAGATGGCTCGGAACTGGGCCCAGTCGAAGATCTTTTTCTCCTGGTCATAGATAACCCCAAAGGAGGAGACAGTGCGGTAGAAATCTGCCTGCTCCCTCCTGGTCCACCTGTGGGGCGGGTAGGAGACATGAACACCACTGAGACACGTTCTGGTCTGAGCATGGGCAAGGCACCAGGCACAGGGGCTCAGAGAGGACTATCTAGTTACTGCCCACCAGTTCTGGGGGAGCTGTGGCCCTCTGGCTCTCAGCTCACTGTTGAAAAAACACTCTCTGTTGTTTGAAAAAACACTGAGTGCAGCTCCTGGCTGTACTGCCGACGGGGCGCAGGCTCCAGCAGCTTCTATGGAGGCACAAACCTGTATCTCACCTATTCGCTTCCTGTCACATCAAGTTGTCTCATCACCTCCACGGAAAGGTCAACTCTCTCAAGTCTCTGTACCAGGAACTAGAAAGAAAGGTCCTGCAGACACAGCTCTCATCCAGCCTCTATCAGAGGGAAACTGGGACTGGGGTTCGTTGCCATAAGGGTCCCTGTAGCAAACACCATCCACCCTGCTGACTCCTGTGGACTCCTGGGTGCCAGGGTTGGGTGTCACCCCCTCCCCACCGAAGGAAAGAAGCTGGGGGGGGGAGGTGTTCAGTTACAGAACTGTTAGAGCACAACTCTCACTCTGAGCTTTCACCTAGTGGCGATCACCCAAAGGAACGATCCAGGACAGAGATGGTGAAGAGCGTCCTGGGCAAATACAGCCCCGAGCAAACAGAGCACAGAGACACAGGCCACAGAGAACAGACCAGGGTGCAAACTGCGGGGCAAGTGCCGGAGCAGGTCACAGCAGAGAAAGGTGAGTGCTGTGGGCTGAAGAATGCTTAAAGTCAAATCTCAGTTCCTCTGAATTGTAGCTCTGAGCCAGCACCAGCCAGCAGCTGTGACATGTCAAGGGAGAGCAGACAGGGTGATAGCACCCACACCAGTCCCCAGCTGACCAAAATACACCTAGACCAGCACTTCTATCCCTGCTCGCAGGGGCCATGAGCCCTCTGCAGTGATATTTCATTCCAAAAAGGACAATGACAAGAAGAAAGTTAAAAAAATCAGTGATCCAAATCAAGGAGCACAATGGCGAGTTTGCTGAAAGGCCTCAAATTAAAGGCTGGTGGGAAACTGCCTAGGACACTCCTGTAAGGAGACCCCCCAAGAAAAAGCCCACAGAATTAAAGAGCAGGAAATACCAGGCTGCTGTGGTGTCCACAGCACAAGTACTGATGCCCCCACTTTGAAGAGGGGATGGTACAACTGGAAGAGGTCCAGAGGAAGGGGAGAGGGAAGATGAGTGGCTGGAGCAGCTTCCATACAAAGAGGCCATGGAGCAGAGGGCAGATACCAAGCGGTTACGTGGGTTCCTGCAACAGGGGCAGGTTCACAGGAGACAAAGCCACTGAGGAGTGCTGACCACAGAGAGCCCCTGCGGCCCAAGGAGTCCCAGGGCTGTGCACCAGGGACTGACAGTGATGGAAGTAGCATGACCCTGCCACAAACCCTCCCCGGTTTCTGCAGAAAGCCACTCAGGGTGCCAGGATGGTCCCACCATCCTGCCACTTACTGGGATGCAAAAGAAACGGGAGCACATTGCAGCCAGGATATGCCACCGTTGGGCTCCGGAGGCCACGAGCGGGAGGATAACGCAGCGGTGTGAGAGCCACGAGGGTCCAACAGGCTACGCACGTGGGCTGTGACACTGCTCATCCGTCACCCCTCACCCACTGTGTGTCCACACTGCTCCGCAGCACCCACTCTGCTGCAGCTGGGGGGCAATCCCTGGCCCAGCAGACGCTGGATTTGACCCTGAAGAGCCGTGCCCTTTCTTCCTTTCACCAAGTCACCATCTGCTACCCACAAACTAGAGTGGAGGCTGCTCCCCGGCCAGGCTGGCTGCCGGAGCCACAAGGCTCCCTCAGGGCTGGGAGCAGCGTGCCCTGGCCAGCAAGAACCCACGGGCCTGTCCCACGGGCAGCGTGGTGACATTCACCTGGGTCAATCCAGGGGCACAAGCACTTCAGTTGGCCTAAATCAGCTCTGGAAAGGACTCTCTGCTGCATTACCTTTTCTGCATTTCTTTGTTCACCGAGTCCATCTCAGAGGCTCTCCTGAACATCTCGTCCTGCAGCCAGTATCCATGGTTACCGGGCACGAGCATCTCTGCCCGGGGAGGCAGCTCTTTGCGGTTGCACCGCTGGTAGACGGTGACGAGCCTCCGCAGTCTGGCTGTGAGAGCAGATGAGACAGGCCAGCAGGATCTGTCTGAGTCGGAGCCATCCTGGGCTTCAAACATCAGCAAGGACATTAGTATTTAATGCACACTCAAAGCCACAGGTTCCCGCATTCCTCTGGCTGGCTCTGAGAGCTCCCTCCAGCCTTCCTCCTCCCGCAGGGGACACCAGGAATCAGTCATGAGTGGGGGGCTGTGGTGATCATCCCTGGTCCTCTGCACCCCAAAAGCTGCTGGCTCACAGCCTCACCATGTCTGAACTTCCTTCATAGAGAGCCCAGGGTAGGCATGACGGCTCCAGGCCAGGCCACACGTGGGAGAGGACTGCAGCTCGCTGCTCAGGGCAAGGCCAGCCAGCCCATGGCATCTGCCAGCACTGCCCGCTGCAGAGACCCTGCACACTCATCTCATGCAGGCAACTGCAAGGACAAGGGCAGGCTAATGGCTTCTAGTCACCCCTGGCTGGACTTGGCTGGAAACACTTTTTCGGGACCCTGGCTGCCCTGCCACAGGGCCCATCCCTGGGTCACACGTGGCTCTGCACGGGAGGGCCCCTGACAGGAGCCTTGCCCAGGTTAAGCTACACAGAGCAGCGCATCCCCCCCTCCCACCCAGCGGTGTGTCCCTCCCACCCAGCAGTGCCTCAGCTCTGGGCCGCGCCGTGCCAGCCCCCAGGAAGCCACGCGCCGCGCTGTGGGAGATACGACCTCACCTGCCGCTGGCTCGTCCCGCTTCTCACCGGCTTCACCCACCCCAGCAGCCACGATGTCCTGCAGAAGGAAACCATCAGAGAGCCCTGCACAGCACTCCCTGTACCCGTAGCCCACCCAGCCCTGGCAGGGGCCTCATGTCCTGGGGGATGCAGTTGCTGGCTGCCCTTGGCACAGGGGATCAGAGCAGCATGGACAGGGGAGGTGACAGGGGAGGTGACAGCTCCGAGGGGCAGTGCAGACCACTTTGGGCCTGGAGGGGAGGTCCACCACAGTGACACAGGCTGTAGTGCCACGGCCCAGGACAGTAGCAGGGCAACAGTCTCTGCTGCTCAAACAATACCTGCACCCTCCCATGCTGCCTCATTCACTGCTCTTTCTCTGCCCTAGGGCCATTTCTTTTGGGATGCCCCCGACTCCTCTGCCAGGGCCCCATGTGGCTCCTGAAGCCAAGTGTGAGAGCCAGCACCTGTGGCCGTCACCAGCCCTTAATCCCCCTCAGCTCCCCACAAGGCGGATGCTGCCCAGGTCTGCAGGAAACACACACAGAGGCAACGGCAGAAGCTGTACTCCCGTGAGCAGAGATGAGGCAGACAGCACGGGACAGAGCCTGTGCATGGCATGGCAAAGCCAGCACAGAGCAGGGTCACTGGCAACGCTGGTTCCCCGGTGCCCCGCGCAGCGCTGACGGAGCCAGGCCTGCAGTGCAGGGTGGGAGGGCAGGCCTGGCAGGAGCAGACGTGCATCGACCACCGTGAATCCCACTCACCTCCTGCTTTGGCAGCCCCTCCAGCTTTTCTCCACCACTCTCTTCTTTTTCCAAACTGCCCCTGGGGAAGAGAGTGAATTAGTCCCTGGTAGCAGAAGCAGCACAGACCCCTGGGCTGTGCCAGTTGTCGGCAGGAGGGAGCAGAGAACTGGTGCTCACGCCATCCCTCTGCCCTGTACTGGGGATCCAGCTCCCCTCTGTCTTCGCCCTGCCCACTGTGCTCAGATCATGGTCTGCTTCCCCTCCTCCCTGCACATAGCTCACCCCACAGCACCGCCCCACTGCTACCATGGCCCCCAGGAGTGAGCCAGACAGCCTCTGAGAGCTTGACTCCATCCCCTGCCCACCTTTCGGCAGCGTCCTGGGCCCCATCGCTGACGCCCTGCTCGGCAGAGAGCAGCTTCTCGTCCGGCATGCCCACCTTCTCCAGAAAGCACAGCGCCGGGTCCGCCCGCATGGCGTTGTACCGCTCATAACCTGCCAACCACCACAGGCCATCAAAAAGGAGAAAGATGGTACAAAGCCAGGCCTGAGCCTGGTTCAGGTGAACCTCCTGCTCTGTGGGACACAGCTCCCCACCCGGCTCTCACTCTCTGTGCTGCTGTGAGAGCAATTCTCACCCCCAGAAATTCAGAACACTTTTTCAAAAGCTGCTAATTGCTCTGCAGCCCCTGGGCAGCAGCCAAAGAGGAAGGTCAGCATTTCCATCCCACCAGGCAGCCCTGCCCAGGAGGCAGCACAGCACCCACAGAACTGTGCCCAGCACCCACGGCAGGTTGCAGCTGGGACCAAACAGCTCCTGGAAGCCACAGGCGGACTTCACGACAAGGCTGGGGATGCCAGGAGAGGTTGTGCCTTTCTCCTCACCCTCACATGGAAAATGTGCACTGCTCCTGGCAAACTAGAAGAGTCTGCCTCGAGACCAGGCACGGCCACCCTGGGCACGGCAGTGTGCCTGCCCCACCACCTGAACGAGCTGGCAGCGCCGCAGCTGCTGGTGCCTGGGGAGAGCTGCCTTGGCCCTATGGGGATGCGGTGCGTGGCCACGGCCTTGCCCCCTCCCACTGACGTGACATCCCCTCCAGGTACCAGAGCTCTGGCCAGGCGCTCCACTTCAGTCCCCCTCACACACTGGCACCCGCCAGACAAGCTGGGTACACACCGTGCTTGAAGACGCCGATGAGCAGGGATTTATCAGCTTCAGCATTCCACCAGTCCACTGGGATCTCCACGTAGTCAATGTCTGGCAGCAGCACGTCCAGCTCCCTGTGGCAGACAACGTATGAACACCCTTCTCCCAGCCTCACCAGACACTGGAGCGCACTGGGCATTGTGGGGCAGGGGCAGGGGGAGACAGGAGCCATCACTTGCTGGCTTGGGGACAGCTAATGAATGCAAGACTGGCCTGGGGCCCTGCCACGGCCTGGCACGTGCGGCTCCCCGGGCTCAGAGAGCTGGAGCCTTGGCTCCACCGCAACCCGCTGCCTTCCCCAGCCTTTCTCCAGAGGAGGGGAGGCTGCACAGCCCCTCTCTCCTCCAGCCCGAGCAACACCAGAGGACTGGAGATCTTATCTGATCTGAACAGCATCTCTTGGGGGAAACCACGTCAAACCTACCAGCCCAAAAAGAACGGTGTGTCTGGCGGGGTGGGCTGCAACATCCCCTCCGTACAGACTCATGCCAATGGAGCTGTGCTGGGGAAGGCAGGAGCTCCTGCTCTAGGAAATTAAGCCTGGCATATCGCACTTCTCTCTGAAGCACTGAGAGCAGAGTCTTTGCAAGAAGGTCAGGAGCTGGCAGGCTGCAAGCTCAGTGGCATTAACAGAGCCCCTCAGTCCCCTTGTCCTGCAGGCCACAGCGGTGGGGCATGCTCTGCTCTGAGGCCTGGCCCTGGGAACCGGGCATGGTCTCTGCGGGCTCCCACTTTGGATTAAAGGCCAATTTGTCAGGCAGTATGTAGAGACATTTTCCTGCAGGCTGCGGGGTGTCCCCAAGTGTCCTCACCGCCCCCCGGGCTGGCCCTGCAGCCTCAGAGCTGCCCCAACATGGCTGCCACGGCCCCTGCTCAGGCAGAGCTACTGTCTAAGGATGAAGCTTTGCCTGAGCAAGATCTGGGGATCTGACCACAGGGTCTGACTTGCCCGGAGCCATGGTGAGCCCAGACGTGGCTGGGCTGGATGGCTGTGGCAGGGCTCAAGTGTCACCGCCACCTCCCCAAGAAGCATCACAGGGGTTCACCGTAAGGTCCCTACCTGGCGGGGGTCCCCTCGAAGGCTTTGTCCGCAGCCTCCCCCAGCACTTCAGCCTTCAGGTAGTAGAGCATTCGTACCCGCAGCAGAACCCTGTCTCAGAGCAGCAGAGAGGAACACACGCTAGCACGCAGATGCCAGCCTAACACTTGGCTCAACAGCCCTTGCCAGAGCATTTACAGGGGGCCGCTCAGGGTCAGCAAGGCCAGGGAAACCCCCCATGTGGGAGGATCCCCCTTCTCAAAGCAGGACAGGCACCAGCCATGTGGTGTCACACCACAGTGCCCAGCCCTGCAACCTGGTGGGGCCCTGAGGCCAAAGGTTTGCTGCTCCAGACACAGCTCCCATTAGCTGGAGGAGCACCCAAGAGCAGTCCAGCAGCTGGAGCACAGTGATAGCGCACTGGCCATGAGCCCTTTGCAGCTCCCTCCAACCCTCCCCACGCTAAAGGCCCTCAGCCCACAGTCTCCACGAGCCAGCGTGTGCTCCCGCTCTCACTTGTTACAGTGCTGTTTGAGGTGCTTCTTGTAGCTGTCGTCATGCAGGACGACCTCGGGGTTGCAGGTGGCGAGCCAGTCCGCATTCTTTATCTCAGGAAGCAGCATCTGGTTCTTCGTCTTCTTCCCCTTCCTGCCCCTGGGCACCGGTGCTGACAAGCCTGTAAGAGCAAGTGGCAGCCAGTGAGCACCATGGGCACTGCGGGCCAGGCTGGGCACCGTCGCGAGGCACCTCTGGTGCCCAGGCAGGGCAGCAGAGCTGGGAAGCTGGAGGAGGCCGTGCAAAGCTCCTGGCTGCAGGTCGGTGAGTCAGGGTGGGGGAAGTACACAGGGTAAACAGAGCGCATGGGAGCCTCCGTCTCCAAGAAAAGCTTGGGCATCACCACAGAAACTGAATTGCTGTGAGTTCTCAGTGAAATGGTGAGCCCAAAGGATGGCCCCCTGATGTATAAAAAGCATGGAAAGGACCTTGGTCCTGGGCACAGCTCTTAAGAGCCTTACCTAGATATTAGAGCCAGCTCTGACGTTCGCCCTACGGGGACAACACAGTGATTTGGGACAAGAGTTCAAACAAGAAGCTCCCAAATGATCAAAGACCAGAAGACAATCCTGATGATCTGATCTGTAAGCGTTGCTTCCTATTCTGTGCATCAGGAGGGGGGCTGCATGGAAACCAGAGCACTGCAGGGGGCATTTACACTTGGCAAAGATAGTGAGGTGAAAAGGAACACAGTCACATCTGGCTGATGAAGATAAAATGAAATCCAGTGGCTGGAGTTGAAAATTAAACACATTTTCCACCTTGAAATAAGATGTGAGTTCACAGCAGAATGTAGAAACAATTCCTGGTGGGGTCACTATTGTCTGGAGTCTTCCAAGAGGGATGAGCTGCCCTCCTGGGCAGCCACTCCTGAGGCAGGGTCCTGCCTATGGGTTTGAAGGGGAAAGAAGGGCTTCAGCAGTTCCATCCCATCTGTCCAGTCTTGTGACACCAGGGAAGAAGAGAGAGCAGAGCTGTGTCCTCAACACCTGCATAAAGTCTGCAGCCCCACGACAGGACAAGGGCTCCAGCCCAGGTGGCTGCAGTGGGCACCAGGGCTCCTGTCCCCAGCAGCAAATTGGCCTGACAAACTCTGGGCAAATGCTGCTTCCTCAGCAGCCTGGCCTCTGCCAGGACAGAAGGCAGGATGGGGCTGGAGCCGAGCAGAGCCCTGAGCTGGGCTGCCCGCTGGCTGTGCTTACGCCTCATAGTCACACAGATATGGGATTGAGAAGGAACAGCCTCAGGACGCACTAGCAAGGGCTGGAGGTTGCTGTTGCTTTCTGCACATCAGGGGGCCCTGGAGCATGTCTCACCCGGCCAGCTCTCTGCAAACACGAGTGGCACCTCAGGCTCCTTGGTGGGCCACAGCAGCAGCTGCTGCGTGGCTGCTCCACACTGGAGGGTTCTGCTGTCCTCCAGCTCCTGAGCTTAGGCTACATGGCTTCATTGTTCCTCTGGCCAAGATCACATGGAGGTTTCACAGGTGGGAAAAGCCATTCTGAAGAGCTGATGGAGAAGTTCCTGGTTGCTTCCCTCTGCTAAATACCCAGTTTTAGTGCTGCTCTTGCACTAAAGCATTCCTGACCTTCCACTGAAACCGCAGCTTGTTCGTTACCTGGCATTATCTAAATCAAGCCCATTCCTATCAGCCAATTTGTTTCTTACTCTTGCTCTGCTCCCCACAGGGCTCTGGAGTCCAGTCCCAGCACCGCTCTGGGCAGGGCTGTGTGGCAAGAGCAGGAGGCAGCACTGTCAGAGTGGCTCACATTGTAGGAGGTGATTGGAGTAACTTTAGGAAGCCACTGAAGGCCACACGCTTGGACCTCGCATGGCAAAGCCAGTCGGACACTTCCAGACAGAAGGAAATGGTGATGTCAGGTTTTAAGCACCAAGTAACACGCAGCATGCTCCCGGGGCTCAGCAACAGCACCACTCACTCCAGAACAGCCTTCTCTGTGCTCCAGCACCTCAAAACAGGAGCCCCAGATTTCAGCCTGGCTTCCTGATGCCAAAGTCAGGCTGGAACGTCCCAGTCTCCTCACTACTGACCTTGCGCACAGACCACAAGTGCACAACAAGCAGCTCACAGCTGTGGGGCTCTGACCACCCCAAGGGAGCCGTGGCCTCCCTCAGCCAGCCCTCCCAGCCCAACTCACCTGTCCTGAAAGGCGCAGGATGCAGGCACTGTGCTGCTGCATCAGTCCTCTGACACGGAACGGGCAGTGACCACGTGTCCCAGGCCACAACCCTCCAGCTGATCCAAGGAGCCAGCACCAGCTCTGTCTTCATATCATTAAAGACAAAAGCCACTGTGGCTGCACAACAGTTTCGTTGTGGGCTCTATTTGCTGTGCTGCTCCAGCCCCAAGGGATGCCTACAGAGAGCAGATGCTGCACTGCAGGCAGGGGGGCAATCTGCAGCACCCCACTGCCCAGGCAGAGCCGGAGCCAGCGGGAGAGCAGGGCTGGGGAAGGCTCTGGGTGGCCTCTCTCTGAAGCTGAGGATACACTGGAAACCTCCACCCAACAGAATGCAGATGCAATTACAAATTGGACGTGTGGTGTGATACGTGGACCTCACACACTGGAAAATAAGTGTATGAGTCCTCTGAACAGGGAGGGCAGAGCCAAACCTGAGATAAAGGGTCCTGCTAGATGGAGTGAGAAAAGGCAGCATCACCTGGGTAGGATTCTGCACTGCAGAGGTCTCAGGACAAACCAACACCACACCTCCACCCATCAGGGCAGGCACTGCAGACCAGTATGTCTGGGACAAGAACCATGATGAGAGGAGACACGAGCTGGGGTGAGCTGGCTGCACCACCAGCTTCCCCCGCAGCCGTGAGTGCTGTGCCTGGTGGGCTCAGCTGTGGGTATCAGGGCTGAGGTTGCCAAGAGGCACAGGTAGGGTCCCTGCACAATGATCCACGCCATGTCCTGCGACACCCTGAGGAACAGCCAGGCACATCTACACTCCGAGTGGAATAAGCACCCTCACACCTATCACACCCAATGTGTTCATACGGTCACCAGCACCCCACGAGCTCACTGCCCAGGGTGTCTCCCCGTGTGGGGGAACCCTGACAGTATTCACAGGCCAGAGAAAACTGAGTGACACCCACTTGAGAATAAGATGGCATCTCTGCTCCCCCCACAAGGCTGTCTCTGTACCAGCCATGGCACTGGGAGCCAGGAAACAGATGCCCCCACCCAGCCAGGCCCTGCGCTGGCTCTGAGGGTCAGCGTGGAGGTCCATCCCACAGCAGCCACTTTCTCTGGGCAGGGAGCGTCGCGGTGCTCAAGCACAACTGCTCGCTGGCTGTTTCAATCAGCTCTGCTTTGAATTCTGCAGCCTCGGTCCCGTAGGCTGGCACAGCGGCGACAGGTACAGGTGCAATGGCAGAGAGAACACGCAATACCTGAGTGATTCTGCAGAGCCTGGTTCTGGCCGTCCTTTGTTGGTGTGATGAGATCCCAGATAAAACTCTTAATCTTCTCATCCCCCTTGTAGTGTTTGACGCAATAGACCAGCAAAGCCCGACAAATCATCTCCATGTCCTTCTCATTCAGGTGCCACTTGAACCGCCCGTGGGTCAGGATATCTTTCCACCGTCCCCAGCTGGAACAGCAGGAACACAGACAGAGTAAACACTCCTGTGTAACTAGAGACCTCACTGGCACCTCTCTCCAGGAGCTCGCTCAGGGGCACGGCCCTCCCAGCTCCCCTGGATAGGGCTCTTGTGCCCCTATGTTATGGGAGCAGAGAGCAAGAGAGGTTTGCCCAGGACTCTTCAGTGCTGGGAGGGCGGAGGCAGGAGCAGACTGGAAGCGCCACCTGCCAGCTCATGCTTTGCCCCTCTAACTCTCCTTCCGTCCCAAATGATCACTTAGAGCCCAGGTCCCACCAGGGAGGTCACTGCTGGAAGCAGGGGACACTGTAAGCAGGATGGACAGAAAGTGGCTGGGACAGCCAGTGGCCCGTGTGTGCGCTGGGGCAGCTGGAGGCTGTGGCTGTGCTCTCTGGGAAGGGGAGAGACTCACCCAAATATGAGCAGGTTCTTCTCCACACGGAAGCACTCAGCCCGCAGGTACCGCCGCGTCTTCTCGTTGAAGCGCCGTGAGCGTGTGGGTCGCTCGTCTGAGTCACTGTCCAGCTCGGAGAACTCCATCAGCTCATCCTCTTCAAAGGAGTTGTAGTGTTTGGTTTGCTTCCGTACCCGAGGCCTGTCGATGACCAGGCTCTCCTACGAGGGGCAGAGAGGAGAACGCGCTCAGCTATGGGCAGAAACACCTGCCCTCCATCAAGGCACAGTACATCCTCTTCTCCACGCTGCCCCCCTGCTCTGCTCACACCTCTGGTTCCTGGCTCACCAGCCCCGTGGCTAGCCATCACCTTCCCACGGGGATACCTGCTCCAAATTACCTGCATGTGGCTCTGCCCACACACACAAGACAATTCCTGGCCGGCACAAAATTCAGCCTGAATGACGGCAGGCTGAAAATCGGGCCCTCTGGGTTCAAACTGCTGACAACCAGCAGCTGATTCAGCTCTGAATCACACTCGGCCCTCCCAGCACTGCCTGTGCTCAGCACTGTGCTGGAGGCGGTGTAATTTCTGTGTTGGGGGGAATAGGTGGGCTGGAAGAGGAAAGGCAGCTTCCAAAAAGGTGCAGGAGGGAGCAATATGAAATTAAATAGCGTGTACCTGCCTCCTCTCCTTCCCCCCACCCTGTTGAATAAATCCATGTCATCTAAATCTGTCTGGATTTCAAGCACGTGGGACACACCCCCCCACACCCCCGCTCTCCCATTCTCCCTGCTAGAGCGGTGAGCTCTGCAGAGCTGCAGGGCCTTCCCCTTGCTGCTGTCTAACACCACCTCTCCGGTGTTGCTGCCTTAGCTGGAATTTCGGCAGGCCCTGGGGCCACACAAGCCAGGCACAGCACCCTATGCTCAATGGAGGGGCCAGGAGGAAGGGCCCGGGGTCGCAGCCGAGCCCACGAGCTCAGCAGGGCAAGCAGAGAGATGGGACCCCCCCTGTCCACTCCTGCCTCCCACAGGCAGTCACCCACCCTCCCAGCTCCATCTTGGTGCTCAGCTGGAGAGCTCCTTCCGTGGGCAGGGCAGGCAGAGGACAAGGATGCTGCCCCTGGGAGATGTTCCCCAGAGCTGTGTGGGGGAGCTCTGCTAACCAGGCCAGGAGAAGGCAAGCACCAGCTCACCGCCGCAGCTCCAGCTGACACATTTGCCCACGGTGGCTGCTGGGAAGGAGCCAATTTGCCAGTGATGGCAAGAGGTGAGACCCCGGGAGCATCCATTTACAGTCTGTAACCCCCTCACCTCGACACGGCGACGGGCCTGCCAGATCCACCTGGCTTTACTCCTTGTTCCCATCCCTGAAGGCAGGACTGCAAACACTGACAGAGGAAGGAGTGGCACAATCCAAACCTGTCCCCACTTGCTCCGTCAGGCCAGGAGAATCCCTGGGCAGCTCCCTTCATCCCTATTCACGTTCAGCTTTTAGAGAGATTTGTTTCCCAAGCAATGCCTGGATATGGAGCCTGACCCACACGTTCTTCAAACAACCCACCAAGGCTTGGGTGAACGTGGTTAGTGTTCAGTTGGGTACGGAAAATATCCAACAGGCAGCATGAGGGAGCATTTGACCCTGTAAGAGCAGGGGAAAGTACCAGAGGAGCTGCCCAAGCTGGAGCTCCTCTCACAACACCCCTTGCGCTGTCAGGGCCAAACCCAGCTGCCCGGATGACCTCACCTGCACCCTCCTGCGCAGAGAAGATGAGAAGTTGAGCAAGAGGGAGCATCTGCAGACACCATGCAGGGCTGTGCCCACCCCCTGAGGCACTGAGCCCCTGGCAGCCCCTTCCCCAGCCTGCTCTAATCTAGGACAGAGCTCTGAGACTCAAACCATCCTCACACAGCGATGCTCTGACAAACCCAGTGCCACAGCCACGATATTCAACCTCCCTGCAACCTGCCTTTGTTTGTGAGCACAAATGAGGTGGGGAAGCAGCACAGCACCTCACAGCCCTCACAGTATTGGCGTGGCCTTCCAGCCAGCCCTCACTGCCTGCTCCAGCCCAGCCAGTCCACTGCTCCCACCACAGCATCACAGCCCAGTGCTTGCTCAGCGAGGGCCCCCAGTTCCAGGGCTGTCCTCATACCCACGAAGCTGGTGAGAGGCTGGGACCTGAGGGTGCCACTGTGCCTGACCAGCAGTGTCTCAGCACCATCATGTCACTGCAGCTCCTCAAAATCCTCCCGTGCTGCTTCTGGAACCCACCCATTAAACGTTATGAATAAATCACAGCAGAGAAGCGTGGTTATTATGGTTATTACCTTGGCATTAAACAGGACCATGTGACACATGACCAGTTCCAGGGACCTGCCTGCTCTGATGTTACCTGCTCTCCACCAGCCTCAACTAATTGCAAGTCCACTTTGCTTCTATGTCACTAAATGGCTGGACTTGCTGCTTGGTTGAAGGCTCCCTGAACAGGCCCACAGGTGCTGCGGCCCTGCAAAGGGCCTGGAGGGCCACATGGGGAGAGGAGAGGGAGCCCGGGCCAGTGGGTACAGCTGCCTCTCTGCCCGCTGTTGGGAGAGCTGAGGCACCCTGTGGAGCTTCTCCATGACAAACACCACCTCCTTAGCCATCGAGACCTGGGGCGGTGCGAGCCGGGGGGCTGCTGTGAAATGAATGTGCTGGCACTGCGAGCTTCAAGGCTTGAAGGGCTGGAGTATACAAACCGATGTCAGCTCACCAGGCCTCCTCCAGAGCTGCCAGGTCAAATGCTCACCTTTGCCCACGGTGCCAGGGCTCATGTGGACTTGGGTCTGGGCTGGGGAATGGTTACACAGCTTCCCCCAAGCGTGGGAAGAGCCTTGCTCACCCCACCAATCCCCAGCCACAGCAAGAGCTGGCACTTGGGCCCCTTTGTGCCCTGCCAGGGCACACGTTAGCTTGGCCCTGGCGTGCCTCGAGCTAACAAAAGTCTCTGGGCTTGGTGAGACAGCCAGGGAGCCAGGAGATCAGAGCTGGCACCTGGAGGGCAGCATGGGACCAACCTGGTACTGCTCCGCAATGGAGCCCCAGTCTCAGCTGCCCAGGCTGCCAGCGCCCAACCTGGCTGGCAGCAGGAGGCACTCCTGCCTGCCTGTGCTGTGGGGAACTCTGGCACAGCTCCAGCTCACACACAGGCAGTCACACCAGTCTGCTGGGTTCACAGGCATGCCATTGCGCTGGCTGTTTCACCCTCTCCTCCCCTCACACGCTGCCGGCCCCAACTGTCACCCCTTAACCAGGCTTGGGAGTAGCTGGGAGCATAGACCGAGCACTCTGAAATACCAGGCAGACACAGCCCCACATGTGGCTAAAGTAATCGGGGCTTCAGCCAGCACTCATGGGTCAGTCCTCCCTTGCAGTAATTCCTGATGCCCTTCACGAGTCC
This sequence comes from Strix aluco, assembly GCF_031877795.1. Taxonomy (NCBI): domain Eukaryota; kingdom Metazoa; phylum Chordata; class Aves; order Strigiformes; family Strigidae; genus Strix; species Strix aluco. Next base: position 16,956,227 of record NC_133947.1, read on the forward strand.
AGCGGAAGCACACGACTCCTGCCCAGAGACCACACCACGCGGGGTCAGATCAGCTGTGGGGCACACGGGCCATGAGCTGGATCCTACCTTTTCATTCTTGGCGTCTGTATCAAGCTCTGCTATCTTGGCCCACTTTTGCCAGAAGTTGGGGTCATCTAAGGAAATGTCAGTTCTGTTTCCTGATGCTACGAAGCTGGCCTAGGAGTGAAAGAAGAGGAGTGAACAGGATGCAACCCACTATCCAGGTGTGCCCTTCCCCATACAGAGATCCCCAACACATCTGTCTGCAGCGCACGGTCTTGCTGTCATGGGGTGTTACACCCCTTGCTGACACATGCCAGAGGGCTCTTTGTTTGCTTAAGGGAGCTGAACCCCTCTCTTCTGCTGTCCTGCCTGACCTCTTGGAAATGGAGCCTGGGCTGTGCCACCTGCAAGAGGAGAAGGGACAGACGGCCCTTGGTGTCCCCAGCAGACATCAGCCATGAGTGTGGCACAGAGCTGGCTCCTCGGGCTCTCTCCTGTGGGGATGTCAGGGCACCACAGCACTCAGCTCCGGGAATTGTGCAGGCCAGCAGTCGGGTCCCACCACTGCCCTGGGGGTCGCCCTGTGGAGCCAGGTCCCACAGCAGCAGAAGACTGAGGCTGGAGACAGAGGTGGGCTGCGCTGAGGGAGGTACGACTCCTTCCCACACCACCAGCAGCCCAGGTCTCCACCTGCATTTCTGCTCAGCAAAGCACCACACCGAGGCAGCAATGGTGTCTGGAAGGGCAGGGGGGGTGACAGACTCCAGATCAAATAAGCTCAACCCTTGAGTAGGTATCAGCCCAGCTCAGGACTGGATCTCACCCAGGCTTTGAACTCATGCATCCTCCCCAAGGAGGGGCCTGACCCTGCCCATGACAGTTCTGAGCATGAGGCCATGGAGTGAGTGCTGCCTCGGCCAGGAGTCCTCAGCCCGTCAGAAGAGCAAGGCCTTCACCCTGCAGTGCCCCGACTGGGACCCAAGAGCAGCTCTGCATCTGCCCACACCACTGGCCCGGTGACAGAGCACACCGTGGCACTGCCCAGTGCCTGGAGGACAGCCCCTGCTCCGCCTTCTCACCAGCCTGAGCCACCTTCAAAGGGTAAGTGGAAGCTGGCAAGCTGAACCCTCCTGGGCAGCCTCACATCACCTGCCCAGGCTGGTGGCCCCCTCCTCAATGCTCTGCTGACCACCAGTGAGACAGGAGAACACACTGCTGCCGTGCTGGGCACAGTGGGACAGGCAGAAGAGCTTGGCCTCCAGGCAGACATGTCTCCACATGTAAGAGGTCGGAGGCCAGCCCACCATTACTGCCCTGAGTGCTCCCAGCGTGTCCCCCACCACCCCAGAGGAGTCCCCATTCCTCCTGATGGAGCACAGCACACCTTGGCAAAGGTGGAGCCCTTCCCCTCAGACTGGATCGTGATGGTCTGTGTCCTGCGCTGGAGGATCTGATCAATGTCTTCCTCACAGAACTTTGATCCTTCATCCTCCTCATCCATGAGAGCACCGTAGGCCCCCTTCCGCAGCAGGTCCTCCACCTCCATCTTCGAGAGCTGCTGAACCTGCCCAAAACATGGAGGCATCACCAACCTGGGCACTGCACAGCAGGAGGTGACTTTTCCCTCTGCCCCAGGAGGGCGGGCAGAGATGCCCCAAGCCAACCCAGACCTCCTGCTGCTACGGCAAACAGGTCACTTCAAAACACTGCCTCAGGGACTGTCAGGAATTTCAGTGCATATCACCCAGACACAGCACCACGTGTTCCCCAAACCCATGGCAGGGCAGGGACAGCTTGCCAGGCCAAACAGCAGCAATGCCAGTGTGTGGAACTGGGTTTTCCCTCTCCAGAAGCTTGCCCAGGTCTCTGCTCCAACGCGGCAGTGACTTGCAGGGGAAGGAGGAGAGCTCTTCTGCAGCACCTCCCCCCTAGCCCCACTCTGACAGCCAACCTACCCCGTTGGTGCTGCCCTTGCGGTTGATGTCCTGCAGCACAGCCTTATCCAGACCCAGCTTCAGGCTGGCCTTGTCGAACATCTCCCGCTCATAGGAGTTCCTGGTGATGAGGCGATAGACTTTCACCGCCTTGCTCTGCCCGATCCGGTGGCAGCGAGCTTGAGCCTGGGAGTGCAGAGGGCACAGTGTCAAGCACAGTGAGCCCCGCCAGATGGGGACCATGTGGCTTGTGGCACCCTGTGCCAGCACCCACCACTCACCAACCTGAGCCACAGCCAGCTCCCACCTACCAGAGCACCCTCATCTAGCGCCCGTGGCCAACCTGGCAGGGCTCTGCCAGCGGGTGCTGAATAGTGTCAGGCCTGGGCAGCTGTGAGGCAGGAACTGGAGACCCCTGCACCCCGGGCAGGGACACAGGGCTGGGGCTGGAGCCTTGGCTCTCCGCAGAGGTGGGGCACCCAACACTTCACGCACTCCAACACCAGGTAGGGACAAGTATTGCTTGGTTTGTGGCCCCCCTGTGCTTTTAAAGCCACACTGTGACCTCCCCGTGCCATGGCTGCTCTGCCTACACCCCTGCCGCTCCCCCAGCACAGCACCCCACTACAGCTGGGTGCTGCTGCCCTTCCCTCCCCAGCTGCCAGGAGTGCTGGAAGCCATCCCGCACCACCTCCAGCAGCCTGGCCCCGCCTGGCCCGTTACCTGGAGGTCGTTCTGTGGGTTCCAGTCCGAATCAAAGATGATGCAGGTGTCGGCAGCGGTCAGGTTGATGCCCAGCCCTCCCGCCCGTGTGCACAGGAGGAAGACGAAGCGATCCGAGTCGGGCTTGCAGAAGCGGTCGATGGCAGCTTGGCGCAGGTTCCCGCGCACCCGCCCGTCAATGCGCTCATAGGTGTACCTGCTCCGAGAGGGGAAGAGGCGAGAGCAGGGTCACAGCAGGGCCTGAACTGGCTGCAGGTTACAAACCCCTTCTTGCTCCTTCCCCGGGCTGTGTGTGGGCACGTGGGCACCCGGGACTTACTGGCAGGACCTGGGCATAGGTGGAGGCTCAGAGCCCACCAGCCTGTGTGCACTGTGGTTGTTCTCAAAAGTCATTCCCTCATGATGGTAAAATCATCATGTCCCAAGGCACGGTGCATGGATATGGGGTTCATGGGAACCAGGACCAAGGGAAGGGCCTATTTCCATTTGGTCACTCCTAGGACTAGCCCTGGACAACACAGAACAGATGGGTCAGAGCTGCCCAGCCTTGGGGTCTCTGCACCCACCAGCAGTAGCCTGTAACTTGGATCCTTTGGTAGGTGGGCACAGAATGGCCAAATCCCCACCCTGGGCTGTTTCCACTCTGTATCTACAGTGCAGGATGGAGGTGATGTGGAGGAGCTGTGGTGAATGCTGAAGCCTGTACTAACCGCCTCTGAATGAGATAGTCTTCCAGGATGTCGAGGCAGCGCACCATCTGGGAGAAGATGAGCACCTTGTGCCCACCGGCGATCAGCTTGGGAAGCAGCTTATCAATGAGCACCAGCTTCCCGGCCGCCTGGATCATCGCCTGCAGCTGGAAGTCTGGCGCCTCCGGGCTGTGTGTTTTACGGAAGTCTTCCAGGATCTTCTCCTCTGCTCCTGCCAGGTGAGAAGGGACGTGAGCTCTTGGCGAGGCTGGCAGTGCAGCTGCCCCCAGCCTCCCTTCCAGGGCAACAGCAAGCCACCACGCAAGGAACAGAAGGCATGCAGTCCATCAGATCTAGGGAGGCTAGCTAGAGACCTCCAGAAGCCCTCCACTCTTGTGACTCTACTCATTCTTCAGGGCTTGCACCAGCTCTTGGCAGAACAAGCCCGGCTGGGATGATGGAGAGGATCCTGCACCTGAACACCCCCAAACATAGCGAGTCTTGCACGACCCTGAGGTGCCCACCCGCAAGCAGCACTTGCTGGGAGCTGGGCTGCCCGTGAGGGCAAGGCAGATCACTGCATCCTGTGCTGGGGCTGGATGCACAACCACACCAGCAGCAGATGGCACAAGGGCCTGAGCTGGCTCCCAAGCTGGGTGAGCTCTGCAGGTAGTGACCAGTAAACGCTGCAGTGAGATCCACCCCGCCCCACCTCCTGTGCCCAGCCCTCACCGTTGATGAGATACGGGTGATTGCAGCACTTCCGCAGCTCCATCATGGTGTTGATGAGGTTGGGCATATTGTGCTGGTTGGCACCCTTGGAGAGGAAGGAGAAGTTCTTCTCCAGAATGGCCCGGTAGTATTTCTTCTGGATATTGGTCAGCTCCACCTCAATGATGGTCTCCTGCTTGGGTGCCAGATTCTTCTCTACATCATCCTTCAGCCGTCGCAGCATCATGGGCTTCAGGATGGACTGCAGCTTCTTCACCTGCCAGAGCAAGTGCAGAGATTCACTGCCCTTCCTGCATGGCAAGCACACGGTGACAACAGCGGAGGGGCCTGCAACGCTAGAGCCTCCCCAGGCTGGAAACCCACTGCAAATGACCCCGAAGCAGCTGCTCTGCTGACAGCCAGTACAACCTCAGGGTCTGGCTTCCCTGGGGCAGACACATGTGAGTGACCAGCCCTGGGCCATGAACTTCACACACTTCTGCTGCTGGCAGCCTGCTGCAGGAGGAGAGCTGAGAGCTTTGATAGCAGCTGAGATGATGGTTGCTCCATGTGCCCGTGTCCACTCCCTCACAATGACGATCCCTGTGCAATCTCCACTTAAGCCAGACACTCAAATGGCAGCAAGACAGCCCAGGGGACTGAGCTGCTTTCCATGACCCATGCTCAAGTGGAACTTTGGAGGACAGCTCCCCAAGGGAACCTGACAAGGGCAACTGACCCACGGACTTACTGATCTCCTCACTCCCCCTACACTCCTGCTGGTCTCAGGGACAGAGCAGGTGGGAAAGCCAGGCGAGCTGTGCTGCCCAGGCATGCAAGGGGCAGCAGGGAGCCAGGCGGGGAGCAGACCACTGCCATGGCACGGGCTGGTCTCTTCTCTCCAAAGCAGTGTTGGGGGCTCTGTCACAACTTTGCTTCTCCTGGCATGAGGAGTCCTATTCACTTCCATGAAGCACATGTCTGAGTGCATGCCCGGCTTGGTGACCATCTGTCCCAGTGGCCTGTGCTAACAGTCACCAGCATCACTCTTCTAGGTACCTGCTCCTCTGTCTTCAGGTCTCCAAACTCCTCCAGGAAGGCTGTCTCTGAGGGAAACTGCTGTGGCTCCAGGAAATTCAGGAGGCTGAAGAGCTCTTCCACCGAGTTCTGCAGGGGCGTCCCTGTCAGCAGCACCTTGTGCTCCTAGGTATACACAGAAAACAGGTTGAGGCTCAGACCCACTGGCTGGGTCCAAGGGGTCCCAAGAGCACAATGCTCCTTGTCTTCCAGCCTCAGCAGCACTCTGGGTGGCCTGGGGGCACACACACTCCCTGAAAGGCTCCCCTGGCCATGGTGCCAGCCCTGACCCAGCCACTGCCATGCAACACTGTCTCGTGACTCCCAGGACGCTCCCCGGGACGTGTCCCAGTCCAGCTCTGTGCAGCAACAACAGCCAAAACCAAGAATCCCACACTGCCCCCAGGCTTGAGCCCTGCCCTGGCACAAGACCCCCAGGCAGGGATGTGCTGGCACGGATGGGGATGCTGACAGAGCCCAAGCCTCTGTGCACCTGCGGCAGGATGTCCCTCTTCAGGGCTTGGATAGAACAAGAGGGACCATGGCCCAGAGCCATGTGACACCGAGGGGCATCAAGGACCTGCTGCTAGGGCGAGCATGAGGAGGGTGCTCCAAAATCAGCAGCGGAACGTATGACTGTGTCAGGTGTGCACTGGGAACAACAAGGAGCTTTCATTAGAGGTTCACCATGCAGGTACATACGCAATAAAAGGAGACAGGTGTCCAGACAACCCCGCCCAAGACCTGGGCTGTGAGGAGAGGAGCGGATGACCCCTTAAGGAGAACACACTCCCTTCCATGCGCTGACACCACGGGCTCTGGCTTCAGGCACCGCTGGGTGCTGCCTCCCAGGCACACCAGCCGCTCTGTCCCAGCAGTGCCAGAGACTGGGGCACTCGCTCAGTGCTCAAGCTAATCCTCCTGCCCAACCTAATGCACGGAACGTCCCCAAGAGTCACCAGCTATGAAAGAAGGGCAAATATAAGGTGGGAGAGTCCCACAGGACTTGTACAAAGGAAGGTGATGGTTACAAAGGGGGGCCAGCAGCAACCCCGCTTTGCCCCAGGCTGCTCACAACCCAGCAGGGACCTGCACAAGCCACAAGGTCACAGGGAAACAGCAGGATCTTTGGGAACTGGAGATATAAGACTAATAATTTTCAGAGGCCTGGCCCAGCTACAGGTGAGTGTGATGGAAGGTGGGTAGGGCTGGGAGATCCAATAGGCCTGATGGCCCTTGGTCCAGCGAACAGCAGTGCTGCCTTTCCCAGAGCTGGAAAGGAGCTGGACATCAAAATCAATTTCTCAGAGCAGCTCACTGATCCCTTTTTCACTACACACAGTCCTGCACCCCTATCCCTGCATGGACTGGTCCCAGGTTTGCAGAGCAGTAAGAAACCAGCTTGAATACTGCAGCCCTGCTCATGGCAGGGTACCAGGCACACCACGTCTGGAGGATGCTGAGCACAGGTCAGCAACCGCATCCGTGTGCTGCAGCAGCCTAAGCTGTGCTGCAAGGGCAGGCAGCGCTCTGCCAGGGAGTGCACACAGATGGGAAGGCACAGGGGGACTTGGCCTGCTGTGGGTTAATATTCCACTTCAACAAAAAGAAGTTTGTGATGGCTGCAGGGCCTCATCCATCAAAGTGCCCCCCGTCACTGGCATTGCTTCAGCAACCTGATGGGTCCTGGATGGTTTTCCCTCTGACAGGGAGCTCTCAGCCCTGGCCCTGGGCCTGAGCAGCTGGCAGTGGCACCTGACTGCTAGGCACGGCCATCCCTGGCCCACCCTGCTCTCACATGAACCTGGGCAGGACATGCTCACCAGGGCCATGAGCTTCAGCCCCTCCAGAAGTTTGCAGTTCCTGTTCTTCAGGCGATGTGCCTCATCAATGACCACGCAGCGCCACTGGATCTTCTTCAGCTCCGGGCAGTCGGCAAGGATCATCTCAAAGGTGGTGATAACCACCTGGAACTTGAAGATCCCAGGAAGTGGGTTACCCTAGGGAGACATAAACCACATGCAGCGCTTGACTCCTGCGGGGCAGCAGGACACTGTCAGACATCCTGCCAACATATCAGTGTTAGCATCTGGCTCCTAGCTGGGACTTCCCCAGATCCATCTCTCTCAAGCAGCGGGCACGTTCCTGCAAGCCTCCTCGCTGGCCACAGGCTGCGTCTCTCCAAACCAGACACTGCTTCAGGCCTGGACAAGAACTGAGGCTGGGGCTCTGCTGCATTTTCCCCTTCCTGCATGAGTTGGGCCTGTTCTTCACTCATAAACAGTGCACCCTGAGTCCAGGCCAGCAAAGGGGCCTTAAAAGATCACCTTTCCCTCTCCAGATGAACCACATGCTCCACATGCAGCTCAGAGCTTCCCAAGTAAAGGAAGCCAGGGCTGGGGGATGCATCCTGGGAGTGCTGTGTGTGTCAATCACCTGTGTGTCCCTGTACACCATCTCGTACTGCTGGATCATTTGCCGGCTGATCTGGCTGCCATGGTACACGATGGCATTCATCTCCGTCCAGGTGCGGAACTCCCTCTCCCAGTTGGTGATGGTGGAGAGAGGTGCGATGATGAGGAAGGGGCCATGGATGCCCATCAGGAATATTTCTGAGAGGAAGGTGATTGACTGGATTGTCTTCCCCAGCCCCATCTCGTCAGCCAGGATGCAATTCTTCCTGCAGAGATGGACAGGGGCAGGTGAATGTGACTCTCGGGCAGAAACCACCCTGTCACCAACTCCATGATGGGATGTCAGGCACATCACCTCCACCCACACCTCTCTGACCCTGCAGCGTGGAGGGTGAGGGGGACATTGGTACACTGGTCCAAAGTGGTCTGGGTAAGCCAGACCATCCAACTTCTTGCAAGATGATGGACTCAAAGTTAGTGTGAAAGATGCTGTCCTTTGGGTGCACGCTAGCCCATGAAAGATGCATCTGATGGCCTGCTGCAGCTGAGAACATGCATATTCCTGCACTCCTGCCACAGGAATCAGTCACCAGTAGTCTGGCCAACACCAAAAATCAGGTTTACCTTAGACCCACAGCTAAGCCCTACTATCTCCAAGACTCATCAGCATTTACCAGGGAGAAATATTTCTAAAGACTCAGTTGCAAAGCTAAAACAAACCATTTTTCTGGCAGCTGCCTGCCAGCTCCAGCACTGGAAGGTCTCAACAGCTGCTCTGTCAGGGCCCTGTTCACAGGTCTGCTCCCCCAGCTCTGCTGCTCCCATGACTGCACACACCAGGGCCCCACTGCCAGCAGGACTCCCTGGGGGAGCACAGGGCTCCAGCCTCTCCTCACCTGTTGTACCAGTTGAAGAGCAGCCAGTTCATTCCCTCCAGCTGATACTCCCGCAGCTGGTTGCTGTTCTTATACTCCCGGGACTTCTCCAGTTTCTGCCAGGACTCAGATGCTGGGCGCTCCTAGGAGGAGAGAGCAGGAGCAAGGTCCGTGGAGAGGAAGAGGCTAACGCTCAGCGAGGCCAGACCCCGTGTCTGGGGCTGCGCATCAGGACAACACTTCAGAACAGTCATTGACAATTGATTCACAGCAAGGTCTTGGCCTCTGGATCCCACCCTCAGCTCCTGCTAACTAACCCATCCGATGGGAGGATATGAGGCTTGCACTGCAGCAGCAGGGACAAGGTCAGCACAGCTGGACCTTGGCAAGACACAGACAGTCCCTGCCTGCCCAGGGCAGCGAGCTGCCAGCCGGGTACGTTACCTCTGTGTACGTTACCATGTGCTTGATCTCTGGAGGGATCTGGAGGGCTTCAAACTCTTTAATCTTCCCTGGGTCGACATCCTCCTCCAGCTCCCAGGTGCTCTCCTCATAGGGCAGCGAGCACCACTTCACCAGGTAGTGAGTCACCTCCTGCAGCATGGAGAGACCGGCTCAGAGACAGCGCAGGGCCCAGCCCCAGCACGCGGGCGCAGGCTGCAGCTGAGAGCGAGTCACACGACAGTCACTGACCCTCCATCTACCCCTGTGCCGAGGGGCCCCGGGGACAGGGCGCAGGCTGCGCAAGGCTGGGAAGGCCTCAGGGTGCTCAGAGACTACACACACATGATGCATGTGGGTCTGGGCCCCCTGCCAAGCCTCGCTCCCTCCCTCCCTCTGCGGGGCAAGCAAGTGATGCAGCCACTGACCTCCCCAGTGTCAGGGTCCTTCGTGTGAGCCACCTCCAGAATTCGATCTACCTCCACGTAGTCCGGGTTGAACAAATCTTCATCAGGCTGCAACAGTGAACAGTAAAAAGAGAGTTAAGTTCAAGGTGATTCCAGGGTTAAACAGATGGCGGGCACGAGTAAACAGCTGCGGGGCATCTGTCTCTAGGATGCTGCTAGCTGTGCACAGCACACCAAGTGCCCTGGATGCAGGTCCGTGACATCTGTCTCTGGGCAAGGAGGATGCAAAAGCCCTGCAGAGGGCAAAGCTCTCACTTTAGAGCAGCCGTGGGCTCCAGGCTGCCTTTGCTGGGAGGCAGGAATGTCCTCCCCAGCCCACCCGGCCCGGAGGTACAGAGCCCTGAGCTGTACGCTTCAGCTTATGTGCAGCATCCAGAGCTGCGGCTGCCACAGCACAGAGCCACACATAGCACCCCGACGAACTCCACTCCTCTGCAAGGGATGACACCTTGTTCTCTGTCTCTGCCCTTCTCTCTCCCCACCTGCAGCTCAGCAGCTGCCAGCAGCAACCGCTCACGAGGCAAGGGCTCATCCTTCTGCCAGGAACACCCAGGGAGGAGTGGGCTTTAGACTAGCAGTGGTCCTCCGAGAGACACATTGTCTAGGGCTTGGGAAGGAGAAAAAACAGGCTTCTATGTTCACAGCTCCTCAAGCCCCAGTTAGTCACAGGAAAGAGCATTTGCTCCTTGCTAAATTGTTAGTGGTACAGTGCGTTCCAACACATGCTTTTTCTTTGCATCCTGGGAAAGACCCCAAACAGACTTGGGAGTGAGAAATTTGACACACACCCACAGCTTTCCAACTACATCCATGGAGAAATCTTCATAGCCTACTGGCCTGATTTACACTTGTAAGGGGCAGTTTGAGGAGATCCAACAACTATCTCCAGAGCAACAAGATAAATTATAGAACACCTTTCATATTAAACAAGATTAATCTGCTTATAGAGCAGAGCAGGCAGGAGCTGCCCTAAGCCCAAGTATTTATAGCTCTCTCTCTCCCACGGCATCTCTGCTCTGCCATGAAAGCACCTCCAGCACTGCACGCTGCCCTCCCTCCCATTGAGCAACGTTTCCAGGTTTGGCAAGTGCCTGGCAAGGGACAAGCCCACACCTCTGCTAGTGACACCAGGGGTGCTGAAGGCACTGTCACGGCCCCTGGGCTCCAGCATCCCCACCCGCTCACCCTCTTGTGCTGTGCCCCGGTTCAAAGCAGCCTGGAAGCTCAAGGTGCCATGCTGCTGCCTGGGCACTACCACAGTGTCAGTGAGGGGGCACAGGCAGGGCTCTGGGCAGCGCCCCACCATCACTGAGCTATGGCAGAGCTCAGGCAGGGCAGGCACTGTGAGCCCTGGCCTGCCCACTACCAGCCCTGAATTTTGGCCCTGGAGCTGGTCTCCCCTGGGCAGGGAGGTGCCAGAGGCAGGGCTCAGCTCTTGGCCTGCTCAGCCACTGCACTGGGCCCAGGTGTGCCGAGGTCAGGCACAGCTGCTTGCTGTGCTCAGCTCTCACCTCTGTAAAGATATGCTTCATCTGAGCCTGCTTGTTCCGGAAGCGCTTTATCTTCTGGGAGATCCTGGGGTCCTTCTCTAGCTCCTCCAGAGTTGCCCACTTACAGTGGAGGTAGGAGCTGCAGAGGGGAAAAAAAAAAATCAACAAAATGTGACCAAAGAGGCGTTTGGGCCCAAACCCATCCACCAGGCAGAGCAACAGGGATCTCCCAGCGACTCAGAGAACACCCAGCCTATGCCTCGCCATGGGAAACCCCAAACTGGAGGAAGCTGTGGCCCAGGTCCAGGCCAAGACTGAGCTCTGTAGCTGCAGTGGCTTTCCAGCTTCCCACCGTCAGGGCTGGCTCGGGAGGACAGGGGCAGCAGGACAGGGATGCTGGGGTTGCAGCTGGGGATGGGATGAAGGTGGGAGCACACAGCCCTCACTCCTGCATGCACAGGGCCTGCTGCCACAGCACAGAGCACGACAATGCTGCACGTACAAGTTCCTGTACTTGACGTAGAATTCCTCCATCTCAAACGCCAGGCCTCCAGGATGAGCCTGAAAACAAAGGAAGGAGAGTTAGTGACAGTCAGAGCCTGTGCAGAAACTGGGGGACATCCTCTGTGGCATGGGCACAGACAGGTGACCCCTGCGTGGTGTCCCCTGCCCGGCCACAGGCTCCAGGATGACCCATGGATGGCAAAGACAGCCCAGGCACTTAGCATGCTGCCTGCCTCAGGGGCTCAGCAACCCTGGGGAACATGATGTCAGACCATCCTTGAGCATGGGGCACTCAAACACCTCCTGGGCATCAGTCTGGGCCTGACTCCTCTCCAGAGGCTTTCTGGTGTCCAGGGCAGGAGAGGCACCACACTGACCCCCAACTCAGAAAGGTGCCAGTCTGGGCACACCCCATCAGCACCCTGCAAAGAGTGAAAGGACTGGCACCGCAACACTGACTGCTCCTATGTCTCATGTCCCTGCCACTCAAGGTAGCCAGTTCCCGTCTCTCCTCTGCCCAGGCACCTCCAGCCCCACTGACATCGCTGCCACTCACCTCCTTCTGCACCATCCTGGAGGCAAGGATCTTCTCAATGATATTGGCATCATCCTCGGGAGGCTCCTGGGGACAGGAAAGCAGGGTGCTGTTTTCCCGCTCATCGCATGGCTTGGCCTCTGGCACCCTCCCAGCACCCAATGGCTGCCTGCTCCTCTCCCAGGCCACCAGCCACGCAGGCAGCGCCGGCACAGCGGGAGCTGGGAGAGCTGCGCCTTGGGGAACCCTCGCTGGGTGCAAGGGTGCAGGTGCTGCCAGCCCAACTGCACTCACCCTCTGCCTGTGCTCCCCAGGCCAGCGAGGCCACAGCACTGCCATGTTTAGCTGCGTGTGTCCTTCCAGCCAGACCAGGGCAGCCAGAGAGGGTGGCAAGTCTCCCAGAAAAGAGGAGGGAGCTTGGGCGCTTCTGCTCCAAGACTCGAGGAAGGACATACATCAAAACATGCACATCTCGGAGAGATCTCTGACTTGCCTTGGCATTTATACAACCCTGTAGTGCTGGGTGGCCCCACGGGCCCCAGCAGAGCAGGGAGCAGGGCTGTTGGGCCCTGCCATAGGCATCGCCCATTGCCACAGCCTGCCCCTGGCCACAGGACACAGGCAACAGCACCTCAGCCCACAGCTGTCCGTGCAGTCTTCCCAGCAGAGTCAAAGTGCTGCCTCCTTCCCTCTGCAGGCTTTGACTCTGCCACGAGGAAATCATCCCATGAGGCTGCAGAGACCTTCCGCTGGTCACCCACGGGCTCCCACCCCACTCCCTCACACTGAGCACACAAGCTTTGCTGGAGGTGGCCCTAACGCTGTCCTGCTTCCAGCTCTGAGAGAGCAGGCACAGGGCAAGGCTCTCCCAGCCGTGTGCTGTGGCAGGACCCGCCCCACCGAACACCAAGGGACAAGAGAGCCAGGCTTGGGCCTGCCTACGCTGTAGCAGGAGAGGCACAGAAAGATTAAGGGGAGAGGACAGACAGCAAAAATGTGGAGCTTGCTTGAGCAACAGAAATATCAGCTCCACCCTGGCTGGTAGATGGTATGGCAGCAGGAGGAAGAGCAAAGTGTTGATCAGCAAGGAGAAGGACTCTGTTCATCCCCTTCAGGAGACAGAGCCTGGTCCAAGGCAAAGCAGACCTGAGAGGTCCCTTTGCAGACTAGAAAGACCCCTCCAAGAAAGGCACGGGGCGGGCTGGGGCGGGACAGACCCCGGGGCACCCCACAGCACTCACCCAGCAGGGTCTGGGAAAGCCAAGGCTGTGCCCAGGGCTGCAGCAACCCCTCCATGCCCCAGTCTTCGCTGACCTGCTGCCTCAGCACCCTCCCTGTGGTGTGGGGCAGGATACTGGACCCAGCACCCCAACACAGTGAGCAGGGTAACAGAAGCTCTGTCTGGGCTCCTTAGCTGCAGTCCTATGGCCCAAAGCGGGATTTCTGCCCTGTTTGGGAAGGTCTGCCCCATGCCAAGCTAACATGGCCACAGGGAGCACGCAGAGATGCTCCCGCTGCAGCCACTGTGCAGCGCCCATTTCCCCGTGCCTTGGCATCCACCCTGGTGCTGCTGGGCTCCAGCTTGACCCTGGCCACAAAGGGTTTGTGTGCATACGGCCAGGGGCACAGTGCTGCCATCACAGTTGCCTCCAGTGCCCTGTGGCTGGGAGCTCCATACTGACACACAGCCCAGGCAGCTCACACGGGTCCATGGCTCATCACTGGCAGCCTGCGGTCTGCTGGAGGAGCCCTGCACCACCCCGGAGAGCTGCTGAGGAACATGGCCAGGATCTAGTGGGGAAGGCTGCAAGTTCAGGCCATGGGGAGAGCAGCTCTGAGTTCCCAGCACTCCCATCTTACCCTGTCGGGTCAGTCCCAACCCTGGGAGCAGCCACGGCGAGGCCCAGCCAAGCCTGCTGGCAGGAGCCCAGAGCAGCCACTCAGCAGAGAGCCTTGCTGCTGTCAGACATTGGCCTTAATAACTCATCTAGAGCAAGACAAATTGAGGTGGAAGTTCAGGACTATGAGTAGAGCAGGGTGGCAGCATGGACACATGCCAAGGGCAACTGATTCCCACCCTGCTGTTCTGAAAATCTCACTTGGAGGGATCACTGCCAGGAGCCCAGCTGGGACAGGGCCCCGGGCAGCAGCTGAAGCAACACCGGCAGCACCTCCCGTGGGTGTGTGGCAACCCTTCGGGTGAGGCAGGGAGCATCAGGCCAGGTCTTATTTACTGGCTTAACAACAGAGCTGAGTAATACCCACACCAAAGCCTTGTGAAGAGGGGACTTGAGAGGGACACAGGAACACTATGAAAACAGTTAGTGACCATTATTAATGTCTGGCAGCTTTGCTGGTGATCAGAGAGAGGGAATGAGCTGCAGGATCCGACACAGACCAGCAGGAAGGAGCTGTCAGCCAGGAGCCAGCGCTGAACCAGTGGGCAGAGGAGGCAGGGCAGCGAGTTACACTGGCTGGTCCCTGCCATGCTGCCCAGATCCCTGCCATGCTGCCCGGCGGATCAGCTGGGCTGGCAGGTGTCAGGCTGGCATCCCTATGCTCCAGGACACTGATGGAGAGCAGCAATGTGGGCAGAAAACAATGACCTGACACCTACGAAGCCCTCGGCTGGCAAAGCCAAATTAACAGACTAATTTCATAGACAGGAGCTACAGAGACAGGAGCCAAATGTGGGCATGGGCAGTGGGTGAGTCATGCCTTCAGGGACAGGTCAGCTACATGACATGTTCCAGAGGCCTTAGTCTCCAAGCAGGACAGGGACAGTTGGACCTGCACACCTCTTGCCCATCCCTTTGTGCACTCACAGTCCCTTCAAAGCCAGCCTGCACCCTCCCAGACAGGCACATTCTCACCCCATCCTTGTGCTGGGATCTTCCACTCTGACACCTTTGGGACACCCTGTGGGAGGCAGGAGGCCCCATCACCCCAGTCCCAAATCCAGTCCTACCTCTGCCTGCCACGCCAGAGTGGAGGCGGAGAGCGCAGAGGTTCGCCCCGCTCCCAGCACGGCTATTGTCTCGCCATCATCATCCACCACCTTGAAATCCAGGTCCTCGTTGTACTTCCTCCTCTTCACTTGCCGTCCTGAGCGGCGTTTCTGCGTATGGGATGAAAAAGGTGGTCATGGGGGAGATGGGCAGCCCAAGTACCTCCTCCTTGCTTAAGCTGAGGAGTGAAAGCCCCAGGAGTGCCTGATCTCCAGCCCACCCCTGCCCCAGTGGGACGGAGGTGGTAGGAAGAGCCCATCACGGCGGTGCTGAGGTCTCCATCAATGCCTGACCCACACAGCCCCATCAGCCCCCTCCACCTTAAGCAGAGGAGCCCTGCAGAGACACGCACAGCTCCCCAGCCCCGCAGGGCCGACCTGCCCTCCCACGCCGTGCCGGGAAAGGGGAGCTGCCAGGAGCCATGGAGGAGAGGGAAACTCTAGGCTGAGGGACGGGCAGTGCCCAGGGCAGCAGCGTGCACCCAACACAGGGCCACCAGCTGACTTTAAGCAGCCTGGAGAGGTGCCAGTCCCGGGGCTGGGGTCTACCAGCCACATTGCTGAAAATGCTCTCTGACTGCTGCACGCTGGGGCCCAGCTCTTCTCCCGCTCAGAGGTAGCCGGGATTTCCCCCGCCGGCAGCCAGCCGAGGGCTCTGAACATACCTGGCTGTCAGCCAACTCTGCAGACTCCTCTGGGCTCTGCACGGATGGGCTCAGGAGATCCTGATCCAAATCCAAACTGTCCACTGGTATCTCATTTTTCCTCTTGCCTTTCTTCTTCTTCTCCACAGGGGTGTCCTTGCTGCTAAGACAGACTGACAGTTAGACCTTGTCCTAGGGATGCTGGGGGAGAGCCAGCAGGCACCCACACAGGGCTCTGCTCCTGCTGGATCACCTAGAGGCAGCTCCATCTAATTCCAGAACACTGGGATGAAAGGGTCCACATGTCCCGGTCTGGTGTGGGGCAGAAAGGGGCTGGGGGCTCCCACCAGCCAGGGGAACAGCCCCACCAAGGTTGCAGGAGATGGGGTTCAGCTCATGGCCAGTCCTCACTGCTCCTTTGCCATGGGGAGCACAGATGTGTGAGATCAGGATGCTGTGGATAGTGGCTCAGGTGTAACAAGGAGCTGGGAGGAACCAGGCCAGCCTCTCCCTTCCTCAGACCATGAAGTCTCCACAGTGAAGGCAGGTCCTGCACCAGGGCATGGCAGCCTCTGCCCCAGGTGGGAGACTGAGACAGGGACCTATGTCCAGCACAGGCTCCAGGAGGATCTTCCCACCGCCAACCCCAGCAGGCCAGGGCAACGAGGTGCCCACTCTGAGCAGAGCGCTCACAAACACGTCCTGTGCCAGTCAGGAATACAGTTCAGCAGCTCCAGAGACAACCCGCATCCTGGCACCCTGGAGACAGACCTTCTGGCCCAGTCTGAGAAGCACTGGCCATTCTGCCAGACACATTCTGCGTGTGCTGCAGAGCCCTGTCAGACCACAGTAACTTTACACCAGCATTGAGGCAGAAGCTGCTCCAGCTCGTGATTTGTCTTCCCTGAGCCACAGCACTGAGTCCCCTCCTGAGATGGCAGCCGAGCAGACACTGGCCTGTGCCTTCAGCCACAGGGAGTTAAACCCCGTGATTGCCACGAACATGGGGAGGATGCAGGTCCCAGACTCCTGCCAGTGCAGTGGCCCACTATGGTGGTCACCACTGCCTCCAAGGGCCTGCTGGGAGGCTCCGTCCCACCAGGCAACTGTCCTCTATGCTCAAGTCATCAAGGGGATTTGGGACCTGCTCCCAGTGAATCCCACCACCTTCCTGAAAACATAAAACATGCGAAGACACAGCCAAGACTCCTGGCACGCTCTAGGGGTCAGGGCAACCCAGCCCCCCATGGCACCAGCACCCACCACAACCTGCCTGTGCAAGGGAATGCACCCAGGAAGCACCAGGGTAAGAAACAACGACTCCCAATGTGCCCATCCATCCTTACCCTCCACAAGGGTAAGATTTCTTAAGGGGAAGATATCAAAGAGCTGGTGCCTGTCCCTGGGCTAAGCAACATCCCTTTCCTCACTCACAGCCCCACCATCCGTCCCCTCCATGTCCCAGACCTGCACAGCAGTGGAGGAACAGTTAGTTTCAAAGCCATGTCAAGGTTTTACCTGTTTCATGAGAAAAATCACTGCTTGCCTGAGACCGGCAAAAACCAAGCAGTTAAAAATCCGTTGTTTAGGCCACAAATGCCCTGGACGTGCACCTGCGCTTCAATTAGAGCCCCTGAAAATGCACTGAGAGCACTGCTTCCACCCAAGCAATAACTCCCAAGATATTGATTTGTAAGTCACAATTAACAACTGCTTCATTCATGAACCAGTAGTTGGCTATGATTAGAAATAATTTAGAAGAAATTATGTCACCATTATCTGCCACTTAGAGGACTCCCAGCAATCATTTCATCTGCACGGAGTGCTCACCCTGCTTGCCGCTCTCCCTCCCCACGTTGTCAGGGACTCCAGGGCCTCCCCGTCTCCATCCTGGGCAGTGGGCACAGGGGGACACACAGCCCTGTTCCCTGCAGAGCTTCCACCTTGACACCCATGGGTGTCTCCACCCAGCGGCTGTTCCTCCTGTGGGTGGGTTTGTTGGTGGCTGACCCAGAGGCCGAGGTGACAGTTCGAGAAGAGGCTCAAAGAGGGGCTGTGGAGGTGGGGAAGCTGCAAGGAGGATCCATGGGCTGGACTTTCCAAGCAACAGGGATGGACCTGGGTCCTCCTGGAAGGTGCAGGTGAGCGGGAGGAAGCACCATGGGCTCAGGCTCCACGGGGACAGGGCATCAGGAAAGCACAGAGCTCCACACATGGTTTCTTCTGGCTGCATGATGTGTTGTGGAGTTACATTAATTGGTCTTTTTTGCATGGAGTGACCTCTTCAGCAGGGCTCCGCACGCTGGCCCCCAGCACAGCAAGCAGATTCCCCTTCAGCCCCCATCCTGGTAGCCCCAGACCCTGCTGTGCCTTTGCAGGACGGACCAGGGTCTCCAGCTCTGCAGGTGGGGTTACCCCGCCACAATCCCCATGTCTAGCAGCGACCTGCCCACCCAGGGCAGGCTGCACTGTCATGGGCTGCTCTTAGCGCCCTGTGAAGGCACTGCTGGCAGCCAAGGGACCTGCCAGGGTGGCAAAGAGCTCCTGGACAAGAGCCACGAGTGCCTCCAGGAGCCCAAGCCTCCAGGGTCTGTTCTTCCCCAGGTGTCCCCTGCTTTGACCTGGTGCCAAAGGTCCCACCGCAGGGGTGGACCTCTGTGAACTGCTCACACAGCAGTTTCTTACTGGTGGGGCAGAGGTGACATTAGGAAAAGCTGCTAGCTGCATCCCTCGTCTCAGGATCCTCCTCAGTGTCCAATGCTGCCTTTACATGGGCTTCATCCTTCCCTTCCTTGCCTGCAGTCCCTTTCCTTCCCTCTCCACCTCCAGCCCCTCCGCTGCAGCCCTCCTTGGGGCCTTGAGGAGCCCTTCCTCATCCTCCCAGCACTGTCTGCTTCCATCCCCATCTGCTCCAGCTCACCCCATGATGTGGGGGCTTGGCTTCCTCCTGTGCAGAGCCCCAGGCTCGAGGAACACCACAAGTGACAGCGATGCACAGTTCAGGGACTCGCCAGGGACACGGCGCCCGGCTCTCGCCCTGCTGAGCTCCCTCCCAGCCTGGTGTGGGAGCTTTGCTGCCCCACACCTTCTTCTGTTCACCACCAGCCCATGCCAATGGCACTAATGGCCACCCTGGCACCTGCTCCGCAGCCTTGGCCTCTCCAGGATCTGGCTGTCAGTGAGCTCTGAAGGAGCAGGGCTGTGGCAAACCCAGGGCTCAGTCCTCACCCTGCACGCGTGTCCTGCTGGCAACCACAGTGGGAGGGAGGTGGACAGATCCCACAGACCCTGGGATGCCCCTTCTGGTGACCATTTTCAGGAAAGTGCCCTCGAGAAGCTCTACCAAACCGGTGTTTTCTAACAAAGAAAGGTTTTGCTGAAAAATTCCCAGCTGGCTCCTGTACTAATCCCATTTACAGTAGAATTATATTCATCCTATGGATTATTTACAGTACATGAGGAGGGCCCAGCTCCAATCGATAAGCCTGCTTTGTACAGGACTCTCCAAAAACACTTATTCTCACTAGTCCACGACAGTAAACCAAATGACGCTGGTGCTGTTGAGACCTGCTATGCTATCGGCACACATTCCCAATTAAAAATAAATCAGTTAAGAAATCAGAGCTTCTGGCCAATCAGTCTGTTAATTAAAAGCATGAGGAATTACTGGAGGCGGTGGTGTTGGGCTGTGCAGTACATGGGAGTCCTCGGGCCTCCCCCCACTGCTCATCTTGCTGCCAGCACAGCTCTGCAGCTGCGAGAGAGGGATGGGTCCTGTTGTCCAGGAAGGGAGAGGAGACTGTATGTGCTCCACCATCCTCCCAAAGCCGAGCCGAGGGAAGGCAGGCTGCCAGCCCCTGGCCATGCAGGGACCCTCGCATGCACAGACAGCCCAGGGTCAGGTTCGTCTCACTCACAGACCCTCTGCCCAGGCCCCAAAAGAGGTATGACAGGCCCTCTGCCACACAGCACCTCACCGTCCTGGTGAGACACCTCCCTAAGGTCCCTCTATCCCCCAGGACATTCAGCAAAAAGGCCAGGCCAAGGAGAGGCCAAGACTCTTCGGTCCTCTTCTGGATCTGGGGTCTCACAGGGCCTCATCCCCAAAAGGACACCTGCCTGTCTTGTCTCTGCATGGCCGGAGAGCTCATCCTGGCCTCCCAACCAGCAATGTCCAGCCTTCAGCACGAGGAGCCCGCGCACCCTGCAATGTCGTAGCCCAGCGTGGCTCTCTTGGCCGAAGCTCCTGAGAGCCCACAGCCCCGTCCACACCAGACACAGAGACGAGGTCACACCACCACCCACCTGCTCTTCTTGGGCCTTGCTCTGGGGGAAGGCTCAGAGCTGCTCTTCTTGTCTTTAGGCTCCTTGGGGCCTTTGGGTTCCCGAGGTTTCCGGGGCTTCTTGGCCACCTCCCTCTGCTTGGGCTCCTTCGGCTTCTTGGGCTCCTTAGCCTTTTTAGGCTCTTTTGGTTCTTTAGGCTCTCTCCTCCTCTTTGGTTTCACCTCCACAGCTGCTTTTTCTCCCCCTTCCTGTTCTCCCAGATCCTTTTTCTTCCGTTTCTTCTTCACGCCTGTGCCCCCGCCCCCACTGTCCTGCATCCCGTTCTGGGTGCTGCTCCGCTTCTGGGGAGCCCCGTCAGGCTCCTCCTCCGGGCACTGGCACTGGCCACCTGAGTCCGTGGCCGTCACCGTCAGCTGGTGGGGCACCTCGTCCTGCTCCTCGCTGCTGGCAAAGGGGTCCTGTGCCTTGCACTCCCAGGCATCCGACATTGGGGAGCGGCTCAGCGCTTTTAAGCTTGGCGGCTGCAGAGAGAACAGAAAGGCGGCACGTAAAGCAAATGCCACGAATAGCAGCAGCAGGCGCTCCAGGGGGACCTGCAGCCCCACGGAGGCTCTAATCACCTGGGCGCAGTGCGAGCAATGTCCCTCCACATACGGGGGACTCTGGCTAATGGCCACCACGCGCAGACGCAGCTCAATGGGGAGGATCCCCCTTACCTGCCTGAGGGAGGGTGACAGGTTAGAGGCCTTTCAGGTCCCCACCAGCCCATGTAGGTTCAGAGTGGAGGCAACTGGCCCCTCTGCTGTGTCCCCAAGCACAGTCCTGTCTTTGACCACACACTCCACACCCCACTCTGCTGAGACCCAGTGTGAGCCATATGCCCAGGCCACCTCCTGACTGTTGCCCAGAGCCAGGGATTGTCTCGGCAGGGCAGGGAGAAGGAATTAAGGATTCCTTGCAGCCTCCGGAGGCAAGAAGCAGGCCCTCAGGTCCATTCAGGGCAGAGCTCAGGGCAGCAGAACAGGGTTAGACCAACACATTTCCCAGGAGCTGCTGGGTGTCACGGCTCCCTCCAGCCCAGGAGAGCAGAGCTGCTCTTCCTGCTTCAGCTCTTCCTTCACTTCCTGTGAACTTCCCAGCACTGAACATTGAAAGCAATTCAGCCGCCTCCGCAGCACACTCTCCCGTGGCAGGCCCAACCAGAAAACAGCATGAAAAGGCCCAGCTCTGCTCGAGCAGCAGCAGGAGTGTCTGCAATAAGGAGCTCAGGCTTGTGAGCAGCGACCCCGGCTCCTCCAGAGCAGCCCAGGCTGCTGGGGCTGGCAGGGGACAGCCCAAGGTGACGATGTGATTCATAATGGGGACCAGAAACATTCCTTGCAGCAGCTGCCAGAGGGGGAGAGAGCAAGGGATGCACAAAAGGCTGGGCAGAATCGTAGCTGTGTGCAGCAAGTGGGGGGAAAGTAACATGTTGGGCTCCACTTCAGCTGCTCTGCCAGTTAGCTCCCATCCCCAGCACGCCAGCACTGGCAGCACCTGGCCCTGCCTGCGCTCTCAGCCAGTCCACTGCACCCTCTCCTCTCTGCCTGTGATCAGGGGGCCACCGGAGAGCCACTGGGGCCACAGCCAGCACCGATCCCTCGTGGCACCGCTGAGAGCCCACTGCTGCCCACTGCCCCGGCAGCACAGGCAGTCTGAGGCTGCTCCTCCAGCCCTGCAGCGGGAGAGCAAAACCGCAGCCTTCGCAGATGGCAAACTTTACACCCACAACCACCTGATTAACTCACCCTTTTAATGCACAGTTCGGCCGTGACCAGAGAAGAGCTGCAGCCATCCCCAGCCTGCCTCACCACCGTGGGGCTGGCAGCTCAGCACCAGACAAAGCCCAGCAGTGCGACCAGGGCTGGAAAGCCAGTGCTGCAGACAGGTGTTTGGTGGCTGTCCCATGAGACAAGGCATGGGGCTGAGCCCCCGCCAGGCCTGTCCCGCCAGCCTGGAGGTGGCACCTCCTTGGAGGGAAGCCATGGGGCCACTGGTGAGTGGCCTGGGAGGTGCCAGGCAATGGTGCACTCGTGGGGACAGTGGCAGTGCTTGCCCCAGCACCCTGCACCTGTGGCTGCCCCAGGCCAGGGGTGCTAGTTCCTCCACAAGCCTCTACCCTGGTGCTGAGGCACCAGTGCCTCTGTCAGCAATGCCCTGGCCCCACAGACCCCCAGCACCATCCCGATCTTCAGATACCCCAGAAGCTGCGGGTGAGAATGCAAATATTTACATCCTACGGGCTGAGGACTGGGGCCCGTTCGGGGTGATCTAGGTGAAGGGCACTCTGCACACTTGGATTTCTGATTTGGATTAGATGGAAGCATTAAACGAAACAGGCTGCAAAGCGGAAAGGACCCCTACTGCCCCTGCAGCCACCCGTGAGTGGGGCTGATGGCACATCTGGCATCAGCTCTGCCCATGTGTGGCCACCTCCAGTGCTCTGCCCTGGCCCCGGCTGCCAGTCTGCTCCAGCGACCTGGGACAGGGGAGAGCAGCCGTCCCGACACACAACAGGCAATCAAAGTGCACCCAAGCAATTAAGGGGAACCTATTCTGGGCTGAGAGAAAATCAGCACTATAGATGCTGCCACTGAACCCACAGGTTGAGCAACAGGATCAGTCGCAGCCTTTGCATTCCTCAGATCTTGCAAGCTGGGGATCAGCTGGAACAATGTACTGTATTAGCTACAAAGCTCAGAGACCCCCAAGAGCCTGGATCTCCTTTAGCTTCTGTGCTGAACAGCAGCCAAGTGCAGATATCAGACAGAAAGCAAATCTTCAGGATCCCTGCACAGCAGGAGGGTGAACTACTCCTTCCCAGCCACAGCTTGTAGCCCTGACTCTTGCAAGGGGCTGCTCCCTTCCAGGCAGACCACCCAGCGAGCAACAGGTCTGGATACTGCAATTCTGGTGCCCTTCAAGAGCAGGCGATGTCACCTGCCCTGATGGAGAGGGGTTTGCCAGCTCACCCACAGGACTGGGCTGGGAATGGTGCTGAGCACCTGGAGCAGCTCCATCCCGGACAGCCTGTGCCCTGGGGAGCTGAGCCACAAAGGCCAGGCATGGCAATGTGGGTCCCTCTCGTTGTGTGCATCAGCATTTCCCAGCAAACCAGCATGGAGCAGGGAGTGCTGAAACTGGCTCATGATCTCCACCGCTGCACACCAGCCAAGTGGTCCAAAGCTCCCTGCTACCCCATCTGCTGCCTGCATCTACAGCTCCAACCCAGGCGATGGAGCCAGGCAGGTCCTGCTTGCCACTGGCAAGTCCACTGCCCGCCAGCAGCCTCAGGCCCCACCGCATGCGACGGGCTGATAAAGCTGTCAGGAGAGCAGGCCTCAAACCATGACCTACTTTGTGGGGACTGCCTCGTGCTTGTGTTGTGCTGCTTCGAAAAATCGGAAAGGGCATTTCAGTGATTGCTGATGAAGACATCCCAGCCTGCCACAAGCCCTGCTGCAGCAGGAAGTTGAGTGCTTTATAGAAACAACCACGAGCTGTGAGAAGGTTTGTGAAAATGCAAGCAATCCTTCCGCACCCCCTGCACCACCTCTGCCAACAGCCCCTCCAGCCTCTAGGCCAGCCCGTCATGGTGGGAGTACAGACGTGTCCAGCCCAGCACAGCTCCCAGGCAGCGCTGCAGGCCCCCAGATCCGGCAGTGCCAGCACTTTGCCATGGGCATCAGACGTCACAGCCCGTTGTGTCCAGGGAGCAGTGCTGGTACCAGTCAGCAGCTCTTGCTTCCAGCTGGAGCAGCCAGAAGCTTCTGGCACAGGCCCTGCCATGAAAGGGCCATCAAACACCAGCCCGTGGGATGCAGCAGCTCACGGCTGGGACTTGCATAAGCAGCAGAAGCACAGCGGGGCAGAAAAACAAGGCTCCTCCACACCAACTGCAGGCAAGGTACTGCCAGCCCCAGAAACCCTTCTGCAACTAAGGCTGCTTGGTTTGTCTTGATGGGAAAAGGCTCCATGTCGTACTCCTGCAAGCCCACAGCAAGCTCCTGCCATCCACATAGGACTGTGCTGCTGAGTACAAATCTGCAGTCAGAGCTTGGCACACTGCTGCGAGTCAGGAAATGGGCTTTTCCTACTTCCCCTTGATGAGGTTCAGTTTATCCTGGCTTCTTGTCAACAGGAAAAGCCTGAGAAAGCAACGCCAGCATTATCTGTGCTCCTGCATGGCTTCAAAGCACACTCACAGCTTGCTTGCGGCAGCCCGGCCGGTCCTTTGCGGCAGACAGGAGCACGCTGTACCTGTGCAGCTGCTGCCCCTGTGCCGCAAGGAACCACTACTTCTGCTTCCAAACAGCGAGGGGCTGGAGGGCCTGTGTCACACTGATGCGGACACAGCACCGCAGGGAGCTCTGCTGCAGTAGCAACCTCCAGGCTGAGTGGCTCCAGACACACGTCTCCACGAGCCATCAGGCTGCCCACGGCTTTGCCCGCGCTGCTGGCCACCGTGTCTGCAGCAACAGTCAGCAGTGACACACTGCCACGTTCAGACCCCCTTCACAGGGGAGAAACATATCCAGCTTCAGGAGCCTAAACCTGGCAAATGATAGCCCCAGGATGCTTGCTGCATCAGGCAGGCAAGGTGAGCTCCCCTTGGTTGCTCTGGGCCAGCCAAGGGTGGGTCTAGGCCAGTGCTCTGACCCCGAGGTGGGCAGGAGTGGGGCAGGGCAGGCAGCGTGCTTTGCCTCCCCATTTGCCCAGGCTGACTGTGGCTCAGGACTGCATCCAGAGCATGGTAGCTATCAGCTGCAGCAACTCACCTGGAACCACGGGCGCCAAAGCACCCGGTGGCATTCAGTACTACAAACTGGTAAGGTATGGGAAAAACTTACTAATTTTGTTTAAATCATGCTGTCCTCCTACATGGCTTCTAGTTCTCAAGGTGTGAGAGTATGAAGGAGGATTTCCTTGTCACCCACTCTGTCCCATTCACTGTTTTGCCATTGTCCATCCCGTCCTTTCCCTGCAGAGCTCTCTTGGCCCAGCTAAGGTGCAGGTGACAAGTGATGGGCGACAGCCCCTAACACCATTTATTAGTGATTCCAAACATCTCGTCAGGCTCCTTTACAATTCTAAATACCATCAAAGCATGGTGGCTTGTGTTACTTTGCTCCAAAATCAAACCCTCTAATTTAAGAGCAACTCTCCAATGCATCTGGCATCAGGGATGGCTCTGGGTTGGGAGTCTTCCTGACCGAGCTGTTCTGCCAGCACCGTTTCTGTGAGCACTCACTTGACACCTCGATTGCTTATTTACCGTTTGACTCCTCTTAGAAGCTTTTTAATCCTGAGGTATTTGGGAAAAAATTTATTAGACTCCATGTCTTTAGCAAGTGATTCCTCAAAATCTTTTTAGTCCTGCCTAGTTACAGGGTTACTTTTAAATTCCCAGAATATGTGTCTTTTTTCTTACTACAACTTTTTTTAACTAAAGAGAAACATCATTTTACATTGAACAGCCTCTTCTACATGTCTTCTTACACGCCCGTCTATCCACGTAGGTTTGTTGTTTCTGGGGTATTTTGCAGGGGGGTGAAGTAGACGATGACTTCTAGGTTTTGGTAGGTGATGTCCATCTCTGAACTCTGGTACCATACTCAAGCAGCCTCCATACGCCCAGTACGCTTTTTATCCTTAGAGCTGTGCTTTCATGCTGTCTCTCAACTGGCATTTTTTTGGTGACAACTGTAATGATTTTACATTTTCAGAATGTATTTTATGTAACATTTGTACATTTTTTTATTCCCAGAGGAATCTTCTATAAATTACTTTTCATATAGGAAAGCAAGTCCCTCAGCAGCAGCTGGAGCACAAAGTCTTGTCCCATGCGTCTAACTACTGTCAAAGAGAAGGTCGGGGAAAAAAAATGTTTAAAACCTCCCCAGAGCGCTGTGAAGGCTAACAGAAAGCACTTATAATTGCATGACCCCATTAGAGGGCAAAGCCAAGGTTAGTGTGAGCCTTAATGGTGTGTTTCCTTAACTTAAAATTTTTTAATTTCATTTATAGCCCCAACTTGACTCGACTTCCCAGTTTTTATTCAGGACTTAGGGGAAAACACCACGAGGAGATGGCAGGCAAAGCAGCTCCTGTCCCTGGTCCTCGAAGGGCTCCCTCCCCTCTCCCACACTGCTGAGCCTGCGAGATGCACCAGCTGCCCCAGCCCACGAGGCTCACGCAGCACCCCTGACCTTCCCCAAGCTCCACAGCAAAGAGCAGAGCTAGGTTCACAGGGACCTGAAGGAACAGTTTAAAAACTCCACTTGGCACGTGTGCAGGGAGCTTAGGAGCAGTGAAGTTCAGCAGCGGTTTCCCCACGACTGCCCAGGGCATGCGCCAGCCTGGGGCCAGCCTGTGGCCTGAGCCAGGTCCAAAACCCATGTCCTCGCCTTGCCTGTGACAGTTACCTGCGAAGCGAACCCGTGGAGAAGAGGAACAGCAGGAGGGGAACAGCAAATGCAAAGAGAAATTGGGGAGGGGAAGAGGGAGGGAACTGGGGACAGGTAAAGGGCAGCTAGAACAGGGGGCCAGGATAACACTAGAATGTTACAGGATGACAGTCCTAAGGAGCAAGTGAGAATGGAGAAGAGTAGGCAGCTTTGGGTGAAGACAAGAGAAAACTGAGCCCAAGCACCCAGGAGAAGTACTGCAGAAGTGGTCAGACTCAGCTGGATGGGGCAGAAGATCCTGCACCTTGTGCCTAGCCAGGAGTGAACCGTAACACACCCTGAGCCCCACTCCCTCCACACCCTGTGAGACCACATCACCTTCCCTGCCTCCGGCGCTCCTGGGCTCCCACCCCATGTCTCGGCAGCCCAGCATCATCTTCTGCCCTATAAAGGTGGCACCGATTATACAGCTTACACACTTGCCATGCGATACCTGCACAAGTGGGAGCAGAGAGAGGCTCCCCTGGACTCAGGTGGCCAGCACTGCTGGGAGGTGTGATGGGGATGAAGCGGACGTTGCATCAGCACTGCTGGGTGTCAGAGCCTCCTTGCCAGTCAGCATCACCCTGATCTGTACCCAAACCCTGCAGTGCCACACAAGTTTGGGGGTGGGAAGGGGAAAGGAGGAACAGCCTGATGTCCACTCCACTGCCCATCCTGTGCCTCAGGGCCCTGCCCTGAGACCTGCAGGCTTTCCTTGCCAAGAGCACAGCGTTCCCAGCAGGGCAAAGCTCTGCCACAGCCTCAGGGTCTGAACGGCAGCTCCAGCCTGCGAGGAGGCCATGGCTGACCCCTTCTCATGGTCATTGCCAAGAGCAGAGCCAGCTTCCCTGGCTACCAGGCCCAGCCAACATCCACACCACCATGCTGGGCAGCGTGACCAGAGCCAGCAGCAGTAGCCGTGCCACATGCCATCTTGCATGCAAGTGCCAGCACCGTTCAACCCCCGTTCACTGCAGGCTGGGCCAGGCCTTCCAGCAGCCCCCGGGAGAAGCACGATGCCTCCACAGAAAGCCTGCATTTAGCTCTAAGGCACAGCTCAAACCCTGCAGAGATCTGTCCTATATGTGGAGTGTCCACGAGGACCCTGACTGCAGGGGTCATTAAAGTTTTCCATGTTCTTTAGACAGAGGCTGATGTCCGGGGGCTGCCCAGCCTCCCCCCGCAGCACCGACTGAAGCCACCAGCCTGGCTGCTGCTGCGCCAGCAGCCCGCGATGGGGACCATCACACAGCTCTGCCTCCTCAAGATGGTCAGGCTGGCAGCCACCAGTCCAGTCTCTCTGCACAGCCAGTTGCAGAGCCCCACAACAGTAGCAGAAAAGGCAGCTTCTTCCATACACAGCATTCTAGCAGGCTGTTGAGCCATCCTCTCCGGCAGCTGCAATCCCCACCAGTGGCGTGCACAGCACGGGCTGTTGTATTCTAGTCACTGGGTGTCCACACCCCTCATTTCCAGCTCTTAATGCAATGCAGCAGAAGCTAAAAATACACAAGTGCCACCCTCTGTCATGTCTCTGAGCAGACTCTGCAGTCGCCATGGGATGTGCGTGACAGAGGTGGGGCCTGGCTCCATTCCCGAGACGCTCCACCAAGACGCAGCCCTCAAGAACTACAGCCGGGAAGCTCCGTCCCGTGACGGAGCCAGCCCTGGCAGCAGGCACGTGTGCCCCACCACCCTGGCACAGGGCACGGAAGGGGCAGAGGGCAATGCTGCTGCCCTGGGCTGGCCAGGCTGTCCTCCCTGCTTAGTCCTCTCTGGCAGGGCAGGAAGGAAGGCAGGCAGGGAAAATATCATGGAAAGAGGAGGGCCTGTGCAGCAGCATGCTGCCACGAGTGGCAGCAGGGCGAAGAGCCCTTGGGACCACGGGGGAGGATGAGGACCAGCGCTCCTGGCTGTGGGTGAAGGAGCAGGGCACCCTGGCAGCTCCCCACTCCCCCTGCCCTTCATCCTTACCAGAGCAGGTGCCCAAACGCCGCTCAGCAGAGCAAAACTCCTCCATGCACCCAGCACTGAGGGTCATGGCACCTGACAGTCTCATCACAAGATGGGCCAGGAGCCCCTAAGTGCCCTTAGGCTGAGGAACCCCCATTCCCCTGCACGAGCTCCCACTGCTGTCAGGACTCTGCTCCAGCCCTGGGGACCTCTTGTAACGGCCCTTGGCAGCGTTTGCAGTAGGTGAGACATCAAAGCTCACATTTCACTTAAACAGACCCATAAAATTCAGGAAAAACCTTCCTTTTATGAAGTGAGTACTTGAAGCAAAGGCAAGCAGAGCTCCCACAGACACTCCTGGGGGCCTGCGTGCCCTGACGTGTCTCCACTGTGAGGGCTGCACAGCAGCCATGGGCTGTTCCCTTCTGCCTCCTCACACCGCTGGCCGCACACCACTGGGGATCAGGCCATTCCCACCACCTCCAAGCCCACGCTGAAAAGTCAGAAGAGCCCTCCAGGAGAAGGCAGGAGCTTCTCAGAAGTCACAGGCTTCCCATTCCCTCCCTCTCCAAGAGCCAAGCAATGCTGCTCTGCTCTTACAGTCTGTGCAGGATGGGAGCATTTCCATGGCTGTAGAATAAGGAGATTTACAGGCACTGTGGGATAACTGTATTTATTTTAGTTCAGTATTTCTCAGGTTATTCAAGAAGCTTGGCAGAAATAAGCAGGAGTAGAAGACCCTTCAGTACCCTGGGAGGAGCAGGACACAGGAGAGGCAGCCCAGGGAACAATGGTGCTGCTGAAGCCCTCAAAGAAAATCCATCACTTGTCATTGCTCTCTAGGGTAGCTAGGCACCCCTGTCCCACCTCCACCAGCAGACAAGACACTCTGGCATGAAGCCTTGTAAGTCACGAGGGAAGTGACAGGTTTCACGAGTTAGTCACAGCTTGGTGATAAATCCACCAGATTTTCATGCATTACTAAGGAAGAAGAGTCATGCAAACACAGACCCTGCCTGTGCTAACAACAGCCCCTCATCTGGTGCAACAGTTGGCAGTGCCTGCATGCCAAGCCATCCCAATCCGTGCAGGAAGGGCGGCACTGCTGGGGCGGGGCACCAAGGGGGCACAGAGAGGAGCTTCTCCCAAGATGGCCTGCTGTAAGACCCCAGCTCTCCAGCCCAGGCTTTGTAATCTACTGGCAGCGGACATGGGCAGGACAAGGCACTTGCTCAGGGCAGCCACGGACTTGGGAAAGGAGAGAGCATATTTGTAACCCGTTCCCAATGAAAGCTGACAGCTCTGCTGCCATCTCTCACCAATATGAAGGGTGCTAGCATTTTGCCAGCCTTTGTACCCAAGAGCCTCAACCTACACCTACATGACAACCAAGATGGAGCTTCTGCAGATGAGAGGCTGGCAGGGAGACACATACAGAAATGCATTGCCCCTGACAGCCCTGGGAACCACACAAGCATCTCACCTTCTCCAGAGAGACTGCTCAATGGACTTCTGAAGGCAACAGACCTCCTTGGTGTCACGAGGAGTCTGTTTACAAGGTGTGCAAGCTCCTGGGCTCAGGTGTCCAGGGGACATGGAATGGCACCTCTTGCTAGCTTTGCTCTGCAGAGCATGGCAGGGAGCCACCCACCTTGGGAGCAGCCACCCACTTCACCACATCAATCAGGAACCCAGAGTACCCCCAGGAGCCCTGCTTGGGCAAGCTTTCTTCCAAACACTGAACTCACAGCAGCATTTCTGATTGCTGCCCAGACCCTTCTGGGGACAGCCCAGCACAGCCCTTTCAGAGCTGGTGACCCCAGGAATGCAGTAGCCCACTTCGTGACATGCTGCAAAGATTGTCCTACACTGCCGCCAGTTCGAAGAGCTGAGGAGATGAGCAGCTCGACCCCTACCCCTCCTTGCTTACGCTGGCATGCCTTTATCTCCCTCCCAGACTTTATCTGCAGGGGCAGCTACACAAAACACTTTGGCAGCTGAGCCCGCTAAAATCTCCAAATGCTGGGGGAGGACGGCTTTGCTGTGCTTAAAACCCACGTCATTTCAGCAATCCCATTTCCAGAGCAGCCAAACCTGCTATATTAGTCCAGTGGAGTGGTAAGAATTTCCTACCTGGGCTTTGCTACCAGAGGAGAAAGATCACTCATTTGTGCCCCAAAACTCTCCTACAGGCCTTCCCCCTGCCCCAGCAGTGCTTGTATGCAACACCTGCCACGCTCCCCTCCTCCTCCTCACCTTGAGGCTGGCTCTGCTTCTTCACAGCATCTTTAGGACACACTGATACACTCACTACTTCCTACAGTCTCACTGCTCTGTACACACACCTTCCTGTCTCTGCAGTGTTTGGCGTGCTGCAAGCTCAGAACAACACACTCGCCTTTTCTAAACCCTTCCCTCCCTGCCTCCTCCCCATTAACCTGCCATGACGGCACGATCTGCAGCTGCCCTGAGCAGCACGAAGACGCTGCTTCAGAGCTGGCTAGAAATGGCACCAGCTCACGCTCTCCAACAGATTTATCCCCTAGCTCAGTGTTCAATTTAATGGTTTCCCATTAAAAGCAGCACAGACACAAATCAGCTCAGGGTGGACCAGTTTGCTTTATATCTCCAGCCATATTTCAGCCCGGCAGGCAGAGCGAGTCTCCATGCATGTAACAGGTCCTTTCCCCTTATCAGAGCGCCGATGGTCAGGCTTTCCTCTGTCCACAGTTAATACAAAGACCACTGGCTCATAAATCTCCTCTGAGAGCAGCAGGTAGTTATGATCCGATGCGGCAATTCAGAAATGGCAGCTTGGTGGGATGGGATTATTTCTGAGCAAGGGAAGATTCCCTGGCCAAGCTCTCACAGCCCCACAGATGTGATCTGCCCCAACCTCCCCGCTGGTGTTAGTCCTGGAGCACCACGTTATTAGCAGTAATCACAGCAAACATGCGGTTTTGTAATATATAGGTGATGAGATTCAAACAAGAACCAATACTAGGGGCTTTGAGGGAAAAGAAGGGTTGTTCCTCCACAGGAAACAGAACTAAATCAAGAGCATTTCAATTACTGAAGATAAACCCCACCTTGTTCAACTGCCCACAACAGACTCATCTGCTCTAGGCTGCAGCTCAGGTCAAATTTCGACGTGCTGAGCTGCGGCCCTGTCTGGAAATGCAAGCCCCACCCCGCTCCCCCCAGCCCGCTTCCCACCACACAGCAACAGCAACAATTCACACACTGGACGTGGTCCCCAGGCCTTGCCAGCTGAGTTGGGAGAAGGAGAGAGGGTCACAAACCTGCTTTTCTTTTTTCTGTATTTTCATTATCATCAAATCTGGGATGAATTATTTCTGCAAGACACAACACAAAAAAAAAATTCACAATAAAGAGACTGGTGAACCTGAGGTACTCCATCCTTCCACATCACCCCTCCAAGAGGCCGAGCCAACCCTGGTGCCACTCAGAGCAACAACGCTGCAGGAGTGAAACGCAATCGGAGACAAGCTTGGGGACATCTGCTCTGCTGAGCCATGGCAAGGAGCCTGACCACATGCCTCCCCGCAGCTCAGTGCTACCTGAACCCCATGGGGTAAGACCAACCTCGCAGTCCCAGCATGAAGTGGTGCACCCGGGGCTAGCGGAGACACACTCCACCTCCCCAGAACCCCAAACCCACCCCAGACACCCCTGACAGACGTGTCGGATGCTGCCAACCCTGCAGCAGCAGAGGGAAGCAGTAAACAAACCAGTCTGTGCCAAGTAGCAATGACAGCAGTAAGACATGTGGGGAGGATGCAGGAGCTTGAGCAGGCTGCGAGCCCTACTAGCAAGGAAGAGCTGCCAGGGGGACAAGGACAGGGCAAGCAAGGAGGAAGAAGCGCCACGCTGGCAGACACCATCTCCCCAGCGAGCCGCAGCAGCCCCCAGAGAAACGCTGGGACGGGGCCAGTGAGCTGGCTGCCTCCTGGGCCCCCGCAGCGCAGGAGGATGCTGCATGAGTAGCACCCACCTCACAGCCCAGAGGAGGACGGGGGGCTGCAGGCAGAGGTGATTCCCAAGCAACCCCCCCCACACCAGGCCTGGCCAGAGGAACTGCAGTTGCAAGTCCAGCTCTTAGCAGCACCTCAGTGCCAGAGGCAGAACTGCCTGTGTGACCAGGACCCCACACTGTCCCCCGACGGAGGAGGGGACCGACGAGGGATCTGTGGTGATGCAGCACCCTGACAGCTCTGTGGGGTGAAAACTGTTCCCTCAGGCTCCTGCACCACAGCTCAGCACCCTGCACCTGGTGGCTGTGGTCCGGCTCAGCCAGCAGCACCTTTTAGCTGGTCTCTCCCCGATGGCCACAGCTCCCTGCAGGCACTGCCTGAGCAGCTGCGCCCAAACACAGAGACACAACACCCACAACACCCAGCACACCCTCCATGGGCTGCCACGCACCCTCAGACAGGGCTGGCTGGCGAGCAGACACACACCTGCCCAGGCTTTCTCTGGGGACTGGGTGTAGGCTGGACACTGCCAGATGCAGGAGAAAGCCGGGCTCTCTGCTTCCCTCCTGCTGGTGCTGTGGTGGTAGAAAGGCCAGAGGCAGCCCCACCACAGGCAGGGTCAGCATCGGAAATGGCACCGATCTCAGGTCAGGACACTGCTGCAGCTCCCCAGGACAAACACGCTCACCAGCTGTGACAGTCGAGGGGACACAGTGAGATTACAGCCCTGTCCCTCCCCACAGCGGCCACAGCCACGGTACACTCGACAGAGCTGCCGCGGTTTGCCCAGAGCCCCCTGCTCCAGGCAACAGATGCTTTCTGGGGAGCCGACCCTCAGCAGTTGTCTGCTCCCACAGTGCCAGCAATGGGCGCCAAAGATCCCAGAAGTATCTGACAAGTGTTTTAGACACAAATCCCACGAACACCTGCCTCCTGTTTCCCTCCTGTCCCATGCAAACCCCACTCCACGAGCCACAGCGACATGAGAACCTCCCTTGCCACTGCAGCTGTCGGACTCGCTTGGCACATGGGCACAGGTCACACCACCATCAGCCTGCAGGCGAGGCCCAGCGACCCCCCTGCACCCCCCATCATGTCTCCTCTCCCTGGCAGGAGCACCCTGCTAGGCCCAGGCCTTATCGAAGCCCAGAGTCATTTCTCGTCTGACCTAGCACCTCTCTTTCCAAAGGGGAGAGCCCAATGGGTCCTACCGGTAGGCAGCGCTCAGGCCAGCGCAAGAGGGGACCAACTCTGCATGCTGACGATGGTGCATGGCTCATGCCCACCACACCAGGGAGAAGAGGCAAAGGCTTCTAACTCTGATCCCAGCTACATGGCAGAGGCCAGGCCAGCACATCCCATGTATAAATCAAGCTTGGTGGCAGTAAGGCAAGGCACCCAGTGCCACCAGCTGAGTGAGGAGGAGTTTGATGGCATCTGTGGACAGATGTCACAGAACTTTCTCATGACTAAGCCTGTCAGCCCCTCCTGTGCTCCTCCAATCGTGCCCCAGAACGGCCCGGAGGACAAGGGGCTAAGCCGGGCTGGCAGATGTGTGCAGCTGCAGCAGCAGTGCTCTCCAGGAAGGACCAGGTGGAAATTTCAGACTGAGTGGCTGCTGCAGCTCAGAACAATCCTGCCAGGCTCCAGCAGAGAGCAGCCCCATCCCAAGGGTTTCTTCAGAGCCAGAAGTGTAGGAGATCTGGGTTCAGTTCGGCTTTCACAGAGGCCTCTGGGCTGCAGGAGACTCCAAGGTACCCAGCTCGCCCCTCCTTGCCAGCAGCACCTTCACCTGCCAGCCTCAGCCTGCACCCAGCAGGTCCTGCCAGGGCCCACTTGGCTCCCAGGTCAGAAGATGTTCTTGCCCTGGCTCTGCTTCCCAGCCTTTCACTCACAGATTTTCTTCTGGAGTAACACAGAAGATGGATCCTGGGCCCTCCAGTCCTTGCAGGCACTCTTCCTGCTCTTGGTTTTCTTTCCATCATCAAAAGGCTGTGAGCTCCCTCAAGATGCCCCTCCCCCAGAGCCCTGGCAAGCCATGGGGTCCCCTCTGTGCTCACAGAGCTCTCCCCGTCACCTCCTAATGCTGAGGACTTGCCCCCTGAAACTTAACTAAGTGCCCCACTTGTCACTTAGCAGATACCAAGGGTTTTTGCAGGCTAGCCCCAGAAGGGAGCTCACACAACTTCTAGGCCTGCAGGCTGAGCCCTGGTCCCCAGCGTTACAGCACTACAGTGCCATCTCCGTCAGGCTCCTGCCGACAGAGCCATGGGGACAGCACCAGGATGGGATCCAGCAGCACCGTCTTCTCCCACAGCAGGAGAACAGGCCATTGGCAGCTTTCATCCCACCCCTTCAGGAGCCACTGCATCTCACCAGCATGGCTCTGGGCAGCTCTGGAGCCCCAGGCAGGGCCAAAGCCATCCCAGAGAGAGACTACAAGGGCATCTGTAGCCCTCTGCCCCCACCCCAGCAGAGCCAGGGCCCCACAGGCCACACAGGCAGTTTCACTGAGACCAAAGAGATGTCAGGGAAGGAGAAAGGCTCAGACACTGTCTGCAAGACAACCATCACTTCTGGCAAGCAAAAGCCAAGATAAATACCTTGCTACAAGTTCCTCAGCACTGGGCTAGCCCAGGCTGGAAGCCTCTTACCGCATGGCCTACAAGAGCTTGCTTCTATCACTCAGCCCTGGGTTTTCAGGGCTTTTTTTTGATGAAATAAAACAAACATCATAGGTTGTGGATCACACACATTTAGCACCCTAGGTCCCGGCATGCTCACCACCTTCTGCATGGCGGTAACACAGGCAGTTGCCACCAGCTGAACAAGAGAGCCAAAGGATGCCAGGAAGCTTGGTGCCACAGCGAGCGAGCGGCCCAACCCTGCCACCTCTCCAGAGCCCAGGCAAGGGCTACTGGACCCTCCTGCCATCAGTCTTGGTGGCTCACTCCCATAGCCCTGGTCTCTGCTCCCATCAGCTGTTTTGGCACCAGCCTGCCTGTTACTTCACAGGCACTGAATTCTCGGCTAGTGTAAGATTCAGAGCATGCAACACAGGGCCAGCAGGACAATGCCTGCAGGCAGGGAAGGGCTACGAGCAAGCTGCACAAGGGAATGAGCTTTAGACCAGCCGTGCCTTGCTTCACAAGCCTCATCTCTAGCAGCAGGAAGCCATACACAGGCTCTTCACGGGGACAGCGGGCAGGCAGCTGGTGTACGCCACAGGTCCAGTGCTCCCAGGAGTGGCTGTACAGAGCAGGGATGTTCCTGGGCTCCCCAGCAGGAAGGAGAGCTGGGATCCTGCTGCCAAAGCAGCCCTCTGTGAGCAGCCTGCCACTCTCCTTCCCGGGGCACCTGTGGACCAGGCTGGGGGCGGGTAGGCTGCCCATTCCTAGTACCCATTTTTCTCAGGGAGAGCACAAGGACTCACCTGCACACACATGGCTCACAAACAACTTTTACAAGGTTAAAGTTAGTATCAGGGAAGGACTTTCACAGTTCCCTGATTGCAGCAAGCTGCAGACCACTCCTGGCTTTAGGGGTTTGCAAGAGGCACATCAGAAGCCCAGCCACTGGGCTAGCCAAGCCATAGCCAGCAGCAGTGGCACACAGCAATGGAGAAGGAGTTCTTGGTCAGCCCTCTGGCATGCTCTGAATGAGCACCAGGATGAGAGGGGACAAAGGCACAGGTTAAAGAAAGGACTTGGGAGAGAAGAGCACAGGAGGAGGTTTCTCTGTGACCAAAGCAGAGCTGTCACTTCTCAGCACACACCTTTGTTTCTACTCAGATTCACACCCATGAGTGAACTGTGGGAGACCCGTGGTCTTCAGTGGTATTTCCATAGCACTGAAGCCAGTGTGTGGATCTGTCCTGATAAAACAAGGCTGGGATACCAGTGAGACACAGAGGAGATAGTTTAATAGAGGTACCTACTCTGACCATGTGCAAAGTCATTCATGTGCAAGGAGAGGCCCAACAAAGACACTGCAGGTGTCAGGAGAGAGCGCTTGGTCTCCTGTCCACAGACAGAGCTCTGCTGCAGCTCCCGGGATGATGTGCCATCCTGGTTTGCAGAAGGCTGTGTTAAACTCTGGCTGGCCAGGGACCAGAGTCACTGCTGCCAGTTGTGAAACCAGGGAACTTGGGGCATTTAACACATCGTATTGTTCATAATCCTGTGGAGCAAGCATGCCCTGCCATCACCTCTTAGGGGACAAGCTGAAGAGGAGGAAAGGGACATGTTCATGTCTGCACAGTACTGTGGTCTGCTTCTGCCTGCTGCATCCAGAGCATCTCGCCAGGCCTCAGAGCCAGGAACCTGTCCAGCATCCTGAAGGGAAATATGCCACCTGCTAAGGAGCACCACCACACTGCCATGTGGATATATACACTGAGAACCCCATTTAACTAGCCATTTCCATGCTAATTAAGTATTTGCAGATTAAAGAGAAACTCTAATCTCAAATGAGACTGCCCAATTTTCTGAATGAGCTTATGGTTTTCACATGGAGATCAACATGTTCTCACTAGCACATCATGCAAGGGCTCCAGGCTGCTAGATTCAGCTTTATTGCCACTGTCACAAATGGGGAGTTTTTATTCTCCATGATCAAGTCTTTATGCCTTTTTAACCCAAGATAATTGATGCACGTCCCACACTAGCGCTGCCAGCCTGCAACACCCCCAGCACCAGGCTGTCACCAGTGCTTTTGGCTGCCACAGCCAAAGGCAAGTCCTCCTTCACGAGGCCATGGCACTTCCTCTGAAACCCCCAGCACTGGGCACTGCACACAGCGGCGAGCACACCAACATGGCACACCACGCTGGCAGGCTGACCACGCACTCGGGAGCTGTCTTGTTGCATTTCAAGAGACAAGCAAGCAATGCTGAAAGCTGTGTTTTGTCCCTCGACATGAACAGACCAACTCGCTGTGGCACAGCCTCTACAAAGCATCTGCTGCTAGCAATGACGTTTTCAGTTACACAATTTGGGGCACATCAGGTTACTACCCTCCTTTCTTGGATTTATTTTTATTGTTCTGAAAGCACAAGACATCCCTACACCAGACTGAGTTCACATCGTGCCAGTATTTCCTGTTGCTCCTGCCTGGGCTCCTCCAGGAGTTGCAGCAACTGTACACAAGTCAAAAACATTGTCAGAAATTCCGCATCTGAGCCACCACCAGCCCAAGACCAAGCAGTGACCATGTGCTCTTCCAGCCTTCCCACAAGAGTGGCCAAGCTCTCCTCTGCAGCTGGAGTATTGCTCTTCCCAGTTCAGAGGCTGAGGCTCTCTAGCATGCTCCCAGAATCCTGCGGACGTGCTCCTGCCACGCAGCCCCCAACACCAGTCCTGCAAGCACAAATACATACAAGTGCTCCGTGAAAGCAACCACAGCTCACTGCAGGCAGCGATCACCTATCTCATTTGTACACACAGGTCCATCAGCACACATCCCCACAGAGTAGTTCACCTCTGTTTTCCCTCAGAAATGGGAGAAGATCTTCTCAAGATGATCTTCCAGCGGAGGAGAAAAAGGGGCGTTGAAAACGAGCTAAGAGCAAAGGCAAGGAGAAGCTGCAGTGGCCCAGAGTAGCCAACCTGTAAAGAGACACATCTCCAGGGCTAGACGAGAACTTTTAACATGTGTTTCAGAAACACACTAGCCAAGTTTGGGGGAGGAGGTCAACATATGAACGAAAAGTAATAGAGCTCTACAGCAGTAACAGGGATATACCCAAAGGCATGTGTGAGCTACTCCATCCTGGCCCAGATTAGCCACAGTGCTTGCAGGGCACCCAAGCTGGAGTCTGTGAAGCACAGAGCCTTGGCCATGGTGTGCCCCCAGTACCCATGTAGCACGTTAACTCATTCATGTTAGCAAAGACAAAGGAAAACAACATTTTGAGATCACAGCACTCAGGAGAGGCTGTGTGCTAGGACTGCCTTTCAGCACTATCATGGACAGCCTCCAGCAGCCTCAGGGACTGCCTAGGACAAAGCCATCACAGATGGGCTGCCACTGAGGATGCTTTTCAAGACTGTACCTGATGGAAAGACAGACTGCCGTTGCCTACGTCCTGTTGCATGTCAGAAGGAGAGGAGGGTCCTGGCACAAAAGCCAAAGCACCTTTCCAAACTTTCCACCATACAACACATCTCCACACCAGATCATCCAGTCTCTTGCTTGCTCAACACCATCTGCTGAAAATCTAGCTCCGAGCAAACGAAATGCACACTTGTCCGCTCACCCTCAAGTGCAATGTGTGACTGATGCATGGGAAACATAAGCAGAGCACTGAGGACTCCATTTATATACACGGCTGCTACACCACCACCAGACTAGGAAACACGCACTCCTGCACCCGGCCTGCAGAAAGCCACCGAAGAGAATGAGAAGCACCCGGATGAAGCAGAGCCAGGAGATGTCCTGGAGCAGCAGGTACACCCTTCTGTACATGGTGGGAGCAGTTACCATGTGTACAAGCACTCAAGGAGTAGCTAGATTCATCCCTGAGCACAGCAGAAAAGGTACTCATACAAACCCCACAGGCAGGATCCTGGCAAGCAGGACTCACAGCTGGTAGGACTAGCTTGCTCAAGAGAGCGAACCACACCAGCTCCTCAATGTCCCACTCTGCCCAGCTGCCTACAGTACCTTCTCATCACTGTTCTGGGCACCCCACGGGTCCCTCCCAGCATCCTATGGTAGAGGGCACTTCTGCAAACACGATGGCGAGCTGAGGGTGTTCAGGGCACGCTCTGCACAGTCTCCCACATGCCAGGCAAGGATTTTACAGCCACACTGGCATATCCTTCCTGGCTCACAAAAAGCTCTGAAGCATGGAAATGAAGTGGTAGGTGCTCAGGCAATACTTTGGCAGGATCAAACCACTTCAGAGAGTCAAGTTCACATGGGCTGCAGTTCTCCCCACACCCTCCTCCATTGTTTTAAACCATCACATTCCCTTGAAATTCATTGCCCAGCTGATGCTCCAGCCTGGGTGCATGTTCCCCCTCCCCAGATATCTCCCAACAGCCAAGCTATCACACCGTTCAACATCAAAGCTCCTGTTGGGGCGTCCATATGTCACACAGCACGTCCCTGCTCCTCTGTGCTTCAGAGATCCTCCTCTCACAGCTCCCCCCAAGCTCCCATGAGGGCCAGCACTGGAACAGGAAGCTCGGCTTTCTGTACCTATCTTGCTTCTCTCTTCCTATTATTTTATATTATATTTATATCCTGTATAGGGGGCTAAAAAGAGCAAGCAGGCAGCCCCACACTGCAAAACCAGGAGGAATGCCGCACGTGGCTGGATCCTGGCACTCTGCCGCTGCTCTGCATGCCCGGGGCTGTGCTTTGAGGAAGGCTGGCCTGAAGTCAGAGAGGACTGAAGCTGAAAATCATATGGCACTCGCCCTTTCTCCATTCAACCCCCAGGAAAATCCACGACAAAACTCTGCTCAGGGTGATCAGCAGCACATCTGATGCTTGCAAGAGCTGGCATGGCTGAGAGCAAATGGGGGAAATTCAGGAGGCTGGGGAAGGCTCAGAGAAGTCTGTGACAGACAGTTGGCAAGGATGAGCTCCTCTCCAGATCTCTCTGTCCAGCACAGGGGACATTGGGACCCAGCACGCCACCACACCTCGCTTCAGAGCACATTGCCTAGAGGAGGTCCCCAGCCAGTCCCTAGCAGCCAGTCCCACCAAGAACAGCCTCCAGCCTTTTTTCTCCAACCTTGCTGAGCCATGCCCCAGTGAGAAAGTATGCCCAGCTCTTTTACTAAGCCTCTGGAGGCACATCCCTGGCCATGCTGCCTGACAGGAGCAGGGACCACACCAGGAGAACATTTCACAGACCCTCTATGAGTCTGACCTACCCTTACTGCAAGGTCAGGCTGACCCAGCAGACTTTGTTCTCAGGTCCATACCTATCCAAAGAGCTGAACATGCCCTAAATATCACTGTTACCGTCCAATCTGAGAGGTCCTCAGGCCAACAGCTGGGCTGGGTGACAGGCATCTGTGGC
This sequence comes from Strix aluco, assembly GCF_031877795.1. NCBI lineage: Eukaryota > Metazoa > Chordata > Aves > Strigiformes > Strigidae > Strix > Strix aluco. The sequence continues at coordinate 16,996,517 of NC_133947.1, forward strand.
AGAACCTACTGAGTATGCCCCAGTGTCCCCACAGGTACCCGCCCGCAGCATCTCCTGCACAGCCATTGCCACGGTGTGTGAGGCCCCTAGAGAAACCCTGCAACACCACTGCAACTGCAAGGCTGTAGGAAGTGTTGCAAGCCACAGTGCTGGAAGCAAGAAATCTAGAAAAAAAAAACTGCCACAGGACACCAAAGAATTCCTAGTATGTGGTTTTCAAAAATAGTTACAATGCCAGCTTGCCTGCAACTGGTAAACAGCGTTAAAACAAGCAGCTCTTCAGGGTCCCCCTTTACCCCCCAAAAACATCTCAGATAACCTCAGACACATCCCATAGCAGTCTCAAAGTCACAAACCAAAGAAGTCCCCCAATTTAATGGGATAAGCATATTTTTGGACAGGTTTTGAAACTTTAAAGACAACGAAGTCTCAAACAATGTTCTCTAATATTAATTTCATTTACATACTGCATATCTAGCGGTCTGTAACCACAGCAAGCAGCATTGTTCTGCTACTTCAGCCTGTCTGGGAGGATGCTACAACACAGATCTCCTAGCCTTAGGCTAAGAGCAAGCAGGAGGAAAATCCTGATGCAGTGGCTAGGGGTGCACAGAGTTCCCAGGCAGATACTAACCATGTATCAGCCCCCCTAACCTTGCTTCCAAAACTGACGGTGTTTAATATTACCGCAGAAGAATAATTTCTAATACTCATCACCTTGTGTGACAGCGACGGCGAGCTCTGTGTGAAGTTTGCTCGTACATCCAGCTCATTTTGGGAACGGCAGGTCTTCAGGCAGCACAGATGAGCCTGCATACGTGGGAATGTGCCCCACAGGAGGGGGCCCCACCATGGGAAGCCCAGCACCGAGGGCTGCTAACGGGGCACCGCTGGAGCAGGCGGCTCGCTGGGTGACAGCTCACAGTCCAGGCTGCTGCGTGCTCCTTCCAGAAAGCAGTCCGGGTTCCGGGGGTGTGCAGCCCCCAAGCCAAGACCCTGCCAGGGCCAGCTGTTAGCTCCGAGAATAGCTCAGATCAGCTGCAGAAGATCAAGTAATTGCCCCAGGGATGGGAAGCACCGACTATTTTCAGCTTTCTGGGAGCACTGCGGGGCTAGGGAAGAGCAATCGTTGGGGAGGCAGAGTGCTAGCCACCCAGCCCGGCAGGAGGAAGAGCTTGCTGCTTGTCACCCTGTTTCAAGGTCTTGTTTTTCACAAGAAAAGAAAAGGGTTTCAAAGAGGGTTTACACCTCAGACTTGCTTTTTTGAAACAATTTTCCACAATCAGAGGTTGCAGTTTCCCAACAGGAAAATATAAAATATGCAGCTTTTCCACCAGAGGCACAATCCTGACACCTCCCACCTGCCCTTCCCAGAGCAGCAGAGAGCGACTCCCCCCAGGCCACTGCACCCCAGCCCCAGCACGAGGGGCACACAGCACTGCTGCCCCCGCTCCGAGCGGGCACGCTGCATCAGAGCTGGCCTCAGCGCTTGTACCCCTCATCACAGGCACTCAGGAACCTGCTGTTGGCTCCTTTTCCATGAAATCTTTGCAGGTCACCTTTAAAAGCCACATGAGAGCCCTAAAACTACTTTACAGGCTGCAAAATTAGTTACGCCCATAAAGATGTTCTTTACAGCAGCGTGCGACACCAGCTCCGGAGCACTACTGCTGCCTCCCCACCCCACAGACCAGCACCTCTCTCCCCCTCTCCAGGAGCCTGGGGTGCTCACAGGCCTTGGCTGCATTTCAACCACACCACCTCACATCTCAAGAGGATATTTAAAGGACACCACCAGTGGAAGCACTCAAAACCCTGGAAGTGCTACAACGAAGGTTGCACAAGCACTATTAATTGAACTTCTGTAGGCAGCTGTTCCACAGGAAAAGCCTTGCCCACCAATGCTGCATGTTAGCAGCAATGCCAGAATCCAAATCCAAAGCTTGGATCCAAAACTGGGAAGGAGCAGCCTGTCTGTGCTAGCATCTGCATCCTTCATCACCCCACAGACAGGAGAAGGCACGGCTGCTGTGTCATCTTCTGAGAGCGAATGAGAAGGAAGGGGGAAAAGGGAAGTGAGCTAATTGTTGCACAATCCCCGTCCAACCACTTGACTTTGAAATAGCAGTTCTCTGACTTAAAAAAAAAATCCAGAAATTTGCACATAAAATTTTAAGGTACCAGGAAAGGAACCCCAGCTAACCTCAACTCTTCCCTGGGGAACGGGACCCCTGGATGCACAGGCCAGCCAGAGGGAGTGAGGCTGTAAAAGCACTGCCAAAGCAAAGTGGGAGCTGCCAAAACACCTGGCCTGGAAGAAGTCGCATCTGGCAGCCCTTGTCTGGAGTTCAGATGTAAAATTAAGGTTAGGGTTGAGAGAAAGACAAAAGCTGCAGTTTGAAAGGGGCTTGAATGGGCTCACTAGAAGAAAGTGGGGGCTTCTAAAAGACCTGGGCTTGCAGAAACCTTCCACGAGGATGACCTTGACCAATGTTCAGCCATAAGATTAGGGTTGGGATAATGCTAAGACAAAAAAAGTCCAGAGCTGCAGGCTGGAGTGGGGCTGGAAAGGGGCTGCAAAAGTACCTTGCAGCTGCCAAGAGACCTGGGCTGGGAGAAATCACTGATCCAGGTAATCGGTAGGAGACTTCTCTACAGATTCCCAGGAGAATCAGGGTTATGGCTAAGAAGAAGAAAACCCAGAGGTGCAGCAGCAGTGGGGTGAGGGAGGACTCACCTGAGCAAAGTGGGGGCTGCAAGAGGCCTCACCTGGAAAAAGTCTTCATTGGGGAAATGGTTGGGGCCTTGGCTAATGCTCAGCTGGAAAACTAGGGTTAAGGTTCAGAGAAAGAGAAAGTTTAGAGCTCACATGGGGCTGGAAAGGGACTGCCAAAAGGAAGAGGGGCTGCCAAGAGGTCTGGGCTGGGAAATGGCTCGGAGGCCTTCTCTACAGCTCAGCTGGAAAACAGCTCCTAGGGTCAGGGTCTGGACTGAAAGGAAAGGTTACACTCGCAGTGGGGTGGGGCTGGAAAGGGGCTGCCAAGAGACTGGAGTGGGAGACACCTTTTGCCAGGAAATGTTTGGGGGGCTTTTCCTTACAGCCCAGCAGGCAAATGAGGGTTTGGGTTGAGAAGCAGAAAGCCTGGTGTTACTGCTGCAGCAAAGCTGGAAAGGTGCTGTCAAAAGTAAGCAAGGGCTGTCAAGAGTCCTGGACTGAGAGAGAGCTTTGGTGTGAGCAACGGGTTAGGGGTCTTCCCTACAGTTCTTCACAAAAAAATAAGAGTTAGGGCTGAGTGAAAGAGAGCTTACAGCTGAGCCCAGGCTGGGTCAAAGTTTTCATCTCAGCAATAGCTGTGGGGCCTTTTCTATTGTTCCACAGGAAAATGAGAGCTACAGCCAGGGTTAGGGTTAGGGTTAGGGTTAGGGTTAGGGCTGAGAGAGAGAAAGCCTAGCGCTGCAGTTGGACTGTGGCTGGAAAGGGGCTGCCAAAGCCAAGTGCGAGCTGCCAAGAGACCTGGGCTGGCAGAACTCCTTCATCTGGGTTTCCATGTCTAAAGCTCAGATGGAAAGTGAGAACTAGGGGTAAGGCTGACAGCAAAAGCCTAGGGTTTCAGTTGGAACAGGGTTAGAAATGGGCTGCCAAAGATTATTTCAGGTTGCCAAGAGACCTTGGCTGGGAATCATCTTTTGCACAGCAGGTCTTGTCAAAAGGTTCAGCTATAAAATTAGGGTTAGGGTAACACTTATGGAAAGAGAAAGCCTAGAGATGCAATTAGAACAGGGATGGAAATGGGCTGCCAAAGCAAAGTGGAGGCCTGCAAAGAAACTGGGGCTTAGAGAAACTTTGGTATGGAAAATGGCTCAGCAGCCTTCTCTACAGCTTCGCCCAAAAAGGGAGAGTTAGGGTTGAGAGAAAGCCTGGAGCTGCAGAGTGGGGCTGTAGAGAGGCTGCCAAAAGGAAACAGTCAGGAGACCTGAGCTAGAAGTCTCTAGTCTGCAACATGGCTTCAGCGCCATGTTCACTTATTCCCAAGAAAATGAAGGCTAGGGATAGCACTGAAGGGTGAGAGCTGCTGTTGGAGTGGGGCTGGAAGGCAGCTGCCAAGACACTTGGGATGGGAGAAATTTTTAACCGTGCAATGCCTGGGGGCCCTTGTCTAAAGCTCAGCAGGAGAATGAGGACTAGGTTTGAGAGAAAGACAATTTCTCCATTTAAGGTAACACAAAGACAGTCATGGTAACAGGCTTGGGCCCTCCTTCATTCAGGTGCAAAGGGAACAGAGCACAAACAACATTTTTTAAAATCAAATGTTTGTTTTCAGAAGCTGATGCTTTGCTGAGGCTGGCTAATTTCTACAAGGACAGGTAAAAGATCAATTTCTGCCTTTTTCTGTAACCCCTTCCTCAAAAACATCCGTTCTTGTTGAAACCTTACAAAAAAGCCAGCCTGAGGCACTGCAGATTTGCACTGCAAAACAGCAAGAGCTAGACAAGGATTATTCCGACTGCACAGAAGAGCTTCATCCCAGAGAGCACCAACACCACCTAAGATTGAATTACATTAAAACGTAATGCAGGAATGAGCTGTAATTAGACTGGCCCACAAGTCTGACCGTCTCCACAGCCAACGAGTTGAACACACAGCATGTGTTAACAAGCAGAAAAGGACTGTGCCTACAGGTTACGTATTCCAAGAGCAGGCCACGGGATGAGACTGCACCATCCAAGTTGCTGTTGTTGAAATCCTACTTGCCTTTTAGGAGACTTCTGGCGGGCTCTCACATCTGAAACACCAGTTGATTTTGCAGTGCATCCCCCCAAAAATGCTGGGCTAATAGAAGTTCACAGATCACCAAGATACCTGGCAAAGCAGGGTCCTCCATGTAACATAACACATACGCAGGTGAGATTCAGCCAAACAGGGTCAGTTCTCAGGGTCCCAAGAGGACAAGCACTTTGGTGGAATGGTGCAGGGGGATGAAGCTTTGGTTGTTCTGGGCCCCTCACTACAAGAAAGATTTCAAGATGCTGGAGCACATCCAAAGAAGAGCGACAGAGCTGGTGAAGGGTCTAGAACACAAGTGCTATCAGGAGCAGCTGAGGGAACTAGAGTTGTTTAGTCTGGAGAAAAGGAGTCTGAGGGGAGACCTTATCACTCTCTAGAACTACCTGAAAGGAGGTTGTAACAAGGTGGGTGTCGGTCTCTTTTCCCAAGTAACAAGTGACAGAAGGAGAGGAAACTACGTCAAGTTGTGCCAGGGGAGATTTTGATTGGATATTAGGAAAAATTTCTTCACGGAAAGTGTTGTCAATCATTGAAACAGGCTGCCCAGGGAAGTGGTTGAGTCACCATCCCTAGAGGTATTTAAAAGCCATGTAGATGTGGTGCTTACGGATATGGCTTAGTGGTGGGCTTGGCAGTGTTATGTTTATGGTTGGACTCGATGATCTTAAGGGTCTTTTCCAACCTAAATTATTCTATGGTTCACAAAAACTGGGAACAGTCCTCGAAACCAGTAAGGCACACGGTACAGCCAGGGGCCGCCCCTCTCTTTCCCTTGGGGACACATCCAGCCTTGCCTCAGCCCTTCCCTCTCCCCAACTCCTACACATGCACTCCCAAGACACCCACACAACCACCCCCAAGGACAGGCCCCACTGATGACTTCAGACACACAAAATACAATCTCTGAGTGCAGGCTGACATTCCCCCATTGTGTACTTTCAATTATATCCCTTCAAGTGTTCTGCATCCCAACAGGAACAGATGCTCCCACAGCTCCTCGGTCATGCACATACAAAGGCACTTCAGAAAGAAAGTTTTATTCATAGCCTTTATCCAAAGAGCAACTTTCATTTCCTGCAGGGAAATCACATCTGCAGTGTGGCAAGGAAGGCGGGAGTTCAGCAGCTCTGAACACAGTCCTGCTTATGCTTTGCCTTTGCTTCCCAACTCCGTTCCCCTGGCTACCATCTTCAAGCCCTGCCCTCCCCTCTCTCCTCTGACCGCCGGTGCACACAGGTCCCTGGCCCATGGCACAGCTGTACCTGCCACAGCAGTGGTCCAGCATCTCCCCCGAGGCCAGCTCAGCCCCAGCCTGCGAGCCGCACCGAGGCACCCGCGCTGCCGCGGGGCAGGTGTGAACACAGCCCTGACTGTTCCCTCCAGGTCCTGTCCGCAGGCTTGTCACCAACAGTCAAAAGGGCTACAAACTCAGCCTCAGCATCTGCAGAAATTGATGGCATTTGCCCAAGAAAGCTCCTTATTCAGCATGGCAGTGCAGATGAGAATTTTTTTACTTTATTAGAGCACATCGCTGCAGTACAGTGCCATGTTCAGCTGCCTGCAAGAGGCAGGTGGCTTCCTTCTTCAAAGGGGAAAAAGAACAGATTTTATCTGTAGAAATACACTGCAGCCAGGAAACTGTGTGCAGTTAAAACAAAAATCAACACCCAACCGTCAGGTCCTTAGAGACTGTCGATCCTCTTCAGAAGGATGAACAAAAGGGGCATGTGGCTTTCTCCAAGGGAAGAACGAAGCACAACGGGAGCTGGGATTCAAAGAGCAAGCACTGCTCACAAGCCATCTCTTGAAGGGCAAGGGGCACCCACAGGTGCATGTGGGCACATCCACCTATGTGCCAGAAACACTGGTGATGATACACTCAGGAAACCTGCACTTTTTCTTTTCACTTTCTAAGTAGGAATTCTGCATCGAAGCCCCTCCAAAGCTGCCACAGCAAAGAGCAGAAACAGGCAGCAGCCTTGGGTTACAGCCACAGGCACCATGAACAGTCAGTCACTTGTAAGTTGATTTGTGCCACTACACGATACATTTCAATTCTGATTTTCAGACCACAGCTGTGGCAAACATTCAGTGACACAACCAAGTCACTCAGCATCCTGCACATGCACACCACATTTCAATGAAGTGATAAAAATCCAGCAAAGAGACTGGATTTGCTTCTCAGCAGGTCTCTTGAGATACTCAGGTGCCAGGCCAGAAGCGAGAGCCCCTGACACCTGCTCTTGAAGCAAAGCAATCTGGGTCCAGCATGAGCACAGTCTGCCTTGCACCACGGCTCAGGTGAGAAGCCCCTCCAGCAACTACTTTCAGTCCAAGGTGACGAACGGCACACTGCCAACCAGAAGCCCACAGCAACACTGCAGGCTCACAACACTATCCTAAATCACTCTGTAAACACAAGTTGGGGTCCACGCTTCAGCTGCCCACCCTCATCAGGATCTAAAAGCCAGCATTTAGAGATTAGCAGTTTACCCTGCCACTTCTCCTACAGGGCAGACTGGAAGATGAACTCATTCTGTGGTTTATCAAAGACACTGAAGTGGAATAGGAGCCCCACACTTCAGGCTGGAGGCCCCTCTGCTTATTACAAACCAGACAAGTACTCTAGAACAGTGTACCCAGCTCCACGCTTGCTCGCTCATCCCCCAAACTAGTTGGCAGTGGCCCCACTGGAGATGCATGCTCTGCGGGCTGACCCTGTCTGCCAGCCGTGCCCCCACGGCCCAAGGGTCCCCTTCCCAGGCACAGGAGCAGCACCAGGCACAGCACAGCAGGCTCAGGTGCCGGCGAGGTGCCAAGGTCAAGGTCTCACTGCAAGCAGCTCCTTTGAGATAAAGGCATCAAGTGTCCAACCTCCACCTGTCAGCAGTGATGCTTCCTTCCAGATGAGGGGTACAAGCCTCGCTCACCTCATCAACATCATGTGGCCTTTCTCTCTCCTCCCACCTACAGTCTGATTACAGAGAGTCCCAAACCAGCACAGCACTTTGCACGCACCCCCAAAGGACAAGCAGGAAGATAAAGAGAGGAGAACTGCACAGCCATGCCATGAAATTACTGATTTTCAGACAAGCAGGTCTGCTCTTCTGAAGTGCTTCAGGAAGTACTGCATCGCCTCAGTGTTTGGGCACAGCTTGAAGGAAAAGAGATTAGTCAGGGGTGCTGGGCCCAAACCTGCTGCCCAGGCCTGCAGCAAGCCAGGCTCATGGACTGCAGCTAGCCCAGGTGGAGCTGGGGAGGCTCAGCACAACCTTGCTGCTCTGGTACCAGAGATGTGCTAACCTGCCCTGAGAAAGGCTGGCAGAGGTCAAAAGTACAGATTGATGAGAAGATTCAGATCTCTCTAGAGCAGGAGCCAGCACTCCCAGCAGCACAGGGCTGTAGGCAGCTCCCACAGCCAGAGCACAAGGGCCCTGGCTCAGCCTTTCCAAACACAAGGCAGCAACAAAGGGCATCAGGCAACAGGGCAACCAAGAGCTTTCAGAAGATTGTCTCACAAGTAGAGGGTCCTGATCTTTCTTCTGCCCCAGACCACCAACCCCTGTGTCAGTGTCAGCAGCTATCCTTGTGTGTACACAGCACTTTGGGGTGGTGGGGACATCCCTGCTGCCTCACACAAGCTGCAGAAGCAGCTCTTTGGGCGGAAGAGGTGCTGCTCCAGCCCTGGCAGCCTGAGAGGGGCTCTGCTCCCCACCACCTGCTGTCACCGTGGCAGCAGCCCCTGGCTCAAACATGGAGGAGTTCATGCCTGACAACAAATCTTACAGCCTTGAGAAAAAGGGGGAGTAGTCAGTAGCCATTCCCTAGCATGCAGAGATGACACTGGGCCATGTCATTTTTGTATCAGGGTCAGGCATCACATGAAACCTTCCAGGCCTTTGCAGAGCTGTGGCATTAATACCGCCATTCCAGCAGGAACTCCCAGAGTCCTGATACTTGGCACTGGTCAGAGGCACAGGAACAGCACCAGCATCTCACAGCATGCCCCATCCCACAGCCTAGAGAGCCTCTCGCATCAGCACACTGACCACACTTGGTGTGTTGGGCCAAGCTGGATTAGTGTGCTGGGGGTAAGGGACCAGCCTTGGCAAGCAAACATGAATCATTCCCAAAGAAGCAAGGGTGCCTGAGTCTGCCTGAAGACAGATGGAGGAAGTAAGTACTGGCCATTGCTTGCCAAGAGGTTTGCTGCATTGCTCTGCTACTCCTGCCCTAATCACTAGGAGCACTACTGAGCAGCAGATGAGAGGCCAGGACTGATCGGCTCTGGCACGCCCTCCCAGGCAAGCTGGAGCAGAGGTCCCAGGGCCCGGCAGCACCTGCCCATCAGAGGAACCTCCAGAGCACTCTCTACCCTCAGTAGCTTGGCTGTTGGCAAGGCAGACAGCAAGCCCAAAGACAACCACGCATGGACCAGGCATCAGCCACCCTCCCTAGCTGATGCATCCACACCACAAGTGAGCAGCAGGAAAGGACCCATGGGCTGGGACATACTGAGAGCAGAACTCAGAGCCTGCACTGTGCTTCACCCACTTGGCTCAACCAACACCCTTCTCCAAGCACCAAACAGCAGAGAGACATCTGCAGTCCCCTGGTGCTGTTTGGTTCTTGCTACCTTATCAATTCCTGTTTCCAGGCAGGGCTGCACAGACACGTCTCAGCCGGCAGAGCTACTGGAGCTTGAAGCCTGAGTATCTGTGGTGCAATCCAGAGGGACTCAGGCAACTACATTCCTGTGGGCTGCACGGCAAAGGGACTCTGCAGCGACATCGTCCTGCCACTGGATTTAGAGAGGTGCTCCTGCTCGCTCAGGGAGATGCAGGCAGGGGAGATGAGCACTGACAAGACAACTGCCTGCAACACACTGAAGGGGCAGAGCTACAGCAGGGGGAAAGAGAAATACTGCGCAAGAGTGACACTTCTCTCCCTGGCTCCTCCCAACCAGCTCGCAGCAAGCTGAATTAGGGAGGGCTGCATGGCCCAGCAAAGCCTCCTCCGCTGGGCAAAACAGCAACCCAGCCAGTTGCTCCTCCACAACACGCTCAATCACCCCAGCGCTTCTCTGTGGGATACTCTCTGAAGGAGGGATCCAGCCCCCGTCAGAAGCCACCCGTCTGCAGGCTGTCACGCAAGCAGCCTGGCAGCCCAGAGCCCGGCTCTCTCCCCACAGCCGGCTGCAGCAGGATTTGTTTATGTGTCTGCAGCTGCTCCGCGCATTCGCCATGGGAATCCAGGCTGAAACTCCAGCCGCGTCGAGCGGAGAAGCGGCCTCCCCGCCTCCCCTCTGCGCAGCCTCGCAGCTCGGCGAGCATGCGGAGCCCGGCAGGCAGAGTGCTGCGGGGGGCACGAGGCCCTGGAAACGGGCCTGCCAGAGCGGTGAGCCGCATTCCCAGCCCTCCGCAGCGCCTCCCCCACATCCTGCCTCCAGCCCTCCGCTGGGGGTAGAGAATGCAAATCTTGGGTTGTAATTTTTCCAAGTTAAAAATAACCCAGTAGTTTAGTAAGAGAGAAGCAGCAGCAGCAAGGCTGGGGGCTGGGGAGCCTGTGAGCTTGCTGCGAGGCAGCCACGGCATACATTTTTCCTTCCCGAGGAGAGGCAGAGGAGAAGCAGCCTCCCCGCTCTGCACACACAGCTACGGGAAGCAAGACCCCTTCGGCATCCCAACTGCAGAGGCTTCGCTGAACAGCCAAATGCTCTCCTTTTCAGAGCTGCCCTAATACTTCCTCAGTGCTCCCTGGCCCTGGCGGGAAGGGGGCACAGGCCCCGCTCCCCTGAGCGGGACACACGGAAGGAAGCGAGGGGAGAAAGGTCTGAATAATCCCAGGTCAGGAAGCAAACCCCCCTCAGGTGGGTGCACATGTCCAGGGCAGGCTGGGCAGAGCATCACACCAACGACCAGCCCCAGGGGAGTCACAGTTGTGCACCAAGCAATTTTCTGTTCTTAAAATATTTTAATCTTTAAAAAAAGAAGGGGGGGGCAGGGGTGGAATTAACTGTGTTCTCTGTGGGGTCAGGGGAGCTGAGAGATCTGCTGAATAAGGACACCCAGTGCATGTGGCAATCCTGCCAGCCAAGCCTTCCCAGGACACCCAACTCCACCACCCCACAGGGGAACAGGCAACAAGACTTTGATGGGCAGGCAAGAAATAGCCACAACCTCCTCGCTACCTGCTCCGTGGGACAAGGAATACAGAGATGCTGCACAGTGTTCGCCGTCCAAAAAGCATCAGCACTTCTGCTCCCAAGCCCTCCCAGACAAGCTCTCAGCCCTAAAGCAACAGCCACGTCAGACTCTGGGGACAGTGCCTCTGCCTGTGCACAGAGGATGCTCTGTTGGCACCCAACAAGAAAGAGAGCACACACAGGCTGGATGCAGGCCCTGGTAATGCAGCTTCAGTCAGCTGCACTTCATGACTCTCGTGACAAGCTCACGTGGCAAAAACAGCAATAGCTCCTTTTTGGAGAGTTTTCAAATGCAGCTCCTAACCCAAGACCATAACCACAATGACCTTCAGCCGTTATTTCAAAGCTGCACAGGGCTGAGAACCGAGGGCTCACTTAGACTCCAGTGAGTACAGCAGCAAGCAGGGGCCAACAGCACAAGGGGATGAGAAAGCCACAGAACAGCTGGAAACACCTTTGGTTTTGTTCAGCGAAGGCACAGCATGAAATGCAAAGCCATGCCTGGCCAGCCAGCATGTGCATGAAGACACCACACGCCAGCTTGTTGCTAAAGAGAGGGAAACCAGGTCTGAGCTCACCCTAAAATGTATTTCTCTCTCACCTTCATGGACAGCTCGAAATGGGGACACACCACTCCCAAGCGGCACTGGGGGTTGAGAGGTGGCTGTCTGCAGAGTGGGGATGCACCCAGCGTTAGCTGCACCCGCTTCCCCACCGCTGGGATGCTGCCAGCGTTAGCTGTGTGCCCTTTCCCACACCATTACCCTGCTGCCCTGGGGTGCAGGAGCTGCCAGGAGTGAGACATGTTTCTCAAGCCTCCTTCTGTTGTCTTCTGATCAGCAGGCAAAGAGTCTCCCTCCAAACAGTTGCTCATAAGCCCCAGGCAGTGGATTTTAATCCTCAACATCAGCAAGGTAAAAACCAGAGGAAAAATAAAACAAATTTCTACAGCTCAGTACCTATGCAGACAAGGAAGACGGAAGGGAGGTAGGCCAAACCTGCCCAGCCTTGTAGCTGGCACCCAGCAGGTCGGGCTCCGGCGGGCAGCATGCCCATGACCACCCTCAGGGGTGCCAAGGACGGAGATTTCATGGGTGAGGGTGCGCTGGTGTGTGTGTGAACAAGTGCAGCACTCCTGTGCTCTCCGGGGCCCTGCTGCAGCTCCCTGCAGGGCAGCACCCCAGCAGCACGATTCGCATGCCCTGTCAAGAGCGTCACCAGCTCAAGCTCCTGCCACATCAGCAAAGCCCATCACACTGATGTGGCATTTTCCAGACCTCTGCTCCCCATTAAACACAAACACACTCCAGTGTGGCATTCAACCCAGGCCACCACACAGGCCAAATTAACTGCCCTGTCTGCCAAATCTTAACAAGACATTTCTCCATCATCAGTGCCAAGTTTTCCTTCCACTTATTCACCAGTCCTGGCATGTTGACCAGCAAGCCAACAAGGAAGGACATGAATGGGGTGTCCAGGGAAGACTGTGCCAGTGGCCATAAAGCCTTCTCGCTTCTCTCATCACACTCCCAGCACTTGACTTCCTACTTTAAAAAAAGGGAAAACAATATCTGTATCTATGTACTGCAGGAGAGTCCCGAGTTGCACAGGCCAATAAAGCCTACAGTAGACTGCCACTTCCAGAGTTTCCTGCACAGCTCTCCTACCCTCTGGTACCCCACTGCGGGCAGGAGGCAGGCAGCTTGCAGCCTCTCTCCTCGCCTGCTGGGAGCCAGAACACACTCCTCATAATGGCAGTTCAACACAGCTGCAGGACCAGCTTGCCAGCAACCAAAAAGATGCCTAGTGGGCAATTCCTCTTCCTTAGCGTGGGACTGTACACCCGATCTGCTCCACCACAAGGTCTGGAGCCTCACGTACCAAGGGCAGTATGTGCTAAGGCTGTCAAGGAGGCTATGCAAAGCCTCAGGTCAGAGCGACAGCACAACCCTAGCTACACTTCAGATGGAAGTGGGCAAAGTACCTCTGAGGACACATTCTTGGTGCTAGAAGCAGGCTCTCTTCCCTGAAGTGCCCAGCTGTTAGCCCTGGGCAGAGATGGGATCATGGGTTCAGCTCCTACTGGCTTCCTGGACCAGTGGTCATGAGGAGCCAGACTTCCCAGTAGCATAAGAAAAGCCTCTTCCAAATTACCAGGCCCGCAGGAGTGCAGAGGTTATTGCCAGCTGCTTCAGAGGCTTCTTGCAACAGGGCAAACTACCCAGCTGCTCTCCAGCTATCAGGAGGGATATAGATTTCAGCAGAAACCAGCACCCTGTGCACTCCGCAAATTTTCCTGCTGCCTTTTATTTCTCACGCACTCAGAACTTCACTTAGCTGCCCAAGTCCATCCTCAAGGTCATCGGCCCTGTAAAGATGCCACCAGGCACATAATTTAGCCCACAGCACCTTTATTAGTATGAAAGGTGTACAAAAGCCAGCTCAACCGGTAGACCTTGACAGCTGGCCAATTCAAAGAACCTTTTATAAGGTTACTGCTTGAGAGCTACACACTGAAGAGCACCGAACTCAAGCTATCCCAAGGCAGACGGCCAAAGAATGAGATGGCATTCCTGAAAGCACAGATCTTCCCCTCTTGCTGTTGTTAATATCCTGCACAGCAAACTCAAGCTGTCAGAAAACAGTTTTGCCACACTGCAGACAGCTCCTCAAAGGCAATCAGAGCCCTTTGTGCCTCTATGCCTCTATTTTCCAACTGTAGAATGGGGATAAAAATCAGCCTTCACAGCAGGGCTACTGAGAGGATGAACAAGCACTTGCAACACACCTCAAGACTTGGCCGCAGACACATATGAAGAGCACATCTGACACCCAGAGCAGACTTCCTGCTGGGATGGCACAGCAACACCAGCCCCAGCTCCAAATGGTGACAGAGGCCCCACTGCAGAGTCCAGCCCTGCTGAGAATCATTCCTTCAGGTGTCTCCATCAGTCCTCTCCAGTTGAAACTCCCTGCCATAGACCTCCACAGTGGATCGCCCTTACCACTGCCAGCCATCCAGGTGGTGTCCCCACACCCCCGTTCGCTGCTGTTACCTGCCAGCTTGAAGTTATTCTCTATTGCCCTCTTGCTATAGTCACAGTAAAGTAAAAGGATGAACCAGGCTTTGCGCCCTCCTGCCAACCTGCCCCTGCTTCATCTAGTGAATAGCCATGGGAACATGTCCCAAGAAACACATCCAAGACAGGGGCTGAATGAAACGTGGCCAGAACACCAGAAGCTGGGCCACAAGAGTACAGTCAGCATTTTAAGCATGTCCAGGGCCTCACAAGCAGGATGGACGCTACTGCTTTGCCAAATGCCTTATCTGTGTATGGCAGCGGAGCGGGGAGGGGTGTACAGTGCAGGAAGCCAGCTCAGGGCCAGCCTTGCTTTGCCCACCCTGTTCACATCTCATGCCACAGTTCTTGAGCGCAGGCACTGAAGGCTGATCCCAAGCTACATCTTTGCACGTGACGAGTGAGCAGCTCTCCTTTGGGCTAGGCAGCACTGCCATCCTGGTCCTAGGAGTCTCAAAACCCGGGTGACAAAGGAAGCTCAGCTCAGTCTGTGCTCTCTCATACACAGTCAAGGTTGGAAGGGGAGTAGAAGGGACCTCCAGGAGCAAAAGGCCATTTTGCTACACTGCTCACTCCCCAAGTACAGGACATCACCACCATCTTACAGAGGTCACTTGCTTGCTGCTGACCTGTTGGAGAGCAGCTCCTGCACACGCAAAGGTTGCACCTGCCCTGTGAGGACTGCGAACCCAGGCCACTCCACCCCAGGAGAGGGCAGAAAGGTTGGCTGGCAAGACCCCTCCCTGCCTGTGGCAGTGCCCATCCCTGGGGGAGCCAAGCTGTTCCTCACCACCCAGGAAGGTAACATCCCAAACAACCACAGCCTGAGAGTTTACTGTATGCTGTGGTGGGGTCCCACGGCTCATGACATCCTGTATATCCTAAAAGAAACTAGCAAACCTTGGCCCAAAATAGCAACAGACAGAAATGTGCTGTTCTCCAGGCCTGAGAACTTGTGTACCGAAACATCAGACCTGTTTCCCAAGCATCTAAACAACAGTGAGAGAAAACAAAACATAGCAAACTCTCCTGATGCAGCACAGAGCAAAAGGACCCTTCACAAGCAGCACTGCTACCCCACAGTACGTGCACCTCCACTTCAACTTCTCTGCCCTGCAATGACAGTAACTCCCTGATGTTTACCTCCAAGGGCTTCCAGTTTTTTTGAATTTAACTTTCTGGGATACAAGTTCTCCACAATCTCAACTGAAGCTACCTTGAAGAACAGTCTTCAGAGTTCAGATACCATCTGTAAGGAGACATTCCTCTCAATCATCTCAATGCTTCCTTGCATTTGTGTCTTTTACATCATCCCCCAAGAAACACTTCATCATAGGAGGGAGAGAGAAGTGCCAAAAAGAAATTCCTCGATTCTTCACGTGCAAATGCCTGGAGTTCAGCAACGCCAGGTTTGGTTCCCTCTTCAGCTACAGGCAATTCTTTGATACACTCGGGTAGCCTTTTTAAACAGTGAGCACCCAAAGTCCTGCCCGGACACGCTGCAAGTAAAATGCTACCAGAAGCACACATGGAGCGGTAGCCCCTTCTTGTCTCAGCTCATGAAGCCCTTCAGTCAGAAGCCAGCTCAGGGAGCAGGGGAGAGAGCACCAGCCTCACCAGGCTGGAGGTCCACACTTGCACAGGGAGGGAGCACACCTCTCCTGTCAGAGCATGCCCAAGCTGCAATCGCTACCGCTGACTGCAGAGCACCATCTTTGCAGAGTCCCTTTTTTTCTAAGCAGAGGTGGGACTTCAGAGCACACCAAGCCCCCTCAAACAGCACACAGGCAGAGCTGCTATGGGTCTCTCCTGAAGTTAAGCTGCATTCATTCAGGGCACAGACACAGAAGACACCCACCACGTCCAGGACCCTCCTGGCCAACCAGTACTATCTTCATGGGGTCAGCTAGCCAGCGGGCAAGCACATGGCATCAGCTGCACCAAACTACCAAGAGACTCTTGTCCCTGCTTGCCTGGCAGGCCTACAGACATCAGTCTCCTTTCACATGTAGCAACACAAAGGTCAGGCAAGCAAACTCTAGACACAACAGCAGAGCACGGGTCCCACAGACCCATGTCCTAGTCCACTCTTACTGCATATACCTGTCAGAAGTCCATGCCAACATGGTTTCCACATCACCTCTCCCTCCGTACCTGGATAAGCCACTCATTTTCTGGCCCCTTCCTTCAGGGGACGTCTCTGGAGGAACTAACATGTAACGAAGTCCAGAAATCGACTTCTGCTCTGTTAGACATCTCGCTCTCCCAGCTCATGGTGGCAGAAAGAGCAGGATGTAGAGCTGGATCCAGGAGAGGGTTTAGGAACGCTGTCCAGAATTCATCAGACCTAATGTCACTCAGCAAAGTGGCCAGCAGAGAGCCTGTCTAGAAACCAGAGCGCAGCATCCACAGATAACCACATCACACACAGTGTACTGTGCCCTGTCAGATGTGGGCACAGCTGTACCTATTCAAACACACATGGCCTGCAAGCCTGCAGAGTCACACCTTGCTATGGGGCTCCTGGAGAGGCCACTCTTGCTGAAATCACAACTACTAAAGCTTCAAAGAGCCTGTGCCCATAGCGACACACTCCTTCCTTTGCCTTCTGGATTCAGGACCCTGGTCCTCATTCTCAAAGCACAACGCGGGGCTGGCCCAACTCCAAAACAGTGATGTTATTCTCAGACAGAAATTCTCACCCTCCAGAGCAAGGAGGTGGAGCAGTCACTGTGACTGGCCCACAAATCTGTAACCACTTCTCTGAAGAAATCAGGGTAACCACAAACCTCAGCACCTTCACAGTAAGCCCAAGCCTTGCTTCAGTCAGCCTCCCCACAACATCACCGCACAGCGAACAAACAGAGCACAGTCTCTGCTGTCTGCGGTGGAGCAGAGAAACCTGCCTTTATGTATGCACGGAAATGCATGCCGGGAAAAGCTCAGATACCCTGGTGAGGGGCACCCTACGGGGACTGAGAAAGATCACTGAGAAACAGGGCTTCGCTTGCCCTAAAGCAACAAGCGGAGCAGCATACAAATAAGAGCAGTATGCTGTGCATTCCCACAGCCCACTGCTCTCCTTCCCAGGCTAAGCGAGCACAGGGTACAGCAAGGATGCACCATGCACATATATAGAAGTAATCAAGAGAGAATGGTGCTCTCTTCTCTGATCCTCAACTAACAGACACCTAACACTTAAGCTTCAATTTATCTTAAGTATGTTTTAAGTTCAACCACAGCGGATGAAACATTTAGGGTTAAAGGCGCTCTGTGCACAAGACCTAGAGAACTCAAGGCAGCAGCTCACACAAAAATAGCAGCTTTCACAGCATGTCTATAGCAAAGCACTAATGTTTATTCCTGTATCTAGGACTAACTTTAATTCTGCCTCGATGCACATATATAACAAGGCATTAATGTTTCTTAAAGAACCAATACTTCACCTCCCTATACATCAAAAAAGTGAAGGTCCCCTCTAACTTTGCATCACCCTTGTTCCTGCATGTAGCACGCTAGCACATTGCTAACGCTGGAATTCACCTTCAAAGGTAGCCATTGAGCGTAAGTTAAAGCACAAAATGAAAACCAGAAAGCACATAAAACAACTTTACCTTCATGACTTCTGAAGAGAGGTTTAACAACTGGAAGTTTTTTGAAGGAAACTCAACTATGTCCAAATAACAAATGTCTATTTGTAGTGCAATACAGAGGGACCAAAATTCTCAGCAGTGGCTGCTAATGTGGAGGGCCTGGTAGCTGACGTCCTTCAATTAGCTAAAGTCCTGATTCTGCCTTCAAAGAAATGCGAATGAGATACATCCCAGGGAGTTCCAGCAACCCTCAGGGCAGTGACTGCTGCAGTTCCTATCCCCCAGCCACAGGGACATCGCGGCTGCACTTCCCCCACCAGGCATTTGCCCAGGCTTTTGGCCTGGGGTCCCTCATGCCCTTCCCACTTCTGTTCCCGTGCAAGAGCGCCCAGGCTGCAATTTAAACACATGCTTTAGGACCACTTAAGATACTGAACGGAACAACCTCGCCCCTCCACTGCCTCCCTGTCCCTCCATCATAACAGCATGCACATTAGTAGGGACATACAGTCAGTCCATGGAGCTGGGTTAACACCAGCCCGGCCCCAGCTATTGCCTCCTTTTACTCTAACACAAAGCAGGGCTCCACAGATCCCACACTTCTGTGGAAACATTTAGGAAACAAATATTCTGTAAATTGACACTGACAAGCATAACTTTCCCCTGCTTTTGGCACAGTCACCCCAAAAGGAAGCAATGAGTTACCTGCATTTCAACCAGACTTCCCACAACAACTGAGCCAAACGGCAGAAAGAGGCAGACAAATATCAGAAAGCTTCACCAGATCTAATCTCTCCAGTTAAAACACAATTAAACAAATAAACAAAACAAACAAAAAACAAAACCACCCCGAAACAACCAACCAGATAACACTACCTATACTAATGCTACATTAGGGCTGCATAAAGGGCAAAGGCAGAACTGCTGTACCTCCTAGGATAGATGTTAACAACACCCCCGTCAGACTGCTCCTGAGCAGCATACCTCACAGAGAAACCAGGGCTGGAAAATGCGACGTGCACCCCATGACCAAGCCAACATCTCGTCACGATAACACCCACACTCCTTGATCCACACCCAACGCACCTCTGCAAGCACGCTTCCAGCGCCCAAATGCAAAACAAAGAGGGACTGGGACTCGGTTCCCACACTTCTCACTTTCTTTTCTGGACTGAAAAGAGTGTTTTGCTCCTGGTAGAGCAGGATTTATACTCGCTACAGGCTGGGAATCCCCTAGAGGCAACACGCTGCAGTAAGGAAACAGCATGCACCCCTTAACCTCAAGGCAGCATTTCCTCCGCAGGGGAAAGGCCTTACACAAAGGATGGGTCAAGTGCTCCACTGACCTCCTCCGTGCCAACACGACCACGGCCCCCAGCTCCTTTTGGAAAACTGAGCCCAAGGGCAGCGTAGGGCAGGAGCCCTACACCCAGGCGCCAAATTCTCCCAGCTTTTAGCTGACTTCAGGAGGAGCTGAGTGTCCTCAGGCATTCCCTAGAGCACCGCCACCACCTTTCCCCAGATACCTGTTAGGGACCTGCCTCAAACATTAAAGCCCAGCCACAGCCTCCCAGGTATTTCCTACTTCTTAGGCTGACTGGACACATCCAACATAACAATGCTAAAAATTAATAGCCACATATTGGCAGATTGCTAGGCTGCATACCAGATTTTCCCATATAAGGGAAAGTTGAAGGCATTGTCCTATCACATGGAAAACATATTGCACCAGCCCAAGATATTAGAAAGCAAAATCAGAGTCTCCTCATGTCACAAGCTGACACCCACAGCACCACGTTTTTCCCCTTTTGTTGACGGTTTGGTCAGCCTTCCCCAGCTCTGTTATTTCCACCAGGGGCTGGTGTCTGAGGATCACTGGAGGCTGGCTGGGACAGGCACTGCCCAGCACAGCATTTGCAGCACGCTGCTACACAGGGAGAATCCACTTTCTTAGAGGATTTTGGTCCCACCACCACCATGCTGGCCATGCAGGCAGTGACACGGCCACTGTTCCCAGGGTGAAGTGTAACTCTGTTTTCATGGGGTTTTTAGCATGCTGAGAACCCACCATACAAACCTGGCACACTGTCACCAACTCTGCCTGCAGCAAACACTGCTACTCGACTACATATAGACCATTCACCCTGACCATCTTCTCTCCCCTTTACCCAGCTTGTTGGCCCCCAGCAGCAGCTCTGCCTCTGCTTTTACAGACCAGGGTGAATTCACCAACATCAGAGGTTGACTCCACTGGCCCAAGCAGGAAACTGGGGATGAGAGAGGAGAAACGCTTTCATTGCTACTTACAGGAACAACGAAAACAAGCCCTCTTGGCTCCCCTGAAGCCCAGTCAGACATCCAACTACCGTGCTTACCAGTGTCTCTTTAAGACAACTTCAGAGAAGCCTCCCTACACATGCCTGCTTTCCAGACCCAATGCACCGAGTCCACATTCCTGCACCAAGGGCTCATTCATAGCGCAAGTCTGATCAACCCTCTCCTCTCCTTCGCAAGGGCAAGCTTCTCCTGCAGGCTGATGTGCACGCTCTTACCCGAGACAGGCCAGGACACCAGAGCTTCATGCAAAAAACAAAGGCCTGCTCTGGTGGTCAAGCTCTCAGCCTTGCCATCTCACAAAAACAAGTTCACTTGCTTGTGCAAACTCCTCTTGAAATAACACAAACCGTTAAAGTGAAACACTATATTATCCACCTGTAAAAGTTTGTCTTTGGAGAAGCTCTTGAGAAAATATTAAAGAACTCTCAAGGAAGACTAAATCTTAAAAATTACTGAGACTATACTTCAGGGGTGGGAAGGCAGAGATTTGTTTCCTGTTAAAGAAATATTGTAAAGCGCAGTCAGGAAAACTAGACATTCCTCTGAGAGCCTCCACCAAGCCACTAGAAATCAACACACTTCAAAAATACCCACAGCATTGACCATCGGGGCTAACACTGGCATACCCAGGGCCGGCTGCTCAAAGACCAGCAGCTTAGATGGAACCACTCTCCCCTAATGCCAACACACAGGACAACAGAGGGAAAGGTAAATTCAAGCCATCAGAAAGGCGCAGGCTTCCAAACCAGACAGCAGAGCTCAGAACAAGGTAATGAGGGACCCTGCCAGCACCTTCTGCAAGAGATGTACATTATTCACACACTGCAAGCATTGAAAAACAGCCTTAGTTTCAGAGATCACACAGGCTAGTTTTTAACACATCCATACTAGCCTGCAGCAAGGGCCTGCAACTGCCTTCTCAGCAACAGGGCAATCAATGTTTCTGCTTGGAGGAATGAGACAATAGGCAGAAATAAACAGCCATGGCTGCAGGATGGGCTTCAAACTTCACAAAAGTGAAAACAAACCCAAATCAGTCTTTCTCCAAGTCCTCTCATTGACTGTGCCTTTTATTTCAGGAATAATAACACATACTTCCTGTTCTGCTGCAGAGGGTACACACAGACATTTTGATAGGATGCAACTCTACTAGTTATCAGGCTTTAGAGCTTGAAGCGCTCAAGGGGCAACATTCAATCAGCCTCACCCCAGCACTGCTGCGTGCTTCCCATCTTTGCAGTGAAGGAAACTCAGCAGTATGTCCAATGCTCCTGAAGGACCTGCAAGTTTAGGCAGCTGTACCAATTTGGTGATGGGCAGAATTAGCTTTCCAAAAGCAAACAGACAGACAACAACATTAAGCTTTGCAGTGCAAGAGGAATCAATTTTCCACTAAACAAGTGGGAAAGGAACCCAGGAGCAACCCTGAACAAAACCAACCCAGTTGGAAGTCAGAAGCCTTGACCTATTTACCCCAGGAAGAATTTACTTCCAGAGCAAAAATATGCTGTTATTGTTTCATACTTCAACAGTTGGACCAAAACAACAATTTCTCTGCAAAACAGCACAGCAGAGCTCCTGCATGAATGAGGTAAACAACAGGTGAGGAGGGGTAAGGCGGCACCTATTCTTGTGCCATCACCTGAACAGGGCCCAAAAGCAACAGCAACACTTCACGGCGGGGAAAATACTTCCAGAGCTCAGTGTTCCCTCTCCTCTGACAACACCCTAATCCAACTGATCCCACACCAGTTAAAAAGATACAGGCAGCACCAGCCACCAAATATCTGTAGCTCTGCAAGTGAAGGGGTCAGGGATAAACATCTAAGGAGTAAAACCACATCTGCCTGCTCACAAGGTGCCCTCTGCCAGGGAGGCCAGTGACTGCAGAGGGGTGCTGGAGACTCCTGCACAGACCTACAGGCCACTTTGCAAAACCACAGCGAACCATCTCCACCCCTCTCCCCTCATTCTCCAACCCCAAAAGCATTTGCTGCATTTCCCAAGCAGGAGGTAAACAACAAAAAAGCCTGAGGTTTTGGCTAAAAGCATCCCGGTCTACTGAAGAAATAAACCAAGCACTTTTCATAGCAAAATTACTGAAAAGTTCTACCACATTAAAGGCCAGCAGCAGACCAAGCAGAAACAGCTCCCCGTGTGCTGAGGCACTCTGCCTGGCCTCCACAGTCCCTGACTTTACTGCGAGTTTAGCGTAGTTGTCAGGAAGGCAAATCAATAAACAGAGAAAACGTTAGCTGCTCCGAGACGGGTGTGCACATCAGGCAGCAATACTAACAGACGACTTCGCTTCATCTTTCCATATTCTGTTCGCATGCGTTTCTCTCACAGCGTTTACCCTACAAGCCTCGTTGATCAAGGCTAAAATCCACCTCAATCGCCAGTAAAAGTCCCTGGTAAGAACAGGGAGAATCCCACAAGGCAGCCACCAAAACACAACGGACGCAAGGCTGCGCGGGGCGACTACGGCGAGATGACTGCAGCGCGAACAAGACGCGACTCCAACGTGACTGTGATGCCTCTCTGTTGTGACATGGCTGCAATGTCACAACAGATCCACGTCTGCTCCGCGCGCAAGGGGCGAAGCGGGCCGAACCCGCCGATGACGGGGACGAGCCCGTCGCCCGGAGCGGGGGAAACAGCCCTTTAACCGCATCCTCCCCCCTTCTCAGCGCCCCGGGTGCCCTTGCTCGGCAGGCGCCGGGCAGCAGGAAAACCGTGCCCCGGGGCCCCCAGCCTGCCAAGGGACCCGCTTCTCCCCCGCCCGCAAAGTTTAAAGACTTAATTATCGATTTGCTTGAGCACTGCGGCCGGAATGACGGCGGAAAGCTGCGCCCCGCGGGCAGGCTCCCGGCACCCCGCAGCCCACCCGACGCTGCGGTCGCGCAGCTCGGTGCGGGGCCGGGGGCCGCGCTCCCCCCTTCCCGGACGGGAGGAGCCACCGCGCAGCGCCGGGGGGAGCCCGCCACGCCTCCGCCCCCGGCCCCCCGCACGCCCCGGGGCCGCCGCGGCTGCGGGGTGGGGGGGGCTGGGGGGGGGGGGGGTGGCGCCGGGCCCCGAGCTGCCGGTCCAGCGCCGACTAGGCCCGGCCCTCCCCGCGCCCGGCGGGCTGGGGGGCGAGCGGCAGGTAGGGCTGGCGAGAGGAGGCCGCGGCGGCGCTCCCCCCCCCCCGCCGCGCTGCCGCCGGCCCCGCGCCCCGGGGGGCGGGGGAGGGCCGCGAGGAGGAACCGGCGGGGGCGCCGCCGCCCCTCCCCCGCGGCCGGCCCGTCCCCGCGGCCGGAGCCATGATAGGGCCGGCGGCCGCCCCGGCCCCGCCGCCCGCCCGCCCCGCGGCCCGCGCCGCCGCCGCCGCCGAGTTCATTCATAGCGCCGCCCCGGCGCGGCCCCACCGCCGCCCCGCCACCCCGCCGCCGCCCCCGGCCGCGCCGGGCGGTTGAACCCAAAACTTCGGGGCAGAACTTACCTAAAATGGCTCCTCGGCCGCCCAAATACAAACAGCTATTATTTGGTGAAGTTTAGCCCAGCACCCTGCAAGGACACCCTAACCTCGCCCGGGCACGCCCCCGCCCCGCGCCCATTGGCTGCCCGCCGCCGCGCGCCGGCGCCCATTGGCAGGCTGAGCCGTCAGCCGCGCGGCGCCCGCGCCAAGCTTGGCTGCAGCGCGCCCGCCGCTCGCTCCATTGTGCTCCTGTTTGCACCGATGAGAGCGCGGCGGCGATTGGCCGCGCCGCCGCCCCCGCGCGCCGCCCCCCGCCCTCCACGTCCGCGCCCGCCGCCCGTTCCCCGGATGTGAACCGGCCCGCCGGGGCCTGTGGCGGACGCCGCCTAACGCGGGGTCGAGCGGGGCCTGCGGGGGGGCTGCGCGTGACCCCGGCCCTGCGCCTCGCTCCCCTCAGGCGCTGACGGTCTCCTGAGGCCTCGAGAGGTGCGAAGGGGCCGGGAGAGCGTGGGAGCAGAGCGATGCCGCCGGCCGGGGAGGAGGGAACGCCGCTGCCCGGAGGGGGGCTCCAGGGGACCCCTGGGGGCAGACGCGGGGCACGAGCCGTGTCAGCGCCTGTCCCGGGCGAACCTCGGCAGGGAGCGACCCGGCCAGGTCCGGATCCGCCGCTGGCCGAGGGGGGGATGTTGGAATTCCTCACAACCAGCCCTCCTCGGAGTGCCTGGGGCAGCTCGGGGCAGCGGCCACGGTCCCTCCTCCAGCTCGGCACGGCAGCAGCCGGGCCAGCGGCAACCTTGCCGTGGTGGCCAGCAGCGTCGGTGCCCGCCCTTGCTGCGTGAGAAGGCTTGAGCTGCCCGGGAAGAGGAGCGGGGCTGGCAGTGCCGAGTCGCTCCATCCTCCCAGCTGATGCAGAGGGTCTCAGAGCAGGTTCGCTCCGGCACCAAAAGGAAACTCTGCTAGAGCTGATTATCTCTGCCGAGACTCAGGGCTGGTTAACTGAGTGCGGTGCAGCCATCCCCTTGCCAGGCCCCGAGGGGACGCTGGCACAGCCCAGCACTGCACCCTCGGAACTCCTGGCTTGTTCAGCCCCAGGTGGCACTGGTGGCGTCCTGTGCCGTCTGGCTGACACACTGCCTCTGCGCCTCCTGGCTTTCCCCAGATGCTGTCCTCTTGGCTATACAACGCTGGTGATGAAGGGCTCCTGGGCAGAGCCCCTGGGCAGTCCTGGTGTGCTTGAGGTACCTGTCACTGCACACGTGTAGATGAAACACAGAGGACACGGCCAAGGGACACATCTATCATGGAGCTACGCCTACCCCATTCTACACCTCTTCCAGGCCCCCTGCATAGCCAGTGTACCACTGTGCTCTTCCCAGTGAGGCAGGACTTCCTTCTCTGCAGCGTTCCCTTTATCCTTTCTCATTTGCTCCAACCCACATCTTCACCCTCCACCTTTTTTTCCTCCCTGAGCCTGGCTCCTTGCCCGTGGATGATCTCACATGTATGTAGATCTTTGCCTCTCCTGTCCCCCAGATTCAGATGCTTTTTCTGAAGGTCAACACGGCTGAAGTATCCCTCTCCAGTGCCTTCCCCTTTCCCTAGTTCTGCCTACCCCTCCTCTAGCCACCAGGCATGCCGGTACCTGATCTTTTTGTTTCGTCTTGCACTGCTCAACCTTTGGCCAACCAACACCGTCCTTTGCCATATCCTCCCTCTGTCTCCAGAGCAGCACCTTGGTCTCTGTATGAAGAATGTCTGTAAAGGTGGAATTAATTGGTGCTTGATGACCAGAAAACCAACGCATCTTATTTTCGGATAAACCACTTTTTGGTCAATGGGTCTCAAAAGAACACCTAAGAGTGGTTAAGTGACTCATTGCTGTACATGTAAAATAGACAAGCCAGTTGTTAGGAAACGGTAAAGCAAGACACAAACAAATCCCCTCCTGGACGAGAATTCATCTGGCAAATATAATTTAGGAAGACATTTTAACACCTACGTTAAAGAATTGCAAAGTGTTGGTGGGGAGGGACCGCAGGAGGTTTTGTTAGAGTTTTCTAGACATCCCTTCCCAGCACCACATTGGTGACCAACACAAGATGAGATCAGCCATGGTTCTGCCTACCTGAGCCTTAACATCCTCCAAGAATAAAGATTCCCCCACCCTTCTGGTGACCTGTGCCAAGGCTGCACCCTCCCCCCAAGGAAAGGGTTTTCCTAACATCCCACCTGAACCTTTCAGGACTCACTTTGTGGTTATTGCTCCTTAACGTATCGCCAGACACTGCCAAGAAGGGTTTGACTCCATCATCCTTGCAACTGCCCTTCCAGTGCTTGTAGACTGCTGTTAGATCAGCCCCTAGGTACCTCTTCATCAGAAGAAACTGGCCCAGCTCCTCCACCTGCATTCAAGGGCCCTGTGCCCATCTTGGTCATCCGTCACTGATGCCTCTCTGGCTTCTCAATTTTGGGCACCCCAGAATTGGACATAGTAAAGACAAAATTAATGATTTTATAATAGAAACTTATTTACCAATCCAGGCTTAGTCGAGGCCACGTCTCTTTTATTATTTATAGGGTGGGATTGGTGTGTTTTGGACAAGGTGATCTAGAGAACTGTCCCGGTGTTGGTATTTCATTGTGTTGGTGACACCAGACAGGACTGAGTGGTGCACCCAAACTGAGACCATTCCCACCTGGTCCTCTCACAAGGCCAGCGTGAGCTCTGTTGTTGGGTGGCCCCAGCACCCTTTGACACCAGTACTGGAACCCCTCTCAGCCTCTCTGGAAAGCAGGATTAAGTCCCAAGCTCAGCGATTCCCAAATCCTCCTGGGTGCAGAATGTAACCCCTGTGAGTGCAGGATGCTCAGCTGAACTGAGCTGGGGTCAAGCATCACCCAGAGCACAACCTTGCTGCCATCAGCCATCGTTGTGCACAATCTTTGGGATCCCTCCCTTCTGATCTGATTTGAAATAATAATAATAACAACAACAATAACAATAATAATAATAATGTTTTGGCCTCTATAAAGAGGGATTGTGACAGTCTCCGTGGGCAAACTTCTCTGGACTCAGGTGCCCCCCATGGGGGACCTGCCTCCTCCTGGGCAGCATGGCCAGCTCTGCACCAGGATGATGGAGGGGCCGTCATTACCTGCATCACTACCTGTGATGTGCTGGGGGGAGGCTACTGTGGTGTCCACTGCATGCATGAGCATCCACCTGGTTTACAGATGTGCCCCACGCTGAAGGAGAAACTTGTTACTGTTATGTACTTACCTTGAAATCAGTGTTAACTGGAATCAGAAAAAGCAAAATGCAAATGAAGGCGGTTACTCACAGCATCTCAGCTAGGCAACAGTGAGAAATGCAAAAGAAAGCAATGAAAAAAATTAAAGAAATAATACACTTTGTTGGCTTTCACAGAACATCAATGGGAAAGGCAGAGGCTGATCTGCAGCCGACTCTCCTGCTGGGACATCAGTTCTTTGGGTGCCTGTGACTTTCTCCTGGCCAGTGTCCCTGAAGCAGGAGAAGCAGCATCATTTGGGGCCTGATGGTACCCAGGATGTGCTCCTGCTTACAGAGAGGTCCCAAGGGCTCCCAAGGTCTGCAGCGAGTTGGGCACAGGCTCCTGGGCTGTGTCCTAAGGTTGGTGGTTGTAACTGGCATCATACTCGCTGTGTGACTGGGGCAGTGACGCTCTAGCAGCTGCTGCACACCAGCACCCACCGCCGCACAACTGCCTGTGGGCCACTGCGCGCAGCTCTGCGCCTGTGTGTGTGAAGAGCGGCGAGGTCTGAGCTTGCCACCAGGGACGGAGACCTCCAACATCGCATGTCCCTCTTGCAAATATCACCAATTCATCCAAGATGCAGATTTTGCAGCAGAAGGTGCAGCCTCCCCACCCAGGAGCACCCGGGCTGAGCAGCAGCACAGTGCCAAGCCGTGCCTGCAGGCTAGTACCAACCACGCTGCTTCTCCTGGACGGGAGCCCCGGAGATTTCCAATACCTGCTTGATATTCCGTGGCCGTACAGATTACCCAGGCACACCTCAGTGCCGCAGCGTTCAGCTGGGCGGGTGCATGTGCCCGGGCCGGCACACTGCAGGCCTGTGCAGCTCTCATGCTGCCGCCACAGGGACAGACACTGGCTGCCGCGGGGACAGCGTTGGCAGCAGGAAGGAAGGAGTCTCCTGAGGCTGAATATATGCCAAGTGTTTTCAGGCTAAACTTGTCCTCTTGCAGAGAGGGATGTTCCGGTGCTGCCTGCAAGAACTGTGCCTGCCTGGGTGCTGCTGAGCCCAGGGTGCTGGGGTTTCTGCCTGTCTCACGGGCAGCGGCAGGCAGAGCAAGTGTGGTTTCCCTCTAGCTGGATGTGTGACCCCACAACACAAGCTCAGGGAGAGAAAGATTTTTCTCCATGGTGGCGGTCCTCACCCGGGAACAGGGCAGCCACTCCACAGTTTTTGGAAGCAGTCTGAAGAGGTCATTAAATTAAAAGAGCAGTTAACTGCTATTAGCCATGGGGGGTTTTTGGGTACAGGGACGCTGGGCTTCGTCCACCTCAGTAAATTGGTCTCAACTGCTGATGTAGCAGCCATTTGCTTGTGGCCATCTGTACATTTGCACATCTCAGAGGGGTCCTTCACTTGCCTGTTTCTGGGGAGGTTGGTGTGTCTCCAATGGTTTTCTGTGGCCTCCTTACAAACTGGTGGCTTTGCTGGGGGCTCTGAAGCTTTTATGCACAGAATAGTCTTTCCGGGCTGTCGTGGACATTTGTCCCAGCATAAGGTGTGTGAAGGATCCCTCAGCTCCTTTCTACCGTGCATCCTGCCATGCCAAAGGCTTGGCCACACAGCACTGGGGCCAGGCTGGAGGAGAAGCTTAGGTCTCATCACCACCAAGCTGCTCTGTCTGACCTCCATCCAGGCTCTCAGGATGGAGGTTGACAGGAACTGAGGACAAGGAGCTCAGCTCTCCCACCCCTCTTTGATGATCTATTTATAAAGCAAGGCAGAGGGGTTCATTTGTCTAGAAGCTGTCCAGAAGCTGTCCTGCAAATTTTATAGTGGACGCACAATATTGTTTCCAAGTCTGGACCTTAGACTGAGATGTGTAAACCCCCACCAGAGGCACATCAGCAGACAGTTCTGGTTTTACTGCATCCTTTTTCTCTAGAAGCAGATTTCAAGACAGATTGCTCATGCTGATACAAAGCTGGGCAAAACCACTGGGGTTATTGCACTGAAGTCATCGGCATGAATGGACCATGTTCTGGCCATAACAAGGGGTCACAGCCAGCCTGAGCGTCAGGACAGCTCGAGCATCTTCAAGCATCCTCTCCCCACAGGTGTGACTGGAGAGTGCCAATCTGTCACTTCAGACCAGAGTTTGAGTGTGACAGGGCTGTTGGGCTGCTCAGCCTCTGCTCTTTTACCTCCAGTGGTTCAGATGTTGACACAAGCTTGATTTGAGCCCTGGGGTTTGTACCCGTAATCGAGTACATGAGCTCTGTGTCTGTGAACGAGGTACTGTGCAGAACCACCTCAGGGGGCCGGACACCCACCTGATCTTTGGCCTGGGGTTCAGCTGGAGGTTTGAGGAGCAATTGCCAGAGATCATATAAAATCACATCTTTTAGATGCATCTGTTTCTCCCCTAGAACAACCCCCCTTAAGTTGATTCAGAATGTCACAAAAGTGATTTTGATTTTGCAGAGATTTGCACTGCCTGAAGCAAAGATCAGTTGCTTTGGGAAATGCTTTGGCTAAACCCATCTCATACCCGCATCAACCATCTCATGCCCTAGAGGGGAATGTTCTCTAACACTGAGCGTCCAAAGGCTGGAGCTGTGGGAAAGGTGCTCCAAAGTTGTTCTCTGGCGCCAGAGACGGGGGGTGACATCCATGGGACCGTGGCCCAGTGCAAGGTGCAGGAACCACTGCCTTGGACCCAGAACCCAGCGAGGCTTGGCCAGGGCTCTGCAGACAGGCTGCAGGAAGATTTACCAGTGCTCCCTGTGCATGAGCCCATCGGCTTGTTACATGCCGGTGCTGTTACATCCCCAGAGCAGATGTACACTTGCTGCTTGTGCTGGTGGCCCTCCCTGTGCACAAGTCCCTCGGCTGGAGCCACGGCTGCAGCAGCTGGGGAGCAGGGGCCGTGTCAGAGACAGGAGCCGGGGAGCAGAGATGGAGGCAGTAGAATCACACTGGCAGTCAAAGCATCAGTTATGTTTACAAAGGTCTTCTGGGAGGATTTTGCTTGGGAGCACTCGATGGTGGGCGGTGCCACCCAAGCAACCTGCGCAAGAGGGACATGCAGGTCAGCTGCCAGGTCCCACTGGGGACAGGGGTGTCAGCCCAGCCTCTGCGGTGCTGCAAAGTGGGTGACAAGCAGAGCTCAACAGCCGAGTGCCTCTGGTGAGGCAGCAAACAAGAAAGGGGCTGGAGCTGCCCCGTAAAGCTGCCGGCTGCATGCAGGGCAGGGAACCCCCTTTCTGCTGGCTGTGGCCATGGTCAGGTCCCAGCCAGATCTGGTGCAGCAGGAAAGAGAGGGAGTTACTCTAATGCAGCAGCACAAATCCTTCCCTTCCCTCCTTCCCTTCCCGGCTGTTGAAGCACACCTATGCCCCTGTGAAATACAGAGCCTGCAGGCAGCTGGAGGGGGAAGGAACAGGCTTTTAAAGACCCTGCAGCCTGTAAGCATGCATGAGTAATTAGCCAGTCTTACCATCAAGGCAGAATTCAGCGTCTTAAGGACTGGTGTGGTAGGTCGGGTTAAAGCAGGCTGACTTTCCAATGCAAGGCCTGAAGAGCAGCTCTGAGCCCAGGTGAGATGCTTGGGCGCCTCTGCTCAGACCCATGGGCACCGCAGGACCCCCAACTCCAGGAGTGACCCTGGGCTGACCCTTGGTGAAACTCCCGTATGTCAGGCACCCTGCACTGGAGCTGACAGCAGGGAGGTGATGGGCTCCTCTGGGAGCAGCTGAAGCAGTGGCCAAACCGTGGGGGGGACTGGAGCTTCCCCAGTCCAGATGCCTCTCAGCCCTGGCTTTGCTTATTGCCCGCAGGGTTACCCTGCCTGCGCTCCCTGCGGTCAGACTGCTGCAGGAGCAGACCCCCAGCCTATGCAGGGCACTCCGGCGATCCCACAGAGTGGTGTTTCCTCAGCCTTAGCCGAGGGAGCCTATAAGGCAGCTTCTGCTGGAAACTCCCTGTTCAAGGACAGAGGTTTCCTTGGATGTGGTTATTTGAAGAAATTCCCCTGCCCTCAGGAGCCTCTGTCAGATAAATTACATGATTGCTGTTGTAAATCCTCCTGTGGGATTATTTGGGATTATTAAGTGGTTTTCTGGGTTTTACTGCTGCAGATGATTGATGGCAGAGGAGATGGGGTGCTCCCAGGAATTGGGAATTTCCTGGCCAGTCACCTTTGCCATGGCAGTTCCCTGGCACTGAGCTGCTGTGCATGGGGCTGTTGCTTGCCCTGGCCCTGCCATGAGCCCTCTGCTTTGTTGTTACTGTAAACCTGGGGACTGTCCAACACTACACCCTGCTCGTGGTGCAGGTAGACGTTTGGGATGGATCATGCAGTGAGGACCTGGGAGCCTCCTTCCCCACAGGGCTCCACACACCCCAAGGCAGGCTGTCCCACGAGGCTGTCCCTGGGACGCAGTATCACAGCCCACCTTATCCCACAGGCATGTACAGGACATGAATTCACACAAAACTTCATGTCTATGGATAATTTATCCTTAATCTTTTACAGTTGCTCTTCTGCAGCTGCAATTCTGGGCTGGGAAGAAAAGGACTGGCCATCCCTCTGCCCCACACATGCATCAACGCCTGCCACCCTCACCGTGCAGACCCCACATGGCACTGCCGCAGCAAGCGATGGTGGCGGGAGCTGTCATCTTCATCTGGTCAAATCCAACCCCAGGGCCACCGGGTGGGCACCAGCTTTAGCTAGGAGGAGAAAGATTTGCCAGCAGCAGTTTCCCAGTGCTCCCCAGGACTTACTTTCTGCTGAAGTTTTGTGCCTCCTGTTGCTTCAGAGCTGCCAGCTCACAGGTGCTTCTAATCATTCCTCCAATTAACGAGAGTGAAAGGTGCTTAACATGCTGCTCATCATTAGTCAGGTCCCTGAATATCCATCACCCGCCTCTTGTGTGAGATCTGCTCATCCTGTGCATGCAACTAAAGCAGAGCCACCGGCCATGACCACCCCTGGATGGAGACAACAGAAATAATTTCACAAATTCAAACTGTGCAGCCCTCAGCTCTTTAAGCACTGTTTCTCTACTGGCACATTTTCCTCTCACTGAATCCAACTAATTTTGCTTCCAGGCAGGTTTCCTCACTAGGGTCCTCTTCCCCCCCAGGCTCCTGTTGAGCACCCACCATGACGTGGGGTCTGCTGCCCACAGGAGCTTCGCCTGCTTTGCTTTACCCCAGAAGTTCATTCCTGTCACTTCTCCAGCCCTGACTTCACTGTCAGTTCACAGGGGAAGCTGGTTTGATATCCAACCCCCAGCACCTCCCTGTGTGGGATGATGCTGGTGTTGCCCTGTGGTCCCTACAGACACTTTCATCCCTTTGGGTCTCTAGGGGTTATTCTCAGGGCTTGCCTTTCCTTCTTTGCAGGCCATGAAGTCAGCCAGGCCCATGTTTTAAGGGTTTTCCATAGGTTACCCAGAAATGGTAAAATCCTAGAAACAAGGGAACCTTTGGGACCAGCTAATGCTAATGCCAGCTAATGCCAGGCTGCCTGGGACATGGCTCTCCCAGAAACCTCGGCAATGGAGACTCCAGGCCCTCCCCTACACGACTGGGAGTTTTTTCCCAGTGCCTACCTTGAATTTCCCTGTAATAATTGAAGCCTGTTTCTCCTTGCATTATCCAGCACGGGCAGATTAATCCTTTCCTCATTGCAGGAGTTATTTACATTCCTGCAGACTGCTTCTGCCGCCCCCCTCTACTCTCTCCTACCAATTAAGCAGTCCCATGTCTAGCCCATTTTTCTTGCTGGTCATGTTTTCCAGGTCTCTGACATCCTTCCCTGGATCCTCTCCAACTGGCCCGAAGGGCAATGTCCAGACATAGCTGCCTTCTGCAGCCGCCGCTTCCTGGTGCCGTGGAGAAAGGCAGAGCCGTCTCCAGCATCCCCGAAGCACTCCTGATTACACATCCCCGCGTCGTGTTTGCCCCTTTCATGCTGTTAGCCCCCTGTTCTGCTGTGATTTATTAGAATGTCAGGTCCTCCCCCCCAGAATTACTCACCTGCTTCTTGCTTCCCATTTCTTGTTTATACAATGGCCTGGTTTTGCTGGGATGATGCTAGTGTTGTGGTGTCCTGCACCCCAAGTTTGTTTATCTAATTTGTCATGGATGGAGAGTTTGGGGTTAGGAATCTGCCTTTCAACATAATTTCCACTCTTCCTATCTTCCTATTTTGTCTGCAAGTCCTGTATCTGTTATCTCACCTGTTGGCAGCTGCAGCCCCAGAGGTGGTTATCCAAGCTGGGACCAGCATTGATTTTATAGCAGGGTTAGGCTGAATATGATCTGCAACTTGCTTCTAAGCTTCTTTTATGAACCTGTGTCAAAAGCCTTACAAACATCAAGATATACACACTGCTTCTCCCATTCTTCTGTGAAAGGGGAAAATCAGATTGGGATAGCCAGGGTTTGCCCATGAGAAGTTGGCGGCTGCTCCTCCATGTGCTGTCCTGCAGCGTCCTGGTGCTGCTTCACTGCTTCTCCTGGTCTTCCCCAAAGCTGTGCTGAGCACTCTGTGGTTTTCTTCTATTTTTGGAGTCGCACACCATTGCTCTTCTGCTGTCCCAGTGCCCCAATTTTGGCTACACCCCTCCTGCCTTGGGCTCTCCTGCTGCCAGCTCTGCCTGCATCTGCAGAGAGGGCTGCCAGACCTGGCCTGCCTGCCCCGCGTGGTCTCTCCAGGCTACCCAGCCCCATTCCTGGCAGAGCCATTGCCCTTTCACTGGTGCTAATTGCACACCCCAGCTGATACAGGCTGATGCACTGAGGTAGTGAATGCCCCCAGCACCGCAGCATCCCCATCAAGGGCTTCCCCTTCCCACCCTGCACCATCAGCCCCGACTTTACCTGTCCCCTTCCTCCCCACACATGCTCATTGCCTTGCTCACTGAATCCTCTTCTTTTCCCTTTGAATGTAAATGCACCAGCTTGGAATGCAAAATCAAGAAGGCCAAACGTGCCTGCCTGCTTCCCGGCCGCTCCTCAGCCACCTGGTCCAAGGCTTGCCGTATGGAGAGAGCGCAGGATGCTCTCCCTCTTGCCACGGCCTCTGGCGTGGCCTTTGGCACGGTGTCCCCCAGCCTCCTTGCAGCCAGGCCCGTGGATGTGGATGGCAGAAATGGCCAATAATGGGGGGGTAGGAGAGGGCTGGAGCATGGGATGCTTGGGGTGTCCGGGGGCAGGACAAGACTCAGCGGGCTCAGGGAACTTGATATAAGGACAGACTTGTCCCATGGGGGTGGTCAGCCCCTGGCCCAGGACTCACAAATGTTTGGGCTCTCTGTGAAGATATTTGAACTGCACCTGAACAAAGTCCCCAGCACCCTGGTCTAACTGGCCCTGCTCAGAGCAGTGTGTTGGACTGGGCATTCCCGGAGGTCCCTTTTCTCGGCCCCAGGCTCTGGCTCTTTCCCTCCACAGGTCAAGGAGCTCCTTCATGTCCCAGCTGCATTCAACCCACTTATTTCCCCGTCCTCTGCATCCACGCCCTGGAGGTTAGAGGCAAAGCCAGAGCCTTTCTCTTCTACTCACCTCTTCCCCAAAAAATCACTTTTAATGCCTTGGGAATGTTCGCTGTCTGTTTCTGCTGTCCTGATTCCACGCTGGCCACCTGGGTAGGGACATTCTCCATGTCCTGGGCTTTTGTGAGCCTGACAATTGCTCACCAAGAGCCCCTTGGTGTGCAGTGCAGCCGCCACAGCAGGATGGCAGCCAGGTTCTCCCTGATTGCAAACAAAATGTATCCAGCCTTAATAGACAAAGCAACACATTCCTCCTTAATCCCCTGCCTGTCTTTCCAGAACAAGCTGCATCCTTCCATATTAATATTCCAGTCATGTGGCTGAGCCCACCAAGCCTTTGTTATGCCAATTAAATCATAATCTTGATCACGCATTAAGACTTCCAGCTCCTTTTGTTTGTCCCTCCCGAGCGCCCCGATGGGGCAGGTGTGCGGTGGGCTGACCCCCTGCCCTCCTCTGTGCCCAAGGGCTGCTCTGGACATGCCACCTCCTGGGTCACCTGCGGTTCCTTTGAGCTGTGGACACGGGGCTGCCAACCCATCCGTGTGCCAGAGCTGGTGCCGCTCCAGTCCTGGGGGAGACGGGCAGCACTGGGGCTGGCGGGGCCGGCAGCCCTTCTCCTTCCATTGCTGGTGCCAGGAGCTGGCGTGAAGGTGGCCAGGGGGGAAAGCAGAAGGAGGGTAAGCCTCGGCACCCAAGCTGGGCTGTGAACGTCATCTGGCTCCATCAAGCAGCCCCAGTGCTGCTGGAGGCGGCTGGGCAGGGGCGATGCTGCCTGGGGACGGCCGGTCCCCACGCAGGTGTCACGGCAAGGGGACAGCATGAGGGACGGGACCCCCCCCGGGCCCCTTTGTGCTGGCTGCAGAATCAGTAATGGTGCAAGAGGGGCTCTGTGTGTGTGTGTGTGTGCATGTGTGTATACGTCTGTGTGACAGGAGCGTCCATCTCCGTCTGCAGCAGATTCCCAGCACAGCATCGGAGCGGGGAAAACCCAGGTTTGGGTTATTCCAGCTGCAAGGCAATACTTGGGCATTTTAAGTATCTGGTGTAAATTCAAGCTCTGGACATGATTCCCCAGGGCATGAGTCCTCTCCCAGAGCTTCATGCTTCATCGTCAACACCGAATTGGAAAAACGAGCCCCCGCCAGCCCTGCCTGGAGCAGCCCCAAGTGGTGGGATGCTCCCTGCCTGCGCCACACCAGCGTGTCCTGTGGATTTAAGGCAGAGCCCCACTCACAGCAGCCAAACCTTCATTACCCAGAGACAAGCAACCTCGCAGCAGAGCCCAGGGAAATCAATAGTGTGAAGGAAAATTAGCTCATTAAACAGCCATCAACGCAAATGCGAAGAGCACTCACATCCTCCCGCTGCACCTGGACGATTGTTTGCTGGGTCCAGGCAGGGGGGACGCAGGCGCTGCCCCTGTGCCCAGCACCCGCGCGGGCACTGCCCGTCCCCAGGCTGGCAGTGGGTGAGCAGAGCAGCTTTTGGGAGCCGCCCAGCTGGAGCAGCCCAGGCCGGGGGCCGGGGTCGGCTGTGTGCACAGCGGGCCAGGCAGCAGGAGCAGGATGTGCCCCCTTGGCACGGGCAGCACCTTCCCACCGCAGGGACACCCCCCCCACCGCTGCCAACACCTCCCTTTTGTCGCAGCACCTCGCAGAGGATCAAAAAGGACACGCTGGCCCTCCAGGAGAGAAGCCCAGTCCCCCAAGCACCACCTTGGGCCAGGCTGTGACCACAACTTTCCAGGGAGGTTTTTTTTGCCCTGTAGTCCTGGGGGGCACGAGCTGGGTGTGAGCCAGTGGGGTGGCCTGGCCACAGGGGACCAACAGCGTCCAGGGCTGCAGGAGCGGGGCCAGAGCCGGGCTCTTTGCTCTGTGGTGGGGGGACAAGGGTCAATGGGACAAGAGGGGCTCAGGCTGGGGCTGGAGACCTCCAGAGGTCCCGTGAGTCACCCCATGATCCTCTGAGTGTCTCTGCTGAAGGCGAACAGGGAAGGAAATAGCAAGGGAATTTCTTAAGGTCTCATATTTTAGGGCAGCAATGCTGTGCTGGGGCTGAATGCTGTGTGATGGGGAAGTTTTCTCTCTGAAAGCAAAACTAATTGTCATTTTCCTTGATGCAATAAAATAATTTACTCCTTTTGGAGGAGACGTCATAGCAATTCTTAGGGAATTAAAGCAATTTGATTCCTTATCGTTTTGTTACAAACCCTGGCGAACCAGCATAATAATTTAGCGGAAATTAATGGCACTGAACATTTCCAGTTCTCCACGTGGGCAGAGGGTTGAGCTGTAAATCCCCCACTGCGTGCCCCTCGCCTGCCTGAATGCTGCCTTTCAAGCAGCTGCCTGTCCCCACGGCCGGGCGAGGGGCTGGTTTGATGCCTGCGGTCACTGATGCCTGGCCTGGAGCGGGATCTCGTGGGTCTCACCACAGTCGGTGCCCTGGAACCGCACCCCAGGACCTCTCGGGCACCCCACAGCTCCCTGGCACTGTGCAGCCCCCCACAGCTGCGTGGCGTGGTCCTGGGGCACCCGCTGTGTGGTACTGAGGGGGAAACTGAGTCAGGAGGCTGCCGGGCCGTCACCTCCAGCCCGACAGACCTGTCGAGGGGCTGAGGCTGCTGGCAGCATCTCCCTCCTGCTGCTAGACAGGGCTCTGCAGTGGGAGGCTTGGAAAAATGAGCCCCCTCCCCTCCCATCCCCATCGTGATGCTCTGCTCTGGGAGCACAGAGGCATGGCCACGCTGAGGGCACGGCTGTGCCCAGGGCTCGTTATGTACCAGCCGCTGAAGAGAGCAAAACCCAGAGCAAGGAGGGTGTCACTTAACACCAGTTAATTACTGAGCCCAGTGCTGGCATTTTGTGCCTGTTGGGGGGACTTCTCAGGGGGGGACAGCGCTGCAGTGCCATCACTGGCAGCACCATCCTGGAGGAGGGAGGGCAGGAGGACAGGGTTTATTTGGGCCCAAAGCAGATAAGTTGCAGGGGAAAAGGAAAACAGGGACAGGACGAGGCAAAAGCAAACAAGAAAAACTTCAGACACATATTTCTGGGGTAAAAGTGTGGATTTCTGGTAGGACCAGTCAGGCAGGTGGGAAAGGATAGGGGCACGAGGAGCAGCCACCTCCAGCAAGTTTCTGGCAAGGGCAAACTCCAGGGGAGTGGGAGGGGGGATCTGGGGGTGCGAGTGTGCTTTGGGGAGCCTCTGATGCCCTTTCAGGCTGAGGGACCCTGAAGGATGACACAAACCCCAGCCCAAGGTTGCAGCACACCAGAAGAACACCATGTGACACCATTCAGGGAGGTGGCCGTGCTCCCCTGCATCTCTGGTGTCCCCAGCTGTCACCCCGCCCCATCACTCACCAAAGGTGACCCCGTGTTCCCTGTCCCCCCAGTCCTGGGTGATCCTGGCTCCTGCAGCTGTGGAGGAGGGGGCTGGTGTGTGGCACCCAGTGAGCCAAAATGAGCTCCTCAGCTGGTGCCCCCCCTCCAGTCACTGATGGCTTTAGCCAGTGTCTGCCCACGGGCTGGGGCTCGTGCATCTCAGCAGCTGCAGACACTGCTGCCCCTGCACAGCCCTGCGGCACCATCCCCCCGTGCACCATCCTCGTGTAGTCACGATCGATGGCAGCTCCGAGATGGCAGTTTTATTGCCATCTGAGCTGCCCTGAGGAGCCCCGTGCAGGAGGAGGCGCATGGCTGGACTGGCAGCACCTCTGCTCTCCCACGCCAGGGCTCAAGGGGCCAGGCTGTCGGCATGATGGTCTCCTCACCCCCCCTGTTCTCTGTCTGTGTTCCTAGAGGGGAAATATTCCTAGAGAAGTACCTGAGTCAGGAGCAGGGGTGTCTCCATCGGTCAGCGAGTCGATCTTTGCTAAGCCTGGAGTGTCTTTCTGCACCTCTCGTTGCACCCTGCTCCCCAGGGTGCTCCTGCAGGCTGCCCAAGGTTCAGCCCGGACCAACTTCTCAGAGATGTCCTCTTCTCTGACACCAGCGTGGTGCCCTCATTCCTACTGCCACGAAACGCCACTCGGGTCGATGCTGCCTCCCCACGTTCGTAAAACCACGGTTTGGGGTTCATAGCTGGAAACACAGCCAAACATCCTAAAAATGCTTCAGTGAAAGCAAATTTGGTCCAGGGGTGCCCAACAGCAGCAGTGTGTCCCCCGGAGT
Organism: Strix aluco; assembly: GCF_031877795.1. Classification (NCBI taxonomy): domain Eukaryota; kingdom Metazoa; phylum Chordata; class Aves; order Strigiformes; family Strigidae; genus Strix; species Strix aluco. The sequence continues at coordinate 17,034,958 of NC_133947.1, forward strand.
AGGGCCTCATCCTGCGGCAGGGCTGTGCTGGGGCATCCCCACTCCCATGGCCTCACAGGGCGGGGGTGGCTGCACGGCCATCGTGGAGTCACTTGCTCTTGTAATTAGAGGCAGTAATTAGGGTGCTCCTCTTCACCCTGTGCTGTGAGAGACTGGAACTGGGGCTGCTGCTCGAAGGCAGTGCAGGCAGCGCAGGCAGCTCATGGCCTCTTGTGTTGCCTCCCCCTTTCACTCCCCCATCCCCAGCCACTCTGGATGGCTCTGTGGTGCTGTGGCTCCTGGTGCTGAGCTGCCTGGGCTGCCTGCCCCCCTGCCCGCCCTGCTGCCGGACTGTGCCTGACCCCCAGCGTTTCCAGGGGAGGTTTTGCTCCAGCTGAAAGGTCACGGGTAAAGTCAAATAAAAACCCAGCTAGTTCTTCCCCTGCCTGTCTGCCAGCAGGCCTGGGGCTCCCTTTCCTCCCCACCGCGGGCAGGCTGATGCTGCCCATGGCCTTGGCCTTGGCTTCCTGCCGCAGAGCTGGGCTGGGGACGTGCAGCTTCATCAGATCTCACCCACAGAGGCAGTCGGGGCATCCCCACACGCCAAGGGGGGTGTCAGCACAGAGCAGCTCCCCGGAGACCCAGCACCACCCAGCACCCACCAGTTACCGTCCGCAGGGTCCTGGGGCAGCCCAGTGCCGGCCACCCCCCGCGTCCCCCCTGGCCCCCGCAGACGTCCCCACTGAGGAGAGCCCCGAGCGCGGCAGCACTCGGCTCCGGCCTCTGCTCTCACGGCAATCAATGGCCATAAATACTGCTTAGACCTGAACGGCTAAGCGACTGCTTAGGAAGTGAATTACTGATTAATTACACAAAATTGTGAAGAAATTTATTTTCGGAGTGCTAGTGGGTCTGGTGTGACGTGAATTCCTAACAATGTGCTTCTCCCTGGGAAAGGGAGCTTCTGCCGTGCCGGGGTTTGTGCCGGCACTGGGACACAGTTCAGCACAGTTTTGCTGCAACAGTTTTCTGCAGAATAAAGACGGGGCTGTGGGTTGTGAATGGCCACTCCAGGGTGTCCCCATGTCCCTGGTGTCCCCAGCCTCGCCAGGAACATGCAGGGGACAGATGTGCATGATGGCTCTGGAACAAATAACTAATCCCATCCTCGGGGCAAACCAGTCTGTAATTATTGTTGGTGTTTCAGAAACAGAAACACCAGCTATTGCCATGGTGGATGTGCAATTTAAGGTGGAAAAGCTCTAGTATTCCCAAGGGAAAAAGGCTGCTGGTGGGCAACGTGCACTCGCAGCCCAGAAAGCCAACGGTACCCTGGGCTGCATCAAGAGAAGCGTGGTCAGCAGGTCGAGGGGGGGGATTCTCCCCCTCTGCTCCGCTCTCGTCAGACCCCCCTGCAGTGCTGGGTCCAGCTCTGGGGGCACCAACATCACAAGGACACGGACCTGCTCGAGCAGGGCCAGAGGAGGCCACGAAGATGCTCGGGGGGCTGGAGCACCCCCCTGTGAGGACAGGCTGAGAGAGTTGGGGGGTTCAGCTGGAGAAGAGAAGGCTCTGGGGAGACCTTACTTCAACTTTTCAATATTTAAAGGGGGCTTATAAGAAAGATGGGGACAGACTTTTAAAGAGGGCCTGTAGTGATAGGACAAAGGATAATAGTTTTAAACCAAAAGAGGGTAGATTTAGACTAGATATAAGGAAGAAATTTTTTACGATGAGGGTGGTGAAACATTGGAGCAGGTTGCCCAGAGAGCTGGTAGATGTCCCATCCCTGGAAACATTCGGGGTCAGGCTGGACGGGGCTCTGAGCAACCTGATGATTGAAGTTGAAGGTGTCCCTGCTCATTGCAGGGGGGTTGGACTAGATGACCTGTAAAGGTGCCTTCCACCCCAAACCGTTCTGTCATTCGTTGATTCTACAAGCACCATTAGTAGGTCGGGATGGAGCAGGGGCTGTGCAGCGAAGGCTGTGTCCTCCCTGTCCTTCGTGGAGAGTGAAGCCAAGGGACAAAATCCAGCCCATCCTGCCCAGGACCTGCAGCCCTGCGCTCCTGATGGCTACTTTCAAACCATGGTTGGAAAACTCTGCTCCATGTCTCTGATTTCCCCCTCCCAGTAAGGTGCTGAGCTTTCCTCTGCAGTTTTTTGGTTAAATCTCCCTTGTCACTATTCCAGCTCATTCCTTTTGTGCTTCATCCCAGGGAGATGTCCCATGGCAGTGGGGCTGGGCAGGGTCCATCTCCACGTGAGTAACCCAGAGGTTGGGGTGAACCTGCAAAGCTGGCAGGACATGTGCAGGGTGCACCTCTGGGTTGACCCCACTCGGACATGCTCAGCCCCAGCATGGAAACTCTGGGTCTGGGGCAGGCCAGGAGCTGAAGAAGTACCAGTCACCTGTCCCAGCCACTGTCCTTCTCCCTGCCTGGCTGCTACCTCCAGAAAATAAGGAGCTTTCCTTGGTGTGGAGCTATCTGGGGTTCATTAACCACAACCATGGTGAACAGGGACCTAGGCACATCCTTTTGGCTGTCCCAGGCAATGCCACCAGACGCAGGCAGCAGGAGCAGGGCTCTGCCCGCTGCGAGAGGCAGGTGATAGAGCTCACATGGAGCTCTGCCCAAAAAGATGCTCCTGAAGCACATGGGAGCTTCAAAAAGACAGTTTTCAAGCTGTGCATAGAAATGAAGGTAGCTGTGGGCGATGGCAGAGGCTGGGGGCTGTGGCAGCGGCAGTGGGGGCTGCGGTGCTCTTGCACCCACGGGGCTTGTGGCACTTGCTGGTCACACTGCAGGGCTTTTCCCAGGGGGGCGGCTGGTGGCTGGCACAGCCAACATCTGCTCCTGCTCGCTTGGGTGCAACTGTGCCCAGAAATGCCCAGGCAGTGGGTTCGGCAGCTTCCAGGGGCACTGCTGTGCCCGCCAGCCCCTCCCACTGTCACGCCGACCATGGCACTGGTGTCATGTCGCGATGGTGAGGGTCTCTGAGGGCCCCAGGGGCTCAGGTGATGAGGCTCTTTGGGCTGGACGGGGCCTCAGGAGATGCTTAGTCCCAGCTCCTGCCCAAAGCTAGTCCACCCGTGGGGTCAGAGCAGGCTGCACATCTCCCGGGATGAAGCCTGTGCCACTGAGGGAGTATCCCCAAAGAGGGCAAATATTCAGACTAGAGGTTTTGGAGTAGCTCTATCTGGGAGCACTGGGTGCTCACCAGGCTTGGCAGAGGCCACATGGGCAGCAGGCCCTGCCTGCCTGCCTGCTCTTCGGGCAGAAAACTGTGGTTGCTGTGCACCAAGCAGGTGGCCATGCGGGGCTGGGCTGCTGCCCCTCCCCAGCACACACCACCACCCCGTCCTGCCAGGCAAGCCCAGAGCTGTGCCCGCACCCCCCAGAAGCTCCAATCTAAACCATTTTGGGGCCCTGCCCAGTGGCCAGCAGCGCCCCAGCCCTGCTCCTTCGTCCAGCCACCTCCAGGGCCCCAGATCCCTTCCCGCAGCTGGCACCGCCACCAGCTCCTCCTCCAGAACAGTCTCGCTGCCATTAAACCAGCTTTATTGCCAGGGTTTATTTTCTCTGTGCGTAGCGCCGCTGCCAGCCGTGGTTCAGTGCTGGTGTACGACCCACGAGTGAGGGGTCGCGTTAGAGCTGCGGACAGTGTGGGCTGTGCCTGCTGTGGCCAAGTGACACTCGTGGCACTCTGCGGTGCTGCCTTCACCACATCTCCAGCACAGACCCCATTTGGACCAGTAAGCCAGAGGGAGCACCCCTGTGACCAGTCCTCAAGTCCTGTTCATCCCTCTGGATTGTTAAAGGACTGTGAAAAGCCACCTACCCAGAGACCTGTTTCCCCCACCCTAAATTCCCCACTGCTATAAATTATAGCTATTATTTATGAGCAAAATGCTGGAGGGAACAAAGTGCATCCCCTGCTCCATCCTGCCTGTGCCAGGGAAGGGACCCAGGTGCCAAAGCTGAGGCCAGGAGCATCAACCCTGCAACAGCTGCCAGCCCTGAGCTCCAGGAGCCACCAGTGGACACACAAGCACGTCCCAGGGTCCCCAAACCCAGCAGCCTCTGTCCGCTGCCAACGCCAGGCTCGGCACGACCGGCAGCACCACTGCCCGACCTGCTCCAGGGCAAGGCTGGCAGCCAGGAGCAGGCAGCAGGCAGCAGGCAGCAGGGCAGGTGGGACCCTGCCAGCCCCAGGGTGAGCGGTGGCTCTGCTGAAAGCTGTTCTCAAAGGCAGATGACATTTTCCCAGCTGTCAGCTGGAGGACCCAGCCCCAGACATGTGGGGAGGGGTGGGACAGAGGAGATGGTGCAAAATAAAGCCGGGGGCAGAAGGCCCAGAAGGTGCCACACAGGGGTGCTGGGGGGCAGCAGGGATGTCTCGGCATCCCACGCCGGCTCCCGCCGACCAGCTGGCTCTTGGGGCAGGAAACCTCTGATGGGAGCAGGGGGACACAAGGCTCCGCACTGCGCTGACGCTGCTGCCCCGAAGTGCCGCTGGCCGCGTGGATGGCGTTCGACAGGAAGGGTTCCCACACAGCACCGTGCACCAGACCCGCCCTGCACCCACCCAACGGCTCCCAGACTCCTGCAAGGGGCCAGGAGTTGCTCTGGGATGGCTGGGCCAGAGCCTGGGGTCGTGGGGCACATCCTGAGCAAGGAGGGACCATGGGGAAGAGGAGTCTGGGGAGGGCAGCACCCATGTCCCACCCTGTCCCCCTGCCCCTGGGAGCCCCCAGCCTTCAGCAGGAGCCCTCAGTGGTCCCGGCTCTCGTGCCATCTCCGACACCCTCCCGCCTGATGGCCATCACGGCCGTTAAAATAAATTGACAAAATAAACCTAATTTGGACCGTAACTATGTTTTCTTAATCTGAAAGGAAGAGTCCTGCAGTCAATAAGCAGCAAGTCCCCAAGGGCTCTTGTTGCCGAGGAAGAATCGAGCCATTGCTATGCTAACAAGTATATTAGCTAATGAAAACAGTATTTAAAATAATCACAATATTTCTTTATTTGCATGTAAAGATGACATAATAAAAGATAATTAGCAGCATGTGAAGCAGTTCTACTACTCAATTTTCTCAGTTTAGCTAATTAATTATCTAAGTAAAATGCATCATTATGGCTAATTTTAGAAAATCTAGCAGCTGCAAGGTCATAGTGGGAACGATTTCAATTTGTAATTGGAAGAAACATGAAAGTGAGTCAGATAATCTTTTATTAGATAATAATAATAATGAATCACACGGGCATGTATATTAAGTACTTTAAGAGGCAGAAAATGCACTGAATCATTTAATAATGTCATCAAATACGCTTCCATCATGGGCTGTTTGGGGACCATGGGGACACTCAGCCCTTGTCCTGTCTGAAAGGACACGTGTCCCGGCGCCGGTGCCCGAGTGCCACGGAGGGGCTGCTCCGGGCCCCCCAGCCTCCACCCCCAGCCTGTGCCTGCTGTGCTCCGGGGTCTGGACAGCGGGACGGCCGGACAGGGCTGTCACAGTGGATCATCCTCCCGCCGGGCTGGCTGGGGGGGCCCCTGGACCCCTCTGCCTTGCTGACGGTGGAGCACCCCAAGGGCTCGCTGCAGCCCGCACACGAAGGCCTGGGGTGGTGGGGCTGTGGGGTGGCCCAGCGTGTGCTGGTGGATAACGGCTCCCAGCAGGGAGGCTGCTGGGGTGCTGGAGGCAGGTACGGTGGCACGGGTGGCCTGTGCTGGGGGAGTCAAAACCCAGCATGGGGCTGGGGCTGAGACAAGATGACCCCTGTGCCAGTGCCCATCAGACCCGTGTGCCAGCCCCGTACCCCCAGCCCCTCTGGGATATCCCTGGTGCTGGGGCTCTGCCCTGCAGGGGGGGAGCAGTTTTACCACCCAGAAGCACCATTTCCCCCGCGGCTGGTGAAGGTGGTGCTGCGATGCACTGTGGCTCCTCCTGTCCCACCGGCACTGGCTCTGGGGACAGTCCAGTGAGCCTTTCCCTCTGCTGCTGGGATGAATTGGCCCATGACCACCGTTCCCAGTAAAACCTTTGTAAGAAAACCTGGCGTGAGCCCCCGAGCCGTGGTGCATCATCTCTTCCCATCACACCCCCATCTGGGTTAAAGGCAGAGCTGGGCCCCCATGTGCACAGCAGGTGGTTTTGACACAGCACGTATAATAAAGCAGAAAATATTACTGCTCTTGCAGGAAGCAGAAAGCAGGTTTAAACCTTGTGCATGCCCCAGTGAGCCTCCACCCAGCTCCCTCGGCCACTGCCATGCTGTGGGTGCTGCCCGCAGCTTCTGGAGCAGCGTGGGGATTGAGGGTTTTCCCCCACAGCAGCACGCAGAGCCACGCGTCACCCCAGCTGCAAGCCAGGGCTGAAACCCCCTGGATGCTCCTGGTTGCCGTGGCAACATGCTGCCCTCCTCCATGATGCTGTGATGGGGCCTGTTGTCACGGTGATGACCCAACCCACGCCCTGCCAATGTGGCGGGTGGACACCCCAGTGTCACTGGCACAGCCCAGGGACATCCCAGCAGCATCTGCCCGGCCTGGGGACACCCCATCAGCACCCACAGCCCAGGGACAAACATGGCACCTGCACTGCCTGGGGGACACCCCATCCACACCCACCACCAAAGCGGGTGCACTGGAGGACGCCTGCAGCCATGGCTCAGCCAAGCTCCACCTTCAGCCTCTTGACAGACGCATGTTCACTGCCAGCAGCCAAATAATATTTTTTCGGCTTAAAGCAGTAACTAAATTACATTTCACCCTGGAAAATTATTTGTAATGCAACTTGGGTCCATTTGTGGTCAGAATTAGCCATGCTGCAGCAAGAAAAACAGGTGTATTGGGCGTCAGTGCGTGGCGTTTCCCCTGCTTCTGCTTGGCAAGTTTATAGGAATTGAGCTGATGAAGAGGATGGTGGAGTGCACTGGGGACGTCTCCTCTGCATCCCCCCTCCACTCGCCCAGGCTGGGCAGGACACGGGGTAGAGGATGGCTGCAGGGTACTGCTGGCTGCTGCACATGGAGGAGCTCCCCTCAATTAACAGCAAATTGGAAATCAATTCTCTTTTCTGGCCATGGCAGAGGGCGAGACTGTCCCTGGGCTGCTCTGCGCTGCAGCCGCTCCTGCCTCCATCCCTGGATCTGTTACTTCTGTTTTCACAGCAGTCACCTGCGTGGTGTCTCAAAAACGTTGCCCTGGTGCACTACAGCAGTTTCATGACTGGTTACTGCCTCAGCACCAAACACCTTTGGGATATGGGAAGAGCTTTAATTAAAAAAATGGCCACCCAAAGAGCTGCTTGGTGCTGCTCCCAGCCAGGCTCTCGTGTCCCGGGGAAGCCGGGCAGCGGTGGAGCCACTTGAGTTGCCTTTGAGCTCCTGGGCTTGCGTGAAGCTGAACTCTGGTCACCACCACACACTCACACAGCCCCCCTGCACGCAAAACACCTCCCATTGCCACCGGCTCTGCTGATGAAAAGGCACTTTGAACCCCAGGACCTTAAGTGAGCTATCCAGCCTCCCTAACCAGCGCAGGGCAGCTGATCCCAGCACCCTTCCAATGAAGGGCCCTGGGCTGGCAGGGTGCCCTCTGCCCCCAACCAGCCCCTATTCCTGCCGGGAACTCCCCCTAAGCACCCCGAGCCACCCTTTGGGGCTGCCGTGCAGGATGGGGCTGAGGCACTGGGGGTGCCATCCCACTCCTGCCAGCAGCGCTGGGGCCGGCACACGGGCAGAGCCACAGGCAGCTCCCGGCAGGAGGGTTTGGAGGCTGCTGTACCTCAGGGTCAGGCGCCAAAGCCACAGGCACCCCCACACTTGCTGACACAGCTCAGGGTGGGCAGAGGCATCTACCGCCCAGCCCGAGGCTATCAGCAGATTTATCAATAAAACTGGGGAAAAAAGCAGGGGGCTGGCAGTAGCTTTGGGGGACAAGCGCTAGTGCAGGATGAGTCTCTGGCACCCCAGGTGCAGCGCGTGGCAGGAGGGATTTGGGCTGTTGGGGACCTGCCACCAGACCACCAGCACTTCAGCGCAGCCAAGCGCAAGTTCATTTACTCGGGGACAAAGAGCTTGTCCACTTTGGGCTGAAAACCTGTGTTATGAGAACCACAGCAAAGGAAAGGAGTTTTGAGGAGCAGACGATGGCTGAAGAGCAGCTCCCTGCACAGCAGAAGCACGGCCTGCACTCCACAGAATGAAAGCTGGGGAAAAGCCACTGGGAGAGCAACGGGAAGAAGCCTGTAGTGAGAGAGAAGCCCGCAGGAGCAGGCGGGATGCACAGCAAGGACAGCCAGGATTTCCTAGCCCCCTGGGAAAGGGCTCGGCCACTCTGCCCAGTGCCTTTTGCTTCCTCTGTAGGGAAGGAGAAAGCACCAGGCCTCCAAAACTAACCCCAGAAATCCCTCTCTGCTAGTGGCCCCATGCTTTGGGACTGCAGAGAAAGATATTTAACTACTCATCGCTCACTTCTGATTCTTCAGAGGCCGGTGTGGGACCTGCCCTAACCTCCCTGGAAGCAACGTGGCAAGGAGTTGGGCAGGAGGCACCTGCTGGAGTCAGCAGAGGGGGAGGTGGCAGGAAAACCATCACTCACAGGCCCTGTTCGAGGTTTCTGCAACAAAGTTCAGAGTTTTTCTTCCAGTCCTCAGGTAAGTCAATGTGGACAGCTCACCAGAGGCTGGTGTCCCAAAGGCAGCAGCTCACGTGGAGAGCTGCTGTGAAGGTGAAGGGCCCCGCACAATGCAGGTAACTCCCAGGTTACCACCGCCTGCTGCCTCCGAAGCAAAGCACCGAGATACACAGAGGGTCCTGCCAGACCAGACCCCACAGCCCCAAGCCAGGGAACCCACAGCGAGAGCTTGTCACCTCCCTGGGGAGCTTGGCGAGCGTCAGTGGGTGGTTTGGCTCACTGGTCTGATGCTGGAGGGGCACTGACAGACCCCACCCCCCACCTGAAGCTTTCCGCGTTCCCCAGAGCTGGCGGGGTGCATCACCTGCGCCGGCCCCAGAACGCTCCCGCACCGCTGCCCAGCTCTTCTCATCCGAACAGCTGAGAAGTCAAATTCTTTATCATCAACCTGCACAGAAATCCGAGCAGTCTCTCGCACTGGCGGGACTCTGCGCTGCATTTCAAACGCAGGGCTCGATGGCAGCCGCTTCCCCGTCACGGGGTGTCACAGAGCCAGGGCGCAGCGGGGGACCCGCACCTCCGAGAGGAAACGGCGCGTTGAGCAGCAGCAGAACGTTTGCACTGCAGGAGCATCAGGTCTCCCTTTAAAAGCTGTTTCCATGTTTTCATTCCCCACACCGTTGAGATGCAACGTGATTTCCTTAAATACAAGTTGGTGCACTGTTACCATAGCTGCTGTGTAGCAGAAGGTGCACAATTTTACTACTGCTACTTCCCTGGGAAACATCTCTATTGGCTGATAATTTCAGCCAAAAGCATTGGAAAATATTAGAAATTAACAACCACAAAGTTACTAGATAAGAATCTTTAAAATTTATTGGACTAATTGTGTTACATTCAATATTTGATGTGTTTCTTCTGGACAAAGAATTGGCATAAATACAAACAAGCCTTTGTGTGCCTTCCCTAAACAAGTAAGAGGTAAAGTACTAGAGACAAGGGAACATAGTTCACATCTTCGTATTTACATTTTGCCTTTACTTTACAACTTAGCGCCAGGAATATTTACAGAAAAATACAATAAGAACAAAAAGATCATGTCTTGGCAACATACAGGAATTCATACAAATCGTATATGACTTGAAGCACGTGATATCTGGCATTCTGATTTCTAATTGCTCCTGCTAAAATCCATGTGGAAAAAGGTCTGTGTTTGCCTTCAAAGACATCACTCAATTACACAACCATTAAATCACACCGAATTTGTCTGTTAGATTGAAATTTAGTTCTCTCATCTCTCTGGGCACGCAGAACCTTGCAGGAAAGAAATGCAGTCCCCTCCGGAGAGCCCTGCACATGGAGCCAGCGGGCAGCGAGGGGCTGCTCTGCCCTGTGGCCTCACGCACACGTTGCTATCCACATAGACACCTTAAGTTCCACAGGCACCATCCTCCCCGTCTCCCGTTCGCTCTAAGGTTGTAATGCCTTTTTAAAGTACCTTTAAGAAAAATGCTTTTTGTTAAAAGAGCCTTAAGGTACTAAAATTTCTGTAATTTCAACACTGTGTTTAACAAGGTGACAATGGTCCCCCCTCTTTCTGCACCATTAAAAGGATGCCATCATTTAAAGCAGAATTATGAACCCAAACAGAAAGGTCTTATGGAGAAAGTCTCAGTTTAGTTATCCTGCAACACTCGCAGCTGAGCTTTTGCAGCACTGTGTTACCTGCCGAGTCCAGACTAACGTCAGGCTATGCACAAGCAAGCGGTTGGTACTCGTAACCCCCGATGAACAGGGACACAAACCCAGGCCACGCAAGCTGTCAAGCTGAAAACTCAATACAGCAGTTTGTGATAAAAAAAGGTCTGGATTCTTGACTAGCATTCTCACAATCACAACTGAAATAAATCTTGTTTGCTCTAACCCTTTTGGGGGAAAAAAGCTTAAGACTGTATCCTTCGGTACATCAGAGCCATCAGAGTTTGGCCACTGACTTCGACAGGACAAGAATTTAATTCCCAAATTGGTGTTTTACATTTTATTATGAAGTTTGAGACCTCTCTGTGCACAGGGGAAGAAGGGACACTCCTTGAAGACACCTTCCACTGGCACAGGTCTGCCAGGGGCACTTGCTGCTGCAACCGACATCCAAACCAAGTGGGATGGCAACACGTTTCTGTAATCGCAACATTTTTATGCTAAACTGCAACTTTCTTGAAGGTTCACCTTTCCAGATAGCAACACCCAACACTTACGGCCAGGTCACACCACTGGAGTGCAACGCGTTAACCAGCCGGTTTTACAAATCAGATGAAGCACGTTATAAACACCCACTGCCCCAGCAGTGTCTGCAGAAGTTACCTTCTTTCAAGACTTCTGAGAAGCTGCATTGCGTTCACAGCTGCTACTGCTCAACTGGGTGCCATACCCATGTTTTAGATGAACATGGAAACAGACCCAGGACTATTCTTCAGCCAAGCACAGGCCTTCTGAAAAAGTAAATTTTCAGGCAGTCCATTTGGCTATCTTGGAGTCTGCAGAAAAGATCCAGGGTTTCCCCAAACACATCTTTATGTTACTGGCTGTACCCGAACGCCTGAAGGCAGTATCTTGTGCAGCTCATGACTATCTAAACCAACGACTTCGCATATAACATACGCTTAGCTACGGTATGTGGGTTTTGTTGTTACGTTATTGAAGATGTGCAGACATTTGATTGCTCAGTACGTTTGTTACACATGCATTGATCATGCCTTTTAAATCAGTGGACTAAAGTGTGTTTGGCCATTAATTAGATCCAATAGGTACATACAGAATGTGGGTAAATTTAGGGTCCGTGCATTAAATTGATGCTGGCAAGAGTTTGGCAGAGGAATGAAGCTGTCCAGGTTTCCCAACATACCCAAACGCTGCCTTGCGGCTCCTCCTGCCCTCTGCAACCTGGGCACCACACAGCGTGGGCCAGCCATCATGCTTACTTCTGCTGGAGTTGTCTTTATGTGGTTTCATTTTTCCACTTGTGATTCATCTGGATGAAAATCCAGAGCTCCTGAGTTGAGAGGCCAGTGTGCTTGTCCCCTACAACTGGCACGTCACCCAGAACCCCTTTGGTTAACATCCTGAAAGTCCTTTCACGCATATTTTTAGGGGCCTGTATTTCCATTAACTCTTTGTGAAAAACCACAAGAAAAGACAGGAGCAGGGTATGCCCTTGGCAGGTAGGTTGTAACAAAACAATTAAGACTGTTTCAGGCCAGAACTGTTGCAAGAAGTAACTCAAATACCAAAATTAAATGACTAAGAGGTATTACTGCAAGGCATATTAAAAAGCTAATAAAACCACTTCTGGAATAACATGAGGAGCTCCCCAAATTCCTGCACACACTCATAACTCTTACATTACCTGCTCACTGGTAGGAAAAGGACACGTGCTGCTGCCAGTGATCACAAACTGCATCTACCCGGGAGCGCCAGCGATGATTCATTACTGCAACACGAGTTAAGATTGTGCTGGGAGCCTGAGAGCGCTCCCAAGGCTGCCAGCGCCCACTGCAGCTTTTATATTCCCAATATTAAATTTGTAGTTGTAAACATCTTTTCCCAGCACATCCTTCAAGTCCCGAACACATGAAATCCAGTCTGAAAATGAAAACTTCTGACCTAGGTGAAAGGGAACCACCACTGCTGAGCATGAGAAAGCACAGTGGATTCAAAACAGTTTTAACTCCAAAGGGGCTTTCATGAAATGGCAAGTTAATGGGAAGAAAGAAGAATTTTTGAATTTTCTTTTTGAGTCATTTTAGTCTGTTTAACAGGAGCTTCTGAAAAGTGTTGTAGAAGCTGTGAAAACTGCCTATGCTATAAATATCAGGCAGGAGACAGTCCCAGAATCTCAGATTTCAATCCAATGGAAGGAAAGCAAGTGATGTTTATGCTTTTTATGGAAATGGTGAGTAGGTGATACAGATACTTCAAAATAAATTAAGTAGCTGCATAAAAAAATTTTTTTTTTTAAAAAAATCAAGCTACTAAAATTAAACGTGACATTTTGCAACAGACCTGAAAGTCATAACCTTGTTTTTATATAACCAAGAGCTCTTATCTAGTAACAGATTATGTTGGAAAGTCAAGTAATTTCAGGTGTTGTTTGTTGTCAGCATGACAAATCTCGTACGTAGATGGACTCACTCCCAAACACAGAGGGAACTGTAAAATGCAGCATCTTGGCTATGAATTTCATGACCTGATGTTTCCAAGCAATCTTCCTCCTCTTGCTTTTGGTACACAAATTGGTTACAAGCAGTGAAGGATCTTCTGTTGAGCTCTGAAGGGGGCCTGAAAATGTCTTTAAGTTCTTGCAGGGATAGTTAATGCTCTGGAACAGACTCTCTCCTCAAAGGAGAGATCCTGCTCCCTTTCTCCTTTAACATGTGGGTGTAGCGAGATGTCTGAAGGCAGGTTTGTTTGTATTTTGGTTTCATCCTTATATGCAGAGATGGCTTCATTTTGATTGTTTTCCCTCTCACAGAATGAGACACTTACAGTTCCTAATTAGCCTGGAATAGATGATTGCGTGAAGAGATTATGTTGCTAGCATCCAGGAAGACTGGAATTAAGTCATCTTTTGAGGGTAGGTGAATTAAGTCAATATCCCAAACTGCCATGTTTTGGATTCATCTCTCATTCCTCCCACATGGTATCTGCTGACTTGTGCTAGAATATGATTTCCTGAATTCCAGAGTGCTGAGGAAAATTGTTGTTGTTATTTAACTGTTTTCATTACTGTAGCCACCAAGCTCTGATCTAATTGTCCTGGAAGGATAATGACCTAAGGGTTGCAGTTCTTGAGCCCAACCTCCTGGAAAAGTGAGGTATAAAATTCTGGCTCCAGCTGCCTGTTCCGGTATTTATTGACAATGTCTGCTATTTTCTGTTTTCGGCGGACATGTGGGGGGTTGTACGAATCGTTTTCCAGCCTCTTTCTCCGACAGATATTTATTACCGTCTGCCTCACTAAAAAACCTGAAAAAGAAACAGTATTTGAATCAAATTTAAACAAATTCAAGTCTGTGTCCCTTTGCTGGCTTCACAATTACAGACACTTCTGGGTTCTGTCCCATCTAGAAACCCATCTTAGTCAATGAGTAGTTGATAACAGATAGTAGTTGATGACAGATAACCATGGTCCCCAGGCTTGTAATGACATTTTACTGTGAAAATTGAATAAGAAAGGGATTAAGTCAGTGGTACCCTAAGCTGGCTGGAGGAGGATGAAGGTTTCTCTGCTTTGCCAGAGCCAAGCAACTGCCCATAACAGCACCCTCAGGACCAAGAGGGGAAAGAATCCAGGCAGCTAATACAAGAATTGCAGTGCTACAGCCCCTGGCCATGCTGCACCAGGACATGCAGAGCTTGGCGGGCCCTGAGGTTGGCCTGGGTAATGTCAGGGGAGCTTTCAGGATGAAAACAGTACCCATCAGTACTTTTTTCCAGCAGGAATTGCAGAGCTTTCCCCTTGGAACAGGGGATGACGAAAGACTTGATGGCTTGTGCTGGAAACAGGTTTCTCTTCCCCACGCTGCTCTGCCACTGTTACCTCTCTGTAACTCATACTGCTGTTTATGGGAGGGAGAAGAGGTCTGGGAACCAAGCAGTAATATTTGGTCAAAGCTGGCAGTGGACTTTATCCTGTTTTATTCTGAAATGAAGTTCGCATGCCTCTAATAACATGCCTGTTAACCCCTCTGCTGTTTCACAAGCACTCTCTTACAGGCAGAAACAGTGTCTTCCTTATTTAAAGGACTTGATTCCTAACTGCACAAAACCCACATCTGTTGAACTTAGAGACAAGACAAATTTCATTATATTAATAGTCATGATGCAGCTGAAAAGTCAACCCAACTCTAGGAAAACACACCTGATTCCTTTTCAGTACAAGCCATTGTCATCAGCTGAATTCACAAATGTTATTTAAAGGCCCAGTCTGGCTTCCATTTCCCAACCAGTGAATTAAGCAAGCAAAAACCAGAACCTGAAAGTCACCCCCAGCAGACACCTACAATATTAGTTTTATGGTTACGCACAAGTATCCTACTGTTCGTTTGTTCGTTTTTCTCTGTCTTGTGAATTGCTCTCCCTGGAGCGAGATTTCCAGTTACTGAAGCTATAGCTGCACAGATACCAAGGCCGACCCATTAATCCATTCAGGAACACAGGAAAAGGCAGATGGCACACACAGACCCCGTTAACACGTCTGCAGAGCAGGTTAGGTATTTTCATTGAACACATTAGAAAAATTCTTAATTGCTGTGGCTTTTAATCGCCATCCAGCTTCTAAAACAGAAGGAACAAACCCAGCATGCCAGCACAGTCCAGAAAGTCAGCAGTACCTTCTGGGAGTCAACTAGCACCAGCACCTCGGCTCTCGATGCTGAATGTTAGGGTCACATTTCTGATCTCTTATCTAAAGAACAGGCATTTACCTTTTCCCTCCACCACTACTAGTTCCAACCCTTCACTTCTCTCCTACTACAGGTGCAGTGGAGCCCTGCTATGCTGTCAGCTAAGTGCTGACCACCTGCTCCCTCTGCTGTTCCCACTACCACTGTTGCTGCAAAAAGCATGCTTTTATTTTGTTCTGCCATGCCCAATATACTTTTTCCAATGAAAAATTATATATCTGCAAAATACATGGTCTGGAATTACTATTAAAACCAAAATATCAAAACATGAGTGCTCCTAAAAGTCTTTAGCTTACCAAGAGCTCTCCTACTGACTATCATTCCATCCACCAGTGGGATAACCATATTGAATTTCCCAGTTGCTCCTTGTAGTTTTATCCTGAATAAACCAGTGTTTAAAGGATGGATGAAGATCACAGGAACTTCCTTCTCAGGAACAGTAGATCTTAAGGGAAAAACCACAACTGTTAAATTAGTTTTATAGCACTGTTTCAATTAATCTATACATGAAAAATGACCACTTTAAGTGTTAAAAGAATGTTAAAAAAAAATCTCTTGTGGCTAAACCAGTGGGACTCCTGTGTGCATCCTCTGGACTTTAGAAGGGTTATATCAACTGTACTGTTTCTATGATCTTCTTTCACCACAGATTTTGAGAGTCCTGCAGACAGGGCTTTAAGCCTCACAACATGTATGCAGCATTAACCGCCTCACAAGGGAGTAAATCAGGAGGGAGGCTAATCATAGACTTTAGATAAAAGCTACACATTTTCTGTTCCTTAATTTATGTTTAAACTGCAGTGGTGATATGAAAAGCTCTTTCGTTTTTTCAACAAAAAAATCCAGTGAAGAAACTCATCTGTCTTTTTAACATGACTGCCTAGAGTTTTCAGGGTTGTCTGCGAAAGCTGAAGAATGCAAATAGTCTCAGTTGTGACTTGTAAAGTGCAGCCTAAACTGTTGTCCACAAGAATCAAGAAAAATAATGAAAATAAAAGCAGTCTTACCTTAGGGAAGTGCTACTATTGGCTGTAGTTTCCACGCCAGTGCTAGTCTCAGACACCAGATCAGGGAGGGGGAAGTTTTCTGTAAGAGGAGGATGAACTGAATAAAAGTTTATCTACCTCAGGTTTTGGGGTTTTGTTTTTGTACAAAGAAGGATTATTTATCATCAGCCAAAACCACACAGTCCTCAACCATTTATACCATGGATATTCTTGATAGCAGTACAAAGTCTTTGTTTTTAAGCTTAAGCATTCATGGAGCATATAGACACACCTCAGCCATCCTGTGCTCAACAGATTAGGTAACACATGCCCCAGACCCTCAATTCTCTCCATCCCAAAGGTCAAAATCTCTAGAGGAACAGTGAAAGCAGGAAGGAGGTGAAGTATTTCAATCACAAAAAGAGCTTTCAAATTATTATCCAACAGCATCTTCACCTATCCACAAGTAATCAGCCTCAAAAATGGTGCTAGGAATTTCAAACGATACCACCGCTCACATCTGCAGTTCCCTTCAGCCCTGCCCAACACGGCATCTATCGTTCCTCAAATCCAAGCTCTGTAGATCCTCGCCATAACGTACAACTCTGCTGCCATGCACTTGGTAACGAGTGAGTGGATAATGGAGGTGCAGAAGGAGTTACTAAGAACTCTGATCCCTGGAAGGGGATGTGGCACTTCCTGTTATCTTGTTTAGGGGCAGGCACTGAGAGATGTTGAGTCGTTCACAAAAGTAGAGTTCAGACAGGACAGTGCTGCCGCCTCTTCCAGCAGGAAGAGTATAAAGCCTGCAAACACCTTCTGTCATCAGAGCTGGGATACTAAGAGTACACAAAAACTGCAGGTAGCAGGAGAGCATGGAGGGCTGTGGGAGTACTCTGAGATAGAGCCAGAGGGAGGGCAGGCAGTTGGCACAGGGGCACTAGCCTAGACTACAAAGTGCCAGCAAAGATATAGCAGAAGCATAAGGCAAAAGCCAAGAATGTAAGGAGCACAAGGCAAAGCCTCTGGGCTAGGAGCCACTTTCAAGATTCCTGCCCCCACCAATCCGACTGCCATGCTTACTGAACCTCACAAACTCATTTCTTCAGCTTCAGGCCCAGAGCTCTGGGAGATTCCTACAGCTGCTGAAAGAAGCAGCCAAGCAGAAACAAGCATGTGTGGCACAGTTGCTGCCTCTGCAGTGAGCTGGCTTTAGCTGCCACCCAAGAAAGAAGTGAGTCAGGGACACCAGTTTTGGAACTGAAGCAGCTGAGGGAACACCCTCTGGGCCAGTGTCTGGATAAGGAAATGCTGCTGCAGGACTTGGTGTCTGCCTCCTGATCCCAGATAAGTTCCAAGGGATGTGCTGTGGACAAAATTGTTGATCTGAGAATTTACACCTACACTTTACAGGAAGCTTCCTCTTGATTGCTCCCATTCTCTTGGTTGCTTTCCTCTGGGAGGACCTAGGGCTTAATTAAGGCTCACCCTTACTGCCAGACTGGGAACCAGGATTAGAAATCAAAGCTAAAATATAGTATTGGTTACTGGCCAGTGTTACAGACTCTGCTGGGCCAGGCCAGTACAGAGAGGCTCTCGCACAGCACTAAACTCAGGCCATGGCTTAGAACCAACACACAAGAAGCTCTTGAGGACAAGGACTCCTCAAGTCTAGCAGCCAGCTGCCCACCATTGTCCATGCCATGGCTGTAACAGGATGGGCAAAGCTGGGTCTCTCCCGGGTCAGTCAGTACCCAGAGTCAAGAGAGGAAATACCAAACTAAGAAACATTAAGTTGTATGAGGAGCAGGACCCTGCTTGAACTGAGGTGCAGAAAGCTGGACTGCATAGCATGAAACAGGCACCCCAAGCAGAGAATAAATGAGGCCTCCCACAAGACAGAACACAACGGAAAGTTTGAAAGGTACCATCAAACTGTGAAGGATGATGATCCCTTCAGCACAGAAGCAGCAGGTGTCATAAGCAATTTTTTTTAAAGGAAGAACAACAGATTCACTCTGAGGAGACAGCAGCTGAGGGGAACTCAAAAACAGGGGTGCACACTTGTCTTGTGTGTTAAGCTTAAGAAGGTGGTACATGACAGCATTTCACACGTACTGTCAGAGCTAAAATAATCTCCAGACCTACATGCCACTGATTTATGTACAGCACTCAAATATCAAAGAACTGTTTTAGAATCTTAAGTGTCGGTTACAGACATTAATATGGATTTAGCATTTTATAGAGGAATGGAACAGAGTTTTTCCTCTAGTTCCTGCCCTGTTCTTACTTTAGCAAATGATAAAAATCTTCTACGCACCTATATCATCATAACGTTCCACCCAGACCACATACACTTTGGTTTCAGGTCCCATTGGTGGAATGGTCCGGCCCTGAGGCACCCTCTTGGATCTGGAAGTAGGACTGAGCTGTTTTGAACAAAAGGGAAGAGCAGCATTTGCAAACATCCTGAGTCCAGTAATGCATCCAACAAGCATTTCCACAGTTGCTCCTTAGACAGGTACAACCTCTGCCAACTACTGACATGGGGCAGCTGCAGTGGAACTACCCACTGAGAAACAGTAATCCAGGTCTCCACAATATTTATATTCAACATAAATTAATAGATTCAATCTTATAATACTGGTTCAAGTTTTTCTCAATGTTCTCAAAGATCTTAAATCAGTAACAGAATATACCTTTGGAAGCTAATGTTATACAAGAAGTAAGCAGTTGTAAATCCTTTGCTAACTGTTACAGCAGTTCATGGTTTTCTGCTTTGCTACCATACAAAAGCAGCTTCACATCTGATACTTCAGACACGACTGACACATTATTTTAAACTGGGTAGGTATGAAAAGTGTTCATGTCTATCTGTCCTAAATTTCCAAGCATTGATTTGAATCTGAATCATGTTGTAAATACTGCATATAGTCTTTCTTGCAGGCATTTCAAGATTTCAGTATGCATTAGTACTTAGCATGCTTAAGTTTATATTTAATAAATGTAGTCTTGCAATCTCTTATTTGCAGGTGCAAGTTCTGGCAAGACCAAAGCAGATGTTGAAGACTAATGGCTAGGAACAAGTAGCTCCAAGTGCTAGAAAACCAAATCATGTATTATCAAAAAATGATGTAGCATTGCCAGTGTGCTTCTTGCAAAGGAAAAAAAAAGCCATTTTTCAATGCAAGTTTTGCCTTACCCGCTGGGAGGGATTAAGATTGTCTGTATGACTGGGGAAGAGTTCAAGTGTCAGAGACGGCTGCTTCAATATTCCTGGCAGCAGATCCATGTTGGAGTCGCTCTCTTGGTCAGAGACATTGCTTTCCAGTGAATCAGCTGTAAGCCAGAAGAAGAAAGGTGGGTTTTGTCTTTTCTGCCAAAAAAATTAAGCTGTCATCATAAGTAAGGTTTTGAAATTAAAAAAGGTTTTAAGGTTTTTGAAACTAATCGTATACAGATTTATGGTCAAGTCAATATAGCACTGGGAGCCGGAGAAGATTCAGCAGTGGACAACTGCCAGTTATTCCAGAACAGACTGCAGTTAAAGCACTCCCTATCGATTTAAAAGTGTCCCGTCCATTTCCTATGGAATACAGCTGCCTCACCTTCCTATAGCTATCAGCCCTTTTATTCCAGGGAACTTCTGCACACTGGTTTTTAGTGTGAAAAAGATGTCATGAAAGCTGTTGCTCACCTACATAGCAATTGTGCATGTGCTCCTCCACGTGCTGCAGGAGCATGCCATCAAGATGGAGAGGAAAAACAAAAGCATCACCAGTTGATGGTGAACCATATGCCCAGCTTATGGCACCCACGGTAACAGCAATACTGCTGGGCAAACCTGAACATATATTGAGCCTTAGACTGAGAAAAGGGGCACAGAACATCTACCATCTTACACAGGAGTCTGATGCTTAGGCTGCTGTAACAATCAGCAGCTTTCTGACAAGGATCTTGCTAGACACACTACTAGTTTGCTTGTTTAGGTTCTGCTTCTGAAAAAGCTCTCAAAAAAATGTTGTTTTAGTTTTTGTAAACAGCATGTACAAAATGATCTTACTTAAGGACTCCACTGGTGATGGGACAACAAAAGCTATTTCTGTCAGGGCATCCGCATAATACAGCACCTTCTTCTGCCCATTGAAGATACTCGCCCCAACATCTTCTGAAATAATTAGATCATCTGAAATGGACATAAAAGGGAAGTTTAGTCAAAAGGAAGCTTTACCTCTTTGTGCACTGCCTCAGGAGAAGACTTTCAACTACAAGGTGCAATCAAGGAGAAGTAGTCATGCAAATCTCATTTTAAAATGAGAAGACTTCACAGTCAAATCTCATGGCTAACAAATCAATCATTCTCAGATAAACTTTTGTTATCTTGAAGGAAATGGCATTTTGGGTTGGGAGAGGATTTATTCTGAACATGTTTCCATGGAACTGCATACCCTATTTCCCTTGGAATGAGTAGTCTAGTAAGCACGTCTGCCACATGAATTCATCTAGTAGCTATTTCTAACCATTCCCTCTAACAGACATCATTCAGTTAGTCATTACATTTCCAAAAGATTGTAACATTTATAACTTCAGTCTGATACTATTCCAGAATTTAAGCCAGTTTCTACAGACTCTCCTCTAAGTCTTTTCTTCTGCCAAGGAGAGTTAGAAAAAGGCTCTTTTGAACCAAACCCAATGCAAGAAAGCTCCTTGTTCTCAGCCCCCATTTATTACCTCATCACAGCTGGCCAGTACGTCAGGTCTTCACAGTACAGAGAGAACACAGCTCTTTGGTCAAGCCATGCTGTAAGTAAATTACAACACCCCCTGTCTTTTCCTTCCCCATACTGCCTCCAGAAAGACGAGCAAGGACTTTAGGCTGAATTATTTCTCCAATCCAGTTTGCAGAAGGGTTCCTGGGATAGCTGCCTCAGCAAAACCAATAGAGCAGTGAAACGCAGTACGCTAACCGAGAGGTGGGCAGAGACACACAGGAGCCTCAGGGCCATGCTTCACCATCAGGGAAGCAGCATTCCTGTATCTCCAGTCCATAGCTCTCTGGGAGCAGCATTACAACCTGAACCCAACTGTTTAAGAGCTTCTTTGCTTTCGGGGGTGTGCAGGGAAACAAAACTAAAGCTATGCCTGTGAAGTTAATCATGGCTCACTGGAAGCTATTCTAGAATCACAGAATTGTTTAGGTTGGTAAAGACTCTTAAGATCATCAAGTCCAACCCTTAACCTAACACTGCCAAGTCCACCACTAAGCCATGTCCCTAAGCACCACATCTACATGGCTTTTAAATATCTCCAGGGATGGTGACTAAACCACTTCCCTGGGCAGCCTGTTCCAAGGCTTGACAACCCTTTCCATCAAGAAACTTTTCCTAATATTCAACTTAAACCTCCCCTGGCACAACATGAGGCTGTTTCCTCTTGTCCCATCACTTGTTACTTGGGAGAAGAGACCGACACCCACCTTGCTACAAGCTCCTTTCAGGTAGCTGTAGAGGGTGATGAGGTCTCCCCTCAGCCTCCTTTTCTCCAGACTAAATCCCCCCAGTCCCCTCAGCTGCTCCTCATAAGACCTGTGCTCTAAACCCTTCACCAGCTTTGTTGCTCTTCTTTGGACAAGCTCCAGCACCTCAATGTCGTTCTTGTAGTGAGGGGCCCAAAACTGAACATAGTACTCAAGGTGCAGCCTCACCAGTACACCTGTACTCATGAGTACAGGGGGACAATCACTTCCCTAGTCCTGCTGGCCACACTTGTTCTGATATAAGGCAGGATGCTAGATGGGTTTTTAATCACCAGCCATCCACAAAGAGAAAATACATTTAATGAAATAAATAGCTTTAGTGACGGCAAAGATTGGAGAATACAAAGCAAGCAGTCTTTACAAGGTGGTCCAAGTCTCCTTTAAATCTACCATTTTTGGGTTTTAGCCATTGCTTGCTAAAGGTACGACTCCACTCATGGATTTGTCCAACAGCAGAACCAGACTAGAAGTAGCCCACCCTCCCTCCCATCCCTGAATGCTTTTTCTGTTCCTTCTTCCCCCAGTTTGTTGAATTAATTCAACTATTCGGCAGTCTGATCTAATCCAAATGGCTGAAAAAAATCCAAGTTAAAAAGCCCACATCAAAATAGATTACCTTGCTAATTCAGGGCACTGCCTTCTGCACAGCCATACTGACAAAGCCAACCGCAAAGGGAAGGGAGAGGGCTCTGCCTCTGACTAAAGCACAGTCTGACCCTGTCCTCAAAGGGAAATTAAACTAAGACCTGGCCATTTTGTAACCTCTCCTGACTTGATCAGAGAAAGCCACACCTCTCTTCTCTTAACCTCTCCCCAACATTTCAAGCCTTCTACCATTTGTAGCGTTATTCTACAATAAAACTGTCCAGTTACGGGTGAGGAGCATTTCTAAGGCGCAGTGAAGGGAAAGCAGAGCAAGAATGTTGCTTAAGCAACTGCAGCAGTAATGGTGTTGCACCTGATGCAAATGCCAGGTCAAAGACATTGAACACGTTGGACCAGCCTGTTCCATGCCTTTGTGTGGCCCACAGCAGAAGGCTGAGGTTCTGAAGATCACCAGGAAAAGATCTGGCCCTTGGGGTAGCGACCATGTACCGCACTGAAACCAAAGCAGACACTATCAGAAGCCCAGGTAACCCCACTAAGTTGTTCAAGGCAGAAAAACTAACCCAACCTCCAGTTCACCACCCTGGGATAGCAATTCACTACCCTGAGGATCATTTTTGTTGACAGAATAGGAAGAGGATGGTATATGACAAGCCCAGAGGAGGAATTGTTCTAGCAGAAAAAAGTAGAGTAAATTAAGCAGGACAGAAGAGCTGTGTGTGGGCTCCAACCACCATGATCTACAAACAGCAGCTTGTTTTCATTACTTCCCACCAAGCATAATTACAATTCTAGCTTGTTAGTTAACATCTCATTCTAATCTACTTACAGAACACTAAAAATTGCACAGTATTTCAAGTTTATTTGCCAATATGCAGCACAATCTGAATCTGATTTCACCTGAATACTGGTTATGGATAATATATTAAAGACTCATCCAGTCTGCTAAAGTACAGCACAGAGGCTCTATTTTTGCTCAGGCTCCTCCCCACAATATACAGACATTAGTTTTCCTTACTTTGACTTGAAGCTTAATCTAATATTTACACATTCCTTTCTAGTAGACATCTGCATTTATAAAAAAGGCATTTTAATTTAATATCACACTATTTACTATGTCTTACCTTGTTCAGTTCCTTCTTCATCACTGCAGTTATTGATTGACCAGCTTGTTGAGACATGGCCAGTCCACCCAGGGTGCTTCCCCACATCAACGGACCAGCCAAGAGACAACAAGAACTCCAGGAAGTGTGGCTGGACAATTCTGGAAGACTCCATGTTCTTCAGGATCTGAAACCACCAGCAGCACAGTGGTAAGTACACGAGACTCCAGGAAGCAGCTCTCTTCCTCCTCACTTTAATTAAAATTTTGTGTCACCAACATGGTTTTGATCAAATACAGCTATTCAGTAAGCCTGGAACCCCAGACTTTCTACATGGATACTACTCTCTGCTGCCCAACATCCTCCCATTCTGCTTGGCAATGTTCCATTCGATCAAACTCGTCTTTCTGCCATCATTGTCAAAGCCTGTAAAGCAGTTTAACTGCCAGAAACAGCAATTTTGAGATTTATCCACTCATCAGGGATAAACCACTGAACTGTTCAGGGCAGAATCTGCATTAGCACCAAACATACCATGAGAATTTTCTGGACAATTTTCACTACTAAACTGAGGTGAAATTTTAGGAGAAAGTAATTTTATCACTACTCACCTGTATATGACACAGTATTTTAGAAGGCGGGCCTCCCCATACATTAAATTATGAAACAGATTTTGCAAAACAATTTTCTGCAGGATTGAGGATGTGGTTTAATAGATGTCACACTGTACTGTTCACTTTAAACCTTAATCTTACTTCTGTAAGATCTGGGATGTTTCCACATCCAAAGGCAATTTTTATCCTATTGTGACCAAGTGAAAGTTGAGACCTTCACCAAACAGCACACAAGCAGACAAGGATGATTTGTGATTTAGTCTAACAGAACCATTGGGATCTGCAGAACAGATAACACTGTGTAATGCATCCATCCTTTCTAGGCCACGTGAGAATTTGTTTTGTGGCAGGAGCATCTTTGATTTTGGCTTGTGCAGGGGCAGTACACTGGGACACAGCCTCCAGCAGAGCAGAAACTGCAGGGACAGGGATAGGCACTGGAAGAAGAGCTTCCAGACAGGCAGCTTCTTGTATCCACACGGTCCTGGCACCCCATCCTAATGCCTCATACAATATTCAGCAGTGACTAGACACACTGAATGGAAATATTACTATTATTCTCATTACGGAGCGCATTGAAATCATAGCTATGCTTCAGAACGAATTAAGTGCAGTTTAGAAGAAATTTGAGAAAATAGGCAAGCTCGGGCTTTATACAACTATATGGCTTTATATCTGAGCCCATTACAAAAATTTACAGTAATGCAAGGACAAGGGAGTACTTTGAAAGGACATCTAATGATGTGAAGTATAATGATGTAAAAAGTGCGTAGGCGGTTTCATTACCCTGTATAAATAAATGCCATGAGACCCTTCTCAACTGCAAAAGCCTACCACCACAGAGAAATACTTGGGCCTAATGCAAATAACCAGCAGGCTAGATGCCACTATTCTGGGCTGTGCAGCATCAGGTAAAACACAGCTGACACCACTCCTTGTGAAAGGACAGTGGGTCACCTCTCAGAACAGAATGGGGTCCTGAGCTCAAGAACTGGCATGAACTCACACACGTGGAGATGGCTCAGTAGGACCAGGCAGCCAGTCCTACTCAAAGCAGAAACCATGTCACAGCTTGGCTTTAATCTCCTCATCTCTTGATTGTTAATACTGATAATGAAACAGGACAGAAGTCACAGGTCTTTGCAAAGATGGGAGCAGTATCAGTATCTCACTCAGCTCAGGTCCATGGAGACGAGTATGTTATTCACTTGACTGCCACTGTGACTTCGCACAACCTGAAAGGCTTCGGAATCACAGCAAGATGTCTGGGGATCTTAAAGCACTAGTGGCACCTTTATACTGTGTCTAAATATGTCCAGAATCATCCAAATACAAGAATTACTTACATCTACATGGCAAAACCCATGTTAATTTTGTTTCCAAAGGCTGGCAAGTTCTGCAGTACTAAGAAATCTCATCTGTCTAAATCCATAAGTGCATATAACCATCAGATGGGAAAAAAAGCTTAGCAAGAGCACATTTCAGCTGTAAGGCAAACCTTGCAATATCTTGTTTCATAGATTACTTTGGAGATGGAAAGACTGTGTACTGGCTACTCTGAACTTCAACTTGAAAACACACAAACAGCACGATCCTGGTTTCAAGAATTAGTGCATTCCACACAGAAGTAGAAGGTGTTAGTGTTCTGGCAACTGTACGCGCACATAACATGAGGAGATGGCAAAATAATTTATTATGGAAGCTACATTTCTACTCTTTACTACGAGAATTATGAATGGAATGAGAAGGTGCTACAGAAACAACCTTTTCTAATGAACCCATAAGCTCTCTTAGTGAGTTTCTAGGTCACAGTCTAAAAAAGTCACAATTTAGATTTGCACAAATTAACCCGATTAACCTAATTGCATTTGAATGTAAATAGTATAATGTAAAGACTTACAAAGCAATAACACTTTCTTACTTGCAGAAAGTTTTTCATTCCTTTTACATGTGTTTAACATTAGAATCAAACTAGACTACCTGGACACTGCACATTGCTGGAACAAACTGCAACCCTTCCTGCAAGCTAAGCCAACAAATCTGAAATTAATTTCTGATATGAACCTTTGAACCCTACAAATAAGGATAATAAGGACAGAACATATAACCAAAACATTAATATATATATAATATAATCTATATTAAAAAGATGTTACAACAATCCTAAATGTGGGTAATGTACTTCAACCTACAAATGAAAAAAAGTACACAGTGCCTTGTTAGAGCTCACACTGTAAACAAACACAAAGCCCAGAACTCCTGGTTCTGATACTCCACTCCAGTCATTAGCAGTGATGCTTTGTTCACTTGAGGATTACTAGAAAGAAGGAATATAGGCTAGTTGGCACCCTACACTTTCACTTACCTCCTGGCTCGTTTTCTGGCCTGCCTTCATGTAGAAAATGAAAACAGTATCAAAAGGACGACATGGTAGTAAATCCAAGTAGCCAAGGTCATCAAAAAACCCAGGAAGAGCAGAGTCAAGTGCAATCAGGTGAGGAGGTAGACGACTGTTAGCAGGTTCCTATCCAACAGACAGAGTTCAACAGCTTAGAAAAACATCTTTCGTAACTGAAAAGGTCTTTATGGCTTCAATAATAATTCATTAAAATACAAAAAGACAATTTTCCTTTTTTCTTAAGAGCAAAATCACACACAATTTTCTGATGCAAAATAATCTTGTTACTGTAAATGAGTAACAGCAAGCATAACAGTTTGACAGTTTGTTGCATTCTACTCTCATTAAAGACATTATTTTGCCAGCAAGATGGACATAACATTTTCCTCAAAAAAAAAAAAAAGGAGTGCTAGCTACCCCAACAAAAGGAGCAGATACTTTTAAAATATCACAACTGTACAGTCACATGTGTAGTTTCATATTTGTTAACTTATATACCAATAATATAAGTACTAAGCACTTTTAGATATCATTTTTGCAAAAGCTGCATTGGCTACTTTTGTTGACAGTCTTCCAGAAGGAAATGAAACAAATAAAAGGGAGAATCCGCAGATAAGATGCAAAATTTCAAGTTAAGAATATGGATCATCTCTATAAACTGTTGTCATTTTAACTTTAAGAAGAAAACTCTACAAACTACATGTACTCCCTAGTGTTTATATATGATTAGACCACTTCAGCACAATCATCTCTGGAGCAGAACTTCTAAGGTTGTCATATTTCAGAAACTCTTAAAGCACCACCCCAAAACCTAATTCAAGCCGAGGGAATGATTTCAAGTATGAACATGTGAATGTGATAGCTTATGTACCCACTGCAAAAATAAAGATACAGCAACCTACTCAGAGCATGTTCAACTTGAGGCATGGCCTTTCACAACCACGCTCTCAATCCTGGAAGACTGCAATCCATCACTTCATTTGATTAGACTACAGCTTAACAGTAGTTGGAATTACACAGAAGATCTTACACTAACAAAACTTAGTTTTCTTCTTTTGCCAAGCCAGACCATATAGGTACTGAGGGCATTTGCACAACACTAAGAAGTATCAGGTCACCTTCAAAGCCTCTAGTGAGAGAAACCCAAAGTGAGAGAGGAACAGGCGTGCTGTCTGGAACTCCTGTGCTGGTGGTGGGGGCTTACACTCCGTGATCGGATCAGGAAAGCTCTTCTTCCGCCATTCCTCTTCACTTTTCTGGTCTATGGAAGTCTCAAAGACAATCTGCTGGGCCATGCCATTCCTCAGCTTCTCGTGACGCTCTTCGAGCTGAAAAACATTGTGTGAAATGGTGATTCCACCAAGATCGCGAAGATCCACTAAGACAACAGCCCCATCATTTAGAAAAGCTGTAAGTCACAGGTACAGCAGCAGCTGCAAGTCCACCACCAGGATGTTTACTAAAGCACTATCAACAAGGCACTGCAATGTTACAGAGTGAACACCCAAACACCCTGTTTGCATGGGAGAGCTGTTGCAAATTTACAGATCCAGTATCAGCTACAGCTTCTCCCTTCTAAGCAAACAGAAACTAAAACACATTTGGCACTGTGAAACTTTAAACTATTTGACACACACAGCCCCTTTCTCCAGGTCTCAAAAAAGTCCCTTCCGTTTCCCCAGAAGCAGCAACAAAATGCAAGTCATTGCTTCCTAGTAACACCAGGATATTAGGATCTGTAATAAACATGCTGAGCAGTGCCTCCCAAAGACTCACATCCAAGGCATTCTCATCTTCCTGGAGAACTGCACAGATATCATTAGCTTGCAGAGGTTATTATTCCATTAATACGAAATGAGTCGAGGTGAAGAGTAAAGCAGTAACACATTAGTATATGAATCATAAACAGACAAAAAAATCCAAGAACAAAATTAAGGCAGAGACTAAGTTACTTACTTCCTCATTCACAATTTCATGTAAATCAGGAATGCTCAAGTCAGCTTTCACAAAGGGGATCTTGTCCACTTCTTCAGGAAACGGGCGGTGCTTCACACTGTATTTCAATCCAACATCATTTTTAGGAGCTGGTCGAGGTTCTGGTACAAAAGTCTGACATAAAAGGGGGATAGTTTTTACATTCGAGGCATTGTGCCACTAGACAATACTTTATTATAATAGATGGAAAACGTTCCCTCCCTCCTCACCACCAGAAGTACACTAATCCATTAGTGAGAGGTATCATTAAAAAAACATTAAAGTACTTTAAGCTAATAGACTTGTATTAAAACTGTGGCCGTACATTTTAAGAGACACAAATCTGCCCATTCTGGTGGCTGCACTCCTGGAACCTATGAACCCTGCTCACCATCTAACCTCTAGCAGCTGCAAATCTCAATAAAATTGGCAAGTTTACATGGCAACATCCTATTTTCAGCCCATTTTAACTGACTGAGCGAAAGCTACCAACTGTTTGAGAAGGCTCCATTTTAACCCTGCTGACTATGATGATCACGAGGAGTCAAGCTGAGAAGTCCTGGATGAGAACAGCAGCAACGCTGTGGGTCAGGAGTGAGAGGCACTGCCAGAATATCAAAGGGGTTGCATGATGTATCATAATGCAATTTTGACCTTGTTACTACATTGTACTCTAAATCATTAGTAATTCCTTCAAAACTTGATGTTACCAATGAAAGCAACAAATGATGTAGGTGCAGGTTTGCAGGTGCATAAGGTCCAAGCAAGCAAGACCTTTAATTACATTTTGAGTGCTGCTTTATAAATTTATTTACTACCAATTACACTGCAAAAGGGCAAAACCATTAACATTACAGTTACAGAATGCCTTTAAGTTGGAAAAGTTCCCTCAAAACTGGTAAGAAGGTCAGCAGTCAGGACATGACTACTTTGGTGTGGGAGGCACCACACTTGGACTGACACTATTCAGCAAAACAGCTCAGCTTCAGTGACAGCACAGCTCCAAAGGCATCACAGATGGTCTTCCCAAAGCCTGCTTTGTGGAGACCAGACTCATCTACATGTGAACATAACAGCTGGACTGACAAGCCCTCATTTCGCTGCATTATTATTTTCTTTATTTTACTGAGGGGCATGTGAAGAATTTGAAGATTTAGAGAAATTCAGAAACAGACAAATTTTGGTAACAGAAGGCCATGCTCCACTAGACAACTGCAATTAGAAGTTTTACTGTAAAATGAGATTGAGGTATTTCTCCTCCACTATTCCTCTCCAGAGCCATTCCAGAGCTCATCTGGATTATTTGTTTTACAGCAGGTTTACAGCCATCTTTGCAACATTGGGCCTCGCAGCTTGACTAACTGTTCTCTCTGCAGCATCTCATTCTACACCTCCAGACTTCGCTCCCTCTGCTGCAAGGGCTTTGCCTGGCATCCTAAAATCAGCACCAACACTCATGCCTACACACTAAATACACTGTCCATTGTCCCATCACCTCAGAAGATGTTTTCAGAAAAAAACAAGGAGACTGCCCCCTCCCCTTAAACAAGTCTAGAAGGCAACAGTAATTTCACAGCCTGTATTTAATATTAATCACAAGTCATAAAGAGTCACCAGAGATGTGTCACATTACCTACAGCTAAAGGCCCCGTGGCTCAGCCTTAATGTATAATCACCAGCTCTGTGGGGCTGTCTCACATTAGTAGAATTTCTGCTGAACATCTCTAAGTTAAAGATTTCTTTACGGGCTTTGATAGAGACCTTTTGATTTGCTTTCGCTCCTCTTGGTAAAAGACAGAGTTGCTGGGCCCATGCAAATCTTCCAGATGTCCCACGGATCAAAACCGTGACAGAGGGGAAAGAGTCATCTGCAAAGCACATGTGTTAAGAAGAAAATAGTACATCATCATAAATTGCAAGCAGTTCACTGTGCAATAATTTAACCAGAAAGAAACACAGACATGATGACAGAGGTTTTGTTTTCAAGGTTAACTCCTCCCTGACCCTGAGCACAATTCCTAGTGAGACACAAGCAATCCTCCCCTCTGCACCAGGGAAGTACTAGTCTACTTTGTGGTCTGTCAAGTAGTTGCCAGGTCAGTTTCATCATTAAAAGTAACTTTCATTCAAATTCATGCAGATCACTGTTTCTCCCCAGATTATCTCCAGGAAATGAAATCAGATTGTCCAGCCACTGCCTGTTTAGGTGAGACATACGGAGACACAGTTTCCAGGATCCTTCCATGACTTTCTGTAAAGGTCCCACACAAATAGCAGCAGTAAGAACAGTGGAAGGACAAGAGATAATGGCCAAATTATGACAGGGGCAGACTTCACAACGTGGAAAATTTTTCACCACAAGGAATAAGGACACAGAGAAGCTGTCCTCATAGGTCTGCAAGAACAATGTCAGGTTGCATTGCCCTGGTCTGAATTCAGTATTGACCTTGTTAGGAGCAGGAGGTTAGACTGCAGATTCCTGAGATGCCTTTCAACTTGCACAGTGATGGTTTTAACGTTACAGGGATTTCAGTCTTCCTTCAAGACTTAAAAGCCCATCCATATTAGCCACTTTAGAAGAGGGATCATCATACCTTTACAGCTATTCTTTTTAATATTATTTATTCTTTTGTACACATAAACCACAACCTGACACCATCAGGTACCTAGCAGGTATATATTATATTATATATTCCTTCTCCACTATTTCATGGGAAGTAGAGTGTGACACAGCTACATAAGCACACATAGACAAACCAAACCAGCTCCCCACAGTCACCCACTTCAGTAACCTCCCTCAAAAGTGATCTGACAGACTTGTGCATTACTGCAATTAATCTTGTAATTCAAAGGGGATTTGTAAGCAAGTTATGCACAGCAAGAAAAGATAATCTAATTTGAGATTCTAATAGCTTTACAGGATTCCTCAGTAATGCATTTAGCAGAGGCAGAGGAACGATGAGAACTGCTCAGCCGTTCTAGTGTGCTCTAATCCATTCTAGTCAGGAACACACTTGCTCAAACACAGACTGTGGGTGGACGTGCCACAATGGCTCCCAGCATCACCACTTCTGCAAGATCTATTTAGTGATTCTCAATGAGTTTGAAGCACTCTGGACCACTCAACTTCTCTTAGTTCATAAAGTTCTGTGCAATTTCTGTTTTCAAGACTTGTACCCAGACTCCATCCTGTCCATATCTGTGACAGAGCAGCAGATCTAACACACATTGAGGTAGCATATAAGAGAATTTTCATCTGTTCTGTTAGGTCATACATGAAGACTTACAGGGGGATCAGTTACTCAGTTCAAAGCATCATGTAATTTAATACCAGATTTTTTAAATATAAATTCTTGTTGGTCAAAGTATGAGGCTGAACGAGTTAGCTTCAGCTGTGAAAGCCAATACCCTGTGATAGTTCTCCCTTACAGTAGGTGTCATCGATAGAACAGGATGGTGCACAGCAAAGTTATAACAGCTCCTAAGCAGCTAAAACCATTTGAGCTGAAAGCAGCCACAGAAACATTGAGTAACAAAAGACCCAAAGCAAACAAAAGCAACTGTGCAAGCATAAAGGTGTCACATCAACCATTTTTTGAATACTTATCCCTATCAAGGGACACACTATATCAAGTACAGGAATACTCTGTGTTTTCATTTTTTTATGACCAAGGATGTTTTCAAAATGTAACGCTATTGCTTTTGTCCGTCAGCAATAATTTAAATGGCAGTCGGCTGCAAGTATCTGATTTAACTGGGTGAAAGAGACAACTGCATGAACAATTTAGATGGGCTTGCACATGTTTGACTATCTGTGGCATTAAAGTTACTCCCACCACTTCATCTCAGAACAACACTCTGCTCAATCACACACCCACAGAACAGGTAAGCTCCTGAAATCTAAGAGACACCTGATGAAGAGCCTTTGTTTTGCAGCTCCATACAGAGAGTTTTGACCAGAGGAAGAAGGAAATGGGAACTATGAACTTACTCTGTTCATTCCCTAGGGGCTGCTCCAACATCGCCAGGATGACACTATTATCCAAAACGAAGTAACGGAAGCTATGCTTGTTTATGGTCGGTAGACGAGAATATTTAATTAAAGTGGTTTCATTCACCAAGCTGCAAGGAGAAGCAGGGCCACTGGGAGAAGGAAATGCTCCAAGTAACTGCATAATACTGCAAGTGAGAAAAAAGTTAAATGATGACAGATTAAGAAGATGAACTGTTCCACCCAAGCACAGACCTTCACTCATATTCTTCATTTCTATCTTGACGTGGCACTTACCCTATCAGGGCAAGCCTGCCCTCTCCCATCAGCTTGTGTTAAAACAGAACCAGTAACTCCACAAAAACATGCATGAAAACCTACAAGGAAGGATACTCTGCCTACAGAATGAGGTTTTTTTATAACCTAGGCTATAAAGATATTAAGATATGTCTTAAAGTGCAAAAACCTGTACCCTTCCACAGTTTTTTTAATGTTCATTTTTTTAAGATCATGGATGACTGGAGATAATAATCCATACCTTAGCCCTCTCATATCAACAAACAAGACAGACATGGTAGACGCACTAGTTATGATTGTCTTTTCTTTCTTCAAGTACAGGTTACATTAACTTAAAACCCTTTAAGAAAGGCCCAGCATCACGCAAGCATAGCTACCATAGATGGTAACCTTCCCTGGGAGAAAGCCTCAGTTGCCTAACCTCCTTGGAGCCATGGTCACAGGAGGCTCCTGGAAGTACCACTTGAAATCATCTGAAGTTGTGCAGGATCTACCTAATACTATTAGAAACTGAAAATTTCTACGGCAGGAACCAATAATGAGAGCTGTCCAGTGCCAGACTGAAGATCATAACCAACTCAGGACTTTTAACACCACCACTCAGACCAAAAGTAAGTTTATTGAAGTCCTCCCCACACACTTTTCCACTTTACTCTGAGAACAGATAGTTTCATCTCTCTAAATGAAAAGAAGCAGTTTTAGGTAACAAATGTTTGTCTACAAGTTCCAGTGCGCAGTTGTTTTGACCTTGGAAATTACACAGATGTTTTTACTAACTTAAAGTTTATAACAATCTTATTGTGAAGCAGAGCACAAAAAGAAAGCAGCTATTGCCTTTTGAAAAATATATTTATCCTAGCCATCCTCAATCCGCCCTGTCTAGCATCATGCTGCTCATCCAGTAAAACAGTGGTTTTCAGCTTCTCTGGAATAAATCTCAATTTTCCTCTCCGTGCTTCCCCTCCAACCCACACATTAACTGTTACTGCATTTCCAGCAGAACCTCTCAAATATATTAAGCGAGCCCAACGTGGTGGGCAGACTGAAATCCCACCCTGCACCAGCTTACACCTGCTGCACGTGCCATTCCCCGTTGCGTTACACATGAGATATAGTGTCTATCAGTTTCCCAATCAGTGTGGGGAATGTGTATCTTGTCAGGCTGAGGATAAGGAGAAGGGGGAATGGAAAGACAGGGTCAGCAAGTGGGAGATAGAGGGAACTGCTATCTGTGGAGAGGACTGGCCAAGAACAGAACACCAGGGGCTACAGGAAGACTTGAGTTTTCCTCCCCAAGGAAGAGAACAGGCAGGAGGGGAGGACAGCAACCACTGGGATCTTTTTTCTGTTGAACACCTATAATGGGAGGGGGAAGACAGCTAAGGCAGAGCACAGGACAACCCTGCCCAAAGGGCAAAACAGAAGGAGCTCCTGGCTGGCTTTTGAAATGTTCTTGCTACATCACACAGATCTCACCAGCTGGGAACTCCCAATTAACACACTCTCAGACAAGGCAATGCTAAACAGTAAACATGCTCTGACAAATTACATACCACGTTAAAGTAGCTTCAGCAGCATCCTTCACTCTCATGGATGCGGGGTTTGGCTCCTTATCTCCTTTGTACTTGACCTCTTGTTCACTGTTTTTGGATTTACTTCCTGAAATGCCCAGCTCCACAATCTCCAGTACCTCTTTTAAACAATCCTAAAACACAAGAGGAACCACCTTAAAGCAGAAACACTCCATTAAATGTTTCCAAGACTTCAGTGAAACAGTGATATACCATCAATTAAAATACAGCACTGCTGCTAATATGAGCTCAGAAATAAAGGCAGAAGATTATTATAACAGTGTTGGAATAAGATCACATTTGCTATAGGAATGATACTTTCTCCATCTATAGATGTCTACTTATGTTTGTATTCTAATGGTAGAAAGTGGTCTGAATGAACAAATAAACAGAATATATTCAATTACATATGTACCAAATTACCAAGAGGACTACTAAGAGTGCAATTGAAAAATATTTAAAGAGGTAATAAATGCATTTCTGAGACTGCAGAACTTTTAGTTAAGTTATAAGCACATTAAGTACGAACTCATCTGGAAGACTGCAAGAAAACCTTTTCTGAGTCTTTCAATTGCCAACAGCTTTCATAAGTAAAATATATCATGGTATCTAATTCATCAAGAGAACAGTAACAATATACTACAAGTACACAGCAAAGCTTCAACAAATCTACTGCAGTAGAGACCAATGCTCAGTAGAACTCCAGGTATGACTCACAAATGTTGCTCATTACAAAATCATCTGCTGCAGATATTTGCATTGCTACAACAAAGGTTCAAACGTCATGGCTTGAGCTATAGAATAACAAGGAAAGCGATCTCAAATAAGTAACTGGATAAAATCTGAACACAAGTAAGCAGTCAGTTTTTACCACCCAAGACCAGGCAGGGTTCTAGGTCTTGGCTGGTGTCCGTCCTTATAATCACAATTGATGTAGACAAAAAAAAAAGAGACTAAGATTAAAGCTTGCTGACAGAGCAAAGTTAACCAGTGTCAAGATGCAGAGACTGGCCATGAAGAAATACAGGAGGATTTTACAGTGTTGGTTAGTAAAATAACAGGTGAAATTCAAAGCAAATATAAGGTGAGGCACCTGGAAAATTGCAATTCTAACACTTGCAAATGCCATGAAAGTTCCCATCTTGACTACAATGACTCAGGAATGAGCTACTAAGTGTCCAGTATATACTGCACACAGTCTGTAACACTATCTTGATACATAGTGATAACTAAAATTAAACAAGAACCCAGTGAAAGGAAATTAAATGAAAGAGAAGTGATTGTCACCCTGTGCTCAGCACTGGTGAGGCCACACCTTGACTACTGTGTTCAGTTTTGGGCCCCTCACTACAAGAACAACATTGAGGTGCTGGAGCTTGTCCAAAGAAGAGCAACAAAGCTGGTGAAGGTTTAGAGTACGTGTCTTATGAGGAGCAGCTGAGGGGACTGGGGGGATTGGTCTGGAGAAGAGGAGGCTGAGGGGAGACCTCATCACTCTCTACAACTCCCTGAAAGGAGGGTGTTGGTCTCTTCTCCCAAGTAAGAAGTGATGGGACAAGAGGAAATGGCCTCAAGTTGTGCCAGGGGAGGTTTAAATTGAATATTAGGAAAAGTTTCTTGATGGAAAGGGTTGTCAAGCCTTGGAACAGGCTGCCCAGGGAAGTGGTTGAGTCACCATCCCTGGAGGTATTCAGCAGACCTGTAGACTGTGGTGCTGAAGGACATGGCAGCGTCAGGTTTACAGTTGGATTTGATGATCTTAAAGGTCTTCTCCAACCTAAATGATTCTAAGATTCTATGAAATAAAGAATTACACAACTGAATATACCCATGCTGTGCCACCTCCAGGGAAACCATCTTGTCCTAGTTACCTAGTACCATGCCAGTAGCCTAAAGTGCATGCAGAAAACATCTTTAAATAAAGTCCTGCTTGTGGGTTTTCAATTTTCATTAAAAAATATATATGCTATAGAATATATAAACAAAAATATATATGAAATATATGTTCTATACAGAACTCTGTTAAAATATTACATAATACATACTAATACAGATTTTATATACAAATATAGTAAGATCACCAAGCTGTCTCTGCAGGGAGACTATCAATGAAAATATGCAAATTTTTTAATTACTTTTTCATAAACCCCAGGACAGAAGGCTGTTGAAAACATTCATCTTTCACTTCCTGCTCCTTCCAAGCTTCCCAAGCAAATTCCATCTTGGATTGAGCTATGCCTTGCTCAGTTTCTAGAACACAGTTTTCTTGGTGAAACAAATTCTGATTATCAAAATATTAGCATCAAATGAATTCCAGTAAGCCTAGAAGATGCTTTAGTCAGGTGAGAGCTGAGAAATGTTGAGATATGGCTTTCAGTGGAGTTTATCTGCAGCAGGTAGCTATGCGATATCTATACACCATTAATTCCCATATTTCTCTTTTCAGTTTGTTTTTTCAGGCTTTCATTTCTTCTCTCTTTTTGCAGTTTCACAAAGCAAGAGGAACGATCAAGACATTCTTAGAAGTATGAAAGATAATTTTAAAGCCAAAAAACATTCTTACTGAATCAAGAGCAGAAATCAAAGTTCAAAACTATTTTGCACAGAAGCTAGTTTTGAAATTCCTAGTATACTGTTGAAAACTAAGAAAACCACATTATTTTAAAGTAGCAAGAACAGGTGGGGCACAAAAGGCATTACAAGTGGGAGTGCTCAAAATATATAGACCAGAGACTCTTACCTTCTCATCCAGCATATCAGGGTGCTCAGTGAGCCAGACACAGAGGCACTGGAAAGCCGCAACTATCATGGAGTGAAGGTCCCGGGAGTGGAGCGGGGCTGGGCGGCTGCACTGGTACACTATGTAGCTGCACACTGAACTAATAGCTCTCTTCCGATCAGAAGAATCCACCGCCACTTTCACCTGGGTAAAGCAAGCAGGAGAGGATGAAAATTCCTCCACAAAAATCTTTCAGAGAAGAAATAGTTTTTAAAAGCCTTTTTAAATGCAGTTTTAAGAAACAGGAATAAATGGTTGAGCTCTTGTATGATTACAGCTTAAAAGCTGTAGGTAAAAGTATTTAACAGCATTTCAGGATATTGAAACTTAAAGGAAAGAAATGCTGCACTGAGGTGCCCCCACATTGTATGGCTTGGTTTCCAAGAGCAAGAGTGGTACCAATATGATTTGATAAGAAACTAATTGCAAGATGAATAAATTAGTATTTGAAACTTATTTTCAGCAAATACCTCTCTCCTTCAGCTACAGCAACCCACTCTGTACCTCAGAGCCCACTCCCTGCTAAGTCTCCCTTCCACAGGGCTTCTGCTCACGTAACTTTCCCCGAAGTGTATTTTGCCAGCACAGTAAGTTTCACCAGTGAAAAAGGGACAGAAAACCCATCCTCAGGCAAGCAGATTGGCAAAACAACCCGTAACCCCACCCCAAAGCTTACTGCAAAAACCCCTCAGCTTCTCTCCCAACTCAGGGCTCCAGGGAACAAGGCTCTGGACCAGAGGGTTAGTGAAGAGCCTTGTACACTGACACATGAGGATCTACATTATAGAACTAAAGAACGCAATTTCTCTTTTCTGTTCTTTCCAACCTGTGACTTGGCACAGGAACAGTCAGTTAAAGCTGGAGTTTTCTACTCTGTAGCATTTGACCATGCCAAATAAAGCTTTACTCATTGAAGTGCACCCTTATCCAAGCAGGAAGGTGGATGGTCTTACTGGTGACACCACCAGAGCCAGGCAGCTGTACTCCACAAAGGGAGAGGTGACAATTCAGAGACCTAGTATGAAGACAGCATTTCCTGCAGAAGCATAGTATCTACAGCAAATAGAGCCCTCAAGATGAGCTCATGAAAAGCAGGTTGGTGAACCAGCACTTTTGCAGGAAACAGGATTTTTTAATTTCCCAAGTCCCATGAATAACCTAGTGCTGAACAGACACAAGACAGGGCAGTCTCTAACCTGAGAAGGTCTTTGGGAATTGTTACATCCAACGGCACAAGCAGAACCACTCCTCCACTCTGCAGTTCTGCAGTAAGAGGTAATTTCTTTCTACCCTCTTTGTTACAAAGGGAAAAGATATCCAAGATACCCCAGAGGAAGAATTACTTCAGTTGCAGGAGAATTACACAAAGATTAAGATATTAAATATTAACCTGGGTAGGCATTTGAAAAGATAATATATTTTCATATTTCCATCTCATTGCAAGGCAAGGAAAAAAACCAACTGGCTTAACCACACAAGCTGCAGGAACCCCTGGTTCTGTATGATGTTCTGTAAGACCCAATAACCATACATTAATTCACTGCAGAACACTTTCAAATGCATCCTTCAGCTCATGCTCCTGCAGTAATAAAATAAGCACCCAGTCCAACACGGCTCAGTGCTGACTCCACACTCTAAAAAAAATGCCTGAGACACGTATTTCAAAGAGATCTGTCAAGTTCCTGGGGGAATGTGACAGGAGATGCTGAATTGTCCCACCAGGTCATTGCGGCTGCTGTAAACCCACTGAACTTTTGCTTAACAAGTATCACGAAGTCCAGCTTGGGGACAAGAGCCCTCAAGCAGAAAAGGGCATTCTACTTCTCAACAAAAAAGCCCCTCCAGCTAGTGCCTTTAGTTCAGTTATTTGCTGCTGAATCAAGGAACTGTGTGCAGATAAAGCTCTGAAGAAAGTGACACCTTCACATCAGAAATACGCTATCATCTTCTAAGCTCAGAAAACTATTACCAAGATGAGATGGAAGAGGAAAAGCAAGTACAACCTTTCAAAAAGGGCAACTGAGTTGTTTAATACCCTGGCATATTTGCAATCTACCAAGTGACAGCAACAAAACCTCTTGTTTCTAAGTCTGGTTACGCAGAGAACAGACAGACCAGCCACCCAACCAAGCAAAGCCATGATAAATGGTTCACAGTGGGGTTGAAAACTAATGCTGCAAGCCCCTACCACTTGCCACTGCACACTCAGTGGCAAGTTTTTCCTCAACTGTGCAGCCTAATACGGCAGATGCATACCCTGTAGTGTAAAAAACCAAAACCAGACACACACGGGAATCCATGAGAAAGGTTAGGAGCCATCCAGCTAGCTCAACAAAAACGGCCAGAATCGTGCAGCAGAGCCACGTGTATCTGAACGAGCCACCCTGAGCTTCACTGTCAGCCAACAGGCATTTATAGGGCACACATCATTCGAGCCACAGAGCATTTACATTAGGAGAGTACAAAAGGAGTACTTTTTTTTTTTCTTGTGTCCAAACAGAACATTTGCTGACAAACTCAGACACAGACATCTGTTTGGTGGCATGACATTCACCTAAACAGGACTATAACTGCTCTTTGGGAGGAGGCCAGAGCACACACAACTTCACCTCTCACCTTTGCCAGTCCAGACAGAAGCTCCAGTGCAGCCAGAGAGATACTCATGTCCTGCCTCCACTGTGAGTTGAGTCTCTGGGTTACCAGGTGAATACTGCGTATAAGTAGTCCGGCAGCTGTATCTGTATTAAGAGCTAGGATATAACCCCAATACCACATACCAAAGGGAGGGAAAATAACTAAGCATTAGTGACAAGCAAAGCACAGGCACAAGCCAAAGCAGCCACAATACACACATAAAATTACAAACAACCCAGAACCTAAAAATTGGTTTGGTCACTTTTGCACACATTATCTCCCTTGTATTCACCACCAGACATTATACAAATACATTCAGACTAGCTTATCTCAATTTTTTTAGGAGACATTTTGGATAATCCCAGCACTGCTGCATTTCAGCAGCAGAACAGCTAGCTTCAGATTTTGCTGTTGTTGGCTGTTGTACTTAAATTGCTGTGACGTCTTGTAGTCGCAGAAAAATTTAGGCATTAGTAATATATATTAGACACATGTATATTAGTACTTGTATATTTAGGCATCAGTAACAAACTAATATAGTGCATGTAACTTCAGGTATCTATGCCAGAAGTTACCCATTCTTTCTATACCTAGTGTTACTTAAATTTGTACTAGTTAGAGAAATGTAGATAATGAAAGAATCAGTCCTAAAGGAGAAAAAAAAAATATTTCTAGACCTTTAATTTCCCTGAACCTCTATCTCAAAATTAAAAATAGAAAATGTTTTCCATATAGTTGCTCTCATTTCAAAATATTAGGAACATAAATACTATACACACTGGTTAAAACTCAAGCAGGCAAATTAATTTCAGAGACAAAACCTGCTAAATGACTAAAGAGACATGAGAACTATGACAGCTAAGGTATATCCTTCCCAAAACTTAAATCATCATATTTAACACTCAGGGGCTAACTACAATGTTACACTAGTAGCAGTTTAAAGTGTTTGCTGCAGTCAAACAGTAAAAATAGACCATTGTATTTTCAATTTTCTCTTGTTTGAAGCATCCAGCAGAAACACAGAAATTCTTTTCATAAATTTTTTACAACCTTACCTTCTATGCATAGGAAATTTTAAAAATCCAAGAAAATGAATATATTACACAATTATCTTTTGAGTTATGACATGGTTTAAACATTCAATAAGTCAAATATTTGAAAGATTTTTTTTAAACCTAGAAATGGATATTATTACAAGCATTTTCCAGTGAAAACCCATACAAATTAAACACCCAATTCAAATGGTGTGCTGAAAACTAGCACTTTAATAATTTCAAACAAACAAATCCTGTAGGGAAAGCACCAAAATGTTTATATGAATCCCTAGAATACACTAAAGTCTTTCCTGCTAATCTCCCTCCTCTCCTTAAGTTATAGAACTAGAGAAAAAAAACTTTTTTTGGTTGGCAAGAGAAAGAGTTGTCAGCCTAAACTACAACATAAAGGTGATCTGTTCTCATATTTACTTGGTCAACACCAGTTAAACCAATGAAGACCAAAGGAGCAAATGAAATTCCAGGATCTTGACATTCAGCCAGCTTACCGAACAGGATTTAGAAGAACATGGATTTTATTACAAAGACTCAAAAATGCACAGTACAAGACATAGCAAACTGAAGTTAATTACTAAATTCTTTTGTTATGACAAATGACACATCACAAGCATTCTGCTTACTCGCTCTATATAAACAGGAATCCTTCAAATGCTCTTTAAATATAGTTTAAGAAAAGGTGCTGCAAAAGTCAGGTAAGCATTTGGAATGCTACCAAAATGAATCAAGCAATTGATTTACGCTTGGTGTACTTTTACCCCATTGTTGTTCATGAAAACAAAGTGTCCTGAAGACATAAGGTAAAGCAAAGCAGTTTGCACACACCTTTTTCATAAGTTTTTACATTCTTATTTTTAAAATGTTAACAGAGTCCTTTAGTAGGATTAAAGAGCAACCACCAACAGGGCACATATCAGCACAAACTGGCAATAAACAAAGGGGCTATCCACCCTGGGTTCAAAACACCCATGTGCATTAATGTATTAGCCAGAACTAGGAACAGAAAAAACCCCAAAAAACATCATCCTGGCATATGACAGTTTTTTCAAAAGAGCTATCCTTACCATAATCCCTCAGAAGGGCTTGTGCTGGTCTCTCACTATCTGGTGTTGTGGGCTCCATACTGCCACCACTTGCAGTGCTAATGCCACTGTTAGTACGACTGTGGCTTTTGAAGAGGTTATTTTCACCACCGTTCTGCAAATTGAAAGTCAGTTTTGAGCCATGAGAAGATTTTTCTGAGTAGAGTTCCCCACACCAGAGGATGCTCTCACATACAACGGAGAAAAAAGAAAGATGATCAAACCTCAAGATGCTAACTGAGCACCTTGTAACAGCAGATAAAATGAGTAATGCATTCTTTCTGAAGTGGTAACTTCATAAGCAAAAAATACTTACCGTTTCCATCTGACAGCCAATGGCTTCTAAGAGTGCTGAATCTTGAACAATATTTAACATTGCACCTGAAGAATCAGATACAAGAAGGTAACTAAAGACTACAGTAGAAAATTCACTGCTAAAATTACAAAGAAGCACTGAAGGTCTAACATACAGGATTGCCATCCTGTTTTATAATAACTCTAGAGTTTTATAAAACACAGGATTTGCTTCAGGCTTAGCCATTTGAAACTGATGAGAGCTGAGACAGAGAGTGCCTTCAGCTAGTTTAAAAATGCTTTGAACACAGGTTTTTCAAATTCCTCAGTTCAGAAGGACATTGGTTTCACAGAAGGGCTGGAATCATTCTTTGTCTCCCCATCAGATTGTGCTCATCTAAAAACTCAGGTTACATTTAAGGATATCTAGTGATTCTGTGAATAAAATAACAGTATTTGTTAGATAATTGAAAGAGCTAAAATGAACTGCATAGCTGGCATCCAAAGCCACCTCAAAGATTACACAGTGCTGGCCTTGGCCATGTTCTTGCCTAGCACAAAGAGGCCCCCTTCCCCAGTTTGGCCATTACAAGCCAAAAGGCAGCTGGTGACTGGAAAACAAAAACATGTTTTCAAGTCTTAATGAACTACCAGTACACACAGCAACCTGCTGGAAGATAAAGCAAGTAACATCTGGTCCATTCAGCAACCCCTAAGACATCAGTGCAACAGACCACACTTGTTCTCATAATTATCAGTGACACGAACCCCCAAAACACAAGGAGTTTTATTTTTATAAAGACATTTCTGCCCCTGCCCCACAAAAAAAAAAAATCAAGGCTAATATCTGCACCACTGACAATCTGTGGGTTTGCAGAGCAAATTAAAATTGTTTTCGTTTCAATTTGGCTAAAACATAAAACCAATTTCCTAAATCAGGAGGCCAGTTCACAGTCTGAAGTGGGATACACTGAAATTCTCTCTACTTGGAAGTCATCCTCAGCCTCTCACTTTCTGTGCTTTGTTTTCCATCAGTGCCCAAAATACTGTATTGAAAAAGCTGAAGCTCTAAGTGCAGGGGTAGCCAATCCTACTGCATCCAAACTAGCCAGCAGGTAGTTATCCCTTCCATTCTGGGAGAGATAACTACACACAAGTGTAAAACACTTATATTAAAATTGATGCATCTGCGTGCCTTAGGCAAACCAGCACGAACAGTCTGTACCTGCTTGGCAGCACCACCCCCAGGTGATGAGGAAAGAAGCAGTGAGGACAGACCTGTAACAGGCTAACACTGACACACTCAGTGGTATCCATTTTAATTTTCTGCCCCCCATCCCCACCCCCAGCAATGAATGGTTAGGAAAACACTGCTTACTATATGAAGAGAAATGCACCACGCACTGTCATTTAGTGAGCAGCTAGAAACAAACACTGCTTTTGTTGGGAAGCTGGTGGCATGTGTGAGCATCTCTGGTTAAACTGGAGATTCATGAATACTCTCTAACCAAATCCAGGAGGAAATAACTTCACATACAGAAATATGGGTTTAACAACAGAAATACAGGAGAGACAGACTACTATAGACTATCATGGAATAGTAATGGCAGAAGAAATATTCAAGGCAGAGCATCTACCCAGCCAGATAAAACCACCAACTGGCAGCGGAGGGGTATGAACACATGGGTAGGATTTAACAGAGCATCACCCTGTGGTTCTGGAGGTGGTGCAACCCTCTGCACCAACGCGCTGTGGGTCTCGCTTGGAGGATCACTTTGAACCTGTTAAGTATCCTCATCCCTCCATCAGCACTGGTTGC
Source organism: Strix aluco (assembly GCF_031877795.1). Lineage (NCBI taxonomy): Eukaryota > Metazoa > Chordata > Aves > Strigiformes > Strigidae > Strix > Strix aluco. Next base: position 17,078,781 of record NC_133947.1, read on the forward strand.
AAATCAATATTTCATACTACCTCCTCTACTCTTCCACTAGTAAAGGAACTATTTCAACCACTGCAAGGAAACTTTCCAAAAGTCTCTGCAGACTGGATTTGTTTCCCTTCACTTCATTGCTCATGCCATTTTCTCACCCTCCCCTATCAATCAGGTAGGCTCTCTGTCTGCCAGAACAAGGCAGACACCTCCCAGTGCAATGCAAGTCTGATTCCTTTTTGAACAGACAAAAGTAAAGGGGTATTGTAACTACTGAAGAACACAACCATCATGTGGAAAAAGGCACTTCTAAAGAGAGAAACATAAGGGGTGGGCAGGAGAATAAAAGGCAGGTACCTTTTTTATTTGTCTGAAAATATATTTAACCTGACAGATTACACACTATTCCAGTTTTCAGCTTCTACTTCCTTTCTGAATATTCAGAATAATGTTAATACACTTATTACCTCACAGAACAGTTCGTTGCTGCACTACAATGCATCTCCAGACTATTTCAGAGCTTTTGTTTGAGGATTTACACAGTGCTAAACAAATGTCATCTGTATTTTGCCAGTGCTGGACCACCAGTCACCCCGTACTTCAATTTGTTTCTAGGCTTAATCACGCCAAAACCTAAAATGTTCCCTGTAACCATTAGTAAAGGATCCTTCCCAATATTAAAACAATATTTTTTCCTATTTCCATTCCTAGTTATGACTGTTCTGGCTAGAATGTATTTTACTTCTGCTTCTATTTTTCAAGTACTATTCCACATTTGTAAAAAGAAAGATATTAACAAAAATGTGAGGCTTTTCAAGATGTTTTCATAGTATGAGGGAGATTATACAGACGACAACTTGCCAGGAATTTCATCTTTTTTCTTACAGAGCAACACATTACTAGTAAGCCACGTTATTCCAGGACAGATGATGACAGACACTACTATAACACAGTTAATAAATAAAAAAGTTGAAATAACCTAGTATCATTTGAGTGTTGTTAGGGTCGGTTTCCGTTTGCAAAGCTCCTATAAGTATATTCACAAGCCTCAGCTTCAAGGAAAGGAAGGTTACTGGCTTATCATACGTTGAGCTGTCATCATTGCTGAATTTCCCTTCCAGGACAACCTGAAGGAAAAATGCATTTATTTCAGTATCAATTACAGATCACACCACCATGGTACTGGTTTCAGAAGTCAATATCCACAGCACACATTGCTACTGACAACTTGCACAGTCTTACTTGCTATAAGAGGCAAGTGCTAACCAGAACACCAGATACAACCCACAAATCATCCAAATCCCACTCCAAAACAACCAGGAAAACAAAAATGGAAACGCAAAACAAAGTGGGAAGCTTACTACCTCAGACTTTATTGTTCCAAAATGATGAGGGAGAGGCAACAAAGACAGCAAGATGTTAATCGAAGCTCTTCTTAGCTCTGTGGGGTTTACATAGATTTTAAACTTTGAGAGTTCTCTGCAAACCAAAGCATAAGAGTTAATCAATGTCTCACAGGAATTTGGCACCAAATTTAATTAAGTTAAAGTTAAATATACAGCCACCCAGCGGTCTTAAATAATCTGCAGTATACAATGTGGCTGTTTCTTTCTAGGCTCAGGATTTTTTAAATTTTTTTTTTTAAACAGCAGTAATAACACAGTGAATTCATGCAGGAACTATCACTTGCTAAGGATTCTGTACCCCATATAAAAGCAATGAGCCGATGAAAGTATTATTCATATACTGAATCTTCAAAGCAGGACATTTCAATCATGAGCCTCTACTGGCTCATAACAACTCAAACCCACCCAGAATTATCAGAGATCCATAGAATATGTTCATGCACATATCGCATAAAACACAAGCTGCTTAGCACACAGATCAACTTTTTAAGTAGCCACCAGCAAATTCTTCTACTTATAAGTCCTATCCAAAAGAAGCAGTGGCTCAGATTTAAGTCCAGAAGATAAATAACATTTTATGCAGAACTTCAAAATGAAATGCAGTACCAAGACATAAACCATATGTTGACGAAGGCATGCACAGAGTAGTATTAACTCAGCAAAACGTCCAGAAATCTATAAAGCTCTGACATATCTTCTGGTTTAAGAACCTACTCCAATTTCACCAGCCTGTCTAAATTATTGATTTTTCTATTTAAATGATGTCTAAGATTACTTTCAATGAATTCACTGCAGCAACAGTCACTAATGAATATCCTGTGCAATTTTATTGAAAAATCTGTAGGCTTTCAATATATTTGAGCTAAATCACTCCTTTTCCCCTATTCTTACAGGTACTGCTTTCCATCAATGAATATGTAGATAATTCACATATTCCATTTAAAAATAAGTACTATTTTTGCTTTAAAGAAAATTGCATTAAATAAAGTGCCACTATTATCACCACCAAATACATACACACTATGAGACTCACATTACAGAGTTCCTTCAGTGAAAACTAATCGGGAATGACAGAAACCCCAGAAGATAAATACCTCCCCACATTTCTGGTGATGTTCATACGGAAATAGCAATTTACCTGTCAGGTAAAATAGTTTCAAGAGCCGAAATGAAATAAGGAACCACAACATCAATCCCTTTCAGGTCACAGCAGAACAAAGGAGGGGAGTTTAGTATAACACTGGCAAGAACAGGGTGGCAAACGAAATCTGCTATCTGCAAACCCTGAATTAAAAGCATGTAAAATCTGACAAAAAAAGATAAGATTAAATTATTTGCAGATAAAAAGCATCAGCATCCCATATGAACAAGAATGTGCAGCAACTATTTGATCTTTTATATATAAAATAGAGGAAGGCTCAAAATCAGAGCTAAGAAATGTTTATCCGAGCATCCCCCCCAAATTACTTTAGTACAGGCAAATGCACCTAACAAGCTCAACAAAACCCCCCTCACAAATCACATGTATTTCATGTGAAAAAGCAGTGCACCACAGCTATATTGAAACCTCTGACTTGTTGCAACACAGACTGGGAGTTGTGCAAATACAGCCCAGATAGTTACTAACAGTGCCTGGATCCCATCACTCCCTGCCCTGTGTAAGGATGGGAGCGAGACCTTGATTTTAACTCCTCAACACAAGAAAAATACTGTGAAATCTTTCAGAGGGCAGGGCAGGACGCACTTATCAGCAATATGGAAAATGAGACCAAACATAGCCATCATAACTAGTTCAAGTGAAAAAGCAGGGGACAGGAACCTAGCTGGCCATCATCCTAAAGCAGTTGGTTTATTTTGCAGTTTGTCAGAAAATACTTATATTCCCTTTATTTTTTGAAGGCTTGCAAACACAGAGGAATCTCAATGACTGGGTAAGATAAACACACACTATCTATACACAGAACACTACAACATGCAATAAAAATTGTTCAGTCTTCCAGCAAGTTTTGATGCCATCTGGGACAATTGTGAACAGTTTGAAAAAGTCATGATTTAAAGTTGATTCTCTGCCTCTAGCCTCTGCTATTTTACTTTCTAACAAAAATTTGGGAAAAGGTGCACTATGACAGTTGCCTTAATTTATTAGAAACAAAACTGAAAACAGGTAGTTCAGAACACAACTGTTTTAAATACTAGAATATTAGTGTATTTCTATATTTAAAGGCGAAAAAAACAATCCCACAAACACATTCCATCCCAGTGTTGCAGTGTTTGACAGCATAAGACCCTTCATGGTCTGATAAAGTGTACAAAGCCTTACTATGTCTGCACACTTATTTTTTCCATCGGAACAATATTCAGTGACAAATTTAAAAACACACCAAGAATAAGAGAGGCAAGAAAGTATCAAGACGACAACATTCCTTCCAGCTGGGAGGCACCGTAAGGGACTTCCCTTCAACTGGAACTTGAAGAAAACACAATGAAAACCACCATCATGAGAAGATGAAAGGAAATCACTACTCAGTTTAGCCAGAGACCCCCACCTACAGCATCTGAAGGCTAACCACGGTTTTTTTGATTGGCAACACAGGATTCAGACAATAACAGAATGCTATTCACTGTGAATTAATGTGCACTATAAGGTTATACCAACAAAGTGACTGGAAGATAGGTTAGTACCGGGATAGGTAAGCTGGTAATATTTCCTCCCCAGTCTTCTTGCTACAAAATATCCTACACAGTGTCCCGCATGCCTCTGCCCTTCCTGCTTCATAGTTGTCTGGGAATTCACTTGCATCAAACATGGGGTTGGAAGCCATTGTGTCTGTGGACATTTGTGATCCTTTCCGGCGAAACTCCACGCTAGCTTGAGTTGCTATAGCTGGGAAGAGGAAAAAAAAAAAAACAGTGTGTCACTGTGTTTGTTAACATATATAATAGGCTCATGGGATCCTGGACACAAAGATCAAGTCAAATTTAGTAGTTATCATGAAGCTGTTAGTTCACTATATTTGAGTCAGTGCCTCTGTTTAGAAAGTATTTCTGGGTGTAACTAACTTTTTTCTTTATAAGGGTGATAACAACTGATCTTCATATTCTAGAGCCTGTCCCAACTTCCTGCTGGGAAGAGTACGCTTATATCCAGTATTAGCTTCCTACCCTCTTTGGAGGACAAGGATCTTCCCTCACTTAGTTCTCATCTCCAAAAAAATGAAGTAACACCTTGCCTTGCTTCCTTAAAATATCAAAAAACATTTAGATGGTGCCATTACTGTGACCTTCAAGCAAATGCTTAATTTTCAGCTGGCCAATCTCTTACATTGCTCTGAACACCGAGCTGCTTTGATCCAATTTTGTTGTATAAACATTAAAAAAAACCAATAACAAAACACACAACCCCCCCCCAAAAAACCCACAGAAAAAACCAAGACCAAAACAAAATTCTAAGGACCCATATCAGAAAGAGAAGTTTGCTGTAACTCACTCTCCTGATTTGGTCTCTCTCTCATCACATGACTACTGAAATTGCTAAATATCTTTGACATTAGACAGCCTCCAGACAGCAGCTACCAGGGAGGCTGTCCTCTCCTACTCCCTATCCCACAATATGCTCCACAGCAGTCTCTCGGGAGCCCGCTGTTACTCAAACAGGATGTGGTTCTGCCAAGCTTTGTGCTCCCGCCCCGCAGGACACTTCTGCTAGTCCAAGCCAATTAAATTCATGTCTTTCTAGAGAGATTTCTGGTCCCCCTTTCACACAGTATCACATGCACACAATGCAGGAGGCTACTCATTTTGCTGGCATCATCCTTTCTTCCAGTATGGCAACCAAAAAAAATATATTGCTCTCAATGAATTTTTTTTTTTTCCTGTGGACAACTTCACTCAAATTACTAAGGGCAGAAAGAGTACATTCCTTCTTATTCTCAGTTAAGACTGTATTGATTTTCAAAACTTTTATAAGCCACAAAATCAAACAATAGATAATGTGTGCTCCTAATGGAATCACGCCAATGTAGTTCTACCAGTAGCAGAGAACTTCCTCTCTCTCAAGTGTGGGACGCTGGGGAACATCAGGTTCACAATCAGTCTGGCAAGCAAAGGCCCGTTAACACTTCCAACATTGGAATATCTGTTAATTTACAGATAGCTGGGGTTTTTTGTTTTATTTTTTAAAGGAAATGTCCTAATGACAAGTGACTACTCTTAATTTTTTGTCTTTAAATTCATCATTCAACCTACTGTTACCTTTCAAATTTTCATGACATAAGTAGCAAATAAGCACAAATCTTTATGCATCTTCCCATGAGCCGTTTTTTTGTCCTAAATAAGCTATCCAGCAATATATTGTAGTTGGAAAAAAACACTACATGCACAATGCATACAAATCAAACACTAGGTCTGTAAAATAAGCTTTAAGTAAAAAAAAAACATGGTTAGTGCAAAGTCCTGAAACTCATGACATGATCACAGACTAAAGTACAGAAAAGATGGGACTGATTCAGGCAGATTAATTTGCTTTTGCCAACAATCCTCCCCATTCAAAAACACACACAAAAAGATTACTTGTCTTTTTCAAGTAAAAGTGCAAAAGCTACAAGAGACAATGAGAATGAATTTACAAATAAAACATGGGATTATGGAAAAAGAAAAGCATGACCGCAATTAAGGAAAAGCTACTGGTTCCTACTTACAAGATTTATAAGAAAGAAGAATTTGGATAAAAGATGCTGCAAGATAATAGAAATAAAATGGAAACAAATCAAAGGACAGCAGTAGTTATAAAATACTTTTAAGATGGTGAAATTGTAATATAAGTTAAGAAGCTTTTAGCTTTTTTAAAAAATAGATTAAAAGCTTTATGATATAGCAAGCTCGTTAAACACATAGGAAATTGGCATTCAGGTCCAAAATTATGGTTTTGAAAGTACCATGCAAAACAATGAACAAAAAGTTACAAAACACTAGTAAGATTTAGAGCTGTTCATATCAATGTACATCAGTTCTTTAAAGGGATATATTAACCCTTCCCAGCTCAAGTACATTTCCCTGTGCTGCACTGTATATGGAGCATACACTAGGCTATCCTACGGCTTCTGGGACTTGGGGTACGTTTTGTAAGGGGAAGGTTACTTACCTGCAGAGTCTCCTCACAGCAATACTTCTTCCAAACCATGAGTTCCTGATGGTATTACAGCTCCATCTTCCCTAAGCCAAGTTGCTAACAACCAGTATACCCAGGCATGCCTCCCCTGACCACCAGCTCAATCAACAATCTTCCAAAGCAGAAATAAAAGGCATAACACTACCACAACATCAACATCTCAAAACCAATCTCCAGAGAAAGAAGAGAGGAAAGACTCCAGTAGCCAGGTACCATGAGATAACGCCATCACCTTGTACGAGCTGCTGCTTTGACTGTGCAGGGTGAGATCAAGACTCTTGACAAAGCCCCTCAGCAACACTCAAGGTGTCCTTAATCAAGGCTTCTTACAGTTTGTTATAGATCCCCAGAAACATTCTTTGGGACCTTAATATTAATGACAGAAGAAATGAGGATAAAACTGTATCCCAAGACTCCCTGGCTGCCAACAGCACCTGGGTGATATCAGCAGCCCACCTAGAGGACTCCTTTGGCTGCTATAAAACACACAGCTGGCAGGCTTGTGACCGACTTTAGGTACAAGGATTAAGAATGAGCCCATCCGATGGGAAAATTCAGTGGCTGAAATGCTGGTACAAGGTATTCACAAGTTTCTCCCAATTCTCCCAAGCTGAGGACAGCAACTTGCAGCAGCACACGCTGTATGGCCCAGCTTGTGTAACTGCAACACATCCTGCCAGTGAAATGCTGGATGTACTCCGCACATCTACACACACCCCAGAGATGTCATATTCAGGGTTAACTTCATAAGGGCTTCATGGTGAATTTCTCATGAAGGCGTTTTCTCAAGTACCAATCATAGGGAGCTATTTATGCCACGCTAACAGCTAAATAAATACCATGCAAGCATCTAATTCTAAAGACTACACCAGCAGGATGCAGCTCCTTTCAAACCAGCTATGCATTTTCAAACAGATCATTTTTCCTCTCTTGCCACAATACAGAGTAATGTGCATTAGCTTCCTGCTATAAAGCCATAAAGCTTCACCATCAAGGCCTCAGTGCAGAAGCTAAAACCTGATACAGGACACTCAAAGCACAAAAGCATTATACTCATGATGACAAGACTGCTGATTTGCTTCAGAATCCAAACACAAGACTATCTTGAAGGACAGGGCTCAAAGAGCAAACAGGAAGACTGCTCTCCAGTGACAAACTCCACCAGTACTCAGCCATAAACAGATGACCTCCAGCCAGTCTTGTGGGAGAGAACAATTCTCTCTTCCCATGAAGCGACAGACAAAACCACGGCATCCACAAACATGAAATACCTATGATCATCCTGAATCATGCAAGAAGTTTACCAACAAAGATGACAGAAAACTGAACAACAGGGGGGCAGCAGTTACACTGACAGAACCAGAGAAGCATTGAGGCTGGAAGGGACCTCAGGAGATTATAGAGTCAGCCCCAGCCCAGCCAAAGCAGGGTCAAGTAGAGCAAGTTCAGCTACCCTTCCACCTATTCAGATATTTTTCATCTCAGAACCTACAAAAAGCTGCACATTTTTCCCACCAGTCATTTTTAATCTACTTCGTTTCTGGAGGTTAAAGAGTTCAAGTAGTGAGATATGTGAGGCTCCAGGACAAGAAGAAAATCAAGGGTAAATAGGTACTCATTCACATGAGCCTTGATCAGCTGCTTTTTACTTCCTAAAGCTCAAAAACACTTGTGTTTTAAGATGGGAGAAGGACAACATGTCAGTCCATGTGAACTAGCAGCATTCATTTAACTGAAGTAAACTAACTGAACTAAATTCTGACCCAGAACTTGAGCCCACAGCTCATCCACAGGCTTCCCCATTAGGCACTCACATTTAGCTCACGAATACCTCTTTAGGAATCATCTCCTATGGGTTCACATTGCGAATGTGTCACATGACAGAAGAGGAATAAGAAACATGCACTAGAAAATGCAGTGTTCCAGAAAGGTGTCCCAGGGAGAGGATCTGTCTGCCGGACCGAGGAGCAATCTGTACCAAGACATTTCTCCTCTTTCTTTTTCAAGGCGGTCCTCAGTCCTCCAGCCAGCAACAAAACAGATAAATCATATCAGAGAGCTATGACAGAAGAAATTCTTAACTGCATAGCACTGAAACAAACTGAACATTAGAAGGGTTTAACGCTGTTGAGATCTTACACAGCTGCAGTCCCAGATCTAAAAGAGAAATGGTGTGTGGGCCAGTGGAAGACAATACTACATAGCAAAGCTGATTTTAAGTGCAGACACTTCCCAATCATAAAATATTTAAAGCATCCATAAAAACAATAGTGCTTCCTGAAGTTAATGCAAAGATTATCAACAGCAGTGTCAAACATGGTAAGAATATTCAAGCTAGTGGCAAAAGCATTACTGTACCAGGCTCCAGAGGACAGCAGATGGACCATGATATACAGGTATAGCCAACCTACAGCCAAAAAGAAGATTTATTTTTGTCCTCTTTCCTAAGGGTAGGGATTGTGGCAGCTAACTGTCCCTTCTCTGCTGCCTTCTTTCTTCAAGCCACATCTATACTGGGTAGCATGAGAAGAGGCAGGTGGATGAGCACAACATGCAGATCTGATTATTACTGATGGGCCCCACAGTACACAATCCTCCTGGCCTACCTCATCAGCCCAGCACAACACCTCCTGCTTTACACTGCGAGGAGGAAAAGACTCCACCTGGAAGCATCAGGCTTCACAGATAAGACTCCCAGGACAGAAGCTCTTCAATTTGCACTTAAACCTGATTTAAGACACTGACACTTCAAGTCAACAGGAACTGCAGGAGCCTAGCCCTTTACAAGTCTTGCTACATTTTCCCTCCTAAAACAGAAGCTGAGCAAAAGAATTTATCCAAAAGGATAAATCAGGCAATCAGACTTTGGTGTTTCGCCATGCGGTTTCAGCAGCATGGGTCCATCTTCAGATCCTTCTCCTTTTGACAGCCTGCCATGACATTGCTGTGACCAGCACTTCACACGGCACTCATGGCATCCTGGAAGGGCAGCAAACCCTTGACTAAATTCCATAAGTTAATTCTGCCTTCCAAATCACTAGAAAAGCAGGACATAACACAGCCAGTTTTCTGGGTCTCCACCAACATAATTCTCTTGGATCCACTGCTGTTAATAAATGGCAGAACATGTGACATGCAAAGACTAGCCTATGGACAGCTCTGAAGAGCATGGAGGAAGAACAGAATCAAATGATTTCCAAATAGTTGTTTCTAGTTTTCAGGAAGCTAGTAAGTCCCTCTGTAAGGCTAGCAGTACGACAATTTTCTGACTGCTGTTAGGCAACTTAAGACAGCATATACGAACAGAAGGCCCTGGAACTCCTTCAAGGAAGGCAATGACTTTGATTTTGGATGAGTATGTACTTCTAGAAGCACACCACCTGTTTACAGCTGACACTGTTGCATAAGCAACATCTCATGACATCTTTTTCAGGTTAAGCACTTAATTAAAATTGTTCAAGATACAGATTATGTCAAAATTAAAACGATCTGATCAATCTGCAAAGCATTAAATACAGGAATACATTAGCTGCACATGCAGCTGAACACACCCTCAAATTATGCCTTACTTCTTCCTAAGCTCAGCTCTTTCTCTAGTAATGCGTCATGGGCCTTTTATAAAGGGACTTGAACCTCTTACCACAGAAATCCATGACTGCACACTTCCAAAAAACATGTGCTGCATACCTAAAAATACCTTTAAAAGATCCCAAATCCTAAATCCATCGCCTCCACACAGGGATTTGTGACACAACAAACAAGGAAGATCATCAGTTTAACTGCTGCTGTCAAGTCCCACTATAAACCAAACTTGCTACAACAAACCTCTTGCTCCTATTTTCACTTAGGCCAGTGAGCTCCTGATAGACCGATCTCTTGGAAGAGTTCAGCAGACATTCAAAATACCTCATGAAGAACAGAAAAAAATGCAAGGAGAAAGTTTATTCTTTTCTAGATATTATCACCAAAAGGGAGAAGAGTGCTAAAGCGCTTCTCTGAGCAGAGCACTAATTCTGCTATCACGTCTCAAAACATCTAACCTCTGAAGCTGAGCAATGTATAGGAGAGAAAATAAATTTATCAGTTAAGGACTGAAGACAACCAAGGTATTAAGCCATATATGGAAACACATAGCAACCATCACTGAACGGCAGCAACTTCACTTGCTATTTTAAAGACTTCTGTTTTCATAACGCTCTCCAAAACCAAGAAGTACCACTTCATGCAGTATCTGCAGTGATTTTTGACAATTTTTCAAACATTAAAGAGGCACTATAAAAAGTGGCTATTACTCAGACATCCTAAGTTGAAATCTGCTTGGACTCATCACATTGTTTCCTTCAGTTCATAAAATTTTCCCCACTAGCATAATTGGGACTGCAATGCTTGTTAGAGCAAGGGAGTGTTTAATAGTAAAAAAGTGATTTTTTTTTTTTTTTAAATTTTTAAACCCCCAAACACCTGCTCAACTAGTAACAGGTGCTGGCTCAGCTGGGAGGGGTTAACCACAATAGATATTTTTTTTGATTATGCATATATTAATCTTGCAGGTAGGAAATGTCAAGGAAACAAGGAAAAGTGTACATGTATTTTTCAGTAATATTTACCAGTCATGCTGCTGTCTCTGTTTATTCCATTATGAAGTTTACAGTGAACAAATGCTGCGTCAAATAACCACGATCCGAAGAGGTTCAAGATGCTGTTAACCTTTGGCCTGCGAGGAGCCGGTAGTGGCCGTGGCTCAGAACTTGTCTGGTTTGGGCTAGAGAGTGGAGAAGTAGAGGAGGGTTGGTGCTGCACTTTTGAAGTATGTGCAGTAGTTACCTATTTGAACGAAAGAACAGATCAGCTCCTAGAAGTAAGGAAATTACCTAACCACTTTAATCTAAATTACTTTATCAAAAGGGTCAGCTACTTAAAAATCAGAATATGAAATCTTACAGTGCTGGTTTTCATCGTCGCTTTATTCACAGTCACTGCCCGATGCCTTCGGTTATGGGGTGGAGTGGTGTTGATCGCAGTGTTCTGGGGCATGCTCAGCCTATTTACGGGCGTGGGTGGTGCGCTATCTGACCGGGGTCGTGAAATGCCTGTAGATCAAGAAATAAAGCAAGCTTTCAGCAAGAATTCCACAGGCTCATACACGGCAGCCCAGTTAGTAAGCATCTGGCCCCCCTGCCCCCCAAAACAGCAGTAGTAAGAAAAACATCTTTCCCCTTTTACTATTAGCAGAAATAAATGCACAAAAGAAAACCCTGCAAATCATTAAAAACACCTTAAGAATGTGGGAAATGGCACATGGGAGGACGAAGTCTAGAAGCAGGCAGAGGAAGAGAGGCAAGGTTCATTTGCCAAAGCCAATTTAACAGCTCACTCCTGCCAAAATTCAGATGCCTCTCACCTCTGCGTTTTTTTCCCAACCATACCTCCCACGTCCCATTCTGAGACATCTCTAAGATGTCTGACCCTTCAAAGCCACTAAAGATTTAGCTCACTAAATTATGATGAAACCCATCCACTATGCAGTTCTCTGCTGGTTTTGTGAGCTGAGTCAGCTTGCTGAACAGTCAAATACTAAGTCAGTACAGGAGATGCAAGCAGAGCAAGCTCTAGTTTTCCTGGCAGCAGCAGGACATTAGATCAGTCTTTACCCAGCTTCAGGGAAATACTTGTGGTGTATAAAGCCACTCTTCCCAGTCAGATTCAGAAGCAACTAGCCCTCTGCAAAATCTGAAGTGACAAACACCACTTCTTCCCATTTTAATGAACACCACCACCCTCACACTCCACCCCAAAAATTAAGCGTAGAATTGCAGTGTGCGTGAAGATTTGACACAGATTGTTTTGACCATGTTAATTAAACCATTCAAGTACATTTTGTAACACATTACAGAACAACTAACTCCTGCTAAACCATTAGTGTTACACCCCATAAAGGGGGCAGAGTATGCATTATGAAATGTACTGGTTTGGTATGCTCTTTGAAAAGAGGATGCAGTACTTTGCCAAACACATACATCATGTAGGTACATATCAGGGAGGGCCAGAAAAAAACCTTGTGCTTTGGCACTTGGAGGAGAAGGCAATGAGATCTCCCATTAGCTGTAGCAGAAGGGGTCTATACTACAGCTCTAACATCTGCCTGAGCACAGCCTCACATCCACACCTACAGCTTGAAGTTAATTTCACTAAAAGCTCTCCTGTGCCCAAGTGCATCATAGTCCAGGTGGGCTATCATCGCCCTAGGTGTTTCATCTTGCCACATGAGATCTTCAGAAGTCTCAAGTCTCCGATTCAACTTCCTATCAAAAGCTCATGTAGGCAGCAAAGCTCCTGGCATGCTTACAGGAGTCTGGGCTGCCGGGGCCCCCAGAAGCACTCCACAGCTGGCCAGTGTGGAAGACCTCAACCCCAGATACCACCACACACCCCCACCACCGCATCCAGACAAGAAGCTGTCTATGTGATCATTGTCGCCCCTGTGGGAACAGAGTCTCAGGCAGCCAGATGCAGAAAACAAAAAAGCCTGCCACACCATTAGTGGGTTACAAGTCTCAGATAAGAACCTCAGACTATTTTTAAGGTCCAAGAGGAATTCACTACAACAGCTATGCCAGCAGAGGCACATGCACTGTGCAAAGCTAAGAGATGCTCAGCTTCCTCCTCTGCCTCTACTGCAAGATGCCCCCCTCACAAGTCTTACATTACAAACTATTTTCTTCACTGAAAATTTATTACTAACCACACTTTCACAAAAACCTTGGATATAATAAGTATAGTATGTATCGAGGAAAAACAACAGCTTTTAAAAAAAGTTTAATTCAGTTTATGCAGCCAGTAAAAGATTTCAAAGAAACACCTTCTACCAATGCTCAGCTGGACTTTTTGAAGTTATTGTTTCAGCACAGACTGCCAAATCCTATTATCATAGGTAGGAAAATAGAGTGTGACAGAGTAACACAAGGAGGTTGTTTTCATAAGGTTAAGCCATATGTTGCCTATATATAATCCTCCTTTAATAAATTATGATATTATTTAACAGACTACTGAATATTTTAAATCTCACATCTGGTATTAGTAAAAAGCAGTCCTTAAAATTCCTTAAAATTGGTGGCAAGACATCTGGAAGAACACATTGGACACAGCACGTTTCAAGATTCAATATGACAGCTTAAGAAAAATGACCATTTGCTCTTTTAAATCACTTTTTAAACAAAGGTGTTTCTACAAAAGTGAAATCTACAGTGACAAAAACTTTTTTGCAGTGAGGAATTCAGTACTGATAAAACTTTTCCTTGCAATATTTTTACAGAAACACAGAATGTATTTCTAGTAACAAGGATCTTACAACTCTGAGACAGGAGGATCTTAAGGACTTGAAAGGACTAAACCATTCAGGTTTTCCCCAAGAGACAAACAACATGTAAAAAGCTGATAGTCTAGTTCCACAGCAGATTTTTTTTCTGAACATGGTTTATGTATCTGCTCAAGTCTTCTGCAGTCTCACATCAGCTCACACTTCTGGCAGATGACAGCATTTGTTTGCATACATTTAAGCAAAAAAAGCAGTAGGAGACAGGCAGCTTTTCAGAGCTTACAATTGCACGTTTTCTCTGAAGAATTCTTAATAAGCCTGAAGCATACTAAGAATAACACTTTAGATTGTAGGTGCCACGTAGTGTTACTTAAAACTTAGCAACCAGTGCTGACATCTACCTTTCAGTCAAATTTGAGCTACTCCGTTACCAGCAGACACAAAGAACCACAGCTTTTTTCTCAGCAGTACTAATCACCTGCTAATCCTAAACTAAGTGAAACTGGAACTTGTAGTATAAAGATCTGAAGATGACAGTCAAAATTCAGTACCTTATAAAAACAGGCATTGCATACAGCTGTTGCCACAAAGTTTATAAACAAAGTGGGCAGTGCTCACAACATGCTAGAAGCATAACACTTGCATTGTTGATCAGACAAAAAGAGAAGGAAACCTTGTTTGAGGAAGAGATGGCTGCTTTTATTTTAGACTTCAGATCTATTTAATTGTTTTGCATTTGAAACTAAGACCATCTACAACTTTGGGCATTCAAATATTATTATTGCGTGTACAGATAGTCATTTAAAAGTGACCTGATGTCCCTTGCCTATCAATTCCAGGATATACATAGAAATGATTAATTGTTATGGCTTTATTTATGGAGAAGACAGATTTAGAGAGAATAAAATAATTATTAAGTTACTATTCCTAGCTATCCACAGGTAAGACAAAAGCATTACCTAGGAATGCATCCACCAAACAGCTGATCCCACGCATGGCACGAAAGAATATTTGAGGCAGATGTTTAAGGCAGGGGTACTGATTGAGTTCTTGAGTCATCCCACTCACATTCAGAAACTGCTCCTGAAATTTGGGGGTAGAACTAATAATGGCTGGGTTACTCAAATCCACAGGATTACTGCACACAAAAAGAGAAAAATATATTTTAGTCAGTTTAAGAACAGCTGTTAGGATTTTAACAATACTTAAAGATACAATAGTTTAAGGCATTTAAACAACATCACAAAACAGCACCTAATACCAGTACGTTTTTAGCTGTCACTCCACCACAGGAAGTCATTTTTCATTTCCTGGGTTGGCAGTACTTAACTGTCTTCATTTCAAACATTCCCCAAATACAGTGACTAATTTTATTAAGATCCAATGAACCAGAGCATACACTTGCTAGAATAACACCACCACTGCAGTAATATTAATTACTTATGAGGTCTTTCAAACTCAGTTTAAGAGGTCCTTACATTGTTAAAATGATTCTCAAAAGGTAAGCAATGAATTGCTAGTAAACAGTGACAAGAAGGGGAGCGGGTTGTAAAAGTTTGAGCAATTTTTCCTGACTGATACAAAACCTGTAACAGCAATTCCAGATTTGAAGAGTACAGTGTTTGTGACGTTATCACAAATGAAGAAAAAGAACAGATTTTTTTAGTTAGTTAAAAAGTAGATTTTAAACAGTCTAAAATTTATCTAGCTTTAATTAGTAAATAATGTTTTATATGAAAAGTTTAATATTTTGGCCATTCAAAATATTAATGCAACGCTGTTCCCAAGAGCCTTTAAAACCAAGCATGCCACTTGGTTCTGTTGTGTGTTTATGGAAGAGTAACATGGATATTAAAATTAATTGTACAAATTTCTTCACAAAAACAAAGAAATACATCAATTTTAAAAATAATCTTTTGTAGGGTAAATTTAACACCCTGGAGAATAAGTGGAAGCAGTATACATCTCTTGCAGCTATTGTTCTGCTTCTCCTGTTTGCCATCTCAGAGAAACAAAATTATATTGTTTTTCAGATCCTCCAAACTGCCAAATAGCTAAAAACTTTTTAATTAAATGAACCAGTTTACATTTTCAAAGAGTCAAAGAGTTCAAAGTTGAACAACCCACTCACAACCTTGCCCTGAACTGCTGCAGGGCACTGGTATCACAAATTGCTTACACTTCATTCCGTTTAGATGCTTAATCTTAGCAATCTCTAGAAAAAATTTTCTCATGTCATGCAAATTTATAGAAATGATCCAAGAATACAAACAACAGACAGCTGTAATTACAATACCTCAGCATATGTAAAAAGCGAAACCAAGTTTGTGCAACGCACTCATTATCCATTTCAGGAGGAATCAGACCAGCATCTTCATCAGGAATTTTAAAGGGAGGAAATGAAGGTCCATATGTAAAACGCAGCAATCTAGAAAGTAAGTCAGACAGATCTGTCATTCAGTTAATACTCCTCAAAACTTTAACAGTAATTTGAGCCTCAAAGGAATCAGCAGTCGACAGGTAAGCCCACAAGCAACAATGGAACATTCCAAGTTTTCCTAGAGATCCCCATTTTACACAATTTAGTCCTCTTACAGCTTTGAAGGGTACCCACCTTGGAGCCTGTCCAAAGGTCCCACCAAATCAAAGAGCTGTTAAGGCAACCCCACAGCAGCTCTCCCATCTGTGTGGGGGGTTACCAATTAGCATAGGCTCATACCTAACTGAGAAGATGTTACTTAAGAAGGGGGGGCGGGGGAGGGGGAGAACGAAGGAATTTAAGCCCTTATCCCTCAAGGCTCTTTAGCTAAAGTGTCCAATGACACCCGCAAGCCACATTAGGTTACAGGTCTAAATTCCGAGTTACTGATGACTTACAATTTACGCCAGCACACTGAGCGACACTCAATGCCATCCTACAAGCAGCACAGGATTTACAATCCACAGAGTAGCAAGCTCTTCAAAAAAGACGCACTACGTTTTGCAGAAGCTGCAAGTTGAAGAACAGTGAAGAGCAAACCCGTAGAGGGCTTCACAGCAGTGCAGTATCATGAGGATAATGACTTAGATAAATGGGGATCTTTCTCTAGAAGTGCTACAACTACCCAACCAGTCACCAATAAGCTTCACTGCGCCACTGCTGTCTGATCTGGCCTCTGCTCCACCCCCAGCTTTGCAAATTTACAGATCAATTTCCCTGATCAACATAATCCTGGTGTTCTCTAAAAGGACGGAAGAGATCAGTCACACCTTCTCAATACCCTAGCATACCCACAAATCAGTTTCCATCTTTCCTTCAGCTAAACTCACTTTTAGCAACGTTTCTTGCTTGAGTTATCATACCCTTATTTCTAAGCTTAGAGTTGCTTGTAATGGACAAGAAATGTCCCATTCATAGTTTGACAGAGATAAAGTCATCACAACTAGGAAAAAGGGGAGGAGAGCTGAAGTCTACAGCTGACTCCTAAACTGAATTACCATCTTCCACTTCCCCCTGCGCGGGGCACTACAGTAACTTGCAGCCACCTAATGCAAAATACATTCCACGTGTGTTTGGAATCACAGTCTATCGTGGTAACTAGCTTGGATAGAAAAGCAAATGAGCTTTAGGACACGAGGCCTTCTTCAGGTCCAAGCCAGAAATACACACACCTGCACCAGGCAGTAACTGCTTTCCAATATGCCACACTGATGCCCCAGCACCCAGCTACATTTAGTGCCCCAGAGGCATCACCCCACAGTAGGTTTTTGCTGAGGAATTACCTAGCTCTGACAAACCTAGAAGCACTGGGTACACCCCACACAAAGTCATGCCCCACATCTCTGTTCTGCAGTACACTGCACTGCTTCACAATTCTGCCCTTAGGAGATGCAAGTAATCAGTTTTTCAAGGAGCACAGCCAAATCTTAACTGAAATGTGGGACATTTTCCAGAATGACTGAAAACAGAAATAAATTGTAATAAAATAGACTCAAAGCACCCTAGATGTGTAAACATAGTATCTATTGGTACCACAACACAAGTAAGACCCTAGCTTTGTCCTGCTATGAAGTCATAGCCATGGATACAGGTGAACACTTCATATGTGTGCAGATTTCCAAATATAATTTTCC
This sequence comes from Strix aluco, assembly GCF_031877795.1. Classification (NCBI taxonomy): domain Eukaryota; kingdom Metazoa; phylum Chordata; class Aves; order Strigiformes; family Strigidae; genus Strix; species Strix aluco. Next base: position 17,096,761 of record NC_133947.1, read on the forward strand.
ATACAGTTTTAAGTTGAGAAGTTTACTCTCAGCTTATTGCTAATAACCCAATTCAGACAACTGTTTACTAAAACAACTGTTTGAAGCTGGAGCTTCATTTAAGTATTAAAAGTGCAGCTTAAAACACCACTGAACTTAAAGTTAGCCTCAGGAGTTCAGCTTTCTATGTATTAGGTGTAAACCAACATTACTGAACGGCACACTAAAACATTACAGAAAACCTGCGGATTACTATGCATTAACAGAACTAAGACTGTTAGTCAACAGTGGAAGATAAAGTGTGGGCACAGCGCATGGAGCAGAACACCAACGCATGTTTTGAGACAGCTGTTCTTTTCAGATCAGTGAATCATAAAATATTTTCTGTTATGCAATGCTACATCTAATGAGATAATAGCTAAAAAAATAGTTTGGGAAACATGGAAAACTTGTATGGCAGCTTTATTTTCCACAGGTTTAACAAGTAGCTGCATAACATGGAAAAATCTATCCATGCTTGGAATTTTGAAAGGTAATTCAAAATCAAAAGTTCTCGGAGTTAAAATAAACCCTTGCAAAAAAGCATACTATTGAATTTTTCACAGTGCAGCATTTTTAATACATCTTTGAACTTTCACAGAAATGGTTATTGATGGCTCAAGAGAGCTGGGAGGAGGACACCTAGACCCCTGCTCCTCAACATTAAATTCCGTTCTTTGATCCAAGAGGCTGAGATTTGTCCCACCACAGACCCCCACATTAAGGGTACTGACTCTCCCTTCGCTGTTCAGGGCCTTCTACTGCAGCCTCTACCACTAACCTCCCTCACAGCCCACAGATCCTGCCATGCCCAGCAAGGCTTGGCACAACTCTCCTCCAGCACTCTCTGGAGGAGGCTGCCACCGCTCAGAGGAGAGCCTGCAGCTGCCCCTGGCTCATCACATCCCTGCTGCAAGGGCACAAGCGCCAGGCAGCGATAGCACGGCTCCCGCTGCGCAGGGCAGGAGAGGCAGAGTCCAAGAGTCACCTCAAACACAGCCACATGCAGTAGTAACAAGCACCTAACAATTTTGGTGGTGACCACCATTAAACATACAGGCTATAATGTTACACTGCTATTCATGACTCATTTGTCACAGGACATGATGAAGAGTCACAGTGATGGAGGCTGATATACACACACTGTAAAATGCTACATATCAGAGAGATGCTAAGATTATACAGAGACAATCCAATTCAGATCCTCACTTGCAGAACAAAGACACACGCAAACAGTAAAAGCCAAGGATACTAGCAACATCTCTGACTTTGTTTTGCTTGTTCACTTTTGGATTGCTGTGCATTCCACAAAGAAGCAACCCCAGAGAAAAACATATATAACCCTGATCATCCACATACACACAGGTTTATTTCCATGGGATTTCTCCTACCTGGAAGTAAGGGCACAGATGACCTTGCTCCACTGCTCAACAACTGCAGGGTGATGTCGCCAGTTGGCCACCATCTCTTTGGCAGTTTTCCAGTAAGGTGGTGTTGGAAAGCACCGTGTACAAGCTAGTAACCACACCTCAAACAGCACGCCAATTAATTTTTCAGCCAGATTCTCAGCAATGCCACCTTATAACAGAAACAAAGCATGCCTTTAGTAAGTATTCAATTAAGTAACTTCAAATATCTCCCCAAGCAGATTTCAGTTTAAGTGTGTAAAGGTATCTTAAGTTCATTTTTTTCATCATTTTCTGTTTGATCCCTGATTGCTTCCTACAGCAAATTAACCTTTTTACAAGACCAAACATAATATATAAAGACCAACCACTTACATGTGTCACTAAGGGACACTGAGAATTCACTAATTTTAGGCTGTCTTCTATTGCACTCTATCCATATTGATGCCTTTTTTTTTTTAAAAAAAAAAGGTATAAACTGACAATATGTTCCAGTAGGCAGGCCATACTGCAAGACACATAGGGGTTTCAGTGAAACAAATAGGGAGCAAAATTGTCTGAAACCCTTCACCATGAACTGTTCCTGTACAGAGTCACTGTTCTGCAAAAATACATTTAGGAGAACTCAGCTCCAAATCATTCATTTTTTTCTGACAATGCTTTATTTTGGAGTAGTGCAGCAGAATTAGGAAGGAGCTATTGTGCTCTGGTGGTTACTAGGAGCTTTTAACAGGTTTCCCCCCATCCCCCTGGCAGCTCAACATCAAGCAGAGCCAAAGGTTTTTCCAGTAATTGAACCAAATGGAAATTGAACACAAACCTTGCACAGTTGGAGCTGCTAGAAGAGTGTCATTGATCTGAAGAAGAAACAATAACAAAACCTCCCAGGTTTCTCTTGCCATAATTGTTGATTCACGAGCCAGTTTCTGGACAGCTTTCAAAACCTGCAAACACAATCTAATCTGGCTAGATCCTGGGTCTGGCCTGTAAGAGAAGAAACAATACTTGAGTCTCTAAACAAGAACTACAAAGAGATGCATACAATAATCTGAACTTTGAGCAGTTACAGGAGGAAACATCAATATTATTGAACAAAAGCCAAGAACATGAGCTAATATTCTTCTATGCACCCTAACTCCATCTCTAAGCATCCTAACTCTGCCTTAACGAGTACAAGATGTACCGTAACATTCTCCTCTACATGGCACAGAACTCACCACCATAAACACTAACTGGAGGAAGCAAAACCCATTATCCCAAATGAATTTATCTTAGACCAAACAATGAGAATGTAGTTGAGACATCACTAATTGTTACATATGTAATTCAGAAGGAGAGTGGCAAAATTAGGAGAAAATATTGTTAGCAAGCTAATTTAGATTCTTCCTAGTTCTCCTCTTGCTTCCAAATGTAGATCCAACTCTTACCTGAAATTCCTTGGGTTTAGGAAAAAAAATATCTAGAAGAGGGTCATTAAATAGGAAAATCAGACTAAAGGAAGAGGGGATGAGTAAGGAAGGGAACAAGCTGATACTATCAAGGTTTTCCCTGTAGTAACCACCAGTTTCACACCGTCACTGCTGAGCCACTCAACATCAAGTGCTGCAGAAGCAGCACAAAGAGCATGCTCTCTTCCCAGGAGTTAGTTTGGACAAGGCAAAACTGGTACAAAATAGTAATCTGAAACGTTCTGGACAATATCTGAGGACACTGGTAAACAAAGCTGAGGAAGCCTATAATTTTAAAGGGTGAAAGGAGAGATTACAAATTTGGGCGTGCAGTATATGCAAACCATATTTCAACTTGCACATCATTTTTCTCCTCCCTCCTACCACTTAATGAAGGGATGACAAAAAAATGATAAAAATATTACCTCTCACTGGACTACTAAGTAGTATTATCAGATTCCTACCAAACACTTTCAATGGGGTATAACCCACAAGTCATGTTGCATGGTAAGCATCTCAAGAACATGCTGATCCACTAGATACAGATCTGCTTTTCTTAAAGAGTAGTAGCTCACGTTGAGATCACTTGTTGTATTGACAGACACGCTTTAAAAATACTATCAACGCTTATCTTGATAGAATAAATGTTGTATTACAGTACGGAAAACAAGATTACAAAGAGACAAGATAATACGTAATGCAAAATTGCAGACTACTAGTCGCAGTTCAGGACTTCAGTGGGCTGCTTGATCCTAGTGCTAGATCCTAACAGATAGCCTCTGTAGAACAACAAAGCTCGCGACAAGTAAGCTCTGCCTTGGTTATAACACTATTTTTTCCCCTGAGCAAAAACAGAGCATATACTTTAATCAAAAGATAATCCTTAATCTTGTAAGGCTTTAAGTTTCAAAGCCTGTTTCAAGACTTGTTTCCCTAATAATTTAGGGAATCTTTATATAAAAAGGGGGTTTACATGTAGGAGCTCCATATGCCAGATGACTAACGGGATACTTCTGAGCCAACCTGGTAAAGCCAGCTCTAAAGTCCCCAGCCACCTACCAGTTCCTCTTGTCCACGATGTCAGTTAACAGCAAACTTTGGTTGCAGCATTTTGCAGACTCTAGATTTCTACACAACCTGACCTTTTGGTTCACACACTCCTTTGCAACAAGAACTGTTCTCATGATTTCATATGAGCAGAAGTTACTACAAAAAAGCATCTATTACACGTGGACAGTCACATGTTCCATAGTAACTCAAGCAATTCCAGCCATTTTAGTTACACAGAAGACCCTGGTTTCTACACTTAAATCTCTTGGGGAGGGGATGCAGGGGGAGAGGTCTCCGATTTTCCTTCTGTGCTTCCAGTAAGAGTTTGAGACACTGAAACTTCATCTGACAGCGGTAACTACCACTAGTGCTTAAGTAATCTGCAAGGCTGCTAGAGATGGAAAGCCTGGGGGTTGCCTGGGGACTGCTCAAATACATCAAGAAAATAAGCATTCATTTCATCACTGACAGAAGGTCAGTGCTGGGGGGAAGGATGCAAGCACCCTCTCTAGTCAGTCCGGCAGACAGAGGAAAGGCAACTTGACTCACCCATCTTTCACCATCCTTATTTTTCACCACCACACTATTTCAAGGACTGTGCATGTAAACATTTGATTCAGTCAAGCACTTGAACTAGATTGACTTATACACACCTGCTTTATATTTGGTGTATACATGTTCCCGAGATGCTATTTAAGTTGAACTGCTCACTTAAGGCTGCTACATTTCACACCTCAACTACAGATCCTCCTCAGGACCTGAAACCCTCACAACTCTGGGCCACCAGTTTTAAGGCAGACAAACCAACTGCTACATCGTTTCCAGGAAACCAGGATGAGGAAGGAAGCTATTTTAATCACAACCATCCATAGGACATAGGCTTATAATAAAGGCTTAGTATTTACCACACAAGAACAGGAGATTTTTCCAGAGAATAGTTCAATGCAGGTTGCTACAAGAGCTCCTGAGTAAGTATTCTGCATGAGCCTATCAGCACCAGCAACCTGCACCAATTGGGTAAAACCAGAAATTATTCTCCTCTTCCCTTCCATATAAGAATATGAGCCTTTGCTTTCACTCAAGCAAGGTGTGCACAACTCAGTCCTGCATTTAATTTGCACTATAGGATGTCTTCCTGTTGCTGGAGTGAATTCTGAACACAGCTCCCTGGAGGACAAAACTTGAACTTTAAGGTTTTTCTTGAAAACAGAGTAAGGAACATCAAGTGTTGAGAGCCACAGCCATGGAAAAACAGTGTTTCAGATACATCTCAGAGGGTTTTGAATGAAAAACAATAGAATAGTTATACTGGGGGATGGGAGAGGGGGAAGTGTTTAAAATAATGATTTTCCAGCCCTCCCTGTCTCTGGATGTTAATTATTCTGTTCCACAGCCACCACGTGCAGTCCACCACCCTGCAACAAGCTCCAACAATGAAGCTGGGAGAGAAGGGTGGAATGGCAGCTTGTGCCAACAGCATGTTAGAAACAGGACTACTGAACTGCCTGCTACCAGGGCTCCTGGTGTCAAAGCAGTCAGCGCATCATAGCAAGAACTATTTAACTGACTAGTGAAGAATTCATTTTCCACTGTGCCAAGGGAATAAAGGTTCCCACACAGTAGACTCTATACTGCATGTACCAAAGCTTAGAGACAACCTTCTGCAGAAGTCTAATCCAGCAGCATGCTTTCCTCAAATTTGTGTTGTTGCCCTGACCATCCTTCAACGGGAATTAAAATGCACAAGTTAAGAGCAGTGACAAGGTTAGGTGGTAGACTTTGAAGCAATCAATAAATGGCAATGAACTCCTCATCTGAATTTGTGTAAGTTATTATTCAAAACTCTTTACTAACAAAGCCTTCAGGTAAAGTTAATGATCCAAGCACAGCAGAGCACTCTGAAGGCCACTTGCAGTGATACTTTATTAATACTGACAAAAGCAGATGATCTGGTACTTACAGACATATACTAAACATTGATCTGAAGTCATTTCAGGTAGCTAATATTTAAGTACTGTTTCACAGAGCACCATTAAATAATCTCCTCTTACTTATCCAACGTGTGTGTTTAACAGCAGCAGGTAAACTTGTCAAACTATAAACAAAGTCTGAAGTTTGAGCACTCTGACAATATAACTTTGCCCATGACCTAGAAGCATGTGTATCTCAATATTATCATCCAAGGATGTCTCGTGTAACATCAGGTTGTCAGACAGCAAGCACTTCTCCGCAGGATTCTTTCAAAACTACTAGTGAAAGACAGTCGGCACAATTATGCCCATTTAACAGGCAGCAAGATGCAGTCACAAAGCAGCCACTTACTGCAAGATCCTCCAGCACACCAGAAACACAGTCAAGTCTTGAGTAAACAAAGCATGGGATTGCCATGATGTGCTCTTAGATTATCTGCTTTGCACAATACCAAGCACATGGTCACAGAGTGATGCTATTTAACCTTGCCCCCTGCTGCCACTCACCTAGAGACAGTTCTTGAAGTTCTCAGAACAGTAAACACTCAAGTCTATGAACCATCTATAATTCTAATTACCTCAACACAGCAACAACTCGATTTGCTACTGAAAATTACAAAACAGCTTTGGAGAGGCACCTTCCTCCTAACTTTGCAGTGACAGCAGTCTTATTTTAATCAAGAGCCTCCACAGCTCCTCAGGCCTCTTTGACAGGTTACCTGTTGACTACAGCTTCAAATTCCTGAGCCTCCCTTTTGTCCCAGCCCTAACACTCACCTCGGTACAAAGAGATTTTGGAGATGTTTGAGAATGCTTTGAACATAAAGGTTTGGTTCCTTAATAACTGGTAAAGGAATGGAGTCCTTAGGTAATACAAGAGCCATAATCCAATCTGTATATACGTCGACACAGTATTTCACAGTATCGCCATCCAGAGGGAGGGTCAGTCCATAACAAACCACCTCCATAGTCCATTTTACCTAGCCAAACACAAAGCAAAAGTTATTAAAAATAAATATTAGCAACTAAGCAATGGTCAGAGCACATTGGTTCTACCTCAACAAAATAACAGTAGTTATGTGGTATGAGCAATTCTATTTAACATATACTGCAAGAAAAAGAAAACACCAAGTCATTAATTTGTGTATCATGACATTATAAAGATTATGAATAGATGGCAAATCACTCTAAATCTAATTTCTGTAGTCTAACCTGTAGAGAGAACTCTTCAGAAGACACAATAGCTGACATAATGGAAGATTTTAAACTTCTAGTAAATACTTGTACTATACAAAGACTTAAGTCACATACTGTTGCTTCAAATATGAATATAATTAGAAAGACTTTATGGTGTTACCTGCTAAATCCCTTGGTTGGTGGTTTTGGTTTTTTTTGCTTTAGCCTGAACTTCCTGATACAGTAGCTCAGATCATAACCCAGTAATATCTGTTTAAGTACACTGTTGCTATGAACTAGCTGTTAATAGAAGCCTTATATAGATTACTAATCTAAAAATATAGCACACTTCATAAAACTTGGACTATTAAAGAGAGAAAAATAAAAGAGGATATAAAAAAAATCATTAAGCTGCCACTCTCACGTGAAGGAAACTATGATCTCTAAGGAAATGCACTTACTTCTTTGTCTGTTTTTAGTAGACTCTCACTTCCAACGGATGATGTAATTAAAGCTTGTCCAAGAGGACGCACCACTGCATTTGCCACTTCTCTCCCCACGTTTTCAGGATAGCTGTGAAGTACACTGGTATTACCCTGATCATTTTGAATGACAAGATGCAAGGATCTCCACTCTGAGTACATAGTGCCTCTATGCCACAATCCAAATAACACCTGGGAGGCAAGGAAATAAAAAAAGATATAGTTAGTAGAAATGTCTATGACATGAGTTACCAAAACTGGGGCTGTTTGCCATGATACAGACCCTTGTAAATTCAAAACACACGTGTCCATATCATATATTTGAAGACCTGGAAGAGATCCCAATAGCTGGTTTTCAACCTTAGTATGTTCGGTTTGGGTTTTTTTTTTTTTTACTACAGCTGCAAGCTTGGTTTTTTTTAAAAAAGAAAGATTACAGTAAGTTTCAGTTAGGCTAATAGCCCATTTGAGACACTTAAACTTGAGAAGTGACTTCACCTCACACTTGCTTGAGCCATCCTTGCAAGAAAGATGCTCTTACATGACATCTTCGGCTAAATAGAGAATAGTTCTACAAGTATTTTTACATTCATGAAGTGTGTTACAGCACGCACTACTTAAAACTGGTAGTTGAAAAATGTGGCTGACAATGAAGAGCGCACTATATCTGAAGTGATTTCAGGACTGACTGAGCCTTGGTGGATCACTAACTTAAATCCCATATCACTTTATAGTTTCATTATAACATCACATACCGGTACCAAACCTAAGGCATTAGGTATGCCCTAATGCATTTCAAATCCTTCTAAAATCAATACACACAGAGTCACTCCCTAATCTAGATTTGTCCCTAAGATTCAAGATAGAAATGTCACTAGAAGATCTGTCTGGTAGCGCTCTCAGAACTAGGCAGGAGAAACAGAGTTCTCCTTTCAACAACGCTCCCAGCACAACTGCAGTTGTGCGTTTTCCCTTACCGCAGATTGAGGCAGCTCGGGGAGCCAAGCTGACAGTGAACTAACCAGGTTTTTGCAGGTTTGTTTTTTTTTTTCCGGGGTCAGGGGGTGGCACTGTTGTGAAACCACAACCAAGAGCAGCAGATTAGAAGCAGGAAAAGTGAAGCTGTGCTTCCACAGCCACTCTCAGCCAGCGTTTGCCCAGAAGCAGGGTAGGGTATGCCCTTCTGCCCCAAGAGCAGCGGATCCTGCTGCACCATCAGCACATACCCAACACCTACCTGCTGTACAGCAACAAGCTCGGGAGCCCGGCCAGAGCAAGCAGCCCCAGGCAGCAGGGAGGCACAGAGTGTGACAAGGCCAGCAACTAGTCACGGGACTGCCTCCTGCCTCTCCAGGCAGCGCTGGGCAGCTCAAGGAGATCTGCCATGTGCTGCCACTGTTGATCTACACATCAAAACATTCGGAAAGCTAAGCCAGCACAAACATTTTTTTCTGCTGAGACAGTTTTTAGCTGGATCAAGATCTGATCTAACTCAGGTGAGATGAACATCTGTGCCAACACAGAGGAGCAGCGAAGACACATGGCTGGGAGGGGTGGCAGGAGCATCCCTTCTTGCAGTAACAGGCTTTCGTACCCACTCACAGCAACATTAAAATGCTGCTTAGGCAGGTGGTACCATGGCAGCCTAAGCCATCAGAATGGGGACTGCTCTATCTCCCTCTTTCCTCCACTCCCACCAACAGTCAGTGTTTTATCAGTTATCTGAGCCAGCCGACCACATGAACAATAAAATAAGGAAAACAGGATTGGCACAGGAGAAAAGCAAGGAGTGTGCACCAGCCGCAGCTTAGATCAGCTCAAGCTGCCACAAATAGCACCCTGAGGACCGTTTGCCAATTACACATAGCTGGCACATTTTGGAAGGCAGTTAGTTACACAGGGAATGTTTTGAACACCTCCTTTAGACATTCCTTGGCCCAAAACCAAACAAGAAGCCAGACCTGGAAATACACCCTCCTAGGGACAAGCCACCATTTGAACAGGTTGCCTATTTAGCTGACTCCCCAAGAATTTACTTATACCCAAAACCTACACAGAAAGGCTGATGACTCCTTTGAAGGGAGGAGGGAAGGTGAGGCAGCAAGATCTTGGTTTTCCAAACTACATCCTTCTGGTTTGAGGCAGGAATCACATGTGCTCATCTGATAGCAAATTAATCAGAGCAGCCACAGCCTACAGGAAGCATATCCTCCGCATCCTTTAGGCATTTTCTCCCCCTGGGGGCCATGGCAGGGGGAATGCGCATGCCACTTTGGTCAAAACTCTTAAGCTTAGAGGAAAACAATTCCAAAACACTAGCTTCTGTGACACAGAGAAATCACAACAAAAAACAAAACAAACACAAAAAACCAAAATGAACATGACCCACAATCCTTAGTGATGGCTTCGGTCACTGCTTAACTTCATTATATCGGCTTCCCTACTCCTTTCTTTTCCTTTCATACCCTATACCTCCAGGGCCTTTTCATCTTACCCTTTCTGTCCACCCGACCACTGCCTTAGTCTCCAGCTTGTGTTTGGAGTGGAAGAAGAAGGAACAGAATTGGAGTATCATCTACTTTCCAAGACTTCCCCTTCCTCTCTCAGGCCCACAGCACCATCTCTGCCCCCAGAGCAGGGTGCCCCTTCCCCCTGCTTTGCTGCTCACCACAAGGGAAGGGCGAAGGCACTCTCCATCCCTCCCATTTGATACTCAAGTTCATTACAGAAGCATGTAACACCATTTGAGGAGTGTTGGTTTAAATAAACTGATTTAAACTGATAAAGCAGCATGTACTTTCCATCGCCACACTGCAGCTGAAGGACTGGCAGCTCACAGCTCATGGCAGGAACTTATCAGCGTGCTGATAACTGCAAGCACATTTACTGTGGCTGCCCTTACACCAGAACAGGGTTCCCAGAAGCAGGGAAGTGTTGCACAGCACAAGCAAATTGTGCAAATTGTACGCAGTGCCTGTGTAGGAGCTTTCTCGTCAAGAAGACAAAAGTCAGAAAGGACAAGGATTCCCAAATCGTGCTGCATTTTGGAAAACCCTCATTGCACTAGGGCAAGGCAACAGTAGGACACAACCACCTGCCTTCATGCAGCTCCCTGCCGTGCTGAAACAGAGATGCAAAGCTCTTTTGGGTGAACTTCGCACACTTCTGAGAGGAGCAGCATTTGTAACAGATACAGGATAGATATAACATGCCATGTTCAAGAGAGGTTTAGCAGCAGAACGGGGTAACTAAAACTTCTGGTGCCACCCTGTTCTGCTGCTAAATCTCTCAAACATGGCCTGACCTTCACACAAACTTAATTATCAAATTTGTATCTTATTAATATTCAAGACTTCCTATGGTCTTGCCATAAAAGAAATCTTCTGTTAGTCTTTCCAAAGTACAAAGAATACTGAAACAATAATTGCTTCCAATTTAAAATCCTTTTGAGGTGGGATTTCCTAGGGTATTAACCCCCTACATTTTGCAGTAAGAAGTTTTTATTTGCAAGGCCTAGAAGTTACTTTTCATTTAAGACTCCAACTGTCATTTGAATCGAAAATTTCTGCCATCTGTTAGGATTGGGGTAGAGCTCAACCCATTTACTCTGCAGCTTCTTATAACTGGACATAAATTAAATAAGGCTGGAAAGTCTCCCCACACCATTGTATCTGTTAAAATATTCTGTTTCAATAGATTCAATACACTGACAGTTCTATAACTTGTTTTAGACAAAAGACACCTAATGCTTCGTAGAAGCAGGACTCACTCCCTCAGAAGAGACTGTATTTATCACATACTACTTAAACAGCAACAGCAAATTGGAAAAACAATGTGACTGCCACACCACACAAACAGCATCTTGATTTTTATTTTTGTTTTTGCAATGCTTCTGCATTTTGGCTTCATTCACTGTCCCAAATAACATCTCCTAGGTCTCATGCAGCTGAATATTCGTATTTTACATTAACATATGTCTTACTGAGGTTCAAACCACTAAGAACTCTCTGAATGACAGGTAACCTAATTAAGAGGAGAGGTGGGAAGAAGAGTAAATAAAACCCGAAAGTTTTCCAAGCACTTTTACACACTCGAACTTGGAAAGGGGTCATGTTTATGCTCCTGGAGGCTGCACTAAATAAAACATCCCCAGATTCTCACAGACAGACCAATCTAGAAAGAAATTATCGGCATTAACATGGGCAGAACAACTGAGAGACGTGCAGTTAAAATATTTACCATCTACTATGAAACCGAGCGCAATTCCAATATTCCTTAGCGTGGTAAATAATTCAGGTTTCAATATATTCCCTCTAGATCCATTTCAGTTTACGAATTTTAGTAGCTATCACCATATAAACCACTGAAAATGGATGTTTCAGCATTTTAGACCAAAGATCCTCAGTTCATAAACACTGTAGAAGTTGGTGAACATGAAAGAATTTACTAATGAGCCCATAAAACTCCAAAAATAAAGATATTTAAGTTCTATTTCTAGTCTCCAAAGACTTAATATGAACAGCTGCATCCAAAATATTTAAACTCCCAGATCAGTAAAGTTCAACAGTGAGAATTACCTAACTAAACAGACCCACATTCTGCAACCCCTTTGAAGGAATATGCAAGTGCTCAGAGCCTAAAGCAGAGGTGGAGTTTTTGGATTATGTGCAGGGGAGAGGTCAGGGAACCAATACTGGTGTGCAAAGCAGTTCCTCAGAAAATCTGCGCTGAGAGTTGGGGGCAAACGTGAACAGCAGCTTCATACGTAAAATTAAATATTTGCCTACAATGCAAGAGGAATGCAAGCACAAAGACAAGCTGTCCCAAAAATGAACACTGCCTGGGTTTTACCAGAACCAAAAAAGCAGAGCTGAGGCAATTGTTATTTATATAGTAGATGTAAAGACCATCAGCAGACAGATGCTCAAGGAAGGCTGAAGACCTAATAGAACCTAGACCAGAGAAGCATCAACATAAAGGGTCTACACCACAGAGCTCTGGGATATTAGATATACCTTATAAGTATTTCACAGAAAACAAGTAACCCCCTCTCTACCACTACCCGTACTACACCAGTAGTACTGACATCTGCTCTCTCGAGGCCACAGTTATTGCCAGAAAGTCATCTTGCCACAACCTGTCTTCCCTGGATCATGTACTAAAGAGGTTTATGAGCAACTTTTCAAGCCAGCTGAGGCCTGTGATGTCCTGACCGTGGACAACTGCCACATGCCCACTTGCCTCACCTTGACACTGCTGCCCTCTGCCCTCCAAGTTTCTGCGGGAGAGTGACTTAGATCTTGGCAAGACTAACTCGGCACCTCTCACGTTAATCCCACCAGGAGGGAAGCAGCACAGACCCCTCTAGGCAGCTCAGCCTTAGGGCCCATCCAACAGGCAGGCTCTGCCCTAGGCACACACCGCCTGTAAAGGACAACAGGCAGAGCAGATGGCAGGCAAAAAAGGCAAGAGCCAAAGTGAAGACCCATCTGAGAGAAACACTAGCAGAAAGTTGGTGTTTTGTTAAGTCAGTGTTTTGTTAATGAATAAACAGAAATGCATGTCCGAATTACTATTAAATGGAAAAAAAAAAAAAGTCTAGATTCAAGGCAGGAAGAGATCAGACAGAATAAACAGGAACTCGTGTCATCCTCTTCCAGGCCATTCAGCCGGTGCTACAGACTAGAAGAGAATCACAGCTCCCCTTGCCCAGGGAATATGAATTAGTCTGATTTTATCCCCTAACTATAGCAGAAGTTAACACATGAATCTGACACAGGGAAGGCTCTCAAATGTAAGGGGCCATTGAAGCCCCAGGGCTTGGGTCTCCCTCTCCCCAGCACTCCTGCTCACTAACTTCAGAGACCCCATCACCACTCTGGTTCCTGAGAGCACTGCTGGACACCAACCTTCCCAAAGCAGGAAACAGGACACCTGCCACAAAGGCAGCTGCCCAAAAATTGCATTCTATAATATCTGAAGATTAACAGAAATATAAAAAAGCAAAACCATCAGTTAATTTTGCATGTTTTGGCTATTACTCTGCTTTCAAGCTTCATTACTCAGACACCAGCACTCCTTATCATTAAAAGCAAGATTGAGAAGTTATCTTCCAGGCAGATCATCTGAGAATTTAAGGAGTTTTCACATCCTTTACTTGTGTCATAATGAGCTCCACCACAAAACAGTGCATTTCCCTGACCCAGACTGAGAATAATTTTTACTGAATAGTTTATTTTACATTTGCACTTTTTCCTTAGTCCACCTTCTCGTGCAACTCTACAAACTGCACAACCAGGAAGGGATCTCCTGAAGCCAATTATCCCTTCACCCAGGGAGCAAACCTCGCTGTGGTTTTGCTGCTGTTCACCGCTTTCCAAAAAAAATCTGATCTACTGCCTGCAGGCCCTGAAGATCAGATGAGACGGAAAATAAGCAAAGGAAAGCAGCATCATGGCAAGGTCTGGGAGGCCTGCACCCAGGAACGCAAGGCACCATCAAATTATTTGTAAGAAAGTCTGCATGGAAACGGCGATGAAAACTTTTCCCTCGCTCATGCCCGTGCCCCTGCTTGCGGGAGCCGGCACACGGCGGGAAGGAGCTCACCCATCGCGGGTGACACCTCACGCCTCGGTTCGGGAACACGAAACGCGGCTCAAAACCGGCCCCCGAAGCCGGAGCCAGAGCACAGGCCGGGAAGGACCTCAGGGCCGCGGGCTAGTGCGAGGGGGTCCCCCGAGGCCCACTCCCGCCCACCCTGCGGCGGCTCCGCGACACCGGTCCCAGGCGACCACAGAGACCCCCAGGGGCAAGCGCGCGCCCCCCGCCCGCTCCGGCCCGGTCTCGCCGTGGCCGCAGGCCCAGCCCCGCGGCGGGCAGCGCAGAGGTCGGCGCGGCGGAGGCTCCCGGGCGGCGCCCCGCCGCCACAGGCCCCGCCAGCGGCAGGAGCGGGCCGGGGTGCGGGCAGCGCTGCCGCGGGAGGGCCCGGACCGCCCTACCTGCGCCGAAGAGCCCGGCGGGCATGTCGGGGCAGGGCCGGCCGCTCCGCCCTCAGGCCGCCGGCTCCATACTGCCCGCAGCAGCCGAGGCGACACAGCGGAGACGCCACTCCGCGCTGCCCTGCTCCGCTCGGCCCCGCTCCCCGCCGCCGCTTCCGGCAGCGCCACAGAACGCGCGGCCAGGGCCGGGCCCCGCGGCGCTCTGCGCATGCGCACGGTCCCGCCGCAGCATAGCCCCACACACGGCCGCGCCCCCTCCCGCCGGCAGCGCCGAATAAGTCGCGGGGCCGAGCCGCGCGCATGCGCAGTCCCGCCCCTGCCGCCGCCGCACGCTTCCTCTTAAAGGGGCTGCGCGCGCCTCCCCCACCCTATGGAGCCTTCGCCGCCTCCCAGGTGCTGCTCCCCGGGGCGGGGCTGTGCGAGGGCTCACCGGGACCCCCCCCCCCCCCATGGGGCCTGGGGCAGCAGCCGTGGCACCGCCGCAGGGCCCGGGGGAGCTGCTACCGTCCCCACAGGATGGAGCCGGGCCTTATCTAGCTTGAGCCCTCGCGGGCGGGCAGCGTGTCCCTCCTGCGGGCCCGGCGCCTCTTCCACTGCCCCTGCTGAGGGCTCCGCGGAGGCCGAGGGAGCTTCTGTGGGGCGCTGGTGTCCGCGCTGGCCCTCGCCCTGTCCTCAGGCACCGCTGCTGGCCGACCCCACCAGCGGCGGCCGCCGTGGCTGGGGAGGTAACAAGGAGCAGCATCAGCTGGCTCTCCCCTTTCTGCAGGCCGTGCCTCTCCCTCCGAGCTTGCGTTATTCCCGGCCTGCTCCCGTTTGCTGCCTCCCCTGCCCCTTGGCATTGATGAAAGTTCTCTACAGGCTCTGAAGGTCCTGAGCCAGTGTCACAGGTTACCTGCATTCACACATGGAAAAGGCAGCACAGGGCACCCTGCGCCCCACAGCCTGGCATCGTGTTGCGTGAGATGGCAACAGAGACCGTTGAGGGACAAGACCCTGGCGATGGGCCACAGGGCAGCAGCATGGCGGCGAGTGGCACCGTGCAGCTAGCTGCCTGTGCCCTGTCGCATTCGCCTCGTCTGCAATATTCCCTGATCTCTGCAAACCGCTTCAGCGGGTGCGTTGCTGCGGAGGTCAGCTGTGGGAGTGTCAGCTCTGCGCAGCTCCGGGAGATTCAATATGTTAAGAGTCAAATCATGTGTTACTGGTAAATGATTAAGAGGCAAGTGGGCATTGGCCTGTCAGCCCTGCACAGCTGGGGGAGGTTCAATACTTAAGAGCCAAATTGACATCAGCAAAGGAGCTCTGTTTGGGGAGCTCGGTGAAGGTGGAGAGCTCTGCTCAAGAGAACTCTGCTTGGTAAGCCAGGCAGGAGCTCTGTCCTGTGCTGGCTTGGAGAAGCGCCAGCTCTGCTCTGTACAGGCCCGGAGAAGCAGCAAGGCTTGGAGGAGAAACAGGCCTTGGAAGAAAGATAAGTCAGCTCGGAGAGAGTACGGAACTGTTTCTGGGAGAGAGGGCTGATGACTGTCTAGTTGCTGACTTGCTTATCATGAAGTAAGAGCTAAGGTAGCAAGAGCATAAGTATGTACCATTGTAATAATAAAGGATTTTCCTTCTGCACTTCAATGGAGATTCCGTGCCTCAGTTGCCACAGTCAGCCCGGTCTTACAGATCGCTTACCGGCTGCTTCGCAGGGGCCGTGTCTCCCTTCTGCAGCATTCACCTGCGCTGCTCCTGGTTCAGTGCAGCAGGAAAATATCAGCCCAAACAAACAGCAGAATGCAAAGAGATTTTTAACCCTTTCTATTGCCATCCATTGAAGGAACACCATGTATCACAGTGCAAACTGTACCCCTGTCCTGCAGCAAGGCCCCTGTCCTACACACCCAGTGCATGGGAGGCTGCTGACAGCATGGGTGAAAGTTTTACAGTAAAGATTTGCTCAGTGCTTTTAGGGTAAATATGTTCCACCTGTTTGTTCTGCCCTTGAGGGGAGAGGGGGACCCTTGCAGGACACAACCCTTCATAGTACTGTGAATCTCTGGTGCCTAATTAAAAAAAATAAGTCCTCTGGAGAGGTGTTAGTGAGGCCGCTGGGGTAGTACATGCAGCAAGGACTGAGAAGGCTGAGTGGAAAGGGAGTTTGGTGCACATGCAGAGGCTCAGAGAGCCAACAACCACACATGCAGAGACATGATGCAATTAAGCCATGCAGAGCTGGCTCACAGATTCCCCTGTCCCCCAAACCAGAGTCTGCTTGTTGAGCCATCTTCCTCTCAGCCCCTTGCCTGCTGTATCAGAGGTGCGAACAGGCCTTCCAGTCTCCTACATTAAGCTTGACAGCGGCAGAGGAAGGGAACTCGGAGTTTATCTGCAGCAGCCCGTGGCTAGCCACCTTTCTGCTCTTTTCCTTTGCGCTCACTACGTGTGGTTTTCAAAACCACTGAGAATGGCCTCAGGGCTGCCTGCTGCTGCCTGTGCACTGCCTCCCCAGCTCAATGCAGTTTTCCCTGCTTGGAATTCTCAGTGCCTTATCAGAGGGTTCATGCACCTTACCATTGTCATGTTACCTGTATTTATGTATTAAAAAAGTTAAGATCGCTGTCTCTTCCTTCCCTGTCCACGCAGGGTTCCCTCTCCAAATCCAAGCCACAGCTGGACTGCTCCCGGAGAACGCCAGAAGATCCCCATCCCCGGCGCCCACACCGATCCTGACAGGAGACTGTTGGGCTTGGAGGGGCCAGTGACCCATGTGAGCACTGACCCGAGGGGCGCAGGCTGGGCTCTGTGTGCCACGGGGGGAACTCGGTCTTCAGGCCTGTGCCTGGCTGCAGACACCCCCTGGCCGCAGGATGGGCCTCCCCAGCTAACAGCACCGGAGGAGCTGTAGGCAGCTCCCACTTGGCACCTGGCAACAGCACCACCAGCCTGTCCTTGATTTTATCTTGAAGTGAAGCAGCTAAGCAGCCTTTGGCTTAACTGCAGAAATGATGGAGTTGTTTACTTTGAGGAAGACCCTATAAAAACCCTAAAGACCACAATGTTGGGGAACCCTCCCCTGTGCCCTGTGCCATGCCCTGGCTGGAGGTCCATGCAATGTTGCATGACTCAGGGTTCCCAGCACCCAAAGGGACATAAAGTTATAATTTTTCTTCTTTCTGCTGCTATCTCTAGGTCTTTTAATTTAGAGGTATCTTAATCAATACCTCACAGAGTCTGAGTGCCTTTCTTGCTGGGATCCCTAACAAGCATCAGCCCCTGTGCTTTATATTTGGCATTGGCAGCAGGATCCTGGCCAGGAATGACTTTCTGGAAAAAGAGCAGTGTGGAAAAGAGTGCTGGTGTGCCCAGCTGGCCCCACACGCAGCCGTGGGTAGCCGTTGCATGGGCTTTGGCCTCGCTGGCCACCCCAGGGAGCTGGGAGGAGTCACCCGTGAGTCCTACTCCTACCAAAATATTCCCTTGTCTCCAAAAAGAAGTGGCTGGGAAAGGAAGGGCTCAGCTGGAGTTGCATGGTGTGCGGTGGTTACGGGCGTGCTTGCAGCGGGTGTGGGAGCGTTGCCATCCCACGCGAAGGCAAGCGCAGGCACAGCAGTGCAGGGGGGCCCTGCAGCAGCAGGCAGCAGGGCCATGGGGGTGCCTATGTAGAACTGCTGAGGCTGAAGCCACTCACGACAGGAGTGAGTGGTGGGATGAGTGCCTCTGGAACCTGGGTACTGAGGAGTGGGCAGAAGGGCTGGAGGATGAGTACGGCAGCAGCATCACAGAATCACAGAATCATTCAGGTTGGAAAAGACCCTCAGGATCATCGAGTCCAACCCTCAGCCTGACTCTACAAAGTTCTCCCCTACCCCACATCCCCCCACAGCTCATCCAAACGACCCTTAAACACACCCAGGGATGGGGACTCCACCCCCTCCCTGGGCAGCCTATTCCACTCTCTGACCACTCTTGCTGGGAAACATTTTTTCCTCATGTCCAGTCTGAACCTCCCCTGTTGCAGGTTAAAGCCGTTCCCTCTTGTTCTGTCACTAATCACCTGTGAGAAGAGACCAGCACCCACCTCTCTACAACGTCCTTTCAGGGAGCTGTAGAGAGTGATGAGGTCTCCCCTCACCTTCTCCTCCTCACACTGAACAGTCCCAGCTCCTTCAATCTCTCCTCACAGGATTTATTCTCCAGGCCCTTCCCCAGCCTCGTTGCCCTCCTCTGCCCTCGCTCCAGCCCCTCAAGATCTCTCTCGTACTGAGGTGCCCAAAACTGGACACAACCCTCCAGGTGTGGCCTCACCAGTGCAGAGCACAGGGGGACTGTCACCTCCCTGCTTCTGCTGGTCACACTATTTCTAATCCAAGCCAGGATGCCGTTGGCTTTCTTGGCCACCTGGGCACACTGCTGGCTCATGGTCAGCTGCTTGTCAGTGAGAACCCCCAGATCCTTCTCTTCCCGACAGCTCCAGCCACACCTCCCTGAGCCTGTAGCCATGCAGGGGGTTGTTGTGGCCCAAGTGCAGGACCTGGCACTTGGCCCTGTTGAAGCTCATCCCGTTGACGTTGGCCACCGATCCGATCTATCCAGGTCTCTCTGTAGAGCCTCCCTATCTTCATGCCCAGCCATCAGTGATTAATGAAGTAAAAAGGTCCCCAGGAGCAGCCCAGCACACCCCCATTTTCAGACAAACTGAGTTGCGAAATTTGGCAGAGACACCTGGAGAAAGGCTGTCACCGTGGCTGCTGCCACCTGGGACCTCGGGGCAGGCAGTACCATTCAAACCTTCAACACTTAATGTGCTCAGGAGCCACCTTGCCAAACCTGCTGCTTGCCCGGCAGCTGCAGGGACCCTGCCCCTCACCCTGCAGGAGCACTTTGGAAAAATATAGGTGAGGCTTGCCAGGATGTAGGGAAACTTGCCGCACAGCAAGGCGGATATCCACGTGGCTCAGTAAGCCCCCTCGGGGAACCTTTACCCCTGGGCGTGATAAAACAGGTATTAGCAGCTGACCTGTTTGCTTTGAGGACCCTGCTCCCCCCTGTGCTGGGGAAGGCTGTGGGGGATGTTCTCTTACCGCTGCGGCAGCGTGGCAGCTGCCCGGCTGAGGGGAAGGGAAGAGCCTTAGATCATTACAGGTGCAAAAGCAGCAGAGGAAGGTGACTTGGGAGGAGACGTTCCCAGTGTTGGTGCAGGCAGGGATGCACAGGCAGCAGGTGAAGGGCAAACCAATGCCTCACCTGTGGGCCTTGTGTAAAGAAGCAAAGGAGAAGGGGCAAAAGAGGGATGCTGGGGCATGGGTCCTACTGGCTCTGACTGGTGTGTGTGTGTGTCCCCCGCCCCACTGGAAGCAAGAATAGGAGATGGGCAGCCCCGGGGCTGGGGACCATCACCCCTCTGCTCTGCCTGTAGCCCCCAGGGCTGGCAGAATGAGCGCTGGGTATGGATCTTATAGATGCCAGGGCTGAGGTAACCCTAATTCACAGAAATCCATGTTGTTACCCCAAGAATCAACTGATGAATATTAACACACTGGGGAGCCAAGGGAGGGGGAGGAACCATGTCAAGAAACTTTTCTAACCTTTGCAACTAGAAAACTCTACTGTTTACTGCTCGAGCGTGGATTACCAGATTTCTGAACATATCACTGGTGATGATTTCTTAGTAGCACAGACTTTTAGTACTGCTGGGGAAAATGTCCCTTTGGTATATGATCACTCCGGGCCTGAGCATTCGTGGATGGGGGTTGACCCCTGGCAAAGCCCCCAGCCTAGGAGCAGCACACTCAACTCCTCATAGCCCTGTCTGGGTCCTGGTGTGGGACTGTGTCGTGAATCCTGATTTAAGATCCTGCCAACTACACCAGTTTGTCACGGATGAGTGATTTAGATCACTTAAAGAATCACCATCAAAGGTATTGGCAAAAGTGATTTTAATATGGTGTTGTAAAACTGTGACTTAGCAAGGTTTGATGGGAAGGTTCACTCGATTACTACATGAAAGAAACATACAAAGGAAAATTGAGTTAGAATCGATTTATAATGATTTACACAGAGATTGGAGATGCAAACGGGTAAGGGAGATCCTCCCGTTGAGTCACAAGGTTCAGAGTGGACCCTCTTGCTTTCTAAACTCCTGATGGAGCTTAGGTGCAGCTAGGTCCAAACTTAGTCTCAGACCTGGACAATGGGTTATGATTAATGGAAGAGATACAAAGGGTAGGAAAAACCACCCATGGAGTCACGAGGTTCAGAATGGACCCCCTTGCTTTCTAAACCTCTCAGAGAGGAGTTTAGGTGTGGATGGACCCAGACTTAGTCCCAGATTGAACAATGGTTCATGTCAAATGGAATTAGTTACATGGATTTCATTAATATTCAGCATGCTCTCAGTCACTTACTGAGGATCTGTTGCAAATAAGCAGTGTCTCCACCTTGGCCAAGAAGGATCTCTTAGTCTCAGGTGAGGAATCTCAAACCTTGAAAGGCGTCCCTGCTCCAGGGGAGAGTCACCTGGCATGCAGTCCCATTGCAATCCAGGGAGAACTCAAATTGGGGTCATCCAATGACCCATCATTGGTAAAAGGTCTCACTGCCTTGAGGAGCAACCTGGAGAGGTGTTCCAGCTCAAGGGGAGATCACTGCCATGCAGCCACACTGCCTACAGGGAGAGCTCACCGAAGGCTCACTTAGGCTGTCGTGTCTGCGGGATAAAGTGGTTGGCTCATGAAGTGCTAAGGCTTGGACAACCGGCCCACGCCAGAGTTGACCTATAGATGAATCCTGTATATTTTATAACTGATAACCATTGTGCTAACAGGTATTATACTAAGTTATAACAAACCACCTATTCTGATGTAAAAGGTGGAAGTATTGAAGCCTGAGCAACAGGCCCTGAGCTGAAGCTGCTGACTCAGCATGTAGCCATTAGTGAAATATGTATGGAAGATGTAGCTATCTGGAATGTATCTTTATCTTTCTTTGTGTGTGGATAAAATAACTGGGCCATGGAGACCGTTGTCTGGCCCTGGGACCCGATGTGTAACCTTGCTCATAATCCAATTAGATAAGCAGAGAAACTCCTTGAGCTTCTCCCTTGAGCCCTGGCCAGGCTCTGGGGGAATCTAATGTGAGATTGAAACCAGATATTTCTGCTTAAAACAAAGGTGCCAGCTATTCTGGCTTGCTGATTTTTGGTCCATAATGCTGGACCCCCTCACAAGGACTTTGGAAGCCTCAGCTACAGGTGGACGCCCCGCGCAGGATTTCCCACTCGCCGGGACAGGCTCAACAAATCCTCGCTGCACCCGGGGCTGCCCAGCGCCTGCGGGTCTGCATGGTGGGAACGGGTGCGAGTGGGGATGGATCTTCCTTAATCACTGTTCTCTCTCCCAGGTAGTAATGATTTGATGCATTACCCTGTGTTTTCCTGTTTAAGTGCACTATTCTGCCTTTTCTTACTGCATGTTTTCTGTATTATTGTTACATTATTTAGTTATGCCCAGTAAAATACGCCTGCTCTTTTCACTCTGGTGTCCGAGTTTAATTGGTATCCTTAATCAGCAAAACAGCTTGTAGTTAAATTGTGTGCAGTAGGAAAGGAATGCACGAGACTCCTTCTACATACAACGTTCTTTCTTCCTTGATAAATAAGTCTTGGAAATTTGTTAATCACCTGACTGGTGATCCAAGCTCATATGTATCAATGCTCACTGGGTGCTTCCTTTGTAGGGTTCTAGAGGAGTTCTTGGCCCAGCTATGGTTCAGGCCTTTCCCTCCTTTGGAGCCTGTACCAAACTATTGCAAGTTTGATTAAGGGGGTTTGTGTGCATCCACCACAGGCTGTCAGCCAGCGGGAGTGAGCACCACCCGGGACTGTGGCTGCTCTGGTAGTGTCACCCTGCCAGGACCAGCAACTTACTAGGTGCCACCAATTTGGCAAATATCTCCTTCAGCATCCCTGGTTCTGGGGAATCACAGGCTGCGGTGAGGTGATCTCAAATGGGGACAAAATAGAAGGAAAGAGAGAAGACTCATAGACTGTGATGAAGTCAGTTTAATAGGTGAAGCAAAATCTGCATGCGCAAGCAAAGCAAAGAAGGGATTTTTTCACTACTTCCCAACAGCCAGTGGACATCCAGCCGCTCCCTGGAAAGCAGGGACCAGGATGTCTAACAAGTCCTTGGGGAGATGAACGCCATAACCACACACGTCCCCTTGTACCCTGATGGCATTAGGGTACGCTCTGTCCCCCACAGCCCTATACCCCATGGATCCAATGTGCCGGGCCCCTGAATCCACACGGTGCAGTAAATTCAGTTGTCCCTTTCACCCGCCCAGCCAGAGTCAGGGACACGCTTCCCCTGGTCAGTGTATTCACTGTTGGACTCTTGTGGTTTCAGACCAGAAGTCCCTTCGCCAAGATCTGGAGAAGAGGTAGTCTCAGCCCTTCTTCTGCATCCATAAAATGATGTCATTGATGTAGTGCAGATGTTCAGGGACATCACCCTGTTCCAGTGCAGTCTGGATAAGTCCATGACAAATGGTAGGACTGTGCTTCCACCCCGGGATAGTTGATTCCAGGTGTATGGGACACCCCTCCACATGAAAGCAAACTGTGGCCTGCACTCTACTGCCACAGGGACCGAGAAAATGCATTGGCAACATCAGTTGTAGCATACCACTTGGCTGCCTCGGACTCCAGTTCATACTGGCAACACTCAGTGGTGGCGTGACTTTGTTCAGATCACAATAGTCCACTGCTAGCCTCCACCCTCTGTCAGACTTTCACACTTGCCATGTGGGATTATTGAAGGGTGACTGAGTCTTGCTGATCACTCCTTAGCTCTCCAAATGATGAATCAGCTCATGGATGGGAACCAGGGAGTCTTGGCTGGTGCGATATTGCCCCCAGTCCACTGTCATAGTAGCAATCGGCACCTGCTGTTCTTCAGCCTGCAGGAACCTGTCGTTGAGTCTCTCAAAATAGATGAGGCAGGTACTCAAAATGAGATTTATTCTAATCAAAATTGTTTAGCGCTCCGACAAACATTAGTAAACTACAGGTTCAGATGGAACTAACGCTACACAGCTGACTTAAGTTTTAGGGATAATGACCTAAAATGCACAATCACTCACCCAGTAAGGCGAGGGCTCTCAACCTCAAGGTGTTACTTCGGGCAGTGTCCTGATCCAAGGGGAGAGTCCCTGACTGCAGACCCGCTGCTCTGAGGAGGACTGGCTCAATCTGCCCTCCAGTGGGGCTCCATTTATACCCTAGTGAAATCTGATCCATGGTCATATATGGTCAGCAGTCTAGAAACTTCTCCACTGGGGTGTATCACTGGCTGAGGGCCTTGTCTGTCAACCGAAGGGCATTGCCTTTCCCATCCCTGATGAGGTCACCACAGGCAACATGTGGGCTGAGTGGCTTGGCCCCCAGATCACGGCTTATAGTTTTAACTCTTTCCTTTCAATGGTCGAGAAGTTTCGGTCTTTATCAGGGCAGGTGCACCTGCCACATAACCCCAAAAGAGAGGCATCCCTCAAGAGGTCAGGCAAGGTAGGCAGCTGTTTAGTCTTCTCTGTATCCACGGCAGCTACACCAAAGGCCCACCAGTACCCTCCCCTGAGTTAGTCTATGCCAAGGACACGTGGGGTCTCTGGGCTGGTCACCATAGGTTGCTTTTGCCACTCGTCCCCTGCTAAGTTCACTTCAGCCTCCAATACAGACAACTGTTGGGCTTCCCCAGCTCCTTTCCTTCAGCTGTTATTGCTGAGCATGATGTTATATAGAAGGGAATATCCCTTCGGCCAGTTTGGATCAGCTGGCCCAGCTGTGTCCTCTCCCAACTGCCTGCCCATCTCCAGTCTTCTAGCCCTTGGCAAGGAAAACCCGTTCCTGCAGAAATTGTGACACGTAGGCACATAGACACATACGATCGATGCACTTGGAAGAATAAGCAGCCACCTTCACCACGTCCTTCAATGTATGCGGTACGTAAAATAATTTGGTTTATGTCATGCAGAACCCCTGTGCGGAGCCTCACCCAGGTTTCACAGGCAGCTTCCTCTTGCTGTGTGCTGTGTATCAGCAAATGTGAAGTGCTGGATACCCCTGCCCTCCGGCCACTTCAGAGCTCCTCCTTGGCTACTGGAGCACAGAGGACTGCTTGGTGGAGTTTACACCATGACCAAGTTGTGGGGCATGCGACTAGGAGTGGAGCTCGACAGCTAGCAAGGGTGCAAGGGTGCACCAAGCAGGAGAGGGGGGAATCGGTGACTGGACTGTGCATATTAAAAAAAATTTGATGTAGGATGATAATCAAGAACAAGTGAATATTATATACAGCTGAACCTCTGAAATGATAGCTCTAAATTTCTTTTGTGTGGACCACACATTTTATAATACAACCACCAGGTACATTGGAATCTAGTCCATGTTATCTGTGGCAGCTGAAGGCAAAAATATACTGAGATTCCAGATGCACTGGAATACAACAGAAGCTGCACACAAACCAATTGCTGTAAAACACTTTGCATTAGCTGGCATCATGGTTGTAACTGTTGAAGGATCAGGAACTACTGCATGTGGTACAGTTACCTGTTTATTCATTGCTCGTAAGTCTTGGACAAACCTATAAACTGGTTTTCCATCCAGGCCTAGTTTAGTCTTTTTAACGAGCAAGATAGGAGTATTACAGGGATACTCACAAGGAATTAAAATCCCTTTTTGCAGAAAATCTTATATTATTAGTCTTATACCTTCCCTTGCTTCCTGAGATAATGGGTATTGTTTTAAGGAAGGAGGTTTACCTCCCTTCATTTCTTTCTGTACTGGATTAGCTGACTTTAATAACTCAACATTTGTAGAACTCTGGGTCCATCTTCTTAGGGCCCCCTGCTCATGTCCCTTCTCACGGCTGTTATCTGGCAGTCTAGGCTCAGCAATTAACCCTTCCATCACACATACCTCAACAGCTTTATAAGAGGTCACAATTATCACCCACTGGGATGGTTGACTTTGCGTTATTCCTATAGACCACGCTGGTTTTTGTAGTACACTTCCAGTTCATGAGTGTCCTGATAACGCTGGTGTGAGAGCAGCTGGTAACTGTGCATATCGCACTTGACCCAGCGTCTGTCATGCAGCCCTTATGGGGGGCCCCTAGCATGTGCCCTCCTTGGACTAAGAACAGGTGGTTTCCTTAATAGCACTCTGTGGTCCACAAGAAATTTAGAAGATAACGTACAGTTGCTGATAGAAACTGAACAGCAACATGATGTTGCACACCAGCAACGTTCTGTTGTTGGTGTAGACGTCTACAATGTGATGTTGCAGAAGAACAAGTGTTACATCAGAATCAACACCTCATCCACCCCACAAGGCGAGTAGCTGGTACTGCTGCTGCTGCCTGATGGTGGGACAACTTTCATGGGTTTAGCTCCAACCTGTTCTCACACCCAACAATTTTTTCACTTGTTGCTACTCTTGTATTGGTAATTGTGGTAATGAGTGCAGTATCCTTATGGAAGGTCATGGGGTGGAGTGTAGTGGTCCTAACCAGAAGGCCATTGTAGATGGAGGAGTCAGTGATCCACGGGACAGCTGACCTGCGGTAGGAGCAGGCCTGTGCCACCCCCTGGCCACAGGATGGGCTTCCCCAGCTAATGGCACTGGAGAAGCCTGTAAGGAGCTCCCACTCGGCACCTGGCAATGACACCACCGGCCTGTTCTTGTTTTTATCTTGAAGTCCAGCAGCGTGTTTTCATTAAACAACCTTTTGCTTAACTGCAGAAATGATGGAGTTGTTTACTTTGAGAAAAACCCTGTAAGACCCTGAAGACCACAATGGCAGGGGCATAAGGCTGTCTCTGCTATCCTCTTTTTCCTTCTCGTGTTCTCCAGTAAAAGGGTACTTTAATCGATTCCTCACAGAGCTGGAGCACCTTTCTTCCCAGGGCCATACTGAGCACCTGCACCAGGGCAGGGAGCACAAGCCTGGGGCGGGCGGTAGGGGACGCTGGCCGTGTGAGCATGCAGGGTGGGCTCCACTGTAGCAGTTACATCACCTGCTATATAGAGAGATATTTTTATATACAAACAGATCTCTACATATGCAAAGCTGTACAAATATGTATATTATACAGATACATTTTTATGTATTTTTTTATTTGCAGAATGTAAACATATATAAAAGTGTATCCATTAAAAGATTGTTTAATAAGAAGTGAACTTAATAATTAAAGTTTAACTGCAAACAAAGAAAATGAAACAAGAAATAAAGGCAAGCTCAGGGACCACGGTCTGCTGGGCAGTCCTGATGCCATGGGTGCGAACAGCCCGCACATGGCCGGGACTCGGCGCCAGGCCTGGGGGCTGGCTGAGAAATGCCCACCTGAGCCCAGCCATGCAAAGGAGAGACCGTGTGTGTCTGGCCAGGAGGCTCCCACGAATGGCTCCAAGCCAGCTGGGTGTCCAGCCGCTGTTACTGAGGCAGCCTTTGGTGTTTTTGCTATGCAAAACACAGGCACGCCGCCCACAGAAATGGAAAGCCAGAACTAAACACCAAATTCCCAGGAGCACATGCTGTGTGGAGAGAATAACCCCAAAGGGATTCCGGGAAAAGACCACGTGTGCTGGGAGAAAAGAGGGCTGGGCCAAGAGATTAGAAACAGAAAAGTGGGGTTGGTATCAGGTGGGGGTTCCCTTTGCCCACAGCGGTCAGTTGAGCTTAAAACCACTTGTAATCACTGTTTTGCAGTACCACCCGTGTTTTCTTACCCTTTAGCCAATGAGGATTTTATGCTGTGCTTTCAAAACACAAACCTGGCTGACCAGGTAGAAGACAGCAGCACTCAGCAAACAGTCTTCATCCATGTTTGGAACCAAGCTCCCAAAGAGAGGATAATGTCAGCAAAAGGCCACTGGCATTCAAAGAACAAAAAGAAGAGGTTTGTTTTAAATTTAAGGCCTTTTTGCATGCTAGAGAATGTCATCCATCCACCAACTGGGCTATTAACTCTGGTCTACTAGTTACATTCTCCAAGAAGCCCTGTTGTGGTTTACGTTGCATGCAGCAGTAACTGGGATGAGATATTACTTAAACTCAACTGCCAGCGGAGAAGTAAAAATGCAGTTTTCAACTCTTTCTCTGAAAATCTCCTTTCAAAATTTATGGCTCATTTTCAAATCTCAGCTGAGATGGTTTGGTCTGGACTCACTGGTTTCTGCCCATCCAGTGACTTGGTAGTGAGAGCTGCAGGCAGAGGGGCATCACCCCTTGCACCCTACCTCAGCCCCCTCGTGCCTCTCCCCAGCAGCACAGCCAGGGCACCCCAGAGTGCTATCACCCATCGCCCTTGCAGAGGTGGGTGAGCAGAGCTGCCAGGGAGCAGCAGCCCAGCCAGCAAGAGGGGATGGAGCTCAGCCCCGGCCTTGCTGCTCCCCAGCCTGGCGCTCTGCTCTCTCTCCTGGGACACAGAGGATCCCTGTCTCCACTCGTTGGGGACCTCCAGTCTCTCTGCTTCACCAGTGAAGCACTTTCCCCTCTATAAAATCATCGTGACTCATCACTATTTTACCATATTTTTTCCATATTTCTATCAATTACATTCTTTGGTATAGCTTCCATACATTTGCCTGATAGAGGCACTAAACTCGATGGTCTGTAGTTCCCCAAATCCCTTTTAAAAAGTGGAATTGCGTTTATCATGTCCCGTGCCTCTCATATCAAGGGCATTTCATCTTATGGTTACATAAGCAGGTAGATGACTAATTTCTTGTTTAGTCTACAACACAGGAGCGAGTATGATCTAGTGCTAGCAATTTCTTCTTATGAGCAATTTGTCTTAAGATTTCTTCTACTTACTTCAGTTTGAAACAAATTTTCTGGCTGACTCATACCCCATAAAGAAAAATCTCAGCCAGGGAATAGCCTGAAGCTGTTCTGTAGTAAACAGCAATTCAAAGGCTTCAGCTGGCTTCTTGAAAACCTTTCAGATTTTCTCTCGGTGTGAACCTCTGTGCATTTGGATAGTGAACAGACAGAGGTGGGGGTCATCTTGACCTTGGGCTTCATGGAGAAGTTTGTCATCACACCTAGGCTGCTCCTCCCAGGCTCTGCCTCTCCCCCTGCCCGCTCCTGGCACCCGGCTGGGCAGAAAGCCTGCTCTGTATGCCCAGAAAGCAACCGATGCCCACAACTGTCTGCTTCAGAGCCAGCTCCGAACCCTGTGAGGAACCAGGCTGCTTCTGCCCAGCTTGATTAGACACTAGATTTGTCACTCAGGTGTTCTGTAGACAAGCAAGTGTTGTGCTGTCACTGAGCAGTACGCTGGGATCTGAGCTTCAGGAGCTCAAATATAAGCTAGAGCTCTGTTTCATAAGCATTTAATCAGTTCCTTATTAGACTGCAGCGTGCATTTTCTTATAAGCTGTCTTCTATCATTCATATTTTAATTTGCTAATTATTTTACACACATTGAGCCTATTTCCAGTCCAAAGCTCCAGCCCAGACTACGTAGTCTCCAGGACCATGCATTCAGTTAATTCTATATCCATATTATATCAGTTCACTATATATCATACATATAATGCAAATAAGTAATATATAATCAATGTCATATACAACATACCTATAATCATAACCATTCATTTAAGCACATATACATATATATGTATAGCTCTAATCTGGATATTTTGACTACTTCCTCAGCCTGCTTTTCTGCATCAAGACAATACCCCAGGTGTTTTGTGAAGATTTTCTTCCATCCTTTATTGTAACCCTAGTGTGTTGTTGTCCCACCTAGAGCTTTTTCAGAAAAAAAATGTGAAAAAATGCTGTCCATCAGTTACATTCTCACATTTCCCATTACTTGCACTGCACACCTCTAATACATAGCTATACTTTCAGGCATGCTTAGCATTCATTGCTTTAGTTTCCATTAATACTTACTAAGAAGTGAACACAGAGAAAGTAAATACTAAGCAAGTAAACATTTACTGAAGAAAAGACATGGTTTTATAAAAGAAAAAGGAATTTGATGTGGTCTATTTTCTAGGCTGGAGGAGATGGAGCCACCCTTACTTGCCCTCAAAGAGCCAGCACTCCCTGCTGCTGTGCCTGGTGCAGGGCACAGCTTGGGCAGAAACAGGGGTTTGTGCTGAAAGTGAGCAGAGTCTTTCCCAGTCAGTGGAGCTGCTGAGCTGGTGTATGGCCCTTCACACCTGGTCTGTGCCCCTCAACCATAAACCATGGAGCCTACACAAGGCAGCTTTCTGCCTTGAGAAAACAGAGCAGCCAACCTCAGTGTCACCCTTTTTTGCACCGTAAGCGGTGCTGCCCCACTTTGACTTCTCAGTAAATGGTCAATACAGTGGTGCAGTGATGATGTGGAAAGTGTTTTTCAGCATGCCAATGAAATAAGAGTGCTCCTTTCAACTCTTCTGTTTCATGAAAGCCCCAGAAAGACACAAGTGAATCATTGGCTGTGATACAAAGAACCAAGGTTTGTGGAGAGCAGCTTTGCTGCCCTGCCCTCAGAGCATTGCGTTACTGCTCTGTCTTACAGGGAAGGAGCAGCCCTTTGCAGGAGT
This sequence comes from Strix aluco, assembly GCF_031877795.1. Classification (NCBI taxonomy): domain Eukaryota; kingdom Metazoa; phylum Chordata; class Aves; order Strigiformes; family Strigidae; genus Strix; species Strix aluco. The sequence continues at coordinate 17,126,892 of NC_133947.1, forward strand.
TCTTTGAGCAGCTGGCCTGAGCCAAGAGTGCCTTTTGCTGCTGACGCACCACACAGTGAGCTTACCTGGCTCGAGCAGTTCACTGCGTTGGAAACACATGCCCTCACATCAGGTCCTTTTGCACAACTTACCTTAGGGACTTGCTGTTCTCCATGTATCTCTGGCCTCACAGCGTAGCATCCTTCTTCATTTCCCATCTGTGACTGGAGGTGAGCAATCATGACCCCTGTAACCTGGGAAGCTGCGTGGGAAGTCCAGCCAGCAGGAGAGCCCCATCGCGGTGAGGCAGAGCCGCAGGCTCTAGCTGCTGCTGCTGGGACAGCTCTGCCCTCTGGATCCAGAGAGATTTGCATTCTACATAAAATCGGAAAGGCACGGGAAATCACACTGGCCCAGTAGATTTGAATGAACCCCATGAAGCATCTGTACGTATGAAGCATAGTTATCTTTGTACCCCACTGTTCCCCTGCCTACTGTAACAGAAGACAGAGGTGCCTGCTGAGGGCCAACCCCAGGCTCTTCCCAGGCTGTTACCGGATCACTGCAGTCCCTTCCTGGTGTTTGGTGGAAACAAGCCATCCATCACCTGGGACAGCCCTCAATGATTCAGATGAGTCTCCTGCAGGAAAAATAATGAAATAGGCTCCCTTTACCTTGCACTGCAGCTGCATACGCTCCATGCTTCTCTCTGTGCTGTCACAAAAGCTGTCAGAGGGAGAAATGTTAGATTTTGAACTACTTGCAGAATCAGACCACTCACAGCAGCTTCCTAGCTCAATTAGATGGTTTGATCAGGAGTCTGTTTTGTCAAAGCTTGTATCTCTGGCAGACACACTCTCCTTGGAGAGAGCTGAATGTAAATATGCAGAGAAGATGCTCTAACATCTCTGACTGCAACAAAAACCAACAGTATCGAGAAAAATCTGACTTGGATTAGGCAAAAGAGAGGTTGACAGAGGTAGACTGAATTCTAGCTGTTATTTTCCAAATACAGCTTTCCTCTGAATGCAAACACTCCAAGCATTTAGCTGCACTAAATGTGTACGTTGTACAAGTGATAGATGAGGGTTAAGTTGGCTTAAGACAGTTTTATCACTTTGTAGTGAACAATTCATTTTTCCATAAAGATTGAAAAATAATTAATTGAATTAAAATACAATATAATTTCAATACTGTCTTAGTATTCTGAACTACAGACCTGGATGGGTAGAGCAGTTGCTTCACTGCTGCTGATCTCCTAGATCAACACGTGTAAGCTGTAGCTTTTGGCAAGAATGAACATTCAGCCAAAACTTTGTGAAGGATTTAGGCTGATGTGGGAAAGCGTGCAGTTATACCCTGCTTGTTCAGAAATAAACAACACCCCATGTTCTCCTGGTGTGAAGTCAGCTGGCCCATCAGGGCTCGTTTGACAGCTGCCTCAGCAGCCCCAACCCCTTGGAGCCTTAGCCCAGAACACGCTGTGCCAGGGCACAGGGCATCCACGCTGACATGTGGCTGAATGACTACAAAAGCATCGAGGAACCCCAACCCTGACTGCCTCTACAGCCAGACAGCCCCCTGCTTCCCAGCCCTCACTTATGCCCACCACAGGGTTATTACTACATTGGATCCTCAACATAACAGCATACGGTTCTGTAATTTCCAGCAGGAGTTCTTTTTATTAGTGTCTTCTCTGAGAAAAAAAAGGAAGTAACACTCTCTTCTGTGAGGATTGCAGAAAAAAAGACATAGGTCAGCCAGAAACACATGGTGAAGAGGTGGTGTTAGCCTAGTTAGGGCAAATGCTGCTGTCTTTTGCAGGGTCCTGGGCTATTATGCTGCAGCACGTGCACAGATGGAATAATCCATGTTGGCAACAGCAAGCACAGCATGGGGACCAGCCGCACCAGAGAGCCTAAAAACAACTTCCTGGGCTGGAGGACCCTTGCAATGATTGTACAGTCTTGTGGCAGGAAATTCCCCTCTGTTCAACAGCCGATCTGGTTTACACAATACCTAAAAATGTATGCAGTGGTACTGACTGTTTCTGCCTATAGTGCCTGCACAGGTCCACACTTACTCCTCTTTCTCCCCCCCTTGTTCTTGGTAGCCCAGGCAAGCACAAAGCTATCATGGAATGCTGCAGTTATGCCTGAGCCTGTGCAAGAAGAGGCAGACAGCACTAGACATGTTACTCTTTAAATGCTTTGAAATGAAAAAGTATCTATATGAAACAAAAGTAAAAAAGAAAAAGAATGATTCAAGGTAAGGTTGGTGGGCTATAATGTACGTTGAAGGGGTCTGCCCAAGAGACGAGCTACTTAACGGCCAAGGTGAGAGACACAGCTGGAGGCAGGTACACCCCACACCATAGCTCAGAGGCAGGGAGGGCAGGCCCAGGGCTGAACTGGACCCATGGTTGGGGTGTGGGTGGGGTCCTGGGTGAGGCTGATCAAGGCCTCTGTTGCTGCACTCAGGCCCGCCACAGGGCCATCTGAGCCAGCTGGTGGGGCTGGCTAGTGCCCAGTGATCACTCACTGCACATTTCTCACATCTTAAGAAGGATCGGAAAGAAAATCACCGTCCTGTAGGCAAGGTACAGTGGGTGCAGCTGGTATTGTCTAACTGAAGTGCTCCAAGACTTGCTGGAGGGCACCTGAGCTCCCCAGGCGAGAGCTGCAAGAGGGGAATCTGCCAGATCTGGGTGTGAGGAGCAGGGAGTGGATATCAGACCCATGCACAGTGCACTGGGTAATCCCATATACAGATTTTTGGGAGATGCTGCCAGTGACCTCAGTGCACTAATAGGCCTTAAAGACTGACCAGCCTCACCTGGGGCTTCTACCCACACACATCCTACCCATGGGCCCAGGAGTCCCATTTAAGCTCAGATCTGGGTGTTTAGTTTCTGTCTGAGCTGTTATAAGAGAACCATTCTCTGGCTTTATCTTGGCTATACCTGGCTCAAACTGATCCTGATCCACAGACTGACTTCCCAGCTTGATCCTGTACTTGCCCAGCAATCACTGGGCCACATCTGATCCTGGTTAGCCTCACCAGACCTGAGCTCAACCTGCAGATTGACTTGGACCTGTCTTATCACCATGATCTTGCCTGATGATCTGGACTCTCAACTGAACCCGGCTGCCATCTCTAGGTCTGCTCTGTGCAACTTGCTTGGGTATGATGTGATGGGATGGTGCTCTGGCTGGCAAGACCCCTGCCTTGGCCAGCTCCCCCATCCCTCAGGGAGCAACCAGCCCTCGCTGTTCTCTGGTAGGTACACACTCACCTTGGATCCCATTTTCTTGTTGGCAGCTCTTTAAAAGAAGAGGAAGGTGTCTTGGTTGAACTAGGAAACGTATAGGAGAGATGGTCACCACAGCTCCCTGAATTTCGGTATATAACCCTGGTAAAGCCAGGCAATCGTGCACTATAAATGAATGGGTGTGCTGGGAGGGGTGGTAAAACGGAGCACTGCTTGCCTCCAGGCTTGAGTGAGCGTGTAACACTGCTTAACTCTGGGGTGCTGGACTGAATCTGACTCTCAGGAAGCAGACTTGGCATTCAATACTGTAACCTACAGTGAAGAGGCCCATTGACATGGGTCACCCAGATCTGCAGGGTGGTCTCTGGAGACCTGAGACTTGGGCAAGAATTGGACTCACTCCAGCACCAGGAGCCTGAGAGACAACCAACATACTCCACCTTGCTACCAACACCTGGGAAGCATCATGTGGCTAACAAGGCCAAAGAGCTGGACTTTCTGCCAGCTTACAGGGGTGTTATTCACCTAAAATGCCTCCGTGTTCCCTATATTGTCCTGCCCAGGTCTCAGTGGTGGGAGGTCAGACTGCAGCTACTCGCGGCTGCATGAGTGGGGGTTTCCCCAGTAAGGCACCTTCTTCTGATGTCCCCTTAAAGTGGGGAGCTGCTGGCAAATGAGAAGGCCCTGGCCTGACGTTAAGCTAGCTGGACGGGGTGGGGGAATCTACTGGCAAATTGCTAGAGACAACAGGTAAGTGGGGAAGGGTGATAAATAGCAGCTGGTGCCGAGGGAGGTGGCAGGATTTCACGGGCAGTTCAGGGGGGTGATGGGAGGAAGGGCTGAGAGATAAGGAGAGGGGAGCACTGGGCACTCGGCGATGCTGTGTGGGGCTGGTGTGACCCCAGTGGCAGTACGGCCCAGTGCTCTTCCTTTTCTACTGGGAACGGTTTACCTGCCGATGTCTCAGCGCTGCCTCCTCTCCGCCATTAACAGCAGCGCGTAGAACCACAGGGTGGCACCAGAAACCAGAATATGGTTTAAGTTTGGGCAATACCTTGTTTTTCAATGTTTGGGGCAGGGCCCTACCAAGGGTAAGGTGAGAGGCGGTGGGGATGCCACGCTATCCTGGGAACCAAGTATTCCCACTTGGAGACGCTCCCGAAGAGGGGAAAAAGGGGAGCAGGAGGTCGAGGATAGCACATGGGGCTGGAAATGCCAGGTGTTGCCCAGAGCTTTGTGCGTTTGGGATGGCTACCCTCAGGGAAGGAGCGTGGCCTGGGGTCAGGCAGCGGGTACAGGGACAGAGGGATAACCCTGACCTCGGGGAGGGCTCCCCCAACATTCACACACCGCCAGAACCGCCAGCGGGGGAAGGAACGAGCAAATTTATTTGGCCTACCAAGAATTTAGTCTTACTTCTGGAGGAAAAAACCAAACCAAAACCCAAGCGGTGATTCAGGCGTTGGCGCAGCTCCAAGGATCGCTGCAGGCAGGTCCCTTAGCGTGCGCTTTGCCCGTCTCCGGCCTCGGGAAGCCCCGAGTCCCCGCTCCCTGGGGGAGCCGCCGCCCTGGCCTAGCAGCGCCGAGCCGGCCGAGGAGCCGCCTCCTGCTCCGCGCGTTCGAGGGACGCCTGTGAGGCGGCGGGGAAGAACCGGGCCCGCCCGGGTCGCGCAGCCGGGGGGACGCCGGCGCCGCCGAGGGGCCGGTGCGGCGGTGGGCGGGGGAAGCGGCGCCATCTCCCGCCCGGGCGGGCCCATCCCTGCGCGCGAGGACCTGCCCCCAAGATGGCGGCACTCCCCGCCGCCCCGTTTGTAGTCCCGACCCCGCGCGCCCCGCGCATGGGCGCTGGGGCGGCGCAGCGCGCAGGCGCAGAGCGCCCCACATGCCGCGGCGGCCGGAGCTGCGGAGGTACCTGCCGCCCAGGTGAGCTCCGCCGCCGCCCGCGGGCCCGCCCGCGGCCCGGGACACCCCACGGCCGGCCCCGCGCGTCCCCCGCGGCTACCGGGCGCCGCCGCAGCGGCCCCGAGGTGCTTAGCTGCGGCGCGGCAGCAGGTGCCGCACGGTGGCTCCGCGGGAGCCGGTGCGGCGGGCGGGAGGACGGGCGGGCCGGGGTCAGCGACAGCGGCGGCCGCGCCCGGGAGCACCGTCTGTGGCGCCGAGCCCCGCTCCCGGGCGCGGCCGCCGCTGCCCGGCCTCGAGGCGCCGCCGGTGAGTGGCTCCGCCGGGAGGGTTCCCGGAGCGGGGCCGGAGGGGTTCCCCGGGCGGGGCTCGCTGAGGCGGCCGCAGCCCGCAGGGGCCCGGGCGGTCTCTGCCGCCGGCGTCCGCCGCGGAGGGAAGACTCTGCCCCTCTCCTCTGCGTTACGAGACGCCGGAGGAAAGTCCCGCTCCCTCCCGGAGCTGAGTTGAGGAAATAATCCCTCGTCATACCGGGCTTCGTTGGGGAGAAAGAGAAACGCCTCGAAACTGCCCCAGGTTTTATTGCGGAGATGTTTTTTTTTTTTTTCATGTAAATAACGGACTGGAGTGCTCTTGGCTTGCTCATCTGTAGCTTTTCTTTCTGGTATGCAGATCTCAAAATTCTCCGTTGCGTTATTTACTTTGGACAACGAAAACAGGGTATTTTTCTTTAATTTGTTACATTCTTGTCAGTATGTGAATGGGAAGGGAATAGCCTGTAAAATTTTTTTTGTTGACTTGCATCATCACTTTAGGTCAATGTCCGTTTCTTTTTTTATATTTAATGTAAGCCACAGGGAGTAATTCAAAACATTGTAGCAAAGTCAGATGCTTCTACTGTCTTAAAAATCTTCATTATGATGTCTGGTGCAGAACATGCGGTGTGACAAACCAAGTGGTGGGTGTAGCCCTGGCTCCCCAGGAGGTGTTGGGAGCACCCTCAGCTGCTCGGGTAGCGCCTTGCGGGGCTGCATCGCCGATTGAGAGCCTGGGCTCTGACCTGCTTTGGATTCCTCTCAAGTCCAAGGAGTCGAACTGGTGCGTGATCAAGTTGTGATACAGCGCGGTCACAGTACGGGAACCACAGTCAAAGTTCGTAGCAGAACCGGAGCAACTCAGTCACGCGCGTGTTTGCTCTGGAGAATAGGAAAGGTCTGGTAGAGTGTCGGGGGGTTGCGTCTGGGAAGCCCAGAAGAGTTTTTGTGCTTGAATACTGAGGCGATGAGAAGATGGGGGCAGAGAACAATCTGCTTCTGCTTCCTGTGTCAGGCACAGTCCCGAGTCTCCCGTGTCAGATGGGTGGACTTGAGGGCGGACTTGAGGGCTCGTTACTTCAGCATCTGCCTTTCCTTTTCTCTAGAAACAAGAGAACAACAGTCTTCCAAATTCTGAAGCTTGTCAGACTGTGTTTAGCACCAGTGTATCAGTCTATGGTGAAGAGTAGAAAGGTAATATAAAGCCTAAGAGCTGAGTTTCATATCAGCGTGGAGCTTTTCTAGCACAATAATTCACTTGGACAAGGGGAGCAGAGCTTATCAAATGTGTCTCGCTGAGTTGGGGGTAGACTCCTGAAGAAGCAAGGCAATCACTGGGATTCATTTGGGTTATTGGCCATTGGACTGGGATTGTGGAGAGGGCTCAGGACTGGCAGTGGCTGTTCCAATTTCATTTGTTTCTTTGGGATTTTGAAGCTTGGCTTGGTGTGGCACACCAAGGCATTGAAACTCGTCCTAAGGGCAGAAACTTAGTGTGGGCTGTACTTGGTTTGTATTGAGATGTGTGCAAATGTAGAAGCTGGAAATGTTATAAAATGAAAATTAACTGCTGGAAGCAACATTGTTGGAGTCTGTCATTATATTCGTAGCTACTCATTTTGTATCTAAGGTTAAAAACTAATTGAAATTAACAAACCTGTTTAGTTTGCATCTTTCTTATCTCAGATCACCTTCAGAAATCCTCCAGTACTTCTGTTTGCAGCTTATATTTCCCATTGGTTATACACGACAGGATCTTTAGCATTTTTCATTGGAAAGCATAAGTGTAGTGGTACGTTTAGATTTCAGAGGCTTTATTTTGTACAACATATATTTTGGTTCCTTAAAGATATACTAGGAAATTTTCTTAAAGATTCTTCTAGGACAGTTTTCTTAAACATTCCTCTGCTGCATGCTCAAGGTAAATGTTATAGCAAAATAGTAATATATATAGCTATGGTATTTTCAGTAAGAAGCTCAAAAAATTATGGTCATACCATAGTCTAAGCACAAAACTAAAATGTAAATAGGAGAAAGCAAATGAGGTTTAAAATTGGGGGGGGGGGGGGGCTTGGTTTTCATGTGTAACAGAATAGGAATTTTAATTTTTAGTTATTTAATTGTCATTCTCACAAATAATAGCTCAGCTAGATTGCTGCCACTGTTGCTTCCTGGAAAAAGGTAAAGCCAAACACTCGGTGAGTTCTATTTCTGTAGGCAGTGCTGACACCGTAACCCTCCATTATGAGGGTTTATCTTGTGCTCATCATTTGTCAGCTGTGTCTTGGATATAAGTAAATACACCTCTGCTGCTTATGACTCTTAAGCCTAGTGTTGGACAGTTGTGCAGTGCTGGTTAAGACTATTTGCGTCCGTAATTATTACAGCCTGGTTTAATCCGTCATAGTTAAAGGACAGAGGAGTGTTTTGTTACTGTTTCTCTGTGTAATGTTGAAGAAAATGTTCCTGATGTGTGTCTTGATGCATCTCAAGGGTCTCATTTTCATATGAACGTGGTTTGGGAGGAGAAATAAAATTCTGTATTGCTTTTCCCTGGAAATTCTCAGTATTCTGGCCAGATCAGGTCAGTTATTAAGCAAAACAGTGGTGATATGGTCCTGACATGAGAGACTGGGTGACTGTGCCTTCTGCTGTGCAAATCAGAGTTGATGAGATTTTAATAATCTCACTTGGTCTTCAGTTCTGTCCTCGTAAATTCTGAATTGTAAATGGGACTTGCTGGATTTTTAATAGTATGTTCTTATTGAACATTTACCTTTTTCTATCTGGTCGTATCCCCCTCGCTTCTGTAACTGATGTAGCACCATTTAACGTAGTAATCAGACTGATGCTGTGGGAAGCACAGGAAGGAATAGCTTTGTTTTCATTTGGCTATTGTCCTTACCAGACTTGGATGCATTTCTGTATTTACAACGAGTTTTAGTTTGCCGGAGGGGGTGTTCCTTATTACATAGTATAAATACAGTAGAGGTTATAAATGCAGTGTTTCATATTAAGGTAACCTTTACTATTCAGTCATGTATAAACCAGACTCTCTTCATAATTACCAGATGGATTAAAAATGTGAAACTGGCCCTTTTTTTCCCCCCCACAAGAGATGGAATTGTGGCTTTTCTCTCTGTGTTCGAACAGAAGACATAGGCAATCTGCTGCTTCTTTTTCATCTGTATTTTGGTGATGAAGCTGTGTGTTATATCTTAAACTGATCTAATGACTGGTTGGTATGCAAAAGGGCTGGTCCTGTTCTTGCGCTGTCTTGTACCACCTCTAGCATTTACTGGATGTTTTCCTGAACGAGTTCAGTTCGCTAAATAAGCGGGGCACTAATCCAGCCCCTCTGTTCCCATCTCCCCAGAAGATCAGCTTTTGCCAGGTAAGCAAGCTGAGTGAGTTCAAAGAAGGGCTGAGGAGTACCAGACAGGTAATTGATTTTTGCGCTGTAAGAACAGTCATAGAATCACGTGGAACCGTCTAGTCCACTGTGACCAAAAAGAGAAGAGCGTAAGGTCAGGGCAAATTTTATAAACCTTTGTCTGATAGCCCTCTTGTCAGCTGTAGGATGTCAAGAGGTAGATGTTGTTTGCATTTATTTTGTTAATGGTTAATGTATCTTTCTTCTGTGAACTTGCTTCTGTCTCCAGTCCATTTAAACGTATAGCGCTGACATATCCCAGGGGAGAGCTTCCAGAGCACAAAATGATGTTGTAGGTGCTAACTACCTCTGCTTGTTTTCTTTTGAGCTTGACAGCTGCTAGCTTTTTTTCCATATCTCTTAGCTTTTGTATTGTTTGGAAACAGTGAACAATTGATCTCTATTTACCTTCTCCATGCAACTGATGATTTTATGGGCTTCTGTCATATGTCACTGCAGTAATCTCTGTTTCCAGGCAGAAGAACCCTAGCCTAATTGATTATTCCTCATCATTCATCTTTTCAAACCTTGTTTCCTTTTAAAAAATATTTCCCCCTTCCATTATGTCCTCTTGAAACGAAGGAACAGGCACTGCATTCAGGATTTAAGCTGCATTCTATAGCTTTATATGGTGGTTTAATTACTAATAATTTCCTAACATTAGGTTTATATTTTTATATGTTGAATGGCTGTGAGCTGATGCTTTTATCAGTCTGTCATGAGTCCAGCAAGACTTTCTGAATGTTAATGACCATTTTGGAGCACTATATGTGAAATTAGGATCATTTTTCTTCAGACTGCTACTTTATTTGCCTTGAATTTCATCAGTTATTTTAATTCCCGATTATTCAGTCTCCTAGCGTTTTTCTGCAGGTCTTCAGTCAGCCCTTCTCTTTACTACCAGACTGGCTTATATCCTCAGGAGACTTTCACTCCACTCCTTGCCCCTTTTGCCAATTGTTTATGAATAGAGTGTATGGCAGAGCACTGCAAAAGCTCCTGGGCAGTCTCCCTTCCTGTGAAAATTGACCATTTATGCCTACTCTCTGTTGTCTGCTTTCAGCTGTTTTCTGTCCAGGCGAGGGCTTTCCCATTTATCCTCTAGCTGCAGAGCTGCCGAAGTTCTGTAGCTATCTGACTGTTACCTTGTATTGCAGTGTTGCCTCTGCTAGAAACGCACACCCGTGAATGCCCCCGCTAGCGGAGATGCTCTGCCCGTCCGCACAGCCCTGCCTGATGCTCCAGCACTCCTGCTGCTGTGCAGTCAATCCAGTCTGGAAACAGATCTGACTGGAAAGAAACCCAACAAATTATAAATTAATGCTGATTTAGTGTTGCTGTACTGATAGTATACAAATGTGTGGATTTAATTAGAATCTATTCAGTTAGCTAAGTGCATATTTCTATTGCTGCTGCTGATTGAAATTGTGACCTTACAGGCTCAACTGTAGTCTAGACTGAAGGCAGTGTAAGTGTCTGTGCACAGACTTGCACTTTTTATTTCAAATTGGCATGAATTTGATGCTGTAGTTAGATTAGTATGACTTGGTGTATGAATTGCACCTAGATACTAATTCGATCAATTTGTGACTGCCTCTTGGGTGCTTTCACTGTGCTGATGCAGAAAAGCAACCTGACTGTGGGTTAGTATCTGGAATACCTTAAACAAAGACGTGAATAAGGAGGGGTTTTTAGTGCACTTATGTAAATTGATATGGATCTAGTATTACTTTTTATCCTATATATGGACTTCATTCTATTTTGTTACAAACAACTGCACCATAAATATTTCAAAAATATGAACTGGAAATTCACAAATTTTGCTACTGATGCCCTTGTGTTTTGTAAATGCTAGAATTATTTGGGATTTGTGTACGTTTACATTTCCTAAATATAAAGGATATAGGTCTTTAAATTTCTGCTCACTAAATTGGGTTTTCAGGTGTGTTCTTCAAAATTCATATCCAGATTCACCAGTTCTGTTGTCATACATAATAACAGTTTTCTGCTGAGGGGTTTTCTAGGTTGTCCTGGTGTGGAGAACTGAAGTTAGATGCGTCTGTTTTTAATGGTTTCTTTTGGCTGTGGTAGGTTTGAAATGGATGGCTTGGCCAATTAGGCATGGGGGTTTTTTTTCAGTTCGTATAGGTGTGTCTACCTTCGTATAGGCAGAAAGAAAAACTTGATTTACGTAAGTATAGGGTTATATGACTTGAATTGCTGTACTTCCTTCCAGAAGAGGAAGGCTTGTATGTGGTTTGTTTTCCAGATGGTAGAAGGTGGGGGCTTGGGGAGTGGTTTATGTTTGCTTTTCTATGCTGCCAGTTCAGGTGCTGCGTGGTTTGTCTCTGCCGTGGCTAGAGAATTAATACAACAGTGTTGGGAGTGTCGAGCAAGCACACGCTCAGCAGTTGATAAAGAGGTGTTTTTAACCATTGAATAGTACTCTGTCTTTGCTGTTTTGCTCATGTAGTTCATTTGGACATGGTTTTCATCAAAAAAATGGTCCTTGTTACAAATTCAGCTTCTTTTTTCCTTCAGCTTGGATGAAAAAGTTACTAAATATATTTCTTATGGTCCTCAGGAAATCCAGGCATTTTACAGTGCAATGGAGCTTTATCCATGAGCTGACAGAGAGAAAGGCACAGGACTTGGTGAGAATCTGCACATGGATTAGCTCAGCCACAGAAAAAAAATTATACCTTCCTGATATTTTTAAGATCAATAGTTAATTGGAAACATTCACGATTTTAAATAAAAGTCAGTAAGACAGCTTGTATGTATGTTTTTGGTTACTTCAAGCAGTAGATGGATGGAACACCCAGCAGGTATTCCATCCAATTCATGTTTGGCTAATAAATCAAACAATTTGCAGGTCAGCTGGCAGCGAGTGGCCTCTCGGTTCCAGCCCTGCAAAGGGGAACACAGTCGTGGTGCTGGGAGATGTCGGTGCATGGGCAGTCTGGGAATACCTTGGAGTTGGGATCTGAACTGTGGGGCCGCAGGTCTGCTGGCTTCTGGTTTGCAGCAAGGACATTGCTTCAAAAGGAGGTATATTATTCTTCAGCATTTTACACAGTGTAATATAAAGCCAGTGCTATAGCTGCTGTTACGGTGTTGGAAGAAGCAGAAGGAAGGAGGAGTTATTTAGAAGATTGTCTGTCAAGACGTCTCCTTGGTGAGACCTTGCGCTCACCTGTGTCAGTCTGCGAACGTCGGGTTGTAACGTCATCTCCCTGGCCCTGCTGCATTTGTCACTTTGTGGTGTTTGGTGCCATGCTCATTCATACTTCTCTGTCATATAATTGAATGATGATGACTGAGGAGTCAGCACAGTTGACAGTCATCTAGGACTGTCAGCTACAATTTTTCAGTTACTGGCTCATCATCATGAAGATTTCTATACAAATGTCTAAATTGCAAAAAGGGCTGGAATTTTCCAGCAGAGTGAATACAAAAGCACAGAGGAGGGTGTAGCTTTGTCTGTACTAATGAGTTAATGAAGAAGTTCAGATTGTCTCTGCCTCCAATAAAAAGTTAAAGTAATTTGGGGTTTTTGAGAACTTAATGTAATTTTTTTTCCCCCAGTGGCATATTAAAAAAAAAAAAAAAAAAAACAAAACAAAAACCCAAAAAACCCCAAACAAACAAAAAAAAAACAAAAAACAAAACAACAAAAAAAAAAAAAACAAAAAAAAAAACCCAAAAACAAAAAACCAAACCTCTGTCCCCAGGGAGGAGTGGAGCTGTAGTGACTCAGTTGTACTGACTTTGCAGGAACTTTGCAGTATGTGGGGTCTTGCCGTAAGAGAGTGAAGATTTAAAAATTCTTCTGACCCACACTGAGCAGAACCAGCTGGGCGGTACCCAGATGTGTGTTAGCTTTTGGACAGTTAATTTGTGTATTTGTAACTGGTTTTATGTGGTCTTGGAGCTCATGGCTGTTTGGCTCCTGGTCTCGGTCATGGGCTGACCGCATGAAGAAGCAGGAGCTGAGGCAACTTGACTCTGATTCCAAGGAATCACAGTTTTTCCAAACTTCCACTAAAATGCCACAAACAAGACAAAGTCTAAGTCCTGCTGCCCATCAAGCTTCAGGAAACACCCAGTGCATGTGTGATCTCTCTTGCTCACAAAAGCTCTCTCTGACCTCTTCAGCAGCATTCCAAATCTTAGAAAGTACAAAGCGTTGGCATTTCTTCTAATTTCTACACCCAAAAGGGTTATTTGTGTGCAATTGCTGAGTGTGATGCTTGCAGTTGGAGAATGCTCCTTAAAAAAGGAGCTACTGGGACTTAAAGTCAGGTTGATTTTGTTCTTTAGCTCAGGTTATTCATTGTATTTGAATATACGGTTGTCTGGATGTATTGCTTGTGATGAGAGGATATGTGACCATACTGCTTTGTGCGAGTAACTGCTGACTAAGTTTTCTGTGGACATGCTCTAATGGAAGGAGCCGTCTCGGACGTGGGATTCTTGCTCAGAGGTGTTACTTGCCTTAAGTAGCTACTTTTTATCCTGTATATGGACTTTATTCTGTTTTATTAGGAACAACTGCATCATAAATACTTCAAAAATACGTAACTGGAAATTCACAAATTTTGCTACTGATGCCCTTGTGTTTTGTAAATGCTAGAATTATGTATTGACGCAGCACTCCCTGTCACTCAGCCGCTTTCCAGATTTCCACCCCAAACCTGCAAGGAGGTCAGAGACCATTGCTGATGTGGTTTCCTGGAGAGTATCCTGGTTCTTTAGAACTTCTGGGGTGGTGTGCTGGAGAGCATAGGTGGTGGTGGTGGTGTGGGATAAGAAACATCATTCCACCCCCCACCCCCCCAAAAAAACCCCACCTTACTTCTGCAATAACTATACTTTGGGTGGTGAATGGAAGATTTGTTCTTCAATAAATATCGCCTGACTGGGTGTGGATGCACGCAGCCTTTCTGGCCCCTCTCATCCTGAGTCAGTCATACCAAGACAGCGATGGAGACTTCTTGCACCCTTCTTACCAAATGTTTTTTACTGTTTTGATTTCTTTCTCTTTTGTTTCATGCATGTTGAATATGAATTGATACATTTTGTGTGGTGTGTATGTACTGCCACGTTGTCTTCCTGAATTCTTTGCAAATGCATAGGAATGTTGACAATGATGCTCAAACTTCAACTAGCCTGACAGTTGCTGTTATAGAGGATTATTGGCTTTGTAAGAACTCCTGTACCTGGGTATTTCAGCAGTCCTTTGAAATCTGGAAAGCAACCGCTTCAGTGCCAGGGCTGACTGGTCATGTGTGTACTACAGAAGCTTCACTAGTGTAATGAGACCAGCAAGCCCTTCTGACAGTGATTCAGCTGTGAGAAATGGCTTTTATTGTTATGCCTGGTAGTAGTTGCCTAAATGAAGTGTTTTCAAGGGTAATTCTAGGCTGCTATAATATGTATGCCGCCACTCTCACCAGCATGAAAATGTCTTTAAAACAATTTGCAGAGCTCACCAGTTGGTTTCTCAGGAGGGGGGGGTCTTGTGCCTGTTCCACATGAATGCATTCCATTTTTGGCAGTGTTTTTAGGTGTTAGAAAATGGTATTTTCTCACTGATCACAGTTTTTCTTGGCAGTGCAGTGACCCCTAAAGGCTTAGAAGTCTGTCATCCTGCTTTTTTTTATTAACTGTGATATCCCAAACAGAGCAGAATTCCTGGAGGACGCTTAAACCTTGATAGTGAAGAATGGCTGGGTATCTGTAATGCTGCGAGGCGGAGCAGAAGATGCCTTTGGAAGGGACAGTAGCTGTGTGCTCGTGTTGCTTGTGGCTGAGCTGCAAACACATCCTCAGCTCTGCTGCCAGTGCCATTCTGCCGTGCTTCCAGCAGAAACGGTGTGCGCGGTGATGCTGCAGCACAGAGGCTGAGCTGCTCTTCTCCTCTATCCTGAGAAGCTGTTTTGGTCTGGAAAAAAAATCATCTTTTTTTTTCCCTCATTTAAAAAATGTTTTATTGAGGTCGCAAAACAAGCATAAGACAGCCTTCAAACGCCAGCTTTTAAAATTGTGTTGCACTGGATTTCTCAAACATCAAGGAGGCATTTACTGAGCAGTAGATTTTTTTTTTTTGTGGTGGTGGTAGAAGGATAGTGGTGGTTTTTCCTTTGGCCTTTCAAAAGATAACTGCTTTTTCTCCCCTTGACTTTAATTGTTTCATTCTTTAATAAAGATAGCAGTTTCTTAACAATGAATGCAATAAGACAGCCAGGGAAGCTTGTGCTCTCTTGCTCAAAAAAAAAAGAAAAAAGGAAAAATTAAGAAATAGAATATAGTTCTTTGTGTGTTATAATAACCTTTGAAGAAATACATAGTAGAATAGGAATATGAATTTAAGACTTTACATAAAGGCAGGAGAAATACTGTCAGTACTTCATAAAATAAGAACTGTTTAGGTAGAAATATTATTCAGCCTTTTAGGGAGGTCTCCAGAATATAAATCTCTGTACTTTTTGTGATTGGTAGGTAACAGTTGTTGGGGAAAAAGATTGAAATGGCTTGAAACATATGCACCAGAAAGCCTAATTTGTGACCTAAACATTAATTGCCTGAACTGAGAAGTGTTACAGTGCAGGTATCTTGCTTTTCTGTGGTTTGATTTCTTTGATGTATTAATGTTTTCTCAGATCTCTAGCCTTCAAACATCATTCTGGGCTTTGGACTGATTATGAACATGGCACTTATGCTGCTATTTTTATCATGTCTCCTCATTAAAATGAACTGCTTATGTAGAAGCCATCATCAGTCACCTTGCTGGCCTAAAAATGATTTAAGCAAATACAGTCTTAGTATTGCCAAAGCTTTCAATAAGGAAAGGCTCACAGAGTTTAAATCCTGATCTTGAATCATTTTCTTTAGTGAAGTCTGAAGTATTTTTATCCTATCATAAATCACCAGACTCAAATTTTCTTTTGCATTTTTAGAGAACCCCAGGTCTTCCCAGCAGCAGTGACTCCAAATTGCTTTTCACAGTCTGGAGCCTTAGCTTTCAAGACTGGCACTCACCTTTCCATAAATCAAGGGACTTGTTCATCACCCTTGACCTCTGCATCCCTGCAGCATGGTTCAAGCATCTGTGTGAATAAAGGTACAGGGAAAGCCAGCGTGTGGGGAGCGGAGGTGCGGCGTTCCCAGGGGCTGGGCGGGAGCTCTGGTGCCTCTGAGCCCCTGAGTGCAGTTGCAGCAGGAGGGGGATCTCTGCCTTATCTGGCCAGACAAGGACTGCAGTGATTTCTGTGCAGCTCTTAAAAAATTTCATCCCTTTTTTACTGGCACACCTGTATACTCATCATTTTTAAGGGATGAGCAGTCTCATCTCAAAAGTGACAGCTGCTGCCTCTTCCTCTGAGCAGTTTGACACAATTTGGTGATCGCCATCACCACTGGCCTGTTAAGGAGCTCGGTTGAGCAATGCTGTGCTCGTTCTCTTTTGTGCAGTGGCTAGATGAAGAGCAGCGAGTTTTATTACTGGTGATTGGGTAATAAAAGGTAGAAAACAGTTTTCAATCTGTCTGCAGGGCAGCAGTGGTGAGGGGAGAGTCTCTGTTTTACTCCAGATTGGATTCAGAATCATTGCAGGGGAGGTAGCATTGGAGCTCTTGCCTCTTTCCCTGATTCTCTCCTGATTACAGGTTCATTTGAAGGAAAACCAAGACATTTAAACTCTACCTGAGATGAATATTTAACAGGAGGAGCATGTCAGGTGCCAGTGTGTCTGACTGCAATGGAAAGAGTTGGTCCCTTCATTAAACTGAAAGTTATTCAGTGCTGACTCAAAAGATCCCAAGAGAAACAGCAGCACGCAATCCCAGCGTGAGTGGCTTGGTGAAGTAATTGCATAGAGAAATTCATTATCCTGTGCTAGACAGGAGGGTCAGACAGATGAATGAAACTGATCTCTTCTGACTTTACTGTGTTGAATAATACCAACATAGGAAGCATTGCCTGAAGGGTCCAAGAAAACCAAGAATACAGCCAAAAAATAGGTTAGGATGAACTACTGAAACTAAACTGGATCGACACGTTGTTTTGAAAAGAAATGAATGCCTGAGCCTGTGATGATTCCCACTGTGTCGTCCTGCTGATTGAAGCTCTTGAACAAGTAGAGGAGTATAGGACTTACCCACTGCTGTAGTGGATGGATATTTTTCTCTTTGCAGCTACTAATCTAGTGTACCTTATACACAAATGCAGAGAAAGTACATAAAAGGGCTAATTAAAAAAAAATAAATTAAATTGAGGTCAACTTGAGGTCAAGGGGGAAGAATATGAGCAGCTTAGATTTAAAATGATGTCATAAAAAACTGTTTTTAACAAAATTCCCAGTTCTGGGGGTGGTGGGGGAAACAGGGCATTATGTAAAATGTTGCGTGCACATTTATGAAGGTATGTGGCAGTATTATGGCACGTTTCTAAAGAGAATCTCTGATACATCTCCCTGAGGAAGTGTGAAAAATGTTCCTATAGAGCAGTAAAATCTTAGACATAATCTACACTGGAGCTCATTATCAGCATAATTATTCTGGCAAATTCTTCGAGTATAAAAGAACTAGAAAAGAGAGAGAAAGGTGACAAGAGAGAGAAAAGGCTGGAATGGGAAGAAAGATGAGACAGTAAACAGTTTAGGACTTTGTACCTTGGAAAGGAACCACTTGGAGGACAAAAGAAAGTATTAAAGCTTTATGAAAGCATGACTGGCACAGAAGGTGAGTAAAGAATAACTGGCATTTCTGAGAGTGTGAGGACTGTTGGGACATCCAGTAAAAATTTAGTGTAAAGTGGACAGAAGGAAGATTTATTTTATACAGTGTTTTCACAGTGTTAGCCATTGCCAGCGAAAGATGTAGAGGCCAAAACTACGGAGAGGTCAAAGTTAGAAAAGTAACTGGAAGAGGGGTGACAATGTTTGTTTGATTAAAAAATAACTCTTCTATTTACTGTGATAAATTTAACTTTGAGGAAACATGGAAAAATCCTATGGCACTGAGTGATAAAATAGCATTTAAAATTCAGTGTAGTGAAGTAACACACCTGGAGAACAGCCCACACTGTATGTGTACAGCGATGAGCTCTGAATTGGCTTTACAGTCATGTTTGGAAAAGCAAATTGAAAGTTAGATGCTCGTGAAAAAATAAGTGATCAAACTAGGAAACATACTGCGGTGTAAACCCATAGTGCACCTGTGTTGTGAATGCTGCATGCGTGCTGGTCTCCTTGCTTTTAAAGACCCAGTGAAACTGGGAGAGATCCTGAAAAGGTCAACAAAAATGATCCAAGGTGTGAAATGAGTTCCTTGTAAAGACTGATAAATAGATAAAAACTTTTTGGTCTCAAAAAGCTATCTTTGAAGAGGATATGGTGGAAGCATATGAAGTCTTAGCAGCATGGAGCATATATGAACCCATTATTCTCCGATAAAAGGACTAACACCACCAAATGAAAGTAGTGGGTGGCAGGCTCAAAACAAAGTGAGTTATTTTATAAAGTGGGAGCAGGACCTCCTTTCTCTTCAGAGGTTTTAATCTGTTGGAACAATTCCCTGGATTTAGGCTGATTTATTCTGCAGTTAACACTTCATCAGAACGTTGTTCACAGGGCTTTGAAAGCTTAGCTCTAGAGCTCTGTTCATAAGAGAAATCCTTTCAAATGTTGGAGTAGGGATAGGTGAAACAACCCCTCTGGTCATGCAACTTCTCAGCAAGGTGTGTGGTGGAAGCACCTGGTAAATTCAAATACAGTTGGTACAGATCCCAGTGTGCAGCCTAGCCTTGTGGCTGGTGTTCTGGAGTATTAAAATTTCTGTGACAGCAAGAGCTAATGTGTCATCTTTGACAGCGCGTTGGGATGGTGGCATATTCTTAGAGTTGTGCTAGGTAGTTCCAGCTTCAGCTGCTACAGAAATAATACAACATGAAATACCAGCCAGTGGCAGTAGTGTTATTTTGGGATTACTCCATAGGATGTAGAAGAGGACAGACTGAAGGAGAAGGTTTTGGCTTCATGGACACTGGACGTGGTTCCAATGCACAAGTGCTATTTATTTGTGATTTATTACCCGTGGTTTGTTGTGTTCACATATTCATTGACAAAATCAATTTCTTGCCGTTTTAGGCCGATTAAGAGCGCCTTGCTGAACATTTCTTTACTTAATTGTAAAGACAGATATTGCTTACTTAAACTCGTAGGCTGCTCAGGTGAATTGTGCTTTGAGTTGTGTTTCAGTTTAACCTGCCTCTGACCTGGAGAAGAGCTTCTGGTCACAAAAGCTTGTCATTATTTCTGGGTAGTTAAGTAAAGATATTACCTCAATCTGCAAATCTTTGAGACATTTGGAGGTTGAAAGAGTAGGGAGAGGAGCGGTGGGGTCTGTTGGTGTTGCCTAGATAACCCCTCCATTGCAGGCACTGTGCTGAGCTGCGATGTGGGCACGTGGCCTCGGGGACCTCGCTCCCCGGGAGAGGCTGATGTCTGCGCGGGGACACCCCGCTTCTGAGCAGGGCACGGCTGTGCCAAGACTGAACCAAGCTCTTGAGATGGTGAGGGAATATTCTGTGGTAAGGTGGGTTATTCTCATTTTACTTTTAAAGTATTATGTAAGATCCAGAGTAATTGGATTACTGGGGTTTAACAGATGACTGATTGCGTTATGCTCTGTGAGTGCTCTTAGACCTCTCCACCAGTCAGCTAAAACTCATTAGCTTAAATTGCTGTGGTGGAGGCTCAAAAGAGAATCTAAGCTTTGGTTCCATGATGGTGGCTTAAACTAATGTGATATTCTTTACAATTGGGTTTGACACCTGTTAGTACCATAGTTCACCTGACTAATACTGTCTTAACTACATCTTATGGTACGACTACCCTTCTTCAGAACATTTGAAATCTCTTCTGAAGATTTCTTCAGAATTCACGACTGTAACATTGCAATATTGGACATGAGGTAGGTAAATATATCCTTTTCCAAAAGGATAAGACAATGAAGCTTGGAGAGGGAGAGGAAAAAAGTGATACTGGGGTGAATAAAATCAATCCAGAACTAACTAGGACTCTCATTTTATTTCTGAGATGGCTGCATCAGCAGTGTCTTTAAACTAAATCTGCTTAAAGGTTAATACAGGAGAAATGTGCATGTAATGTTACAGGAAGGAAATACTAAAGCCAGGTAAAATATTTGATAATATCTCTCCAGTGAGTGTTGGCAAGCCAGCCTGTCTTTAGAGAAGGTATTATCAACAGGCTTGTAGGGTCGGGGTGGTGTTCTAACGCTGCTGTTTGTAAGGGCATTGCATTGGGAAGGTCCTTCTCTGGACAGCACATGCTGACGTCTGGAAAGTTGTGGCTGCTCAGAGCTGTTGAAATGGGCTGTCTTTGATTTAGCCTCCAGATGGGGTTACTTCATATTGAATAGTTTTGTTTTGTCATGTTGGGATGAGAGAGTATTCTGTGTATAATAGGTAAAGATGTTAATAATTTTTGTGACTACCAAGGAAGGAGAGAGGCACCTAACTAGGTTTCATGGGTAAGGCTGCCTTACCAGTTTTTCTGCAGCACAGAGTCTGAGAATAAACAACCTCTGTGTTCGGAAAGAACGGCAGCGTTCAGTGCGCTGGGGAAGAAGCTTCTACAGGACCTGAGAGAGACTGACACTTGTCTAAAGTGGATGTACAAGCAAAGTTTTTTGCTCATTCTTTTTGCTCTTTCTTTTGCTGTTTCCTAGGCTCTTGAACAGTATCAGACTGGATCTCACAATACACAGAGCCTGTGCAGTTCTTCACGTGTTCTTATTCTGGAAAGTATTGAATATTTTTCAGGGATGGGGATCAATTTAGTATTAAACCTGTTATTTTGACATATTAACATCTGCCCTGAAAAATCTACCAGGAGATGAATTTCTGCTCCATCTATGCCACTAATGTGATGTATCTGACTTGATTCCTTATTCATTATTCAACAGTTTTAGAAAGGGAATTTTTAAATAGTGCTGATGTGTGGCTGTAACAGTCACTACTTCTGGATTTTCATTTTTCTTTTTATTCTGGTCTGATATGGTCAGGTTTAAAATCTCATTGTTTATACATCTATCTTCCACTTGCAGCAAGGGAAATCCTACCGGATAAAAGCAAACAATTTTTGCAGTGGGGGTGGTGTGTAATGCTGGAATCTATGTACTCAGAGATTTTCAAATCTGTAGGGCCCTGAGCAGCTGGATCCAGCTTTGCAATTACTCCTGCTTGGAGTAGGAGGTTGTGCTAGATGACCTCCAGAGATCCCTTCCAGCCTACTTTGTTCTGTGATTGCATTCAGATCCTGCAAATGGAAACCTTGCAGTGTCTCCTCGTGCCATCTTCACCTGCAAAAGAGGCTGTGAACAGACTTCTGAAAAACTTCCTCTTAGTACTTCTTACTCAAGGAATTAGTTTTAGACTTTGATGTGGTCAGCTTTATCCTTCACTGTTGCCTTGGTGTGGTATGTCCTCCTTGTCTCATGCTGGTTTCTAGGGAATGAAATCAAGAGTTAATCTGTTGTAACCAAGTCTTTCTGAATGTGAAGGGGTGAAATGTGAAACCCATGTGATGGTTGAGCTTCATTCAGAACTAGAGTATTGAAACTAAATTGCTTGTGTTGAGATCTTTAGCTACTTTTGAAAGAAGTAAAATCTTTGTGCTTTAACATCTTCAGGGCTTTGTTTACAATAACTGCGTGTCCTAGTTGAAGTGTCTGTGATTTCATGGATTTCCACTGTAAGGTACATGATGTGAAGTTCTCTTAAGCTTGTGAATGTTTTTGCTGTATCCCAAGTATACGAAACTGAATTTCACTTATAGGAATCACTTAACTTACACTGTTGTTTCTTAATGGAAACTAAACTCTGAGTTGGTCTACACCATGTACTTTGGTTTTGGAGAAGTTTGGGTGAGGAATAAAAGAAAAGATTACTTTTACGAGAGATAATGCATCAAGAACTATGCAGATCCAACCTACCTTTGTAAAAACTGTTCTCTTCTTGGTATAAGTTGTTTACCCAGTCCAGTTCACTCACTGGATAGCTTCAGCTTCTAACTTCGACCACACAGATTTTAATGTGAATCAGTGTGGGGCTGAATGAGGAAAGGGAGGGGAAAAAGGATGGAGAAAAAGAGAAGCAAAAGTTCTTTCTTGTCTGAAATGGCAACGTGATTTGGAGGGACAAGATCTCACCAGGGCAGGAAGCACCTTCAAGAGGATGTGTCTTGTCAGACTTTGGCTGATTGCAGGCACCAATGGCCAGGGCTGAAGGAAGATCTAAACTCGTGAGCATCCAACAGCAAGAGCGGCCACTGGAATCTGTGGAGAGCAAACTGGGTTTGGGTGGCACCTGGTAATTAGGTGAGAGATTCCTCCTTAGGTCTTTTCTGACAAACTTAAAATTTGAGAAGGCATATTTGGTACGGAGTGCCATTCTCCTTTGGCCTCCAGCTGCTTTCAGAAAGGCATTCCTAAATTGACAGAAAACATCGCTTTCCTTCCGAAGATATTTTAGGTATCTACTTTATATGTAGTTTTAGAATTAACTTCAAACAGAAGTCATTCTTATGAATAGTGATTTGAAATAAGTTACTTATGACCAGGAATCAGACCCTAGAGATTTCCCTGAGGCTGTGCTGAGATTGTTAAACGCTGCTTCATGAGCCTGTCAAGGGCGACAAATTACTTGAGCAGCCATGAGTGGCAATGATCAAGAGAGCTCGGGCCTATCATCAGAAAGAGCTCCTTTTTTTTTTTATTTTGGGTAAAGTGCCACTTGGTCATGAGAGCTTATGGAAGAGCAGCCGTTGGCTCCCCTGTGCCCCCTCCGACACTCCTCGGGGACCCAGGCTGCTCAGAGCTGTGCAGCTGTATCTGAGAGAGACTCTGAGCCCGTTCTGCTACTGAAACCTCAGGAGCCACTGATGTCCTTCCTGAAATAGTTAAGGCATTTTGGGGGAAAATAATTTTTCTTTCTTTGTTCTTTCTTGTCTGATTGTCTGACCAACACTGAGGAAACCCACACAAATGCATTATTTCTAGGCAGCTGCCATCTAGATTTAAGCATCCTGTTTATCATCAAACTTGCAGAATTTAGCCAAAGATCAACATACCTCATGATATCCCAGGCATGATTCTGCTCGTGGACGGAGTGTTTAAATCATTTGTGTCATTGATGGGTGGGTTTTACTGGCAAGTAAAGGAGGACAGGCGTCTGTTTTGGGGCTCTTGGCCTCCTCTTGATACAGCTGATGGTGGAATTCATCTCTCTCACCTCTGCCTTTCACCACAAGGTGACTTAATCTGGTGGTAGAGAGGGACTCAGCGGTGCAAAACCTGCCATCTTGCTGTATATGGTTGTGGGGGTTACAGGGCAGTGGCTCCCTGCTCAGGAGACGCTGTTTCACAATTGAAGAGTAACTGGCCAAATCCATGCCCAGTCAAAACCAATTTGGGCTGGTAGGCAGGTAATTCTGTAGTTTCCTTGCAGGCTGAGCACCCTGGGCTGTGCCAAGGAGCTTCTCTGCTACTTGCTTGTTTCATCGTGTGGAGAAGTGCATGGTAAGGGCTTCATGTAGAGTTTGTTAGATAAGGACAGGCATAAGAGAGACGCTGTTTGGCCTGCCCAGCAGTGCATCTGGTCATCCAGTTCTCCACCAGTGGCAGTGGAGGGAACATGTTTAGGGAGAAGCTGTGAGCTGGGCAGCTTTCTGCTGCTCTTCCCCATTGCTCTCCCAGGATCCACAAAGGTTGGGCTATGGATACTGGAGGATATATCCATTTTACTATTTTTTCCCTGTCTAGTGTCTGTTTATGGGCCTGTTCTCCTGAATTTATCAAACCATCTTTTTTTGAATCTCATGAAATTATTTACCTCCAAAGCCAGGTTCTCTTGAATGGTGGGTTGTATCCCCCTCTCCTTTCTCCTCACTCCCACCATCGCACTGGCTCCATTGCTCCTGTGATCACAGGGTGAGCTACTTCAACTCACTAAAACAGCAGAAAGCAGACCTGTGCCTTAGGAAAAACATCCCCCACACCCAAGTTTTACAAATACAGCAGGAATAAAAATGTAGTTTTTAAATTAATCTCTTCAATGAGTTTTAACTTTCAGGCATTTTCACATGTACTGAACCACCATGTTTTTGTGGCTGCTCTAACTCCTGTGCTCTGTCTGCACTGTGAAACATGCTGGTGTGGGATTTCCCTGGCAGCTTTGGAAGTGATGGCTGATGCCAAGTATTCACTGGGTGCCTGCGATGGCTCTGCCACTCTGCAGTGCCACTTGTACATCGGGTGGTCGGGTGATCTCATCCACTCTGTAGCTGGCTTTCTCGGTTGTGACATGTTTCAGTAACACAGTTAGCAAGTTAAACAAGTAACACAAACTATCAGTTTGAGCATCGTTTGCCAAGGGACTATTCAAATTCTTTCTTTCTTTTAGTACTCTTAGTTTCCCATTTGCATTTGGCTTGCCATGCTTTATGGGATTTCCTGTTTTGCTCATCTGGAAAAAGTTCTCACTCCTTTTAAATTCCAGCTGTTCCCAGGATAGCCTCCTTAAACATCCTATTGAGTCATGCAAGCTTTGTATATAAAGTGGCTCTGTCTTTATGCTTGCATAGTGGCATACAGATTACCTGGGCTTCCCATACAGCATTTTTAACATTCTCCAGGATCCTTGTAGGATTCCTTCTTTTTGTTGCTTTTTCTATTTCTGTTTATTCTGTTTTGACAAGTTGCCTCATTTTTTTATATAGTTCTTTTTCTTGAAATTGAGTGTTTATGAGTCAGATTTGGTGGCTTTCTGTCACACTACAGGATAATGCTTCCTAAAAGAGCAATTGTAAAGGGCCCTGCTTCAGTTTTCTTCTGAGAAACAGGTCACTTGGAGCACTTGTGTGCCCAGTGTCACTTAAGGGAAGAGATGGGGTCTGACACGAGTACAGCCCAGTGAACTCGGTGGAGTTAACATCTCAGAACCTGGGCAGATGTACCCTGCAGGGAGCTGATAGCTTCAGGCACACTGAGCAGTCTTGATTTACTGCTGAAGCAGTTGGCATTTTCCATCCTATGTCTCTGTTGCATTCATGGAGGCATTTACAAACTGCTCCCATAACTCATAAGGGAGGATGATCACAATGGCTGGAAGAAGACGTGGTCAATTGCTGCATTCCATATCTGTGTTTCCACCCTCTCTCAAATAAGACATTATTACCTATTTTATCAAAAGGCTTCTATCTATTTCAGAAACTTATAACATGAATGCCCATGCTGATGTTTGCTAGATGTTAATTTATAGCCCTGGTTGCTTGTATGGAGGGAGCACCATGAAGACTAGTGAGTTAATTACTTTATTGGTGTATTTGCCTACTCTGTATGTTGTACGTGCATGTCAACTTAGACTGCAGGATTTGGAGCTGACTCCAGTTCTCATTATGTGTCCAGTCCTGATTACATGAGCCAGTCAAGATGTTCATGTGATTGTCTGATAGGCTCATTCAGTTCACTAAAACAGCAGAAAGCTAGCCTGGCAAAAAGTCAGCATTAAATCTGCTCACGTTGCAGTCAAGCATGCCAGACACTGCCTAAGGCAAGGTTTGGGTCACGGCTGCAAGGGGATGGAGGAGCAGAGAAGAGAACTGGAAGGTCTGATGTTCCTTTTCGGAGGCTGAGGTGAAACTTTAGTTCCTCTGTATCCTGAAATAATACCCTACAACAAGGCAATGCAGACAAGCAAACTGAGATCTGTCTTATATTCTGTATACACTTTATCTAAATTGATTAGACTTAGCATATCTTGAAGCTAAGTGCAGGCCCCTGTGTATCATCTGGCAGTGTTGTGAGCACATACTTTATCTGCTCAGTGATTCAAATGAAGAGCTAACACTGCCAAAAACCCCAGTTTCTTAAGTCAAATCTCAAAGCAAGGTCTTTATACTAAACAGATTTGGGAAAAAGGTGGTACACAGGAGCTGAAGGAGCCTTTTCACCAGTCAGTTCACTGATCCAAGTGAAAACTAGTCCTGGAAAAAACAATTGAGGAGGCAGTAAGCAGATCTGACTTGCCACGTTACAGCATAATCATCAACCTGGTGTAAGGGAAGAAGAAAGAATTTCTGGCTGGCATAGGGGGCATCCCTTTTGGCAGCAACCCACAATTATATTAAATGAATAATGAAATTACATCCTGAAATGATTCTGAGTTGCCCTATATCTGTTGCTGGTTTTAGCTGTGTTGAGATGCCTCTCCTGTGCTGGCCAGCTGCCCGAGAAGAGGCATAAAATTCAGCCTGACAACACACAAGGATGTTTTAATTCACAGGCTGGAAATGGTGGAAGGGACAGCAGTACAGCAGTTGTGATGGTTCTAAAGTAATGACACTGATACTTGAGAAGAGATTGTCCTTCAGATGATGCAGGATGGGCAATAAGCCAAACTAAAAGAGCTTGTTCTGGGAAGCTCCAAGGGACAGTGTTACATGGGTAAGGGAAAGATGCAGTTAATTAATGAGGAAGAAGGGGGACAAAAGCATATAAGGAAAATCTAATTTTAGCAATTTGATTTTCATACAGTATACATGTGTTCTTACAATTTACATCAGTCCTGTGAATGGTGCTTTTGCAAGCGGTCTGCAGTTAGAGCAAATTAAAATAGTGAAACTGCATCCTGAGAGTTAAATCTGTCTTCTGTGTACATCTGTAATCTTATATTCAATAGATGAAATTGTTTAATAGTAAACAATATGTATTTGCTGTGATAAAGTTTAAAAGGTCTCTCCTGTGTCTGGTGGATAACTTGGAAATGGAGATGTTGAAATGTTTGATCAGCTTTTGCCTGCAAGTATACTATTTTCTGATGGCC
The DNA here is from genome assembly GCF_031877795.1 of Strix aluco. Lineage (NCBI taxonomy): Eukaryota > Metazoa > Chordata > Aves > Strigiformes > Strigidae > Strix > Strix aluco. Next base: position 17,153,692 of record NC_133947.1, read on the forward strand.
AAAATCCATTTATTCAAGCTTGAATGCAGTAAAAAGAAAAGTTTGGTTTTGCTCTACGAAGACGTTAGTAGAAGTGGTTTAGATGTGCATATATACACATATATTTGATGGCCGGGCCCAAAGAGTTGTGGGGAACGGAGTTAAATCCAGTTGGCAGCCGGTCACGAGTGCTGTCCCCCAGGGCTCGGGTTTGGGGCCACTCCTGTTTAACATCTTTATTGATGATCTAGACGAGGGGATCGAGTGCACCCTCACTCAGTTTGCAGATGACACCAAGTTGGGTGGGAGTGTTGATCTGCTCGAGGGTAGGGAGGCTCTGCAGAGAGACCTGGACAGGCTGGAGCGATGGGCTGAGGCCAACTGTATGAGCTTCACTAAGGGCAAATGCCGGGTGCTGCCCTTGGGCCACAACAACCCCCAGCAGCGCTACAGGCTTGGGGAGGGGTGGCTGGAGAGCTGCCAGTCAGAGAGGGACCTGGGGGTGTTGATTGACAGCTGGCTGAACAGGAGCCAGCAGTGTGCCCAGGTGGCCAAGAAGGCCAGTGGCATCCTGGTTTGTATCAGCCATAGCGTGGCCAGCAGGGACAGGGAAGGGATCTGACCCCTGTGCACGGCACTGGAGAGGCCACACTCCAATTTCTGGGTTCAGTTTTGGGCCCCTCACTCCAAAAAGGCCATTGAATGACTCGAGCGTGTCCAGAGAAGGGCAACGGAGCTGGTGCGGGGTCTGGAGCACAGGTCTGATGGGGAGCGGCTGAGGGAACTGGGGGGGTTTAGTCTGGAGAAGAGGAGGCTGAGGGGAGACCTCATGGCCCTCTACAGCTACCTGAAAGGAGGGTGCAGAGAGGGGGGATGAGTCTCTTTAACCAAGTAAGAAGTGATAGGACAAGAGGTAATGGCCTCAAGCTGCACCAGGGAAGGTTTAGACTGGCTCTTAGGAAGGATTTCTTTGCAGAAGGGGTTGTTGGGCGTTGGAATGGGCTGCCCAGGGAGGTGGTGGAGTCCCCATCCCTGGAGGTGTTCAAGAGGCGGGTTGACATGGCGCTTGGGGATCTGGTGTAGTTGGGATCTGTCAGTGCTAGGTTAACAGTTGGACTAGATGATCTTCAAGATCCTTTCCAACCGAGATAATTCTGTGATTCTGTATACATACACAGCACAATGAAAGGGTGTTAGTAACCTGAATGAGCTGATACTAGAAGCAGTTGTGTTGTCTTAGTTGCTGAGGAGCAGAATATATTTGTTCTTCCTGAGCTTTGGACATGTCTGTGATGATTTCTGTACCCACATTAAGCTAGGTTTATCCAGGCTACACTATGTTAAACTGCACATGCAAAAAAATATGAACAAAAATACTTGGTGCAATTCCTTCACCACTGATTGTATGTTACTACATCAGGTTTAGGTTGTACAATTTGTATGAGTGAACACAAGAAGTTTAACGTAGCTTTATTTTTAAAATGAAAGTGACTCTACACACTTGTCTTGTACATCTGATCTGAATATTTTTCTTCCATCCCAATAGCACTTCACACAAATGAGTTAGAAAAGATCAATCACAATTGCATTACAAACTATGAAAACTGATGTCTGACTAAATGTTTGTTTAGCTATACCATGCTTAAAAGTCAATTCCTCCCACACAGCAAGAAGGCTCAGTTGGGTGTAAAGGTTATATTTATCAATGCAATGTAAAGTTTGGTAGCCAGTGAAAATGCAACTTTTTCAATAAGATAAAATGCAAAATCAGCGTTAAATTTCAGTAAATTGAAATGTGCAGCTTGACGATAAAAATCGTTGTTAAAATCTCGTTTAAACAGATTTCCAATCCATCTTGCTCTGGAACACTTTATTTTGCTCAATGGGATACATGTTTTTATTTGATTAACTTTTTTTACTTAAAATGTAAAAACACCCAGTCAATTAGTAGCAAGCATAGTTAAAGCAGAAACAAGCTTGAAAATCAAACTGCAGAGGGAACCGAAGGATCTGGTGGAAAGCATTCGGATTTAATCATAAGCTGGTTACAAGTAAGTTGCTGTCGAGGAGACCAGTTTCCCCATTTGGCTTGTGTCAGACCAAGGATGTGTGCTTGCAGAGCAGTTGTGTTCAGCTGCACATATTGCATGTGTGTGGGTGAGAGCTTGAAGGTGTTGTCACGGGGTGGATGGAGGAGATGGCACGGGGAGAAGCTGTGGTGGGTGCAGTGATGGTAGACAGTGCTGATGAAGAGCGATGAATGTTTTGGTTGGGGCAAATGTCCAACTGAAGCCTTCAAGAGCCCTCACTCATGCCTGGGTGGGACCTTCTGAACTACAGGGGTTGTGGAAGCAGGTGGCTCAGCAGAGGGGCAGGCGTCTTCGAACAGATCCATTTCCACATGTCCTTCACCATAAAACTGGTAAAAATGGCCCTGTGGTTTAGTTGGAGCTGTGTGAGTTGCTGACGCTGGATGATGCAGGTACTGCTTTAGAGTGGTGCCACTGGGCAAGAAGGGGACATGGAAAAATCAGGTGAATAACATGATCAGTAATAATAGCCACTGCTTATTTCATTTGCAGTGGGGAGAACAGCTTATTAATGGAAGTGCTGCAAAGCTATTTGAAAGAGATACTGTGACCAGAAAAGGCTCTTTTGGAGACAATAATTTGTGTTGTTTTAATGGGGGAAATTTCCCATTCCAGTTTTTATCCTGGATACCCCCACTCTAAAACTTCTTGGGCTGTACGGTACAGGGGAGTTCTGCATCGTTCAGTGTTTTCATGGGCATTGGTCTGGGTAACCCAAAACAATTTGAAGACTTTTACATTATTCTTGCTTAATCAGCCCTATAGTTGATGCCTGTTAATTCACATGGGGACTAAGGATGGTGTCCTGCTGGCTGAGCTCAGTTACACACATGGCAGTGTGACGCTCCTTGTAATTAGAATTGGATTCCTTCTCCAAAATTAATGGAAAGCTGGGCATGGACCTTTTCCTTACAAAACCATTGTTAAATGTAGGTCTTGTTTAAACTCCTTAGAAAGTATATTTAGCAGCTGGCATTTCTGTCCCGGGTGTAACCCAGATTTTGAGGAGGTAAAAGCATGCTGTGTTAGGAAGCTGCTGTCGCTCGTGTGCAGTAGCTGGCACTGTGCTGGTTAAGCAGAACGTAATTTCTCTCTGCAGGCTCGCAGTTTGTCTTGGAGGTGGAGCGCCATGTGGTGCATTCCCAAAAATATATGAGCTGGAACGCAAAGCGAGTAACCTAGGAAAATATTTTGAAAGTGAATTTGGACCCTTTGCCTGTTTTGCTGGAAGTTTACTGTGTTAGCCAGCGTTTCAGTATAGAAAACAGAGTAGCTGATGCAGGTGGTTTGGAAGCACAGTGCTATCAAGAGGCTTACAAAGCACTGAGGAGCAACGTAACAGGAGTGCCCAAGGGTCTCAAAGGCCATAAATGAAACTTAGTCCTGGCATATAGATCTTATTTTAACTGTGGTCTGCCCAGCCAGGCTGAGGAACCTTGTTAGGCAGCTTGTCTTCCAGCGTGTGTGCGAGAGAGAAGCAAAGGAGGTACAGGAAGCAGGAATCCCCTTCTGTAGAGAGGAAAAAGCTGTGGTGTAAAGCTACACAACACAGGCGGCTGAATAAATGTCTGAGCTGCAAACCTGAGGACTGTGGATGGTGTGCTTGTTCTTGCACTGGCTGCAAATTCTGGGTTTGTTCCCATCTTCCTTTGCACACCCTGGAGCAGCATTTCTTCTTTCCATCTTGTAAGAAGCAGATAGCTGTGTCAGAGAGCAGTTCTTGGAAACCTAACCCAGATTGTCATGGCTGTAATTGGAGTCAGTTCCGAGGGAGGAGGCTTCTTCAGCTGGCCTCTGCTGGCTTCCAAACCAGGGACCATATTTTTAAGTATATTTAATGCCATATTTTGTAACATAGCTTGATAACTGTCTTGTGTAATTTTGCCTCAATGCAGTTAACATACAAAGCAGGAGTATAACGGGCTACAGAGTTAACAAATTAGAAGCTGTAGTCGTGTAGAGATGAATGAAGAAGAATTTTCAGCCTCTGAATACAAGATTTTGTTGCACTGAGTTCCTAAATGGCATGGAGAGGTTGCACCTCCATAGCAAAACACAATATTCAAGGAAGTGCCCAGAGGGTTGGATTCAGGGTCCAGCTCTTGAAGCTTGCGGCTCTGTGGGTGCAGGTCTGTAGCACTCACGCTCTTGGCTTACTGAATTTACCTTAACACAACTTCTTTTTCTGTATATTGAAATTAGGTGAATTGAGAGCACCCTTATCTTGAAGTAAGAAAGCAAGCACATATTTCAGATCTTATAGGTAAATGGTTTCTTTCTGAGGCTCAACTGCCTTGTTTTTTTGCAGCCCTCTGTGCCCTACCCTGAGTTCTAGTCTTCGTGCTAATGATTCACCAAATGTTTTTCCTCGATTCTTACTGGTTTTCAAAGAGCATAGAGTCTATTCCATCTTCGGGAAGCCCTTGGAAAGGGATGGATGCTTTAAATTGGGGTATTTGCGTGTATTTATAGTCATACAAATGGAGGCAAGAGGAATACTTGCAAAGCAGGTGGTACTGGGACATTTATAGAAAAATATATAATTTATGCAGGGATCATTCCAGGCAAACCTTTTGCTTTGCCTGTAGCCTGTCTTCTACAGAGCTCTTCTCTGTGCTGTGAATATTTATGCTGCTTTGTTGTGGTATTTTAAACTTGTTTTCAGCTTATGAAATGACATATTAGTCTTTTAAATAACAGGAAGAGTGGAGGGAGAGAATTGATTGTTTCCTGGGCAGACATGTCTGCAGATCTTTTTACAAGGAGTCTTGAACATGGTTGGAGCAGAGGCTAGCCCAGCTCACCAATACCCCACCCTTCCCTTTGCCTCTGTGTTTGGAGATGTACTTTACCAGGTCTGTCTGCTACAAAGCATTCTCTTTTGAGAAATTTTTGTGGCCTTTTTTGGCAAATGTGTCCCTTTGCTATGTTTCAAGCTGAAAGCTGTGTTGCTGTTAGCGTAGCAGGGTGCTCGGGTGAAGTTGTGGTGAGTAGAGGGAGTCAGACCTCCTGCTGTAATAACAAGTTACCCAGATTTGGTCCAGGGCAATCACATTCAGCTTGCTAAGACCTTGAGAAGAGAAAAGTGTGTGCATCTGCCTACAGAATATCCTCTGAATGGATTGAAATGAAGTCCCGAGGCTGTGAGCCATTTTCTGGAGAGTTCACAAGTGAGTGGATTGAGAAGAGCTGGTTCAGCAGTCTAAAAACAGCTGCTCGCAAGCAGTGATGGGGACCCCCTGTACCTTTTCCTTCGAAAAACCTTTGAAAAGCTTTGAGTTTCTAAGAAAGCAGAAAAAAAAATCAGATTTGCTGCATGAGCAGATTAGAATCAAAATGTTTAGAAAAGAAATCCACCATCTGGCCATTTGTGGCTGTACAGGTTTAATCTTTCTGTCTGATTTTGCTCTCAGTTCAGTAATTTTCAGTGGCTTCCTGGCTCATCTCAGCATTCGGTCCCCTTTGGCCCCTCCAGAGGTCCTGCTGTTGCTCCTGCAGCCTGGGTGAGGGCCTGCTCCGAGCCAGCGTCTCCCAGGCTGACTGTGCTGCAGACTGCATGCAGAGCATGTCTCCTACTCCTGCGTGCTCTCCTACAGAGGTGTTCCCAGCTACGTGAGCCCAGTTGGTGTTAAGGAAGGTGGTTTCTTCTCTTTCAAGGAAGTTTCACCTAATTCTGAGTCCAGCAGCCAAAACAGCAGCTTTTCTTGTGGCTGCCCAGCTTGCTATAAAAAAGGAACACGCAGTGCAGATATAATATAGCAGATGGATGCCTTAGCTCCTAGAGACCCTCCTTCCCCTAAACAGTATTTGGAGAATAGTGGACCAGGAAGATAAGTACCAGATTAATTTTAGAGTGACGTTGTTTATTGTGTGCACTGTAGTTGGATCTAGAGACAAAGTATGAAATCGAGGTTGATGAGATAAAAGCATTTGATAATCCTTGCTTTGAACACCTACTTAGTTTTTTATTATTTTCGTATAACAAATGATTAACAAAGTAGTGCATGGGATTTACAAAATGTCTCCCTCTCTCTAGACTTTCCACGCTTCACTGCCTGGCATGCTTATATCAGCAGCAAACAATGTCCTGGGGCAGGTTTATGCAGGATGCATCCCAGGGCTTTCTGGAAGTTATTGATCTTCATATAGCTCAGGGTTAACTAGGAGGAGTGTCTGCAAAGCTTTAGCAAAAATATCTTTGAGCAATCTAATGCAGAGCAATTGGTACTCTTGAGTTGTTCTTTGGTCAGTCGAAGTTTGATAGAGAGTGATTATTAGATGCCCTGCTTCACTGTAGACTGGTTTATAGGCAAAAGTGCTAGGCGTGAGCCTAAGACTCATGAACCACAAAACAAGTGTAACTTACCACTCCCTTGTGTATAAAAACTGACAGAGAAAGGTGGCCAGTGTGTGCACAGTTTTTTTAATCCCTTTGAGTAGAGTGGACAACTTCTTGGTCTCTTGGGTGACAAGTAACTAGCTCTTCCTCTGGGGCTTACAGTGCATTATATAATGACCTTTACTGAATAAAAATTCATCGTGGGGTAAGGAGGATGTTACCTGCAAATTAACTGGTTCCTTGGAACTCTCACAACTGACGTGTTTTACAGCAAGAAAATCTGGAAAAAAAAAAAAATAAAAAAAATTTCAAGTTTCCCAAAGCAAAGGAGCTAAAAGAGAAGGAGTTGCTATGGCTGATTTTCAGAGGGAAAAGACATTGTGATTTGTTTTGTGCCAGGCTGGCTTCAGCCATGCCAATGTTAGTGCTGGTGTAGAGGGGTGATGAGAATGCACAGCTTTGCACAGCATTTGGGGTGAGGGGAACCCCTCCTTCCAGGGGCAGTGCATGTTTGTGTGGAATTAAGGTGGCTGGAGAAGCACAGTTGCAGTATTATTTTTCTACTTTTTTTTTCTTCCGTGGTTAGCAGCAATATATTATCTTGGACAAAGAATTTGATTTGTGACAGTATTTGAGAATCTTTTTCTAGCATGCTCAGCTAACGCCCAGGAAGCCCACCACATGCCTATTCCTGTCCCTACTTATGTCCATGACTTCTTTTATTTCATCTACAGTAATATGTATAGTTTTCCTGAACAACCAAATAATCTGCACCATCAGGCATGATCATCTCCTATTGCCAGAGCTGTCTTCATCTTGCTGCAACTGCCTGCTCTAGAAATTCTCCTGTCTGGAAACACAGGTAGAGCCTCTGGCTCTAAAATAAGTTAATGGTAAACTCTGTCTTATTTTATCTTCATCCTCGTTGCTGTATTTATAGTAGAAGTTTTCTTCTCTGACTCTGTGGCAGCAATGATTTCCCATAGACATATGGCACCCTCACGTACCGTTGATTACATTTTTTTCTTTCCTTTGATGACTCTGCACCACCTGATGGAGAATGATTGTTTGGGCTGCACAGTTAACAGTGTTACCCTGCACATGTTCAGCTGGAACGGGACTATCTGGCGGCTATTTTTATATCCCACCTCATAAAACAAGGGCTGTCTTGGGTTCCAGACTGTCTTATGTTCTGCCAGCAAGGTACTTGGATCTCCACACTTCTGTCTCCCATGTGCAAATGCAGTGTTGGCTGCATGTCTCGTGGATTACAGGCACAGCTTTGTCTTTACTGGCTGGATGCTGTGGTGAGGGTGTCAGGCACGGCGATGAGATGTCAGTATTCCTGCAGATTGAACACAGTTTTTCACTCTGCTGATCCAGTCATTTCCAGTCCATTTCCAGGCAGAATATGCCTGAAGTACCAGCAATGCATGGAAGTGAATCCAGACTTTCTCAATAGAAGGGCCTGAGCTTTCAGGGACAGCTTTCAGTGGGCAAGGCCACGTGCAGGTAGGGACACAGTGCAAGCATGGGGTTTGCCTTCTGTGGTTACAGGTGCTTTGTGTTGCACCGAGAACCAGCTTGTTTCAGGCTTCAGTTTAAGCATATGCAAGTCTAATGAAAGACCTTGAAGCTTTCTTTGGCTAGCATCTCTTGTAATACTGTTTCTAACAATATGCCTTTGTTTCAGAATCACCTATTTGCTGCTCTGAGGATTAATTGGCTCCACTTACAGCACCATGGACGAACTGCAGGATGTTCAGTTGACAGAGATCAAACCACTCCTGAATGATAAGGTAATGCTAGCTGCTCCTTCGCTCTCACAGGTGTACGCTGGCTGACTTTGTGTCTGGCAAGGAGCCATGATTGCCACAATCTGTTTACAGCTTGAAGTAAACTTAAGTACTATAAATGCTTCCCCACTCTGATAATCCACCACCGCATACTCTTACAAAGTCTCAGGGAAAGGCAGACCACCACAGTTCAGGTAAGTTGGGAGTCCCAGCCAAACAGTTTGTCGTGCCTGTACAAAGGCAGGGCAGGAATTGGAAAGGTGATACTATTCTTGACCTGGTAGAGCTGTAGAACCTCTAATAAGTTCCTGCTTGTTAGAGAAATGTTGGATTGTATTCCATTTTCTTTTTTTTACTTTTCTGTTTAAAATCTTTTGTCTTAAATTATCCTTTTGTGTTTTGACCCTCAAAACAACCCTGTCTCCCTGATTTAGTAATGGAGAACCATTTCCTTTTAATATCTATAGAGCCTAGCTAGAGAAGTCCAGATTCATGCAATACTGAAACTTTGGAAAGTCATTGTATTGCAGCAGCTGTTTAAGGCTTTCACTCTTGTCTTCTGTGGGCTGGAGGAGAGCCATCTGGGCTTTAGGAAAGCCCTAGCCTCACTGGATTCTGCCACAAACTGTTGCTCTGAGTGCCTAAGTCATTATGGACCATCCCAACAAGATCTAGAATCTTGCATCTGCAAATTGTCATTATGAATGATGCAGTTTGCTCACTTTCCATACTTCACAGCCAAGTTTGGTGTGTGAAGCAGTTCCCAGTGCTTTGCTGTTGAATAGCTGACATCAAGAACTAGCTTGTGTTGCCAAAGAGAGATGGTACTTTGTCCACTCACTGTGTGTTTGCGGAAGACTGCGCTGTCTAGTGCAGACTCCCACACTAACTGGATGAAATCTCTGAAATTCTGCTATGTTCTAATCTGTGCTGCTTAGTTTTTGCTCTTTTCTTTAGTGTGCTAGCATATCTGTTTAGTATCTGTGAAATCTAAAAATTCAGTTGAAATCTGCAGACCAGCTGCCTGTTCTTACAGTCTAATGCTGACTACTAGGCTTCCACCATAGCTTAAACGTAATTTTTAAAATGTTTCCAGGGAGGGTGAGCCTTGGAAGAACAAAATCGGTGTAGACCAGCAGATAAAAATACAGAAAGGCCTTGAAAACAGTTTATGATTTCAAAATGAGAGATAAACGTTTACAGAAGGCAAACTTCCTAAATGCAGTGCCCCAGATCTTGCTTATGATTCTCCTAGGATTTTCTCTGTTTGGATTCAAGAGAGTAGATTTCCCTTGCTTCAGTGAGCTGACTTAAGTAGGAGGTATTGAAGCATGCCAAAATGAGGTGTTTTTAACTTGATAAGTTTTCAGGCTCTCTGTCAAGTATTGCCTGATCAGTCCCATCAGGTCCTTGCCATGGTGTCATCTACACAGCCACTTCTCTTACCTTATAGCTGGGACAGTTCTGGTTTAAATGCAGAGTGCTCACCTGAACAGCGCAGTGGTGCTAACCAGCATACAGAAGGGCACATACAAAGTGATCTTTGGTTTCCTTGACTCAGTTTTGAAGTTACAGGAAGTATGTTCTATCTTAGTAGGAAAAAATATGAAGAGTGGCTCCAGAACCGTCCTCAGCATAGCATGGGAAGAGAAGTGTGCTGTGGTTCTCCTTTTTACACTTTGTTAAACAAAAAGAAATGCCTCAGGGTGCTACCATCTCTGAGGTCTGGTCCTTATTAATGCTTTCAAGCTTGAAATAATACACATGTGCTCTTTAGACCTAGTGTATGGAGCATATGGGTGTGGTGCCATAATGTGCTGTTCTGTGCAAAGTCAGAGTCCAAAAAGTATTGAGCAGGCAGTTCACTAAGATTTTTACTGACCAACCCACTTTAGATGTAGGAGTTTGAGCCAGCATGGATTAAGGGCCAGAAATAGTACAGTAAAACTCTTAAGGTGCTAATGGGTGAGTGCTCAAGAACTCTTCAGATACAAAGGCTACTGTACGGAGAGAAGGAGCTCTGGTGTCTTAAACTCTAAAACTGGTGGAATTGTCTGGGAAATGAAAATGGGTCATACCTCATTCACTTGGCTGAACTGTAGGGTGCTGGGGACCACTGAGTCCTGGCTTTGTTTTGTCTCAAATCTAAGTCAGCAAAAAATGGCAAGCCTGACTTTTAAAGAATACAAACACTTTTATGCTAAGCCTAATAGAAAGTGTAGAGAAGTAAAATACATTAGATAATATATGTTCAGGCTCACTAAAATGCAGTGACTTTATACTGGGAAAGAAAAACAACTTCAAGTGTTCCCATTTAGTTGAAGGAGAGAGAAAAACCTGACCAGAAAACTTAAGTCAGTGAGACTTTATTATTCTGTCTGGTTCATATTCTGGCACCTTTGACTCCTATTAATGTAGCCTCAGTGAAAAGTTATTGAAATGTGACAGCTTAATTCTGGAGATTGAGTGGGCAGCCCTTAGGCTGGATTGGGTCACAGAATCACAGAATCGTCTAGGTTGGAAAAGACCTTGAAGCTCCTCCAGTCCAACCATTAACCTAACATTGACCGTTCCCAACTCCACCAGATCCCTCAGCGCTGGGTCAACCCGACTCTTAAACCCCTCCAGGGATGGGGACTCCCCCCCTGCCCTGGGCAGCCCATTCCAACGCCCAACAGCCCCTTCTGCAAAGAAATCCTTCCTAAGAGCCAGTCTGACCCTGCCCTGGCGCAGCTTGAGGCCATTCCCTCTTGTCCTGGCGCTGGTCCCTTGGTTCAAGAGACTCATCCCCCCTCTCTGCACCCTCCTTTCAGGTAGCTGTAGAGGGCCATGAGGTCTCCCCTCAGCCTCCTCTTCTCCAGACTAAACCCCCCCAGTTCCCTCAGCCGCTCCCCATCAGACCTGTGCTCCAGACCCCGCACCAGCTCCGTTGCCCTTCTCTGGACACGCTCGAGTCATTCAATGGCCTTTTTGGAGTGAGGGGCCCAAAACTGAACCCACTCATCGAGGGGCGGCCTCACCAGTGCTGAGCACTGGGGTAAGATCCCTTCCCTGTCCCTGCTGGCCACGCTATGGCTGATACAAGCCAGGATGCCATTGACCTTCTTGGCCACCTGGGCACACTGCTGGCTCCTGTTCAGCTGGCTGTCAGTCAACCCCCCCAGGTCCCTCTCTGACTGGCAGCTCTCCAGCCACTCCTCCCCAAGCCTGTAGCGCTGCTGGGGGTTGTTGTGGCCCAAGGGCAGCACCCGGCATTTGCCCTTAGTGAAGCTCATACAGTTGCCCTCAGCCCATCGCTCCAGCCTGTCCAGGTCTCTCTGCAGAGCCTCCCTACCCTCGAGCAGATCAACACTCCCACCCAACTTGGTGTCATCTGCAAACTGAGTGAGGGTGCACTCGATCCCCTCGTCTAGATCATCAATAAAGATGTTGAACAGGAGTGGCCCCAAACCCGAGCCCTGGGGGACAGCACTCGTGACCGGCTGCCAACTGGATTTAACTCCGTTCCCCACAACTCTTTGGGCCCGGCCATCAGCCAGTTTTTTACCCAGCAAAGCGTGTGCCCATCCAAGCTGCGAGCAGCCAGTTTTGCCAGGAGAATGCTGTGGGAAACGGTGTCAAAGGCCTTACTGAAGTCAGGGTAGACAACATCCACAGCCTTTCTGTCATCCAATGAGCAGGTCACCCTGTCGTAGAAGGAGATCAGGTTTGTCAGGCAGGACCTGCCTTTCATAAACCCATGCTGATTAGGCCTGATCCCCTGGTTGTCCATTTTATGACTTTCAGTGGCACTCGAGATGACCTGCTCCATGACCTTCCCTGGCACCGAGGTCAGACTGACAGGTCTATAGTTTCCTGGATCGTCCTTTCTGCCTTGGGTCATTTGTCTTTGAGGTGCAGCCATCACACCTTCAGAAGCCTGAAAAACTTGCCTTAATCTTAAACTTTCTTAAGACAATTAATAAATTAATGGTTTAAGGTCAGATTTTGGTGTGTTAAAATCAAGTATCCAAGAGCAGGGCATGTCAGCACTAATGCTACTTGTGCATCATGCTATACCCTGACAACAAGCAACACAATTGCAGACCATTCTTGTGTTGTGTCATTTCCTCCCTATTCCCTGCTCAGGGAATCTTGTGCTATTTTTGGTACAAATTCAGATCAGCCTTTTCTTTACTTAGCATGCTCCATCTGAGTCCATTGTTGGATACAGAAGTTTCTCATTTCTTCATAGGCTTTGTTGTAGTCCTTAATCACTGTGGCATTGGATGACTGAACTGACCTTCTTTACGACCTGGTAGATGAGAAGGCTCCACTGTCTGCATTTAACAGAGCAGGGAAAGAGGCATAGACAGAGTTGTCAGGAATCTCAACTAACTCAAACTGAAATAAGAGGGGGCTGCTTTTTATTTTCTTTTCCTCTGTCCTGAGGATTTGGTGCTTTGTGCCACATGATGTTCAGAACATAGACACAGTTCAATACTTAAAATCAGGGACATTTTTAAAACAGATTTGCAGATATCTCAGATGCCTCGGACTGAAGAACATAGGTAGTAACCTGTGTTCTTACTAATGTGGCAAAGCTCTGGGGGGAGGAGAACAGGGCCATTTGTTTACACATGGAGAGGAGTTAGGGTGCTCAGCCAGAAGAAATGTTCAGGGTGTTTCTGTTGTGCATGTGTGGTCCTAGTTGTAATTTTAGCACTAAGGTGCTATGCCTAAAACACACAAGCTAGAATGCTGTCTCAGATGATTTGCTCAGCCTTTTGCAGCATTTGACAGCACTCAGTAACATAACCTACTCTGTGGGCAGAGACAGAGCCTTACAAAGCACGTGGGCATACAGACAAGTTACTGCAGACCTTCGAACTTGCGGTACACAAATGTGTGCTGTGCTTGCCTGTGTGCGTGGTGTCACCCTCTGGGAAAAGTCCGTTGTGAATTGCTGAGCCCAGTGACCACACGCTCTGGTTTCAGTAGCTTACAGGTCACTGCATCTGCTGTGGAACGCTGCAGTTACTGCAGAGTAACTGACTGCATGGCTTGTTTTCTTGCACTCATTACATGAGATCCTAGTGGTAGTCCTTTCAAGAGTCATGCCTTCAAATTGGTAATGGGCACCAGGACCAGACAAAACCCAACCTCATAACCAGCCTGACTTTGTCAGGGTCCTTCCCATGTGCATCTGTCCCTGCTCAAATGCTCTCAACTCTCAGCTGTGTTCACAGGTGCACCCCTTAGCTGACAGCCTTGGGACAGCCCCTGGCAGCCTTGCCGACTAGTGACAGGCAGAACTTGCATGGAGTTTTCTTGTATGGGTCTCACGTTTTGCTGCTGTCCTGACTGTAGTCAGGGTAGACTGCTGAAGCAAGGGTCTCTGAGGGGAACTTTCACGATGTTGCTGGGGATGTTTTTGGGTACTATGCTGAACTCTTTTTTTTTTTTATATTTTTATTTTTTCTTTCTGGTTTTTGTTAACAGAATGCGGCTCGCAACTTCCAGGACTTCGACTGTCAGGTAAGACACGTGCAGGAGACAAGAATCTGTGGGCAGACTCCCCATGGCCTGCCAGTAATGCTGAGAGAGAGATGAAAAAGCTTTGTATCTTAATTTTTGCTCTTGTTAAGGTTTAATCCATAAGAATTTGAGTATGTCCAGTTGGCAGAAATTGCCCTTCACCCTTTCACGCAGAGCACATTGTTCTGAGCTCTGAGGAGACCTGGACTCCTTTGCCGAGGCTCCACGACATCTCACAGGATGGCTGGTCTCCTGAAAAGCAGTTTCTTGGAAACATGCAATATGCTGAACAGCTGCAGCTCTGTCACATCCCATCTGGTTCACTGGCTAGGAAAGGAGGAGCTTGCACGCTCTGTCTATTTGTGTTGAGAGGAGACTGAAGTCACCAAGCTGCCCCAGATACAGCACCCCTGCTTTGCTGGGCCTGGGTCATGACAAAGCCGTGGTCATTTTCTGGGAGGCTGTTCACCTGCCAGAGCAGTGTGGAGATGAGCCTGGTTGCTGTGGTTGCTATAGGAATAATCCTTGTAGAGGAGCGGTTGCACCACAACATCCAAGACAGAGAGGACACGTGCTTTGTTTGGCGGAGCACAGCACTGTGGTTGCAGGGTGCGTTTTGTAGAGCACAGGCTCATTTACCATGCCAGATTACCTTGCTGACTTCCCACTCAGCATGTTGGTATGCAGCCAGTGGCTTTTCTTTCCCTTCAGCTGTAGGAGGCTGCTGTGTCTGTAGCGCTCTGCTTAGCGCAGGACAGGCTTTTATTGCTGTATTACACCAGTTGTGCGGCTAGGGGGTAGAGCTGTCAACAACACACCATAGCTTTTATTAAAAGTCTGTTGATGTAGATGATTCCAGAAAACCTTATGCAAGCCTGTGCAGAACAGGAATATAATAAATACAGTCTAAGAAGATAGTTTGTATTTTTTCTATCTCTTGATATCTGAGACTGAAAGTACTCCCCATCTGGGCAGGCACATGTCACTACTGCTTTAGCTTGATTTGTTGTGAGTTTTAGTATTATCTTAAAGCCTGTAAGTATAAAAATTACTAAGCATGTTGTAATTTTAGTGACTAGTCTAAGAAGTGGCAACAGTGTTAGGCAATGATTTTTCTGTTTTAATAAAGGTAGATAATGGGTTTAAAACACTTCCCTGTACTGTCTTGTCTCCATCTGTCTTTCTGCATCTTCTCCATCTCTTCTAGAGGTACAGTGTGCTCCCATGTCAGATGGGTAATGGGTGAAAATAGGTGCAGTGCTTTTGAGTAAGAGTATTAGGTAGTACAGACACTGACTACTGTGACCTGTCTGCCATGACTGGAAAGAATATACAGTGCCTGAGTGTCTCAGTGTATTGGCCTCCACTGCACATTCTCTAATGACCCAGCAGAGCTCTTGGTTTGCCCACGCCCTGCCTGTCTGTGAGCAGTATGGTCTTGGGAGCCAGAGCAGAGTGGGAAGGTAGGAAGGAGTCCCTCTAACAGAGCTGTGCATCACTACTGCCTCTTCGCTCTAACACTTTCCCTCAACAAGCAAAGCCTCTTTGCACCCTTCTTTTTAAAAAATGCCCCAAATCTGAGGCTGTGTGAGCCCCAAAGAAACATGGTGCTGCAACCACCACCTCCTGTGCACTCAGCATGCCCTGCTGACGTCTGGGCTCGCTGTCTGCCCCGGGGCTGAGCTGTGGCACTCGCTGCCCAGCAGCCAGGGAGAGGGGCTGTCAGGAGCGCTGGGCCAGGGAAGGACGTGCTTGTTGCTTCTCTGTGCTTTGATTTAGATCAGCAGTGAGCTGGTGGCCATGGCAACAGTTGGGCAGGAGACAAGATGTTCCTTCCGGGAGCCTTCTTGGTAATTCATTTAGAATATTTTTTTTAGCAAGAAGTTAACATAGTGTCTCTTGTGTAAATGTCCCAGCCTCACCTTTCTCCGGTGTCTCCCTACAGGCTGTGGTTTCATCAGGGCACACCTGGCTTGGCCTGCTGTCCTACCTGGAAAGTATCTCCAAGGGTTGGATTCAGTCTCTGAAATCTGTCAGAGAGGATAGATGGTGCACTGGGTCCTTGGATTTTCTGCCTCAGTTGCTAATACCAGGAATGGTACTTGAAACTTGAGGCTGAGCTTTTGTGTTTCCTGTGAAAAATTACTGCTGCTTTTTAATCTGGCAAAGCATGTCCAGCTGCCACATTCAGGCCTGTGCGGAACTGGTGTGACTTTACTTACCAGTGTTTGTGAAGGGGGAATTCAAAGTGAAGAAGTTTGCTAGGGCTTTCAGAGGAAGGGAGATCCTGTTGTGTAAAGAGACACTTAAAAGCACTTAGGCTGAGGTGGGGATTTAATTTGTCCAGAATTTCACAGGGAGGAAGAGCCTTGGGGAGGATCTCAATTTTACAAGAACAGGCACAAACTGGCTATGAATTTGTGAAGAACAAGATGGTTTCCAGTGCAGTGAAGTTCTCGATCAGCTTCCAGTAGCAGTAACATCTGCAAGGGTCCTGGTGGGTTTTTAAGACAAAATTTAGGGGGTTTGTGGGGTGGATTATATTATACAGTGTAGTGTTTGCAGTGAGACCATGGCATCAGTGATGCAGGACCTGCATTTCAGACCTTTTTATTTTTCTAATAGCACACAAAAAGCTGTTTTATATGGAGATAAAGCTGTGGCTTTGCATGGAGCCGACTGCATCCTGGGCTGTGCTTGCAAGGCTGCAGCCAGCAGGGCGAGGGAAGCGGGGTGACCTCCGTCAGCACTCGTGGCAACCCTGTTGACAGTGCAGGTCCAGTTTGAGCTCCCCAGTACAAGACATTGACATACTGGAGTGAGTCCTGCATTATTTCAACCTGTGTTGTTCTGTGCCCTCGGCCATGAGGTGATTTGCTCTAAATCCATTCCAGCTCCTTCCAGGACTGACCGATGCCCCTGCAGAGCTCTGCCTTGGATAATGCTGGCCTCAGCGTTTGCTCATCCTGCGGTGCCGCTAGACTTCCTTCTGGCTGGAAGCTGGAGTTTCAAAATATTTTCTGCAGTTGCTTGTGACTGGGAGAAGTGTTTAGTTTAATCCTAGCTCATGAGCATGTCATTAGCACTGTCATTGACTCTGTGAGTTGTGTAGTGCCAGGCACACAGGTTAGGCATGCTGTTTTCTGTAAAGCTTGGCATGTGTTACTTTTCAAGGTAATATGTATATTTAAGGTTTGTAAGATCGATCTTTCTTTTGGAAGAAATGAGCGATGCCATTGTGAATTTGTATTAATTTCCCGGTGTGTTTGGTTTTAGTTTTGAATAACTTGCCAGGATCAGATCTGGGCAAAGTCAATCGAGCAAGCATCCTCTTGCTTCTGAAATTTGTTACTCTGGGTTAATGTGGTGTGAAGAAGCTTTTAGCTTTTCTGATACAGCTGACTTTCATATACAGGTGCCCTAGTTTTCTTAAACTGTTTATCTACAAGCAACCACAGTTAACCCTGACAAATAACAGATTGCCTGGACATCAGTTGAAGCAACCCCCATGTAATCTGATAATTGCTTGCAATAGACATAAAGAGGAGAGCTCGCGTGCTGGCTTAGGGGTCTTTATCAATATGAATCTAGGTTATTCTCAGAAATAAAATGTATTAACCTAAATCTGAGACCTACATTTTACTTGAAAGCTCTGTGAACCCTAATGAAATCCAGGCTTGGTGGCTTCTAATGTTTGCAGGCAGATGGTGGATTAAATGGTCTGGGTTCCTGCTGGGCAGATGGTGTGGTGACCTGCACAGTTAATAGAGCTGTGCTTGGGCTTTTATTATTATCTGTAGACTCTCTTCAGCTGCTTTGAGAAGTAGGTGTTCTGTGTTAGCCTAAATCTCTCCCCTTCTTCCAGGTGATTTGCTTTAAATACCAATGAAGGAATATACTGATGCATTTGTAAAACTATCCAAATAAATCTGCATTATGTTTCAGTCTGACATAAACTAGCATTTGATCTGATCTGTAGCTAGTACTTCCTCTTTGCTGCCTCCTACCCATGTGAAGGGAGAGGAGTGTTCTGCTCGCCAGCACACACCGTGCAGGAGAGGACATGGGGTGTGGAGATGGGTCTGGGATTTGGCAGACTATTTGCAGAAGGCTCACAAGGTATGGAAGAGGTGGGAAGAAGGAAGTTCAGGACATGCAGAGTTCAGCTGAAACAGAAAAGACAAGACATGCGTAAACCCATGGAGGAAAGAAGTTAAAGCTTCCCCTACAACAACTTGCTGTGCTTTGCTGGAATTAATTGAAAATATAGAGTTACTCAGTGTTACCTGTGTCCAAGAGTAAAGCACAGCAAAATGTTTGAAGAGTTAACAACAGACTTCCATGAGGAATGTTTTGGCGCCTTTTTCACTGAAAGTATAACTCTTCAATAAGCCCATGTTTTTACTGATTCAATTTTGGAGAAGTTCTTCCACAAACACATTTGTTTGAAACTTTTTAATCTGAATTTTTAAGTTTGCTCATTCTTGCCCAATCTCTTTGCTTTATTTTTGCTTGCTGTGCAGTAGGAGATGGTATTCTGCTATTGAGAGGTTATTGAAATATCCCATCATGTGTCAGGATGTCACAGACGTCGAATCAAAATTGTGTTTATTGTTTAATTAAATCATTAAAGCTGGTTTGCGGTTGCTACACAGTGGCATTGAATACAAGATGTTTTAAAGCATCTTTGTAATGAAATAACATGAAACGTTAGCACTTTGAGGAAGGGTTTGCTTTCTCTGCATGAGTAATAGCGGAGCTGTTCTCACCAGCATTGAAATGTTTTGTCTAGGATATTGAGGACCATTGTTCTTCTGATTTGTACAATGAGTTCTTTTGTTATCTTGTTCAAGGTGCTAGAGTGAAATTAGTTACAACACAGAAGATGTTTTGATCTAGGAAGCAAGTTTTTTTAATGCCTGCTAAATTAGGAGCTGTCCCTAATCTTATTAAAACTAGTGTCACCACTAAAGTATTGGTTTTGACTTCTGCTGACATCACAGCAACAAATACTGTAAAGCTAAAAATTATTAAAATGGAATTTTATTTTGGAATGTATTTTTAATTATTCTTATTTCTTGGGAAGCTTTTCCTCTGATTCTTCCCATCACTGGCTTTCCAGCTAAAAACTCTTGTTTTCTGTAAAACTGCAGTGTTGAGTTCTGGAAAGCTTTTGCTATCTGGACTTGGACTGAAACATGATTTTTATTTTTAAATGTATGAGCATAATCCTTCCATGGGATTTACTTAAACATTATTTTTGCTTTCTGTATGCTTGTAACAACAGTGTGCTGAAGAGGCTGATTATGCAGATGTGGTATTTGAAATTCCTGTGCTTTTTTTGTTCTTGTCAGAGAGTTCTTATAGCACAGCAAATGTATGCACTTCAGGTTGGGAAAGGGATTTGCCTTCTTCCTGCCTTCAGAAAAATGAATGGTGCCTTTCCACTAACAGTGGCTGATCTGTTTCCATCCGTTATGCAACACCCATTAATGGTATTTCAGAGCAGCTAATGAGTAATTGCAATATGAGTTATAACTCAGTGCAGTTAGACTCAGTTCTAGTTCCCAGGGACACTGAAGGTTTGGAGATGCAGAACATGGCCCTGCTTTCTCTTCTGCAGAAGATTTTAAGATGCCCATGGGCTTCAGCAAGATACTGAAATGTAGTGCGGCACATCATGCCAGCAGGTGGACTGTCCTTGACTGGAAACATGGCCCCTGGCTTATCTTACAGGTTGCCTTTAGGGGTTAAGATGATCTGGCATCTAGGAGTCATGCAAAATATTTTTAGACTTGCCTGTGTATTAGCACATTCGGATCTTCCTTGTGTAGTGTTCAGGTTTACAAGGGCTGTCTGTCTGCAGGTTGTGGCACCTTGAGCCTACTGTCCAGGGGATGGAAGAATGTTAGAGCCATCAACCTGTTATATTTGCAGCCCATGGGGAAGCCTACAACCTGATACTCAAAGTAGTGGTGCAGAGTGCTGGAAAAAACCAACCCACTGACAGACTTGGGCAGATGAGAACTGATCTGCAAGGGGTTTAATTCACCCTGAACTACTACAGATCTAGGCCAGTCCAGTTTCCTGCATTAGCTGGGAAAGGGAGGGATTCACCCTCCGAGCAGGAGTAAGAAGCACCATGTATTCCTAGACCTGTGGCTGGGTGCCTTGCTTATGACATTGGACACTTGACTGGAGCGCGAGAAAGTTGTGGCTTTAGCTGCTTCTTATAACACAGGGCAGAGCAGGAGATGAAGTACATCTTGCTCCATCTCCGACATGCAGGTGTGATCACTGATTGCTTATTGGTCTCAATATTGTGTGGTTGTAAGAGTTTGGGGTCTCTGATTTGGGAGCACAAACCCAACCTGTCAGCTCTACTTCTGTAGAAGTACTTGACTTCATCTGACTGCAGAGCCAGTATCTGTTCTCTGGCAGAATCTCTGTTTTGGAGGTGACTTGCCATTTCTCTCTGGCTGACACAGCGTGAGAAGGGCTTATAGACAGGCACTGGGCCTGTCCTTCAGCATCGTGTGCCTTTGGAACAGGTACCCGTGTTTGTATATAGAGCAGTAGGCTGGGGATAGCCCAGCAGCACCTTTGTCTCCTGATGCTTTTGCGTTTGTGTAACCAGATTACGTACCCCATTCTTCTGCTGCTCTTGATTCTCACCCAGCATTTCTCTAATTTAAGACTTAATCCAATTACACAAAGCAGTAGAAACCATTGCCTGCTCGCATAGATGATATTGTGTTTTCTATTAATACATTTCTGCTCTGTATGGAAATGAATAATTTAGTTCAAGATGTTGCTTTAAATCTGATTTAGGCTTGCTTCCCACGCAGCCGTCTCCTTCAGCTCTACTATTTCCAAAATAATTTTGCAGAGAGAGGAGGTGGTAAGCACTTACCTACCAACTGCATTAAGGTCGGTGGTAATGTAATGATAAGAGTTACCAGATGGTGATGTTTTACAGTCTTACAATATTTTTTTCTTAGCTTATAGGCATGGTTTGTGTTGTTGTTTTAGTAACGTGTAGAAATTTGAGGGCAGCTGTTGAAAAAGCAAGACAATGGAATCTCTAATTTCTTCGTGGTTAATAGCTGTGAGGTTGCCCAAGGAGCATGCTGCAGTTGTTTTCCACCTTTGCCGAGTCTGGCAAAGACAACATAAAGTAAGTAATAGCTGTAGCTACAGTATCACTGAAAAAGAGGAAGACCTGACCTGAGTAATCTGCGTCTTCTCCACATCACAGCAAAGCAGCAGTGGCAGTTTTCTTTGACTTAGGTGAACCAGGATCTGAGTGTCCTTATGCTGGAAGGTTTTTTGGGATGTTTCTACCTGTCTACTAGTACAGACATTGAACGAGCTTGAGCAGAATGTGAGCAACAGACACCTTGTTGCTCTGTGTTCTGCCAGATTTGAATATTAAAAAAAATAAATTGAAGGCATTTCACAGATGTGTTCTTTGTTGTCGGTCTCCAAATTAAATCAATTCTCAGTTTTTTCCAGGGAATTAATTTTTAGCTTTGAGCAGCTTCATGTAGGGAGTAAAACTCCTTCTGGTAATGCCAAAAAAAATCTTAATAAATTAGTCGTGAAAAGCACTGGTAATATGAATTCTCATCACTAATCATTCCCACTGTGAAACTTAAGACTTTAATAACTTAAAACTTAAGCTCTGGATCACACTGTGACCTGAAGCTGATGGAGCGTGGCTGGAATTTGCACTGCTGGAGTCTGGCACTCGGGTACCTCTGTTTGCTGCCTGGGAGTCTCTGGTGCTCAAGGCTTTAGCACCCCTGGAGCTGCTGCTGGACGCCTTGTTCCTTCACTCAGAAATGTTTATTCTTAATACATTTTCTGTGGCACCTGTCAGTGGCACTGTCATTGCTTCCCTTTCTGGCCAAAGGCAGAGGGTGGCAGTCAGAGGTGAATCCCCCATTTGAACCTTCTGACACCTGGGCATGCACCCACTACTTCCCATAATCAGTCTCACAGTAAATTTAGACTTTGGCAGTCATAGTTGGGGGTGTGTGTTCCTCCTCAGTTTAAGAATCATTCAAAGATGTTAAGGCCAAATAGGATGATGTCTCAGTCTAGTCTGACCTTCTGCAAATCCCCAGCAAGGAATACCTGCCAGCAGTTCCTGCTTGTGTTTAATCTCAAATGTTTTAAAGCTGATGTTGGGTTCTGTCATCACCTTCTGGTGTCTGAGCCTTTATGGTTCACCCACATTTCATTTTCTAGAGTGTAGGGCTCTTTGACTAAGGGCAGTGGTTCTCAGGAGCTGGGACCATAAAGCATGTAGCAAAAATCACAGGGTTTCAGTGATGGTCGGTAGCATTGGTGGCCTTTCCCTGGCCACTATCTGTTCTTCTGCCCAACCCCTACCTGAAAGTATATCTTAACATATAGCTAAGTATAGTATAGCTAAGGCAAGTCAGTGCCTCTGCCACCGTGTGTACACTCACAGTGCTTACCTTCCATCCGAATGAGAGATCCTATGGCTGCAGGGTCAGTCGCTGTGGTGTCTGGATGTAGTGGGACAGCAAACCCAGCCCTGCGCTCCCGCTTGCAGGGTTCCATGAGACCATCAGCTCACTGGACATGGGGCAGGGCAGAGGGACTCTTTTTGATAGCACTTCATGTCGGCCAATCTGTAACAAGAAGTTGCACCCAAAATCTCAGTTTTGTTTTGTTTCTGCCAAGGGTTATTGTATTCTTGTGTGAGATCACAGAAGAGAGTTGAGGTCCCTCTTGGTGGACACTGACAGTGGAACACTAATACTTGGATACAGTGTACAGGAAGGAGAGGGTAGATGCAGGTGGGTGGTAAAGGAAACTTGTTGATCTGATTTGGTTCTAACTGATGTCAGTGAATACCTTAGATTCCCCTTAGACTGAAATCCCAGGCCTAAATAAGAAACTTACATTTTGTCTGTAATTGTGTGAGTGAGTGCCTAAGATGGTGATCAGAGAAGCTACAAGGCTAGGAGTCAGGACAGGGGTAGAAAGCTTCAGATGTGGCTGTGGGACATGACACCAATCCTCCATTTTAGCTGTAAACTTCCATGGAGCAACAGGTTATGGAGCCCCAGGGAGGAGAAGCCATCATTGACGTGATTCTGAGAAAGACAGAGAAATGTGTTCAGAACAGTGTCTTCAAAGAGCTGCTCTGTGATGGGAACTATAATGTGCTCCTGATCAACATCCTTGGGGGAAAAGGAAGAAAACACCAAACCATAGAAAACTTCACTGGTTTTGCACTCAAAGTTCAGTACAAGAACTGGACAGAAATGGAGAAGTTTATTGAAAATAAGCTAAAGAGAGAGCAAATGCCCACCATCTATCACAGCAGACATGAGAAATGGTGCAGGGAAGCCAGCGTGACTAAGCAGAAGGGCATGGAGGCTATTGAAATAAAGCATTTTTCAAACAGCTGGAGAAAATGGTTACAAACTGTAGCAGATTAAATATATGAACAGAACAAAGCAGGCCAAAGGGGATTTGGAACAAAGACTTGCAAAGGGAAAAAAGTAACAGTCCTCTTTCAGACCTATCAGAAATGGAACCATGTGAGAGAATTTGGAGAGTGCTACTGACTTCTCAGGCTCTGAAAGGAGGACTCAGGGAAGATCTAGCCATAGCAGAAAACTAATTTTAATTTTTTCTGCACGCAAACTTGCCACAATGTAGCTCAGAGAGGTTACAACAGTGTTGCAATGCTCTTTGTGGGGAGCCAGCAGAGACCCTGCCTTCAACCACAGTGCCTGTGCAGAGGCTGTAAAAAAGATAAAATACATGCTTTTAGAGGAAGTTGCCAGGACTGGATGTATCAACCTAGGAGACTGAAATGAGTTTAGTCCTTCAATAGTTGAGTTGTTCAGTGAGAGGTTATGCTCCTCTGTTGAAGCTCCTGTGGTGCCCAAGGACTGCAGTGCTTCACCTGTAACAGTTTTCAAACAGCTCCCAGAGGAGTGCTGGGAGTTCACTGGCCAGCTGTGCCAGACAGACCGATAAAGCTAGCAAGGAGTACAGTGGATGGATTACATGGATCAATATTGGGACAGTGTCAGTGCAGGTTTTGTAAAGGGAGGAGGTCCTGCTCTGCAGAGCTGTTGAAATTCTTTGAAGGAGTCAGTAACCGTATAAATAAAGGCAATTCAGTGGATGCAGCCTACTTGGATTTGTGAAAGTCAAGACCCCTTACCAAAGGCGGCCCAAGACCCCTAAGTCTTAAGGGACTTAGGTGGCCATACGGTCAGAGGAAAGGTCCTTTCATGGATGAAATACTGGTTAAAACCCCAGCAATTATTTTCACCGTTTCTTTGAGATCACTAGAGGAGCACCTTAGACATCTGTGTTGGAACCTGTGCTTCTTAAATGATCTGGAAAAGGGGATGGAAGGTGCAATGGCAAACTTTATCTGCCTTTGGGCAAACAAAGTGTGATGCACATCAAGTAAAACCATCCTACAGTGGAATATAGAAGGGCAGGCTCAGGGCTGGTGATAACCCAGAGGCATAAGACCTTAGCATTGCAAAAGATGAGTGAAAATGTCAGCACGGGGCGCATGCCTTTCAACAAAGCAAATCAGTTCTTGTTTATCAGGAACAGAGAACAAAGCAACCTCATTGTGCTACTGTATAAATCCACAGCAAGCCCACATGTGTTTGATGTACTGCCAGCCCCCTTGTCTCAGAAAGGACAGAGCACGATGGGGCTGTTTTGGAGAGCAACAATATGTTCAGAAAAAAGCTGCTGTACCAGGACTGGCCAGATAGTCCAGAGCACATCAGCCAAGAAAGGGGCACGCGGAGGGGAATCGCAACCGGCTGTTAGGTCATCACTGCTGGGGGTTGTGGAGGTGGGATCAGTTGTTCTCCATCTTCCAAACTGAGGGATCTCATGCAAAACCAGCAGATACAAGGTGGGAAGTGAAGTGGTTCTTGACCCTGCACATTGTTAAGCTTTGGCTTTTCTGCTCAAAGGGTGAGACAGAAGCCAAAGGCATAGATCGCAGGGGATGACTGCCCAGTTCTCAGAAGAGAAAGTCAAAGTCACATACCTCCAGTTCAGAAAGTCTCTTTTGACCTACAGATTGTTGGAGGTTGGGAAAATTAAGGGAAACTGTTACAAGATGCAGGTGTTTGAGGAACTATCACTATGCGCTTGCTCTATTTTATTTTTCCACAAGCACATGCTCTTGAAGTCAGACTAGGAGGCTAGCCTGACCTTTGGTCTGACCAGCTACAACTGCTCCCCATACCTTCTGATCCTCCTCCATCACTGCTCTTCTCATCCATGCCCTGAGGGAACTGCTGGTTTTTGAAGCGATGGTTCCCAGCTTATTTGAGTTGATCAGAGTAGCTGCCTGCACAGGGCTCGTCTCTCTGCTCTGTCTCCCCAGCAGCACGCTGCTGTTCAGCATGTGCGTGTCACAAGCTTTGTGCCTGTGGCCAGCGAGAGCAGGCTGCCGAGAGCGGGGCTGCCTCTGCTGTTGGGTTCCCCTTTACAGCAGGTTGTCTGCAGCTGCTGTTTATTTTTTTAGCTACTGTACAAATAAGGCAGTAGATAAAATCTTTTCAGAGAAACCTCTGATAAAGTTTCCAGTCCCTAAGTGAAAATTAAATTTTATCAAGCTTTTCAAAACACAACTGCAGATCATCATCTTCTCTTGCATTCATCTCCCTTATTTTGCAGACCACCCATCTGTTAAACTCTGGCTGTCTCCTGGCCACGTCTTTACCACCTGCCTTCTCCTATCATTGCTTCCCTGCACTAGGGACCAGATCAGTGTTCAGACCATAGCTGGAGTTAGCTGCAAGGTAACGATCCTTGAATCTCCGTTCAAGCTACGCTGCTGCAGTGTGTCAAAGCTGGCCTGAACAGAGACAAGAAACAAAGTGTGCCAGTGTCTGAGAAGTAAAGATGATGAGTGTCTGATACTTTCCAACACTGCATTTCTACATAGCAGTGGGCAAATACTAGGAGGGAATATGCAGAATTGCAGTTATGGAGACAGCGTGACATGGGCAGGACATCTCACTGGGTGGCTGGCAGGGAAGGTGCATCTACGAGAAGGACGTGAAGAAAGCATGTTTGGCAAAGGCAGAGGCTACAGCCTGCGAAGCTGCTGTCCTCCCACTGAGTACGCTGGTACCCATCGTAACTGGGTTATTCTGCTCCATGTTTGGAAGAATAATAAACCAGTAATGATGTAATGAAATAATAACCTTTTTTTGGCCAATTCAAGGTAGCAGTTGTATCTTATAAGTGTAGAGACCATCACTGCCATCTTAAGCATGATACCTAAGCTCTGCATTAAGCACCTGCCTCATGCTTGTCCTTTGGCTTTGGTATGTGGGCGACCGCTGCTTTGGAGGAAAGCAGGTGACAGGGAGGTTCATGTGTGCTGTAATTGTGTGATGCCTGAAAATGTTCTTTGCAATCATAGGTTAAGATTAAAGCCCTAAAGCTGCAGGGCAAAGTTTCAGAGAAAGTAAAGTTCACTGGAAAAATGGAGATAGAATTACCTGTAGGGAAGCTAGGGGCAAAAGTCTTATCTCTCCAGGTAATCTTGAAAAGGAGATCAGCATGATGTTGCAATGTGTAGCTTGAAAAGTGAAGGGAATGTAGAAACCCCTTATTTCAAATGTAGCGATTGCTACTTGCTTTGTAGAGCTTGGAAAAAGCCTTAAAAACGTGAAAGGCTTTAACCAGAGGAAGCAGAAGGAGGAAGCTGTTTCCCAGAAGGAGGATTTACACCTTTCCTGGGAACTATCGAGAGAAAAAAGAAATAACCTTAAGCACTCCCAGTCTAAGGCTTTATCACTGTACAGGGCAGAGTAAGAAGTTTGCAGATTTAGCATCTTAAATTTTTTAAAGTGCTGCTCACTGAGATTTGTTAAAGATGGGATTTCTCAAGTTGATTCTATCTTCAGTGGATGTTCCCTGTGTTTGAATCACTAATATGATTGAAGGAGTAGCGAGGTGAGTACCCTTGAAATTAGGCTGGTGCCATGAAAAACTTCTTCTTGACAAACTCATTTCCCCAAATCGCAATTTACACAATCTGCAAAGTCAAAGTAAGTAGGAGGGCAAGGATTGATTTTTAGCTCAAGGAAACGCTTTTCCTTCCCCACTAGAGAGCTAAGACCCAAGGTCAACTTCAGAAAACAAAAATGCAGGGTGTTGCAATATGAAGCACATTGAGGTGCTTGAACAGAAGCTCTGAGGAGAGGTGGGTGTTTCTGTTTCTAGAACCCTGTCCAGTATTCTACCTAGTGGAAGCATATGTGACCTTAGCAGTAGGTTTGAATGTAATTCCAGTAAAGACACTATTGCTGACTTTTTAAAATATCATCAGCTCTTTTGTTAATTTCTGTGCTTTTCTCACTGTTGGCTCAGTTTGGGTTTTGTGCTTCTGTATGATAGTCGACCTTTTGCTGCTGCTTATAAACCCCCCCGTAGTTCTCCAGAGGTGCATGAGACATGAGTCACTTTAACTGGCCTTGTGCTCAGGGCAGGGTTATTTCTTGTACCACCCCATGCACTCCCCTCAGGCTCTGAGCCAGAATCAGCATTTGTGAGACCTCTCTGTGAGTCTTTTAACTCACTGACCTGGCAGAAATCTAATGAAGTAAGATTAAAAAAAAAAAAAAAAAAAAAGGCAGCTGGTTTTGGTCCTGCCAGGTCAGTGAGTTAAAGCTGCTTATGGAAGAGACCAGTAACTGCCAGAGCTGGCAGAGGCACCTGCTTTTAATGGCAGTGAACTGTTTCATTAGCTCAGATGCACAGGGAATTACAGCCAGGGTTTGCAAGCTCCGGCTGCTTTGGCACTCACTGGGCTCTTCCGTGAGTGTGCTGCACTTTGCTGTTTCAGCCACCTGCACTGCCAGTGGCCACCCTTGGCATCATCCAGAAGTTGCCACTTTTGTTAAAGGACTCCTTAACTAACACCTGCGAACTTGGAGAACACTGAAGTGAGGGCCACTGCTATGGCTGCACACCATGTCCCTCTGGAGTACCAAACAGGACTGCCCAGCTTGGAGCAGTCCAGAGAGCCAAGAAGATGGGCAAGGGGCAGAGCCTGGTGGTTTTCTGGAGGTTCAGGAGACGGAGGCTATGTCCCGGGCTTCCTTGTGCACCCTTGCTGTAAGGGCAGGCAGTCCTGCTGTGCGGACTCAGACTCGCTTTGCACACAGGGACTAGTCATTTCCTACCTTGGCCCCCAGCCCCCTCCTAAGGAAAAGGGAGCATCAGGCTCGACAACCTCACTCACTGCCTTATTCTCTTGCTGCCTCTAGGGCAGGCAGGTCACTGCTGCTTTGTAGGTGCTCCAGCTTCTCCTCGTGCACAATGCAACAGCTGCGTGCAAGTAAAACCCAGCCCCTTTCTGAGGTCGAGGGCAGTCAGAGGTGTGTGTTTTTATCCTTGAAAGCCAAGTTAGAGAAGGCCTCAGGCTACCTTGGGTGATTTGGCTGTGACAGCTTGCTCCTTTTGCCACACTTCGGGGGGAGGGGGAGAGCCTTTGGAGCCCCCCCGAAAAGAAGTACAGGTACGGGGAGGGGGATCTTTCACTGCAAGACCTAAATCAGTCTGGCTCACAGCCAGCCCTTGGGAGTGCCCAGAAGGGAGGGCCAAGGTGAACTTCTGATGTGCTGCAAGCCATGTACTCTCACCTGTCCTGTATTTGTTCTTATCACTTTCAGGTTATTGGAAATTACTGTTTAAAAAAAAAAATCACATACTTTGGGTAAACTAGTAAAAAAGATTTTTGAGGTTGTAATGTCCTGTCTTTAGGCTGAACCATGAAGCTATTCCCTAAGAAGATATTTTAATATCGAGAAAATAATTGGTGCTTTTTACAGTGTCTCTAAGTCAGAGCATGTCTCTCTTTGATTTCTGTAGATAAGAAAAAGGACTTACAGATGACATTGTGTACCCAGCCTCACTGCCGTCTCCACAGCTTTTCCAAAGTCCATAGTTATCCCAGATCAGCTATTTTAGTTACACTCAGACAACTTCATGGGCACTTCTGTGTTTGTCATGTGGGGTTGTGGATTCTGTTTCTGCACTGGACAAGTATTGGAGCAGTACCCAGAGGCCTCGTGGTTCTCTTGTTCTCTTATGCAAAGCGCAGTGCAAAAAGCCCTCAATATTTTGCTTGGGAAAAGGCACATAGATTTGCTGGCAAATAATCCATGAAACAGGTCATGAAACTGCTCTACCTGATACCTAGCTGGAAACCAGCATAACCTCCTGTATCTGTGACAGCTGTTGGAAGAGTCTGAGGGTGTTTTACTGTCACGTTAGCAAAGCTGGTAGCAGGGAAAAAAAAGCGTTCGGTTAAGGCCCAGTGCTCAGCCACCCCTCTCAGAGGGAGAAGGGTACCAGCTGGGGAGCGAGGGCTTGGCTGTGGGCGTGGAGCTGCATTCATGATGCTACGAACCCCCAGAGACAGATGGACACATGACACCCAGCTTCTGTTGCTGTGCAGCAACATCACTAAAGGCCATTGTAGTGAGATCTTGGTCACAGGAAGACACAGTCCCAAACCCTTCACACACCTGTACAAAAGCAACCTGCTTTTGGCAGTGGTTGGAGAGAGATTTGACAAGGTTGCAAGAGCTGTACTGAGCCACCAACTGTGGATAGGAGAGCGATGTTCAAGTGTGGATGAGGCCCTTGCTGCTCTCCCTCGGTTAGGGTTCCCTGGAGTGCAGGCAGCGCATGTAACGCTGAGGCTCCTTCTTCTCTCTCTGCAGGAACATGACATTGAGACAGCTTTTGGAGTGGTCCATGTCACCATGCGGGGCACACCCAAGGGGAACAGACCTGTCATCCTCACATACCATGACATTGGCCTCAACCGTAAGCCCTTGCATTCCCAGGACCCTGAAAAAGTGGTTGTTCGTGGTATTTGCTTTTGAGTGTGGGGACCAGCAGGACTGGCCTGGAGCTGAGATGAGACAGGCCATTCCAGGGTAAAAAGATAAAAAGGTCTGCAGGAGAGAAAACATGCGGCACGCCCCTGTCCATTCCAACAGCCCTTGAAAGGTAGTGCCAAGGTGGAAATAGGTCCACCCACCACACTAGAGTGCTCTGACTGACTTCTTGCACTGTGTGATAGAGCTGCCTCAAGGCATCTGTTCCCCGGATGCTGGGCAGGTGAGCAGATTCCTTCTACAAGGCTGCAGAAGTAGTGTAGTGTTTCTAGCGGGCTCAGATGCTCTTTCCACATGTCTTCCTACCCAACATGTACTGTTAATGTTCACACAGGTGCTCCTCAGTATGTACTGTGAGTACCTAAGTGCTGCAAGGCCCTATTTTCCTGGGCACACGTGCTGGGGTGTCACTTGTCTGCCTGCCCTCCAGTCGTGGCAGTTGCTTTGCTAGGACTCGCTGTGGCGTTGCAGTCAGCGGGGCACAGCAGCGTGTGTCACCCAGCACCCACTGCCCCTCAGACTCAGCAGGGGGGTTGGGCTCATGCAGGTGTGTGCCGTGGTGTTTGGAGGGTGGATCACAATAAAACTTCAGGAAATGTCTCATTTCTTTTTTTTGTTGTTGTTGTTGTAGACAAATCCTGTTTTAACACATTCTTTAACTTCGAAGACATGCAGGAGATCACTCAGCATTTTGCTGTGTGCCATGTGGATGCACCAGGCCAGCAGGAAGGAGCCCCCCCATTCCCATCTGGGTAAGAGCTCTGCAGAGACCCTTGTTCCAGACATGGTCTGAACTGCAGTCTAGACTGGGGTGGCACCCAGTTTAAGCCAGCTGGGACTGCCAGGCTGAGTGTAGTGGGAGGCAGCTTTTAGGAGCGGAGGAAATGGGAAGATGAGGAGGCTTCCCAGGGAGCATTCAGGGAACTCTGTTATTACTGAGGCATGGGTAAAGCCCTCGCTAGTGGTGGGTGCTGGTACCAGCTTTCTGACTTGAGCATAAGCCCAGCACACTGCAGTCTAGCTGGCATTCCTTACTTCATCTGTCCATCCTCCCACTGAAGTCTGACTGCCCAAAAAAACACAGCTTTGTGTTAGTCTTGCTCTGAGGGATGAGATCCATGCAGTTGGCTGCAATATACAGTATCATTGCAAAATAATCACCTATGCACATGCCTGTCAGATGTTCCTTGTCTCTCCTGCCTTGGGTAGAACTGGAAGGTAACCTCTGTTGAGCTGTATTTGGAGGTGCTTTGATTTCAGTCTCTCTTGGTTTTCAGGTACCAGTATCCCAGTATGGATGAACTGTCTGAAATGCTGCCTGCTGTTCTGACGCACCTGAAGTAAGTCTCTGACAGGAAATGGGGTGAGCCAGCTGGGTACAGCCATTCCAGCACCTACCCCTCTCTCTGCTTGCAACATCTGATATGCTCACTGAGTTGTCCCAAGAGGCCTGAGCATCTCCTATCCTACCTAGCACTGTCTGGTTCTGTATCATTATGGCTGCTGTGTTGTTGGAATGTTTTGAAAATGAACCATAAGTGAATAGCCGGATGCAGAGAGGGGAAAGGCTTTGCCTCTAGGGGTGCTTTGACTGTGAGCTTAAGTTAGCCTTGCTGATTGTGAAATGCCTGTGTTTCAGCCTGAAAAGCTTCATTGGGATTGGACTGGGAGCTGGTGCTTATGTCCTCAGCAGGTGTGCAGTAAGTATCTCTTCATTTCCTTGGGACTTATACGAGCTGTGGTCTTCCACTGATCAAACAGACCATTTGTGGGGCACGAGCAAAGTAGCAGTCAGTAATTACAGTAGGCCTGCAGGGGGCCTTGTGAGAGCTACTTTGCATCCGGATGGTTAAATTGGAGCAGCCAAGGTTACTCTGAAGCCATGCCAGACGTGGAAAGATTGTAATGTGATATCTTTGAGCTAGCAGAGCCCATCCTGGCTGCTAGGAATATCCAGCCTTGTGTCTTCACAAAGACTGGCTGCATTACTGTATGCTGTTTCCAGTGTTTGTGACACCAAATAATTGATTTGGTGATGTGCGGTGAACCACTCATGAAGAATGTGCTTTTTCACTGGAAGGAAGTAGATTTTGCACTCTGTGGTTTGACAAGAGAGTACTAGCTTAATCTTGGTATGTACTTCTACATTTCTCTCTAGTGGAGCGTTTATAAGCATGTGAAATCAGTGGACAAAGTTTAGCAGCCCAGAAATTTGCCTGAGTCTTTCGGAGATAGTGTTAAAAAAACACAGAAATCTGACATTCTCGGTAAAGTTTGCTTCATGTTGTTGAGTGCAGAGAGTTGCTGATGATTTAGGCCATTATTGCTTCTTAAAGCCACTTCACCGTGCAGTTGCCCCTCCTATAAAACGTTCTCTGCTTCCCATTTCCTCCAGTCAGGGTTGAGCCTGGGGCAGCGTGGGGCACTGGTGATTGCTCTGTTCCTTGCCTTGCATAGTTTGCAGTCTTGCTAAAGAGAAGATCACACAAATAAGCCTTTGATCTCAGCTCAGTGAAGTCCCAGAAAGCCCTTGCGGTGCTACCTGGATTGCAGACAGTTTCCTGCTGAGGACAGAGTTGTTTCCTTCTGCTTAACCGGTGCTAATCTATACAGTGGAGCAGAAGAGCTGGAGTAAAATTTCAGCCTTGGAGCGAGCCTAGAGATCAAAGTTCTCTGGTTGTGTTAGATCGCTGGGTTTGTGTTTGCAAGCAGTTCTCAAAGTATTTTGTACCCGTGCTCCCCACGCCCCCCCCCACAAGGTAAACTGCAGGGTGCTGGTGATGCCAGGCTGGAGCAGGGGAAGGGGTGTCTGTGTGCGGGGGGCAGTGTGGGGTGCCATGATGTGTGAGCCGGGTGTCCCTGAGGCTGGGACGTCCCAGGCCTCTGCTCAGGCTGCAGGTGTTTGTGGGGCCTCAGCACCAACTCCTGTGCCAGTTGCCAAATCTTGCCATTTGCCCCTTCCTTGAGGGGAGGAGACTGCCTCTTCCTTGAGGAGTGGAAGGAGGTGCTCTCCAGGCACAGGAGTTTGTCCAGGTCCTTCCTGGAGGTGTCAGACTGGAGCAGAGTCACTGCTCACAGCCCTGTAGTACACAGGAGCCTGAGCAGGATCTGTGGCTGCACCAGATGTGTGGCTCATCAGAAGACATTGCTGAGGTCTGCCCAGGCTGCAGGTGCTGTGTGAGCAGTCAAAGCCCTCAGTGCCGACAACTGAACAAGGAAGGTCTGGCTGGGAGCCAAGGCCACTGGCTGCTCCACACAGAAGGAGCTCCCCACTTAGTCTTCATTTTACTGTCTATTCCTGTTGCAAGAAGCTTTCCAGCTGCTGTGCCTGCCCTTTAACGGTCCGTGTGAGGTTAATGGTTGGACTAGATGATCTTCAAGGTCTTTTCCAACCTAGATGATTCTGTGACC
Organism: Strix aluco; assembly: GCF_031877795.1. Lineage (NCBI taxonomy): Eukaryota > Metazoa > Chordata > Aves > Strigiformes > Strigidae > Strix > Strix aluco. The sequence continues at coordinate 17,186,780 of NC_133947.1, forward strand.
AACGTGTGGGCTGAATCATCCTTCTGAGTGTGCCTGTGCTCTCTCCCCACAGCTCAGCCACCCAGACCTGGTGGAGGGACTCGTTCTTATTAATGTTGATCCATGTGCAAAGGGCTGGATTGACTGGGCAGCATCCAAGGTGAGATTCTCCTTCCCCTGCACATCTCCTCTCCACAGTGCTTAACGAACAGTGTGTAGAGTAAGAATAAAAAGGGAATTTGTCACTTTATGGCAAAAACTGTACAACCTCATTTCTGTCCCTACTGTGTTCTCAGTCTGGGTGTAGTACAGCCTCCACCATAGGACCAGGGGTGGGTGTGATCATATGTGAATGAGAAATCCTGGTAAACTGCTTGGAGATGGGTGGCTGTTGAACACTCAGCTTTCCCCTGGTTTGGTACTCATGCTTGCAGGCTTCATTTGGCTGAGGTTGAATGGATCTTTTAATTATTCTGTTATTCCGGCCACTTGCTGTTACTCAGGGTTCCAAGTTTCAGGAGAGCTGTGTGTTGGGTGTGCACAGGCTTCTCTGGAGCCTTGCATGCCCATTCCAAGCTTCGGGTGTTTGTTTCTTATATTGCTTGAATAGTTTCTTTGTTATTTTTTTTACTCTTGAGGAGCTGCTTTGAAATTTGTAATGAAACTGCGTTTTCCAGTTACTCTCCCTCCTCATTCATGGTCACTCTTCAGTTTTCAGGCTGGACGACCAACATAGTGGATATTGTCTTGGCGCATCATTTTGGTCATGTAAGTACCCAGCAGGTATTAACGTTGCCCATGCAAGTGTACATGGAGCTATAACTTCTGAATGCACCCGCTCTGAAATAGCTCTGATCCATCAAATAAGGGTTGCCACAGACAGTACTGTCTTCTCTGTGTGTCAGACTCGCATCAGGGCTTTGCACACTGCAGGGAGCATGTCCATCCTCACGCTTGCCCAGACTGTCTCCAGACGTGTTAAGGAAGTAGTGTCCCACACACTAGTGCTAGAACTCCTGTCTTTGTGGTGTCCAGGGAACTGTCTGCAAGTGGCAGCCAGCATGGAGGCACTTGGGCTGTGGGTAGAACACAGATCAGCTGGGAGTTGGCAGTGGGATATTGCATGTGTCCAGCTGTTGAACTGCTGCATTCTGCTCTTCGTCTTTCCCTTCAGTTTCAGCACATGCAAACCAGCCCCTCCTGAAAACTTTGGATACAGCAATGCCTTCTGTCTGGGATTTGCTGGCTCCCAACCAGCAAGCTTACTGGGCAGCTGGAAGGGTCCGTGCCTCATGCACACTGTATATGCCATGCAGCAGATCAGTCCCTGACCTGAAGCCCTCCTGCCACAGCACACATCAGCACTGGAAGGGGTCACGTAGCTTCCTCCTGCTTAGAGCATGTGCTGTTCTCTCCCCACTTTCAGGCCCCTTCATTCTATGTAGTGCTTCCTTGCTTTCCCTTTTCTCTCCGTGTCTCTCTAGCTCTCATTGGAATGCAGCTTCTTCATAGATTGAGTGTTAGGATTAAAGTTTCCTTTGGTCCCAGTCTTGGGGCTTACCCATAAAGCTTTGCTTCTTTAATATGAAGGATAAGCAGAAGACTTTCCTAAACCAGAGTGATTTGTATCTGTGTAAGCATTACTGAGGCTCGGGAGCTAACTTATCCCATCTCAAGATACCTTTGGACTCCTGCTGCAGCACGTGCGCTGCCATTTGTGAAGGTGTAGTCACACTACCAAAGTATGGCATGTTGACAGCCATGTCACAGAAACACTCCATGTAGCCTAGGTACTAATGCAGTCTGGAGTCGCTGCCCTCTCTGTTACTGTTCACAGGGGAATGATGTGTATGGAGACAGTTTAATGCTTCAGTATTTTTATGAGTATCATTTCTTTGCTTGTGAAAAAATGAAGTTCCCTGTCTTTCAATTTTTCTGCTTTTGTACAGGAGGAACTGCAGGCAAATCTAGATTTGATCCAAACATACAGGCTTCATATTGCACAGGACATTAACCAAGATAACCTTCAGCTGTTCCTCACCTCATACAACAGGTACAGGATACCTTTTTGTCTGCTAGATTGCTCCCATAGCTTCCCTGCTCAGTAGATTTGCTGCCATATAGCCTCTACTGGCTATTACGTCATATGAACCTTTGTCCTAAGCTTAGTCTTCAGCCATTATCCTGAGCCAAGCTCAGTACCTCATGCCTGAATGACCCTTTCACACCTCAGTAGATCATCTCTCTAGGCACACAGCAGGCTTGCCCTGAGAGCAGCGATCCTCCCTTATAGCAGTGACTGCTGGGCCTCCTGCTCATGGCATGACACAGGGAGTTGTAACCTGTTGCCTGGGTGCTGGAGCCAGCACTCCTCGTTGGAGTTTGTATGCTGCCACAATAACGAGTTTACCCTGCTGATTTGATGGAGAATTGTTCTGTTTTGTCTTTCAGTCGTAGAGACCTGGAAATTGAGAGACCAGTTCTTGGCATCAATGAAAATACTGCAAAAACACTCAAGTAAGTTGCTCTAAATCAGCCTATCTCAGTTACTGTGCAGTCCCTTCAGCAGAAAAGCTGCTTCTCAGCAAGCCCAAGCTGAGAAGGCAGTTCAAGACAGTCCCAGGTCATGGTGCAGTGCTGTCAGCTGGAATGGGGCAGAGGTGGCTGGAAGCCCTTCCATTCAGAACTGAGATTCTCCAGAAGGCAGGGTCAGAGGAGTAAGTGCATCCACCCAGCAGTCACTCTACTTGCTGAGCTGTTTAGTTTGGTTGTTTTGCATGAAAAATTAGGGAAGCAGATTTTTGTTTGTTGCCACTGACTGCCTTCTCCCACCTTGCCGAAGAAAGTTACCTTCACAGTTCTCCCAGAGACAGCAGTGGGTTTTGAATGCAGTGGTGTTTTCCCACCTTGGCAGTGACTGACACAAAAAAATTCTGGGAGGGGATAGTCTGTACAGGGTACAGCTGAGAAGGGACAGACCCTGGAGAACCAGTGATAATCAGCACAGGGGAAGTAGAAGTAAATTTTCAGATTCCAAGCAAAAAAGTAAAAGGGGAAAATTATCTCCAACCTGTAGTGCCCAGGAAGACTCTGAATTGCAGTGCTGAGGCAGGATGCCTGGACTGGGCTAGAGACTGCTGCCTGGGCTCTGCTCTTTGCTCCTTGAAAATTATGTGGAATTCTGCTCCTGCCAGTCCCAGGAATGCTTTAGGCTTCTGCAGCCAAACTCTCTAGATCCTGGCTAACCTAAAAGATGTGGATTTCCTTGCTTGGTCTCCAGGCAAAGCCAGTCGTGCTGCTCTCTGTCATGCAGGTAGCTGTAAGGCACAGAGCACTGTCTGTCCATTCAAGTGACTCACAGGGATCTGCAGACCCTTAAAATATATCTTGTGGAAGTGTGGATCTCTGTGCCAGTAGACTTGCAGGTAGATCCTCTGTCTCCTTAGAGGTGGTACTCCACTGGCTCTGAGGTCTGTGGCTCACAGCCTCTCTAGTCTAATTTTTGTCACCTAGTCAACATATAAAAGTGGTGCTACTAGCCACCCCTTTCTTATCTTGATCTGTAAATGAATAGTGTAAATTCACAGCCATTTGGTCAGTGACCTCCCATGTATGTTTTACACATTGAATGCTAATTGTTCTTCTAGAATTACAATACCTATAAAAATGGATATGAAGGCACAGATTTGCCAACAAAGGCTTTGATATCGTGACATTTTTCAATATATTCCCCAGCATCTTTTGTGTTTCTTTCTAAAGTCCAAACCAAAGTACAGTACTGAGCAGTAGCCAGTCTCAGATGCATAAAACTCTGTTGGATGTGGTTATTCTTAAATTTGTAGCAGATGTTCATTTCAGAGAGCGTGCTCCCTTTTGCAGCCTGGGATGGTGTTTCTCCCAGCCCTAGGCACATCTTTTAACATGTGTGCAACAGTAGTGGCAGTTGGTGTGCATGGTGGGGACAGTATGGGTGCATGTGCAAGCCCTGGAGGATGTTTTGGTGCAACAAAATGCCAGGGTGTGGTGGCAGGTAGGGATTTTGCTGAGCATTATTAACCTTTCATGAGGCTGTTGGTTCACAGAGCTCAACCTTCTCAGAAGTCCGTTAGATACACTGTGAGTAACATCTCTGTTTCGGGTTTTGACCAGGTGCCCTGCCTTGCTAGTGGTTGGTGACAACTCACCTGCCGTGGAAGCAGTGGTACGTATACATGAACTCTTTTTTCTCGTGACATTAGCCCCACAAATCACTTAGCAAACCTGCCTCACCCAGCAGTGCTTTCACCTTCCCCAGAACCGGTCACAGAAAGTGGCTCTTTGTCCCAAGCTCTTTTCTAGTCCCCCAGCTATTGAGACCTGTCAGCCACTAGTGGGAGAGCCAAGGGCTGGGAGACTTAATGGCCCTGCAGGGCAGCTCTGAGGTGAGGATGGCAGGATCCGAATAAGAGTCCTTGTGCCCGAGCATCCTGCTCGACAGGTGCTGCAGAGGACCCCTTTCAGAACTTGCATCTTTCCGCAGACTCGCCCAGGCTGCTGCCCTGGAGTTCAGTTCAAGTCATGATTTACTGTTCTCTTGCTGTTGTACTGAGGCTGCCTGGGGTTTAAAAATAAGCAGTGTGACTCCAGTTCCCGTGGAGGGGAGTCACACAGAGCTCTGCAAAAGCACTGCATCATAGGGAAGTCAGCACTTAGAACCATCTCCTTCCTGTTGTTCTCTGCAGACACCTATAACCCACTTCCCTCCCAGCACAGTTGTAAGTGGGGCATGACACAGTGCAGTGTGGTTGTGGTGGATGTTGCTCCTCCCCTTCAGCCAGTGGCTGTCAGTAGACCAGGGGTTTGTGTTAAGTTGTCTTAAGAAACCTGGAAGAGTGTAGGAGTCTCCTAAAGCAGTAGCTTGGACCCAGAAGCTGTGCCTGGAGAACTGCTGCAGAGCTTTGTCTGGTCATGGCCTGTTGCCTTTTCATCAGTCTGGTCTGGAAGTCTGAGACATTCTGCAAGTTTCAACTTTGCTAGATACTATCCCTGAGGATTCTCATTGCTCCCTAGCCACAGCTGGGGGACAGGGTAGGGTCTTCTGGATCTTGGCTTGCCTATCTGGCTGCCCAGGTTCCCACCTTACTCCCCTGTTGATGTTGCTTTTCCTATAGGGCACCCACCTGTTTCCTTTTTGCAGCATCCTTACAGAGGAGAGGTGGCTGTGGCCTCCTTGTCTGGCCTGGGGATTGAGTGATCTCCTTCCCTCCAGTCTTGCTGTCAGAGCCCAAAAGGTGCTCCAGGGTTTCATGGTGCATCCCTAAAACCAGGGGATGACTTCCCTTGAAGTCATGGTCGCATCTTGGAACAGGGACATTCTGTCACCACAAGGTCCCCTTGGATGAGAACACCTGCCTTTCATGCCCCCATCCTTCATTCATTGTTCTCTTCCTACACACTCTCTGCTTTCTTGCTCAGTCCTTCTTGGCCCCAGAGAAGTTCCCATTGCTGAAGACAGCCACTGCCTCTGGTGCAGCTGCCCCACATTTTACATCTGACTGTTCACGTTTTCATGTCCCACTTTTCTCCTTTTATTTTAGGTTGAATGCAATTCACGTCTTGACCCAACCAAAACTACCCTTCTGAAGGTGAGTGCCAGCCTGCACAAAGACATTATTTGTTGCTGAGGCCAGTTCCACTTAGCTTTTTGCCTTCCATACATTTAGCTTTAAGAAGTTTGTGGACAGTTACTCAGGTCTGTGTTCTCTGCTGCGTGGAGCCAGACTTGGGAGAGAAGAGTTTGTCAGGGGGTCCCCAAATCCATGCGTCATTGCCACTTCTCTGTTATCTTCAACTGGCAAGGAAGACATGCTGAAAGTTAGCAGAGGTGCCCTGCCTCCTCCCTGCTCTCTGCCAGCAACAAGATCACTTTTTCTAGCTTTATACCCGTCCTTCCCATCCTCACGTGTGGCTCTGCAGCGTGCCAGAAGGCTGCTGTGTAGAAGTGTGAAGTGCCAGGTTTGGGAAGAGGGGCAGGAGGAGCCGGGATGGTGGGGGGTTACTCCTGGGCTTCTAGAGCCTCTCAGTGGCCTGAGATCGCTTGGCAATGCAGCCTCCAAGGTGCTGGGTTCCTTCAGCAACAGGCCCCTGGAAGACGTGTCGCCAAGGCCTTGCTTCGGCCTTAGAGGCGAGAGGGTAGAAGCGTGCCTCACGCAGCAGTGCAGCCTGGCGCCGCCAGCCCGGGGAGGGGGGGCAGTGCTGGCCTGGTTCTGGGGTCCTCCTGGGGTGGGAAGGACGGTTCAACCTCCCTCTTGTTTCCTGTTGCAGATGGCTGACTGCGGGGGCCTGCCCCAGGTGGTTCAGGTGAGAAATGCCTCAGCTCTCCCACGGCATTTGGGTTGGACAGAGCCCCTTGCTCTGCTCCCACTAAAGCTGAACTTTGTTTCCACAGCCTGGCAAGCTGACTGAAGCCTTCAAGTACTTTGTGCAGGGAATGGGCTACAGTAAGTGACAAACATCATTTTGTGGTTTGGAGCGGGGTTGTTGTGAAGGGAACTCAGCCTTTCTGGTCCATCTGAGCCCATTGGCATCTGTGTCCCCACCCATGAGTTAGTGTGGTTGCCAGGAGATCCATCCACACTGTAAATCAACTGGCGTGCTGACAAGCCTTAGCAGACCGATGTTGTTCCCTGACATGTGTTTAATCTGTACTGCAGCTGGAGTGGTGACCCCTTTTGGTTGCTGGTGTTGGTAAAACCTTGTAAGTCCGTCTTTGTGCCAGTCCAGAAAAGCGTGCTCCTGAGAACAGTAAATCTGAAATCTTTTGTGTGTACCTTCTCCTGGGGGGTAGGAGTTAGCAGTACAGCCTCACGGCTGTGATGGGTGCACGAGAGCTCTTTCTTTTCTCTTCAGACATACCTATTTATTTCAGAGTCTCACCAGGGATAAGTGATTATCTCAGAATGAAACCCAGAGAGCTGGGTAACTTCTGAGACACCCAGGGAGCTCAGTTGTGCTTTGATCCAGTGCTGGCCCTGTGGCTTCCTCCTTGTGCTTGGAGACAGAAGACATTGTCTCCTGAGTGTGTCAAGCTGACAGCTGTTCAGCTCCTCACCCTCAGTACTCCAGAGACTGGGGGACTTCAGGAGCAGGGCTTCTCAGTGCACTAAAGCAACTCTGTCTCCATTGCAAACACCTTGGCACAGCTCTGTTGCCTGCCAGGGGCCAGGGCTAGGAGTTCCCTTCTGTGGATGATGAACCTTCAAAAGCTAGAATTATGGGAGGGGTTGGTTCATGTGGCTGATTAATGACTGAGCACGGCCACTGTGGCAGCTGTGACACTCCCAATGGTCTCCACACGGCCAGAAGTTCTTTGCCAACTCATGGGTGTCAGGGCTCAGAAGAAGCTGTCCTTTTCCTTAGAGCTGTGTGTAGTTGATGTGAACGTAGTAGGACAATTGTGTTCTCCAAGGCTGGCCAGAAGATCCTGGTTCCCCAGAGGAGGGTGCCGTGTGAGAAGGCTCCCTCAACCTCACAGCCTGCGAGCATTTCAACATTCACATCTCTTGTGTTCCTGGTGTTAGTAAAGTCAGCAAGTGTTGTCATCAGAGCAAGGACTTCAGCAGCACTTTGGGGGTGAAATCTCTTGCAAATAGGATGCGCAGTACTGGGGAGGACAAGGGGTAATTTTCTACTTCTGGAATTAGTAGATAGTCCCAGAATGGTTTTCCCATTTTTGGTGGGCAAGACTGTGTTGGCACTGCTGAGCTCGGCCAGTTCTCTCTCGGGGAGAACAAGAGAGAAACAAATCAGTAGCTTGCCATTTGTAGACATGCAACAGCTCTTCTTGTGCCTTCTGCATGTTGGCTAAAACAGCTGGGGCTGCCTGTGGAAGGTGATGCCTTGCAGGAGGCTTGTAGCGGAAATCTGATGCTGTCGACTCAAGGAAAGACCAATCTCTGTTCTGTGTCTGGAGTTACAGAGTATACCCCAGTTTCCCCGCCATAGGAAAATGGCATCTCCGTTGAGCAGCTGTGGTGTGTGCAGGGGGGAGGTAGGGTCACCAGGTACATTGCAATTTCCAGCTAAAGGCATTGAAGAGATCTGGCCCTGATGGAGTTTTGAATCAGCTTGGCATCTCCCTGAGATGCTCATTAGCACCTGTTTTCACAAACATTGGGAGCTTTCAGCGCAGTGTGTGAGCTGGGAGTGGAAGGGAGAATGGCTGGGGATCCCAGGAGCAGTGCAGCTGCTATAGTCACACACCGCAACTAATTGGCTCTTTCCTGTATTCATCCCTTTCCTTGTCTGATGTTGTTTCCAGTCCCTTATGTGCAGCTCAGCCACCTAAGCACTGAGTCAGGTACCTTCAACTGTGCATCTGCCTCGGCCCAAGTCTGTGTACGGAGTTGAATGATTCTTCGGGTGCATTGCTCTGTCTCGGCATGTCCTGCTGGCCTGCTGCGGGCTGGGCTGATCCATTGTACAATGTGTATGCTATGGTTTTTCACCTTTCATTTGTATTTTGTTGATTGTTGCATGACTTCAGCTCTGTGGTTTTCTAGAGTGACAAGACTGACTTTCAAAAGGTCATCGGTACAACAGCTGCCTTGGTTTGCACAGACACTCACCATGACTGCACTTGCAAATGATCAGTTACACATTTGCTCACCTTGGACCTTTTGAAATTGGGCCTTAAACATTGTGCTTTAGACGTGCAAAGACTTAATTTTGGCAGTGAAGAGTGAGTTTTCTTCCTGAGGGTATAGCTCTTTTTGTGCTTACCCAGTGACACATATCTGAGTGACTGTGGTACTTGCTCTAGGAACTTCTTCCTTTTTCTAAGTCCCACGCTTGTTCTTTCTTGCAGTGCCAGCAGCTAGTATGACCAGGCTGATGCGCTCCCGTACTCACTCCTCCTCTAGCGTGGGCTCTGGCGAGAGCGTCCGCAGCCGGTCTCATACTAGCAACTATGGTGAAGGAAGTGCTGGAACCCCAGAAGGAATTGACCTCCAGGATGCACCTCAAACCATGGAAGTATCCTGTTAGGCAGGAGCCCCTCTTCTGGATTCAGAAAACTCCACTTGCCCCCACTGAACCCACTCAGAATTTAGCATTTCATCCAACATGGCATTAACTGTTCTCTCTAACTTGTGCATGCCCATCTGAGCTGCCACCTCCTTGGTAGTCTGTACTTGGCATTACTTTGGTCCTTTCTGTATGCCCCTGGCATCAGAGCCTCTTTAAACTCGTTAACATTCCGCGGTCTTAGTAAGTCACGTTACTGTACATGCTGATACCATCTCCTGTCTGTGCTGTATATCAATCCAGATGACAGCCGTTGTCTCCCCTGTTCATTTAAATATAATTTCTGTGGCTTTGTGAGGTTTAGAATTGCTTTCTAGTTGTGCTTCTGCTAAAGGACCCTTGTGGTGCAGTTGGTATGGCATCTGTGGGATGTGGGAAAGCAAGACCGTGATGATGTGAAAGTCCAGGCGCTGGAGCAGGCAGTACTCTAGGGCAGGTCTGTGTCTGGAGCACAGAACCCACCAGAAGGTCTTTGTGTTCTCTTGGCATGCCAGGCAGCCATGGGGAAGACAAACAGAAATACTGTCTTGGTCTCATCTCTGTATGTGTGTTAAGAAGGAGCAGATTTCTTACCTGAGCCTCCTGAAGGGGCAAAGCAATTAACAAGTAAACTTAACTAACCGAGGTGCACTATTAACCGAGTACAAGGGATTAAACTACAGCAGCCCTGGCTTCCAGCCCACCTCTGCTGACCCTCTGCCTCTGCTGCAGAAGGGCCAGATGCAGTTACACCTAGTCACTATTCTACCCTGGCACAGGTGGATCTTTCACATCAGGTTGTAAAACAGGCAGCAATGCCCTTGCCAGGTGGAGACCCAGGAATCTCCTGCACTGCCAGCTCTGCCTCCCACTGCTGCCCGCCCCAGGCAGGGTGTCTGCACAGGGTATTAACTGAGGCTCAGCAAACACCAGTGAAGGTACACGGTGGCCAGCCCGTGCACGTCGTGTGAGTCAGGTCACAAGTGTGAGCAGTGAATGCCTCTGTGCAGGTGCTGTTTACTGTCTGTGGAATTCACAATTCTGCTGCCTTTTTACATCTGGCTGGGTCACAGAGGGCGGGAGGCAAATGCCTGCTGCATGCCAGGGTCTAGCTGTTAATGGGAGAAAAGGGATGAGTGGTCAGGCTACTACAGGTCTTGATAGATGAGCAAAACATCCTTTCTTAACTGTTGAGCAGCCCTGACTCGCTGGGAGCCAGCTCCTCTGAGGGTCACACTCATGTTCTGCTCCATTTCAGGTAGGGAATGGGACTGGGAGACTCTGCCTGAGGGGCACTTTGTACCAGTTATTAAATAAAGCTATAACTGAGGTTCATTGTTACCCTGTGTGCTCGTGTTTCTCTTGGCATGATGCAACACCCAGGCTGGTTTTGTCAGTTTTGGTGCCTCCTACTGCGGGAGGCAAACTCTTTCCTGTGGGAGGGCCGGCAGTGGCCAGCTCCTGCGAGAGGTGGCCGTGCAGTTGGGTGGCCCCGTGGCCCCTGGAGGCGGCTGTCTGAAGGCGCTGGAGAGCTGGCTTCCGCCAGAATGCAGAAAGAAACTTCTGACTCTGACAGAGTGGAGACTAAATGATGGTTTGCTGCGAAACAGGCACGCTGCCAAGAACTGCCTCCAAACAGAGGTGAGCGCTGGGAGCTGCCTTCCCCGGCGAACAGTGCTCTGCACCAGCGGGTTTTACAGGTGTGACACCCCGTTGAGGCGGTTGTGGTGACCGGAGGAGGCGGGGGGCGGTTTGGGAGGCAGCGTGAGGTCTGTCCCTGCGTCTGCCCCCTGCGCTGTGGCCCAGTGCAGGCAGAGCAACACACAGCAGCCGGTCGTTAACACAACTGGTTCCTCATCTTCTGCTTTTCAGATACAGGTTTTGCTCTCAAGTTTCAGATGTCTGTCATCTTAACTCACACCGAAAGCTTGCTGGGCCTGCAGGGGGGTTAAACTCTTGGTCACAGATTAGTCCCAGTCTTGCTGCCATGCCCGTGGGTGGGCTCCCGCAGCCCCCTGCTTCGACTCTCTGAAGACCTTGGGGGAGGTGGCTGCAGGAAGTGAGACAAAGTGTTTTCATGGATTGCAAACTGAACAAAAGGTGAGAAATGGGAGAAATTGGCCAGTTGTATTAATGGGTGAGTAGTGAAGTGATGAATGGTAAGTTTGAGTCTGTAGAAGAGAGGAGACCAGGCTACCAGCTACCCCATGAAGTTCATTGCTGGTACATGCAAGTGCTGGATGCAAAGCAAACGTATGCAAGAGAAGAGCTGATGTACATGCAGCACTGTGATTTAATTCCAGCTAATGACACTGAGAAATTATTCTTCCTTGAGTTCCCTTATGAAAATACAGCAACAGACCAAAGGAAAGGCAAACACAATATTAAAATAACAGTGAAATGAGTTAGAGGAAATAATACCACAGCAGGGGTTGGTGCGAGCTCGCCGAGTACTGTTTATGATGATGTAGAGCAAGAGAGCTCAGAGCTACAGGCTGCCTGTGGACAAGGAACCCAGGAGAGTGAATAGATGAAATTTTCGCAATTTGGAAGGGGGGGTGGTTAAGAGATTTGTTGCCATGGTGGTTCATGGGCATAGGCAAGGCGAGATTTGTAGTGAGGGTTGTCAGGTATTTTATTACCCCATGGATAACTGGAAAATGTAAACTTATTTTCACATAAGCAAGTGCTTTTCCCTGTAAAAATCCAAAAATCAAAACTAAATACAAGTTGAGAAATGAGTTTAATAAAGGACAAAATGTTTCTTTGGGTGGCTTGAGCAATGCCAACCACATCCAGGAGTAGAGCTTGAGCTTGGGCTGGGCTTCCCTGGCCTGGGATCCTGCACCACACTGGTCCCGCTGGCTGCCCGGGGGGGCTGGGGGGTACACGGTTGTGTGTGTCCACCCCTGGAGGGGCAGCACTGCGCTTAGAGCCGGTCCCTGTAAAATACCATCCCGGACCTCGTTCTTCTGGCTCAGCCAGGGGTGGGCAGGCAGATGGAGCTGGTGCTTTCCAGCGCTCCCACACCCTTAGGACTGAATTCCCAATTGCTCAAAATCTTGGAACGAGCTCATTCAGCAGCATCCCCAGCCCAAGATCCCCAGTCTTTGTACTAGTAAAAGTGTGCACCCTTTTCCTCAGCAGCAGGGGGTGAGTCTCACTAAGCTCAGCTCTGCTGAAGGCTCCTGGGTGCAGTCTGTGGCCAGAGAAACCCATGGGTACATGTTTGGCAGCCTCGGGTGCCCGCGTTCCCACCCCGGGGTAAGATAAAGCCCCTTTGCTCCACCCCACTGCCCAGCTTGGCAGAGGGACCCATTTTTTTTCAGCAGCACTAAACCAAGAAGGTGCTGGGCAGCCCAGAGCTGGGCTCGGGGGAGCTGAGCTGCATCTGGGACAGGTCGTGGCACCCCAAGGTTGTCCACCACATCCCCGGGGACCCAGCGGGGCTTCACCACCAGTTCCAGGAGCGAATGAATCTTTTCCCAAACACCATCAACCCCTTGAAGCCAGCAGTGTCTGAGCTCAGTGCAGGCCTGGGGGGGGGGGGGTGGGGTGGGTGGCAAGCAAGGCCCCAGAGGCAGCTGCTTATGTACAAGCTCTTTTCCGTGTGCATTTCACACCGTCGCGGTGGTTTGTGACTGACCAGAAACGTTAAAGGGCAGCGCATAAATAGCAGCAGGATGTTGAGCCGGAGCCCTGCGGCAGGGTCACAGCAGGAAGCGCGGGGGGACGGGGCTGCGTGGCCGGAGCAGCACCCACAGGGCAGGGCTGGCCCGGGGTGGCAGCACCGGAGATGCCAACAGCAAAGCCCAAGGACCTGCCCCCCGGCACATCCGTGTCCTGACCCCCGCGGCTGGATGGGGCTGGGACTGAGGATGAGGATGGCACAGAGATGAAGCTGGAGCTGGGGCTGCGCTCACACACTGCAGGGGTTGGCGGTGCTGCTGCAGGGCCAAGTCCCGGCGCCGGGGCCGTGGAGATCCCACCCAGCGCACCCAAGGGCAGCACGTGGCCCTGGTGTGAGCAGCTCTGGGCAGCAGGAGCTGTGGAGCCGAGGAGGCGCCCTGGGAGCCCCAGCGTGGGGCAGCGTGGCTGGGGCCAGCCTCAACCCCAAGGCCTGGCGTCAGTGCTGCTCCCGCTCCCGTGTGCCCATCCCGCCCTCTCACACACACACCCAGGTCCCCTGCGGTGCCCAGAGTGACCTCAGGGATTTTTTTCTTAGCCCTTGTGCCCCATTCCGAGAGCCCCTGCAGGGCACAGCTGAGCAACCTGTTGGCTGAGTGACAACGAGAAACCCCGCTCGGGTACAGGCGCACGTCACAGGAAACAGCAGCAGCAGCCCTGGTGCCTCACAGCCCTCGCCGGCAGCACTGCCAGGAGCAGCCCTGGCTCCAGCACCCGAAAATACCCACCCTAGAGCAGCGGGACGAGGCCAAACTAAAGGGGTCTTGCAAGGGCACGGGTTGCCCAGCACTGTGCCACGGAGCCCCTCTGCAACCTGGGTGCCCTGAGGACCCACCGTCTCCCCCACGGGGCAGAGTCCAGCCCCGATGGCTCCGGCGTGATGAAGAGAGCAGCGAGAGGCAGGTAAGGGGCTGGGGGGGTGCTCCCTGCTGAGGGCAGCAGCAGGGCAGGGGTGGGGGGGGGAGGCTGGGTGACACACAGCTTTGGCTGCGCCTCTCCATGGCTGAGGAACCAAAACACGTGGAGGGGTGTCCCCACAGCCCCTGCGCTCCCCACGGGGACTGGCGGGTTGGCACAGGGAGCCCCCCACACCAGGGGACACTGGGCTGGGGCAGGACAGCAGCACTCAGAGGGTGCTGCCCACCCTGGGGCTGTGGCTGCCCTGTCCTGGGAGGGCCCCCAGCTCACCCCAGCTGTGCCCACGGGTCCCCGGACACCCTCCAGGGCAGGAGAGGTGGTTTCCTTGAAGGGCTCCCAGGGGAGCTGCCCGTCAGGCTCAGCCCCAGCCCAGCTCCCTCTGGGGAGCACCGTGCTGGCATCCCATCCCCACGCAGCCGTGCCGCAGGGCTCGTGGCTCCGCAGGGCGCCGACCCCTCTCCTCCCCTCCCAGCGGCAGCAGCCAAGGGCCAGGGCGTGCGCTGACCCCGAGCGATGGGGAGCCTGCCCAGCCGCCAGAAGCCGCTTCGCGTCCCGCCAGGGGTTGCTGGCACCCCGCAGCCCCCGCAGGCAGGTAAGCACCTGGCAGCTGCCAGCCTGGTCAGCGCCCCCGGTGTGCACCGTCCTCCCACCCCAGCTGGGGCTGGGTGGTGCCAGGCCAGTTCTGAGGCCCCTCACCTTCCCCGCAGCCCCCAGCGGCTTCCTGGCCCTCTGCGACTTCCCCTCTGGCACAGGGGCAGCCACTGTCCTGACGATGGGGGAGCAGCTCCGCGTCCTCTCTGAGTAAGTCCCTGCACCGAGCAGGGGCTCCCAACCAGGGTGCAGCCCGCAGGGTTGGGTGGTGGTGGCACCCATCCTGGGGGTCCCATCCTGGGGGTCCCCTCCCTGTCCCCAGCAGCCTCAGCCCCTCAGGGTGGCTCGTCCCCATTCCCCGCAGGGACGGGGAGTGGTGGCTGGTGGCGTCCGAGGTGTCTGGCAAGGAGTGCCACGTCCCCAGCAGCTGCGTGGCCAAGGTCAGGCACAGGTAAATGCCAGGAAGGGTCTGTCCCAGAGCGGGCCCCGGGGCACACGGCCCAACCGTGCCCCCATGCTGGGACACCGTGCCCCGTTTCTCTCCCCGGGCTCAGGGAGGCGCCATGGCATGCCAGGGCAGCCCCAGGACCAGCACTGCTGGGGCAGGACGGGCCCTGGGGTGGTGGGTGTCCGGGCGCAGCGGCGTAAGGCTCTGCTGCTGCCTGCGCAGGTGGCTCTACGAGGGCGTCAGCAGGCAGAAGGCAGAGGAGCTGCTGCTCCGGCCGGGCAACCACAGCGGGTCCTTCCTGATACGGGAGAGCCAGACCAGGCGAGGTGAGAGCCCTCCTGTACTCCCTCCCAGCTCTTCCCACAGGGGTGGCGAGGGCCCAAGTGGGGTCCCAGCGGGGCTGATGCTCCATCGCTCTCACCTGGTGGCAACTACCTGCCCCGCAGAGCAGTTACCTGGTGCTGCTGCTCCCCGCTTCGTGCTGAGCCTCTGCCATGGGGCCTCAAAAAACCACAAGCAGGCTTCCTGCAGCTTTTGGTTAAGCAGAGAAGTGAAAAGGCTCAGAAGTGAAATGGGGCCCCTCACGAGGTACCCGGGGACCCTGCTGGGTGCCCCAGCGCACGCAGCTGATGCACTGGCACAGCCCATCACTGTCCCACAGCTGCCAGGGCACGGAGGGGGCTGTGGGGGGCCCGTCCCTGCACAACCCCTGCAAGGGCAGATGTGGGAATGAGGCGCAGCAGCTGCTGCTGAGGGACACGGCAGGCAGCTACCCCAGGTTGGCCCCTGTCCCAGCCCTCCCCCCTTGAAAGGGCTCAGGGCCTGGGGCTGGCACAAGGATGCCCCATGGGGGGGGAGGGTGCTGCTGCCCACCCCAGTGCAGGAGAAGGCAGGGCAGGGGGCTGGGTGCCCACGGCAGCCTCGCCGCGTGCCCCTCGCCCCGGCAGGCTGCTACTCGCTGTCGGTGCGGCGCAGCGAGCGCGGCTCCTGGGACTCGGTGACACACTACCGCATCCACCGCCTGGAGAACGGCTGGCTCTACATCTCCCCCCGCCTCACCTTCCCCAGCCTGCACGACCTGGTGGACCACTACTCTGGTAATGCCACGCCAGCCCCCCAAGCTCTGTGGGGGAGGCCCTGCACCCTGCAGGGAGGGAGGGGGGAAGGTGGCAGCCAGTCCCCCACCTGCCCAGGTGCCCCCAGGGCTGGGGTGCAGGTGGGGGGGACCCTGCCAACGCTGCCTCCTCCCTGCCCAGAGTTTGGAGAGGGGCTGTGCTGCCTCCTCAGGGAGCCCTGCTCCACACAAGGGGGAAGGGGGGCCCCGGTCCCTGCCCTGCCCGTTGCCATGAATAAGCCATCACTCAACTGGGACAAGATCGACAGGTAGTGACAGCGGGGAAGGGGAGGGCTGCCCCCACCAGACACTGGGGGGGTTGGGGGCTGCCCCCTGACTGCTCCGTCCACCCTCGCACAGCTCCCTCCTGCTCTCGGAGGCCACATCCGCAGCAGAAGACTCTCCCATCAGCCCGGGCCTGCGGGAAGCCGTCAGCTCCTACCTCCTGCTGACAGAGGCGGCCACCCCCGAGCAGCGCCCCACGAGGAAGGGGGCAAAGAGCAGCTGAGCGCAGGGCCCCCCTTGGCCACAGCCCCGGGGCAGACACCCGGCCCTCGGGACAGCGTTCGCGTGGTTTCAGCTCCGATTGTTGGTGCTGGGGGAGGTGGGTGCCTTGGGGCTGTTGGCCTGGACACGGGACAGCTGAGAGCGAGGGGCTGGCGCCAACGCCCGAGGAAGAGGCTGCCCAAAGCCCAGGGCGTGCGGAGGGGATGTTGGAGCACCCCGAGCATCACCCAGCACCCGTGGGAGGAGAAGCAGAGGCTGGGCAGAGCAGCCCCCCCTGCCTCCGAGGCTGCAGCAGGGCCCTGCCCCATCTGCGCTCCCACGGCAGCACGGAAAGGGATGCAAATACCCAACGAGCCTGGCCCGGGTGGGGGAACAGCCCAACCCCCTCAGACCCAGCAACTTCATTCAAAAACTTTTTTGCAGTGGGATGTCGGTGCAGGACAGTGCCTGTGAGCAGCAGCCACAGCCCACAGCCACAGTAGCTGATTTTTAAGCCTTTTAACATACGTACTGAGTTTAAGGTCCATAAACCAGGATCCTACTGGACACGCAGAATAACCATGTACAATATATTAATTAAAGGGCATCTTGTTCAGCGCCAAGGGTTTGTGAATGAATCATGAACTGCCAGCTGCAACCGCGGGGCAGGATTCCACTCACCACAGCCTGGGGAGTTTTGCTCCTCCTCCAGCACCCCAGCCCTGCCGCCAGCTTTCCCCAACGTGGGATGAGCCAACAGATCAGTTCTGGTCCTCAGCCAACTCACTTGGGGCAAATTAATGAGCCTTAGAGGTTCAAACATGTTTAACATCACAACTGCAATTCTAGGAGCAACAAGGAAAGAAATTGGTCCCTGCCAGGACAAGATGATCTAAAAATGCAGAACAGCAATATTCCTGTCCAACTGATCGAAGCCACATCTCTGGGCTAAAGGGGGCCTTAAAGGCAGCAGAAATGCCTCAGAGCAGCAACATGACTGAGCCTTTGCTGTCAACAGCCCTCCCTCAGCAAAGCAGGGCCTGGGGAAAGCACCCAAAGCTCTTCTCTGCAGTGAGGACTGGTGCAGAAGCAATTTTGCTGCATGGTGACATCTCTTCCTTCCTTCCCTCTGTGCCCAGAGGCTGGTGCAGCAGGACCCCCCTTATCTGCAGGTTTCCTGCCTCTGATAAGCTCAGATCTCTTCATTTTCATGTCTGACAAGCTTGCTCTTGCAAACCCACCGTCACTTTCTCATTTCCTTTCACACAGCAGCCCGGAGCTTTACACACTTGCTCAGCCATCAGCATCGAGCCCAGGTGTCCTCTCAGCACAAGACACAGGTCTGGGTTTATCCCTCAGCCTTGACCTTGCCCTGCAGTCAGCTTACACCACTGCTGTCACCCCTGGGGCCACCAAGACAGCTCAGACGGTTTTGCTTGCTTTATTTTTGCCATTAACCCACACTATGTGAACAAAAGCCAGCTCTTGGGCCTCCTTCCTCCACCTCCAACCTGGATCCGGGGTGTTCAATGCTTTCACACCAGTGATGGTTCTACCTCAGACTGGAGGGCAGTCACAGTCAAGAAACTGCTCCTCCTAGTGACTGGCAAGATGGAAAATGCCTGGTTGGAAAGCCTATTTCAATCCTTCCCTGAGGCCAGCAGCCTCCGAGCCCTTCTCCTTCCCAGCCCCAACAGCTCCTTTTTTCTGGGCACACTTCACTGATGCTGGGAAACATCTTCCCCAGAGGAGAGGCTGCTGCAGGGGGAGCCCAGGGGCCTGGGGTGCTGTCACCCCCGCTGCCTGCCTCCCACTGTTACAAACACTGCAGCCCCAGTTAACGTCACAGGCACAAAGCCAGATGCCAAACCAGGATTTTAACAGCTGGCAGAAGCAGAGAGCAGGTCCTGCCACCTCCTCCCAGCAGCGGCTCTCACCCCAGAGAGGGGAGGGCAGAGGGGAGAGGCAGGGGCTGCAGAGCTGCTGCCCCAGGCAGCGCAGGCCTGTGAAGGGACAGAACAAGCCCTGAGGAGGCCCACGGCTGCCAGAGCAGAACGGGACCTGCCTGCTGCCTCTGCCAGCCAGGGGTGGGCAGCCATGGAGAGCCGGCAGGGACAGGAGCTGCTGCCTGTCCTCACCAGGGGTGCTCCAAGTGCCCAGGACACTCACGAGAAGAGGAGCTTCTTGGCTGGGGGCACACTGAGCTTGCAGAGCTGTGGCCACCCGGGCCAGGTCAGCCACACTGCAGCCAGCACTGACGTCCTCTGAGAGCTCTGTCACCGACTGCAGAGGAAGTGGCAAGTACTTGGTGACTTCCAGATGTGCAACCTTGCCCTACAAGCTCTGCCCCCTCACCCACCTGAAACCAAACTGTTTGAGCATCTCCTTCACAAGAGCAGCTACCAAGCATGTGCCGGGATCAAAGGCACTTCTGAAAGTATTTGAAATAGCCCAAGTATCTCCAGTAGCTTTGGACCTCGATTTGGAGCACACCGCCATTTTGGGAGTCTAGATCCAGTGTGGTGTTCAGCAAACCACACTCCAACTGACACAGCAGGGTACGGAACCCACCACTTCACCAGTAGGTCCCTCCCTCTGCGTCCCTTGCAACAGTGTATGTACTCCATCTGCATAACTTAAAACCACCAGCCTGAGAGCTCAGGAGGTACACACAACTCCTCCTGAGCCCAATGCACCCCAACATCCCTAAACAATGGGAAACAGGGCACACTGTCCTTAAAAACTTGGTGTGGAGTGTTAACCAACTCGACTCTGTGGCATCATTCAGCCTTTACTGACAAAACACCCTGATGGCCCACGAGCACCACCAGCAGTAACAAACACCCTGCAGGCAAAACATGAGGAATTACAGCTTTTCTGTTGTTTTGTTCTCAGTTTTGCTGTCTGCATGTATGTTCCAATAGGAAAAAAGTGTGGTATTTTCTGTTTTTAACTATGTACCTATTTGAACATGGGCCTTTTCTGGTTAGCTCTGGCAGGTATTAACCAGACAAGAGCTGTATGCAGGTTTTCCCCTTCACAAGAGAGTTGCTATGCAAATACTGAAGGATTAGTATGAGGATATGAAATACTCTTCTAAAACAACTGTAATAGCTTGATGTGCTCAACAACGCCATTGGAAAAACCAGACCAAGTACCAGTCACGAACGCTTTCGCAATCTGATGCTGCAGCAGCACGGATGCTGCTCTAGCATCAAACTGAGCACGACCGAGATCCACGGCCTGGACAATGATCAACAGTAGATCGTGTAATTAGAGATGGTATTTTGGTCAAATAACAGTAAGAACATTAAAACAGTTGTGTCAGATTCCTTAGGCTGAGGAACTTCAAGGTGAATGTACCCCGATGAAGGCTGACAGATGACTTAGCAACTGCCACCTGATGTGAGAGTCTGCCTCTACAAAAATCTTAAGATCAAGCAAGCAAAACAGGAACTTGGACAAGCTCAGATCAGAGGGCACACATTTCCAGAGACATGGTTAGTCACAGCACACATTTCAGTAAGTTATTTCAAATTCAGACCACATCTTCAAAACCTGATTTTGCCATTTAAGCGATCAGCAAAGCCTACATGATTTGACTGAACCATGAAACACGTGCCTGGATCTGCTATCAGTGGCAGAATTTTCTCCAGGCCTCACAAGCCAAGCTCTAGCAGAGTGATGCACCATCTGGCCTTAAAATCCAGAGTTTTACAGGAATCTTGTTTTGAGGATGAAATCAGGAAGGCAAATTTGTTAGGAAAAAGGAATAAACTGGTTTTCCTCCTACTGGGGCAATTGTGAGGAGATGGAACCAGAAATGCATGTGAAGGCACACTGATGCCTGCCCCTGCCTTCAGGCACACCCTGTGCCAGGTACTTTCCCCTCCAGCACTTCCCAGCTTCTCCGCTTCCCATGCCTATGCATTTTCTCTTTAAGGATTGTTCAAATACATTAAAAGCTCCCTCCTTTGCATGAAGGCTAAAGCAGTACTCCCTTCACACAGTAAACATGCAGCTTCTACACCAAGCTTGCTGCTGCTGCCCAGAAGCATGACAACAGCTTTCAGGAGAATGTCACAGGCGCAGCACCCATGCTGGTGTTCCCTTCCAGCACAACCCTCCCCCAACCTGCCTGAAACTCATCCGCTAGCCCACTGCTACACAGACAAAACACATTTCCACCTGATAACTGTACAGAAGTTAGGTATTTTTCTCCACACGGTTTGCACTGTACAGCTGACAGCACTTGTCCTAATTCACCTGGTCTTAGGAACCGTTCAGGGAAGCTGCTACACCTTCAGGTCTCAGCACTCCTGGAACGAGCACCCTGGCTTCACACTGGTTTCCCAGCTCTTCTGGTTAGAGCAGCTTCCTACTCGCAACGCTCATCTTTTGTGAAATGAATCATCAGAGGGATGAGCCAGCTGCCCCTCTCTCATCAACACTGCCCCGTGCTCAGCAGCAGCCGCCCTGGTAGGCTGTTCATCAAAACAGGAACAAAAATAAGGGTCAGATTACATATACTAGGTCCTAATATATTAGGATTTGGGAATAAAGCGTACAAGCTCCTCACTAAAACAATATCCAACATAAACCAACACATAACAGTTTATCTATTAAAAATATTTATATGAGACAGATCTGGAAAACAATAGTTTCCATACTTTAGGAACAGTTAAGATCCATATTCCTGTCAAACTATGGTACCTGCATTTTAATGCTATCTGAAAAAAAAGTCCAAAATTATTTTATTGAATAATGATCAATCGAAACAAAGACTTTACTAAGACTTAACCAACAAAAACCTATTTATTTATTTATTTATTCCAAACACCAAGATACAGAAGTTTTCAAGTTTTGCAAATATTGCTCCAAAGCAAAATTCTATATACAGCGCCCTCAGATCTAATAGTGCATAAACAAAGACAAATATACTTATGTATCCACAGTGCAATGTTTGCTCATTTCATCAAGGCTCCGTGTTGCATTCACTTACCAGTGATTTAAAGAAATAAAAAAGTGACCTTCCAGACTGAACAGTTGGTCCAGACTACGAAATAACAATGTGGAAACTTGCAAAAACAGGGACAAAAATGAATCCAGGCAGAGCACAATAAAGAATCTTTCATGAACATGAGAAATGCTACTCTATTTCAAATAAATATTTTCAGTCTTTATCTGCAAGGGCTTCTCTAGCTTTACTAAAGGAAAACATGTATTTGCCATTTGATTTACCCATCAGAATCACCTTTTCTTCCAATTCTTAAGTACTGTCCTGAGCAAAAATAAACTGGCAAAGTAAAAACGTACAATGAACACACAAAAAGCAATTGCTTGGGAAGGAGAATTTGAACTCTGGAGTGAAAAGTCTGCTCAGGGATTGAACTGCTTTCAAACAGTAAGCGCAGCTGACTTGTTAACACGCAGCTATGTTCTTCTCAAGACGCCCGGTCAGAGTGCTTGCTGTACAGATTTCAACCAGGAAACACCTTTCTGGTCCATCTCACCTGAAAAAACCCCAAAACCTTCACAGTTGTCTGGCACGCTCCTTCTGATGCTGTTCTGGTTGTCTGGTTACTGCGCCCTGTCCTGGAGCTACACCTGAATTCAGCTGTCATTAACAGGATGAGACAAGGTGTAAGCACTGCCCTCATCTTCAGAGAGCAAAGTGATTCTTAAATATCACGTAAGCTTTATTCCAAGTGTGTTACAGAAAAATAAGTTTATTTTTCTGCTGTACATATGTTGCATTCACCAACTTGTACTACAAAACTGTGAGACGAATCATTCCCTGAAATGAGTCTTGGCACAAAAGCCTTAGTTACTACCTAGAGTAGCCTAATTAGTTTGTTTTCTGAAGGAAACAGAACATTCACTGTGTAGATACCGTTAACTCCTGCAATAATATTGGATATTTCAAGCTTGCATTATTCTTTGCAGTATACAAACATTACAGATTCATATCCAAAATTAATAATTTGTACAGCTATGGGCCTTTCAGTTACAACTGTGCTTGAATTTTACCCTTTGGTGGCACCATCACCCCCAATAAAATCAAGGTAACCAATCTCACTTTTCAAGGACACCCTCTCACTGCAAAAAACACCATTTTCCACAGTGAACTCAGCAATATTTGGGAAGGAAAACTAAAGTCACAACCGTTATTTATGGAGTTATGATCTGCAGCTGAAAGACTTTTAATGTCTCAAATGCTTACAATACACCAATGTTTCAAAAGGTACTGTATAATGTGACTTGAACACAAGCAGCATTTTCACCTCTCCCTCACGAAGTAATACAAACCGGAAAATTAAAACTTAAGGTATAAAAAGGGACTCTGTGAACATACACCATTTAAGATAATAACCCACTCACCGTCCGCAAGGACAGCACCTCATGCATAGATCTTGAGGCTTTATTTACACAAATATAAAATAAACTGATTCCCAAAACCACACATTCATAGAGTAAGTCTTTACAATGAACATGTTCATAGTATTGAAAAAAGTCTGCATTTCAAAATATAACCGGAATGACAATTATTAACAAATGGGTAGAAAACTACGTAACGTCCGTTACAGACCTTGCTGAAGTCTGGAACTCCGAGCGCATCCCCCGTCTGCTCATGGCGGTATCTCCTACTGCCACAACAAGGGTGTCCCACTAGCACTGCTTCAGGAGGCACACTATGGCCATTTTTAAGAGCTCAAGAATGCACATAAACACAACGTTAATGGGTTTCCCCAGTACCAAGTCATGTGATAGTGACAGGATAAATATGGAAAACAATCATTTATTCTGAAAATAAGTGCAATCCACCTGTGACCTTCTGCTACATTATTTAACATAATAGAAGTGGGGTTTAGGCCACTGTTACTTGCAAACCTCCACATAACACTTTATAGTTAAGAGCTGGACATTCATACTTACTAATTCTGAAAACTGTTATAACATTTCCTAATGATTAAATACTGTGTGCTATTATGCATAAACCAGAAGGAATAAAACATGACACAAGTCACTTAAACTATACAAACTTATTTACAACCTCTGTCAACTAAACATTTTTGGCTCTTAGAACTCTGTTCTTCAGTGGCACAATTTTTAGTCAATTTAATTATGAAAAAGTCTACCATTTCAATGAGCAAGTTGTATGGAGTGAAAATTTAACTGTAATTTATCAATCAACACCCAACCTCTGAAGACAACAGTATGACCCCTTCCATATTGTTATAATTGTCTAATAAACCCGAAATTATGATGATAAAATAACCTTTTTGCTGTTCTTTGAACAGTGCTTCTTCACAAATCCCTGAAGTCAATCTGCATCACATGCAACCAGCATGCTAATTTCATTTAAATATACAGAGCTGTTCACATCAGATGCTCCAACTTTGCACTCAATAACAGTCTCCAACATCTTCTAGTCTCACGTTGAGCAGCACAGTGCAATCTGTTGCACTTTGCCTAGGTCCGTTATAAGCTGCTTTATACAATGTTTGAGTTGTGGGAGTCGAGCTAGGGGTTCTGGTGGTTCCAGCTCTCCTGTATAATCCAGCCAACTCTCCAAAACTGTGAAGAAAAACAAAGCTGTCACCATCCAGTTCTGAGCAAACAGATCACCTAAGTTTCAAAACAGGAAATCTTTAAGTCTTTTGTGAATCTTGAGAGCGCGGTGGGCAGTATTTTTAACACATGGTATTTGAGAAATCAGAAAACCAGGCTCCTCACACCAATCTTTGCAGATAGCTTTTGAAACACGACAAAATAATTGGCAGGGGGAAGGAGAGAAGAAAAGCAAATGTTCCTAAGAGAAAGCAGGGAAGGAAAACTCAGGACTAGATATTGTGAAACCTGGTGCTAAGCTTCCTCTATCTGTATCAATTCCAGAGCAAGGACACTGCAGTACAGGAAGTTTATACCGTCAGAATATCTTTAAGATCAGCACTAGATGCAGTTGAAAATCCTAAAAGGATGGGACTATGCTAACGAAAGAAGTTTGTTGTCAATACAGAATACAACTGGCCAAGACAAAGAACTGGGTAACAGAAAACAGGGATGAAGTCTAACAGCACCACCAGCAGACCACTGCACAACGAAAATGAACTCCTGCTCTAAACTTCTCAGCAGGAAACAAGAACCAGAAGTACTATTGACCAAAAGACAACAACTGGGGTGACAATGCAATACGACCACAAGAAAGGTGTCAGACTGAACTACAATGAGTTCCGGGTCAGGACAGTATCACAGAAGGAGACTGAAGCCTTGCAGATACACTACACCTGCCAAGAGAAGCAGCAGAGCCACTGCCACTGACTGATCAATAGGCCAGTTTAACCTAAGGGCAGTATCTGCTGGACAACTGGTGGGCATCACCCAACCACTGACACATCCAGACTGGAAATAAGAGAAGTCCTGATCAGAGTAGCAATGCTCTGAGCAGCCTCCAGCTCAGTAGCAGATACAAAAAGCCTGACTTTAATGAACCAGTTTCTTCATTTATGAAACAGGCATTATGATTACAGACCTGATTGATCTTCATTACCTGAAATACTCTTTCAGTTCTTCAACTTTTCAGTACCTTACTGCACGATAAAGAGAGGATCTTACTTTGGCAAAGGTTAGATTCCCAACACCCTTGCAAGAAAAGCTTCTGTTGTAACCACTGTACAGCCAATGGTCAGACTTAAAGATGTTAAGAAAACGAGCTATCCTGGATTGTTTAATGCAACACATGAAGGGTTTAGAAGTTTTCCATTACTAGGAAAACAAATTTCAAGAGACATTTAAGTAAAGAATTTGGAAGAGACAGGAAAAGATGAGAGTCTTGTGCAAAGAGGCCACCTAGAACAGGTTAAAACAGCCCACAAGGCCCTGAGGAACTGGGAAGTTCAAATACACAGAGGTATGGAAAACGACAAAAACCTGAAAGCAAAAGACATGGAAGATATTCCACTACATCATCTGATGCAAGTATTGAAAGGTGATCTAACGAACTTTTTCTATAAAATTCTGCTCAGTTTTCATTTGATCTCTGTTTTAGTATCTGCCCCCCACATCAGCAGCATGTCTATTTTCTATTAGTAAATGCAGTGTATCTGACAAAGCAATACTGATCTCTTTGTAGGTCTGCAGAAGTGAAATCCAAGTTAACATGTTTTGAACCGGTAGTTCAGTTAAATACAGTTTTTTGAAATGGAGAAATATTACCTACCATCTAGCTCCTTCTCAATGAAATCCATTCTATGTATGACTTCATCTTGCAGAGATTCCACGTGAGCTAAAAGATTAAGCTGCCACTGCAGCTGTGAGTTCACAACTCCTTCCTTGTCTTTTTCCAGCAATTTCATTTCAATAGCTTCCTCTGGAGAGACTTTCTTGGAGACAGACTCTCTTACCTAGCAGAAACACACACATCAGTATTTGTTACAGTGAAACAGAACTGGTGAGCCAGACTGCCTGGGTCCTTACAGTTACCCAAGCGAAATGCTCAACGAATCTTACACTAGTGGAGGATAGAGACCCACAGAGAAGGGGCCATACACAGATATTAAGGCAGTTTCGGCAAGACAATCTAAATATAGACATACTTTTGTTGGTGATTTGCTAAAACCTATTCTTTGCACTTCACAAGCCTCTGGTTATGGAAAGATAACATATATACACATTCTGGGGGGAATATACTGCACTTAATCTGTACATCCTAGGGAACACTAAAGCTATTTTTAACATGACAGTAATCAACTACAGAGCAAATGATTTTGCAGTGAGAAGGGATTTTTTCCTGAAGGAATCTGATTTCAATTCTACTAAAACTTTCATCAAAGCATCTAGAAAAACACATCACCACCACTTATAAAACTTGACTTCACTGTCAGCAGTGTTGGTTCTACTCCCCTACTTTTTTCATCATTTTGCTGAAATATGACAGGATTCAGAAAAAGGCTCCTAAAAGATCAGAGAACTGAAATATATGCATTTCTGGGAACATACAGCAATCTCAATCAATTTGTTAGAGAAGTTAAAAAACATAAGTTACAGCTTACATATGCATGAAATAAAAGCTAAACAACCTTTTAATGTAAAAAAGGGAGGTCAGTATTTCCCAGAGGCTTTCTAACATCTGTCAGACCTTATTTCATATGACTTGGAACTAACTGAAGCAAAATTTTTGCACTGGGATGTAGAAAGGCAGGCCTCATAGACCTGAAAATGAGAACCAAGAGTTGAAAAGATAAAACTAGAGCGCTCCAGTAGAAAGAAGATACAGGACTAGTCAGTGATCATTCTTAAACATCAGTTCAAGCTGATACTTCTTTTTCCCACCGTGAAATGCTCCTGAAGAACCTGGAATTAATTTAGCTAGTGTAACTATTAAAAAGAAACATGGGAACAAGATGGAAATAGCTAAAAGCTGGAGTACCAGTGTATTTGGTAGTGTCAGACATGCTTGCCCTGTTCTCTCTCTATCCCATTGCTGGTGTTTATTTTTACATTTAACACACAAAGGTAAGCAGCAATGAACTGCCAGTAGACCATAATGCATGTTCCAGACTGTGCAGATGATTTGATTCCCAAAGCCCTCTTCAAACTTTAAAATTATTATTTGAAATGGAGGAGTTGATCATGCCTATCATTTTAATACATATGGGCAAATTAAATTTAACAGTATAGGAAAAAACTAAACACAAATAAACTAAATACTATTAAAAAAGAGAGTTGAGTTTTGCACTTTGTCAGGCAAAACCTTTATGCAGAGAAAGTTATTTTAATACAAATACCTTAGAGTATTATTTAACACAAATACCTTAGAGTAATTGTGTTTGGATTCATTTTCCATCTTGCATATTTCTCGGTCCAGATTCCAGCCAAATCTCTCTGACAGAGCATCGTCCCCATTTTCCCTTATTCTATTCACTCCATCATCCATGGCTGAACCTCTTGTTTCCACAACCAGTCTCTGCTCTATTGCAGGGTAGTAGGCCCGAGGCTTCTGGTAACAGTGTTCACTCGTAATGTAAGATTCCTCCACAGAAGGAATGGCTGAGGGTTTCTCAACTGTCCCATTCCAAGTTCTATAACTTGTTGTCTCCCCTTTGCAACAGTTTTCCTCAATGTGAATGATGTGTTTTGTATGAATTTTTTCATCAACCGTAATGTGCTTCCATGGATGGCACCAAAGCTTTAGGTCAGGATGTTCTTTATTTCTGTTCAAACATAAAAAAAGTAAAACACCCGAATTTAAATGTCAAAGTGACTGAGCAAACTATCCTATTACATAAAGAAATTAAGTAAGAATATTTGAACTACTACATGCTTTAGTCATCGTAACCAGTAAAAAAATACCCAAATATTCTGAAATAATATCATTTCACTGACCTCAGTTGTGTATCTTCCTACAATGTTCTGTTAGGTTCACTATTTTCATTTCTATAACACGGTCTATAAGCCAAGTGTTGGCATTAAGAAAAAAATTGAAGAGTAAGTTTCAAATAGGTAAATACAACCTTTTGCCAATGTTGCCCTTGAAGGATCGAGCATTTTGCTTCAATATTTTCAATTTATTAACAGCATAAACTCATTTTCACTGGGATATTTTTAGTAAGGTAAGTCAAGTACACTGAAGCTAAACTAAGATTTTAACAATTTTAAACACCCATAAAACAAAAAGACCCCCTCAAACCACTCAGTGTCAAACTTTAGCCTGTAGTTCCCAAAAAAACCTTCAAAAATTAAATCCATTGATCTTTTATAACCCTTTTATAATGACAACAATCAGGGACTTGGGGGGGTGGCGATGTAGAACTTATTATTGCCTTTAAAACTAACTTTCCTTTATATCCCAAGATGCTGGGCAAACTCTACTGCCTGGTACACCAACACGCTGTAGTCCCTCACCTGATTCTTATAAAAATGATTGTTTTAACTGTTTTCAAATTGACTAATACATTATTTATTCCAGCAGCAGGGACAACTATAGGTATCAGATTCTTACATGGATATAACAAACAAAAAATTTATAGTGAGCATTGTTACTGATACTGTTCTTCCACATGTCTGTCAGACATTACAACAGCAGTAAAAAGGAGAGCAAAGCAGAATCACTCTGCTTATTTTCAAGAGTAGGCAGCTTATATGCTACAGGCTGCAACAATTCAGCCAGAACAAATCCTGACCCTAAAGCACCTGTATTCAGCTGCACAGAAAGGAGGGTGTCTGCCCCAAAACCCCACTCTGTGCTTCCCTGCAAACAAAGGCAGATGGACTTACTCCATTAAGGTGATCCAGCTTTTCCAGCTGTTAACCAAACCACTCAACAAAACATGACCATTTTATTTCTAGAGTAACTGCTTTCTAATCCATTCTACAGTAGCTAAGGTTTCTTCGGTGAGAAAACTAGAGTTAGTACAACGGCCAAGGACTTGCTCAGACCGCTTTATACAAGCGCCTCTACCTACACGCCTAGGATACCCTTGGTGAGCCATCCCAAAGGCATGCCTAGAAAGTGAAAGCCAAGTGTTCATTTACCAAAGCTTTCTACTCCAGCTCCACTGATAACGCTACACCTAAAGGCACTATTTTGCTCAGCAAAAAGCAAGGGATAACTTTACAGGAGACAGTAAATTGAGAGATGATGCACCAGCTACATAAGGATGAAAGATTGAACGCTTAATACTTGAGCAACCTTTTACCTATTGCCTTCTGAAGGCTGGCTCTCCCTGCCATTGCACCGAAGTTGTCAATGTCACCTCTGATCCTTTGCTACCTCCTTGAAATACTCAGCAACCCTCTTCTAATAATTTCAGGCAGCTGTGAAATCATCTCCTCTCCCCTAGGTGGTAGATCTGCATCAACAATATAATAATTCTTTTAATTCAGCATTTTAAAAAATACTTTCTGGTTTATGTAGTGATAAAGAAAACAGGGGCTATAGCTTTTAACAAGATGGTCCTAACAGGACCACACCTCATCTTTAATTAAAGCAGGTCATCACACCAACTTCAAGACGGGAGAGAAAAGGAACAAAGTCTGTAACAAGCATCACATACTTGCCCACTGCTCCACACCTTAGTACTATGCAAGTCTCAATTTATAATTGGAAAGTTACAATCTAGAGTCTTGCTATTTAAGAAAAGGCCTAAGGAGTGGTCTCACAATATTTATGTTCTACCCTCTCCAAAGAGGAGAGAGATTACTTACAGATCTGACTAAAGGATACAATAATGGAGAAGTAAAACCTTATGTTAAAATTGCTACTCTTTTGCTTTAAGCATTATTCCCCTGTCAAAGCATTTCAAGTACTGCCAGTGGCCCTACTGCATCACCACTGATTAAATTTAGGGAAAAAGTTCTAAAGAACACCAGAAACACTAAAAGCTTTGCTTTCCAAATAGCTGCTGCTGTGATATTTATTAACTAATAAAATATAAACATGGAATTCAATCAATTTAGAACTGCTGGATTTGAGTTAGAAAGATTTTTTCAATCATCAGAACCCAAGGATGACTTTAAACAGGAAAAGATGCAAAAAAATTTGTACAGTGATTACAGAATATGTTATTTTTTTCCACATATATCTATAATAATTTTTGCATAGAAATTAATTGCTACAGGTTGCTGAAGGTGCAACTGGTCCCAGTACAACAGAGCAACACACTATGCTGAACAAAGATTTGCTTTCTGCTGGAAAAGCAATGATTTAGAATTACTGGAATGGAGAAAGCAAGTGTTAAAAGAATGCTGCCATAGGTTATATTGCCTGTCCTCCTCTTGTTGCTTAAATCTATTTAGGTGCTTTAGGAGAAGCTATTGTTACTCGTTTTCTCCCTGTTTCCTCCACACTTTCCCAACCCTTCCAGACACATAGTCAAGTCACACTCCTCAACACAATTAAATAGTTTTTAAGCAGCCAAGTCCTTTCCCAAGATCACATTAGCAATTCAAACTATGTTGTTATATATCCACAAAGCAGCAAAAAATAAGTCTGAAATTCTGGTTATTTTTCTACTATTTGAAATCTAATTCACATGGAAAACATGCCAACTGATACTTAAATACTGCTTACTGTAATATGCTCATCTTCAGCTGCAGTCCATGCAGTACTTCTATCACTCTCTGTACATCGCCAAGAAGTTGGTGAGTGGCTACTATCTTCTTGGCATTCTGGTGGGAATAATTTTCTTCCAAAAATGCTAAGCCATGCATGTGACCATTACTTAACCACTCCTTCTCATACCAGTACTTTAAGCTGGACCTCTGACCTAAAGCAACAGTAATGAGTATGTTAAAATGAAGCATTAACTACGGTATGTCAACATTACTGGTAGTAATTCTGATTATCTCAAAGTCTTGCAACAGCTTATTTGTTCTTATCAATAGTACCAATAAAGATTCTATAACAGCAGACAAAACCCTGAAGACATGAAGAACCTGTAAAGTGGGAAGCACATTGATAACCTCAGTCAAAAACCTCTGCCCCACTGTAAAAGCATTCAGACCCCAAATTCCACCAAAGGACATCCACAAAAAGTAACTGCAGCTGAGGCACAGAGCAAAGTGTATTTTTAGCAGGGTATCACACTGTCTAGTAACCATGGTTATAACTAAAGCTGTAGGTTGAATATAGCTCTCTGCAGACAGAAAAATGCAGCAAAAGGCTGTGAACTTCCCTTCTCCAGAGGTCTCATTTTTAAGCATTATACATGTATTAGCACAGTCAGTGAAAAGTAAATTTTAAAGAATCAATTATAAGGTTCTGATGGAGAACTTGCCTAAGTCAGGCTATTAATAATGCTAATTCTAGCTTAAGAGGACAGAACAGCTGAAATGAAATTACGTTAAATGTGATAAATACATCAGTAAAAGTAACTTAAGCAGCCAAACAATATGGTATTAGCAGGAAAGAGTGGAACTCGAGATGCTTGTTAAATAACAAAAATACAACAAAAAAAATCCAAGCCAAAAACCCAACAAAAGCCCACACACATCCTGCAAAATGTGTTGTTACAACAGATGTTCTCAGAAGACAGCTCAGCACCCTGAGAAACACCGCATGATTCACTGGCCTATATACAGTCCAGCCAGTGAACCTACAAAATCAGAGATAATATTGGAACACAGAACATTTACAGAGAAGTCTCCAATATAAGCAGGTTAATACTGACTAGAAGTTTCAGCAGTTCAGAAGCAGCTAAAGAAAAAAGTTCCTAGGCAGCCAAGTAAGAACAAGGGATTTCACTACACACACATTAGGTAGCATCGCTGCCCATGCTACTGGCTTTGGCACAATGAAACAAAGCAAGCAAACTTTGGAAGCCATAGAGAGAAATGAGCAGAACAGATTGTTCATTTCTATGCTTTTGGATGGTAGTTATCGAATGGCAGCAAAATGGTTTCTATATCATGCCCTACAAGAATATCCGTGGATATAAAGGGCACTTTCAAACTTAAATTCAATACTAATGCTCTGTCTGGGTAAAAGAGTACAAGCAAATGAGTGCACCTGTAAGCACCCACAGCTACCAGGCTATATAGGACAATAATCCGTGTTTTGATGTAAAACCTCCAAAAACTCTCAAACAAAAACCAACACAAGGAAGAATGCATTTTCAAGGCTGTAACAGCTGAGCTTTTCGGGCGGATATGCTGTATCAAGCAAGAGATCTTCTAGGTATGGCCAGAACCACTTTGGAGACATTCCTGACATACCTGCATTTATTTTTGTGTTAGGGAAGCTACCATCTGTGACAGAAAATGAAGTTCAGTCCCCAAGAATAAAATAATGAATTTTAGAATTCTATGGTCATCTGAACAACACTGAGATTATCCAACTGCAGCCCCTCCATGGCATTGTCTACTTAGCTGTGTACTCGGAGACAAAAGGTGCTCCCTTTCTAGGTGTGTAAGCTTAGGAGAAGACACAAGAAAATATCCAACAATGTACACTTTCTGTGGCTTGAATGAATCTGTCACATCCTAAGCATCCTGATAATGTTTAAGCAAGGGTAAATGTTAACAAATCTCTCAGAAATCCCACTTGACTCAAAAAACTGTCTAAAATGACAGTTGGTACACTTTTTTAGGCATAATTAAACTAAACTTGCTTTTATTTCCAATAATATGTTTCATGCTGTTACAAGTCCCCACACTGAACTGTGGAAAGCTCCTAGATAAGAATTTGCTGAACGGCTATGCCTGGTTTTAAAAGCAACTTCTTTGCAGATTCAGAAAACCTATTTAGCTCCTTTCAAGCCAACAGCAGATTCACTGAAATTGAGAAGTCACTTTTGCAGTCAAAAAATTGGACATTTTTCCCTTTCAAAGACAGAGGCAAAAATTAAGCCCAAGTTAAAAAAAAATAAAATGTAAGTTTCAGGATCTTCAAAGCAATGGTTAAGAAGCAATTAAACTAATTAAGCAAAGAGTTAGTTGTAATAAGTTTTTACCTAAAAGTATTCTGATGAAGTTTCTTACCAAATACAAATAGTTCAAGTGTGATGACACAACTTCAGTTTGCATTTAAACTTACAAGAGCTCAACTAACTCAAATTAACACAAATCAAAGCAAAATAGCTTGAAAATAAAGGGTTAAAATCCTGGAAGCAAGATACTGTAAAAAAAAGTTGAACTATTTTACTACAAAAAGTTAAACTATTTACTACTTACATAGCCAAATGTAAGCATAGCATGTCTCCTTGCTATGAGTACAACCAACATTAGTATATGAACTACACAAATCAATGAGTTAAGCTACAAAAAAGTTGGTAGTTATAAACAGCCAAAAAAAACCCCAGAGATAACAATCCAAATATGTCTATAAACCAAAAAAAGTCTCATGATGAGGCAAACAGATCCCATTTTCTCATAATTTATGAACACGGACTTAAGCCCCAACCTTGTCGGTTTCCCCACTCAGCGAGGCTTTACAGTTCAGAGACTAGGAAGTCAAAAAAGATCCACGTAAGTAATTTTACCCGCTGCATAAGATGGACTAAGACATTTTAAAATATATAGTTAGGAGTAGAGAACACATTGCTTAATCAACTCTGAATGCATTACCCAAGATAAAAACAAATATAAGTTATCTTCGGTAATGCAGTCAGATGGGTAAGATCCACGGCTGTTGAGAACCAGTAAGCCTCTTGCTGACTTATTTTAAAGAATGTGTAAGCCTGGTCTTGTTGGGGGAAAGCTGCAGTCACATCCATAAGATGTGCCCATGGGGAGTCTTTGCTTAAGTTTCCTGAGTGCTTCTAAATTTGTTTTCCATAGCCAGACAGTACAATCCTTATTACTGGCAAAATGTGTGTGACAGATGGTCACCACAGTTAAAACATTCATTTCCATTTCTGTCCAGTTGTAATTCCACAATATTGACTCATACACTTTCACACAAATTAAATTTTCTGTATCTATAACTGAACTCAATTATCTATGACAGACATAGCCAGCGAAGAAAAAAAAAGTTTAATCTTTGCAATATATATATAAACTAATAAAGTTACTACATATATAAGAAGGTTCTGTAACCTTAAATTTCTGTACCTGGAGGATCTTGGCAAATATAGCAGGTATATTTCTCAGGTACATTATCTTCCAGTAAACCCATACAGACGCCATGCTGCCAGCACAGACACTCTTCACACTGTTTAAAGTCAAGAAGTGCACATCAACAGAAACGAAACCTAAAGGATCTCAATAAGATTACCTCAATTAAGAGACACATCAGCTACATATTTTAAGACAAAAAGGTGTGTTAATAGCCATCCCCCTCTTCCAGCTACAAGCAAATACATTAAAGAATCACACTACAATAAAATCTGAACCCTTCCCACACATTTTTCACATGGATTTCTGGAGAATGACAAACAATTACAAAGTAGAAGCAGAGATCCTGAAAGGTGCAAAAACATTGCCTTTGGAGATGGAAATCTTTCGCAAGATACATGCACACATCATCAGAACAGTAAAACAGCAGGCAATCAAGCTTTCTTTAGCAAAATATATCAAGTTTTCTAAATTAAAAGGTTTCCCTCTCAAACAGTACATCACATTCAATTATAAAATCCAAGGGATATTTATGTCACATAGTAGTCCTATTATGCTTTACTGATACTTGTATCTCAACCATTTTATCTATTTCAAAGGTAGCTCTACTAATATAAAACTAAAGTGCAGATGCATCTGTACTAGCTTTAAAAGATTCTGACATCCTTCACACAGTGTGAGCAATCACATTGGCAAAGACGGAATATAATCTGGCCCTACTTTTTTAGCGCAGTTATGCTATTTAAAAAGCACTGTACTTGAAGCCATACAGTTTTATAACAGTAAAAAACTATATTCACATGTTCTGTTTCAGTCACTCCCCCCCACCCTCCAACAAGCAGACAACTTCAACTGTAGCCTAAAGACCACTGAAACATGGGACAAATTGATTGACAAATTGAAACTGTGGCTCACTTCAGAATTACTATTTTCACAAGCATTGATACAATAGATCACAATCTTCCATTTCTCAGAGCACAAGCCAAAAGCTTAATACAGACATCTCATCAATATCGGCAAAGGTTTTCAAAGTGAGTGAAACCAAACACAAACAGTAACTGCAAGCAATCTTAGACGCTGCTCTTCACTGACCTACAAAGATGCCAGCTTGATAAACATCTCATCTGTGTTGAACACCACTTATACCTCTTTTATTAATGCTCTTATCTGCTGCCTTTCCTCAACCTAGGAGAGACAGAAAGGGACCACCAGTTTTTGAATACATCATTGTATTGAAGTGGTCTAGGTGTGTAGCAAACAGAAACACTGGGAATGGAGAACGTAAAAAGGTTAGAAACAGGTTTCTGAAAGATGGGACTAACAATGTTTCGCCTTACAAAATGGGTCCTAAATCAATAAGGAGATGTTTTCAAAAAAGGCTGAGACACCACTCCCCCTTCACAAAGCTGATTAGTAGGAGCCAGAAAAAGGTGTCCTAAAATGAAGAAAACTGATTAATAAAAATAGACTATGTGCTAAAAATAAGAAGGGAGCTCCTGGACCTAGTTACACTTGCATCCTATAAATCATGCCATATGGCACAGAGCTACACTCAGTGATTTTCCAGGCAAACTTGCCTAGAACTCTAATGAAGCGTCCCAATGTTTTTTATTTTACTCAACTGATATTTAAGTATCCATCCCATCAGGGCACAGGTCCTTCCTTTTACCTGCATGTTCTAGCTCACAGCTTGGCTACCAGGCTACTGCTCTGACCCATGCTACACAGGAGCTACTCCCTGTCCAGGCAGTCGTAGGGAGATTCAAAGCAAGCCAAATAGAAGAGGAAAAACATGCAGAGTTATGCATTACTATTTAAATCGAAGTTCAAGTGCAAAAAAATAAGTGAACCCATTGGACATGTATTTAAGGCAGCTTTTCATCTACCAGAACAAAAATATCCCAAGTCCATTTACATCCATCACCTCCAAGGCCACCAAATCCAGATGCAGAATTCTTTACATCACACACTTCTACAATTTTACAATTCACCAACTTTTAGGTATAAAAACCAAAAGGACGAACATTTTGTCTGGACTTTTCTGGGCTCAAGCCTTAGCCTAAAAAGGGAGTGCTGTGCCCTCAGAAGTAACATTTGCCTTGTGCTAACCTACTACTTTATGCAGGCTCCATAAGTGGAACCTAGTAACCCCCCTGCAAAGTTACAGAGACTGAAATGAAACAGCACTGATACCAATGATACATTATTTTTTATACTTTTTTCCAGTTCTAACTTCTACTGAGGCAGGTACTTACATTAAATGCAAAACCGTATCTCTGTATCCCAGTGTAATGGTATTCTTTATGCACAAATTGCTTGAGACAATTTAAGGCAAGTTCAAGATAGAGGGAGAGTTTTTTGCAAAATCTCTAAGCTGAATCTTTTTGCAGTTTTATTATTGAAGACCTAAATGGAACAAACTCTCAGTTTAACTAAGTTTCATTAAATGTTAACAGTTCCCAATCTTTCAGGGAAAATAAAGGTGCTGCTTGTGTTTAAAATTAACATTTTTTCCTCATTATTTCTAAATTTGTCACATTCACTGAAATGAGCACGGTTCAAAGAGAAAATGACTTACCATTCTCCATCCTGTAAGAGGGCACCATACGTGTATTCTGGGAGGAATGAACCTCCAGTCACGCGCCTGGAGAAACTGCCCTGGCTCCTAATTTTGATACCAAGTCAAGGCAGATTGGCACACAGGTACATGCTCAAGCAAGTACTCCAACTGTCCGCATATTTCAGTCATATCTCATCAAAGTAATAAGCAGGGGCAGAATAAACACCCCAATGGAGACAAGGGCAAAGAATGACAGTATACTAAAAACCCCATACACTGAGCAAAATTACATCTCTTCAGGAAGAGAGGACAAGTCTAGAATGCAAGTTCTTTAGGGTAGACGCTTCCAAACTCAAGCCTGAGTAGGAAACAGAGAAGAAATAATTCCTTCTTATAAAGTTATAAGAACTACACAGGATTCTCACCCTATAAAGTCAAAGGGAAGCATCAATCTCAGGACTACACCTCTGGAAAGGTTCCCCTTGTCGTAATTCCACAGCTGTATAACGCAGCATCTTTGCTTTGTATTAATGCTCTGTGAAGAGCTAACTCAGACATTTCTACATCAACAAGACCAGACTGTTTAAAACATTTCCACAAAACTTACAGACAGAAAGGGGTGGGGAGCACAGCATCTGGTACCTTAAGCAAACCATCTGCCTAACCAACCCCCCCAAAATCTTGTTACTAGTTCCTTGCTCCCCAATTCCTATTGCTTCAATCCCCACAATGAATGCAGGTGCTCACCACACTGTTGATCTGCATCTCTTTTGCAGAGAGAATAATCTGCTCTCCTACACAATTCTTTTAAAACACAGCTAGTGTTTAAAACTTTGCAATACACTCAAAAAAAACCCAAACCAGTTCAACCTAGAAAACCAATCTCAGAAGCAGCCCACAAAACCTTACATGAAAGCTATCCATAGACTATGTCCTGAGCTAGCTGACTGTTCTCTGCGTTCTGCAATCATAGACTAGTGTTGAACCTACTTTTCCCAGGAAATTATACTCCTGACTGTATCTTAGTGTTTTTCATTGAGCCATCTCTTCAGAGGGTAGACAGCCCTATTTATCTAATTTTGACCACCGCCCATCACTGCACCGTTTCCTACGAATGAACAAGGGATCTTTTGCCCTGCAGTGTCAGGATCCAATACTAATCCAAAGGTTTGCATCAAAATGAATCAGTACTAAGAGAAAAAGTGTCATACTTTCCAGGGCAAATCTCCATTAAAATAGTATGGAAGGCCACAGAAAACTACCCAGTCAAGTTAGGTGTTAGACTTGACCATTGAGGACAAGAAAAAAAAAAAAAAAAAAAAAAAAAAAAATCAAACTTAGCTGTGTTAGCTAGCCCTATTAAAAAATTTTCAAGTTAGGTTGCTGATGTTCAGAGCAAAAAAGGTGTTTCTACTGTTCTGCTGCAGAAGCCAAGAATTCTTCACACTGCAACTTAAACTGTGCACCCCCTCTTCTCCTTAACAGGTTTCTGCCTCCATTCAAGCAATAAAGTCCACCAAAAAATCAGCAGCAACTGAGGTAGGTATAAATCAGCCTCTGTCTTTCCTCCTAGTTCCAAACAGCAAAAGAGAAATGCAGTTCACAGTAACATGCCAGGAACTATCCCAGTAAGAGGTCCCATTAAGTGGGATTCAAACCACACAAAAATTAGCAACAGAATGCCTGGGAAAGTGAATTCAAAAGCTGCAGATGGGGGTGAACTTCATGTGCCAGGAAAATGTTTCTGAAGTCAGTGTCATGCCATATCCTCTCACAAACAAAACAACCTCCTCAGAAGAATGGACTAATTACCCTAAAATTTGCAATGAGCGAAGCTGCCAAGCTATACTACTGTCACTTTGAACTGAGGTCCCACAACAAGCAAAAAGTTATCTAGACAGAAAGGGTGGGAGCCTCCTAAAAAATAAAGAAAACACCCCCCTCATTTATTCAGAAGGGAAACTCGAAAAGCTCATGATCTTGGTTCACGAGCACCACACACTTCAGCCCCTGCATATGCTTCTTCTAAGATTTAGGGGCAACTACCAAAAGGGACCAGGCAGCTCATGTAAGCAGCAGTGGCAGAATGAACTAGAGCAAAAGAATGCTGAAGAAGTTTTTTATTTGATACATTTGACTTCACTATTTGAAATGAATAGGAACCGGGTGGAATGGCTCAGAGCAGCTATGTGGGGAATGGTTTCCTGATAATTTACAATCATCTTAAAAAGTAAACAGCCAGGGCAGTTCCACAGAGGCTTTTATCAACAGTTTGAAGCAGGAGAGAAAATAGACACTGCTCTGGCTGGAAATAGTTTTCTGTAAAGTTGGTTTAAAAAGAGTACATATATGGAGAACAGCCAGATGGCCTTACACGGATTAGGAACTTAGAATTTACAAACTACAGAAGAAACTGCAGAATAGACGAATGCAGCTCTGCTTCAAAACAAAAGACTTAAGTCATGATTTTTTTTTTTTTCCATCCTATCTAGAGGATTGTATGTTTAAGTCAAGCTTCTTGCCAGGGCAAAGAAGTGGAAAGGTACCACCATCTCATGGCCATGTTCTGAACATGCTCAGAACTAAAGGGAATCAAAAAAACCAGCTAAAAAGCCACTGTTTTTAAATATGATTCTCTAAACCTAGGAAGTGGTCTAATTTCTACGAAAATGCAAATCTACAAGTGGCAAACCAATCATTAATGGCTTGCCTAGAACTGCCCCTCTTCCCCCACTTTCCTTTGATTAACAAAACCAAACTGTATCAAAAAGCAGTTTTCTATTATAGCAGCTGCTTACCCTGTCAGTTTACCTTAAAACACTTTGATTTTAGAGAACAACAATAGTTTTTCACATACAGAACATACCTGTGCATATTTCTACAACAGCTTTTCCACTGACACCTTCCACTGTATTCACTGAAATGTGCATTCACCCTCCACTTCATACCTGAATCATGAAGTCATTTTCTTCTTTTACTTCACAAACACACCGAACAATTTCAGAATCACTTTCTTCAGCTTCTTCGTCAGGGTTCGTGGTTACATCAACATCCTGACTGCAGTCATCATCACTCCAAAGCAAGCTATCCATAGATGACTCACTCAGGCTGTC
This sequence comes from Strix aluco, assembly GCF_031877795.1. Classification (NCBI taxonomy): domain Eukaryota; kingdom Metazoa; phylum Chordata; class Aves; order Strigiformes; family Strigidae; genus Strix; species Strix aluco. The sequence continues at coordinate 17,226,271 of NC_133947.1, forward strand.
ATCCTCTGCACAAGAAGTAGTTAGACAATATCCTGAGTAATTACAAAAAGGTCAAATAACTCAAGATTTCATCCCCAGTATGCTGACATACATTTCTAAAAGCATAAGTGTACTGTGTAATTTAAGGAACATCACAATGTTACTACACTGTTCATTGAAGGTTACTACATAATGAAGTTTTATATTCTCATTAATAGCTCCTTGAAAATATTCCAACTTAACAGCTTCTGTCATTAGAATTGTACTCTCAGCATACAGTGCCTCAAACCAAAGGCACAAAGTCTCTTTAGACAAGTAAGTATAATAAACAAAACCAGATTTATAAATTCAAATAGGATTCACACTAGTTTCTGAAATTTAGACTTGGTACTTTAAGTGCAGAGGTAAGAGGGTTCTGTCTTACGAACCATTTGATCTCACAAAGTAATGTCTCTATTACAGAAACATTTGGAGTCCAACACAGAATTTATTCCTGCTTCAGCAATGATAATTTTCATTTCGTGTTCTGTTGAGGACACATTTATCAATTCAGGGGTAGTGCACTGCACAAGGTGTTCTTTAACAATGCTCCCACACTCCTTAAAGCATAAATGCATCTATGTGGACTGAATAAAAGAAAATCTTTATTGAACAACATGCTAAATTGAGATGCTTACCTTGATAATATTAATGCAATGTCTACACCTTCCTTGGAGACAGAATGGGAGGGTCAGAGGGAGAAGACAAGGATTTTAATTATTTGGAAAATACTCTAATGAGGTGGAAGAGAGTGGAAAGCAAAAATCTTAGTCACTCTTATGCAGACTGTGGTCTCTCACCTCTATTGGGTAGAACTATTTTGATCACTTAGACCCTGAAACAAAACTGTGGAAATACAACCCACCAATCTGGTATAAACTAGATCTTTTGGAGAAACATCTGTTCTCAAATTTAAGGGGCTGAGAAGCCAATGCATTAGTTAAGTTTCATGTTTAAAAGTTTTATTCCACCTCTGAGATGGGACACTCTTTCCTGAAGTACTAAGCACACCGCACTTTCATTGTACACAAGAGCTATCCTATTCCTTACAACAGATCTAGTTTATCTAGGCACTGCTTTTATTGTTAGTGCAAGTTCTGAAGTTGCATAAAGCAGCAAAGCAATTATGAAAAGGATAAAAGAATTTCCAGTACTTCTCACCTCCTTCAATGTCTATGAACTGATCAAAAGAATTCTGAGCAACTGATGGCCAAGTTACTAAACTAAACTGCAAGGAAGTTCTATGGCCGATAAGCTTCATCGACTCATCACTTACATAACATGTTTTAAGACATTATCACCATCTGCACTTCAGTGCATCTTTAATGTTTCTTCCTTCCCCTATATAATGGAATTATGTTAATTTTGTATTTTGCCTAACCCAAACAATAAAACTGTTGTGTCAAAAAACCTAAATCAAATAGTCATCAACAGTGTATCTGTACAATAAGGAATTTAAGGTTCCTGTACATAATCAAGCTGTCATACAGCTCTCATTCCCTTCAAATCTGTGAGCTTTAAGAATAACAGAAAGAACAAAACGTTTATCTCCTTTTTATTGTAGACTTGTGACAGTAAACAGCAAGATGGACCAAGATATGAAAAATCATGAAAGCTGGAACATAGCAGCCACATTTTTATGAGCTCTTAAGAAGTACTATGAAAACACTAAAAAATAGCTACTCAAGAGTTTCTCATCATTATGAAGCTCAGAAGGTCATTATAACCATGTATCTTACTGTACCTATACAACTACACATAACCACATCCAGTGGTGTCTCAAACACAGCACACATACTGTATTACAGTTGCATTACCTCTATCTTTAACTCTGGATGAGTTATTACTTTTTAGAAACCTTTGGAAATACAAAAAAATTTAACTACTGAAGTCTGAACATTGTTATTATAGAGTTAATAAGGTGCTGCAAAAAGGTGCAAAATGAGTTTAAGTTGGGAAATAAGGGCAACAGTTTTAAAGCCTCTGTGAAGGTAAAGTCAAAGCAAAAAGCAGCAACATTAAGCTCTGGAAAGTGAACTGAGTTCAACTTCTTCAGGCAGGGAAAAGGAAACACAGAGTCCTGCCTATGAATTTACTATGAGATTTACATCACGAGTAGCAGCTTTTGTGTATATTACTGCAGCTCACACATTTACAGGTAATGAAAGACAGAAGCAGCAAACCAGAGTAGAGTCATCTTACCATTTGTTTTTGTTTTTCCTCTGTGCTGTCCAGAATCAGAGCAGTGCAGCAGTGTGCTTGCGTGGGCAGATGATTTATTTGAAGAAATACATTTTGTGACAATTGATTTTTCAGGAGAAAGCTCCTGCGAAATATCTGTGTTTTCTTCACTGCCAGAGTATTCTGAAAAATTGTAAGGAGTGTTACTATTAGAAATCTGTGGTCAAGAAAGTTGACAGAGAAAAAACCAGCACTGTGCAGGCCCATAGCAGGCATGTGTAATTAATTCACGGAGACCATTTTCACTTCCATATGCTAGGACTCTAGGACTTCACTATGCTGCTGAAAGATTTGCAAGCTTTCTAGAGGCAAGAAAGTTATTATCTGAACCAGAAAAATCATATGCAGCTCAGTCATCCTTCACTGCTGATGTGAGAAAGGCTGAAAAGACTGGTTACTTAAACCTAACTATTCTTCAGGGCGAATACATCTACAAATGCTTTTGCATTACAGGCACTTCTACACAAGCACTGTTAGCTGAACACCTCTCCCTCACGTCCCACTATTCTTCACATGGGCTACACACATCCCCTAATCTCACAGACTACGAAGTGGACAGAAAGCATCTCTTCTCTTATTTTCCTAGGATATGTATGGAACAGGATACTTGGGTGGAAATGAAAAGCCCCAACTAGGAACATGTGGAGAAAACACCTAGAACAGTTCCTGGACTGTACTGAGGCTGTCCACAGTTATAAGCAGTACCCTCCAATCAGTTAGCTGGAGAAAACCTCCAAAGTTCCCAGACTGAAGAACCACAAGGGCAACATCAATAAAAGGCAAGCAACATTTTAAAACTCAAGGGTAGATGGACAAGTAGTTTGTGGGTACTATTTATGCAACTATTACATAAATTTACAAATTATACTTTGCATATTGGAGGGCACCATATAATCAGAAACTCCCTAAAATGTTTCAGTACAATTCTGAGTCAGTCTGCCTGTGTTCTTTCTTCTCCTCTACTCTCTCATGACAGCTTGCCCTATTTCTTCATGGCAGTAATCAAAAAGGTAAGATATTTTCTTTCCCATCTCAGAAACTCCTGCACAAGGAGCTCTGATTTAACAAATTATGCATGCCAGATTGAAATATGCTGCACTAATGATCCTAGACATCCATCAATGGCAGAGAAAGTTGTCATGCCTGATCTGTAAACATTTCACTAGAAAAATCTTTCAGAATGAATTGCAATTTTCAGAAGGGAACAAATCCAATCACCAATAACACCTGGGCCTACATATGAAGTTGAAAGTGTAAAATGGCCCAAGGAAAGCATTCCCAAGCCTCTGTAGATGAAATCAACAGAGAAGACATGTTCCTATTTACAACCCTATTAATGTAGGTGGAACAGCATATTATGACACACAACAGAGGGGCACAGCATGAGTACAGACTTTAAATCAGGCTTTTACTTCATCTCTCCAGGAAAAGAGACATTTATCCTTTAGGAAAAACATTTAGGATGTGATAGGTTTAATAGAGCTCACTGTCACAGCCTCTGAAACCTCATACTAAATGAAGATGTAAGAAGCAACAAGATTAACAGCAGAAAAAGAGGACTCATCAGCATTTCCAAACTCCATCATTCCTACAGAAGCCCCAAAACTAACTCATATAACTGAGAACATCTGGTATGTGGGGTACTTGGTAACAAATCAAGGGGATCTGCACCCTCTTGAACTGGGTAAAACTTGCATACAAGTACACTTGCTAATGAAAACCCAGCCTTAAAAGAGTGACATACCCTTTTTGGAGTTAGATTTATTCTCTGCCCTTACAAGCACCTCTATAAGCCACCTTCTAGCATTAATGATGCACCTCAACCAGAAAATATATTAAATTGTGATTGGCAAGATAATTTTAACTGCTCAAAATAAGAACTAACAGATTAATGAAGAAAGCAGTCTTATCTGCACTGTCTGTTTTTAAGAGCATGGAACTGGGTAACAGGCAAAACAAAATAATGAAGTTGTTTTCCTCTACAGAAGAAAAAAAGAGTTTTACCAGGCTTAGTTCTCTTTTTCTTTTTTTTCTTTTTCTTTGACTTGGACCTTCCATAGTCTTTGGATTTTCTTTCTTTGTTCTTCTCATGTTCTTTAACAGCTGAAATTAGACAACATTCCAACTTAATTTTTAAGATATATACACACTTATCCTACTTATTAATTTTCTTAAGGACCTCCACCGTTTCTTTGGTTAATCAGGGCAAGCTCACTGCAAAAAAACAAGAAAAATTACTTGTAAGAATTCCCAGCTCTCATAATCGGAATGGTCTGTTTTAAGTCCTAATTTGATTGTCCCACAAAAAATTACAATAGCATGTGGGAGAAATCAACTGTACACCAATGCCCATTTACTACTTACATGTTTCAGAGATTACTAAAAAAGAAAATACTGGGGGATTTGTTATATCCATTTTCTGAATTACCGTAGCTGAACATTTCAGTAGCATTGCGACAGAAGCCTGACAGGAACAAAACTGCAGCCCCCCCCAACTCTAGTACAGTTCCTCAGTCAAATATTTTGTTTTTATTGAAACTGGAGTAACAACTGGTTCAGTTGGCTTTAATTGCTATTGTCTCACCATCTGTTCTCCATCGTATTTTCATGGGAAATAAAAAACACCGTAATTTTTGAATGATTGGGTGATATCCTTCAATCAAGTCCACCACAAAGCATGTTTCCAGAGCACTTGCCATGAAGTATAGTCCCACTGCAAGGTAGTGTGCACAAACCCTTGCCTTCCATATCCTAGTGTTTGTTTACATCGCCTGTCTTCCAGATTTAGGTCCCCGCAGCAGAATTTCTAGATACTTACACAGCTCCTTAAATAAATTATTCTGACTCAGCCGAGACTACAGGTACAATCATAAAATCTATTATGGAAGGATGCCTTGCAGCTGAAAAGGACTCTGCTCTCAGAGTCCTTAGCTGACTGAGCCACTCACCATCCCATTTAGAAACCTCTTTCAATTTCTGATTATCAATATCAGAATAAGCACCTAAAGACACTCTCTACCATAAGAAATCTTCTCCTGCACAAAACATTTAAGAACCCTAGCTGGTCTGTAATCACTCATGAAGCAAACCAGCAATACCAGTGCATTATGTTAACCTCTTTCGTACATGCTAATAGTAAACTCCCCAATTCACAAGCTAAGGCTACATATTTACAGTACACAGCTCACTGAGAAACTGGAAATCTCAGTCACATTTTACCAGCTGTGATGAGCACGCATGAGACATGCTTATTGGCTCCTCCTCATGAGTCTTCAGCACTGTATCTCCACATCCTCTTAGTCCTTGAGCATCTCCTGCTACTTTGCCACTTACGTTCCTCTCTCGCATGCCATTAGTGATGGCTGCTAAAATTGTGCGTTGCCAGCAGCCACATTAACTGCTGACACTAATGGCAGCCTGCCATACCAATTACATGTCCTCTTCAAAGGCAGCATGACTGGCAGCACATCCCCCCTCCGTTACCATTTGTTGAGGGGGATAAAAAAAAAAAAACAGAAAGGAAAAGGAGGTTGATACTGAAGCCTCAGCACAGAGCTTCCAGCTTCCTTCTTACTTTCCTTTGGCCTCATCCAGTGGTCAGGATCCTCTAGGTATCATTTCCTTCTCCTGCTCATACGGATGCAAGTAAATTCTGCCATTTTATTCTTCCAGAAGAGCAAAGAGAATAACTGAGGTCAACATAGGTAAGAAAATTTCACATCTTTTCATTTGAGAATTGAAATTTGCATGGTCAGATCATCCAATTTGTTGTAAGATCTCTGAGAGCACAGAGTATGCTACTTCAGTCACTGTCAACTGTGATAAATATGACAAAAAATTGTCACTTTGTTCTACACTTTTTCCCCTTGAGCTTGCCTGTATGTCCTTTAAAAATCTTAAAAAAATCCAAGTACTTGCGAATTTCTGTGTATAGCTATCTTAACTGCACAACACAGTTAACGCAAGTTTTCCTAAGAAAAAAATCTGCAAAGAATGAGTATTATAAAAGGAACCTTCCAAAAATACTGTACTGAAGAATCCTTTTGTCTCAAGTTGTTCCTTGTAAGCACTCTGAAGTCTAATGAATTCTCACTGAAAATAGACCAGACACGGAGGTTACCTAGATTAGGAGCATCCTCAGATTCACATGATCAAAAAGAAAGGTAAACTGCCTTATATAATCCTAAAAATTCATTACAACACAACTGCATACTTAAAAAGGGTTTTCTGGCAAAACATAAAATGACCTAAGCCCTCTCAATTTCCCTGAATGGCAGAGACACTAGTGAGGACCAGGATGAGTACCCAGTCACATCTTCCACCACCACTGAAAATTCATCTAATCTCCATATGCCATACTCTCAAATACGAAACGTCCCACTGAGTCAGCCCAATGAAGAGATCTCATTCAGATCTTCCTGCAAGGGAAGGCAGCAAAGGATACCCAAGAATAAACAGAGGTGGTAAGTAATATGACCTACAGAACAATACAGTGACAAGCAAGTAAGGTGATCTTCTCAAGGCTATCTCCAGAACAAAGACCACCTGTTGCAAGTAGAATAGTCTAAGCACAGATTTTGTTGGTTTCCTCATCACCATGACTCAAAATTCTCACCACATTATCTGAAGGAAAGTGGTGATGTAGTAAATATGGAAGTATGCTGGGAATTATTTATATATATTTTTATATGTATATTAAAATATTTAAATATATGTATTATTTTTATATATATGTGTATGTATAGATACAGACACTCCACCCCCTGCATGGCTGCTACCCACCCATACTATAGTAGATTCCAGAATAAACAGGGTTTACACTATACCACTGAACAAAGTCATGAAGTAAAGTTACTCAGAGATGTTTAGTAGCAAGAAGTGTTGACTACCAGAAGTAGTGAAAGGCTATTAAAAAAACAACAAAAGAAAAAACTAGGTTGCCCTTTCCCCCCCCCCCTTTTTTTTTTTTGCTTTATTAAGTTTAGGTATCTCAACAAGTTCTGGGTTACTTAAAATACTTAATGCTTTGGACAACCAAGAGTTTAACAGAATTAAGACACGTGTCAAACAAGCAAAAATAAGCAAGAATCTTTTAATGCCCTTAAATACTTCACTACTTTCTATGTCTTAAAAACATTACACACTGACTGGGAAGAATAAACCCCAATGCATATAGCAAGAAAACTTACAAAATACCCTATATTGATTCTTCATTTGAAACTATCACAAAGAACAAGTGAAAAAACACCACTTACATTTTACACTGTGCATTCATGAAAAATTAAACTCTCTAAAAGGTATACAGAATACTTTCTATCAATATTATCAGTTCCTTACAATGCTTAAAACATTTCCAAGTTTTCCAAGTTTAACTTTTTCATGTCAAACTAAAAAGGCGTACCATTTTCAACTCTTTCTTTTTCTTGAGGTTTCCGCAGTGATCTCGCTATGTGGTTCTTGGTTTGTGCTCTAACAGAATGTCGGTGACTATTTAATGCACTTACAGGAGATGAAGTTCTTCTCTTTTCTATTTTTTCATCTCTATATGGGGTACTCCTTAGGGCTATGTGTAGAGGAGCATCTACAAAGAGAATAAAGATGAAGTCCAAGCTTTAAATACTTTCAAAATGTAAGTCTACTTCACTAGCAGCAGTTCTGGTAGTCCACGTTTCTGGTCAGACACACTGCTCAACTCAGTCCTAGCAACCTGACCACAGAAAAGCTTTTGAACAGAAGCTGAATTAAAGGATAAAACCTGTAATGCTTTTGTTGGTTGATTTGGATTTTTTTTTCTTCAAAAAGAACAGTGGATGCAAATGCATTGCCCAAAGCTCTACACTTCCAGAAACACTGGGGCTTTGAAGAGAGATGGAAAGAGAAACAGTTCAGTTTGGCAGAGATATGGGTCAGGTAATTTTTATTATTTGTTTAAAAGAAAAGAAGCCCTGTTGATTTAGAGAAACCACAGCCTGTTCTCAAAAGCGTGCTTTGTAATGAGGCAAACAGAAGCAGCATAGAGAAGCTCTGTACATCTAAGGAAGGGCAGTTTTTGAATACATACCACAGTGTTTTGAGTGAGATGCAAGAATTCAAGATCACTACCTAAAACTCATGAAAATCATGAGATACAGACACAGCTTCATCTGAGATTCTATTTACTAATTAGGTCAAGACAAATAGTTCCCATCTTCCTAACTACTGCTAGCAAATCCTACTGGAAGACTCCTGGACATGGAACAAGGAAGTGAAGCTGATAAAAGCTACAACTGCATGACATGTAACTAAACGAGACAAGTACATTGCCATTTTGGAGTACAACATCAAGTAACTTGGTTAATGAGACCCAGTATGTGACACCTTGCTGACTTCCATCAGGACCGTCCAATTCTATCATCATAAGCATCTCAAAAGTTCAGTGGATATAAAAGGCAACTTCCTTCTTGTCTCAAGACTTACATACCAGCCAGATTTTCACTTGGACACCTCTAAGTAAGTAATTGTGAGCAGTACCTGAAAATGACTGAAAACAGAAGAAAGAGTCCAAGAGCGCATACTTAGGAGAAAAAATGGTATCAAATACTCTGCTCTGACCAACATTTCAAGTTGAAGCTGTAACAAGGCACATTAAGCCATGTTATTACGGAGCTTCAGAACCAAGTGGATCTCTTCACGTAAAAGAAACTCCAAGATCCAGAAATCTGAAGGCCATCAGATGACTTTTCCCCTGGTCCTCTCACTCTGAAGTTGCATTAGAACTTAAAGAAAAAAAAAGAATTAGTGCATAATGATTTGTGTAACCAAATTGTTATCTTCTAGTCACCTGCCATAGTGCTTTACAGCAGCCACAACAGAAGACAGAAATTAGACCCAACCCCAAATTTCCACACAAGACTGTCTCATAAAGGTACCTTTTGTCCAGTCAGGCAACTCACTGTTGCCCTTCCCTGGGTGCTTATTTACCTCAAGAGCTGCAAGACACTAGAAAGGAGCAAGTTTTGTCCATGAAGAATTATCAAAACCAGAAGATATTCCTTGACAGGATACTGCAGTATGTGTATGGCCTATCATTTTCAACAGGACTAACTTCTCTTGCAGGAAGAAGTACACAGAGGGGGTGTTTTGGTTTTGTTTTTTGAATACAGATCTATTTTTGTAGGACTTACTACTAACAGAATTTGTTCATATGGACTTTCATGATTACTGGGTTGAACAAGACCTCATCAGTTCAGAGAGACAAACTTTCTCCCATGGCCCATGGTAGCTGAGAAATAAGATTAAGGTACTTCATAGCCTGTCTGGGAACACCAGTGTCCTAACAAACTTTCTGAAATGCAAACTGTTTGTAGCAGTACAGGGTGAGAAGTCATGTCAACAAGCCTTTCTTGAGCTTTCCTGATTCTCTACCTATCTGCATTAAATTTCAAAAACCTTTACAGAACACCACCTCAGGGAACCCCAAAATCACAATATAAAAATCTATAGAAACCAGACAACCTTCATTTAGGCCTCCTAACCTTCCCCTCTCACAACATTCTAAATTCAATTTCATGAATTAACATTTGAAGAACCCCATGGTCACTTTAATCCCACCAGTCTTTCAGAGAGCACAGGGCATCTGAGCTTCATGTGGAATGAGATGTGCTCACACAGACTCTCGGTGGAAGAAAACCATATTTTGTGTCTGTTGGTGTTTTTAGCTTTGCAAGACTTAAGTTTAAGGAGTTTTGCTTGAAGACACATAAACGTTAATATATTTCTGTAAGACTTTTTAGCCACCAGTAAACACTATCCTGGGGGAGCTCATCAGATGTATTTTTCTTCAGTAACTGACAAAAAAAAAATAGTTGTCAACAAATAAGTTTTGAAGCACCTTTTGTTCAACTGATAGAAATCACAGAATCCTTCATGTTGGACAAGACCCTCGGGATCATCGAGTCCAACCCTCAGCCCGACTCTACAAAGTTCTCCCCTACCCCACATCCCCCCACAGCTCATCCAAACGACCCTTAAACACACCCAGGGATGGGGACTCCACCCCCTCCCTGGGCAGCCTATTCCACTCTCTGACCACTCTTTCTGGGAAACATTTTTTCCTCATGTCCAGTCTGAACCTCCCCTGTTGCAGTCTAAATATTTAGAGGGTCTGTAAGATCTCTGAGCACTCAGAAATATGTTTTAGGAGTTGAGACTAAATTTGAGAAGATGATGAGATTAAAAAAGCTGGAAAGTTATCTTAAATTTGGGGGAAAGTAAATGTTAAAACTTGTTTCATGAAGACCCAAACTTGTAAGCCTTCCATATTTAGTGTCCTGTTTTCTCTCAATAGAACATTTTCAAGTATAATTCAGACAAGCCAATTTATAAAATTCCCCCAAAAGAACAAAGAGCAATTACTTACCATAACAACCACAACCAAGAACCTGTATTTAGGTATATACTTTTAAAACTTGCATGTTTCCCAGGTTCAGACTTAGCACCAGCTGCAGAGTGTGCCATGTGCTTTCATCCTCACGACTCCCTGAGCCAACATTCACTCTCCAGAAGGCTTCCTACTCCTCTGCCTCCTCCCAATCACAGGAACTCCTGACTTGCAGTTTCAAGAAAGGCCAACACAGAGTGCACAATACACCATATTTACATGGACTACACCTTCAACTGTTGTTAGTGCTATAACTAACTTTTCCTGCAAGTCACTTGTCCGTATAAGCACTCTACTGAGGCTACCAGACAACAGGATGACTGTACCATGAGCCTGTAGCGAACAGCAGGACTATGCTGATGGAGACTCCTATTAGGAAGTGCACAGGAGACCGCTGTGCAGTTCCTTAATCTGGCTATGCAGGTCCCATGAAGACACCTGCACTTGACTTAAGAGATATCCTGAGGTGGCATCTCAGCTACAACTTCCACACATTCCTGATGGTGACCAACTCAAAAATCAAAACAGATAATACCCTTTAATACCTCTATGATCCAGAGTACTGTTAATCATCATTAGAATTACATGATTCTTGATAAATTCTTGACCACAAAAGCCCTCCTGACATCCAGAGCAGTGAACAGTTTCACTGTTCTTGAACAGTGATGATGTAATTAAACAACAACAGATTAATTTCTAGGTCAGATGACGCTAAATAGCACTAATAGAAGCAGGAGATATGTTCATAAAAAACTTAAAGAAGCTTGCTGATTAACTGTCCCCAGCCTTCTTCCATAGAGTTCTTTCAGGCCTCTCCTCTAAACCTGGGAGAAGTATCCTCTGCCACATAAAGAGCTGATCCAGAAGCAGTGAAGGATCTTAGAAACTAACAGATACAAACCTGAGATACAAAACCACCTCAACTATGCAGAAACCACAAGGACAGAGCCTTAAGAGAATTTATACCTAAGCATGGCAAGACTCAGTGACAGACAAGGAGACAGTTTTCTGTCCAATGGAACACAAAAGATGTCAGACCCCAGTTAAGATAATTCAGCCCTCAGAGGAAGCAAAGAGACTGATTTCCCAAGTGTTGTGAATTAGACAATATTCACCATCCACAGCTGTGAGATCATTTGCTGAGAATATCCACTGCTATTTTCAAGAACTGAAAGACCACGTATCATCTTGACTTACAGCTGAAGTATTTCACACAGCCATCCTCCACAAACTAACTGCAGTATTCTCAAGATAAGCCACAAAGACAATCAGCAATTCTGCAAAACACGGAGGGTGTCAATGCAATCTTCACCTACTCCAATGAGAAACCCTGTGTTTGTAGGTCACCTACTGCCTAGCAAAGAGGCATCCATCAGCCAATACTCAGAGGAAACAGGAAACCCCCCAAAGGATCACCCTGAGAACCACTAAGCCACATGCCAAAGGTTCACGTGTTAGCAGCTATCACTTGACAACTGGATGCCTTCGATGTCCAAGCAAGTCTGCCAATCTGTCTCCTACACATGCACAGCTAGGATCACATCAGTAACATGAGTAAAGACAAGACCCCTTTTTTCTTTACATGTACTCCTGGCATTAAGACACTTATGCATTAACATGACGTACTATAACTATAAGTAGGCAGAATTTTCTAACAGCAAGGTCATGTAGAAAAATTTAAACATACTGACAAAATGCACGTTTTTTCTTTGAATAATGACTTTTAAGTATGGACTCCTCAGTAGGGACAGATTTTCTACAGTCTCTGAACTACAGATTGCAGGTCTGTTGCTTTTTTTTCCTCATGGCAGGGAGAACAGCAGAGCCAAGACTGGCAGCAACTTGTCAGACTGAGGCTGCCATTATATATCCACATACCAAAACTGCAGCCTAACACTGCACAGAATTTTTAGTCTCAAAACCAGGTTTAACTTCCATTAGAGCAAAACTCCTCAGGGGAACTGAAGTATGTCCTAGCAGTGTAAGGGTATCAACTGATGAAGTCCCTGCCCGTACAACAGTTGTGCTGAGGGCAGTATCAAGTCTGTCAGCACTACTAAGTGGTTATTAATAGCATTAAGAGTACACCAACCACCTTCGTAAATGTTTTGATATGTGTGTGCAAGGAAATGCCATCAACTCTCCTACATGTTCATATCTACCAACATTAGAATTTCCTGACAAATCTTCAGTACCTATCAATTATAGAGCCTCCCCAAGGTCTGATGTGAGGTGCATCAGCTGTGCAAGCTCTAAAGTCGGGCACAAGTTGAATTTCAGATTTCAGGAAAACTGTTCAACACAAGGGCATAAACTAAATTTTGTTGAACCTCCAAATGAAAAGATTTTGCTAAAAAGTGAAAGCCAGCAATTCACAAAGACTCAAAGTCAAGATGATCAGATACTGAAATTATGAGCTGCAGGTATAAAGAATTAAATGAAGCTATTCCATGCCTCACGGCCTTGGAGTGGTCTACATCAGAAAACAACAAGCTTTTGCTGGCACCTTCAGAGGAAGCTGTTTGCAGTGTTTGTAGGGCACAAGTCACAGTATGTGATGACATACTTCAACAGTAAACTAAGTGCTTGTGCAGAGAAAGAGAAGGGGCCACAAAAAAGCCTATCTTAAGGTTAATGCATATGAACATGGCATGTGGTTCTACTCCTTTTTTATTACAGCAATCAGCAAGTAACTAACTGCCAAAAATTTTAACAGCTATTACACCACATTCAATTTCCAAGTGATAAATTTGATAGAACATCTTGATTTGAACTGTCAAAAACTTAAGCAACTCTTTTCTGCAAGACAGACTTTGAGAAGCCATCTGCAACCTATGCTCAAAAAGCTTGTTTTAAGATTATGCATCCACATAGACTTCTGCAGGTCTTGATTCTCCTCTTTAACAGAAGAACTGCACGTGGCTCTATAACGCACCTGCAAAGGTGCAGTACAATCTAAGAGCTGAGGGCAGAAATGCCTGCACCTCCTATATCCCAGGGGACAGAAAATCAACTGCTTTGTTCTCTGTAAGGACAGTCCTTTCAGTAAAGGCCAACTAGCAGCATGGAGATAAGTATTATAACATGGGACTGGGGAAAGAGCTGTTTCATCATAATGATCTTGTAATATTTCCTAATAAATTAAAGAGGTATTGCCTGAATGCATCCAGTAGCTATTTAAGTCTGTCATTCCGTTCAGACTAGTGAGGCATAGCTAAAATACAAGGTAGGCAATGGTAACTCCTTCCCCTCTGTTCAGTGAGGGGCCACTACAGAATTTAGAGATGTCTGCCAAATTTGCCACTGCAATGCTAGGGAAAAGGGAGCAACAGGACAAATCAGTTCCACGTTAACCTTTCCAGCTCACTCAAGTTTTGAAGTCAACGCCAAGCGCCACAATTTACATTTTAGATGTTGAAATTTCAGTCTCCACTGCAGTGCAAAGGAATTCTACTTAAACTATTCCTTCCTGCATCCCACAACATGGTCACTGAAAACCACTTACGTCCATCTTTCCTATGTGTCAAAATTCTAATTTTGAGTACTACGAGGACAAGGTTTTGTAACTGTTCTGAATACTGTATAGTTTCCTAGAACTTCAGGAACAAAAAGTATTTTCACTTTAAATCTAGCCAGCAGTCCACCCCCAGCATTTATTTATTTATTTTCATTTAATGCGTAGCAGAAACAGTAAGGAGTCCCAGAACCCCAAAATCAAACTTGTGAGATAAGGACTTAGGTGTGATAAAGCTTCTGAAGCAAGAGTATCTCCAAGCTTATGGAATAACAGGACTCATGATTTCTAAAGTCTTACCTCTTAGAAATTGTCACCTCTTCTTAAGCACTAAAACCTATCTGATATAATGAAGAAAATGACATTTGTACCAAAAGGTAAAATGATTTAAATACATTCACTCTGAACAGGAGAATTTTTGCTCACAAAAGGATTGTAAAGATGTGAAACAAATCCACCATGTACCATACTTCATTATATATTCAAAAGCCTTTGTTCTCACTAAGCAGCACATCCTGAAAAGCCTTTTTAAAAGTTGGCGTAAAAGTGTTCAGCAGACATGGAGAAAGTCTTGCTTAGCAGGCTGTCTTCCTACATATACATCATTAAGAACAGAAGAGATGCTTGCAAAAAGAACAGAACACAAAATGCAACAGTATGAGCTCATAAACCCCATTAACTCTACTTCAGAATGTGTGGTACGCTCACAACAAAAATGAGAAGAATTAAGAACACATTGAGTTAAAAACCAAATGGCACTAAATATCAGGCACATGATGTAACTGATATATAATGATATTACTTTTCCTCATCAATAAAAACCTTACTGTAGCTCCACAATAGCAGACTTTGACCAAAAAAAACCCAAACACTTGACTGTCTGCCTTCCACCTTGATGCACTGCTCAACAGCTTTCAGCACAACCTGGGGCTACGTGCAGGGATATGCTATGAAGCACATCTTTGATACAATCCATCCACAACTGGGGAATGAAATGGGGGGCGGGCTTAAAATAAGCAAATAGGGTTACAACTCAACACCATAATGAATTACCTGCCGGTGCAGCCAAGATGATGACATCAAACCAACAGTGTGCACTTGGGGGAAAGGATAAATGAAAGGATCAAGATCTTGAGTCAGTAGTCAGTTCATTCAAGGCAATTACAGGAAAACAACTTTTCAAACTGAAATAATTATCCAGTTACAAAAAGCAGAACAAAAGTCAGTTTATGGAAAAGCACGTGACATGCCAGAAGCCTATTCTGATCACTGTGCAGTTGTTGGCAGCCACTCTTCATAAAGCACTTGTCTCAGTTGTGCAGGTCAAGGCAATACTGCAGTTTCATTTAAGCTGCATGCAACGTATAATACACACAAACTGGCACTTCCTAATGCATTTAAGGAAAAAAAATCTTCCTCTACCTAACCAAGTTCTATGCCTTTGCATAAAGTTACAGAAGTGTTTGGGGTACAGAAGGTTACATGCAGTAGCAGCATGTTAAGTTACACTTATCTTGTTAGGAACAGGCAGTAGCACATCAAATGAAAAAAAAAGTTTGCTGGGCACATGAGGAAAAGCAGACACAAAGCAAAGTGAGGCTAGATATATTCTGCTGTTGGTCAGTGAACAACTTGCAAGACTTTGAAATTCCTAAACAGAATATTAATGAAAGATCAAATGCAAAGGCAAACACCAGGGAATTCAGCAAAGAGAAGGCTGGATTTTAAAATACAGGCTCCATCAGAAGACAAGAGAGATGACAATTTTTATGGACCTGCAGTACAAAGAGAAGTCAGTCCACAAGAATGAAGTCTGGATAGGTTACTAACAACACTGCAGTTCACAACTACACCTAGACTGCCACGCTGATGTTATGCAAGACACTAGGAAGAAAGCGCTTCAGAAAATGAGACAGTGAAGCAGAAGTTAATGTGATTCTGAAGACTGCAACGCAGTTATAATTAAGCACTGTTTTTTTTCCTAACCATTAAGTTTTTATCCCTTTCTACTACCCATGAGTTGTGTGAGGATCTTTTTCACATACAGCTGTAGTATTTAACAAATGCAATTGCTAAGACTTTTCTTCCCCACAGGTCCAGCAATGAGAACAGTAAATACTGCAGAAACGGGTACTGGATTTCTAGCCAAGTAGTCTTGAAGTCAGATCATGAAATGCAAAGACTAAGCAAGAAACAGGAGAGAACTGGAATTACCCAGACTGTTTCCTTAATACAGAAAAGGACAAAAGTCTTTGAATAATACTGTTTAGATATTTGTCAAGCCAGAGGAAAAATAAAGTCAGAAACTCAGGGAATGGTAGTTTTGAAAAAAGCACAGAGGTTTAATACTCAACTGAGTTGTTACAAAGAATTCAGAGAAGCTGCATAGTCTGTTCATTACAGAACATGATATGTATTTCTAGATGAGGAAATTTCTTCAGTTTTATCTTCGCTAAAACATAACGTTCACACATATTATGCCTCTTCTCCAAAAAGAAATATGCTAAGATGGAGTCCTAAAGAGACTCTTTCAGCCCAGAACATCTATTTCTGCTCTTTCCTGCTTGTCCTGCCTGCTGCTGTTTAAAAAAAAAAAAAAAGGAAGAGATCAGCAACATACTTACACAATGAACCAGCTGTGGTCCGTCCTCTTTTTGACCTTTCTTGATTAGCTTTTTCAGAAGCCAAAGAAGCTCTGGTTTGAATATTTCTTTTTACAGGGTTTTGCTGTGATTCTGCAGCCTTCTCCACTCCATGAAAGTATTTCATGTGATAATGCAATAACTTGGCTTTGCGGAAGGATTTTGAACAGTCCAAGAACTTGCATCTAAACTTGTGATCTTGATCAACAGTTGCATCTTTTTTTGATGTAAGAAAATCTGCTCTCCTACAAGGTTTTGTTACTGTAAGAACAAAACAGATAAATTCCCCCATGCATTTGCTATATTTATCAAAAGGTTTCCTAAACTTAAAACAAAAAAGTTAAGAAATGGGCATGCATGCAAACAATAGCTATGAAATGCTAAAAAGAAAAATATATTAATTTTAATGCTGTTATCTGCCTTTAAGATCAATAGCTTTTAAGGGAATACTCTGCTCTACTGAGCTCTTAAAAATTGGTTGTCATGACAACAGTGTTTTTATGAATGAATTATTGTCAGAAAACAACATTTTGCTTCCATGAGTCCCTTTGCCCAACAGCTAATATCACTGTATATAGTGCTACCATAGAGATGAGACTGAATTACAGAGATTGTGTATTTTAGTCAGAACACTGAAAATTATGTCCTATCAAGTATTTATTTCATTTTATTTAATTTTTTTACAACTGTCCACAGTGAAGGCACTTCCAAGGAAAAGAGTTCTGCTACTCTGCTTATAGCTACTATTTTGCTACCTGCTTTCTGATGCCTTGTCTTACCACCAGACACTGGTTATTTCCAAGAACAATGGAAGCAGTACCTTCGAGATACCTTTTTCAAGTAAAATTGAATTTTATTTCAATTTTCAAGCAGCAATGAAAGAATGAAACTAAGCAAAAGGAAAATTGCTTGCATCTGTTAAAAAATGTCCCGTATGAGCTATAGTTAGTTTCTCAAAAAAAGCAAGGAAAGTCTTCAGACTCATATGGAAGAATGTTTTAAGGCATCTGTTTTAGAGCACTGCTGTGCAACCTAGGGCTATACCTTAACTTAACCTGGTAAATTACCAGTTCTTCCAGCATTTCAGAGACTTTTAGTTCATGTTTTTTGCTAAAATATACACAAAAGAAACATTTGGAACTAAGAGTAAATCAGATTACTGTCACCAGTATCTGCACCCAATACAACAAAGGAGAGAAAGAAATTTGGAAACACACAGATATAAAGAGATCCAGGCAATTATCCACCACAGCACACAGCATCAAAAAAATCCCTCACCAACTAGAGGACAAGGGAGAGGAGGTGTCATTTTTACAAAACAGCTTCCAAATACATTTTTTCCATTTGTTTTGCCAATACTAAGATATTATTTCCATATTCACAAGTATTTTCAAACTTGGAGGATTAAGAAAGAAGTGTTTAAAGCTAAGACCCAGACCTAGCAACAGTGATGCAAAACTGAAGGTATGCAGCACATGAATGAACATTAGGACATTATATTAGAAGTAGTTGAAAACAAGGAACACAAAAGGGCCCAGAAACATCACAAACAAGAGTAAGCACAGAAAGAATAAGACTTTCCACAAGTGCACATATGCAGGAACACACTGAATTGGAGCGTTAGAGGTAGCGTCAATGTGATCTTGGTGTAAGAACGCAGGACAATTTGTTCAGAAAATTTTAGCATGTGGCAACAAAAGTGGTGTTACTGAGCTGCATGCTTAAAGGTTATGTCATAGTGAAGACAAGCATCCTAGGTAACTGTATCTGAAGCACACTCAGTTTTTAAGTATCATGTTATGACAAAAACAAAATTTGAGGTCAATTCATAGAGGGGGAAAAAAGTAACGGTACTATGGAGGCTGCAGTACGGGGAAGGATTTAAGAAGTCATACACACGGACTGGTTAAAAAATATTCAGTTAATTTTGAGAAGAAAATAGTAAAAACGAAGACTGCTTTTGGGTGTTTCACAAAGATAACAAGGTGAAAGACATTTTGGCATAGCCATACTAAGAACATGTCGACGGGGATGCTGCTTCAAACAATTATGGTAATAAGACTGCAACAGCCAGACAATTGGATCACACTTGCAGAATGATAGTTTGCCAATGCCAAAATCAAAATAGACTGTACACCATCAAAAGTTGCATTCATAAAGAACGAAAAATTATTTCAGGAACCATCAGTGCAATGGCCTGGGGGTTTAGTGAAAGCAAGTGTAGAAAGGTTCTCTCGACTGTAAAGCTAAAAATGGGCATTCAGGAGAATGAAAGAGAACTTGTTTCTATTTAATAATTAACATGAAGATGGGAAAACTTAACTGCAGCAGAAGAGGGTAATGGGGTCCAAAGACAAGTGAAACTATTATACCATGACAAAACTGTCATGATGAGGCCCTGTATCCAAGCTCAGAGCAATTTCACTCCACTGAGATGGACAAATTCTGGAAAAGATACAGGGAACAGCTTCTAACTGATCAGCTGCAAATTAGCAGAGGAGCACAGGATCACGTGAGCTGAAGTTTAGAAACAGAGGTAACAAAGACAGCGGAAGGGGAAGGGAAGCAGACAAAAACTTACTGCAACATGCAGAAAAAATCTATTCAGAGCAATAAACACACAGACAATCCCACAGTTTGAAACAAAGCTTAAATTACTACCATCACCACCACCACCAAATTGGGGTCATTTTCTTTCTTTACAAATAACACAATAGAACACCCTGCTGCCAGGGCACAGTAGGAAGCTGATGCCCAGTTCCACCACCCAGGAGAGCCTCTGAAGAGCCTGTGCTCCCAGCCAAACGCTCCCAAGCCAACTCATTACAACAACATCTAAAGGGAAAACTTCAATCCTTACACATATATACAATTTTTACCCACAATGCATGGTACTAAAACTGGTTTCTATGGAAAGCAAGTTTTGTTGTATTAGCTTCAGATTTTCAGACACTTGCCTTTTCAGAGGAGCTTGGTGGGTATTTTCTCTGAGTAGAGAGGAAAGTTAATGATAGACCTACTACTTGTCATTTCTTCCATGTTTATAAACAAAATTAAAACTCCTCACCCCACATTCAATTAGCTATTACAGTATTAAGCACAGGGACTCAAGGGCAAACAACAGTGTCTCCTTTAACTTTCACTACAGAGAAAAAAAAAATAACCTTCAGCATTCAAGTCAGCAACCCCTCTCACTTCTCCTTGTGCTGCATTATCCAAGGTTCAAGCTATGGCCACATTCATCAGTAAGTTTACAGTAAAATGTCACCGTGTGAAGCTTGGATCCACAAGAGATTTCTTCCCCCACCACCAATTCTGTGTTTGAACTGACTCCTGCTGGGACAGGAATGCTTGGCAGCAGCACAGTATCTTGACTGAAGGTCTGCCATCCTGAGGCATCTTCCGCAACGCAGCGGTAAGCTATCCCAGAAACCCAGCAGTGCACATAACCCTTGGCATTTTCCCCCAATTAAAGTTGGCCTTGCTGCAGTTTCTAGCCATTAGATCTTCACACACCATTGCCTGTTAAACTGATGAGACTTCTAGTCTCTATTTCCGGGTCTCCACAGAAACACTAAGTGAAGATCAAATTATTCCTTCACCTGCTGTTAAACTCAATACAGTCTCTCTAAAACCTATGTTCTCTGGTGCTTCCACGTGTGTATTATTTTCAAGATTATTTGTTTGTTACCATCACCTTTCCTGAGCTGATGCTTTTTATACTGTACTTTAGATCACACCGTTGGGCTAGCTTCCTCATTAATTCCTTATTTCTTTGGTCTTACTTCTTCTGAAATCTTGTGGTGTTTTTCTTGAGCTCACCAAAAGTGTTCCTGTTCATCATTTTAGCATTCAAACTATGTTTCTTCTTTTATTTTCAAAAACCTATGTCTTCCAAGATCTCAGTTGTGAAACAAAGAATATTTTGCCTAATTGCTCTTCTCAAACTACTTTAGGTAAGGACAGCATCCAAGCATTTCCAGTGCATCCAGAATTCACTCCAGTAGATGCCTGCTGTAATAAATACATACGGCATCAATAATCACAGATCATTACATGTTTACAAAGTTGTGATTTTTGAGCCTGAAACATTCCTTGACATTGCAAGAACTACTCAAGACAGTATTTCATATGATCCTCCACTCACCATTTTCTCCGTGTGCTGAAACTAAAGTTGTGACAATAAAAACAGGGAAGTCTGTACTACACAAAAAGCTTGTAAGCATGCAGTGCATTTCTGTGCAAGCCTCAACACACCTTTAGAGGGGGTTAGCAGCTGGGTGGATGTAAAGGAGAACTAAGGGAGCATGGCAGGATGGATTTTTTTTTTTTTTTTTAAACAAACTGTATTGTTAGGCTTAAAATGACAACTTTTACGCTACCTTGAAGGAATCAAAGCCTACCTACCTAAGTTGCAGCATAAACAGCTGTTCTCTCAAACTGGATGCAAAGATACTATACTTCTCCTTAACTGAAACCCAAAGCTAAGTGACAAAATTAGAAAAACACATGGCAAGTATAAGGCAAATGGAATCCCTGATGCATGTATATGCAAATAAAAAGAGTAGTATTAAGAGTTCTGGGAATTAAAACTACAAACACAACAGCAGATCTGTGCAAAGGCACCTCACCTTTAAAGGCAAATCAGTTTGTAAGAGTAAAGCCACATGAACAGCTGTAGAGTGCTTCTAAGTCTGTTTTCAGATATATGAAACAGAGCTTTAACTGGCTACAAAAATGTGCCAGACTGTCACCTGCTTTTTTGAAAGACAACTTGATTTAGATAAATCTTAATCACCAATTCTGATCCCTAAACCTTAGAGGAGCCAGAAACCAGCAGAATAGGACTTTTACCCTCTAGTACATGTAATTAATCAGAATTTTGTTGAAAATTTTAAAAAAGGAACTTAAGTGTGGACAATGCTATATTGCCCTTTAAGAACACATTACAGACATACACATTTTAAAACATAACAAGCATATAAACACTCCAAATGGTATTTGCTGTTACAAATGTCTGCAACTACTATAAATCTTGAATCATCTACCCACCAGTGACTGGAAAAACACTCTTCAAAAAGAGCCGTTTTGTCCTTAAAAATTCCTGATGTTCAAATGCTATAAAAAACACATTCTTCCTATACATCATGCAAGTTAAAACTCACCCATGCCAAAACAACACTAACACAACACACACTGAAAAAAATGAAGGTTATTAGTTTTATTATGTTTTGTAGTGTTTTCCTACGGGAAGGTAATTAATCTGCATCAAGTGACCAGAATTAAAGCCTACAGACAAATAAAAAAGTTAGTACTGGGTTACAACGTTGCACTTATTCCAAGTATGAGAAGTTAACTTTGACCTTAGCTTCCATGATTTATTTTGTGGGAATCTCATACAGAAGAAATACCCCTTTTTTCCACACACACCACCTACTCTGACAATATACCTCTCCCCTTTCCAAACCCCAGATGCCTTAATACACATGGTAGTCTGACAACTTTACTGCTCAACATACAGTTATTAGTATTTGGAGAGATGTCTATCAGTTCGCTTGATAATTAACCACAAAATAAGTTAAGCCACCTCTGAGCCTCCAACACCAGTTATTTTTAGAACAGCATGCTCAGACTCTTCAACAGCCCCCCAAGAGCTAGAAGCCACTGGTGGCTTTCTGAGATGTTTTCAGATGCCACAATGCAGGGCCTGCCACGGTGCTGCACACACATGCTGCTCCCAGGGGGAAGCCCAAGCCCTACTGTTGCCCCATCAGGCGGCTCATCAGCTCCGCAGTGTACAGGCACAATCTCACAAGCAAGACAGAAGCACATACAGGAAAACACAGATCCAACTTTAACTACAGAAGATTTATCCATGATAGGATCTATGGATTTTAAAACTCTTGTATCAACAAACCACTCGTTAATAGAATTTTTAATGTTGGTTAAGTGCACTTCTAACGTTAAACGAGATGTGGATTTTCAGAAACCACCACAGTGCTGAACTTCAGGTCAGAATTCAATCCAAGTGTATTCCTGAATTCACTTTAATCCAGCTCACTCGAGTACTGACAGAAGTGCCAGTGTCAGGAGTGCACAAGCTACACCAGAGGCTCTGGGTAGGCAAGTGACCAAGTCACATTCCCACAGCTTTACTGCTTGTATCCAATTAAGGAAACTCAGGAGAAGGCCACATCCCGCACATCCCATCAGCTGACTGACACCACACACGCAGGTATTACACATTCAGCTGGAGTTCTCCCCAGTTTAAACCCAATTTGCAAGTGCTCAGCAATAAATACATTAGGAAGTCAGAGGGAAGCAGTAACAATGGCAAAAGGTATCCAAAGGGATCACAGGCTTTTTGAACTCCTGATGGTTCAGTCACACACCAGCATTATACTGGTGTCCTGCCCCATCTACCTGCCACCACCGTTATGCTCCCCAAATGCCAAAAAAACAGAACTGAGAAATACTACCTTATAAATTTCAAATGTACAAGTGCATTCCTCTCCCTACTTCCTCCCTTACAAAACACAGCATCTCACCCCAACAGGTATTACACAAGTTCAAGGGGTTAAAACAAGGCAATTGTAAACTGCATCTGCAATCTCGAGCAGAATGTAAATATGCAAGTAGAGGAAAAAAAATCTGCTGGTATTTTAGTTTTAACTTAAATCCTTAAATCTGTCAATCATTTCTCTAAAGTTTTTTCATGGAAGAAAAGATTTCCCCATCAGCAACAAATACACAGAGAAGTAATGTTTTTACACAACCAAGGCTGTTTTGCCCATTTGTTCTTTCATAGTCAGCAGAAATGATTTGTTTGCTGTAACACCTACACATACTGCTGAGTACCTACTAGCTCTGATTACATTATAGCCCTGAACTCAGACCCCCAAACTTTTTTTTTTTTTTTTAAAAGAAGCCTTCTCTG
Organism: Strix aluco; assembly: GCF_031877795.1. NCBI lineage: Eukaryota > Metazoa > Chordata > Aves > Strigiformes > Strigidae > Strix > Strix aluco. The sequence continues at coordinate 17,250,042 of NC_133947.1, forward strand.
AAGAAGACAATACAGCTACAACACTCCCGTTCACACACATCAGTAAGAATTTTTAACACACCTTTGATTTCACAGTTACTTGAAACAAAGACATTGTGAAACACCCAGAAATACTTTGCATTCTAAATGAGTACTTAAGTAAGAAAAGAGATGCCCTTGCGGGAGGCATTTTTTTATTAGTATTTGGCCACTAACCCCCAAAGTGTTGTGATTACACGTCACGGTATCAAGTAAAATATTCTTTATTTTTGAGAATATTCTGTGACTGCTTCTGGATTATTTTACAAAGTCAATGGCAGCAGATGTCTTCTTAATACTGCATTAACTGTTTGGAAGAACATATGTAACCATTAACACAGCTTTTCCATTCTGTTAATACAGTGTGTTCTTTCAAAAAGCCAAGATTAACCATTCCCCAAATTCTCAGACCTTATAAAACAAAGTTGTAGTTTTGTCAATCTGTAGTTCAACTGAGTACCTCCAAAATATTATACAAAAGATAAGTGTCATCTTAAAAATGCTAGCCTTCCTTCAAACTGAAAATTTGCAGGAATTTACAAAATAAAAGGCTAAACAGTTGTCAGCTAGAATACACACTTTGAGAAAAACAAGATCACTAAAGTTAAGAACCATTTTAACATACTGTTTTCCTACATAAAGCATGTCCAAAAGGTGACTGTGACCACTGTAGTACAAAGATTTGCCATACATTCTCTTCTATTGAATAGTTTTCCAAAGGCTGAGAAGTATTTTCAGACATACTCAAAATTATTTCCATTTTCAAAACTGCTGTGATCTGCTGTATCTCTTAGCGAGCTGTCTCCAAGGTGCAAGTCCTGCACACGTCACCTCGGAGCAATTCAGTTCAGTGTACCTGTGCACCTCCTCCCAAGTGTCTGCACTCTTTCTGTTAAGAACTCTAGGGACATCTTCCAGAGATCCAATGAAGGAGGAAAAAAAATAAAGGCTTCTTTGCTGCTCCAGCAGACAGCCCCTCCTGCCATCCACAAAAGCTACTCCAGGGTGAAAATTTGCAAACAGGTCGTGGCTGTTCATGTTAACAAAAGTACATTCAAGGATACCTGTTCAGTTTCAAGGACACCTTGGAGCAGAGGAACTTCAAATTCCAAAGGAAAGCACTATAAAGCACAGCACTAGCTGTTAACACTGCCAGCACTACAAACTTGTAACAGACAGGGTACCAGTTCAGCTAACCCAGACAACAGACTACTACAGCTGTACCTGACAAGCGCTTTTGAGGAACTTCACCAGCTGTCAGCACATGAACTTAAGACAACTAGTGATGTTACACTGCAATTATTCAGAGGAAGTATTCAACTTAAACTTTAAAGTGGTTTTACCTGCTGTAAGAGGGGGAGGAACAAATTCATAGCCAGTGGAAGGAGCAACACTTTTTACATCCTTCCTTTGCTTCAGAGATTTGCAGGCAGGCTGTCAATAGCTCATGTATACAGAGCTAATACAGAGAGCAATGGCACTTCCTTGGTATTGGAGAGATTAACGTTCTGTTGAGGTACAACCAAACTGGTTTTGCCTTCATGAGCCAAAACAAGCTACAACCCATCAGTTTAAAAAAAAACAAAACCAAAAAACAAACAAACAAAAAAACCCACAAAAAAACCCCCCAGGAGTACTTTACAGACTGAAAAGGACACAGGAGCCTGACGAGCAAAAAGAATCTGCAGCCACTCCGTATCTTCTGAACTCACTGCCGGGATGTAGGGAAGGAAAAGCATGGCCCCAACACACATCAACTGAAAGGACTCTGGATATGCCATGCTTAGAATACAGGGGTATATATCATCAGCCTGGTTAGGAAGGAGAGCAAGATCTAATGTTTTAAATAGTAGAAGACCATTTACAGATCAAACCTAAGCAAAGGAAAAGAGGTAAACGCCTTCCTGCACTGAAGGGGCATATCAGTGGAAAAGGGAGAGGACATTTGTACAGTTACACAAGAGTGGGTGCAAGCAGAAGGGCAGATTTGGAATAACCAACAAACAAGATGAAAGCTAGCACATACATATTACTCTAGCAAAGCCGAGCAACTGCAAATCCTCTAAATGTTCTGTTCCACTTAATTTTAAGCTTCTTTGATAGAGTATGAACTAGGGAATTTGTAATTCAAGTTTCCCCATTTAGCTGCAGATAGGACTATTAAAGTTATGCGAAATAATCACAGGACAGCACTGTTTTGGCATAGTCTACTATCTGTATAGGAAATTTTAATTTGAAAAAGCAAGGTAAGTACAGTCCTCAGCTAAGAGAAAATAGACCATACGCATTATTAAGACACTGAAATGTTTGAACTATTTCATAGATTTGCACTAAAACTTCTAAATAGTCTAGGCCTTAAGTATAACAGGAACCAAAACATAAGGATATAGAAATGCATAATCAGGATTCCCAAACATCAATGCTACCACATACCTGCAGCACAGAAATGACAAAAGAACCTGATCTTTTAAGATGTTAGTCCTGCTTAACCCAGAATTACAAACATTAAATTATAACCTGAAAACAAGCATTTGTTAATTTCACCATGCACATCCTAAAGATATCACACCCAGTCATTTAAAAATTAAGATTTCCACTTTTTGGAAGATTGCTGTCAACCTCCAAAGCATAAGATCAAAACTGAGTCAGTGAGGAATAAAAAAATATGCATTTTCCCCTGTAGTTAGCAATGCAAGAACACACAATTTTTGCTAGTGACACTTGTACAAGCACAAAACACCTGGCATCAGTTGCCTTAAGAAATGCATCAATATTAAATATGAAATCAAAATTTGAACCTGTAGCAGCAGAAGGTTCTTGAGTTCTGACAGTATCAGAGGAAGACTCAGTCTCTTCAACTTTTTCTTCCTGTAAACTGGCATCCGTATTAAGTGCTGTGCTGTGTGATGTGTTTCCAGGAGATCCTTGTTCAGTGAAACTTTGGTCAGATTCAACAGGAATTTCTAACTGGACTAGAATGGAGGCAAAAATTTTCACTGAGTAAGATGAACACAAAAGCATATTCCAGAACACTGATCACAGAATCACTGGATACCAGGTTGGAAGGGACCTCAAGGATCATCTGGTCCAACCTTTCTTGGCAAAAGCACAACCTAGACAAGATGGCCCAGCACCCTGTCCAGCTGAATCTTAAAAGTGTCCAATGTTGGGAAATTCACCAGTTCCCTGGGAGATTATTCCAATGACTGACTGCTGTCATAGTGAAAAATTTTCTTCTTGTGTCCAGTCAGAATCTCCCCAGGAGTAACTTGTATCCATCACCTCTCCTCTTTTCCATGTGACTCCTTGTAAAAGGGGAGTCTCCATCACCTTTATAGCCACCCTTTAAATACTGGAACACGGTGATCAGGTCTGCCCTAAGCCTTCTTTTCTCAAGGCTGAATAAATCCAGTTCTTTCAGCCTTTCCTCACATGGCAGGTTGCCCAGTCCCTCGATCATCTTTGTGGCCCTTCTCTGGACCCTCTCCGGCCTGTCTACATCTTTTTTGTATAGCATGTGTTCATCACGTTACAAAGTGGAGACAAATATCCATCTATGCTTAGACTGCTTGCTGTTGTATTAACACAAAATTAAGTTTTTGCAAACACAGCTACCTGTAGCAACCCTCTAGAGCTGCTTGAAAACACACAGGCTGATAACTCTTTATAAAAGCCTAAAATGGGACAGGTCTCCTCAAACCATTATCAGAGATCCCCCTGAAAGAGAAAGTCACTAAAACACCTGGCAGAAAAAGGGAGCATTATCTCCACCCAGCCTAAGTATAAAAGCATCCTGGTTGATGTTTTTAGTTTTCAACAAGAGAATTAAACTGTAAGTTTAGCATTTGGGTTACTTCTTCAATTGGAAAGTGTTAAAACTCATTTTCACAAGCATAACCTGCATTCCTTAAAAAAAAAACCACCACAACCAAAAAACAAAAACCACCCAGCCACAACATTTTCTTTAAGTTACTTCACAACCTATGGAGCACTCCTTTTGCAAGGCCAGTTACCCAAGCCAGTTATCCCTCTACTGGAAAAGCTCCCACCATGCAAGGGCAATGTTACTGATGGAGAGGGGATCAAAAGCAAAAGGCAATCAAGGAAAGTTTTTATCTTTCTCAGCTGCCCTGAGTTTTCTCTGCACTTCTGATGAAATGAGGTTTTAATTGCAGATATAGAGCCTGCACATTATGCAAGTGAAAATACAATGCTTGCAACAACTAGATGACTGCCATGCCACTAGAAATTCAGAGTATACCAGGAAGCTGCTTACCCTTCTCAGATTCCTTTTGGTTAGATACTGCATCTTTCAAAGGCTGAATTTCCGTTGAAGTTGTGACATGATCTGTATTTAAAATCTCATGACTAATACTAGATGAGAGCCTTGATGATCGTCTCCTGATCTGGTCTCTTTCAGGGTTGTCTGAAGAGTTCTTCAATTTTTCCTGAGCTGGAATAGACAAATTTAATGGTACCATGCAGTTACAGGATTAATAAATAGCTCACAAGCAAACTTGAACGATCTCCCCTCCCCAGTGACAGTCTGAAAGTGTGTTTTTAAGGACTGAGGTTAATAACAAAAGCTAAACAATCCTGGTGGTTAGACCTCTCTGTAAAAGCTACAGTCTTAATTACAAATAAGCACAAAAAAAGAGCAAATGCGTATCTTATAAATGTCTCAGCTTTTTCTTTTAGTAACAGGTTTGAACTAGGAATACAGATCAATATCTTACTGGTAAAACATTGCTTTAATCAGCAACCATTCCACAGATACAAGTAATACCAGAAGTTAGATGAGACAATTCAGAAACACAAACAACTTGGACCCTAAGCTGTATAACACATGCGCACTGAAGTTTTAAGACTCTGTGATCCTAAGGAAGGGAAAGATAGCCTTCTTCAGGTCTTCACCTCCTCATTCATACTACTACAGAGAAGAGAATTTTCTTTCCTCAACAACACACTCAAGTTCAACATCGCTACACAGTATATCGAGATAAAGTAGAAGCTACTAGACTGCAGTGACATGAATATTTATCTAATATTAAAAAGTTTCTTTGCTAAGCAGTGTGGTAGATCCTCCACGTAGTAACTAAAGAGTTTCTATAGCTAGAAAAAGGCTTTTATAACCTTCTGTGTATTGGAGGCAATAATCATTGCCTCCCCTATGTCTATGAACTTCTGCATCAAGACCCACAGCTTGTGGCTCCTTTATCCAAACCCAGCTTCCAAGATTTCAGAGGGAATTTCAGCATGATGATGCCATGTATTAATGGCCAATTTAAAAAAAAAAACACCAAGTGCTGCATTTCAGCCATCTCATGTTTCACAGTTCAAAGTTAGTATTACAGACTTGTCTTCCCCTCCACTTAAGCTTCAAGAACTTTTAAGTACAAACACTGTTAATTGAATACCAAAAAACACTCACACAAGTTTTTTTCAATCCTGGGACGCTTTGATGGAATTTCACCTCCTTTAGGTATTTTCCGACGTCTTAACTCCAAAGTTATGGGCTGCAGCGTCTGAGAACCTGGCTCTACATATTGAGATAGAGAACAAAAATTGACTGGATATGAAGCTGCAAAACTATTTAAAACAAATTCCCAAGCCTCACAACTTAAAATACTGGACCTGCATAGATAGTTTTACCTGTCTTTCCAAAATCTACATATTAGCATCTAATCCTACTGCAGACATGTTTTGTAATATGCAAAGATTACTTGTCTAAATCTAATCTTTGATCAAACCACTGAAGCTCCAAACTTGACCAAGAAGTATGCTCCCAGCTGTCCTAACCAAGCCTGAAGAAAGCTCCTAGAGACTTAGGCTGTGAAAGAACAAGGTACTTTTAACTCCTGTAGGGAAGTTTAGAAGGGTTCTGATACATGGCCTAAACATTTAAGTTTAGCTACATACCTGTTGGAGGTGTTATTGGTGGTCTTCCACGTTTTCGTTTAGTTTCTTTTGAGTTTTCCTGTGGACTCTTTACATTGTCATTCTCAGGCTTCTTCTCAATTTGTGTATCTACTGAATATTCCATATCATTCTCTGATATATTCTCTTTATCTTCTTTTCCATTCTTAGATATATTCTTTTCTGAAACCTTGCCTTTTTCTGAGATGACTATCAATTTTCCTTCTTTATCAGGTTGCTTAACTCTCTTTTCAGTCTTTAATGTCTTTTCATCCTTGTCTTTCTTTGCATTACCTGTTGCTTTCCTCTGTTCTTTAAATTTCTCCCGCTTTTCAGGAGATGACGGAATTTCATTACCTCTTTCCTTAGGACTAGCATTACCCACAGTATTCTAGAATAAGAGAATAACATAAAAAAATTAATTTATTGCAATCTGAAAGTCCTCCCCCCAGCTTTGTATTTAGCAGACTTGCATCCTTGTCCAATTTTTCAAAGGATAAAAGCATATACTCTATGGCAACCCACAGATTAAAAAACTTAGAGGCACTTGCTGCATGGGTCCTTGAACAGTTCAACAGGACAGTGCAACAGGTTCACTCCTTCCACAACTCAGTGGGATAAGAGATGGGGATTGTTCAGCCTGGAGAAGAGAAAGCTCCAGAGAGACCTTATAGTGGCCTTTCAGTTCTTAAAGGGGGCTACAGGAAAGATGGGGAGGGACTCTACCATGGAGGGTAGTGATAGGATGAGGGGTAATGGTTTTAAACTGAAAGAGAGTAGATTTAGATTAGACATAAGAAAGACATTCTTCACTGTGAGGGTGGTGAGACACTGGCACAGGTTGCCCAGAGAAGCTGTGGCTGCCCCCTCCCTGGAAGGGTTCAAGGCCAGGTTGGACGGGGCTTTGGGCAACCTGGGCTAGTGGAAGGTGTCCCTGCCTGTGGCAGGGGGGTGGGAACTAGATGGTCTTTAGGGTTCCTTCCATCCCAAACCATTCTATGATTTGCTATTTCTTCATTCTCATGTGCAGGTTAGGTCCATATTAGCTTGTGCAGTACTACTTAAAGCCTACTTGGGACACTGAAGAAAGGGTGGGAGTCAAGAACACAGAAAAGGGCAAACAGCTCAATCACTTGGATGCAAAAAACTGTTTCCCTTTCACAAAAGTGTCTCATTCAAAATAGACCAGTATTTAGCTTGCAATTATCACTGCTACTGAAATTTGCTAAGTAAAGAAAGAGTCATTAAAGCAACTGCAATCACCAACTTCATCAGGAACCACATGATGTTAAAATTTACACATTTAAATTTAAAACCAAAACTTTTAAAACTCTTTCTGTAATCTGTGTTCAGCATGAGAGGACATGAAAATCCTTAACAGTCCCTGGCCAGCAAGCTTCTGATACAATATTCAACTGTAACCTCATTTCCCCACAGTTCTTATATGATAACACCAAGCCACAAAGAACACTCCTATATCAGCAGGTCACTGCTACTCAATATCCCTTCCATTTTGTGATCAGGTTTGTACTAACACCACCTGGGGGGTATTCTGATTTTTTTTCTCCTTCCACCGATCCTGCTACAGGCTGCCTCAGAACTTCTCAGCTCTGATGAACAAAAGCCTTCTAACTTTGCACCTGGATTAATAATTTACATTTGGTCATGCGTCAACACTGCCTTTACTTGAACTAACTTCCCTCTTCCTGTTGCTTAATAACTTGAAGCACTGAAGAGCAACCATACTCCCTTCCAGCCATAGTTCTGCAAGGCACAACAAGCTTAAACTCTGAACAAGGATCAGAGGACAAGAAAGGCTAAATACCTCTTGATACCTCTTCAGTGAAAGAAATCTGAACAGCTGATTTGAGTTATACAAAATTCTGAGAATACACTTAAGACTATCTCCTTGTACCACACTACTTCGTGCCTCTCCCCACCCCAATCTTCCTATCTACATGTGACTTACATGAACTGATACCTTTTAAGATTCCATTTTCACCAGTCTTAAGACATAATCTTGATGCAATAAAATGGTGAACATGCAGTCTGCTCTACCCTCTATGATATTATTTCAACCACACTTGGCACAGAGGTGACAAAAAAAATAAATCACTTCACTGACATCAAATTGCTGTATATTTCATGAAAACAGCTAGGCAAAGTGGAAGAAAGCCTTTCACCTTCTTAGGTGTCTGAGCACCACTTTTACCCGGCATCACAAAAATCTGTCTTCTATCAATTACTAAAATGCGACAGCTATGGGAGCAGCTTCAGTGGAAACTCAAACATTAGTAAAAGAACCTCAAAAAGCAACCCTCAGACATTAGGTTTCATCAGTTGTGCTGCTCATACAACCATCAGATTTGAATCAAGTATGTGGTACTAGAACACACATGAATCATCTTAATCAAATTATTCTCACGAAACTGAACCATAAATACAGTATAAATTAATTCCTCTTGATGTTACTGAACTCTTGAAAGCTATGTCCCTGTATAAGCACATTCACACTATGCAGGTCATTAGCATTTTACCATCACTGTTCAATATAGCATGTTATGCCCTCCACAGAGTAACACTGTCATTAAAGAAAAGCCGACCAGCTTACATTGCTCCCTTCAGAAATCAGGTGTTGTTTTGGCTTGGGTTGTTTTGGCTTGGGGTTTTTTTGTTTTTGTTTTTGGTTGTTGGTTTTTTTTTTTAAGAACAGCTAAGATATCAGCCATGATATCCTTGTGGCTACAGCCTCTCCTACTGATGAACAGGAACAAGACACCGCCTCATCTGCCAGCATGCTGCTACATTAGTGCTGTACCTGAATCCACACTTTACATTCACAACTGAATCCTGATCTCTTGCAGTGGCTCAAGTATTTTTTTTTTAATTTTATTTCTGATTGTGTAAACAGAGCTCACTAGGAAATTCTCCCTTTACCCTTTTTTATGCTGAAGGACAGAACAAAATGTTCTAGTGTAATTTATCTCTTAAGAGAAAGAAATCTTCCTGGCCAGTGGTTAAATGAAGAAGATTAAACTCCTTTCAAAACCCACCCAAAGCTATGCAGAAACATGAAACTCCCTAAAGGACAGAGTAGTGACAAAATATTTTACCTTTCTTATGCAGAATATTTCTTAAGATTGTTCAACTTCATGTATTTAAGGTTAAATATGATAGAAATATTTCTCATGGCAATGAAGATTCTTTGTGTAGTTCCCTTGTGAGTATTAGTCAACCCTCAACCAGGCGTAATTATTACCGTTTGAAAGCTATTAAGAGCACTTTGTGACAAATCCGAAATAGTTTTCCCTCCCTGCCTGGCAGATATACAAATCTGGAGACCCCCAAGGAATGGCATGCCTCTTCACAACAGTGACAGATCTAAATTGTACCCATTCCTGCAGTTGTGTTGGGGGGAGGGATTCAATTTCTTTGCTCAAACTTTATCCAGAAAACTAAAAGCAGAAGGCATGACTAAACACAGGCTTAGAGCTACTGAACAGGAACGTGTGGCAAGATCTCAAACTTAAAACCATTCCTGTAATGAAAATTATTCTGAAGCAGATACTTAAGAAGTACCTACTACACTAGAACTTGTCAGCCTTTGCTACAAAGCAGCACTTCTTCCTCCTCACCATGAGCAGGACAAAAATTCTCCTCAGAATGGCTCACTACTACTTTCCATCACAAGCTCAGGGTTGAACCCACAGCTCTGAGGAGGTGAAGGGTTGGTAGAACAGCCAAACCACGTTTTCAAAGTTGTGAGGTGAAAGATTACTCGACAGCTTCCTTAAAAGTCTTGAGACAATCAAACTTATGTCCACACCACAGTTCGCACCCCTTAATTTTTAAGCTGCATGTATTTAAACTAATCTCAAACAGGTGAAACAACCGAAGTGTGTTTCAATAACCTACCACTAGCTTTAGTATGTACATTCTGAATCTTCCAATGACTTTTAGAAAACTGTTTTATTTATAAGCCTATGCCTTCTTTAGTTCAAGAGGTGCATTCGTGAGAACATGAGCCCAAAAGCTTTGCAAATCATACCATGAAGATTTGCATAACCTCTTCATTTTAATGGATTTTATTTCAGATGTACATTAGCAATAGAGAGGTTTCATTCATTTCACGTTTTATAATTCACCAAATCTAGCTAGGTGAACTGTCAATTTTAGAATACACTAGTAGCACAAACGTAGTACTTACGTGATCTTTGGAAAAAGCTTTGACATGAATGTTTTTGACAGTCTGAACTACACCATCATAAAATTTCACAGTGTATGTACCTAAAATTTGAAAATAAAGTGTAAGAGTTTAAAGATCAGAAGTTATTTAACAGAGTGCTTGCTAACAGCTCCAATACTCTAGCTGTATATTTAGCTCTGGATAAAAGCTGCCTTATGTTCGAAACTTCAACAGCAGAGGTATTATCACAGGCCAGGTAAGAGAGAAACAGTGAAGTAACTAATTATGGTAAGCATAAAGGCGCATGTCTAAGCTTAGCTCCTTAGATATACTTCTGTCACAAAACCCCAAAATATTTTTGGTGGAATACTCCAGTAGATAATTAGACTTTTTTTCATTGATCTTACAATATAGCCCATCTAAAGAAAGCACAGCACAAGAATAAGTCCTTCATGGTTCCTTACCAATATACAAAAAGCAGAAGCATGGCTGTGCTTTTTTTTTTTCCTCCTATTTATAAAGGGTTTTTGCAGTTCTGACACTAGTTTTATTGCGGTTACATGCATCTCTTGACAATAAACCTAAGAAGAAACAACTTTTCCCAAACATATACTTAAAGCAATTACTGACTGAATATCCCTGCAGAAAGTTCTTTTATCTCACGAAAAGGGTAAGAGGTTAGATTAAAGTTGATGGCAGACTAAAACATATGATCGAAAATAAAACTTTCCACAGTTGTCTTCTGTCTGTCATACCATCTCTCTGCCTAAGCAAAAAGGTTAGAAAACAGTTAGAAATGCATTACTAACATGACAAAACCAAAAGTGACTCCTTACCATCTTTGTTAACAGAAGTAACTTTGGCTGGATAGAAGCGACAATCAGACCAGCAAGCCAATACCTGATCGTTTATATGAAATCCCTACAAGACAGTAGTTAAAAGTGTTTTCATCTGAGAATTACTGAAACATAAACTTCATTATAACATCAAAATGACTAGTTTTCCCGTATTTAAAATAAATCATAAAACTTATACAGCGAGCAACACAGCAACAGCGAAGCATTTTAATGGTCATAATTTATACAACTGCACATTAAATTGTTACATACTCAAATGTCCTCTGTTTTCTACTTACTGCACAACCTTCGTCCTCATGTAATCCTTCTTTTCTTAACTGTATTTTCTCTAAGGGACGCAAATAAGGACTGTCCCAACAAAACCATTCATCATATCTATGGTTCCAGCGTTTGAAATGGATAAGTACTTTTCCTTCTTCATAATCGATTTCTTCAATGTGAGCTGGATACCTGGGGTCAAAAGGTAGATTAAAATATTTCAATTGAGAATAAGGTAAGCTGTCTCAGATGCTTAACTACAGTACAAAACATTACACAAATGGAACCTTCTGCATGATAAAAAGCAAAATATCTGAAGATCTGCTTGATCAAGTGTGATGGGGAGCCAAGTAACTACACCTAACAACCTTTAGTTTCTGCAATCTTATTTGATGTATCAGTTGTACAAGCAATAAAGATGCTACAGAATTACTAAGAGCTCAGCACAGGATGAATCCCAAAACTGAACAGCAAAGGCAAACACTGGCTGCAGAACAGGAGACAACTAAGGAGTTCTTAGTCTGGGGTAGAAAAAATATAACTAGAGATCAAGAAGTCAGGGAAACCTTCCCTACACCTAGAAATGTTACATATTCACAAAACTAATAGCTTCAGCTCTCTCTCATCAAGAGTAACACCTGGAGGTCAATACACTCACTTCTCTCCGAGATATCCATCAACAGGCATCATGAATCATCTTCCCAGTGTAACAGCAAAAGCCTAGCAGGCACACTAAACCTAATTTAAGTTTTAGATTCTCTAAGTTAAATTTCATCTGCAAAGTCCTGGGACTTTCAAATAAAAATCTCTCAGTATATTAGAAGGACAAGAATCTGAGATGAGTCAAATTCAGTTGTTTCTAATCAGGAAGACCATATGAACTATGCATTTCTTTAATTGCATTGGTAATCTGTAACCTCAGTAAGTATTTCAGAATCACAGCATTTTCCACTATCCCAACTATTGTTTTTCTCTCCACAATAATAGCACCAGGAGAAAAATCTTCACTTGTTGGTGTTTTCAGTTATTTGTAGAAGAAAGGCAAGGCCCCACTGAATTCCTGAACAAAGGGCTGAAGAAAAAACCCAAATCCACAAGTATTCTTTACCTGATAAATCACAATTTAAAAGATAAAAAAAGTGGTAGAAAGAAATGGTATCTCGAAAGAATCAAGCCTAATGCTAAAAATAAATACCAGACATGTCAGAATTAAGAGTTAAATGCAACACCATCATTCTACAATCCTACAAAGAAGAAAAGCTACCTACAACTGAAATTCTCCAGCAGATCTGAGACACAACCAATTATGACTTGTTCAAAAAGAGCTACAAATAGGCCATGCTAGAGACTTACACTGCAACCACAGACTAAGGCCTTACCTAACACTCAATGCCACACGCCTCAAGCTAGTTCATCCCAACACATTCTCAAAGCACACACAGCAAAGGCTGTGGAAGAGAGGAAGACAAACGGGAGATACTTATGGCAGAGACATCTGGTTACCAGCTTCCTAGGAAGGAAGTAACTTCCTTTGTGTGACAGTCAACATATTTCAAGTTTAGGTACAGAGCCTTTCCACATGTAACAACATAGTTCTATTCAACGTAGTTTCTTCTTTGGTATCTCAGCAACTGGCTATCCCTAAGTACAGGTGATGACAAAAATCAGTATCCAGTTCCCTACAGAGCACAGAAAAAACAGGGGTAGGAATTCCCAGGTCCTCTCAACAAGAGACTAGCCAGAAGGACACTTCTGCCATCAGGACTGCAATGGGCCTAGGGCTTGTCCAGATTCTCACTGATCAGGAAGAAAGCTGACAGAATGACAGAGTACTGACTCAACATTAAACTAAAAATCCAGTCCATGCAGATAACCACCTCTGGTACACATACTCAATCCACTTTCTCCCACTGGGGAGACCAGCCCAAGGGACAAGAGCCAACTCAGTGATGCAAGACTGTTCCCTGTTTCATACCCAGTAAAAGCAGGAACCTTCTCCACCAGAACCATCATCCCAGAACCATGCACCAGTAGCATCTGCACCTATCCCACCTCACCTTCTAAAGGCTCACTGATGGTGAGAGATGCTGATTTATCATCAAGAAAAACATACCTGACAATGAGACCAAATTTCTGCCTGGTTGAGAGCCAGTGTGGGTGAACTGGAGCCCTCAGCCAGCTCCTGGATAACATGATGCAAAATCTGAACAAATCTCTTTCTGAAGCAACCAACATCAGCAAATATATATTCAGTGCTCTTAACTGTAACAATAAACCTACTGGAAGCTGTGCTACATCTACCCACAAACTCTGACAGCCCCCTCCCTGATACCACCTTCCTTTCAGATACAAAACACAGCACCGGCCATTTCAAAACAAAGAAGAAAGGTTCATAGGTTCTCAACAGTTCAGAGTAGCACACATTGACAGTGGAAGCTTCCTTCCTCCGACATTTGTACCTGTTGTGGTTTAAACCCAACTGGCAACTAAGCGTCACAAAGCCAATCGCTCACTCCTCTCCCCACCCCCAGTGGGATGGGGAGGAGAATTGAAAAGGAAAACAAAAGTAGAACTCATGGGTTGAGATAAGAACAGTTTAATAATTGAAATAAAATAATAATGATGATGAAAAGAAAAATAATAAAGAGTGAAATAAAACCCAAGACAGACAAATGACACACAGTGCACCTGCCCACCACCCACTGACCAATGCTCAGCCAGTCCCTGAGCAGCAATCCACTCCTCCTGGCCAGCCCCCCCTCCCCAGTTTATATACTGGACATAATGTCATATTGTATGGAATATCCCTTTGGCCAGTTTGGGTCAGCTGTCCTGGCTGTGTCCCCTCCCAACTTCTCATGCCCTTCCTTGCTGGCAGGACATGCATGAGAAGCTGAAAAATCCTTGACTTAGTATAAACACTACTTAGCAACAACTAAAACCATCTGTGTGTTATCAAGACTATTCTCATACTAAATTCAAAATGCAACACTATACCAGCTACTAGGAAGCAAATTAACTCTATCCCAGCTGAAACCAGGACAGTACCCTAGCCTTCAACGCACTGAGCAACCATGCCACATCAGGAGGCACAAGTCCTCACAGATCTATACGTAAGAGGAGTAATACAGCATATCCATACACATGCACCAAAAAGCCTATGAACATGCCAAAAGGTAGAGGTAACTTAAAAGAAATTCAGACTTGATTATCAAGAAAAAATACTATGGGAGGATATACAAAGTGAAAGTCCAACAGCTGAAGCCTGGGTAAGGCCTGAGAAAGAATACAAACACCAGTGTTCAAGGATGATCCAACACATCCTCCCCCAAACCACAGAGGAAGCATTTAACCGACTCCATGGGTTTTCAAGACAGCTAACTGATCCTGGGTAAGAAATCCCCAACTGGTACTGATTTATCTAACACACTGTGAAAAACAAGCTGAAATCAGACACAACTTCTTGCAACACCTTGGGAGGCCAAAACAAGTTTTCCAGCTCAATTCAAAAGGAATAATGACCTCGTGCCTTTCAAGGCCACAACACACTGTCTAAACAGTAAGGGAAAACCTCCAGGATGCCCAGACTGCTGGCATTAGTTTTGATATGAACCCAAGTAACAGTCAAAAGCTCAAACAGCAAAACTCTCAGACAGGGGTTAGCAATGACTGGCAACTTCAGACTACTGCAGTCAGAGCACAGCTAACAATATGAAAATGGGTTTCTTGTAGACACAAGTGTAAAACCATCCTCTTCTGGGAAGAGGTAAATATATGGAAATTCAGAATCAGAGTGCTGACTGAAGGAGTTCCTATTTCTCAGTCCTGGACTAGTTTGTGTCCCTTCTCCTTTCCTAGATACCAAAATGGAATTGCTGTAAACCCCCTCTCTCTTGGAGATAGGAAGGGACAAACGTACTGCAGTCAAAGCAATGCTGAAAGGAAGCATCTAGGAGAACCAGTACTATGTAGGACAACCGCTATGAGGTTTCATCTTTTCAGTACTGAGACAAAGTCCTGACAGCACGAGCAATTAAGCTCATGGAACTGACAATCTAAACCTTAACAGGGTAGCACAATACTGTAACGATACTTGTTTTCAATACTCAAGAGCCTCAACCAGAATCAAAAGTCTCTTCATACCCATTTTACTCACACAACAGATGGAAGAACTTGAAGAGGTGTCATTATAATAATGAGACAAGAGGTGTCATCATTTGCCCACTACAGGCGTCCAGTGCAGAGTCATATGACCTCTTCCCAGTAAGAGATGATGTCTGCAGCTAGCCAGCACTGCACAGTTTAAAAGCTCCAATACAGAAAGTTTCAAGACCTCAATTCAGCTGGGACAGTGTGTGCATCTATGTCACTACAGCTAGCCTCTCTGGGATCTCTCCATTTAGGACTGCACTACTGGAGCAGTCCCACTCCATCCCCTCAACTCCAGCACCATGTAGCAAGAGACCTTTCAGTATGCACAGAGGCACTGCCTGATGGCCAGAGCTCTCCCCCTTTACTGCTCTGAGGTCCACAGACACTGTCACAAGCCTTTCATGACAGCTCTGACACACAACCAAGCCCTAAGAACTAAGTCAAGCACCAAAAGTACTCACTGTACTCCCCGGAGTTTGAGTCTAGGAGGTGACAGACAACTGCACCAGGAATTGAAGTGCACTTCCAATACATGTCCAGATACAACAAAGCAACCTTCGGTAAGAGCTCTAAAGAAGCAAAACTCACTTTGTACTTTGGCAAGAAGCAGACTCTGCACTGACTACTCTGCTGGCAGAATTTTTTTTTCCTCTTCAATAGGATTGGCATCACATCCCAACAGCCTGAAAGTCCTGAAGTAGCATTTCAGCGCACACGCCATTGCCATGAAAGGCAGGTAAATGGGGCTCCGAGATTAAATACCTTCCAAAGCACTACTGCCATTTGAGAAGCAATGCAGGCCCATGAATTGACTGGTGTGTTTTGTACTGAGCACAGAAATCAAAGCCAGCCCTCTGATCAAACAAGAGACTTCTGCCTGTGTTTAAGTGCCAACACAGCAACAAAAGTACATACAAGAAAAGCTTGGACCTCTGAAGGTCTAGTACTGGGAAAAGCAAGTATCAGCAAATGGAAAGTTTTACATACACATAAAAGGACTGCACTGTAACCACACCATGGAGTGGTCCTGTTCACACAGCAGCAGGTGAAAGTAGCAGGGGAAAAGAGAAGTTGGCTGTCCTCCACAAATCCACACCCACAGAGGTGTATAAGCCTTACTAAGAGAAAATAAGCCCCCAGCTCTCACAAATTTTGGTTCAAACGCTGAAAACAGAAATAACACAGATCACCAGTCAAGGTAACATGGACTTTCTGAACCAGGTTTCAAAAGCTTAGTAAGCAAAAGAAAACTTTCAGAACTGGAGAGTTAATAACAACGGTGTGAGATCAAAGAGTTGCAAAACACTGTGCACAGGACAGGTCATTTAAGAACAAGTGTTTTTAAAAACCAAACAACATGGCTTGGATTTGGACATGCAGCATATCCAAAATTCAAATTTAAGCCAAGAGATATGTGGCAAGTATAGCAGGTGTTGAATTCCACCCCCCAAAGTTTTCCCATGTAAGAGCTATGTGCACCCATACTTTGAGATACTGTTGTTGTCCAAACGTGTCAGAAGAGTAAGTCATGCCTTGCTCAAACTCGATCTATGCTGAACTGCATCTTTAATAAGCCTACATTACAGACATGTAGGCATGACTTTTGTTGTATAAACAAAGCTCAAGAATACAAAAAAGATGCATGCAGATGCAGATCAAAGCCCTACCTATGCAACTCTTGGTTACACAGGAAAGCCAACATAACATGCAAGTATGATTTAACGTTCGTACTTCATGTTCTTTCCGTAAAGAGCTATGTTTACTCATTTTCACAATTCCAATCCCCTTGTACCTGAAAAGCAGAGAAATACTCTGCATGCAACCAAGATGTTTTGGTACAAGTCCCCTGTGTCTAAGGCAGTGCTCCATCCTTCTGGGACGTCCAGATGGTTTTCCACACTGACTTCCGCACACTTAACCTGCTGGCAGGTTTCAGAGCCTAAGGTACAATCATGTCTAACCCACATAGACTCTTAGATAAAAGTCAACTATAGCTGATTTCAGGAGAGAAAAAAAATATCTTAAGGAGCTAAAAAACCCAAATTAATTCCTGTATTTAAGAAGTCTTTGACTTTTTGTTGTACGACTCATCCACTGAGCATTATTAAATGCTAATTTTTGAGCTGACTTCCTAAAATGAACAGAGTTAGAAGGCTCAAAGTTAACCCAAGTAACTTCTAGCCCCTTTTTCCCCTTCCTACTGCAGTGGATAGTCAAGAATAGTGTTCTTCCTCACAACTGAAGTCTGCAAGCCAGGCTCCAGAGCAAACTTCTTGGTGTGGAATATGTTTCTCCACCCAGTTCTTTAATGCTAAAGCTGACCACCCTCAAATGAGCACAGGCCATAACAATTTCAATCAGACTTTAAAGCCTATGAATTCACAACAGCAGTGAGAAAGGAAGTAGTGAGGAACTACCTTGGGTATTCTGTACTGCAAAGGATTTATCCCTCCATAATTCCTGCTCTGCAATCTATGTATAGCACAGAACTTAAAGTGTGAATTCAGGAGTACCAAAGTCTGAAGTGCCACTAGATTTAGGAGTAGTCCTATTTCCCAGACACAGATAGCACCAGTACACTTCTTTTTAAGGGCCAGCACAACACATCAGCATCTATCGCCCATTTCAACCACTGGTATATAAATTTATAAATTAACTTCTTTCCTACAAACCAATGACCAGGACACTAAATATTGTACCAATACAAAATGTTTAAGATATTAAAGACTTAGAGTTAAGATAATATGAATGGTTTTAAAAAAATACCAGTTTTTTAATCTGTCACGGGCTTCCAACTGGGCTCCCACCTCAAAGTTGATCCCTCTTCTATTCGGAGGATGTTTTGTCATTTTGTAATATCAACACTGCTGATTTTATTCCCCTGAAAAATGCAATTAAATATCAATCACTAATCAAGACATACACAAAATAAGCTTATGCACCATAATCCCCAAAAGCTAAATGTTAAGGGACCTCTGTATTTTTGGTTTGCAGAAAGTAATGGGGACAATTATCTCTTAAACAAGGCTTCTCAAGTGACAGTGTGCAGAATCATTCCAAAAATGTGTTCAAAATGGTAGCTACTGGACCATGAAAGATTGAAGCTCAACCTTTGTCCATCGGTCCAAGTTCCAGGTCAATTAAGAACTCTGCAACCCAATTTATTCACAACTGAGATAGAAGTTTCATAATATTCTCTCCCCCCTCCCGGTTTTGATGAAACAAGGAATCCAGTAAACAGGAAGTCAGCAAAAACAAACACAATAACAATCTTTCAATAGCTACCATGTGAAACACTCAAGAACACTATGTCACCTCATCACTACAAATGCAGTAGAGTTCAAAGATGTTAGAAATATGTCGTTTCTTTAACCAATTTTAGAAGACTGTCTATACTGCTTTGCATATTTGCATTGCTTTGTTCCCACTTCACCATTTTAACCAAAAAATAAAAATAGTCTTCATTAAGACATGTTTCCAACAGATAATACAAAGGTTTTAGAAATCTTGCCAAAGTAGTTTCTCTAAAGGTACGTTTCGTGGAAAGCCTGATCAGGAGCTATTTTTCCCAAATTTTTGTCAGCCATTTCCCACAAGATTCAAATTATGATTCACTCCTGTGAGTCTTCAAGCTCACAAGATCAAAAGATACGAGTAACTTTTATTCAAGACTGTCTTCCTTAAAGTAAGGCTGTATCTTATTCAATTCAAGATCTATAAAACTGATGCAAGTGAAATTAAAAAACCTTCTAGTCTTACACTACAAGAATAAGGAGATATGCACTGGCAAGAGAAATAAACAGCAGCATTTTGGCTCACACAATGCATAAACAGCAATGATATCAACTGAGCTGCATCTCAAAGTATTAATGTTATTTTATGAAGAACTACTCTAAGTTCAAGTGTAGTTCAGAAATCAAAGATCTTTAGAGAAGTCATAAAGCTTCTACTGCAGGGAAAAGCTACTCCATCAACACACTTTTTAAACCAGGCCACTTGCAAAGGGCTGGCCATGGAGGCACTCCCACCACCTCAAGTATCATAAGCACATTGCAAAGAAACTTCTCTACCAGAAGATGATCTGCTGTCTTCCTCTAAAGCACTGCTTTTAGACATCTTCACTACTGTTAAAGCAGCCTGCAATGATACAGGAAAAAAAATGCTATTGTCTGTAAGCTCAATTCACAACACAGTGGTTCACACCAAAAGAAAAAATATTTTAGCCACCTAGGAACTGAGAAATATTGCAAGTTCCTTTTCTAGAGTTTCTGATAACAAACTGAGTTCACCCAGCATGGATCTTAATTGGTCCAGGAATGTCTTCTAATATGGCCAGAGGTTGGGGCAGGGGACGATTTACCTACCACCTCCATGACTTTTAATAGGGAAAGGAGAAGGGGAAGAAATTTAAGGAAAAGTTCGGATGGTTGAGGTTTTACATTCTGATTAAAAATAAACAGTAAGAATTAAAAGAAAAAATAATCTGGAAATCCAAGCAGCAAGTGCAAAGCTAC
Source organism: Strix aluco (assembly GCF_031877795.1). Lineage (NCBI taxonomy): Eukaryota > Metazoa > Chordata > Aves > Strigiformes > Strigidae > Strix > Strix aluco. The sequence goes on from NC_133947.1 coordinate 17,269,943, forward strand.
ATTTCTTTTTTAAACAGTTTATCCACCCACACCTCAAACATCCACTATTTTCTCTGCAGATTTACATCATTAAAATACTACTTTCTCATACTAGCAATAGAATTTCATGCCTCCAACTATGGAACAGACACACATTTTGCCTAACACTTGTAGGAGAAATTACAGCTCCAAGATGTCCTAGTAAATTTACTTCTCTTTTTTGTGTTGGGTCTGTGTGTGTGGCAGGGGTTTCTGGCAGCAGGGGAGGGGCTACAGCAGTGGCCCCCTGTGAGAAGCTTCCTGAAGGTTCCCTGCCCCAGCTCCAAGTCAGACCTGCCTCTGGCCAAGGCCAAACCAAATATCAATGGTGGCTGCACCTCTGCAATAACATATTTAGGAAGGGGAACCTGGGAGGAGGAGTTGCGAGAAGGACACCTACTCGAACACCAAGGTCAGTAGAAAGGAGGAGGAAAGGGGGCAGGTTTGCCAGTGCAGAGACTCCCCTGCAGCCCGTGGTGAGAGGCAGGCTGTGCCCCTGTGGCCCATGGAGGTCACCAGTGGAGCAGAGGCCAACTTGCAGCCCGTGGAGGACCCCATGCCAGAGCAGGCGGCTGCGCCCAAAGAAGGCCGGGACTCTGTGGGAAGATGGCCTTGCTGCTGTCGTTTGGCGCTGGGAGGACTGCAACATGTGGGATGGACCCACACCAGAGCAACTCAGCAAGAGTTTGCAGACCACAGGAAGGACTCACGTTGGAGAAAGTTCATGGAGTTCTGTCTCCCATGAGAGGGACACTACGCTGGAGCAGGGGAAGTGTGATAAGCACTCCCCCTGAGGAGGGAGGAGCACCGGGACTGAACCTGCCCTCGCATTCTCTGTCCCCTGTGCTACTGGGTGAGGAGGTAGAGAAATCGGGAGCAAAGCTGAGCCCAGGAAGAAGGGAGAGGTTGGGGGAACGTTTTTTTAAGATGTGGTAATGCTTTGCACTGTCCTACTCTGTTAAATGTTGTTGTTGTTAGTGTTTGAATTAAACTGATGTTCTTTTTCTTCCCCTAAGCAGTCTGTCTTTTGCTCATGACCATAACGGGTGAGTCATCCCTCTCTGTCCTTACCTCAATTCCAGAGCCTTTGCTTTATTTTCTCCTTCCCATTCCTGAGGAGGAAGCAGTGAGCAAGCGGCTGCATGGTGCTCAGTTACCCTCTGGGCTCAAACCACGACACTTTTCACTAAGTAGGGACACGCAAAGACAACGTACTCCTAAAAGTACTGGAAGTACATTACTGAAGCTCTGTGCAGTGGTCTCCTTCAGTAACAGCTGCAATCCTGAAGAATGAGAGTCATTTCGGCTCACCTACACAAGGCTGAAGAGGAACAACACATCTCCTGACTTCAGTAACAGTATCTCATGCAATAGGGCTTCTATAAATAAAGATCAATTTTGTTGAGGAAGGTCTTACTGTAGTTTCAGTCAAATATTAAAAAAAATAAACTATGAGTATCACAACTAAAGGGAAGCCTGAAAAAACAACAGGAGCCATTTAACCATGTTTACAGAGACTGTGGATTCTGTGAAAAATCTGAACTCCGTCCACTTTACAGCCAGAGTCAGCTAGACACCAGCAGACACGCACTGCACTTCACTAACTCGGCCAAGCTTGTTAGAAGGCAGCTGCTCAGAAAGTTGAAAGAGGAGAAACTGTATGGGCAAAAATCTCATACCACTGTCCCCTCCCTCAACACCTGCCTTCCTCTCCCCTTCCAGATTATGAAACCTGGGCTGCTTTGAGTTGGTTCTCTCTTACACCCTGCGACTGGATTGAACTTGATCCAGCAGTCCCTACGCTCAGCATGCCTCACAAAGCAGGCTGTCTTTTACATTTGCAGCTAATTCCAGAATCAACTTCCTCAAGCAGATACATACTTGGTAGAAGGTTACATGAGATAAATTACTCAGTAGAGGATCTTAGCTGAAACAGAGCCTTAGAGCAAGACTGAAACCATACCATACGACCTTCACTGGAAGCCATCACAAACTCCACAAACAAGGCCAACAGGCAACACTAAAGCCCATCAACACTTCACCAGCATGACCTTGACCACATGGAGAACTTAGTTTCTCAGAAAACACTGAGCACAGGGGCTTGCCTCTGCTTTGAGATTTTATGTTTCAGCATCTGTCCTTTCCTGCAAGGATTACTTAAAAACCTTGAACTACATCAAAACAAGACTGTTAACAAACAACTCCAGACTAGCCAGACACAGTCAGAGCTACGAATTGGAAATAAGAACACTTCACCAGAACACATCTCCTAAAATTTTCTTCAGCAGAAAATGAATTTGTACTAACTTGGTAACTAAACCAAGACACAAGCAGGCTTTTCACTTTGGTAACTCTGAGAATCCATTTTTCTCAAGCGCACAAGACCACGTTTAAAACAAGGAGTAGTTACTAGGCCTACCCCCAAAGCTGTAAGGCTTTTGTCCAAAACTTCTTGTTTTACTATGAGGATTAGACATGTTTCAGGAACACATACTGCAGGATTTAGACATCACTACTTCCAACAGAAAGTATTTCTAAATCTACATCACTGAAAGTACACATTTCTGCTGTTTAAATGGGAGAGCCTCTTCTTCCCCTGAGAAGTCACCATGAAGTAACTTAGCTTTTAAAGACTACTCAACTAATCAAATACTTACAGGTACCAGTCAGGAAGGCACTTTGTATCAGGGCAATGCAGAGAAAAATACACTTACATTAATACTGATCACTTCAGGGATCATGATTTTTCTGCTCTGCTAACAGTGCAGGTCCTGTATACTCGCACATGTAGCCATTCTTATTCTCTTCAGTTTTAAGCTCTGTCAGTTCTGAGCCCCAAACCTGGAACATCACTAAGTTCCAACAGAAGAGGTTCCTCTGCAAACTGCAGAAATCTTTCATATTACCATACAGATCAAAACCAAGCAGTTATGGAAAACTTTCTCTTTCACTAATAACAGCCTCTATTGTTTTCTCTCTGGAAACTGCAGAATCACTGCAGCCTTTTTCAAAGCCTTACCTACCTTTGCAAACACTTTTCCAAACCACTAGTAAGTATGATTAAACCATTCCTTAAGTACTATCACATCAAAACCTCTGCCTTTAAATCAGTCACACTACCAAACTTAGTGCTGTCTCAATTCAGTACTTCGTAAGCAGCTCAGAAGAAAGGCAATTCACTCCCACAATTCAACCTCTTATCTCCTTCATTCAGTGTATCTGTCACAAACCCAGGGATTCCCCACCCCCATCAGAGCACAATAGAGAAAAAAAGAGAAACTCGATGAAAAACCATAGATCTCTGCCTTGATAAAGGAGCACAGCAAACTGACAGTTTGCATAAATACAAATTTTCAATGTAAAGTACTGTTTTATTCTGGTTTTATTCTGGATGGTAGGCTTGCCGTCCGATTCCTACGAGTCATTCCACATCACTGGTGATTCAGCAGGACTACAGGGTGGGACAGGTGGGGAGTTAATAAAAAGCACTGGCAAAACCAGGGAGTAAAAGCAACTAGCAAGAGACTGTCCTGTGTTCAGTGGACATGCAGCACAGGTGTAACTGAACTGGGACACTGAAGGCAGCCCCAAGATTTGACTTGCAGTTCCTATACAAGCAACAAGACACAAACTTGTTTTGTTTCCTCTGTGTATAGCAGTATAAACAGTTTCTATGCCAAAACAGGTTTATAGTTGATTCCACAAAGCCTAAGCTCACTCTGCCATTCACCCCAGCACCACAGCGTTCCAAAACTGCTAAGTGTATCTATGTGCCCATTTTGAAGTCCAAGCACATTTTGCACATAAGGTTTTTACTGCTCTGCAGTAGTTAGCTTTGACCTTTTACTGATACCATCTGCATACATGATACCAAGCCTTGCACCTTCATCAGTGGTAAAACAATGAAAGCCTCACCCAGCTCACCCCCTACAATATGCACGCCCCCATCAGGAATGGTCAATCCAGAGAAGTCCATGGTCCCCACCACAATCAGAAGACCTTGCAAGTGGATGACCACAGCCATGCTGTGCTGAAACCACACACCTGCAGATGAGAAAAGGTAATGGCTGTATCAGACTGCAAAACAGTATTTACAGACACCATTTATATTATACAATCCTAATGGCATCTTATGAGGACTAAGTACAACTATCACAAACATTTAAACACCACTTTTAAAAATTGTTTTGGTGCTGACTTGGGCAGCTGATTACAACAGACTTTTACTGCCTGCAGAAAAAAAATTCTGCCTCAGCAGCATTGCTACCATGAAGTATGTCTCACTGTATTTTACCCTACATATAAAGTAAATGAAATAAAACCCCACACCTATTAAAGTATTAACCCAGAAATGGTTGTGTACTAGCTATTTATCTCAGGATCCCTACACTCCTGCCCTATGTTTTGTTTATACATACCACTTCATAGCAAGATGAGTAAGTTTTAGAACATAACCGTAAGTTTCAGAAGATGTCCTTAGCACTGGTATTTCAAAACACAATGACTCAGATCTTCAGTCTAGTTTTTTTAATGCAACAGGAGCAGAAACAGGAAAGATTTGAACTGGACATGAAGACCATTAGACACTGCAACAATTCCAAGGAATACTGCATCACATACCTTTTGCTAGCCAAAAGACACATTTCAAACAAGACACTGGACTACATGCAGTTCTTATTTGCATGTAGGATCCTCAACTAGATCTTAAGCAGCACTGACTTCTTCCTTCAAAAGTTTCCCAGATTCAATCAACAACTACACAGGCCAACTGATTGAGCACCACAACACTGAAATTGGATCCTGAACTGATACTTATGATTTCCACAAGGATACTGTACAGCTAATTCCTCAACACTGAAACATCCCCTCAAAGCATAAGACTCCGTATTTTATTTCAGACTCCCATTTTTCCTCTAGTTAATACAAGTAGACTAACAAAACTGACACCAGTAAAAATCTGTATTTGCTCTCCTCTTCAGGTGGAAACCAAGACCTACTCAAAGTACCCAGTGACAAAAGTGTAAAGGTGTCAGTAAACGTAAGTTACTCTCCCCAGATCAAGATCCTCACACTCTCCCTAAGATTACAGGACACAAGAGAATGTCATTTTCATCCTCATCCCATGTAACAGTGTTGTCAATTCAAGTTGGTGGTGAGACTGGGACAGACCAACATGGGAGCAGTAGTTATAAACATGGGCAGTTCAACAGAACAGAAAAAATTTTTTCTATAATAAACCCTATTTGAATTACCAAGTGCAATTAAAGAAATAAATACTCATTACTGAAAAGAATTCTTTACAATCATTTGATCATCTCTCATTTACCTGTTCTGGTTTCCCCTCTTTTTTTCCTGAGACACACTAAAGGTGAAAGACACTCTTATGACACTGAACAAGCAAAAAGATTTGGGAAAAGGATTTAAGCCACATGAAATAAAGCAGGTTTTTCCTAAATAACATTCAAAAAAATCTACTTCAATGAAACTGCCATTTTTTCCTTCAACTGAAAATGTACAGTCTTTAAGAATATAAGGATTTAATTTAGAGAAATATTATACACAGTGCTTCTGTAAGAATTAAGAAAACCCCAAGTTTTAAAGCAAAACTTCAAAAGCTTAAAAAAAGCTACAATTAACAAAACCAAGGATCCGTACTTATACTCACCAAGAAGAAACTCGTTGCTTATATGGCTGCAAACATTCCAAACACTGCTGTATAACTATAGGAAAGGAAAAACATAAGTCATGTGAATTCTGAGACTAAAAGTAGTTTAGGGTTCAAAAACATATTTCCTCTACAGCCAACAATATCCAGATCATACAACAGCACCTCTAGAACATCAATTTAATCTGAGAATATTTCCATACAGAGGGTCAGCAGGCTACTAAATAGAGAGAAACTTAGAGATCCTGACAGACACGCTGACACTCCCTCTGCATATCTACATCAAATTTCTCCATAGTTTATTTATCCTTTGCCAAACAGAAGCCACTAGTAACTTTATCATTACTCCTACTTTGGTGTACCAGGTATTTCAGAACAAACCCATTAACTAGACAAGTGGACAGTGTAACTATCAAACCTTGTATATGCAAGTAACTCCAAATTCAAGGTACTGCCTGCAGACATTTAAAGAATGTATCACTGACATGTTAAATCCACCATATGGACCAAGTTGCACTTACAGGAAATTACAGCCTACAGTCAATTTTATCTTGTACATTAAGAATGTATGATTTTAGGTGAAATGACAGGCTGAAGATCCAGCACAGATTATCATGAGTTCACCATCTCTTCCAATGGATTGCTAAATAGGAAAAAAGTTCCTACTGTTGAGTGTCCCCACCCCCCTTTATCTCATTTTCCTTTTTTTTTTTTTTTTTTGCTTTCCCTTTCTCAGTTATTCCAAGCTGCAGAAATTCTTAACTGCTCTCCCCACTTTTCTATCTAACCGCTATCTGGCAGATAAGACTTTGAAGCAAATTTATCTGAAGATACTTAAATGCAACCAATCTGCCCCAAATCTAACACCCTCCTTTCCTCCCAGGAGTTTAATGAGAACTACTAGTGAGAAACCCCCACACATATCACCGCATCAATTATACTCCTATCACCCAAACAGTCTTTAACTCTGAAGACAGTAGCTAAAAAAGAGAAGGCTTCATTTCTGAAATATCAAGCACAAAAAGCAACCCATAAACAAAACTGCCAAACCTGAGTCAAAGGGTCAAAATGCCTGAGTGTTCTAGATTTGGAAGTACATCAAAATTCTTTTGCAAAACAATTACAGCAGACTGAGATTCACACAACTGAAGTCATCAGTTCTGATGCAACTAATATACAATTCCTACTCATACTGGTGGATTTCTGCTGCAATACCATGGTGGTTAACAAAATTTAGTAAGTCATCTTCCAGTACAGGTTATTTTAAAAAACCAACCAAAAGCCTAGGTCAGATACAAGCCTTCAGCAAGCTCAAATTACAGATATACTCTTATTTAACAAGCATGGCTTTTCAAGATGTATCATGATTAAGACTGGTGCTTTTGGAATATTTAAAAATATCCAGAGACAGAAAAAACCCTTCCTGCATTTAGAAATAATTCTAACTACCACAAAAGCAGCAGCCTAACAAATCAGAGAAAGAACTTGTAAGAAACACTTCTTCCATTGTAAAAGCTTCTAGCAACTTAAGACTCTAAACATTTCTAAGGTTTTAGATCTTCTTAGTTAAGAAATAATAAATGTAGCATGAAGGATATTTTAAGGTGCAAATGAATATCTCAGCAAGAATTCTTTCAAGGATAATAAGAATTCAAATGTTTAACAACTAAAAAGACCTGCAGACAGCTCAAGCAAGCTGCATTGTTTCTTATGAAAGCACAGTCTCCAAATCACAAGCATTCACCACATCAACCCATGTATGTCTAGCCATGTGAACAAACATGAGCCAAAATGACCAAACACAGTCCTCTCCTGTCCACAAAGACATCCTCAGTTGGATAAACATTCATCACATGACAGAGGGATACATTTTGGTCATACGAGAAATAAACCAAAGGAGTTTCTTGAGAACAGTTTCTTCATCCACAAATCCAATTCATGTCAACACATGCAAGGCTTCTCCAGACTGCAGGAGGAGTAGCAGAAACAAGCTACAGCCATTGGAATTGTTCCGAGAAGCCTAATTTAGCCCGCAGATTGGGCACCCCAATGCAATCTCTCCTGTTTTTCTACCTGAATTGAAGCTGTATGAAACCACTTCACAATGCTGAATGCACCGAGTGAAACGGTCCTCAAAAACCTGCCCAGTGGGTACCTATGGGTTCACGGTGCCTTTGTCAAATAAAAACAAAACAGGGAAAAGGAAAAAAGTGGACTGATTCTCATTGCCATTCTATACTTCCCCAGAAGCAAAAATCCCCCAAATCCCACAGAACTCCTTCGACAAACTTACTGACAGCGGGACTATATTTAAACATTTGGTTTAGGATGGTCTTCCAGCAGCCTACGGTTGAACATACTAAACCACCCTGGACAAGGTATTAACTGTCAGAGAGTGGCCTTGCACAACAGGTGAGGAAAGGGACAACACGTGGGCTCAAAAACTCATGACAATTTCATGATTTTGCAAAGACAACATGTTTCTTCTTAAAACAACATACCTTTAAGAAATGGGTAAGGTCCAAGAACATGACTTCCACTTGCCTACACATTGCCTGCTTGGCTACATCACCTAGATTGCAGAGTCTTAACGCCATTTTGCACTTGACGCCAATGTTTTAAAGTCAGTACAACACTGAAGTATTAAGTGGATCTGAAATATTAACACCTACATTCCTGCTGAAAGCAATACCTTGGTATTCTAGCAAAGACCACATCTGAGATAGAAATTTAATACTTAAGGCTATGTGTTGGTCATTAAGCTGACCAATTAATTGCTCAGTTTTGACCATACACCCTGCCCCCGGCTTTGAGGTTGCTCTGGGTGTTCCAGCAGCACACTGTACACTTACAGCAGATTGTTGAGCCTAAGGTTTTTCTTACCAGTGAGCATCAACACATATTTTAGCTATCAGAGAAAAATATTATGACCAAAAATAGAAGGAGCCAGTAGGAAAACACAAAGTGATCTGGTAACAGTACCTGCAGCAGTAACTGGACTTGAACTTCTGACTTTTAGAAGTCTACCTGTAAAAACGTCCGTAAAAACAAAAATTGAGAAACATTTTCCACAGATAATTTATAGCACCTGCAGTATTGTTCACTAAAATGATTTTCCCACAGGGCACGGTTTCCAGCCAGTCAGCAGTGTTCTGACACTTAGACATCACATTCTCAGTTTCACAATTCAACTCCTTCCTGACTGGACAGGACCAAATCTACCCTACTTGCTGATAAAGAGGAGAGTATTTTCATGACAGTCAAATAAAGGTAAATCTTGCAAGTTACACTGCCATGAGCTTTGATGAAAAACTACGTCTTCATTTAAGATAAGGCATTAAGCAGACAAATCATCTGTGCATGTGCCACACTGCAAGAAAGATGTGACTCCCCCATGTTATTACAAGAAGGAAGGAAAGGGGTGCACTGCTGCTTGTAGACCTGTCCTCCAGCTCAGAGATGAAAGGAGAGCAGGAAAAACAAAGACAAACAAAGAAGTATCAGCACATCTTTTTGCAAGACTGATGACAGCAATACTGGGAAGACAGAGCTGCAATCTAGGCAAAGGGCTAATATAAAAACAGGAGATCACACAACAAAAAAGCAGTTAGCAACTTGCATTATACTGAAGAAGCAGTAAGTGGTATACTTGCAACCTCTGCTAAGCTAACAGAAGCCTTTAGGCTTTAAGCCCTCACTTTTAAGACTAACTAAAAACCCTAACATCAAACCCTATCAATGACACTGTCTTTGTGTCACTGATGCACAGGCTAAGGATGCTCAGGTCTATATCTGGAGCACTAGAGGTCTTCAGGATAGTTTCCCGAACAAGACGATATTCTCAATTTCCTTGGGAAAAAAGTGATGAGTATAAGCAGCAGAAGAAGCAGCCCATTTTGAGACTAGTATTTTAACATCAGCAACAAAATCAGGTGCCAACTTCACACTGAAAATATACCCTACCCCACACTAAGCAGTAGTGCTTCCCCTCTTTCTTTTAATACAGGCTATCTAGCTAAAGACACAGATGGAGACAGTTATATATTTTTAAGCAATTTCAGGAACCTACCTGAAACGGAGCTCTTAAAAAAATAAGGCAGACTGCAGCTGGCTATACTGAAACAAGGCCAGCTGAAAGTTCTCAAGTCCAGCAAAACCACACAAAAGCATGTCAACAAACTAACAAGCCTCAAAAAGAAGCAATTATATTCCAACATGCATTATTTTCTGCCACACACATCTGCAGTCAGTCAGCACAGACACATTAAACATCCACATACATGGACTTAAGTCTGGTGCTTCTATCCACAGAAAAACTGAAAAGCCACCAGTTCCAAAAGGCTTTTTGAAATATATAGTCCATGTAGCTATTGGCATTTTGACAGCAAAGATAAACCAAGAGCTCCAAGTCATTATTTCTTACCTGAAAAAAGTCTTTTCCTACAGGAAGCACAAGTAGTCAAAATAAACCTGTAGGTAAGCAAGAAACAGAAGTATGAAAATGATACAGAATAAATTGAAGCAAAAGAGAAATGAGTAACTTGTTTAACTGTTGAATGAACAAGCACTTCACAAGACTTCTCAGTATGATGCACCATTAAATCCAAAGTATACGCAACTTTTCTTTCTTCTTAAATTTTAAGAAAAACCACTGCACCCACGCCATTAAGCAACCATCAAGAATGCAGTTTAAATACTGATGACAACCACTTGTAGGGCTGAACAGTAAATCCTCCCCCCCCCTCCGTGTACATTCTTTAGCTCAGCTCACAGCACTGTTGCACAAGTGCTCACATCTGCACAGGACAGTGCCATATGGGCAGAAAAGAGGAGACAAGTGGCAGGACAGCTTTCCTACAGCAGCAGTGTCAGCTCCTGTCAAGGTCTGACAAATTACAGCTACAGACAATACCTAGCTTCTAGAGACGCAGTTAAAATAAAATAGGCAGTTATGGAGAATTTGTCATCCCCTACAATTAAATTAGGAATTGCACCTTCCTCTCCTGACCAAAGGGGATAATTTAGGTCAATATCATTGCCTAGGTTATCCAGCAAGATAACCTTAGCAAGAGCAAAAGAAAGCGCTTCAGAGAACTTGTCCAATTAAAGGTAAGAATTAATGACATGCTTCCTGCATTTCAGTCAAGGCAGCACTGTTATGAGCAATTACTATTCCAGCCTCATTCCCAACGTGACCTTAATTAATTACTCTGGATTACAGGCAAGCAGATTTTACTCTCAGACTGCTCAAGTAAACATTTTATTTCCATTCAGGAGACAACAACGAACTTGTCAGCAAGAACGCAAACTGAACTCTTCCACAAACTGACTTCGGTCAGTTGAGTATTCATCTAAGCCACCTTCAACTCCAGAACTATTAAAAAAGTCACACAAAAATTAAATGAAGAATTACACTATGAGTGATCTTCATTGCAGGTCTTCTGACTTGGCTTTTTTTGGAAACTGGTCATGTGAAATTGTAGAAAGTTACATGAACCCAGGTCAAAAGCATTTGCTATAGAGATGCTCAGTTACAAGCTTCTATACAGACACCTACAAAAGGTTACTTGAAGTCATTAGTATCATTTTTAACATTTGGTTTTATTTTCTTACTGCATACAACACCAAATTCTGCACCCAGAAAGAAGACAGTTATTTTATTCAGCTTGGACTCAACATTCAAATATCCCTCCTGATCTACTTTCAAGCATTTAGGCTAGAAACAAGAGTCTGGGATCACAGAAACACCTCTGGTACCACAAAGATTTTCACTGTTTCTCAAAACTGTACTGACAACCTGCTCCAATTAACCAAGCCCTGCTATGGCTAGTGTGCACATCCATGCCAAGCCAACGAGTACAGTAACCCATTTTGGTGGCAATAAGCCATATTTGAACCTAGGCCTGTCAGGAAAAAGAATATGGTGCCTCCCAATTCTGTGCGTTAAACAGGTGTGACACACAGCAGCTTTCAGGTTGGTGTAAGGATCCACCGTTATTTCTGTTCCATAAAGACACGTCAAAGGGACAAAATGCAGCAGGATGGAGATGGGGTCAAGACTGCCCGGGACACAAAAAGGCCAGAAGCTTCCAGCTGACGGTACTGCCCACGGAAACCAACCCCGGCCGTGAGGAACACCATGCCGGGCAGGTACCTGCCCCACGCGAGGTTCCTCCCCGCTTCGTCCCCCGGGGGCCGGGCAAGGAGCAGCCGCCGGGCCCCGCCGAGCCTCCCCGGGACGAGCCCCGCCGGCACCGGCCCCAAGCCGCCTCCTCCCGCGCCGACAGGGCGACACCGCGCCGCCGCGCCCGCACCTCCCGCCGGCACCGCCGCTCCCCCGCAGCTCGGGGCCCGCCAGGAGCCGCTCCCGGCCGCCCGCCCAGCCCCGGCCGCCGCTGGCAGAGCCCCCGCGCTCCGGCCACGGCCCCGCCTCAGGCTCCGGCCCCGGCGCCGCCGCAAGGTCACTCGGCCGCCCCCGCCGGCCGAGCCCTCGGCGCCTGCGCTCGGCCCGCACATACTCACCTGCCCGCGCCGGCCGCGCAGCTCCGCGGGCCGCCGGGCACGGGCGGAGGCGCGGCCGGAGGGAGGGAGGGAGCGGGCGAGCGAGCGCCGGCCCGCGGCCTGGGGCCCCCGGCCTCAGCGCGCCAGGCCGCGGCGAGGCGGGAGCGGCCCCCACTCGGCGCCCCGGGCCCGCAGCGCAGGAGGCGCCGCCCGGCCCGGCCCGGCCCGGCCCGGCCCTTTGTGCGCGGGGACGCGTGCCAGCCCCGCCGCGCCCGGCCTCCCTCCCCTCGCCTCGGGCCAGCAGCGCGGGGCAGGGCAGGCAGCCCGGCCCACCCGGGCGCCGCCGCGCTCTTACCGAGGGATCTGTACGGGAAAAAGGGTTAGAACGGAGCCGAACCGCCGCGGGCCCCGCTCCGCGCCGAGCCCAGCGCCACCGACCGCGCAGCGACACAAAATGGCCGCCTCGATGCGGCGCCACCAGGGAGGGGGCGGGGGCGCGGCGAAGGGGCGGGGCCGTGTAGCCCCGCCCCCTGTCGGCCGGGCGCGCGGGGGGGGCGGGGCCCACCGTAGCGGGCGGGGCGCTCCCGGCACCCCCTGGAGCGGTCGCCGCGCCCCGCGCAGCCCGCCCGGCCCCTGCGGCCTCGCAGGGAAGGGCCCGCGCCCCTCCCGCGGCTGCAGCTTCTCCCGCCGGGCCCCACCGGCACCGCGGTGCCGCAGTGCAGCTCTCGGGGAGAGCAGCCCCGGGGCCGGAAGGGTCCTGCTGCCCAGAGCTGGGCCACAGGTCTGCAAAAAACCCGCCTGGAGCGCTCTGAGGGCAGGAGCGTGAGGCGATCCAGGGCGGCAGCGGGAAGTACAGGCCAAAACCAAGCAGGGTGACACTTCGGGACCTCCGTGAACCTGGGTGGCCAGGCCGGGGTGTCCCCCCGCACACAGCCCTCGGACCATCTCAGCAGCCGTCTGCTGGACTTTGTCCCCTCTGATGTCCCTTCTCCTGGGGAGCCCAGACTTGCACAGAGCACCCCAGGTGAGGCCTTACCAGTGCCACTGGAGAGGGGTTCACATCCTTCAGCTGGCTGGTCACCCCCGGTACAGCCAGAGAACTGGGTGTTCTGTGAATACGGAATTGAGAATTGGACAGGGAGAAATAATGTTTACTACAAAAAATAGTTCTATGCTATAGGTTAAAACCAAAACCAGACTGACACAGAAGAGTAAAAATCTTTGCAGGCTGAAGTTCTTATGTCAAATATTACAGTGTTTGTCACTGTGGGTGAATAAACTTCTGGTTCAGATGGTTTTCCTGGGATAATCCATCATTTTATGCTTAAAGGCCACAGACAAGTGGATGGTTGTTGCCTGACAGGTTTTGGGATAAAAAGAGTAACTGCTGTGACCAAGGTGTCTGCAGAAGCAGGACTAGGGCTGCAGGTGCAACCAGGCTCCAGAGGAGGGCACAGCACATCCCTGAGTCCAAGTGCTTTTCTCTCCTCCTGTCTTCCTCCTCCCAAACAGCCACAGGAACTGCTGTCACTGCACAAATCTGGCTGCTCCCACGACGTGAGACTCAGCCCAGTGCCACGAGCAGCACAGGACCCAGAGAGCGCAAAGGATGGTTTAAAGCAGAGTGGTCCCCATTGCTCTACAGCAATGTGCATGTTAATGCTTCTCTGACAGAGGCTGTGAGCTGTGTGCTGGGAATTTGTGGAAGCAGAGTGGCTTGCTAAAAATACCGTAACAGGAAAAAAATGTGGCAGAAAATGTAGTTATCAGTTTGGATTTATTTTTTGACCTGGAAATCTCACATGGGGTTTTAATGTTGCAGGTTTCTAGAAGCAAGAGAAAAAAATGGAGAAAGAATTAAAATAGAAAGCAGCTAAAAAAACCCCTCCAAAGTTCTGAGGGAAATAGATTTTTTTTCTTGAACCAAAATGTCAGCATAGTGTTTGTGTATTTTGAGCGCACTGTATGTCATTTAGGCTTTTTCATCATTTAAAAAAACCCACAGAATCTTAGCACATCTGCCATGAGAAGACCCATGTCAGAAACCACTTCCTTCTCCACAGAAATGGGTCTTTCTAGATCCCACCGGTTTTGAGATGTGGGAAATAATCCTTTTTGCTGCTGTTCCCACTGAGAGCACTTGGCAGTCCGGGGATGTGTCCATGTCAATTTGTGATGTTCAGGATGTCTGTGCCGTTCAGGACTCCGGGTCAGTATCCGATGTCAGCACCCCTGGTTCACGTTATTGGAGCCCCGCAGAGGTTTGCACACCTGCCTGCTTTGGCGGGGCACGGAGCGGCAGGCAGCCCTTCGCAGGGAGCGGTGCTCTCCCGTGCTGCCTCTGCCTGTTCTCCGCCATGGCTCAGACAGATCCCGGCCCCTCCAAGAGTTTCTGCTCGGCTCAGCTGGATCAGTTGGGATCCAGTGTTTCCCCACACATCAAGGAAACCAATAAATGTGAACAAATTAAGCTTTGCAGCCTGGGAAGGGTCTGTCTGCCCTCTCTGGAAAGCAGTTTGTGGTCTCACCTGCAAAGCATGAGCAGTGTCATGAACCCCACATGGCTCGTTGTTGGGGGGTGGCAGGAGTGGGATGTTGTGCTGGGACAGACGAGCCAGAGCTGAGCTGGCAGCGGGACAGGCAGGCACTGCCTTACCCAGCACGGTGCAGGCCAGCGGTAAATGGGAGCAAAACAGGTCCAGTGACTGAGTGACCAGATGAGCGTGCAAGTCCACAGCGCTGAGGCAGGGCTGAGGTTGTCAGTCCTTGGGTTGGGGGCAGAGTCCAGACCAGCACAGGAATGGCTGACCTGGCTCAGGCAGAGACCCAGGGGCAGGAGCCCGTGATTAGGTGACAATCCCGAAGAAGAGGGAGGAAGCTCCCAGTGCAGCGTCCCCCAGCTCTTTCCCTTCAAGGGCAGCTCTGCAGCTGTGCTGTCGAAGAGCTGGCCTTGAGCGCAGGCCGGCACGCTGCAGGCACTTCCCTTGCCTGCTGGAGGGCCGAGCTTGCTGGCTGGCCTCCCCGCATCTCAACGGGAGAATCAGGCACGTGGCAAGGGCAATGCACCCGGCCAGCCTTCTGCCTCTACTCTGGCACCAGAGGAACTGCGCTCGGAAAATGCCTCTTGCATTGACTATAAAAGGAGGCCAAACCAGCTCTAGCGCGCAGTCTGCGAGGCCAGGCGCTGCACTTGGCTGGAGCAATCCCCTGTAGGAGACTCTCCCCTCCTCCCTGACTGGCCACCCAGGTGGCCGACGTGGCAGTTGGCGAGGGGTGGCTCTGTGCCCGCGGGGGTTTCTCTTCACCTGCACAAGGGCCTCTGCCAGCCAGCGGCGAGGAGCCCCCGGCTGCCCCTGCACAGCCCACGCGGGGTCACTGCAGCCCACGCCACCGCAGCAGCTGCCGGCTCTGCTGCCGGAGATGCCGTGTGGTGCAGGTCATCGGCCCTGGTGGGCATTAGGTGGGGGCCAGTATGGCTCAGGGGGGTTTACAGACTCGTCTGGACATAGTCCCTGCCCTCCACACCCAAGTGTGTGCAGCAGTCCAGGGATGAGCTTCTGTGTCCCGCTCTCCCCACCATGCCTCACCCTGCTTGTACCTTGTCAGAGCTTTGCTGGAGGTCCCCCCAGGTCTGGCTGACTTCCAGGCTGGTCCCAAGGTGCACATAAGGATGGGAGATGAGGGACTCAGCAAGCCAGTGTGCCTCCATCACAACAGCAGTCCACATCTGGGCAATTTCTACCTCAGGACAGTCTCTCACCCTTTCTTTGTTGGCCGGAGCATCCAGAGAGGCTGGGAACAGGCTGCAGATCTCCGGGGATGGATGTCCACCCTCAGCCTGCGCCCTTGGCCAGGGCAGGCACAGCCCCATCGTGGAGTGGCGTGGGAGGGATGTGCAAACAAGCGGGCACTTCTGCATCAGGGTACCCGGACTGATTCAACTGGGAGTATGGGGGAGGCTGTAGCCCATTTCATCTTCTCATCCTCTTCAGAGCTGTCTGCCTGCAGGCGATAGAGACCCTGCTCTATAGGCCCTTCCGTGGCCCTCGGGCTATAGGGCCTGGCTGTCCCATGCTCTTCTGAATGGTTATCCTGCCCTGCGAGTGGGGAGGTGGCTCACACCGCAGGGGCACCCCAGCCCACTATTTGGGTACCGTTTGCAACTGCAGCACCTTTGTCTTCCCCGGCAGGCACCAAGGCCAGGTCACTTCAGGGGAAGCTGTACCTCACAGCTGAAGCAATCCAATAGCTCACTGCCCTCAAAAGAGATGGCCCTGTTCCCCCTCCATCCTCCACCATGACCCACCTGGTGTCCCCTGTTGCTTGTGATCTGAATGAAGCACCAGACCTGGCACAGACGGGATGGAGGAAATGGGGCTGCAAGTGGAGACAAGCTGAGATAAGCCACTAGGTTCTCCTTTGGGAGAAGTAATAGCTTCTAAGACCAGCCTTGGTCTTGGGCTTCTGAATACCTTCACGGATTTGGGGCCTGAACCCTGCCATCCCTGACGATCCCTGACAGCCGAGGTCACACAGTCATCAAGTCCTCAGTCCTGAGCTCCCTTTACAGTCCCAGTAAACACTAAACACTTCAGACAAAGCGGGGTGGCTTTGATGGTGAGATGGAGGAAGCTCCAGGTGGAGGCCGGACCAGGAGGAGCCCCTGGGAGATGCAGGTTCAAACCTTCGCAGGCTGAGCAGAGTCTTCAGCTGGTGCCCCCAGCTGGTGCTTCAACAGGAAAAGTCCAGCTGATGAGTGACTCAGTGTGTCCCAAAAATTTTCATGCGTGGCCACCTGGAAGCACTCAACCCCGGCAGGGTTCATATGTGGTCCACCGCACTCTGAAGGCCTCAGCTTTTCCCCGTCCCCTCTTGATGCCTGAGATGGTTCCCCAGCTGCCTGCACCCACACCCAGTTCTCTCCACCATTAACCGTGGTTGACAAATGCTATAGGACAACAGGGGCTCTAAAAGCCAGCAATGCTCAGCAGCTAAATCAGCTTTCACCATCTTACTGCTGGTGGTTGTACCACTGACAGTCTATGGGTGTGCCCGAGCCTGAGCCCTGCTCTGCAGAGCCCCAGCTCAGTGCCATCTCCACGAGACAGTTCTGCCAAATCTGCCAGCACTTTGCTGCACCCACATCAAACCTGCACTTGGGCAGCATCAGGACAGGGACCCTCCCACCTCTGCCTCCCTCCAGTGCTGCAGGCCTCCTGCCGCAGGCTCGCCTCTTCCTCTGGTCTCCCTCTTTCCACAAGGCTGATTCAGTGCAAAGCTCGACGTGAGGTTTAGGCTAAAAACTGGCCTCCCACTGCTCTGGATTTCTGGGGATGTTGTACAACCTTTGGGCACCTCTGGTTTGAAGGAGAATAGAGTATCTGGTGGGCCAGGAAGAGGGAGACCCCTCACAATTGCAAGGAGAGGGGAGACTGCAGGAAGCTTCTCTACCGGGGGGTGGCAGATGAGCAGGACGGGTGGCCTCATGGTTGCCACATCCTATAAAACACCAGGCAGTTGCCAAAGCTGAGCCCTACCTTCCTCCATCTCAAGCTGAACTAACAGAGAAGTCCAAAACCCACCAGTGATCCCCCAAGAGCTGCCCAACCTCTTCAGGAGCTGGGGTGGAACGTGGACAGCAGACCTGAGGGCATGGTGTCTATCAGCTGCAATCTGTATCTGGGAGAATTGCTTTTACCATTTTTGTTCGCAGATTCCCAGGACACGATTGCAGACAGCAAAAACCTCACGCCAGGCTCTGTGAAAAGGAGACTTAAACTGGCCAGAAATTCAACAGCACCAGCAAAAGCACCCAGCACCACAAGGGCGCTGGCCCCATCGGGACACGTTACACTTCCACGACCAGTGGCAGGTCTCGGACAAGCTGCAGGTGCCTCCTCTCTACAAGAAGCCAAAGACGAGTGAGCTGTGTCCCAAGCAGCCCGCTGGCACAGGGTCTTACCGCGCTGCTGGTGAAGCAGAGAACAAACCACAAGCTCGTTATGACCTTGACTTTTTAAGCAATCTGGGTATCAGGCCAAGGTGACTGCAGTAGTGAGCCCAAGTCTCACTTTGGGGTTTGGGGGCTTTTTGGATTTGGCCAAAATCAGCTCATTTCACAGCAAAGCCTTGGGGAACACTTAGCAGGCTGCAGCCAGCCACCTGGGAAAGGGCTGCAGGAGGTTATTGGTCTTCTTTCTGCTCTCGTTTGTTATTGCCCCTCTCCTGAAGGCTACAAGCCACCTACCACCCTCCTGCCAGCAAGGCTGGCATGAAGCCCCAGTGATTTGGCCAGCACAGGTGATGTTGATCTGCTGGATAACCAAGCAGCCCTTACCCGCTTTGCCTGAAGTGCACCATCTTTCCCCAGCGTTGCCAGCATAGTGACCACCCCTAGAGCACCAGCAGCACTGGCAAGTCCCAGGGCAGTCACTCGTCACCATGTGGCTGAAGGGGCTGCAGCCCCACCACTCTGTGCAACATGCCGAAGTCTGGAGCACCGATGCAGAAAGCTCCCAGCTGCTCCTTGGAGCAGGGACAGAGGAAAAATGAGAGAATCCTCCACCCTGAACATAAAACTGTTGCAGGTGGGTCAGCCCAACAGCTGATCTAACCACATCTCCAACAGCAGAGACCATGTAGGGGAAGCAGAGGTGGCCACCTCCTGCAGTACATCCCTCTCTTATCCTCTGACTGCCCATTTGTGGAGATATTGCCCATAAACTTCTCTAACCCTTTTTTGACCCTGAAAGGCTGCAGAAGCTCCTCTGTAAAGTATTGTCCTTTATCTGGTTTAACCCATTCTCTTCCAAGTTTCATTGAGTGTCCCTTAGTAGCTGCCTGAGAGTTAAGAACAACAGAACCAGCCCACAGCTTGGTTTCCAAGTACTCACAGCATGCTGATTCCCAAACGTTATTCATGAGCACTGACGTCAAGGCTGAAACCTGCAGCTTCAGGCAGACATGATCATGCTTCAGAAATTCACAGAAAAGACAAGAGACAACCATGGAGATTGTATTTATTATTATAACAGAGGAGAGGCTGCTTTACTGATTCATATTTACAAATTTGTTGGCAAAGAAAATAATATCCAGTGTCATTGATTAGCCTATCTTACAGCCCTGGCAAGAAGCATTCATCTGTAATAGCAGCAGACACCTATGGTTTGATTGACTGCTACAGCTAAGTGCAAGGAATAACACGGATCAGCTACGTGGTGGCCGGCTGCAGCCAAAGCCTGACACAGGCACATGCACCTGCAGCCCCAAGAGCAGGCATCACACGGCTGCTCCAGCCCACAACAGGGGCAGGATGTGGCACCCCGAGCCTGTTCAACCATTCAAATTTCAGTACAGTATGGCAGAGCCAGTAACCCCCCACCTGTCTCTACACTTCTGGGAAAGTGGCCCCACATCTAAAGTGCAAGTTGTTCAGCACTTCAGAAGGCCAAACTGAGCTGAATGGCTTCGAAGCACTGGGATGGGATGGGATGGGATGGGATGGGATGGGATGGGATGGGATGGGGACAGGGATGGGGACAGGGATGGGGACAGGGATGGGGACAGGGATGGGGACAGGGATGGGAGTGTGAAACAGATCCTGGCACATTTTTTGGGGTATGTTCGACAGAGCTAATCCTGACATGGGAGCAAGATTTCCTGGCCCACTGGCCCATCTGGTACAAGGAGAGGAACCACAACCCATGTTCAGCTGGGCACAAACTGAACTCCCGCTGTGGAGTTCATCCGAGCAGACGAGTGCCCTGGGAACCCCATTCACACACATCAAGAGATCCAAGCAGCCAGCAGGCTCGGGGCACTCCGCATGTGGCATCTTATGCCCCAACTTTTGGTACAGATTCAGACATCAGCTTTAAACCTCACTGCTGGCAGGGCTCAGCTCCCCACTGCAATCAGGAGAGGATGATCCCAGGTCCCCACTTGAAAGGGAGGAGGATGCAGAAATGCAAATGCAACCTTGGATGCTATTGGCAGACAGCATTGCATGAGTAATCCCAACACACAGCTTTCTGCAGCAGACCTGCCTCCAGCAGGGAAAACACTTCAAAGGAGGGGAAGAGTAACACCAGGATGCCACAGAATTAGAAACTGCTACTTACTAAGGAACATGCAACAGCATCTGGAAGCTGCGGGGGAGCTGGGGGGGCGGAAATCCATGTGCTGCCTCTGAAAGACACTGTCCTTGCTGTGCCTCACTTCTAGTGGCACACAGAAAACCACAGGGGTTTAATAGCAGAAGCAAGAATGCTGAGCTGCCTGCCTGACACCACCCCTGCACGGGCTCCACCACACCTCAGCCGCTCAGACCTGCCTCTTCCCTTCTCTTCCCTTCCCCTCTGCAACTCCCATGGCAATTTGGTGGGCAGAGCATAGGTGCCACTGTTGACTCCAGACAGTATCAGCATTCCACAAGTACAAAGCAATGCTGCTGCTCTGCCTGGAAGGGCACATCTGAGCACAGGAGCACTTACTGTTGGGGGCCTTCCCAGCTTTCTTTAGACCTGGGCTGAACTAGGAGGGTGGGTAAAACAGGTACTGGGTCCTTAGCAGAGTGGTCTGGGAAGGATGTGGTACCAGGCTGGAGCCGTGGAGACTGCTCAGCACAGTCTCAGATGCTCTTCATGAAAGCTGGTGTTGGCTCACTGCCCGTAGCAGAAAGGGGCGGCAAGGCCGCTGGGGTTACCCCTCCAGAGGATATGGCCCTCGTTAGGAGGATGCCAAAGAGGTTGTTTATCTGTTTGTTGTCAGGTGTGTGGCCTTCCTCTGTCCCCAGCCCCCACGGGTGGATGCTGGTTTAGCTCAGCACAGGGCTGGTCCCACATGCTGGCCACTTGCTACTGTGCAGCTCTGCAGCTGCCTAAAGGAGGTGAGGTGGATGCTGTGTGGATCTGGCCTGCCAGGGCCCCCGGCTGTGGGCTGTCAGACTCTCCAGCCACCAGCAGCAGAGGCTCAAACACCTCCTCTCCCTGGGCTGCAATGTGCTTCCACTGACCAAGGCAGTCCAAGGAACGCTCTGCCTCAGTGAACCCCCTGCACCTTTACATCCTCTACCAACAGCATCGTGGGGTGTCAGAACAATGCTCACGCCCCCAGCCAACAGCCTGCAGAGGTGAACCAGACTGGCTCCACAGCAGTGGGATTATCCCCAATGAGGCAGCATCTCCCCCAGGACCAGCTCGTGCCACAGCACAGGAGTGATGTCATCCTACCTGAAGCCAGCTCTGCCTCCAGAAGGGAGACGGAGTCTCACTGCCCCAGGCAGCAATTTCTCACAGATGTCACAGGCCTTTCAATGAGCAACCAGTCCTGCGGCTCCAAGGAGGAGGCCTGCCCACCTCTGAGACACACTGGAATCTGGCCTGGCATGTCAAGGACTTCCTGGTGCTGAACAGCCAGAGCCTTCCAGGAGTGTCTTGTCAAGTGTTCTTGTCCTCGAGGTCATATGCCAGGAGATGCTCGGGGCTAACCCAGGGTGTGACAACAGCAAGGACAATGGAAGAAATCTAAGTGGAGGGAAGAAGACTTCAGGCACCCAGCGACTCCTCAGAGCAATGTTTTGGACCCCAGCGGCTCAAACCAGCCCTTTGATGAAGCTTGTGTCCAAGTGCACTATCAGCATGCGAAGAAAGGACATTTCTTTGCGCGTGTTCTCAAAGATAATGCGAGGGTCATCAGACTGGCAGCGCAGGCAGTTGGGGGCCATCACCATAGCCAAGTTGTTCACATCCATCTTCGTCCTGCCCACATTTGACGGCTGAGCAAAGATCTGCAGATAATAAAGACATTCAGCTGGAGCAGTGGAAAAGGGCAAGAGACTCCAAACACGTGGCCTAAGAAGACGTGTGAGAAGAGCAGAGCTGTGGCCTCCCTGAAGGACAGTGCCCCAACAGCCACACATTCATGGGGGAAGACCACTGTGCTAACAGCTAACAGCATGGGAGCCTCAGCAGACAGGAAATATCTTGCAGATCTTAACCTTTGGGACCAGCCCTGCGCTCTACAAGATCAGGAACATGGTTTATTGCTCCCACAAGGGACAAGGCCAGCCGACCCCCGCTCCATCAATCCCACCTTCAATACAGGTGAGAGGTCCTACAACCCTGCCGATGGCCACTACTGCTGTGCCACTCTCCGTGCCCCGTGGGCTCCCAGCTCCTGGCTGGCAGCGTGGGCGCAGGACTGCAGGGCTGCCTACCTGCAGGAAGTGTATGAGGTAACACAGCACCAGTCTGTTGAGCTCCGGCAAAAGCTGCACCACGGCCACGGCAGCGTCAGGGTTCTCATAGTTGCTGATACACTCCTTGTAGAACTGCTGGGGGATCACAGGCTCCTCCAGCTCCCGATACCAGAGCTTGAGAAGAGAGGCTGGGCAGAAAGCAGGGTGCATGAGAACAGCTCTGGTTACCTCCCCACCACCTTCAGAGGCAAACTTGGCAGCGAGACAATGCCTCAGGAAACAGAGGGCAGAGAAGGGATTCTGCACTTGTGCTCTTTCACCTTATTTCAGTCTTGGCTCTGAAATTCTCAGGCAGCCAAACTGGCCAGTTAGAGGGAAACACTGACTCTTACCTACCTGCTCCTCCAGAAGTGGCTCTGGGGCCACCTAAATGAGAGGACAGTGAGACCTTGGAGCTAGAGTACTGCTCCCAAATGACTCCCAGCCACTCCGTGTGCTGCCCAGCGTGCACAGCCTCACTGCACCGGAGCCAGCTGGAGGCAGGGCTTCCCCTACTGTCCTCAGCGCTTTTAATATGGGCAGCATTTGGAAAGGCAGTGGAAAGGCACAGAATGAAAACCCAGTTGGTGAAGACAGCCTGTGTACACGTCCCCAAGCAGCAGCACATCTCCTGGGCTGCTCCTGTACCTTCCTCTCCGCACTGACCACGGCTGAGGCTGCAGCACACGTCTGCCGCGTTCCCGTACCTGGGATGTTGGGGTCACTGAGGCTGCTTGGGATTCTCCACTGATCCACCTGCAACTTCAATGCATTGACTTCATCAATGTCACCAGGTATCCTGCAAACAGAGACACAGCAAAGCTGCTTTAGAGAGTGAGCAGGGCAATGTGCCTGCTGTGGCAGCTGGCTGGCAAACTGCGGCTCTGAAGCTCCTTCTGGGGCCCCAGGGAGAAGGTAGCATGTACCAGAAGCAGTTCCTCAGAGAGGACAGGTTGCCTGTTTTTAGACACAGCTTTAGAGTGGGGGTAGAAGAAACACTTGTCTCCTTCCCACCAGCTCAGACATCAACTATCAACTAGGCCTCTCTGCACCATGTTCAGTCCAAAGATCAGAAGCATCTCTGGCTAAATACACCAAGATACTAGAAACCTTTACAAGGCAAAGTTGAATCTTTTGCTAGGTACCTTAAATCAAGCTTAGCTACTGAAAAACTAGCATAAATCTTAAATAAAACAAAAAAACCCAAACCCAACCCAGAATCCCTGATGTTCACCATACAGATTCTTTTGTCTCTCTTGACTCATGTTTTGTGCATCATCAGTGCTGATGTGCTGCATTTGATGAACTGCTCTGACAGGGACCCAAGAGTTTGTCCCTTCCCCGCATTGGCCAGCTACTACTGTTGATGGAAGTTCAATGCCTTGCCTGGGTACGTGCTGTCCTAAATAGTTCAAGTCACATCTATGCTGTCCCCTCTGTGCTAATGCATGCAAATGGACTAATGCTACTTTAAGAGGTGATTCCTGAACCTGGGAAAGGTTGGGTTTTCTCTGATATGTGGCAGAATACTATTCTCAGGGAAGGGGAAGCACGTGGAGGTCAATCTTGACTTCTCAGCTTTGAGGACTGACACGTGGGTGGCTCGAAGGTGACACAGTACCCCAAAAGCTCACCTGAAAATCCCCTCGGTCTGTTCTCCTCCCAGAGCCAGGACCTGCTGCGATAGCTGCGTCTGCACCCAGGGCAGCTTGTTACCTGGGTACATGTCCTGCTGCCGCAGCATGATTTCTTCCAGAGAGCTGCCGAAGAGCGATGGCGTCACGATGGCATTCCTGGCATGTGTTATCTCTTCCACTGTTGGTTTACGGAGGCCCTGAGGACAGAGAAGAGCTCAGAGCAGCTGTGGCACAGCCAGCCCAGAGAAACAGCGATCTGGGGACGGTGGTGGTGAGCAGCCAGGATGGAGAGGGCTGCCCACACACACGGACACCTCGCTGGCCTCCTGGCAGCACAGCTCTCACTCCGCAGCCTCCACCTCCTAGAATCAGGGGGGGTTCAAGTCATCAGGCCAAACAGAAGCAGAGAAGCTGCTGCCTGTTGGCAGGAGTCTGGTTTGGAGAGTTCAGGCTGGTTTTGCAGGGATTCTGTTGCTGTGTTTTGCATGTCAGGGGCTCTGCTCCAGCTGTAGCTCTACCTGCTGGTGTGGTGGGAGGAAGGATGGAGCCCAGCCTGTCCCTGGCCATGGTGAGGTCAGCGGAGGGCACACGTACACTGGCCCAGCACCAGGCGAGTGCTTGGCCACGGGACAGCTGACAAACAGCCCTCTGGAGAGGGAATTCCAGATATGTCCAACGCCAGGGAAAGCTTTGCTCTCAGAGGTGCTAAAGCCCTCTGAAAAGCAAGCACCAGGACCTGTTGCTTCTGAAAGACACTGACACTTGAAAGGGGCTTTGAATCTCCCCCGGCAGCGATTTGCAGAAACACAGAGTGCTGTCACAGGGGTGTCACAGGGGTGACAGGCTGCCCAGCAACCCCACGGCCAAGCGAGAGGCACAATGAGGGGAAGCTCCCACCAGCCCCTCGGAGGGTGGCAGCCAGCAGGGCTGCGTGCGATGCGCGTCAGGACGTTTCCTGTCCTGCCTCCGCAGGGATGCCGGGAGCCTTCACCCCTCCCGAGGTATTTCAGCTATTTGCTCGCTGTACATGGAGTCCAGATGGCAGGGAGGCCCCAGAGGGATTTGCAGAAATAAAAGACGACCGGATCTGGCTTGGAGACCTAGGACAGACAGGCTAAGGCCCCCTGCCAGCTTTCACAGCCTCACACAGAACCATGCAGAGGAAAGGGAGGAGGGAGGATTTCCAGATAACACAGAGCACAGAGGCTCCCCCCCGCGCCAGCCATCTCCACTGTGTGATTTTTTTGAACTGGGAATGAACAACCCTGCACTAATCCAGCTGCAAGACCTGGCCCATGCAAGCTCTCAGTGGCAAAGGGAGACTCTTCCCTCACTTGAAGAAACCAAATATTGGGCATCCCCTGCACACAGCTCCTCTTACCCTAGAGACAGGGAAACATCAGGTTTGTCCTCCACACCCCTAAGGCCAGGGAGCACCAGCCACACGGCTGCCAGCACGGCAGGCACTGCTGTCTGCCAGGAGGATGGCGGGACCTGGGCAGCATCCTCCTGCATGTTCATGGGGAGACAAGCCCTGCACAAGCCTCACCTGCTCGCTCTGTCTCCATTTCCTAGCACTGAGTCAGTGGTGACCTCCGAGAGTCACGGGACCAGCTGCTCTGGGACCTGGGAAGCAGGCCTACAGGCCCTGGAGCCAGGGCAGCCACTCACCTTTTTGCCTCCGGTGACAGCTACTTTCTGGAGTTTCCGGTAGCAGTATTTGGCGTAGGTGCTGATGGGCAGACCTGGCGGAAAGGAAAAACAAGCTGTCAGCCCACAGCGCCGTGCACCCGCCACACCAGAGCCCTTCAGAGAGCACCAGTGCAGCAGTTCACACCAGCACAAACAGCCGCCCTCCTTCCGCACAGCCTGTTGTGCGGGCAGGGCAGAGAGGCTGCCGAAACCTCACACCCAGCACCCCAGAGCCTCCTGGCCCTGCAGCCCCGTGGCAGGCAGCATCAGTGCAATTCGGTGCTTGGGCTTGGAAGGATTCATCTTCTGAGTCGACTCATAGCTCTGCACCTCTCAGCCCCACTCCTACAGATCTCCACCTCTTGCACAGGCAGCCTGACCCTGTCCTGACTCAACACAAGGTGCCCGTTTGGCACTCAGAGCCCAGGCACACATGCAAGTGTGAGTCCTCGCTCCCGGCGGCGTGGCTGGAGTTATGTGTCTCACAGACACAGAGCTGAATATTTACGTATTGGCATAGCTCAGCCAAAGAGCAGGCAGAGCCAGCCTTCTGCAAGGAAAGACTTCAAAGTGTTTTAAACAAATTGTTTACAATTCAAGAACTGCAGTCCTGGGCTAGCGAGAGAGGCAGCAGCAGAGAAAGGTGTGTGGGGCTGGAGAGGCAACACCAGCACCGAGAGTGAGCTCAGGATCCAAGGAGGGGTGCAGGAAGGTGGCAGGGTCTCTCATCTTCCCAAAGCCCTGCAGAAGGGTTCCTCACTCTGCTGCCTGCAGCATCCTCCAACCCAACCTTGTACCATGAGGCCCAGGCGTGCTCTGTGATACGAGGAAAATCGGACACGCCAGAGCTTGGGAAGTGCAGCCCTCCGCAAGAACAGCTGCTCTGCTTGCGCTTGGTTCAGCGAACTGTGAGGGCGAGTGGAGCCAGGATTCACAAAGCTAATCCCCCCGTGACACCAAGAGAAATGTTTGCACTGACAGAGCACTGATTGCTGGGAGAGTTTTTCCAAAACTGTTGGCCTTTTGTTCTTTTTCGAGTCAAACCCAAATTGCTTGCTGAAAGCAGTGAATAGATCTGCCCTATTTGATTCCCTGCCAGGCTCAAAGCTTGCAGCAGAGTTCAAAATACTTGTGGCTTTAAAAATCTACATTCTGGTCAGATGCTGCGTATTTCAGATCAGCCTTTCACACACCCTATGGCTTAGGTAAGCTGGTCAAGAGCCTGGAGTACCTCAAATCCTCTCAGTGCAGAGGAAGGACAAGCTCTTCCCAAGCAGAACAAGAATTCACAAAGGTGAGAGATGCGCTTTCCCCCATTCTCCTCCCAGCCAGCAGACAAACCCCAGTCCTTGGCTCCTCACAATCAAACAAGCACCCCCTGCCTCAATCAATCTGCTTGACAGCTGGAGCGGAGCCTCTCTGTAACACTGGAGCAATGCCAAAGGAGGTACAAGAGCATTCCCCTCTCCCACAGGCAAGGGGAAGAAAAGTCAGTTTTAGGAATTTCTCTCTCGGGAATATCTAAAGGAAAATATTTCCCATATGCAAAAATCCTGCTAATCCCAGGCATGATTTATACTAGAAATGTCTAAAGATTAAAGAAAACAAAACCAATGAGCTGCTTTGTGATGCTTCACTATTCCAGGTTATGGCTTCTGTTGTTAAAATGTGCAGACACACCCCGATGCAAAGTGTCATCTGCTTCACGAAGGAGGGAATGGGAAAAAAACTGGACCGTGTCTCTGCATCACAACAGTTACGCGGGAGGCAGCATATTCAAAACTAATAATAGGAAATGTTTTTTCACACTGTAATTAGACCATGAAACCCATAATCACCCTAAGAGTTTAACAAGGTTTGCAAAGGAGCTGGTTGCCTTGAAGAGCCTGCATGGCTGATGCGTGGGCAGCAGCCAGACACATTTGCTTGAAGCCTGTTTTGTACTTTCCCAGAAAGCTCCCCAATCCTGGGAAAGGCCTAAAACCTACATCCTGCACTTTCTGCAGTGAGACATTCTGCTCCCAACAAGACCAAGCTGCAGCCTCTGACCCAGAGGGGACTGACAGGGTCACGCATGGAGCTGACCAAATTTCAAGCAAATAAACTGAAAACTAAACTTGCCCCACGCACAAGGGACTGGACCCGTTACTGCCCATGGACCTGAATTGCCAAAAAAGCAGAGGGAGGCCCGAGGAACAGGGTGACTGGCACTCTGCTGCAGCGGGCAGAGAACACCCGGCTCTGCAGAGCCTCACCCCCTCAGCGCGCAGCCTCCCTGCTACGCAGCTGCAGCCACCGGCCCGACATGAGCGCTCCCGGGGCACGTGCAGAGCGAGGCAGATCGGCAAAGAGATGCAGAGAGGCTGGGAGGCAAGCAGTGAGTGCAGAGGGAAACAGGAGGGAGATGAGCAGAATTTAGCTTTAGTCTTCGCTTTTCCAAACCAGTGGCTTGACTTGACCATCTGGCTGCTTTTAAAATGCTCAGCTTCGAGGCAGGCTGCTGGCAGCAGCTCACCACGCACGGTCAGCTCTAGCAAGCAGCCTGGTGCTCCCCCCACTCCCCAGCTCACACCCCTCGGCGCAGGGACGGGCTGGAAAGGGCTAATACTGGAGGCAATTCCACTTCTCTGAGCACATCATGAATCTGTGAAATCCAAGTTGATCTGTTATTTCCTGTGGTACCACAGTAGCCCCAGGAGCTCGGAAATAGAAAACTACTAACAACCCACACAGTGAAAAATAGTTTGCAAAGGAAAATATTTTTCCATGTGCTGGCCTAGAAACACATGTGAAGAGCTTCTTAAAGAACCTATCCTTTTATAACAAGTTAAAATCCAGGCAAGGCACATGCAGGAACGTACCTTCTGGAACAGACCTGAATGCTCTCCTGCCAAAAAACATCTTAAAAAAAAATGCAGCAAACAATGTGGATTCAGGACCTGGCCACGGGACACGTATTTTAGCAG
This sequence comes from Strix aluco, assembly GCF_031877795.1. Classification (NCBI taxonomy): domain Eukaryota; kingdom Metazoa; phylum Chordata; class Aves; order Strigiformes; family Strigidae; genus Strix; species Strix aluco. Next base: position 17,298,659 of record NC_133947.1, read on the forward strand.
AAGCTGTTGTCTGGGTATTTCTCCGATCAACCGCGGGCTCTTGGGGACCTCAGCCTGGCACAGTCAGAGCAGGGTCTCAGAGCGGGGCCCCATCCTGCTGTGCTCTTCAGCACAGGGGTAGGTGCCTCCTGAACAGCTCACCTGGGCTTTGCACCAGTGCCACTCTCCCAGCTTAGATCTGCCCAGGCCACCCCACTTTGTGGCAGTGTTTCAGCCCCAGCGTGTCCCTCTGTATCCCAGCAATGCTGCTCCATCACCATTCCCTACGTGGCAAATGCCATGCTTTGTCAGCCCAAAGGGCCCTATGAGTCAGCACCTGCATCTGCCACCAGGAGGATAAGGAACAGATACAGGATGCCCGAAAAATTAGTATTTCCCTACAAAAATCTCCCGGCTAACAGCAGGTGGGAGACACCCTGAGGTAGTGCTGCACCTGAATCATTAACCATCAACTGACAGACTTCCCTTCTTTGAATCTGTCCCACTTCTTACTAAACCCCTTTATGCTCCTAACCTGCACAAAACTCTACTTTGCCGACTCTTAATGATTTAATTTTGTGCTTCAAGACAGCGTGCTCTTCAGCCTGCTGCCCCACGACAAAACCAGGTGGTTTCCAATTCTTCTGCTACAACAGACAATGAGAAATATTCTTCCTCTCGCTCTTCCCAGGCAACCTGCAGTTTCCTTCAGCCCACTGACCTCCTCCTCTCTTCTCTCCTCCAGGTTCAGCTCCTGTGGGGCTTCCCCTGCCACACTCATCAGCCCAGGAGGGACCACAAGCAGGACACGCAGAGCAGGCACAGCATGACTACAGCCAAGCGCTGGTTTGCGCTCTGTCCCTTTTCTACAAGCTCCCAATCCTCTGCTTGGCTTCTGTCTGTTTCCCAGCACCGTGTATACATTTCTGGAAATTCAGATACAGGCTGAAAAATGTCTTTCCCTCCTTGAAACAGCTACATAAGAGCCTACCGCTGCACGTGCAAGTAGGGACATCTCCCATACGCTCTGCTTTTGTTGACACAATTTTCTCTGCTGCCTGATCACTCAGTTACCCTTCCTAGATCCCTCTGCACCTTTAGTTTTTAGTCCTGAATAATTTTGTACCAACATTGAGCTGCCAGCTCATTATTTGCCTCCTTGTATAGACCCAAAGCCCAGCTTACATTCCTGCAGGATCAGCAGACAATCCTCCTTCTGAAAACACATCATTTATTTCTACCTGTTATTCTTCTGCCTTTCAATGGGTTATTGATACACGGGAAGATCTTGCACCACCTTTATATTTCATTTACTCACAGAGAATAATGCTAGAAAATGAAGATTGCAGAGGTGAGCGTGGGAAACTTCAAAATAATTTCTTTGGGTGCATGTCAGATGATAAACATTTACTCACCCAAGTGTTCACTTACAAGCCTCTGCACTGAAGGAAGTGTGTGTGTGTGAAATCACCGCTTTAACTCCATTTTTCACTGAAAGATTTATATACCTGCCTACATATCTACTATTCAGTTCTGTCTGAAGACAGTGCATTTAATTTCCTTATAGATTTCTCTGCTAAACTGCTGCTACAGCATCCATAAGCATCTAAGTATTTCAGAGCTTCTAACAAACTTCTCACAAGAGTCTTGCAACTTCAGGGAGGTGCATCCTACCCACCCCTCCCATGTCCAGCAAGCAGGGCTGGTGGAGCAGATGTAGGCGTTCCAAGGAAAAGCCTGACCTTTCCAGCCCAGCAGCAGATAGAACCTGGTGTGTTCCTGCAGGATCTCCCTTTACTTCAGGTGCAGCTCTGAGGTCAGGCCCCAGAAAAAATCCTCAGTGTTATCAATCACTTGTGAAAAAGCTGGTTCAAGTGACCTGCTGGCCCTCCTGCCTCCTTTGCTGTGCCCCTCGCCATCTTTGCAGAAGCTGCCAGGAGCCTGCAGACCAGCTCATTTGTTCTTAAGCCCCGGTTCACTGCCAGAGCAGGTCTTCTGTGTGCCAGAAAGCAGAGAGGGTCCAGTGAAGGGAACAGCGTGTGACCTGTCACCAGAGCCCCAGCTGAGGCCACAAAGGCACTTCTGACTTTCAAGTGCTTCATTCTGGAAACTTTATAAAGCTATCCTGGCATGCCTTTTTCATAACATTTTATATATATATATAAAAAAAATATACATTTTTGAAATTTTCAAAAATTTTTAGGTAAAAACTACCTCTATCTCCCTAAGCACAACTCCAGCACAGGCAATAGAGACAAGCAATTGCACAGAAGAGCCCGCTCAGCCCACAGACAGAGCACGCCCTGCGCAGAGCAATCTCCGGGGAGTTGCCCCATAAAGGTATCAAAGTCCCTCTGAGCACAAGCAAAATGACTTTTCTAAGATTCAGAATGAGCTGAATTCTCCTGAGCCTGAACAGGAAAGAAAAAAGACATATATCCCTACAAGAAATATAATCCCTCTGTGCAATTTCAGGTCTCTGCTCTGAATCCCACCGGAGACAGAGAAGCCATAGACACTCTTACTGCAGGGGCTGTGACCAAGAGGCCTCCTCAGCGACCTCCCCAGGCTTGCAGGTGCCTTGGGGGAGCAGTGACACAGAAACGCCACAGCAGGAGAGTGCAGCTGCGGTGTCGGCGTTTCACACGCCCGCCTGCAGGCGTCAGGTAGGACTCATCAGTGTAGGAAGCTGGACTCCAGCTCTCCCGGACTAAAAACACCGAGGCCACATGATATAAACTGCTGCCTGATATGAATTCACAGGGCTGGCTCAAGTTTCCTGAAAGCAATAGAAAAAAAAATTGAATGGACTTTGTGTAACAAGACTTCAGCCAGATGAAGTATTTTCCTGCAGTCAGCAGTTAAAACCTGAGGCTGGAGGAATACACGAGCTCTTGTTCATCCCGTACAGATGCTACTGCAAGCCCTGGGCTGCAGAGTCCAGGAAGCATGGACAAGGGGAAGCCAAAACTGAAGAGAAGTGCTCTTTGCCACATATCAGTGTCCTCCCTGAAGATCCTCAGGTTGGGTGGTGGTTTACAAAATTCGTTACTACAACTGAGACAGGTTCCTTTGCTTGTATGGCTTTTAGCACTGGAATGTGCTATAGGAGACTCCGTGGCATACACAGACCAGTTGAATTACAGCCCCAGGTCTGCAACCAAATTGAAATATTTTTGCTCACACAACTGTAAGTGAAAGGGGTCCCCCACTGCTGCCACAATGCTACCTGTCCCACATACTGCCCAGCTGCCACCCACACTGCTGACCGTGCTCTGGTCAAACCTCTCACACTGGCCACCTGCAGTAAAGTTTCCTGAATCTCAGTCGATGCACTTAAAGAAATGGTCTGATTTTCAGCAAAGCTCAGCATCCCTGCCTGTCTGAGGTCAGTGCAGTCCTCCCTCTTGCCTCCCTGCATGCTGTGCCTCCCTTTACCTTCATCCTCGGTGTTTTGTTTCCTCTTTTTCCTGGATTTTGAGTTCTTCTTGTTTTTCAGATCCACAAGCTCCTTGATGCGCTGGGCAACTGAAAATTCAAAAGCCTCTGGATTAATACTGTGGAATGATACACACCAAAGCCCAGAAATGCCCTTAGACATAGTAGCCAGCCTAACTCCAGCTGAGGAGGTCTGCCTGGGGAAAGGTCCTCTACCACAGCCAGCTACAAACGTGTCTGAACGAGGGACCCAGAACATCACTCAGCTTCTCCAAATGGCCAAATAGTTGAGAAGGGTTCCAGGCAGCAAGTTTATACCTAAATAAACTTACTGTCTAAATACCAGCAGAAGGAACAACCCACTCAAATAGTTCAGACTACTCCTCCTTGCTGCCTGGACACCAGTGCTGGCAGGGTGATTTTTCACTCCTGGGCCAAGCGTAGCTGGAGGGAATGGTTTTTGGGAGAAGCAACAAGACAAGGGTTTACGATGCTCATGAAAACCCGAACCAGCACTGCACATCCAGTAGTTCACTGAAGGAACCCCACGTTAAGGCTACAAGCACGAAGCCAGAAGGCAAAGGTTGGCACTGCACCACTGCTGCCCCTAGGAGCCAGCTCCAGCACTGCACTCGCTAGCAGGGGCAGAACTTCTGCACCTGCCCTGGAGATCTGTGGGGGCTTTAACCTGCATTTGAAGCCCCAAGTGGAAACAGGTGCTCTGGTTTCTTGCCTGAGACTGGAGAAGACACAGCAGCACTGCTGAAATAGTGACAAATCAGCCAATAAATACTCTCCAGGCTGGCACCTGGTTTTTTTGGTGTTTTGGTTTTTTATTTTTTGCACAGGATGCTGTAGCAATTTAAAATTGGGATAATAACTGAATATATGCTGGGATGGTCCTCAAGGCTTCTGAAAGACAGATAAATCACATCTCTTCACAACAAAAGCCAGCAGCCTTCAAGAGCCCCAACGATCTCCCAAGCTAAGGCCAGTTCATAATGTTTACAATGGCTCCCTCAAAAAATTCTGTATTAACATTCATCTTTTCTTTTGCCTGCTTGAAGGAGCTTTGAAGCAAATCATGTCTTCAGAGAACCCAAAGAAATTCTGCCCTTGGCAGGTCCAAATCAGCTCTTTTCAGTGCTGACCTTGCCATGCTGATCGGTGAGATGAGCACAGTCTAGGGCTGGCATTTCTTTGCCAGACACAAGTGAGAACTGCAGGGAGATGAGCTGGTGGCAACTTCACCCTGCCAAGGAAGGATGAACTTGCCCAGCACATGGTGCTGGGTTCACTGACATAAACCACAGCGCTGGCTGGTGACTACCTGTGTTTTTGAAAACCAGACAACCCTGAATAAGTGTCACAACCCACCAGAATGCTGCTGGGGACAGAGGGGGTATGCATGAGGCACTTACTGTTTTCATCGCTGTCAAGGTGGCGATAAATGTAACCTTCCAGATAAGACTGAAATTTGGGTGATGGGGAGAAAAAGGCCAGACTGATGGCCATCAGTTCCCAGCCCCATGCCAGACTTCTGTAGCATGTATTATCTGTGGTCTGCCGAATCAGCTGTATATAGAGCTCATCCCGTAAACCTTGCATGCTCCAGCACTTGGTGACCGTGACCAGCGCCACGTGGTTCTGGTCCATGCGAGTCTGACGATCTCCCATGTAGCTCTGCACCAGTTTGAACATCTCACACGCCTCTTTTTTGATGGTGCGGTTGCTAGTGATGAGCATTGGCTTTTTGATAGAGCCGCCGTTCCAGGACAGCATGTTGGAGATGGAGATCCTTCGGCGGAAGATGCCCTGCGTGTGCATGTTCAGGTTTTTAGAAGCCCAGTCTGCCATGCTGCTCTGAGAGATGGGCTTCCGTAGAGTATTGTAAGGGAAGTGATACCCTACACAGCCGCCAGACTGGCCACTGCTCTCCTGCTTGGGGTCCAGCTCTATTGTCCCGGGCTGCAATGGAGAACAGATGTGTTAAGAGCAGCTTAGGTGACTCCCTACCCTGCTAAGAAAATTATCAACAGTGAGTCATGAAGCTACCAGCAACTGCAAAATGGTGAATCTGTACAAAACATGATTTTGTGCAGAATCAGTGGCTGACATCTGTAGTTCTGCAAGAGCCTGGCTGGCACAGCTGCACACTGATACTGTCCCCAAAGGAAGCATTGGGACATGGAGCACCAGGGCTGATTGTCCAAGTTGTCCCAGAGCTCCAGGGGACAGCCCAAGCAGGAGCTGGGCTGACTCCCAGAGCAGCACTACAGCTCTGTGGCACCAAGCACATGCCAAGGAGCCAAGTTTCTCCCCACTGTTCACCTCTTGGTTCCTGCAGAGCCACAGGAGCCCAGCAGGTGGGTGGAGAACATGAGGAGGTGGCAGAGACTAGACAGCCGCAGCAGTAATAGCACTGTTTCCTTCTCCCTTTGTTACCTTTACCCTTTGTGGCTCCTACAATCCCAGCTGGTTCCTGCCTTTACTATTTTTCCAAGTTCTAGCAATTAAAAAAAAGACAAAACCAAATCAACATGGCTAGCAACTAGCAGGAGCTGCTGAGCTTTGGGCAGCCTGTGCCTGAACAGCCTCTGCACTGAGGCACTGAAAACATGTATCTCAATTCCACTCTGACCTTCCCAATGGAAATGCTGGCCAGACACACACACAGGACAAGAGAAGCTAAGAGAGGCACAGTGGAGCACAGGCACAGCTATTTTGATAGGCAAGGCTGTCACCCAAGTAGGATAAATCATGTTTGAGTTGAAGTGAATGAGACCCTGATATTTGCATCAGTCAACTTCCACCACTAGCAGAGCCAGCTCTCCCAGCACCCTACGGACACACCACGACCTCCTGCCAAACAGGGCCTGGTCCTCAGCACCCGCAGGGGAGATACAGGCTGTGGCCACAGACCCAGCGCCTCAGTGAGCACCACTGCACAAGACTCAGGGACACCTCTGCAATGGGCTCCCTACCATGTTTTCCTACCCAAGACAGGCATAACCTTCCCCAAATGAAATCAGAATTGTTCACAGGTACTGGGTTGGTTTTTCTTCTCAGTGAACTAGGGACAGCCACGCCCCACCTGCAGCCTGCAGTGATCAAACTCATTTGCTCCAGGGACAAGTCCAGTGATCACAAGTTCACAGAGATAAGCAGCAGAGACAAAGACCTTCCCTCCTTTCAGACTTTGTATGCAGTTTTTACATGGAGCCTTGTCCATCCTTCCTCCCCAGTGATCGCTACAGACAACTAGATAATTAGAGCTTTGGTAGTACTGATCCCAAGAAAATGATGTGTAATAACTGCTTGTGAAAATAAGACACTTATTTTGCCCATCCAGACTTCTCTGTTTTGGATAGAAATGTCAGCCTGGGACTCATACTGAACTCCAACACCCAACAAGCTGTTTTAGGAAAGAGACTTTTTTGTTGGACTTGAAATTCCCACGTATAGCAACTAAGAGCTAAACAGCCCATGCTTTGGTCTACATTCTCCAAGGAGATCTCCAGCAAATAGGGAAAAGCCAAACAAGATAATCTTGAGGTTCTTGGTTTTTAAAGGAGGACAAAGAAACAGAAATCCTGTAAATTTTGGTTCTGAAGTGGAAAAAGTGAAATAAGACATGCATTTTCCTTCTTTGCAGATCACCTTTAACTTGCATGCCACACTATTCTGGTCCTGGCCTACAGTCAAACCCAAAATCACATTAGTTCTCAAACATTTAGAGCAAGTCAGTGTTTTCTTCTCAGCAAGGAGGAACTACTGAACTGACGGCAGAGGCTTGTGCAGTCCAACCCCTCCCTATCATACACCCAACATGTACCTACATGCGCATGATGGGATTAGCACATATCACACTCCATCTCTTATTGCCAGCCTGGGGCACAATCATTTCTCCTGCTTTTCTACTTCATTTTGGTTTTTTATCCCTCTTCACTCTCTCTGAATTCACTCAACATGTTGCCTAAAATCCCTGCCTGCAGATCTTCTCTGCCATCTCCATCCTCAGTCTCCTTCAATCCACCTTCCACACCAGGGGCTGGTTTCCCTCCTACCACCCTAATTGCTCTTTCAGCATGTTACTTCTGAGGATCCACCTTTTCATACTCTCTAGAGGTTCAACAAGCTCTTGGTTCTTTCCTCTTCTCTCTCTAGAGTTTATCTCTCAAGTCTCGTTCACACAACTACCCAGCTATTATCTCTGTGCTGACAGTACACATCCACCTCTGCTCAGCCTGTCCCAGAACTTCTGCCCACCCTCTTCAGATAATGAAACTCCTCGTCTTCCAATTCTCCTCTCCATCGCACAGGTCCAGCACAGGACATTGCTGGTGACTCAAGCTGTGCCATTTTCAGCCAAGGCAGCGGTTTTGCTGCCGTACTCTCTGCAACCTCCTCCCCTCCTTACTTGGACTCTTACATCTCACAGTATTTCTGTAAATAGAGTATTTACTTATTGACTGATTGCCTTTACCACAACATCCATCTCCTTGTATCTTCTACTGTATTCTCCTTCTCCATCCTACATGAATTTTTCTTAATTTTCAAGGCCATTCACAGCCAATCCACCATCTCTTGTGCATAATCAAGACATCAAGTCTCAGCTCTCTCCGCCAATGCAATGAGGTGTAACACATTCTGCAGACCGGATAGCGGCCTTCCGACAAGTCTAAAGAGGCTGTGAAATGAAACTGCTGAACTATTAACTGTAACACACAAGTCATGTAAACTCAAACTGGCCCTGTGCCTGAAAAATGAAAAACACCGGAACGTGACCTCAGTTTTAAAAAGGGTTTCAGGTGAAAGCAAGGCTCTATCGATCAGAAATTACAAAAAAGAGGAGAACACACACACACATAAATCTGATACAGTGGGGAGGTGTCAGCCTGGTTTTTAGGGAAAAGTTGTATGTCACAGGTCTACTAGAATAATCTGAAATGGTCAAGGAGCTTTGCCAAGTTTCTCCATGAAAGGTCGTGGACTAGCGAACAGGAGAGAAGACAGAGCTAAGTGTTAAAATAGTCAGTTTTTATGCTAGAGGATTGTCATCAGCTGTGCCTCACAGAAGAGATGCAGAGACTCAGGCTGTTCAGCAGGAGTGAAATAACTGGAAGAGTGAGCAAAGAGAAAAAGGACAAAACCTTCACAGGATATAAAATCACCTATGTAGGACTGAAATCTGAACTAAAACCATGAAGCAGGAGGTTCCTTCAAATCCAAACAGGAGAAAAGATAGCAAACTAATTTCTGCAGAGGTGCTGTTATAGAGAAAAACTACTCCACTTGTGCAGGCACACTAACAGGCTTTAAAACAGCTATTTCCAAATGTTAGATGCTAGAGTCACTGCCACAGGTTTTCTGAGTATTTCCATTCAATGCTCAGGAACAGTCGGAAGAGAGAACAGAACACGAGGAACTGTTAGAAAAAGGAGAGGAAGAAAGAGAAAACACTGCCATGTGGCCATGCAAATCCTGACACCTGCATCCTGTACCCCACCAACTCTGGCTATCCCAGAAAAGACATGTGAGGGGCAAGGGCTGCCAAAGAAGACACGAGTGCCAGTAAAATGATCAGGCAGCAGATTTACACAAACAACACAGCAGAGCTCCCAGCAGTGCTGAGGCCTTGCTGGACACGAGCCCCTCCACAATTCCCCCTCCCCTCACATCAGTGGCCTGAAATAGCATCTTCAGCTGCAAAGTTGTGAAGCTTTATGACCCCATTTGCTGTTCTGCAGGCACAGACGTGTTCCGCCTGCAGCACAACCACTAAACCCACCCGGGAGCAGACCAGGTACTCGGCTCTGCGCCACAGCAGTCCAGCAAAGGCGTGCGACTCAACCTGGTGTAGATGGGGAGTTACCTGGGAGGAGTGGCGCGCAGCATCTGACAAAGCCAAACTTGTCTGGCTGGTCACATTCTTTTCTAGAGAATCTATTTTCTCAAAAGTCCTCTTCTGCCTCACTGTGTCCTGTGGAGCAGCCACATCATTGAGAAAGCTGCCCCTGCTCTCCAGGCCCTGTCTATACAGAGACCTATTACTAGCTGAGACGTCGTCCCTTGAGCTCCGGCTGATGCATTTTTTCAAGTGGTCGGACTGAAACCTGACTTTGCTGCTCTCTGCTGGGATGCCACTCTCCAGACTTTCAGCATCAAGGCTGGCTTTGCTTCCCCTGCAGGCTGCTGACCTGCCCACCACAGCACGCATCTCAGCGATCAGCTTATCATTCAAAGCCGTGAGCTCGCTGCTGCTGCCCACAGAGCCAGGTCTTCCTTGAGCTGTTCCTTGCCTCCTTCCTTTCCTTTTTCTCAAGCTTGGAGAAGGGCCAGTTGAATAACCAGAATCCTGATGGCTTATACCAGTTGGGTACTCTTGCGTTTGCAGGCTGTTCTGCCGACTGTGGTGGGCTTCCATGTTCTTGAGGACGTTGGCTTCCAAGATCCTCCAGGACTGCTTGAAGCTGTCCTTTGAAGTAAGCTGACCAGGCAGTTTAGTAGAGGCATCAGCTGTTGCAGCAGAAGAGTGGGAGAGTTTGGAAGACTGATCAACATTGACCATGTGTTTTATATATTCTCTGCCAGCTGGGCTGTATTCAGTGGAAGAGGGATTTCTTGCATGCTTCTTTCCAGTTTGCTGCTGCTGCATACCTGGATGCTGTAATAATTTTGTTGGCTGCAGCTGCTTTTTTAAGCTATTGCTTGGCGACCTTGGTGGTGACATCCCACTCATACTGACACTTTCAGTGTCCATATCTACTGGTGGCTCATCATAAATTGGAGACTCCAAAGATGGCTCATCGTATATAGGTGCAGGGGAGGCATACTTGGGAGATGCAGGCTGGGGGGTTCCTGTCTGGCTCCTTGGAGGTGTTTGAGAAGTTGGACCGTTCATCAGCACTAGGCAAAACCCACCATTCTCTGTCTTCTTGATCTGCATAGACTGCTTTGTTTCTCCTGTAGGCATTTGCTTTGTTGCTCCAGGGCTCTGGGACGTGGATTGAGGCTGAGCATATATGGCTGGTTTTGGAAGAGATCTCTGGCTGTTGGCCTCTGGAGCACTCTGCAGCTGAAGCGAACTGTTTGAAGAGCTCTGTATCTGCCTCAGACTGTTCACTTTGACCAACATGGCTGCTTTTGTGCCTGGCAGAGGCTGCCAGTGGGTAGGAGTCTCCCTGAAGGAAGAAAGATACAAACACAGGGAATTATTTAAGAACTGTATTAACTGAAGTATCCTCTTATTTCTACCCAAATACCAGGCTGTTAGTCTCAAAGTGCCTGGAGATTTCCCAACCAGTTTTATCCGTTCCTCATTGTTTTTTCTTGGAGATCACCCTTCCCAAATCAGAAATGCATCACTGTTACACACATGATAAATTTCTAAGACATGAACAGCAGAACAACGAGATGAAACAAGTTCATCATACTATAACCTGTCTGGTATCAGCAGCACTGAGTTAGGAAACAACCTACGCTTTCCAAGGCTCATTAGCTAGCACAGCACCCAGAACAACCAGCTGAAGACCAGTAAGCTATACTGGATCACTCAAGCAGAGAGTTGGAAAATAATGCCAAGCGTCTGCCTTTGGATTGTCAAACTATGATGACAGTCCTTCCAGACTTTTTTTTTTGATCTAAGTTTCCAAATGCATGTTTATTTTGCAGGAAACCTATAAGGTCTATGGGAGGTGTACGGGGCCGGACGTCCTCGGCTCACGGGATGCGTGTTACACTCCCACACAACCCACCAAGCCTCTGCATAGAGCATCCTCCCAGTCTAGGCCCTCAGATCTGGCTCCTTTGGCCAAACCTACTGGCCCTGCCCAGCTTACAAGGCTGTGAAATTCTCTGCTGGGAGTAGCCTCTGACCCATGGTGGTACTCAGGATCCATCACAACCCAACATGCCCACTGCAACATCCCAGTGCAAAGGTGTACTCTGCAGTGTAATAACCTCCTGCTGTCAAGGCTGCGGCTGTAGCTGGCCTGTATTTGTAAGCTCTGAAGAAAAGAGAATGGAAAGGCTGTTAAACCAGCCCGAGTTTCCAGGTCTTCAAAGGCACCACTGTGCCCAGGAAGGCCCCCTTGAACCTGGCCCCATTTTGCACCCTCCCTCTCCGTATCCACTAGCAGCTGTCACTGGGTAAGACCTGAGGGTACGCTGCGAGTGCCCCGTCTGCAACAGGAGATGTTCCCACAACACCTTCACAGCTGTTTTGCTCTATTTGAACCTTTACACTTGTTCCCCATCCCATGCTGCTGACCCGTCCTGCACGGCCCCTGCACTGCCAGACGGACTCATCTCCACCACATGCCCAGAGCTGCCTCTTAGTGATGCTGCCCCGCCAAGCCCCAAGATATCCAGACACCCCAACCCTCCTGCACACTGCTCCTGCTCTCCAGAGACCCTTCACCCTCTGGATCCCAGTGTCCTTCACACGGGTTCTGTGGGGGTGCTCTGGCTGTCCTCCCCCCATGGCTCTCCCAGCAGCAAGGGTGCATCTGCTCACACCCTGCTCTCCCCACACACCACGCCAACAGCACACGTCTGCCCACAGCAGCAGCCCCATGTCACCATGGGTGCCCTATTTCACCTGCTCCCTCCCCAGTTACCTACCCGACACCCAATATCCCATGTCTGCTCCCAATCAGTCCACTCCTAAGGAGGTGGTGTGCTCCATTCCCATCCACCACTTACCATATTTTTGGCAAAACATCCTCTCCGACAGCACTGCGTCTCTGTGAATCCCACCTCAGCACAGCGGCACCAGGAGAAGCACGGGTGAGGCCGGCGCTGCCCCACCGCGGGCGCAGCAGCTGGCTCCCAGCCAGGGTCCAAAGGCCCCCGCCGCACCGTGCTGCGCCACTGCCTCTGCTCCTTCCCCATGACAGACACGCGACTCTGCCTCGTGCAACTATCCAGGTGACCAGAGAGGGTTTGAGAAAGGCCTGCCATCCTCTGCTTCCCATGCTGGGGTCCCCCGTGCTCTGGGGACCTCCCCCAGCGTCTCCCGCTGAAGCACAAAGAGTTTTATTTTAAGGGGGCTCCTGACACTGCTTCAAGATGGAGCTGCCACCGCTGTGAGGAAGGCCCCTGCCCAGCCGCCACCTGCCGCTCACAGCATCGCAGCTCAGGACTGACCCGAGCCCCGGCCCAAGAGCAGCTGCTTAGGAAACACCGAGGGATTTGGGACTGGGCTCCCTCCACCTGTCCAAGCTGCCACCAAGCACAGCCCCCACTCTCCCACTCCTGTTCTGCCATCAGTGGCTTGTCCTCTGCACGCCTCTTCCCGACGGCGCAATGCTTGGAGCGAGGGGTGACCACCAGCCGCACCAAGCGAGGATGCAGGCAGGGAACAGCCAGTGGTAACGGCAGGATGGGGGTGGCATTCCTGAGGACACACCGCCCTGCAACCCACCAGGCATCCCTCCCTGGGGGCTGCAGGGACTGCGCCTCGCACCACTGTGTCCCTTCTGCATGCAGCCAAGCCCTGATCCCAAGCGGAGGTGCTGCTGAACACCCGGGTTATTCCTCGAAGAGCTCCTGGACTAACAGGAAGAACCAGAGCAGCAACATTTGGTAGGCTTTTAAATGAGCATTTCTGACACCCCACCACCTACCTCTCCGCTTTGGTTGTACCAGCAGGTCGTTCCGCGGAAGGGAAGTGAGACTGGCAAAGAGCCATGTCAACGACAAGCAGAACTGAGCCACTCACAGGCTCCTGACTCGGCAGGCAGGCCAGGAGTGATCACATGGGCGTGATTTTAATTTTAAACACTATGGCTGGAGCAGCATCGCATCTGGCCCAGCACTATCCAACTGTTGGGGCCCAGGGGAGAAGAGCCACAGCCCTGCAGCACCACAGTCCCCGAACTGTGGGTGTGTCCCCCTCCCTTGACAGACCCCCAGCTGTAGGGGGGGTTGGAAAATAACCCTGTGGGAAGGTGCTGGACCCCACATCCCATGAGCCACCTCCTGAGATGATTCCTCTCCCTGACCTACAACACTGCACCTCCAGCCAGCTCCGCACGCAGCGGAACCACCCGCTCAGCGAAGGCTTGGCAGACCCACCTCCGTCAGGCATGGCACGACCAGACTCGTCCCCCCGTGCAGGCTCAGCGCGCACTGGTACTGCCCAGGATCAGCAGGCCCACTAGTGCCCGGTGCTCACTAAACCCCCACCCGTCTAGAGGGGCAGGAACTCAGCCCAAAGCTCTGCTGCCTCCTCGATCAGCTCCAGGCCGCAGTGAGGAGCCTCTCCCCGCCTGCACAGCGGGCAGTGGCACCACCTCCTGCCCAATCAGTCATATCAGTGATTGTCCCGATTTGCACCCACACGGCAGCACTGGGCACATCCAGATCTGTCACTGCTCGGGTGCGGGGCTGGGCACCTGAACAGCACCACCAGCCCAGCCTCCAGAGACAGGCTCCTGCCCCAGTGTGACATTATGATTTTAGGGTCCTGTGGGACCTCAGCTGGTGATGACCTTCCGCCCTGCATCCTGGAAAAAGAGCAAAGCACAGATTTTGGCCCTCAGATGAGCAATGAGGGATTTGATACAGAAAAGGAGGAGGGTGCTGTGCTCACAGCCTCCCCCAGAAGACAAGCTGCCTACCTGCAACCCAGCACCAGGTGGAGGGCAGCAGGCACCTTGAAGCATGATGGCTCCTTGCTGCCTCGAGTCACCTCACCAGGGCGGGAGAAAGGCATCCCACACCTTCCCCTGCCTGGGACGGGACGACAGGGTGGGGCCTCGGCACAGGCGGGATGTGGTGGGGAGCAGCAGGAGCTCCGTGCCAGCGCGGGGCTCTCCCTGCGCCTGCTCCGCAGATGCCGTGAGCCCAGTTGGCAGGACAGCAGGACGGGTTAGACAGACAGCCATGGCAACGAGGCAAGGGGCTCTGCCACAGGCAGCAAGCCTCCCCACAGCAGGTTTTTGGCCTTTGCGGTCTGCGCCCCGACAGGCAACACGGCTGGAGAAACAGGCTCCACTGCCTCTGCAGACTCATATTCCCTCCTTCAGGCTGAGGGGTAAAGCTGGCGTTGGGATCCAGCCCAGCCCATTTCAGACCAAGTGCTGCGAACCCCCGGGGGTGGCAGAGCCCAGTGGCGCTCAGGCAGCTCTCAGGGGACGATGGCACTGGGATCTTTGGCATGACAGCCACGCAGAGCGGCCAAGCAGGGTGGGCTGCAAAGGTGCAGAGGCAGGAGACGAGCAAGGCCACTGTGCCACCGCTCCTCCCCAGGTGCAATTCGGGATGCAAGGACTGGTCCAGGTACCCAAGAATTTGCATGGTTCCACCAGGATATCCAGGGGGGTCTCACAGGGCTGGAGGAGACAGGGGAGCTGTGCCACTCTGGTGTCACTGAGGCCAGAGGGAGCCAAGCTCCAGCCTGACCACAGCCACCATGCTCCCCCTGACCAGGAAGTTTGTAAGTGAATGTGATGGAAAAGTTCTCTAAAGCTGTGCCATATCCCACTTGGCCTGTCAGTCTCATGTTGGACACAAAATGCCACCTCTGGCCTCCACAGCCACCAGAGATCAGAGGAAAGAGGTTTTTTTGAAAGAACCATTTTCAGAGCCATGAATGATCTCCTGGGGCCATGTCTGGATACAGCTTCCCTCAACCCCATCCCCAGGCTGCTAAAAGACTAAGCAGAGGAGAATGGGGTCTCCCTGACTTCCCAGCATGGAAAAAGATTCAGCCTTGTCCTTCTGAGCAGTGAAAGCCCTGATAGAAAGCAAAGCCAGTGGTGTAGAAACATCCCAACAGAGCCTTGCAGCCGTGCTCCTCAGCCACCAGCAGCAGAGACCCTGCCGAGTCCCCTGAGACAGCTCCTTCGAGGAATGCTTTCAAGTAGCTCCAATATAAACACTGCAACCCAGCGCTGGCTTTCCCAGCCCGCACCCAGCGCCAGCAGGCCCAGCATATCCGGCAGCTCTTCCCAGGCTCCAGAGCTCCATTGTTTGCTCTTCCCTCCCCGATGCCTGGAGAAAAAGCCCTGCACCTCAGCTCTGCCCTCTCCAGCAGTCATTTTCCTGGTGCTCTGACAAAGGTGAATGAACAGGGATGTTTGTATTTCAGCGGCAACTGCTGCCTCCAGTGCCCACACCAGAGGCAGGGATGAAGACCCCGTGGAGGTGACCCACCCGAACCCAGGTCCACACGGCCCCGAGGAGAGCTCTGTGAACACGTGCAAAGCACGGGGTGTTTAAGCGCCCAGCCCCAAGGCCAGCAGCACAAGAAGGAAACAAGCCTGTATTAGGAATCCTTATGGTGTCTCTGGCCTAATTGTAAAGAACTTAACATTGGCATCACTTACGCTGGGCCTTGAGAAATGTAAGCCCATAATGAGGCAAACTAGACTGGGAAGAGCAGAGGTACCCTCATAGCCAACTTCACAGGCTTCACGTCACAGGTCCCCCCTAACTCCCCTTTCAGCACACCTTCCCAGCACGGTAACACCAAGCCACTTCTCCCTCCCAGCCCAGGATGCTGAGCCCTAGGGAAGGTGAGCAAGGAGGGGACGGGCAGCACAACCTACTGCCCATGCAGAAGGGACCCACACCTCTCCTGTTCTGGGGGATGGGATGTTCCCAGGGATGGTGGATTTCTACATGGAGGATTTGAGATGCGTTGTTATCACAAGGGGAACCTTGGAAACCCCACCCTGAAACAAGTCCCTGATGCTGGGAGAACCACAGGAAGAAGAGGAAAAGAGCCAGTCTGCACGGACAGTGGGGCTGGGGATGGCAGAGCCCACTCCTGGCCCTGACTGATGGCGTGTCCGAATGCAGCACACAAGCTCCGCTCCCAGCTCTACTGTCCTCTTCAGTCCTCTGCCGTGCCCAGCCCTTTCTCACCCACGAGGCCCAAGGAGCTCCAGCAAACTCCAGTGCAGCTGCAGCAGCTCACAAGACACTTCCAAAATGCTACCGGCTGCTTTCAGCCCTAGGCTGGTCTCACGGTCCCCAAGGGAACACATCCATCCTTTGCAGAGCCTTCCAGCACGTGAAAGGATCATTTGGTCCCCATCTTCCCCAGAGAGAGTCTGTCTTCCTTCCTACCAGGATCCCAAGTGCTCAGGAGGGGTCTGGAGCTGTAAGGCAGGAGTCACCTGCTGTCCTTGCTCGGGTGAAGGAGCAGCAGAGCCGGCGCTGAGCTGGGCAGCCCCAGGAAGTGCAGCCAAAAACCAACACGGGAGCAAAAGCACGTGCTCAGGCAGAAGAGCATCCCCAGGAGGCTCCAGGGATCACAGCAGCATCTCCCCCCTCCACAAACAGCTACCATTTCCCCAGGGGAACTGACCTCCCTGTGTCACCCAGGGAAGCCAAGGACAGTATCTAGAGAAGGCTGCTCCAAGCTGGTGCACTTTAGAGAGCTAGAAGAGCAGCAGTGAGCAGTGGGGCAGGGAGGGAGAGGGTGGGATTGGCACGTAGACGGAGGGAACAGGCAGCAAGGAGTGGCGGTGCAGTGCCCGCCTGTCCAGGGAGAGTTTCCACTCTGCTTGAGGCTGGCGCAGCAGCACCGAGACAGGACAGTGAGCACAGCAGGTTTAGCAGTGCTGACAGAAGGCACAAGAGAGGAAGGGTGGGAAAAAACAGTCTGCTAAAAGAAAAAAAACAACCTCAACCACAAAGTATTACTGAAAAAAAAGGATGCAATCCCTTCCCCCAGCTCTCTGTGGCATGTGCTTGCAGGAGGCCCCTCTTGGGGACCATGTCTCTTCTGGCCTCTTCATCTATTATGGGATGACAAACATGAAGGTAAGAACAACAAATCTTTTGTGCTGCCATTAGAAAGAAAGGCAAACCCGTCTTGGGCACAGGTGCCTATAAAGATGTCAAATGCTACCAACAGCACTCAACGTATTTGCCCTTTGTTTATGCAGCTGTATCCCTGCCGAGGGAAGGAAGAGGACACGCTTCTATTTGTCTTTGGAGAACACCACAGACAACAGAGCTGGCAAGCTTTGTGTTCTTTTGCCGTTACTAGATCAGACATCCCAGCAAGAGCATTAGGTCCCACCTGGGAACACTGGCTTTGGGCTCAGCTCTCTGCTCAACATTTTACGAGCTAGCAAGAGACAAGAAATCTCTCCTTGGGTGTCAGATTTGGGTAAGGAAATTGTTCTCCACACCATAACCGGACATGCAACCCCCGCTCACAAATAGCAGCGACAACACATACTGGATGAGCAAGGAAACAGTGCTCAGTCTCCTGCTTCCAACAACGCAGCTTCCACAGGCAAATGCTGTCAGCTTACTGGTGTGAGGGTCTGGAAGAGCCTCACAGGTCCAAGCAGCCTGTTAGCTCCCAAACAAGCTGCCACTCACACCTTTCCCAGTGCTTGCCCTTCAGTGGAGTTTGTCGCAGGCTCAAAGTGCCCCAGGGTTGCTACAAAAAACACGGGCTTGGGATGGAGCAAGCGAGGACCCCTTCCCCCTCCCCTTCCTTGCAGGAGAACCAGCGGTGATGCCTGAGGTGCTGCCTGGCACCAGCCTGGCTGGCAAGGAAAGGTAAAGCAAACCCCTGCCCATGCCACATCGCTCCCCTTCCTCCTATACGAGGGGGCCTCCATGGGGCCCATGTCGAGAGGGCCAAGGGCTGGTGTCGCTTATCCCTTGAGGCACAGCCATTTCCCAGACTGAGGCAGAGGAGGCCACGTTCCCCTCCTGAGAGCCCGAGTCAGAAATACTTTGGTCCCATGGAGCTCAGGATATTTTATGCCCTGTGCAAGGCTCTTGCACTCGCTCCCCTGGAGACAGTTTGTCAGTACCTGTCCCAGCTCCCCCACAGTGCCAGGCTGCAGAGGGACAAGGAGGGGAAGCTGGTCAGCTCATGACAAATCCCACGTGCCTGTGGCACACCTGTGGTCACTGGCGGGGGGGACCAGAGGGAACTGGGAGCTACTGGGGTTCAGCTTAAGGCATTTCTCACTGTTTGAGTTTCTCCTGGCAGGGCAAGAATCATCCTCTGGATGGGTCTGAAGCTCAGAGGGGCTGCTCATGGGGCAGGAGGCACTAGTAAAGCTCTGGGCTCTTTATGTGCATCACCAGTGTCTCCCAGTCATGCAGATCTGAAGTGAATACAGGAGCATCTCACAGGGGGCAGCAGACAAGTGATAAACCACAGTTTAGGGTGCTTCAGACATATATTTTCCAGAATCGCCATCATACATGGTTTTCATTATCTTGGCTTTTTTCTTTTCTCCTTGCCAGCACCAGGCACAGAGAGAAGCAACCTCAAACCAGAAACCAAGCTATTAAAGGATCCTGGTTTGCTGCATTTCCCAGAAGTGGGGACAAGGAGCACTGGCATGGATGGCAGGAGTGCCAGGCTCACTTGAGCTTTGCTCTAGCCCTTGGGTGAGTCACTTGTCAGCATGATTCAACACCGCTCACTGCACGGCCTCCCCCGCTGTTGGTACCACATTCTTCAGGGCAGGATGATGCCCAGACAGGGCAGGAGGGAGGCAGGACAGTGCCAAGCAGTGACCCAGGCAGATGGGCTGTCCCTGCAGAGACTGAGGAGCGGATGCTTTTGTGCAGCTGAAGCTGGCAAAGTTTCAATACAAAAAACCCGCCGATTGTTGTCAGACTGGTTTGAGTGTAAGAAAATCTCTTATCCAAACAAAATAGCATCCCGTTATCATTCTTTCATTTTGGGCTTGATGTGATCAAGTAACTGTGTCCGGGAGCTCTGTCCCCGCAGCCCCACCTCCCGCCCTGGCTGAAGCTGCAAGCACATGCAAGCAGCCGAGCGAGTGGGGAGGGAAAGAGCCAGAGCAGGCAGGCTAACATGCACCCTGCAGTAGCCTAAGCCCCTGCACAGGAGCTCAGCTATCCCTGCAAACCCCACCATGAGAGTGCGACAGAGCTCTCGTCCCTGCGTGACACTCCTGCCCGTTCCCTCTCCTTCTGTTCAGCACAGAGGGCTCTAGAGCAATGATTGTCTTTTGATATGTGTTTTTACAGTGCCTCACACAAACGAGGCCTGGCCCAGACCAGGGACATGCAAGCAGAGCTGCAGTGGTGAAGGCAGACAGCCGTACCGGGGCAAGAGGAGGGCACGCAGAGGTGATCACTGGCCTAGCAGCACCCTTGCCCCAGTGCTTGCACCCTCTCAGGGCAGCACAGCTTCCCAGCCAGTTAGCCACACAGCCAGTGCCTGCCTGGCAACTGAAGCCATCCATTAGATATAAAAAGAGAAGGCTAAAGCTCTCCCTACCTGCCAGGGTCTTTCCTCTTCTCTGCAGCGCAGTCCCCCTTGCCCTTCATCTCCTGCAGAAGGGTCATTTGGATGGGGGTGCTTCTGCCATCGCTGCCGGCGCTGCCCCGGTGCTGCCGGCCCTGGCAGTCGGGCTGGGAGCTGCGCTTCATAGCCTGGAGCTGCGCCAAGGGCACAATGTCGCAGCCCTGGGGCCGGTGCCACACCGTCTGCCGTGTGATAGCATTGTAGTAATAGAAGCGGTTGTTGTTCTGGTCGAAGAGCTCCCACCACTGCTTCTGGTCCGACTGGCGTACCTTCAGGTTGGGAGGGGGCTCCCAGCCGCACTCACCGGTGGTCAGGTTGACGTACATCCGCTCCTGGGAGCGAGGCTCAATGATCTCCACCCAGTCCGAGCTGCAGGGACATGAGAGCTGCATCAGTCTGGGCCAGAGGCTCAAGCCAAATGGGTTGTCTGGGAGTCCTACAGAGCTGCTGCCTCTGGGCCAGGCAGCCACGCTGCAGATCAAAGCATTGCTTGGGGCCATTCAGCAGTCTAAGGAGCTCAGGGGAAGACGAGGGACAGGGTTTGAGATGGGGTCGAGCCAAATCAGCAGCTCCCCAGCACAGGGAAGGGGAGGTCACCCCCCCAGCCCAGCCCTGACGTCAGCTCACACCACTCACCAGCCCAGGACAAGCAGCATGGGGCGGGCGAGCATCGTCTGCTGATGCTCTGATAACTCAGATCAAGGGCTGGTGCGATTGCAGGAGCGCCGGCGCCTGGCGAGATCCGCAGCGGAACTTGCCCTCGAGAGCGGGGAGGATCTGCAAAGCAGGATCTGCTCCTTTTGGAGGCTGCACCCTGTTGTTAATGCCACCTCGGGAGACCAAACCTCTGGCTCCCAACAATGGGGGCAGCCTGTCCATGCAGGGCTCACATGCTGTGGGGCTGGAGGGGACCTCTGGGTCACCCGGGCCCTGGCTGAAGCCCACATTTGCTTGATTGAAAGATAAATGCAGGGAGTGACTGATGGATGAGACCAACCCCATTGCAAGTTCTTTCCCTCCTTCCTTAGCTGATGGGACAAAGCCCTCAGTAGCCCTTTGGGTGTGAGGTGACCCAAAGGACAGGCTCGGCCTGCCACTGATGCATAACCCTTCTGCTGCCCCGAGGAGCCTCTCCAGCCCCTGGCTCCCTCACCAGCACCCACGTTGGCCCAGCCGAGGGCTTGGTGAGACAGCAATACAGGCAGTGCTGTGGGGCTGGTTTTCAGGCAGATGAGAGTGATGGGTTTGTGGCAGCAGAGGTGTTGGGCTACACAGCTCTCATACGTGGCAGCCTTTAACACTGACCCACCCACGCCAAAAAGCTGGCCTGAATGAGAGCAGAGATGCTCAGCAAAGCCAACACCTCCACAGTGCAGTAACCAAAGCCATTTTGGCAAGCCCAGGTAAACAGAAGAAGGGGGTGCAAACCCCAGCAAGGTCTCTTCCCACATGGGAGAGATGCTACCACTAAAGTGATCCTGTCCCCGGCAGCAGGCTCCAGCCTGCAGCTGGAAACAGAGATAAAACCTATACGTGCCCCCCAGTTTCTCCTTGCACTCACCAAGTCCTGGCCCTCCACCCTCTTCCTTCACCCTGCATCAGGGCCTCCTTCCTGCAGTGTCCACTATTTAACCCAAGTTATTTTTGTTATTAATAAAAGCCGTATGAAGAGGACGGGTCCGTGGCCACCCTTGAAACCTGCTCCTGCCTGGTGCCTTGGGAGCTTGCCGCAGCACAACCTCCAGCTGCTCCCTAGCAAGGCGAAGCAGCAAGAGCCGTCCGTTCCCAGACAGGTGGCAGAAGAAGGGAGATCCCATTGCATCCCTCTCTCCCCCCCCCACCCCACTGCCAGCCTGTGGTTCCTTGGAGGGGTCTGGGTTGACAGTGGCAGCACTGCAGTGTCCCAAATGGCAGCCTGGGCTCCTGGTGCTCAGCCCTGCTGGCACAGCTGTGGGAGAGGTGGTGTTTGCTGGCAGGGCAGTGCAGTCCTTGGCTCTGATCCAGCTTTCTGGGGAAGGTCAGTGTGTGCCCTCCCACCAGGCAAGTCTGGGAGGGGGTTTAATTGCACATCACACCTCCCCACTAGGAAAACTGTGGGTGTATTTAATGGTGAGCAGTCTGTCATGCATCGCTAAAAAGCAGGCTGCTCCTCAACTCTTTGTGGATGCAAAATTGATAGGCACGATGTCAGTTCAACACAAAATAAGCCTGAACTGCCTATGAAAAGGTTCAATTCTCTCCACCACAACATCTACTGTGCAATGCTGACCTCCACACAGCCTCACAGGCTACCACAGACAGGCTGGCTGGGAAGCTGATCCGGGTGAAAGCCACTTTTTTTGCGGCATAGATTCATTTTCAGCCACATCAGCTCACCCAGTCCAGGCTATCACCACCACGACTGCTCACACTGGCCCAACAAGCAGCTGGGAGCAGAACACACCACCTTTCCCCATTGCACCTACTCCTGCTGGGCTCCCACCATTGCCAGAGCAGGGCAGGGCTCTGCCAAGAGTGTGCTTGCAAGAGGATCCCCCTTGGAAAACCCTGTGTCCAGAAAATATCTGGTTTGTTGATCGGTACTTTTTGGCCAAAACTACATCAGTTTCCCTATTTGATTTAAGGTGCAACACAAACAGCCGTACCAGCATCCCAGGGTGGGAATCAGACACAGGAACAAATCAGCAAGTTACTGCCGTTATCAAGGGTATTGTCAACTACAAAGAGGTGTCATAAACAGGGCATAAAAGGGGAAAACAAGGGCAGCAGCAGAGCCCAGCAGTGCTTGGAGGAGAGCAAGATGAGCATGTCCACAGAGACAGCAGCAAAGAAGTGCAGGTAGGACAAGGAAACAAAGAGGGACAGCTCAGATGGGACACAAGAGCAGCAGTGAACTCCCAACAGCACTGTAACGCTTCACAAGGAGGACAGGCAGGCAATAGGAAAAGGGGCACTGTGGACTGAAAAGGGGACTTAGACCCAGGTGGCACACTGGCAGCTTCAGGGGTGCGGGAAAGTCTGCCACTGGTGCTGGAACGTAGGAAGCTTCACCCAAAGGTGGGAAGCATGGCACGCTGCCCTCGGGAGAGGAAGGGCTGGGGAGAAAGAGAGCAGGCGCTGAAAGGGCTGGAAAAGGAAAGCAGGCATGGCAGGACACACACCCCCCCCACAAAAAAAGCAACAGAGAAATGCACACATGGATGAGTTTGGGAGAGAAACAGGAGGTAGGTATGGAGTATTCACTTGGCAAGGAAGAAAAACACTCACAAAAACCCTGCAAGACCCAGCTGAGTGATCAAGATGCCATTGAGTGATCAACCTTTTTAAGGTTCAGGAGTACACTGGTCTTGCTCTGTTTTACTAGCAACTGGATTAGTAAAGCTCTGAAACACCAACCAATCTACCAGCACTGTTGCTCCTCAGGAGAGAGGTCAGCTATTTTCTGTTAAGTGCAAGCTATTGAAAATAACGAATTCTTCTCATGGCACTTGGCCATGACCGAGCATGTGTTGCTAACTATAGTCTTCCGTTTTAACAAGCTTACATTTATCTTTGTGTGCAAAGACACATAAGTGGATGACTTGGGTTGGTGACCTCTTTGCTCCCCTTAAAGCTGAGGGGCTGAGGATGAGTTTAACCAGGATGAGGTTGAGGGGATAAGGTAGAGTTTAAAGAGTGAAAAAATCTGCACAGAACACACTGAAATACCAAAGAGTTTGGTACAATCACATTCATATATAAAGAAAGAAAAGGAAAAGCAAGGAGCACATTCCTGGAACAGGGCCAGCCCTGGGCTGCCACACAAGCCTCGAACATAACATCAGGAACTCTGGAAAGACGTGATAAACCCAGGACTGCAGAGAGATAAGGCCATAACTTGGACATAAAAAAAAATTAATTCCAACTCCCCTTCATGGGGTTAAAGAAGAAGTTTCCTGGGAATGGTTTGAATAACACTTTTTCCCGTCCTCTCAGCTCCCAGCACTGGGTGATGCAGCACTCACAGAACATGTGCCCGCTCCCGCCGGCATGGTGGCGCCTGGTCACGGTCACACTGGCAGAATCACTGCAGTGGTTTCAGTCTGCCTCATCTTTTGGGATCAGCGATCCCAGGCACGGGGCTTCCCTGAAGGCCCAGTTTGCAAATTGAGACTGAACCCTCACCACAGGCTGAGTGTGGGGACATGCAGCCCACCGGCACCACCGGGGAACTAACCCGGTCACCAGAGCCCACAACACAGAGGAATTTCAACAAAATCCACACTTGCTTCCAAAAACAAACCCACATTCCCAGTGTGCATCCTCCTGTATTGTCAGAGAGATTTCAGGAGTTTCCTCTGCATCCTGAGCAAATACACAAATACCTTCCATGCCTCATACCTTGTAAACAGGCCACAGCTCCAACCACTTGCCTGGAGCAGCCTGAGCCCCACCCGACTGTGAAGGCACTTGCCTTGGGCACGCTGATTTTTTTGAGGGGTGGCTCCGTCCCCAGGCAGTGAGGTGCCATGTGGGCAGACAGCACACCAGGCACACAAAAAGCAGGAGAAAGCATAGGGCTTTTTGTCCACAACTGCATCTCACATGGGCAGACAGGTTTGGTCCCACCTGAAGGCTCAGCCCTCACAGGCAAGCAGCTTGCTTTTTTATGAAGTGTTGTATAGACAGAGCAGGTAAGAGGCCAAGCTGCTGTGCTCTTGTCCTGCCAGCCTCTGGGACAGAGGTGATGGACATTCGCAAACTTTGCTCCTTCAAAACCAGCCTGGGTCCCTCCTGGCTGCCACTCCTGCTTAGCAAAGCCTGGGAATTAAAAATAAAAAGGGTATTTCTGCCTGAAAGAGCATCCTGCTAGCATCCCCCGATTAATCTTCTCACAAAGACTATAAATGTTAGCACAAGATCCAGCAAAGAATAAAATTGTTTTAACTAAAGAGAAGCGAGCAGGACTAGAAATGGAAGGGACCAGTACAGGAGAAAGGAAGAGTCACTTGCAGAAATCCCAAGTAGTCAAAGAGCCACTACTCCAGGAGAGCTGGTTTTCTTGTCACCATCACTCAAGTGACACCACAGCACAGGCAGCCAGGCACAGTCCCTGGACACAAGTTCTTCGCAAGGCTGTCCAAAGATAAGAATAGTGGAGAGATGTTTTCTCAGCTGGAGCTGTCAGCTTGAGACCAGGGCAATGTGACCACCCAGCCCTCTGCACGAAGCCTTCTCTCCACTCATCACCTGCGCACGCTGCTCAGCACCAACCCAAGGAGGCATTCACCTGCCAAGGGCAAGAGCATCCCAAGGAAAGCCACAGGAAACCCCTGCCTCAGGAAGCTTCACACCAGGCTGTGAGCAACCCCCGCTGTGTGGCTACAAGGAAAGCTCTTACAGCTTGATCCCTCACTTCACTTCCAAGTTGTGTAATTTTTTGACTTCTGTGCTCCATCTCCTTCCACCACCTCCCTTCTTTGGGATGAGCATTGCAGAGAGCTGGGGCAGTACCAAATCCTTCTTGGCCAAGCATGACTCCATACAAAGTGGGATTTTTGAAGACTAATGCCCTCAAAGGGAGCCTGCAGCATGCTCAAAGGTGGCCCCAACACAGAGAAAAGCAACTGGGAAATGAAGCTCTTCCTCCAGGAAACAGGAGTCTGAACACAGCCAGCGTATGATTTCATATTTAGTATCACAGAAGGATGGCTGCACTCAAGAGGACAGGGGACACTCCTGGACATCAGGAGACTGAAGAACTTGAGGCACCACAGGCTGACATGACCTTTCATGAATGCCAATGCTTCCCTTTACATCATCTCCACACCCTGTATAGACAAGGTGTTGCTACTACACCCTGTGCAGAGCAGCCACCTTCCCGTGTCCTTGCACCAAGAGCTGCAGTTCTTCACCTATGGCTCCAAGCCAGGGCTGCTGAAGCATCTGCAAAGCTCCAGGGGATAGTGGGGCTTCAGGACCACGCAGATCCCATCATCAGAGGTCATCTAACTGAGGATCTGTCAATGCCAAGACTAAGTGCCTATTAAGGGTCCTCCTTGAGGACAAGGAGTGAAGAGTTTGGCCATCAGACACACCGAGACTGAAGTACAACTCTCAGAGACCAGTCATGCTGTGACACTGGCTGGAGGCATGGACATGTGGGGGGCAGTCCAGGGCTCCTCGAGGCAGCAAGTGGCTGGGGTGACAGGGACCAGTATCTGAAGTTATCTGTCTTACACAGACAGGGAGTTCAGCGCCTCCTTCGTTTGCTGCTAATGGAGCATACGATGAGGGGCCCATGAGGGAGCAGAAGCAGCCTTATACAGAATGAAGCCACGTTTACAACCCCAAGTGCTCCAAAGGCTGGCCCCAGCATCAGACCAAGGCAAACCAGTTAAGGAATGGGGAGCAGGTACCATCCCAGAGGCACCAAAGCTGCTGCCATCGCTGTTCCTCTGCAGGTCCAGGCTCCCAGCTGGCTGAAGAGCAGCCTGAACTGTGCTCAAGCACACATCAGAAGAGCTTATTTTAAGAGGATCATGCTTGCCCCTTCACCTTCTGCACGACGGGCAAAGCCATTCCAGTAGAGCACCCCAAACAGATTCCCCTTAGAAAAAAGTTTCCTCAGTGCACACACTAAGCAATGAAGTGCAATCCCCAGGTGGCTCCAAGTCGCTCAGATTTGCACATCAAAGCCAGGACAAGGCTGTAAAACTCATCTTTATGCTGGAGCTGCAGAGGGTCTCCAAGGTCTCTAGCCCCAGCTCCTTGCAGTGATGCTCCACCAGCTGACTCAGTCAGTTTAGGCTTTATTCATGCCTTCTCTCAGCCAAGTCCAGAAAAGCTGTAATTTAGATCTTAGGGAAAAAAATAAGGTACGCAAAACAACCCTCTCTCCTCCCTCCCCATATATATATATATATATATATATATATATGAACTTCTTTTGAATACACATGAATTCTCCTAACAAAAATTATAGAGGAACTAAAATAAATATGTCAGCCTGTTCCTAAAGCTCTCCTGCTTCCAAAAATAAGCATTATGCAAACAAACCAACCTCTGCTTTGCAGGAGACAGACCAGACTGTGAAAATATAGAACAAATTGTTGCAATTACTCAAAGCCTGAGCACATATGCTCAGCTCCAGCAAGAGCAGAACGGGGGCAGCCCTCGGAATGCAGAGCCCAGCCTGGCAACACCTTACAGACAGGAGAACGCAGCACAGCACCATGACTTGGGTGGGTTAGAGGTAGAAGAGAGCCTGAAAAAGTCCTATCATGCAAAACATCTCATTACTTTGGTGTTTTTAATTAAAACAAACACAACCAAAGCCCCAAGCCTTCTGCTAAGTGGTATTTTCAAAGATACAGACGTCACATGAGAAATTTGGTGGCCTTTCGGTTGCTCAGATTCTGCCAGTTCTTGCTTCTCCCCCCACCATTCCCAAACTTTCCTCCAGCTTTCGTGCCAGCACTGGTGGCTCCCGTCTTGCTGCTGTGAGTGTCCTGATTCACAGAGCAGAACTGATGGCAACGGGGCTGCTCATCCCACAGGAGTGGGTCAGGGCAGCACCAAAATTAACAGCAGATTCCTCCAAGATCCTGTCTTGGAGAGAAAGAAGTAAGAAACAAGAACTTTCAGGACACGGCTGAGATTTCCTGGGATCTGCACAAATGGACCTGTGGGGGTAGAGGGGAATCTTCCCCAAGGGAGGACAGACAACATGCCGAGTTGCCCTAAAAAGATAATCAAAATAAAGCCCAGAACAGCCCCAGCACCTGAACCTTGGGTGGGATGGATGCACAGGCACCTCGGAGCACTGTATCTCAGCAGGGAGAAGGGAGGGCAGCACAGAAACTTCCACTACACCAACCTTCGCGCTCACCATCATCCACTCTGCATTGAGCACCACCCACCAGGACTTGCACAGCCCCACTGGCAGCACCAGCCGTGTACTGATCTGGAGCCTGAAATCACTCCCAGGCAAGCCCCAGAGTCACGTAGAGAGCACCCCACGGGGAGAGGAAGGCAGAGGAACCTGAAGTGCTGCTGCTCTCCTCCAACTCATCCTCCATCCCTCCTCCACAGGACAGGGGTTCTGTGACAGAGGGAAGAGCAACGGGCTGGAAACATCCCTGTTTTCATGGCTTCAGGACAGAGCACAAAGCACCTGCTGCATGGGCACTAACAGAGCAGGAGGAGTTCAGGTACCAGAGGTGTGGTCACAGTCACCAGGGGACTGCACAGACCAGTGCTAAAGGAAATGGCACCTGAGGGCAGAAGGAGAAATAAAATGCACTCCCATTAAAAAAATGGGACTGGGCATAGCCCTGCCTGTGCCTGCAAAGCCAGGGTAAGCACAGCCTCCTGCTGCAGCTCCTCTGTCAGAGGCACAGAATGGGGCTGGCTGCTGTGCCCGAGGAAAGGACCTCCTGCTCCCTTGAAGACCAAGGGACTCGCTCACTTCTCTGTCCCCAAATTGTCAGCGAGGACGAGCACCTCTGACTGCAGTATGGCTAGAGACCAGCTGTGGCCGCTGCAGCCTGGGCAGAAGGTGAAAGACATAAGATGTCAAAAAGCATAAAGCATCAAAAAGGTTACAGGAGCTTCCCTCTGCTCTTTGTAAGGGTGCCCAAGCTGGCCAGGGACACAGATCCAGCTGGACAGCCTCTCCCGGGCGTCTGTCCCAGCTGACCCAGGGTTTTTTTTTTTTACATGACTGGGGAACAAAATCTCTTGTGGAGCATGAGCCCCAGGCCACAACGGAGCAGCAAGCCAGTTTCCTTGGGGTACAGGATCTGCCCACACAACCCATCCAGCCCTCGAGCTGCTGCCAGGGCATCCCCTGAATCTCTCCTGCCACCACGGCTGGAGTTTTCATTTTGTATGTCAGAGCCAGGCCCAAACTCCCAATCCTTAAACAGCCTCCCTAAAGCTCTGCTTTGCCCCAGACGCAGCGGCACCTCCTAAGCTCAGTGAAGGCTTAAAAGCAGAGTCGTTTTTCCTTTTAAGGGCTGAGCATTTGAGAACAAGTTTCAGAAGGAAGAAAAAAAAAAGTATTGGCAGTTTTCATCCCCTCTCTTTCCTTCCAAAATGTACTGCATGGATCCATAGCCCCATCCAAATCCTAGCTGCTGGAGGGGAGGCAGCTGTGGGAGAGGCTCAGTGCCAGCCAGCCAGTCCCTGCCCAGAGGGCACGGGGTGCCCTGGAGGGGAGCTGAGGCCTGGCACAGCTCAGTGCTGTCCTCCCACCTACCCAGCCAGGGGCCGCATCAATCCCAGGACACGTGGTCAGGTCCGTTGTGACTGCAACCCGCCTCATCACACCTGTAACCAGACTGTGTCCCCAACAAACAGGATTTGCATGGAAAAACCCCAATTTTAGCAATATCCTAGAGAAGAAATACTTCACAGCTGCTTAGGTGAAGACATTACAGGACAACCTGAGAGTTCAGCAACAACCGAGCATGACAGCTGGGGCGTATCCTGCCCTCCCGCCATCCCCCGGTGCTGCCCCACCGAGGCATCCCGAGCTCAGGCCCAGGGCAGCAGCCTGATGCCTTCCCCTTGCCCCCAGAGTTGATGACCCCGGTTTCAAGGAGGATTTGTACAGGCACGTATGCTGTAAGCACAGCTCAGTGAGTGTCACTGTGGTCATCCCACCTGTACACGGCCCCACCAAAGCGGACAGCCAGTACTCCACGTGAAGCCATCGCCGGCTGCACCAGCTGGACCCTTTCAGGCTGCAGATCTCCACAGTGAGGTACCCAAGGTCACACATGGGCTTTCTCCTCCTGTCTTCTTGGTACATGCCAAGCTAAGACAGATGCTTCCAGCCAGAGCAGAGTTGGGCTTTATCCACCTCTGGGAGCATGTGCTGGCACTGAGTCATACAAGATCTGCCCAAGATGGGACCCAAAGCACCTAACAGCCTCCCAGCATGAATGTAACCCTAAAATCAGGCCTGGGCCATTTCTGTTTTTATCAGGGGGATGGACACACAGCAAAAGGAAGGGACAGTGCTGGAACCCATGCACAAGCCTCCTGGACCCAAGGAGCCCCAGCACCACAGGGCTATCCGCTGACTGAAACCCTGGTCAGAGAGCAGAAAGCTGAACATGGCTTGTTCCTGTTTCCACAAACCTCTAAGTCCCCCGCACCTCTCGCAAGCACCAAACAGAAGTAAATCAGACCTAAGCAGGGCAACATTTCCCAGCGCTGACAAGGCTGTGCCCTGGGCAAAGAATGCCATGCTGATATGGCTGCAGGAACGAGGTGGAGAAGATGCACCTGCCAAAAGGATGAAGGGCAAAAGCCCAGAGCCCTGGAGAAGCAGCACACGCCAAGTGCTCTCCCTATGCCAAAGCAAGTAATGTCACCCAGATGACATCCCTGCTATTTCAAGGACACAGCAGCACCCGCTGCCCCCTCTGTCATTCCAGGAGTTACTGACAAACGTCCTGATTTATCTAGCTTGCTGCCCAGCTGCCTCAGGACAGATTCACTCTTCACAGCCTCTATATCACTGCTACCGATTTCAGGGATTCCTCTTCGGCATTGCCACAAAGCCCTTGCAGCTGGGGACCCTGCAGCTGCTGCCTCGGCTGGCTGATCTCAAGGAGAGCAGCCCAGGAACAGGAGGCTCCACAATCAGAAGCTGTTCCAGAAAATCTGCCCCACCACATAAACCCTGCAACTGTTTCACCACCCCGGCAGCAGCCCACATCATTCACACTGCAAGGAACATGATTCTGCAGCATTAACTCTGCACCCAACTGATTTTCATAATTTCTGTGCACGGACAGATCATCCTGGGGTTAGTGAAACCATGCAAGGTGTTGCACAGCCACAAACATGCTGCAGTGCTACTGGGCATATAGTTTCCCCATACAGGAGAGGAAAAGAAGAACAATTTTTCTACCATCTTAATTGAAAGGAAGAAAGAGCCTGTAGCAGCCACGATGGAGCCAAGCAAACAGCCAAGTGCCAGAGGCTCGTTTACACCAGACACAGAGATGTTTGCTTACTACACAAGGGAACACTAAGCAACAAGGAGAAAACGTTTTCTGAATTACGTCCCTGAGTGAAGACTGGGAAGACAAGCAGAAAAAAAAAAAAAAAAAAAATCTACAAAACCAGAAAAGGGAAACCCATCAGCTGGTGCCTCAAGACCCAGCAGCCACCTTAGCAAGAGCATGCAGGGGCAGGGACTGAAAGGATCCCTTGGGACACTCACCTCAAGTCTAAAATAACTCCACCATACCCCAAAAAACCCACCACAACTTCAGCTTTTCTAAATGAGGTGCAGGAGCAGACCAAGGTTGTAATTACAGGGTGGAGCACCTGCAAGGCCAGGCCATACACAAACGGCCCCGTGTCATGGAAGATGCCAGCATCACCGAGGGCGCCAGCTGTTGACAGCCTACAAACAGCAGGATGGCAGAGCATAAGGCTTTCAACCACCCATCTGCAAAGCTACATATCTGAGGCAGGACATTCCTAAATGCGTGGCATTAGCAAAATAATGGCCCTCTGTCTCTCTTCATTTAAAGGGCTGCCAGTCATTTATTAGCTGAAACACAGAGTCTCTTGAAAACTCATGCACAACACAGACGCGGTTTGCAAGGGCCCGGGTTATTTCTCAGCTAGCAGAGCCCACAAGACACTGGTGGCTCAAAGTATAAAACAAAGATAACAGTGTTTCATCACAACTTTTTTAGGCCATTTCATTCTTCGGCAAAGCTCTCTGGCTGCAGCTGTCTCTGTCGACTCTGTTGAAAAAACTAAGCATGAACAAATGCACAGCAGCTCTTGAAAGTCTTAGCTGTCCAAGCTTGTTAAGCGTGACTCAAGTTAACCGCTACGATGCCGGGTGGCAGAGGAATTTGGCAGCGAGTCAAAGGCAATAGGAAACACAGCTAACAAATAACCCTCCCCTGAACCCCGTGCTGCCATCAGGAAACTCATCCTGACAGGACTCTGTGCACAGGAGCTACTTCAGAGTCATCATTTTCCCCAGCCCAAAGCACACTAATTTCCTCTAGCAAGGGAAGAGAAGCAGTAAATAAATAACCAAAAACCTAAGCCACAGAGTCCATAAACCCTTCATAAAACAATAAACAAAAAAACCTCTTTTCCATGAGAAATTAATTTCTTACATTTGTTTTGCCTACAGGAATCACTGAACAAAAAGCACATCGCACACGACAGTAAGGATGCTGTGAAGTCAACGAACTGGACCTCACAGCACCAGTCCCCTCCCGCAGGTTCCCCCTCCCACACACTTGCCCCACCGAGCAGCACACTGTTCCCAGCTCCAAGCACACCTCTATCTCTGAAAATCTCACATATCGATGAGTGAATTACCAGTCAGAGATGAAAAACACAGCCTGTGCTTGATTTTTTCCCATTGTTTTTGATTCTGATGTAATAAACCATGAAAAAAGCTTCCTCCAAAAGGAAAGGCGTGTTTAACCGTTGCCCTGAACTGACATTCTTTTCCCGATTGTCTCCAAAATGTTATGGCGTGGGTAGGAATCACATCCCGTATGGATTTTAACCTCTGCTTTGTGTCCTACACACTTGCATCTGTAAGATATCAGTGACTACAGTAACACCTTCAAACTCGAAATAAACAAAAATACTACTTATGTACAGTCCTGGTGCTTTGTCATTAACAAGATCCGGCTTGATTTAATGAGAAACAACAACAGTCGCTCAACCTTGCCTTAAAACAGTCACAGCCTTTTTAAAACTGAACATCTCTGCAATCTCACATGTCAGAACAAAGCGCAATTAGTTAAAGCCCAGAATCTGCCTGGCTTTGCAAGAAGCCAGTTACTGGAGAATAACTGTGTCCGTCACCAGAAGCTCTCAAAAAGGGTCTCAGTTGTTTCTTGGAGATGTCCAGGAGAAAAACCAGCTGGGCTCTGTGAGCTGGAACCATCCCATCCAGGCTCACTCTGCTCAACTCCTGCATCACATGCGCTGCCTCCCCAGGGAGCCACAGCCCTTAGCAGCACCTCCAGTGACACTGCATACAATGGACCCTCCTCAGAAACAGGTAAAGTAGCAACAGAAGACGGACGCAGTCACTCCCTGTGGACACGACTGAATTAGTTCCTGCCTTGGACCAACCTTTTGCAGGGCACATGCTCATTTCTTCCACTTCTCCAGAGAGGTTGGTAGGATTGCGGCATGAACAAAGGCCCAAGTCCCACCTTTCCCACAACTCCTCAGCAGGTGCCAAAAGACCCGGCGATGGCATTTCTGACACGCTTCCAACTCAAAGGAGATTCATATGAGCATGCTAGTGTGGCTGGGAAAAGGTGAATGTGCACTTGGGGGTTTTAAACACAGCTAAATTCAACTACTGCCAAGAACAGTCAAAACACAAATTTGAATACACAGGATTTATCTTGTTTAATGACTGGGAGATAAGTGAAGGAGTTGTTCCGACCAGAGCCTGGCCCAGATCATGTTTAATTGGCAGCAGCTCCTCCCCTTGACCAAGTCAGCCTGAAATAAACACTGAAGCATAGCTGGAACAGTAAATATGTGTCATCTGTTTGTCCTGGTTTAAGGGGGAAAAGAAAAAAAAAAAAAAAAGAAAAGAAATAAAAAGATTCAGACTGGGCTTTCTTACAAGTAGCACAAGAGAGAGACAGCTCAGCTCAGGAGGTGGCTGCAGAGCTGGCAGCACTAGACAGGATCTCCAGAACAAAAAAAAAAATAAAAAATGCAGGAAATCCCCAGTGTCACTTCTCCCCACAATGGATTTAAAATGAGCTTATCCCTCGCACTTGGTACATGAGGAAGAAGAAACTTCCTGGCTACGAGGGGGGGAAAAACACAGTTATTAATAGCACCACAATGAGCAAGTATCAGAAGTTATGTTGCAGCCCTGGAAGATCTTGGCTGGGTCTTGAAAATATCTGTTGCCATGGCAGTAATTGCTATACATGGTAACAGCGAACAGTGGTGTGAGAACAATTTACTTTTTGATTTGGTGCCCAAAACAAGTTCCTTTTGCTTTCTCTCACCAAAAACCCAAGCATTTATTAGCTTGTGTTCAGCCCAAAACTGAGCTTTTCACTTTCAGAAGAGGCAAGGAAGGCAGCAAAAAGGGGCAAATTCAGAAAACTGTCCAAGTGGGCAGTGCTCTCTGTCCTTCTTTTACAGCACTGCCGATGGATTGGTGCAAAGACCTGGACCACATTCAACTTCCCCTTATATTTGATGTCCACCTAGATAGTCCTCATCTGCTTCCAGTACATAGTATTTGCCACTCATAAAAAAAATAACAGCAAAAAACCACAGAGGGACTCATCCTACTTCCCGAGTTAGAAGCAAGGTCTTTTGTGAGATGGGATGACCTGACACTCAATATTCAATGTGACAGCAGACCACAGTGGTGGTGTGAACACCAGCCGATACTTTTGCAGAAACACCTCTTACTCCAACCTCATTTCTGAATTTCAGTGCTCAAGATTTTTTGCCTTGTTTCCTCAGAGCCCATCACTGTGCGCATGGACCGCAGCATGCCCGTCCCCAGCCATTGCTTTCATCCCTTTTCCTAGGTCACGTAGGAATGCTGCGAGCGGCAGAGATCCCAGCCTGGCTCCCTGAGGGACTGCCCTCCACTGTGCAGTCTGACAGTCTACTCCTCATCTTCAGAGCCTATCTTTTAACCATTTATTCACCCATGCATCCCGTGATGGACTTTTCTTGGATACCCTGTGCTGAAACCTTTCAGAGAGGTCCACTAGACCACAGGCAAACACCTTCCAAGTACCAATGAAGTCACCAATGGCTCAATTTCAGTCTACAAAAGCCATGCTGGCTCTTCCACAACATGTCATATCTATCTATGTTCCTACTTAATGTTAGTTTCTGGAAACTTTCAAGAATACAAGATACACGAAACCAGCTGTCCCTCCACCCTGTCCACAGCCGGGACAACAGGAGAGGTTTGTTAGGCAGAGCACATGAGCCTGATCACACCCTCTCTCCATCTTCTTCCTTACTCCCCCAGAATCCACACTTGTATTACAGATGCTAAAGGCACATCCCTGGCTATTCTTGCTAGTATCTGTTTCAGACTGCCTGTCTATAAGTTTACCCAAATGATTTTTGTAAGCACAACCCCCCAGGACAATGAATTCAGAAGTTCATCACATGTTGTATAAAGTAAAAGTACTTCCTCTACCTGCTTTAAACCAATCTCCTACATGTTTCATCAAGTGCCCCTGATTCTAGTGCCACAAGACTTAGTAGACAAAATTCAACTTAATCAGTGCCTTTATGATTTTGTATACTTTGATCATATGCTACACCAGACTTCTATTTCAAACCAAAGAGTCCCAAATTTTTCTCTCTTCTCATAAGGCAGCTGCCCTCAGCTCTGTCCCTGAGTCATTTTAATTGTCCTCTCTACAGCCTCTCCAACACCAATGTCCTCAAGATGCAGAAACCAGAACTGCACGCAGCCCCCAAGATATACACCAAGATGTCATAGAGGGTCAAAATTATGCCCTCTGCTTTGTTATTATCTCCCTTGCTGACGGTGACCAAAATTTATTGGCTTTTTTGGCTAACATTGCACACCGAGCTGACGATTTCAGAGAACTGCCGATGATGACCCCAAGCATCTTCCTGTGCTGTAACCACTAGTTCCAGGTTCAGCATCATGCAGGCTTGGTATAGATAATTTCCCCCTATGGATACCCCACATTTTCCTACACTGAAGTTCATCTGCCACTTATTTGTCCACTTGCTCAGTTCTGTGAGGTCCTTCTGGATTTCCTCACCTTCAGTGAGGTATCCAATCACCTGAAGGAATTGAGTATCCTCTGCAAACCTGGGGATTTCGTTACACCCCTCCATGTCTCTGCTCACCCATAGGATGACCTCACAGTGGTGAGACACTGGCACAGGTTGCCCAGAGAAGCTGTGGCTGCCCCCTCCCTGGAAGGGTTCAAGGCCAGGTTGGACGGGGCTTTGAGCAACCTGGTCTTAGTGGAAGGTGTCACTGCTGTGGCTGGGGGGGTGGAACTAGATGATCTTTAAGGTCCCTTTCAACTCAAACCATTCTATGATGAAAACCAGTCCCAGGACCAGTCTCTAGGACCTCACTGCTGATTCTGATTCTTACCCATGCTGAAAAACAACTGTTAAGCCCTACCCTTTGCATCTTATACTTTCACCAGCTCTCAGACCATAACAAGCCCTTTCCTCCATGCCCCCGATGACTCAGTTTCTTAAAATCCTCTGGTGGAGAAGCTTATCAAAAGCTGCTTGAAAACCCAGACATATGAAATCCTGCTACCCACGTGCACACCAAGCTCCAGCAGGTCCATGAGGCAGGGCTTGCCTTTATGTTAGCCCTGTTAACTGTTTTCCAAGCAGCTGTGCTTGGCCATGCCTTCAGTGATCTTGTTCTTCACTGCAGAGGCCCAGACACAGAGATGAGACCCACCAGTCTGGTGGGTCCTCTCCAGCAGTGCACCTGGCACAGATATTGAGCCACCTGATGTGTTACCTCCCTCATTTCCCCAAGATCCCCCCTCTTCAGAAAAGCCATCGCATTTGCCACCATCAATTTCTGCAATACCAAGAGCACTTAAGCAACAGGATACACACAAAAGTATCTCAGCAATTTCAGATTTAAGATTCTACAGTGCTCTTGAGTAAACGCCATTTCTTACAGTTTCTTATCAGTTCTTCTGTTTGCTCTAAAGCTATTTCTACTGACATGCAATGCGAGACAACTTCTCAGACAGCTCTTTTGTAGCGAGTTTGTAGTTTGCAAAGCTACAAAGCTCCTCCACGGGAGTCAAGACAGCTAAAAAATGGTTTAGATTTTTCTGTGATAGCTTTATCTTCCATACCTCTCACACCTTGATCTCTTCTGCTACCTGCCTCCAAAAGGTTTCTGATGCATTTTAAAATTAATCGTATTTGGCAAATTTACTCGTC
Source organism: Strix aluco (assembly GCF_031877795.1). NCBI lineage: Eukaryota > Metazoa > Chordata > Aves > Strigiformes > Strigidae > Strix > Strix aluco. The sequence continues at coordinate 17,335,308 of NC_133947.1, forward strand.
CAAAGTCTTATTCTGGCCTGCCTTATTTTGATTTAACAGATGATCTGCTGAAATGGATACTTTTTTTGGTCTTCTTATGGACACAGCTTCCCCTTTTTGACCAACATCCTTCTCACTCCACCAGCCTTCTTTCCTCTGCACATTTCCTTTTGTTTCTGTATTTCTTTAAAAGAAAAAAAAAAAAAGTCTTTGATCTTTTCTTGGTGGAGGTATCCATTCCTCCTGAGCCATCAATGTTATCACCAAATAACTTCCATACCACCTCTGGTCCTATCAGCCACTCTTTAGCAAAGGGACAGAGCCGTACAAGGCTGCCAGTCAAAGAGCCCATCATAACCACAGGCTCGTAGCTACCGTGACTGTTCCTGGGCACACACGCACTAAGTTTTCACAGGTAACTGCATATTCCCACCTTCCAGATGCCCAAACTGAGATGTGTTCCCAGCTGGAAACACATTATGTGACCAAAGTACCTCCTAAGGCACCCACCAGATGAGAGGCAGAGGGGTCAAGGCTCCTCCTTCCTGGGGGACTACAGGACCACAGCAAAGGGCAGCCAAGATCCCAGAGAGCAGCAGCCTGTGGCAGCATCTCACTTCTAGGGAGCAGCCACAGCCTGGACCTTCTCCCTTGTTTTCAGCATCACTGAGCACACAGCTGTGGTCAAGGCCTGCACAGCTCCTGCCAAGACAAGAGGCAGGGCCCAATTGCTAACCTGTTCTGCAGTTTGTTTAAATCAGCAAAAGGTTTAAATTTAAAAAATAAAAAATTCACCTATCAATTTTTACCTGAAGCACAAGAAAAAAAGAGGGTTTGCATCTCCCAGTTGTTGATTACCCTTCTTGATGTCTTCTGTCACAGCTTATGTGCAAAGTTGAAAGAGATGAAGCCTGATACTCTTCTGCATCTTGAGCAGCACGGAAAGCTCTGCCATGACAGGGCTGCACCCCAGAAAGGGGCTGGCTGAATGCCCCCCAGCAGCACCCAGTTTTCACAGCCAGCTACACTGACATTGCTCTTTGTCCATGAGCCCTCATACTGCTTATCCTAATGAAAGGCTGCACTTCCCTGAGGACCAACAGAGCAGTCCAAGCTCTAGTACAGACACATCTCGCCATTAAAGCTGTTTATGCTCATGGATGTCATTTGCCTTTCCCAGGGGAAACAGCCACACCATTAGGAGGGTTTACAGCTACAGTTCTATAGGCAAAGCAGCACAAGTTCCTACCGCAAGTAACAGGCCCAAAATGGTAATTTCAGGGGAATACTGTTAATTCATGTAAAACCCCTCAAATCCTCTCTGCAGTCCACAGAGACTCCAGGTTTAACCCAGGTCTGGCTGGGATGTGGAGAGCAAGCAAGCAGCACCGCAGGCAGCCCCACAAGAAACTTGCCTGTTCTCTGACCATCTCCACACATTCACTTGAAGATATGGCTGCTGCTGCAAATAGTAGAGATTTGAGCAGGGTAAGAGGAATTAAACACATGCCCTCCCCTGCCCATGCCAAGGGCCCACAGCGTGCCGTTCCTGGGGGCCAAACTCCACTTCGGTCAGGCGCTGCACTTACTGCCAGGACTGCAGTAACAGAGCTGCCAGAGCCAGCTGCAAGGGCTATTTTATTTCAGCACCCAGAGTACAACATGTAGGTGGTATCAGGAGACACTCTCAAATAGGAAACTGTGCTCTTCCCCAAAGAGCCTCTGGTGGAGGACGCAGCCCAAAATCAACATGCCCCAAGCACAGCTCACTGCCCGAGTCATCCAGGCCAGGCAGGAATGAGCACATCAACCACTGAAAGTTGCCCATTGTTACATTTTGAGCCGAACTCTGGGGTGTTTCACTGAGCTACTTGGTGATCACCATGCTGTCCACCCTTTTCCACCTGCAGTCTTTGCTTCATGCTCCAGAGACAGCAAGGCCAACAGAGCAAGTAGCCCAAGATGAAGTTTTCCTCTAGCCTGGCAGCAAGCACACCCTGCACCAAAAATGCCGGGTTACTGAAAAACTTCTCCCCCGTGCACATACAGCTCTCGCAGCTCAGCAACAGCTTTCCTTATCCAAACAGAGACAAAAGCAAGTGATTTTTTCCCCTCCAAAAATCAAATAAAGTTTAAGCACACAAGTGCTCAGCTATTAGAGGCAGTGCTGGGGGGCTGATGGGGGACTGCCACCGCACCCCAAGAGGCCACTTTGCTGAGCAAGAGTTATGGGGAGCCAGAGAAGCTGAATTCACCGACATCTTCCCCTTTGCCAGGCTCATACAGACATCCTTGTTTCAAGAACAAGAGCAACCTGAGAAAGTGTACACTACCAAAGGGAACTCTTCCCCACAGCGGCTGTCAGCCTCCCTCTGTCACAGCTGGGTTTCAGCATTCAAGACCAAAGTCTCAACAACATACCCAAAGTCACCCCCGCAGCACAGTGTGCAAAGCTGGCCTGACGACCCATGGACAGGCTGGGTGATAACATCATGGTACGCTGAGCAGATCCAATGACTTGCTCCTGCTGGAAGGAGTGGGGCCCCTCTGCGTCCCCCCCACGCTCCTTCCCCGTGGTGCACCCCCAGCACTCATCACACAAGGACACTGGAGCTCCTCAAATCCCACACAGAGCTAACTCAGCTTGCTAACTAAACAGCAGCCAGTTTTCTCTTGCTTTAGTGAGCTCAACCACCCTGGTGATGGGACCCAGGCCCAGCAGTGCACAGCTTCACCCCCAGATCATCACTGTCTTTCCTATCTTTTATGCTTATTGCCACCCCAAAACAGACTTTTGCTTCGGAAAAGCCTTCAGTCTCCAGAACCTCAAACCTGCGTTTTAGACTAATTTCAAGTTACAGCTTCAGCAAATTTAGGCTGAGCTGTCAGACTGCCACCTACTCACCAGGCATTTCTTTAGCAGCTTCTAAACCCACAGTACAGAAAGGGCCATGGCACTTGCTTTTCACCCTCATTTTCAGTGATTTTAAAACTAATTTCATGAAAATTGAAGCAGCTTATTTCAAGGGCAAGCTTTCTAACAAGTTTCCAAGTCAAAACTGCAACTCTTCTGCCATTTGTGCTCTAATGCAGGACTGCAGGGGAGAACCAAGGGCAGCATCGACCCAAGCACAAGGCTGCCCTCCAAGCCCCAATGCCCCTTGCTTCACACTCATTTACTAGACTGACTAAATGCAACTCGGCTGTACCCCAGCCAGACTATCCATTGTATTACAACGGTACAAATTGCTAAGAAGATGTACCTCCATATCACAAGGTGCTTAGCATTCGTCCTTAGGCACACACTAAGCCCTCCTCATGCCGGCCACACACCAGGCTCTGCGCCTCAGCTCACAGCCCTCTCGCCATCTCTCTTTGCTTCACTTGATGTTGATTCATCACCAAGAATTTCTAAAACACTTGGAGCTTCTCTCCTCTCACCACAGCTTAGAGCAGTGCTTGGAAGGCCTAATAAAAAGTCCCAAACCTAATTACTGTAGCTAGGGAGCAACGAAGAGCTAGCCAGTGTGGCTGATACTCAGCTGGCTATCTGCAGCTATCAAAGGACTACCAAAGAACTACAACAGACATGAGGAGGAAACAGTCGCCAAACCGAAAGAGGATCAAATATGGCATTTACAGTTTTATGACAAACTGAACATGTTGAAACGAACAGCTGGACCTTCAGTTACTGTTCAAACACATATAAGGGAGACTCAGATCTGGATTACAGTGTGACCACCTGCAGCTTACCCTGTGTCTGGAAACAACCCCGCACTTGCTATTTCCCACGCAGCACCAAAAGCACACGGGGGACAAGCCCAGAGCAGATAAGGGTGCATGCGGGAGTACGCGGGTGCAAGCAGATCAGCTGGGGAGTGAGGACCAGGCACTGGAACAGCTGGGGTGGCCAGGACCACTTGGCTGGAGCACGTCAGGGTCCCGACAGCAAAACCAAGCCAGCCACCCCGATAGCCCAGCTGCCAGTGCAGATGCACCAAAAACTGCAGCCAACATCCACTGCCTGGTCTGGCCACAGCCTCTGGAGGGGCATCTTTCCAGGCAATACTACACAGCACTGCTCACCCACTGCATCCTCTGGGTCTGTATTTAATTATTCAGCAATAGAACCTCCTATGATAACTTCTCTGACTTCACAGAATCAGAGTCATCAAGGTTGGAAAAGACCTTGAAGATCATCTAGTCCAACCATCAACCTAACACTGACAGCTCCCAACTACACCGTATCCCTAAGCACCATGTCACTTTGCTACTGAAAATATTTTACACCAATTTTTCCCTTCTAAAGTGAGCTCTGGCTGCTGCTACGCATGAAAATCCACATGCAAGACACTGCACTGCCTCAGAGTCAAAAAAACCAAGACAGCTGAACTCCATGTGGTTAAAGGAGATTTGCTGAGCTCAGTCCCAACTCGTCAGGCAGCATTGTGCAGGGCATTTCTTGGTATCACTGGTGATGGAGACAGTAAGCCTCTTTGTTCTGTAGATCTGTTTTTTTCTGTTTGGTTTTGCTTGTGTTTATTTTTTTCCCAGAAGAATGACAAAGAAGTTATTCCTGCTACAGTGCACCTGGCCCTGGGCCACCGGTTCATGATGTCCAAGATGACACAAAAATCACACTACACTGAGTCTTTACTGCCTCTGTAACAAGTTTCCAGCCAGAAAGCAGCAACCTTGTTTGCCCAGGTAGGAAACAGCCCCATCTGCCAAAGCAAAGTGCCTTATGGCAGTGTCCCACATCTGCCAAGTTACACATACAAATGAGCCCAGCACAGGTTTGTTGTTTTTTTTCCCTGCCCCACTTGGATTGTTTGGTTTTGGTAGATCATAAACCCTGTGGCTAAGAAAAAGGTCTGTTTAGAGGGGCCCAGGTGTCCTCTGCTCCAAGCTGAAACAGGAACGCCACAACAAGTCCAGGGAGCACGGGGCACTCGCTGTCATCTTCATTTCATCCCAGGTCAGAGCAATTTCCATCGAGAAAGGCAAAGTGCAGTGAGAGCTTGGCTCAGGGAGCTGGACACAAGCAGAATACACGAGGGATAAGAAAATACATCCTCTATATAGACCCAGCCTTCTGTTTGCCTCTGCTGGCTGATAAAGATGCCAATGAATAATTTTATTCAGACCTCTCTATTTCAGAAGTTCCCCAGAGCTCTGCAACCCTCAGTGGAATTTCATACAAGTCCATAAGTCCAAAAAACACAAAGGAGTCTGAAAAAAAAAAAATTAGCATCTCCAGTACTTTGGTCTTTCAGCTTGTTTTTTTGAGGGGGAATTTTCTAAAGTTGATATTGTCCAACCCAAGCCCCTTCTTTTCACCTAAAGCATGTAACTGCAGGAGGCCAGACACAACCCAACTCCTCAAGCTGCTACACAAGCCATACCAACACTCCCCTGGGGATCATGGAGGCCTTTCCAATCTCCCATGCTTTGTTGCAAACAAGCAATCTGGATCTTCAGCATCTTCATTATAAGCTTCCCAAACCTCTTTTGACTCTGTGCATTGCATAACCAAAAAATGGCAGCTGATAACACACAAACAAAAATGCTTGGGAGAGTAGATAGAGGATGGTTGACACCAGCTACACTGGAATTCACTGGTCAACTGGAAATATAAAACACTTATTCCTTACATCAGTAACCTCAAATGCTTGGAACATTAATTAGGATGAGAGAATATATCCCAAATAATGGTATTTTTTCCCATTCTCCCACGAGACAAAGACCAAGTGCAAAAAAATTTTCTCTTGACCTGCAGTATCTCATTCCAGATGTACGAGCCAGATGGACCTCACATCTGCTGCTTTAGTTAATACTTTTCTGCCACTCAAAAACTGACTGCTTTAAGAAATTGCCTAGAGCAGAAGACTTCTCTTCCCCATGAAAAGTATAAAAACAGACAGCTTGCTTCAGTGGACACTCATGACTGAGCTACTAAAAAATGCAAGAAATTGCTTGATCATTAAAGCCATCTTTCCTACAAGAGAACTGCCTTTCTGCGCACCTTGACAAAGGCAGAATTAACATCAAATGCGTAAGTAACAACAGCAGAGCTGAGAAACCCCCTATGAACCCAGCTAAAACCAAATCCACGTGTCTGCTCTGGAATTTATAACAAATAAGAGACACTTCACTAACTATCTGAATCTGCCCAGAGGGCTTTTTAAAGAAACACAAGCATATACATGTCACAACAAGGCACAAATAATTGCGCTCAACCTGGGAAGGACTGATGGAGCCTAAATGGAGCATTTCAAATTCTGACGTATTTACTTGCTGAAAGCTTGCAAGAATCTCCTCCTAATTGCATCATCCACTGAGAAAGCCATTGGGGTAGTAGGACAGGAATGGAAACACTGGGAAAGGAGATCACAGGGAAGGAGGAAACGCTGCTTCTTTCCTTTGAACTTCTGATTAGTTTCCATCTGAAGCCTCTTGTGTGTCTGAAGGCGTTTCCCAAGGACCAGGCTTAGCCTGCACAGAGTCAAACACTGTAACTGAAGGCACAACTCCACCTCAGGAGCTAGCTCCAGGCCATGCTGGGCCTGCTGATGGGAGCAGCTTAAAAAAGGATACAGCAGTGATGCTGGACAAGACAACTACCTCGTCCTCCACAGCTTGTCACCCCTCTTCTGCCTCTGCCAGCAGAGCTACTGGAGCAAAAACACACTCCTCATTCCACTTAAACCCAGTCAGTCGTTCATCCCTAAACCATTTCATCCCAAGGAAACTGCCCTGGCAAGCTCACCAATAGCTCCAGCAGCACGTTGAGAGGATCAGGGATGACACCAGGACTGCATGACAGAGGTCGGGCTGCCGATAACCTCGCCCACCTGCACTTATCTCCACTGATGTCAGAGAGCAAACACAGACCTTCACTACCCCAGCTCATTTACTGTGAAGCGAGTTACCACAATGCTCGTCCAGGAATAGGCTCACCCAGCAGACGAGAGTGGGACAACCTGCTGGGAACAGAAGCATGTCTGGCAGTCGCAACTAACTACAGAGAGGACATCTACTTGTGGCTTTATTTAAGCCACTTAAGAAGAAGGTAAACCAGAACAGGGCACACGGACCCAGTCCAGAGGATGTGGGGGGCTCTGCGATGAATAACAGCGGGAGGTTCAGATGCCCTGCCAAAATCAGAAGACCCCTTTGCTGCAAAGCCAGGGCTGAGTTCAGACACCAGGAGTCCATTAGCAGCTCCAGGGCAGGCTGAAGTGTGGAAGTTTTCACTTGTTCCTAAATTAAAGCTTCTGAAAAAACACAGAAACTAGTATTCAGGCAAAGACAAATTAAGGACTGAATTAATCTGAAATAACTCATATTCAAGATACTGAGACTCAGTAACAAAGTTAAAAGTATTCACCACAATTAGAACATAAAGCATGTGAATCCTTTATATTTTGTATTAATGAAATTAAAATGGCCAGCCAGATCAGCAGGTTTCCCAGTGAACAAGTACACTCAGTACCATCCCCAGTCCTACTCACTCAGCTAACAGGACTTCAGCAATCCCCAGTACTTCTGGCTCAGGCTGGAAGATCTCCCTCCACTCACGTCCCAAGGCTGTTTAATTCAAACAGCAAGTCCAAACTGAAAAACTTTCTTCTCCATAGGTAAAATGGCAACCAAATAGTAGTCTTACTAATGCATTTACCTATCAATAAATATAGATATAACACATCCTTTTGTTACTTCAAAGAAAGGGTTCATGAATATGAATATTTATTAAACTTCACTGTCAAGGGGAAAAAAAAAAAAAAAACCAACCCACCCTCATGGGCCAAAAAGCCAAAACCCAATATCAGTTTATGCTTTGTTACCTTTAATTACAGAAACAATTCCATTAAAGGTGATTTGGATCTTACAGTCCTTCCCACAGTCCCTCAATGAAGCTAACAGTGCTTCCTCCATGGCTCAATGTGAAAAAAACAAACCTGTTCCCTCATTTACAAAACTCTACCTGGTTGTCAGCTGGCAGTTGCCCCAGTCCTATGAAGACAACCCCAAAAGAATGGCAGGATTGATTTTAAAAAAAAAAAAAAAAAAAAAAAAAAAAGCCTCAAAGCTCAGACCCGAATACATCAGAATCTTCAAGATTTTCTTACCCATTAGGCAGCTCACTACAGGAATCTCAGTCTCTCCTCCTTTCATCTTTGCACCACAGCACATTACATTTTTCTAGAGATCAAGTAAATCAGTTGAATAGGAGACATTTGTCTTTTGTGCCCCTAAAGCAGGGCAGCGTTCAGTGAACCAGATTCTGCATGTCTTGTTCGCACATTAAACGTGCAAGTTTCTCAGGAGGTTTTCAGCTTCAGACCGAAACCAGCCTTTTGCATCACAAGGACTACCATAAAATGATCTTGGTTAGAAAATGCACCAGGCCGGTATACTCAGATTTCCCTGTAGCTTATGTGCTCCCCGCTAAGGCCAGGACATCTGTTTCAGCTAAGCAAACCTGTTGTGAATACAGAAGGCATGTGAACTATCCGACCAAAAACCTGGCTTCAAAATCTGCATTCCTATAATCCGCTGTGATTTCAGCATCACTCCAAATAGCCTCCATCCAGCTGATAGGAAAGAGCTGTCTCATCAACCCAGCAAACACCAAACTCAAAAAGCACCAAAGAAATAGTCATTGGGGATACGCTAGAAAAAAATATACTGAAATCCAGTACAAGAAGCCCTGTACTCTGCTGCACTGGCTATGGAAGGATAGCCCCCAATCTATGCAGCATTGGCAGGTTTTCCAGTTTACCTCCTGAAGTGAGCAACATGCAATCTCTATCCCTGAGCACCGAGTGCCCTTGGCTGTCACAAGCAGGAAGGCAGAAGCAGCTGCTATGAGTTGCTGCTGCTAGCAGCCGGAGAGCATGCTGCTGTGCTAATCATTTTGCTCTGCGTGAATTCTGGTATTCTGCATCCGCACTCAAGGGGATTTGCTATCCCCAAGACGCTCCTTCTTACAGACTGACTCAAACCATGTTCTGCTGGAGAAGATGCAGAAGAGACAGAATAAAAAGAAAAAACAAACAACTTCAAACACAAGAAAAATAAAAAATTATTCCAAACACCTTGCACCACCACCCAGGTACTGGGCAAAACGCCAGCACAGCCCTCCCTCCTCTCCCCCAGACAAAGAGAACGTGAGAAGCCAGCTGAAATCTGGTGCCCCTGGGGAGAGCCACGCTCGCAGGAATGTTAAATTGTTCCGAGCTTTTCATCTAGGACGAAAAAAACCGCTGGCAAAACAGCACAACAGCAACTGGCATCAGCCGTGGGGAGGACAGTGCTTTTAGCCAGGCTCTGCACCTTCCTCCCCGCAGAGCCAAACTTAATTCAACCACTTCTGGCCGACAGGGCGAAGCACAGCGCGACCAGAAGGAATTCTCCCGGAACGAGGTTACTCGGAGGAGCCATAAACCCCCCCCGCGTTGGTCGGAAGCAGGACACAGCCCGGGAAAGTGGCCTGGCTCCCCGGCCCTCCGCTGTCACTGCCAACAGGTGACCCTGGCTGCCACCCGCTCCCAGGGGAAGAACGAATCCCCCCGGTCACCGCTCCCCAGCGAGCCAAGCGCAACAGCCGCTCCTACGCTTGACCAGGAAAACAGTGTCATTTTGTAACTGGGTTGGATTTTTTAAGTGACCGAAAGCAACCTCCACACGCCACCCGCCCCGGGGCGGGTGATGCCGCCGCCCCGCCAGCCCCCCCCCCAGCCCAGGCAGGCCGGGGGGCTCCGGCGCAGGGTCAGGCCAGCTCAGCTCAGCGAGACCCGGGGCCACCCGCGAACAGCCCGGTCCCGGCAGCGGCCGGCGGGTCCCCGGGGGGCCGGGCCCGGCGCGAGCCGATGTGGCGGAGCCGAGCGGGTGCGGGAGCTTCCCCCCGCGGCCAGGCCCCCACAGGCGGGAGGGCGGCGGGAGGCGGCCCGGGAGCGGCGCGGGAGAGCGGCTCCTCGCACAAGTTGGCCGCCCGGCTCGGCCCGGCCCTGCCGCCGCCACAGGGCCCGGCGCCGGCCACCGCTCACCTGCCCGCCGGGGCCCGCGGCTCGCCCGGCCCTGCCCCGGCCGCCGCCCGGCCCCGGCCCGCTCCCCGCGCCGGCCCGGCAGGCCCCGAGCGGGCGGCGGCTCCCCCGCCGCCTCAACAGGTGCGCGGCGGCCGCACTCACCTCTCCGCCATGGCCCGCTCAGCCGCGCCGCCCGCTCTGCCCGGAGCGGGGCAGGATGTGAAACCCGATCCCGGCCCCGCCCGGGGGGCGGCGCGGCCCGGCCCGGGCGCCGGGACCCCCGGCCGCTCCCCGGGTCCCTCTGCTGGGGGGCGCCGCGCCGTGCCGGGACGGGGCGGGGCGGGCAGCGGCGCCCGGGGCCGGCGGCAGCGGCGGGGCCCGCGGGCCGAGGGCAGCCCCTGGCGGCGGCGGCCGCTCCGGGGCCCTCCCGAGCCCGCCGAGCACCCTGGCGCCGCGGAGCCCCGGCCCGGCCCGAGGAGCGGGAACGAGGAGGGGAGGAGCGGCGCCGGGCCCTCGGCTTTGGAGAAGCTGAAGCATTATTTGAGCTACGGGTCAATGGCGACGGTCAGCGGTGTCACCACGGTTGGGAGGCAAATCGAGGCCAGCGGCAGGAGCCGTCCGGGGCGGCGTGGGGCTCTCCGGGCGCGGGGGGTCACACACCCGCCCCGCCTCGGGGGCTCCAGACCGCCTGGAGGCCGGGGCTGGAGCGGGGCTCAGATGCGGCCTGTGTGTGCTCCTGGACCGCAGCTGCCCCGGTAAATCGTTTGTCCCCGTGATGGGTGTCCCCAACACTTGCGCCCGGGGTTGGCGGGGGTCCAAAGAGGCAGGTGCCACCCGCGGTGCACAGAGCTTTAACGGCTCTGCTCCGCCCTCTGTCACCCTGACATCCTCCAGGAGTGGGGATGGAGAGTGGGACTTAGGTGGGACTTGAACCAGTCTGGAGCATCGAGAGAGGAAAATGTCTTCGTCTATGCTGGATGCTGGGCTGTCCCTGAGAGGTCACACGGCGGGATGGCAAGCCTTGGGTCGGCCCTTCGCATAACGCCGCCACACATCTGGGTTTGCCCAGACATGCCCTCTTTTTTTCCCCAGCAATTTTGTTTGGGCAGATTTTGGGGACTTTCTGTGTTCGTCTGAGAACATAGTACCATGGTCAAGGCTGTGCAGGAAGAGCGAGTCCCCCACGCGTGCACAGAACAACCCTCAGTGTGTGGACAGCAGTTCAGAGGCCTTAGGAAAAGGTAGAGCCCTGCTCCTCGACCACCGTGAGCAGCCTGAATAAACAAGCTGTGCACTAAAGGTCAGCCCCGCTACATCAGCTTTGTCAGCCACTGGTTTGGATTATGTCACTTGGCATGGTGGCACGACAGAGCCCCTGTTATCTCAGTGACTGCTGCGGTGTGGCACTGATCCCAACAAATTTTGTACGGGGTCCTGTTATTCCAGAATAGGAACAACCCCATGCACAGGCAGATGCTGGGGGTTGAGGTGCCTCAATGCCTCAGACCCCTCTAACTGGGGGTGCAATACTTGGCCAGACACTCAGTGGATTTTGCCACTAGCAGAGTGTTTTTTGGCCTTATCACACCATGCAGCAAATTTCTGCTACGGTCAGAAATGAGTCTGTTCAGCTTATTAATCACCCCAGGCGAGCCAGTGGATGGGGTCCCTGCACAGAGCAATACCACACTGGTGGTGCTCTCTTGCAGACGGTGTTTTGGCACTACTGAAGAACTTAAGAGTAACTTAATCTGAAGACATTCACGTGAAAGTCCCACTGCACTTTTAAATAACAAATAGAGAGACAGTGAGATCATGGCCGCTCTGCTCACTGGCTGGACGCGCAGCTGCATTGTGCTTACCGGGGGCTCCGTGCAGTGGGGGCTGGAGGAGAGCGGGGCCCCCGCAGGGGCTGCGAAGCTGCTGGAGATGCCCATGGGGCTGCAGGAGAGCAGAAAGGGGAGGCTGAGTTTTGTAGGGCTGCAAAGCTCAGGGACTGAGGCACAGGCTAGCAGGGAAGGAGAAAGGAAGAGTTAAACCAGGTCTGCGCTGGAAACAAGTTTGCTGTTGTAGCTCTAACGTGGTTAAATTGGCAGCTTTCATTGTGGAGATGCAGATATTACTCACCTTTGCCAAGAAAGGCTATACCTGTCCTCGGAGGGAAACAGCGATACTGGGAAAAAGCTTATAGCAGCCTGGCAGTCACTGTTCAAGGGCTCTTGTAGATACAGACTTGGTGTATAAAAACTTTAACCACCTGACTGACATTGCTGTGCTAGCAAGAACCTTTGGACAGACTGAAAATAGAAGCTCGGGAGATGGGAGGTTGCTTCAGGGGCCCCCCAAAATGAGTGACCTGACACGGTACATGGGCAGTTGGCTGCAGGAGGGACCAGACAAGAATTCATTTTTTCTGCAACATTCTCGTTTTATTTTGATTATTTCAGGGTTTGATGATAATGTGTAGGCTGTTTTCAGCTTACACCTCTGGCAGGCTTGCTGGAGAACCTGGAACTTCATTGTTTAGCTGCTGCAGCTAAAATTCTTGGGACGTGATTCTGCACATAGCATGCAAGATATCCCCTCTCTCTTGAGGCCAAAGCGAGCAAGCTGGAGGCACTCAAGGACGCAGAGTACGTGCTGAGATGACATCTCAGATCAGTCCTACTCATGAGCTAGCAGCCCTGTGCTGTCTTGCAGAAAGTCACGCAGCAGCAAGGCATCAAAATAAAGAGCAAGGAAACCACCATGAAGGCAGAACCTTCCCACCAGAGGATGGTCACATACCCGCTGGCACCAAGGACACTCTTGGGAGCAGAGATCCCCACTGCTGGAAGAGGAAAGATGGGTGAAAGGGGATTAAATTGCCAGGAACAATAAATGGTTGTGAGGCTGTGACTGGCACACAGGTGCAAAGCTGCCAGACTAGGGTCCACCTCTTCGGGAGAGCCAGGGGGTGCTGGTGGACATGAGCTGTGTCGACACCAGTGACTCAGGGACAGGGAGAGAATTCCCAGAGAGGAAAAATTAAACAGCCAAGGGAAAAGCTTCTTTTGTGGGACCTCTGCAGTGACTTTTTCAGAGGCTTTCATAGCTCAGGCAGTCATGGGCTGAGGAAAACTTCTACTGGTGGTACCTGGTACAATAACACAAGGAGATACAGGTGGGTCACTCTGTGACACGTACATGGAAGATCAAGTCCACCAGTCATATTGCCTGCCATCAGTACACCAGAGATGGCAGCAGGAGGTGAACAGGAAGTGTCTGAACAGTCTTTGAGAACATGGCAAAGACATCACAGCGTCTCTGAGAACAGAGGGTTATAAACCCTGGCTCTTTTGCTAATAACAAAACCACACTGCCTACAAGAAGAAACAGCCTTGATGAATTGTGAGGCTGTGAACACTAGATCACTGTGAGATGAATTAAGATATGTATGATCAATGTTTCCAGGCCAAGGTATCCCCCTGCTGCCTGTTCTTGGCTGAGGGATATTTCCTACAACTGTCACTAAAGAACTGCAAAAGGAGCCAGCACCCTGAGATCATGCTTGAATCGTTTCTTCAGATGCTGAGCCCAGGTGGAGGAAACCATATCTGGAGTCATACACCCACCCCCCATTCATGAAGCTGCTCAGCTGGTGGACGTTTGTACTTGTGCACACACTCCACGTCAGGAAATGGCACGTGGAGGACCTTGCATGAGGGGTCTTCTTCATCTGTGGGTATGGAAGAACTGGTGATGCTAAAGGTAAGGAAAGCTCAATACTGCACTGCTGCTGCCCTCCCTGGGCTGGGGAGATGGGGCAGTGCTCAGGCAGATGTGCTACAGCTGTGAGTGCAGCCAGTATGTTGTCCTGGAGGTTTGGGCCAGTGGGCACTGCCCTTGTTCTGCCTCCGTTAACAAACTGGACTGCACAGCCTGGAACCAACCCAGCCCAGTGCCAGTCCCACAGTAAGTGCCTCCATATACAGTAAGGGATGACTAACAGCTCCAGTCAGGTGTGAACAAACCCTGTATTGAGGAGAGAGTGGTAATACTGGGAGTAGATGCCTACAATGCTTGGCAGGGTTTGGGTGTCTGGGCTTATGGCCAGCACTGACCTGGTGCGGCTGCAACCTTGGATCAGCCTTCCAGGGCACCAGCGATGGTGGGAGGGTGAATTGGGAGATGCTTTATCAGTGGCTCCCTGCTCCACTCGGGAGCTGCATTTCAGCTCAGGGTCCTCACCCTCAGCCCGGTCTGAGCTATGTTCCAGTGAGGCTTCTGCCAGGCCTGGCAGCTCGCTGACCCTGACCCACCAGCTGGGTCAGCAGTCACTCGAGTGTGACTGATCCTGGTTACCATCACCAAACCTGCTCTGCTCCTCTTGCATGGTGGGTATGGCATAGCCCTGCTGTCACATCGTCTCCAGCTCACCTGTCACCTCCTACTGCCCTCAGCACCACGAGCCCCCATGGCTGGGAATGGGAACAGGAGCAGCTCTGTGCACTCTTGTACTGAAGGAGCCAATAACACCAGAAAACATTCTGTACTGTGAAAGCTGTATGTTAAATAGGTCAAACTACTACCAAGCTACTACTGTGAGTGCCTACACATGGGCAAGATTTCTCACCATGAGCAGCTCTTTGTTGCATCAGGAAACAAGATTAAGTGCTAGGTTGACCAGAAGGTACAGTTCACCCGCATGGGTAATGGGATCTCCATCCTTGGAGATTTTCAAGGTCTGGCTGTGCAAAGCCATGGCCAACCTGATCTAGTGTTGGTGATGGTCTCACTTGAAGCAAGAGTTTGGGCTAACGCCCTCCAAAGGTCCCTTCCGACCAACACAACTAATTCTGTGTCAGGGGGCTTGAGGTTCGAGCTGGGCAGGCAGCTGTGGTGAATTGTCCGTAATTTCAGAGCACAGACATCTTGTATTAAATGTCTCAAATACCTTATTGAATGGGACTCAGCTGACCTGCATGTGGGAGGTGCTGGCTGAGGCTCTCTGAATCGTGCACTGTGAGAGTCCTCTCTAACAAATGGTCTTGGCATATATGAGGCAAAGAAAAAAACATCTCTGTTGTTAATTAACCCTGTCTGTGTTTTGAAGCTGACTGAAGATATCGAATAGCCCAGGACTGTCCTTTGGAAAGAGCTACTTGGCCATTTGTAAAAATACATGTTTTAAGCAACAATCAGCAGTTTTTTTATGGTGGGCATGATGTAAATTTATATAACAAGCCAGATGTTCTGCAATGGGGCTTTTTTAAAATCATCCTGTCCCAATTTTTTCCATCTTACCATCTTTAGCTCCCTTGCAAAGTAAGCAGTCATGCTATCGCATTACCAATTGGCAATGGCAGCAGCTGGCTGTAACCCAACCTTAGCAGCATGGGACGCGGAAACAGATGGAGCAGCAAATGCTCTTTGTTTCCTCTCCTGCTTTCTAAAACAGATTGTGACTAAAAACATACATGAGAGGTTTCTGCCATCTTCCCTGCTACTGTGGCTCCCTGGCTGCTGACAAAGCTACAGAATGAGCTGTAGCAGGGGTTGCCGCTCCCCACAGGAGAGCTCTGCCTTTTTAGAGGGCAGCTGCAAAGAGGGGAAGGTCATCAGTCACAATGTTTACAGGCCCTTAGAGGGGAAAGAAGGGTGCCGTGGGTGAGATGGCTGAGCTGAGCTGAGGGCTCCCCATGCATCAAGTGCTGCTCCTCCTGCTGCGCTGAGTCTTGGTTCTGGTGTTCATCTGAGCCTGGGTGAACCGCTTCAGTTCATAAAACTGGCACAAAACAGAAGTGAGTGGTGTTTTGCACCACCAGAATGGGCAGGGAGGAGAGAAGAACGGGGCAGGAAGATGAAGGTGGGAATGTCCCTTGTGAACAGAGACTGACTCTGCTGTCCTGGGTAATCCTTGTCCCAAAGCTCGGCAGACACGCGAAGGGAAGTCTGTGCTGCCAGGTCACTTTCTGTGAGCCGAACTCTGAGGCTGCTGGCAATGACGGTCAGGAAAATGTCCACAGCAGATGTTTGTCCACCTTGCTTCAAAATTCCTGTGAGACAAAACCTCCCCAAAATAAGGTGCGTATGTCCCTGCTACCACATCAGTCACAGGTTCCCACGGGACTTCTACTCTGTCACAGCCTCTCACACCTCTTTGTGTCTGGTAAGAGCTCTGCTGCTTTCAATCTACGTCCTCTAAGGATTTACCCATCAGTCCAAATGCGTGAGCTCGGCAATGATGCTCTCTCCCCGGCAGGAGACATTATACACTGGAAAACATGAAACTGTGTGTGGGGTTGGCTGCATGAGTCCCACCATCAGCTGCCTTGAGCCGGGGGACAGCTGCCTAGAGCAGAGGACACTTGCTGAGAGGCAGGTGGCCAAGGCCGCTGACGTAAGACTGAGCTGGCACTGCCACGTGCCGCCACACAGCAACGTGAGCGGTGGTGACACAGCTGTCCAGTCTCACCGCAGCTCCCTGCTCCCTCTCCCGCCCGGCTGCACGAGCTGCCTGACCTGTCTGGCTTTGCTGTGGCTGATGTTTGTGCTGGACAATGTAATGTTGTAGCTACTTGCCAAGAACTGAGTTTACTTTTTAGCCACAGACGAAACCTGTAATTCCTCAAACTAATCCTGCAGTCTGATGGCTTTTTCCTACAGGCCTTGACAAATTAATTGAATCCCCATTTCTGTGAGAAACCTGGAAGGAAAGTCCCACAGTCAGGACTCCAGAGTTAAAGAAAGACGGGGATCCGCGAGGTCACCTACACCATTTCTCACCAGTGCAGAGGTCTGGGGATATTTCTTGCTGGTCGTCTTGTCTCCTGGGGCAATCATTTCAGACATCTATCTGTGATCCTATCAGGGTGTTTTGCATTATAATCTTTCTAAGTTTTCTCAGCTTCATCCCATTATTCCTGTTCTTCTTAACTATCACAAAAACCATTTGCTCCATTTTGTTGTTTATAGATGTCCCCAACTGAAATATCTGCAGGTTATTATTTCTCACCATATCCTTTCAGTGAAATAATACAGATTTGATTTTTTAAAACTTAAACTTAATCCCTTTTGCCCTCAGATAGTGTCTTGAGTTCTGCCTGCACACCACGTGCTTACTAATACACATTGATAACAAAAAGTCCCATAATGAGTGCAAGAAGTGGTTTATTATTATTATTCTTTATCTTTTATCCTTTCTCATACAGTCAAGGCTTTGAGGACCGTGCTCCTGCTGAAGTCAGTGGGAACAGCAGCAAGTTCTCTGCTCTACCACATAACTGCAGGGAGAAGTTAGGTTTCTGAACCTGTGGTTGCCAGTGTTGCAATGCCAAAATGCCAAATCCCTGCCCTGTCAGGCAAGCTCAGTTCCTCCCAGCATCCAGGTATTCAGCTTTAGGGAAACCACTTTGAAAGCTGTTCTTTGCTAGTTTTTTAAACATCTACTAAGTATCTACTAAATATCTACTAAGCAGACCAACTCAATGAACAGGTTCTTGTATTTTGAGCGCTGCACACAGGCTGGGTGCTGACAATCCGAACGCATACCTCTCCGTCCAAGTACCTCCGTGGCTGAGAGGAAACGCTTGAGCTCACACCTGAGCAGCGTCTCAGGGGACCACCCGATGCAAACCCTGAGTAATCCCCCATGGCAGCGTGTCTGTAGGAGGCCGTGGTCAGCCCCACCGTGCTGGAGTGGTCCCACAGGGCAGCCCCGAGCCCAGGCTGTCAGGCAGCTTGTGGGGATGAGGCAGGTCTGGGAAGCCCGTCTGCAGGTCGGGGTCAGGATCCTGCCAGTGATGGTGACCAGGGTCAGACACAGTCCAGTGACAGCCATGCAGGTTTGTAGGAAAGGCAGACCCAGGCCAGGCAGTCAGTCTGGAGGTCAGGGTTACAGAGACCCAGGGCTGGGCACAGCCACGTTGGTGAGGGCACTGGAGACAAGTACACCTCCAACACAGCTCAGGTGGAGACTGAGGGCCCAGGGCTGATCTGAATTGGGGCTCCTGGGGTGCAAGCCCCAGGTGAGGCTCGTCAGAGCTGTCAGGGCTCGTTGGCGCCCTTGGGGCCCTGCTCACAGTTTCACTGGCAGGTACAATAACAGCATGAGCATGGTCAGTCTAAATGAAGCCAATGGTCTGCCTCTCCCCGTGTCCTGATCTCCAGGAGTGGTCAGTAAAGGGAGACCTTCCCTCATACACAATTCCTGGGCAAGCAGAGGTGGAGGGGTGTAGGTGCTGGCACTGCTGCTCCTTCTTTTGACACCTCCTCAGAGCTTCTGGGAGCAGAAGCAGCAGCATCAAGCACTGAGACTAGAAGAGAAGCTGAGGACAGGAAGACTGATGCATGGGAGAAACTCAGATCCTCAGTCCTTGGGGAGCAAATTGCCCCTCATCTCACAGAGATGGATTACAATCATCTCCTGCCAAAAAAAGCAGGGACCTCTGACTGGCAGCCAGTTCCTCCCCGTGTCCTTAGCACAAACCACAGCAACTTTGCACAAGCCAGTGGGCTGCAGCTGGGATCTACACGAGGAAATGGGACCTGCTCAGATCCACCTTATGCAGTTACCACGAGATCCCTTTGATGCCTTGGAACCTATTCAGGATCTCCTCACTGCCATACGGACATGGTCTGTACCAGCTTCACAATTTGAAGGGTATTTTATTTTTAATTTAATATTTCAATAGCTTTCTTTACCATGCTTTGCAGCCATACCAGCCTATTTTCAGTCTTTTTCCTCCTGGTGATATAAACTGTTCTGAGCCATTTTAGCAATCTCCATGTTTCTTACAAGCATGTTATCGTTTTGGCTTATTCATTTTTTAATAAGCTCTTCTGGGAGGAGTTTCTTTGTTGCTGTTGCTCTTTTGATGATACCAGATCAAATACATTATACTGACTCTTATGCGTAGCTTTTTTAATAGCATGGTTCTGAATGCAGCCCTTCACACATCTCAGCACTAAACCCAGTTGCTTCTTTTATGTTCTCCAACCAACTGCTCAAAAAATCAAGCCTTTGTGGTATCTGAAATGTAGCAGCCACGTGGCATGCTGATGTGACATTTACTCACTCAATGTGGGGGTAATTGGAGACTCTTCATTGTGATGATGTTTTCTGCTTTTGGCAGCCTCTCTGATCTCCTAAATATATCCCTGTCACCACCACTGGTTTGGAAGACTGTTCACTACAGTAGTCCTAATATTCCCCTTTGCCTATTTAGGTGTGAATTTTCTATTTATAGGGGTTCGGTGTTACATGTGGAAGATTAAAATTGTTTAGGCACATTGACTCCGAAGTTTCTTTGGCATCCAGCATCACTCCTCCACAAACACAATTTCGTTGGTTCTTCCTGTATAACCTGCAGTCTGCTATTGCAGTGTCCGACTGATCATCTGCCGTGCACCAATTTCTGGTAAGGTCGTTCTCAGTCAAAACTGGGTAGTCCACTTGTTCCGCCTTATTTTTTTATTGCTAGAATTTGTACAGAAGCACATTTCTGGCTGTTACACAGTTTCTGTACCGTTTTAGGCTGGACTTCATTTGTTTATCCTCCCACTTGTCATTTCCTTCTGCAGTTTTGTCAACCTCCATCCCCATCTTTTAATCGAGAGAATTTTAATGACTTAGGGAAGGATGACCCTAAATTTGGGGGGGTTTTGCACATCAGCCTTCTTCATTTAGTGCAATGTAACTTGATGAAGTGTTGGCAGCCCGACTCCTTCGCTCGCAGCCCGTGCCCGCACTCCCACGACCCGGGAGACCCTGCCGGCACCCCCCGATCCCGGCACCCCCCGATCCCGAGGGTTACCTCCTTCTTTCGGGCACGTCTGCCCGGGGAAACGCGGCCAAACGGCCCCGATGCAGCCCCCGGGCGCCACTTCCCGGCGCGGCTGCGGAGCCTTTGCGGGGGGGGGGGAGTGCGGGCGCCCCCCGTGCGCGCCCCCATCCCGCACCCCTCCGCCCCCCGCCGGCGGCGCAGGCAGTGCAGGCAGCAGGCGGCGTGCTCAGGCAGTGCAGGCAGCGGGCAAGGCGGTGCGGTCAGGCAGTGCAGGCAGCGGGCAGTGCAGGTAGCAGGCGGCCTGGTCAAGCAGTGCAGGCAGTGCAGGCAGCGGGCAGTGGAGGCAGCAGGCGGCGCGGTCAGGCAGTGCAGGCAGTGCAGGCAGCAGGCGGCGCGGTCAGGCAGTACAGGCAGTGCAGGCAGCAGGCGGCGCGGTCAGGCAGTACAGGCAGTGCAGGCAGTGCAGGCAGCAGGCGGCGCGGTCAGGCAGTACAGGCAGTACAGGCAGTGCAGGCAGCAGGCGGCGTGGCAGGAAGCAGAAGCATGCGGTCCCACATGGTCTAGCGGTTAGGATTCCTGGTTTTCACCCAGGCGGCCCGGGTTCGACTCCCGGTGTGGGAAAGCACATGTGTTTTTACTTCCCATCTATTTTTTTAAATTCTTTTTTGTGTTAATTCTGCGAGATCGCTTCCACCACCCGCAGCGCGGGGTAAGACGAACGACTCCCACCCCAAACCCTCTGTGTCTCCCCAGGGACGCCCATTAAGCAAACACCCTGGTGCTCGTCGCAGTCAGGGACGATGAAGAAACACCAGCAATGGTTGGCGTTGCCCCCATGTGTCTCCTACAGATCAAGTCATCCCACAACTTGGAAAACTTCTTAGGAAATGTGTTACTGAGAGCTTCCCCCGGCCTTCCCGTCAGCTCCAGCGGTGAATTCAGCCAAGCACGTAGCAATGGCAGCCACGGCCCTGCAGACCTGGACACACGTGGCCGATCCACTGCCAGCCAGGGCAGCACCTCGGCACAGCAGGGCCAGCACCGCGGCTGGACACAGAGCTTGTGTGGCTGCTTGCCAGTCAAGGTCCCTCATTAGCTACCCCCACCCAGGCTGTAAGTAGCCAGCCCGAGGTGTGTTGGGCTCATCCTTCCTCCCACACCAACTGGGCAAAAAAAAAGACATGTCCAGCCTCCTTCCAGAGCCTGGCTCTGTAGGGAGACAGTGGGAGAGAAAACCCTCAGAGAAATTCAGCACGAGCCCAAGCACATACTTAAGTCGCAGTGATGGGGGAACAAAGAACACGGGTCTGGTTAGACCTGACCTGACCTTTCGGTGGCTGTGGCTGACTAGGAGCAGCAGTAACGAGTGGTAAGCGGTGGCAGTGGGGTGAGGGACATGCGGCCAGCACGGTGCTATGGGAACAACCACAATAAACCTCATCTTGTCTGTGAGAAAATTATTAATTTTGTTTACAACCAACCTGTACACAAATTATTAGGTTGGAATAGACCTATTATAGCCAATGGGTTTTTTTAATTTTTAAACAGCTCATTTTTCCTAAATGTCCCAAACTCAATTAAGTTGACCAGTTCAGTTTAGAAAGATTTGGACACTCTGTGCAAGAGCTTCAGGATCTTTTTAGGCTATTAACATTTCAGGAACTTTGTTAGAAATGACATTAAATGATACAATAGCCTGGCAGTTTCATGAAAACAGGTTTTCATTTGGAAATCTCTGGGCCTGAGTTCTTGTGCCTCAGTTGGTTTAAGTATCTCTATATGCAATAGCAAAATTATCATTTCAGGAGGCAAAGTTTGTTTAGAACTTCTCTTTACATTGTTTCAGATTTGTAGGACAAAAAGGAAATAACCTAAAACTCCCAGCCGTTATTCTTATCTTGTGCTGACTTCAGCAGGAAACCCACTCAATGTTATCTACACTATGTTGAACAATTGGCCAAAACTTACTGCGTATTATTAAATTTAAATACAAATGAGCAATTTTGTGGGCTCCCAGGGGAAAGAAAGCACTGTTAATGAGGCAAGTGGGGTTTGTTTCACACAACACTACTTACTTTCTGAGTTAAATCATACGGCTTCAAGGCTCCAACAGTCTGCAGGGGCTTGGGCTGAAAGCTGCACTAGAATGCCAGGTCAGTGACAATTTAAGTTACACTTTGGACTAAAGTGGCTAAAAAGCTGTCAGACAGTGGTGGCCCATTAAGGGGGGTGTAGTTTCTGACAGACGGGTACAGCTGTAACACCTTCAGATGGTGTTACTCTTAATAAACTTAATGAATTCTGTCGAGACCTCAACCAGAGGGAGGAAGGTCAGACCACAGGCGCTGCTAAATCACATCAGAAGAACCAGTTGTGAAGGAACACAAACAATTTTACCTCCCTGCCCAATCTATGACCTGATCTGCTCTATCCCTCTGTCCTACAATAAATAACAATCTTGAAACAGCAAATCTTTAACACTACTCCAGACCATCATCCCAAGACAAGATAAAAGTATTTCGGCAAGGTAAGCACGTATGATGTTTCCTCCTGTGCTTTCAGGCACCAGCATCAGGAGCTCCGGGACTTCCTGGCCCAGACACGACTTACAGACATGGTGCATTTGTCACACGCGTTCAGTTATTTCCGCCTGTCAAAAAGGCAATGGGCATGAGATCCCCAACACAACTCTCACTTGGCGCTGCCACCCAAGATGTCATGCTTACGCTGGAAATGTTAACGTAAGGGTCAACTGGGACCTCAGGAAGGGTGTTAGTTTTCTTTTACAGCAAGCACAAAGTTATTTGATGCAACAGAAGTGGGTAGAGAAACGAAGAAATTCTCTCAACAGTCAGAATCCAATATAACTGCTCAGCAGGTATTCTTTTATTGGCAGCGCTGGGGTTGCCCTGGGGATTCTCCACTAGCAAGGGACATCAGTTTACACACACACAAATCATATATATTTGTTAGATTTCCTGGAAAGGGGTGTCTTGTGGTAATGAGTTCCCGGAATTCATTTACATAGTCCGGGCATGCATAGTAAAAACAGGCTGAGGGTCTTTGGTGGTCGGGGGAAGTACGTGGTCTTCTTCGCAGTGTCCGCTTGCGCTGTGAGGTAAAGTCCAGGTGTCTTCTTCCTAAATCGGCGAGATCATCCTCCCTGGATGGTATCTCTGGGTCCTTCTGTACAAGTTCCCCCTTATCTTAGTTTGCCCAGGTGCCCACTGAGGGCTTTGAGTCTGGTTATCAGTGAGTCATACAGGGAGCGTTTTACTTTTGCCTAGACAGACGAAGAGGCCGAGGGAAAACAGTTGAGGATTCCTTGGGAAGCAAACACAAGCAAAACTTTCACACATCACAGTTTAGACTTAATCAGAAATTCATTGGTTTGAGCCCTTTCAGTAGAAATTTAGACACCGACATTAAATGGCCTGTCTACACAGGATACACTCTTGTTATTCCAGCAGTGCTCTTTGTTCTTTTGGGGGCAATTTTATAAATTGGCTTGTCTGAATTATACTTGAAAATGTTGTATTGAGAGAAAACAGGACACTAAATATGGAAGGCTTACAAGTTTGGGTCTTCATGAAACAAGTTTTAACATTTACTTTCCCAAAAATTTAGGATAACTTTCCAGCTTTTTTAATCTCATCGTCTTCTCAAATTTAGTCTCAACTCCTAAAACATATTTCTGAGTGCTCAAAGATCTTACAGACCCTCTAAACATTTAGACTGCAACAGGGGAGGTTCAGACTGGACATGAGGAAAAAATGTTTCCCAGCAAGAGTGGTCAGAGAGTGGAATAGGCTGCCCAGGGAGGGGGTGGAGTCCCCATCCCTGGGGGTGTTTAAGGGTCGTTTGGATGAGCTGTGGGGGGATGTGGGGTAGGGGAGAACTTTGTAGAGTCGGGCTGATGGTTGGACTCGATGATCCCGAAGGTCTTTTCCAACCTGAATGATTCTGTGATAGTGCAATAAGCATTTAAAGAGCTAACACAGCTTTTGGAGCTAAGAGACTAAACCCACTTACGGTTACACGGTGCGCATGAAAGGGGAAAAAATAACACTTTCCTTAGCAAATACACCTGACCTGGACAAGACCCCCGTGTACACCAGGGCAGAGGCTGCGGCACACACCAGAACAAAACCCGGGGAGAGGAGGAGTGGCAGCAGGCTTGCCGCAAGGCAAGAGGCCGTGACGGGGCTGCCCCGGTGTGGGGCTCGGCACTCGGGCTCCAGCCCCCAGGCACCCGGAGGGGTCCCGGCTGTCCCCAAGGGAACCCCGAGCGCGCTGCTCGACAGCCGCGCAGGGCCGCTCGGACACGGGATGCACCGGCTGCGGGACGGCGCCCGGGGCCCTGCAGAGCTCCGGGGGCAGCAGCGACGGACCCTCGGCCGGGGCGGGGTCGGCCCCGGGTCACCTTTGACCTTCGGCGGCGCCGCGACCGGGCGCGAGCGCTCTCGCGAGAGCGCAAAGGCGCGTGACGGCCCCGCCCGGGCCTCGCGAGCGCTGGAGCCGCCGCTTCCGGGCGCGATGTCTCGCGAGAGCCGACGGGTGCGGGCGCGCGGGGCCTTGTCTGGCCCCTGCGTCTCGCGAGAGCCCCTGCGCCGCGCGCTGGGCGCCCCCGTGCCGTGCGCCGAGCCTGCGAGCCGCGAGCCGCGCCGGGCGCCATTTCGGGGAGCAGCCGTCTGTGCCAGAGCCGGCGCCCAGCGCGGGTCCGGGCACCGCCCGCCACGGTCGCGCCGCCCCTCGCCGCCTGCCGCCCCGGGGCTGGCCGAGCGGCGCCGTTCAGCTGAGGTTTAGCCGCCTGGAGAGGGGCTCCGGAGCCCTTGGGCCCATCCCCCACCGACAGCGCAGCCAGCGCCGGAACCGGGAGCCGCTGCTGCCGCCGCCGCCGGACCGCGGGCGCCCGAACGAGGACAGCACCCGCCCGTGGCGCAGGTACTGCCGGGCGGGGGACCGGGCCCCGCCGCTGGGCGAGCCGCGGGCTCGACCCGCGGAGCGCTGTGGCCCTGGCCTGCGGGGCGGCCCGGGAGGCCTGCGCCCCTCCCGCCGCCATGGTCGCCTCGCCCTCAGAGGCCGCCGCCGGCCTCCCCGCCGGTGTCCGTCGCGCCCCTTTGTGAGGCCGAAGCGCCCGGCGGGGCTGCCCCCGCCTCGAGGCCGCGGCCCGGCCGTGTGAGTTTGGGTTGTTCCTATGGCCACGTAGCGGGCGGATCCGGCTGTCCCCGCCGCGGCGCTGTCCCTCCCCGGCTCCCCCCCACGATGGCGCTGTGCGGAGTGACCGGCCTCGGCCGCGGGGTCCGGCCCTGCTGCCGCTTTCGCAGCCGGAGTTGACAGCGCCCGGGCGGAGCGGCGGGGAGCGGCCGCGGAGCTGTTTACATGGTGGGGCGGGGAGTGACGGGAGGCGGCGGAGCGCCGGGCCGTCGCGGGCGGGCGGCTCTCGGCAGTGGCGCGCAGGGACCGGAGGCCGCGGGCGGTGCGGTGCTCGGAGCAGGTCGGGACGGGTTGGAGATCCCAGAGTCGATAAGTTGTGATCGCCCAGGGAGCGTGCGGAGGATTGCGGGTGGGAAGCTGCTGGGCAGAGGTGCGTGTGCTGCTGAGAGCTCAGCTGAGCTTCCGAAGTATCGTTCTTTCTCCCTGGATTTTCCTGGTGTTTTTCCAGGAGGCTCCTTGCAAAGCGAGAGTGGGATTGTCATTCTTGGAATTTCAAAACAAAAAAGCAAGTAATTTTGAGGAGAGGACCTTTTTAACCTCCTTTTATGTAATATAATACAGCAAAATAGGTGGAATCTGCTTTCAAAATACTTGCTAGATTAGTAGCAATAAAGTTCATGTCCGTTTAGGTTTTCTGTAGATCTGCAAAGTTTCAAGTATCGTTCATTTCTTGTTTGTTTTGATGTTTTGGGGTTTTTCGTGTTGTTGGTTTTTCTGTTTGTTTTTTTTTCTTCTACAGAGATGTTGGGCATATGCAGCTTTTTGAGCAAGCTGAAAGGCTTTTATGAAAATTATTTTGAGCTTCTTCAGTGTTTAATGAAAGATACTTAAAAATCTGTCATGATTTTTCTACTCTTTTAATAAGGACTCTTGTGATATTTTTTAAAAAGAGTAACTTTATAAGGAGTGCGTGCATTACCTATGAATTGCAAAGTCGATAGTATGTCTGTGTTACTTGAACAGAAGGTATTCTGATAAAAACATGGTGTTATACCAATGAAAGTGTTTTGTACAGAGTACAAAGGGCACAGATAGGATGGGGTGGGACTGAAGGTCCATGTAACTCGGGATCTTGTCTGTGGTGTTGGCCAACAGTAAATGACTAAGAAAGAACAGAAATACAGGACAAGCATACAACGATGCTTCTTGCTGTGCTCTTAGTCGTCAGCTAGTTGCGGTTCAGGGTCACAAGGCATGGCTTTGTTTAATGAAAAGCTTTTTCTGTAAACTTTTGTGCTTTTTTGTTTTGGGTTTTTTTGAACACTGCATGTGTGTTTTTCTTTGTTGGAGCATCCACAGTGCTCTGTAACAGTGCATTCCGTGGCTAAATGCTGTGTGAATAAGGACCTTTGTTTTGAACCCACCGGATGATAGTTCATTCACTCTTATTATTTGGGTGAATGTCATTCCCTATTCACTTCTCCATGCTGCTCATGATTTGATGGTCCCTATTGTCGCCTCCATTCCGCCCCCCCCCCCTTCAGGGTGAAGAATCCAACCCAGATGTAGCTGGATGTGTTGGTGAAATTACATACATGAAAATATAATTGTGGGTGGGAATTTTCATGTAGAACCCAGGTTTGGCACAGTGCTTTTTCGTGGTCCTTAATCATACTGATGTACTTGTTCATACCAAACACGGGGTGAATTAAATCATATGTATGTATGTAGATGACTCAAAGCTGAATGTAAATACTCTAGTAACCGTTACATATAAACTAAGGATGATCATATTTGTAAGTGATAGCACTATAGCCCAAGAGGTAATAACTTGAAAATGAGGTCAGCGTGCCTTGGTTAAGTAATTGAGTATGAACTTCCAGTGCTCAGATATTGCTAAAGGATTATGTTTTATTCTTGATTGTATTAATGGATGATGGTCAGATGTGGGTGGGGAAGTGACTTAATTCTTATATGTGGTGCAGCTCTGGTATAATATTCTCAGTTATGAGGTTATGAGCAAAGAGTTTAAGGGATCTTGAAATGTTGGAGCGATTTCATTATGCTGGCCAAGTCTCTGGACAGCGCAGTTCCTGCAGCAATGCCTGTAACCAAGGCATAAGAATTAACCTATATGAATAAAAATACATTTTATGGCACACATGCAGGAAAATCTTTACTCTTGGGCTGTCTGACTTGGATCTAGAGGCCTGGCCATTTTTGAGCTTAAGAAAGAAAATGGAGAAACTGTTATATTGAAGAGATTTGAGGAAGTTGAGTCTCCATACTTTAATGCAGAGACTCTGGAGAGGTTCTTAATAGTGTACCTGTATAGGGAAAGAAAATCGAATGTCAGAGGGATTCAGGGTGTAATGAATTGAAGTTGAAAAATTAGAGGAACAATTTAAAAAAAAAGTTTGTGGTGACTAGTGTTACATGACATGGTGGATCTTTTTTGTTTGAAACCTGAAGTTCCAGACTGGGTGACTCCTGTGTATGCTTTAGTAGCTGTTGCTGCTTCAATCATAACCGTTTCTTCTGTGGCCCCCATGATGCAGGAGGCTGCATTTCTTAAAGGACCATAGTGTTCACCTTAAGTCTTCAGCTTAGTAAATATGATGGTAGTAAATCCCAGGAAGCTGCAAACAGGTTTGCCTGAATGTTTGTTCTTTGTTCTTTACGTGTCTCTCTTGGGTCAAGCTCTAGTACTTCTCAAGATGGCCACCAGATCTCTGTTTCTCTATCATATATGTTCTGTGCTCTTTGTTTTGGAAGAAATAGGTGGAATATCTCTGGGGTTTCCACTGGCTAATTGTGTTCAGTAGCATTTTGTTGTTCACAGCTATAATTGCTTTGTGTCACATTCTTTTATCATCTCACTGGGCAGAGCTTCATTCTAGTTCTTGTTGGAAATGTCTTCTGAGACACTGCTCTGTGAATTTGAGCCAATGCAGTGATGGCCTCTTAAGCAAAAGCCTTTGGAATATAAAGCCACAAGGGTGTTTTCTGTCTCAGGTGGATTTTGTTTCTTCTTTCAGGTGTCCTGAAAAATGGCTGATGATATTGATATTGAAGCAATGCTTGAAGCTCCTTACAAGAAGGTGAGAAAAACGTGGCAGTGAGGTCCTGTTTACCTTTAATTTAGCATTATTCATGAAACTACTGCTGAACTGTAAACTAACATCCCTGGAGCCCTCATGATTTATCTTATTGGAGATGCATTACATGTAACTTACAAGTAAATATATACTGTTAATGTAATTATATTGTGCAGTAGTTTCACTTCAGCGTGATGAATAAATGCCCATCTATCTCTCTTTGTAGACTTGCCTAACGATATCTCACCTCTACTCCCATGAATTCACCTTTGATTCCAGTGTGAACTGTCAATCATAAGGTAGTAATTGAGTGACGTATCGCTGTACCGTGGTCCCCTAGGTTTAAAAAAAAAAAAAAAACAAAACACAAAAACCCCACCCAAAATCAACCAAAAACAAAAACCAAAACAAAACCCCCCCCCCAAAACCAAGAAACTGAAAACCTCTCCTAAAATTGCCAGGTCCAGTTTGGTATAGCAACAAGGTGAATGCAGTGGTTTGGGAAAACAGCAGGGTTCCAAGAATAACCTTTTCACCAGTCCCATGGCAAGTAAATATTTGAACAGTCTGCTCAGTGCAAGAAGAGTGAGACTTGCTTTTAATGCAGAAGACTGGTGGCAGTTAATCTTTTAACAGGGCAGATGGAAATCTATTGCTGAGTGAACGAATTTACGGAAATTCTTGGATCCCTGAATAGAATGTTCTTAGCAAGTAAAAGACAGTATCACAATCTGCGGTGACATTCTAAAATAAACTCTTGTATTCTTCTATCCTAGTTGTTTAATTAGGAAATGTCAATTTTTATGCAAAATTTTTATCAATTACCGTAGTGATGTCTTTTACCTAAACCAGCAGCAAATGAATACTGTCTTTTTTTGTTTTTCACCAAATGGTGGTGAAGTGTTAACATTATGCATGCTTTAGCACTGGTTTCGCAAAAAATGTATATTAAGTTTAAGTCGCTTAGGAATTGTACTTTGGATGTAACTGATGTGATTAAACTGTAAAGCAAGTATATAAATTATATAGCAGCTATTGTTAGTCTATTCTGCAGTGTTTATTACAACCATGTCATGAATTTTGGATGAGCATTTGTAAGTTTTAAGTGGTATATTTAGTTTATGTAATATGTAGCAGTTACGTTAAAATCTTGAAGAGAAATTTGTAAATTGTTATGTTAAAATTCTTGTGTCCTGGTTTAACATGGATATTTTCCATGTAAACAGGTATGGAAATAGGGAATGTTTAGGCTGGACTGGTGGATTATTGATGACTTTCTTGGGAGTCGACGTTACTAAAGCAGTGTGAATCCCTGTTTGCTTCAGGGCGAGATGTGTGACAGAGGTGACATCAAGCTCTTACAACCCTTCAGCGAAAATGAGCGAAGATCTCGGGAATGACATCGGTCACAGGAAATCCATAGTGGCTGGCTGCTAGCATAGCCACTGGGGCTTAGGCAGAGATATAGCCTTGGTACTGATCAGAGGGGCACACAAACACAAACCTGAAACTTCCTCTTACGTTTTATAGAAATAACATTTAACCACTTGAGTGCTGAATTCTACAGGATAACTTGCTCTCTAAACCATGTAAGGAAGTATCTACAATTTAATATACACTTTTAAATGATGTAAGTCTTATATTTTGTAATTGTATGACTTAAATTTAAGCAGCAAAGTGGTTAAACATGCCTACCTAAATTTTCTAAAGCTTTCCACATTAATCTGTAAACAAGTAATTTAGTATTAAAATTTTTGTTTTGTATTTTCTTATTCCTATTCCCATTACCCTTTGACCACTTGAAATGTTTCCGCTTCGTCCTCACGATGTTCTTCTATCAACCCTGCTTAGGATGAGAACAAATTGAGCAGTGCCAATGGCCACGAAGAACGCAGCAAGAAGTAAGTATTTTCTCAGTTCTCTACATTTGGGGGGAGGCTACTGATTTTTGTAAACTTGGGAATGCGTGTCAGTAGTGTTTAGGGAAATAAAATGGAAAAAATTGCAGTTGCAGCAATTGCAAATGTCAGCAATTACGAAATTTTGTTCTGGTTACAAACGTAGTTACACCCTGGTCACTGTCATCAAAGTTGTGAAAACATTTAATATTAGCATTAGATAAAAGTACAGACTTGGTAGGTGCAGCATATTTAATTTATTTTTGTTGCTTTAGCAGTACAATGGATTTTTCATTTTAAAAAATGTTTGGTGTAGGATTTTATGTGATTTGGAAGAGTTCAAAGCATTTAAAGATAGGAATGCCTTCCTGAAAAGGTTTAGAGTGTTGGATCCCCTCCCTCTGTTCCTCCCTTGCCCCCCCCCCCCAATTTGAAAATTTTCTAAGTTTTTTTGTTACTAGTCTAAAATTCATAAAATGATACTGTAACCTCTTTAAAGAACCAGAGTACAAGCCCACCTTCTTCAGGAAGCATAATTCCAGGGTCTGAACACCTGCTGATGACCCAAACACCCTGGAATCAAATCAGAAATTTGAAGAAAAATGCCTTGCATAGAAGAGTCTCTGAAATGGAAGGCTTTTAAGTCTGTTAAATAAATTCTTTACCTTCCTCATCACCAAATGATGCTTGTTAGTTGCTGTAGGAAGAATAATATTGATTTGATATTCAAGTAAACAGTAACCAGTGCATTTGTGTAATATACACCTAACTTAAGTAAGCATGTATGCTCTTGTCATCTTCTGAAGTAGTACAGCTGAAATGCTGTATGGATCCAAAGAATGTTTCTTCCTAGGTGTATATATATTTGGGACATGAAAAGTCCAATTTCAACATCAGACTTATGTTGGAATTGAATAATCTAAAATTGATTATACCTTATATCTGCATTCTAAACAATACTGTGAACATCGTTATCATGCTAAATACCGAGACCACTAAAACCCCATCAAAAGCAGCTTCTCCCAGTATTTTCAAGTTCTGAATTTCTGTTGCTTTAAAGTATATACACATGGCATGTAAAACACTGCTTTTATTTGGATGGCTAGTCTCAAAATACAAACTGGGATCTGAAAGAAAAGCAGTGGCTTTTAAATTTTAGAATTGATTCTGACCTTGGTTCATGGTATAATGATGAGAATACTAGAACATACTTCAGTTAATTTTCTTTAGTTGTTGTAACTTCACGACTAAAGTAATGACACTTCTTATCTTTCTGCCCATGGTCCCATTTTCAGGTTGGACTTGTATCCTCTAAGTTTGTGTTTATACTCAGAAAAAACAGTAAATTCAAGTTTAACTACTGTAAAATAGGAGAAAGTCAAGTTGTTTTGCTGCTGTTAGTCTGGCAGTGTTACTTGTGTGGAGCTTCACCTCTTTTCTGCTTTCCTAGTTGTACCCCTTGTGTCTGTTCAGAAATGTTGCTCTTGTGGTATGTTCCCATTTCAATTTTCAACTCAGCAATTGCTAGAAGATTAGTTATTCTTGTACTGCAGTTCTGTGATAGTATGAAGCTTTTTGCCCCAGAATTTTGATTTGATACAGCTGTTGTTCCCCGAAATCTTTAAAGAACAAACTACACCATTTTGTCTGAGACTTGCGATAGTGTACCCTGTTGCTGAAGAGTAAGGTGTATATCGGCTTTACAAGACTTCCTGCTTTGCTTATCAGTTAAATTGCGTTGGGGTGTCAGTATCTAGAGGATATTCTTGATCTACTTCAGTTGGACATTACTGAAAGAAGATTGAAACTGTCAGGACAACCATAATCCACAGCAAATATCAACAGCTGAAAAATAACATTGGATTCAGTGTGCAGCTTTCAAAAATTGTCCAATCATACTAAATTTCTGTTTTAGAAAGTTAAGAATCTGCAATTTTACCACATGCTTATACTGTGTGTCCAGTTTAATAATGTGATTGAAAGGCAGAACATGGATCTTGACTGTTAGGAGTCTTTGCATGCAAAAAGGGTTCAGCTCACAGTTGGATAGTGAATGGTTGCTATCTTTGCTGATGACTAGCTGCAGTTATTAGTTACTGGTACTGGCCAGTATACAGAGCTGCAGGTAGTATTTTTCAGAGCTATTATGAGGGTTTTAATTTATGGAGATATTGGTAAGTGGTGGATCCTTGGAGGGAGACTGTGCCTGCCTAACTGTGACAAACTGCATTACAGTAGGATGTGTGGTTAAGTGACGTTCATGCGGATCATTCTGGATTTCTGGGTGGTGTCACCTCATCAGAGATAATGAAGCTTCTGAATATCTGGTTTTGATGCAGCAGCTTCTGCCTCCGTACAAAAAAAATTAGAGAAACTGATGGGGTATTTTAGATAAGTAATCAATTAAAAGAAATATTCCAGTTCTTAAAACCAAATCACAAAATGTTTCTCTTGAGAGATAAATACTAAGATAGTTTTAATGGGTTGTCAGGGGTGGAGATAGGAGAAAAAAAGCTGCTAGTGATGGTTAGGCTCAGTTAGATGTAGTAGCCGAGAGATTTTTACTTTAGTAATTAAAACTAACTAGAAGTCTTACTTTCTATGGCCGTGTATAAACTAACAGGGCTGAACTTTTTAGGGGGGGTGGCAGCATACAAAGATCTAAGCGTGTGAGTGATCACTTTGAAAAAAGATGGTGTATGTAATCAAAGCACCCAAAAGGAGGAGAGGAAGAATTCAGCAATGAAGGATGTTTTGAATTTCAGAAGTTTAGCAGCTAAGTTGGTTATTCCCAAAATGTATTTTGAAGTAAATTACTGTCTTAAATAATTGCTTGAGCACCTGTTCAACGTGTGTTTTATGTATACATACCTATATATTTCAAAAACTAAGGAGACTCAAGTTTTTATGGTCTGAGACCGAGATAGAAAAAAAAATTTGCAAATAACGCACTAGTCTGCCAAGAATGGAACAGTGGTTCACTGGTTTTCAAATATGAGGTATAATTGACTTACGGATTATAAAAGTTTAAATTTTCTTAGTAAATAGTTAAAATTATGAAGATCTGCAGTTTGCCCCAAACCTGTAAGAGCAGCAGACTTAGAAAAACAAGTGGGTTATGAGTGGGAGTAGCAAGTAGGAAGTAAAACTCTTAGGCAGTGCGGTGTGTTGAGACTGATGGCAGGGAGTATCAAGGGAAAACAACTTTCCCTCAGACTTGTCTCTTCCTTTCTAGTTTTGTTGTGTTTTATTTTTCTGTATCATATAATTTCATCTTAGCATCTTGATGGTGTATTTAAAGTATGTTTGAAAGGCACATGAAGAACTGCATTTAGTATGTATTAGATTTAATGCAGGAAATATTTTTTCAGTCCTACTGTTCTTGGAAACGTGATTACAAAACTTAAAGTGCTTTGGAGCATGATAAATTTTAAAAGATTGCTGACATGCTTAACTGCCCATTTAACAAAAGAAACTTGTATAAATAGCAACAGTTAGAAACTTCTTCCTATCGATGTCTGTGACATCAGGTTAGAGGAACTGTGGAATGTGAGGTAAATAATAACACTGAGCTACATGTGTAACCAAAGCTGTATTTTTCTCTCTCAGGAGAAAAAAGAGCAAGAGCCGAAGTCGAAGCCATGACAGGAAGAGGAGCAGAAGTAAGGAACGCAAACGGAGCCGAGATCGGGAAAGGAAGAAGAGCAGAAGCCGGGAAAGGAAACGGAGCAGAAGCAAAGAGCGCAGACGCAGCCGTTCTAGAAGTAGAGATCGCAGATTCAGAGGCCGCTATAGAAGTCCCTAGTAGGTTATTTATGTAGAGTTGCATGTGTGCTGCTTCATTGTATGATGTGAAAGCTTAAAGTTTCACTCTCTTTCTAAATCAGTCACTAATCATCTCAAAAAAAGAAGGTGAGAGGTTGAGGTTGAACAGTGTCAATAAATATGGAGTAAAAAAGAGGAGGACAGTAACATACTCAGTTTCTCCTGCTAGTTTTCATTCTTACCCAAATGCAGAAAGATGTAAAAGCAAGTGAATGTGTACCACTGACTGGAAGACAAAGTTTATCACAAAATTAAAATAACGAGCAAGTGTTCTACATGTCCTAACTATCCAGTATATGAACCTGGCGATTCATCTGTCAAAAAATGAATAGTAGTCTGTGACTTTGTTACAGACTCATAAAACGTGTAACTCATTAAAAAAAAAAGTAAAAGGTTTTTACAGGGTTGCTGCTCTTAAACGGTTATGCATAAACACTTCCTGTGTTTAGGCATCCAAACTGGATGGAAGTGTTTTGTCTTAGTAATGCCCATGCGTTGCATATTTGCTGTTTCTCAGACTTGTTTAGAGGCTAATTCTTCAGTTCTTCTCAGACCTTTGGCTTGATAGAACTTCTGCTATAGCTAGTTCCCAACAGTTGTAAATCCTTTCTCAATAACCATTTTTCCAACATTATTTATTCTGTGTTTCTGCTGTTTTGTATTTCTGCCCTCCCCTTTGCTCTCCATCACCTCTTTTTGCCTTCAAAGAAGCAGAAAAACAGTGCAACTGGGCTGTATGCTTGGCTTTCATTGATTACCTGAGGCTGCTGTTTGTGTCTGCTTTTGTCTGGGTCTCACCTCAACTGTTGTCAAATCTCAGAATGCAAGATCATGTCGGGGCAGGCATTTGAAAAGGATATATTTTTTTTTTAATCATGGCATGTAATGTCATCCGTGATGGAGAAATCTCTCTCAAGATGTTTGAGAAGACAGTATTTACCTCTGATAAATTGCAGGCTTGTACAGTTTTCTGCATATGAATGTTTTTCTAGGTGACTGGGTCCCAATCCAGGGAACACATTCCTTTTGGTGCTCTTGGAATACAGATGAAAAATGCCTGAGGTCTCAGGATCTCATTTTGCACTAAGTCACCTGGATGTTGACATCTTCATATTGAAAACATGCTGCAGCTCCTGGATCTGCTGAGATGCAGTGGCATCCTGTGCTTTCATCAGTCCTGTGTACTTGGGGATCATAGAGCATAAGAGCCCTGATTTTTACTTTGTCTCAAGTATCAAGCCTTTCAGAGCCTCTGTAAAGCTGCTCTGGGCACCTGTAAGACTACAGTAGCTAGTTGGGTTGTGCCAGTGCCACCGTTGTGGCTCCAGGCTGAGTCAAACTGAGGACCTTCATCAAGATCTTCAGCCTTCTGTATGTGGAGCCTGCCAGTCTTCTCACCTCCAACGTAATGTCGTGTTCAGAGAACGTCCTCCATCTTACCTCTTGGTTGGGAGCTGCTGCATTGGAGGGTTTTATTGTTTGTTTCTCCCATTGGCACTGGGTGAGAAGGTTCTTCACTTGGAGAAATTTGGGAGTTTCAGTGCTCTGGTCCTCCAAAATAATTTCCTCAAGTAGAGGTTGAAAGTATGGATGTTACTACAGTAACCCATGTCTGTCCTAACACATTGATAGGTTGCACCAGGAAGGTACATGATTGCAAGAGGTCTTTTCAATTGTTCTGGTACTGTTCCATAGCTGTTCTGGGCAATTTGTCTGGTATTGAGAGAAAATGAACAAAAAAGTGAGATAATCAAGTATCCCCTCAGAATACGAGGTTGTGCTTATTGGTTTGGCAGTGTTGTGTTCTTTGCTTCAGTTGTTGAATTGTTGCTTTCATTTAACCAAGTAGAATTTTAGCATTTAAAATAGTTTAGCGGAGCACTGGTGTAGGGCAACTACGTGCATCCCCGAGGCATTGGTACTGACTGTTGCGTAGCCAGCAGTTGGTTGTTGTTCACTTGCAGGTCGTGGATGATGCAGTTGAAGTGATTCACATGCTAAAGTGATTCCGGAATTGTAGTTTTTGCCTAGAAGTTGTGAAGGAGAAGGACCTGAGAAGATAGGAGGGGGAAGAATTCTTCATTTCTTGTTTAGGACTCTTCGAGGCAGACGCTCACCTCTAAAAGCTGTATAACAGATGCTGACTTTCAGGGAGACACAAGTTCTGGAGATGAAGCCTCTCGCACCATCAGACTCCTTTGGATCAGATATCCTTGAATCTACCAAAAAGGGTGCTTCCATATGAAGAAACTGTCTCTGTAGCAGTTCCATCAGCTCAGTGTTTCAAAAGTAACTGCCAGAATGCTCTCACTGACTGGAGCATTTGAATCTGGAATCTCACCTGTGGGGCTGTTCAGACAGTTCTGAGTTGGTGTTACTGCAGGCAGTGTTGTAGCTGGCTGCAACATCAAGTTCAAAATGCTTTGTGGCTGTATTTTTTTTAAAGTTTTATTTTTTACTCTTCCTCCTCCTTGTGATCTTTCTTACTTGCTTTATAAAGGCCCCTTTTCAAGCTACTATTTGTAAACCAAGATGTTTTTGCTGCCAGGCGTGATGTGGAAGCATCTCTGCAGTAGTGAGAAGAGAAAGTCTAGTATAGGTAATTCTGAAGGAAGAGTGTGACAGAAACTGAGGACTTTGAATTTGTCAACTTTAAGCATGAGATAACGATTAAATGTTTTAATTTTCTAAAATTGGGTGACTGGGTTGCATTGCTCAGTGTTCACAGGGTTTTAAAGTGTTATTCTTCTCATCTGTCTTGTCCCTTAAGTGTTCTGCAGATATATTATTAGGTCAGGAGAAAGAACTTCTTGCTTAGACATCTGTCTGACAAATCCCAGCTATTGCTAACATACAGTAGAAGTCACTTAGACTGTTCTGTTGCTATTCTGGAATGAAGAATTTGGGCAAAGCTGCTGGGAAAACAGGGTTATTACATGAGGACTGAAAGTGCATCATGATTCTCCTGGACTTCGTTAGCCAAAGCTTGCCTTGTCTGAGACTTCTGTTGGAGTCTTGTATGACTGAGCAGGTGAAAGCTGATATTTTACTGTCTGTCTTCTGACCTGACTGTTGTTCTTGGACATGTGGCATCACATAGGTTTAGGAGAACATGTACCTAGCTGTGCTTTGGCTGTACACAGGACTCCAGTGCGTTTGGCTGATGGGGAAGGTAACCCCTGGACATAAAGATAAATTGCTTGTGACTTGGTACTTCCATACATGATAGCAGGAACTGGGCAACAATTGCAGAGAGTTCTTAGGCAGTAGGAGGAAAGAAGAAAATTCCCGAGATCTACAGCTTTACAAGCAAATCTCCTTAGGAAAACCCAAAGAAATACATCCTGCAGAATACTGTTGAAAAAGGATCCTCAGAAGGTAACTTGCATCATCATCTTGCCCCAGGCAGCTTTTTGCTCAGTCCATTCCAGTGGTCTGTTACAGCTTTAGTTTGCTGGGGTTTTTTAATGTTTCTCCCATGTAGCCATATAAATAAGATACTCCTTATTTGTCGTGTGAAAATGGAAAAGAGATTTTTGGAGTTGTGGGGGGATGATTTTT
Source organism: Strix aluco (assembly GCF_031877795.1). Lineage (NCBI taxonomy): Eukaryota > Metazoa > Chordata > Aves > Strigiformes > Strigidae > Strix > Strix aluco. Next base: position 17,372,624 of record NC_133947.1, read on the forward strand.
TTTTCCTCGGGAGTTGTGTCTATTTGAAAACTGTTATTGTGTATCTTCTCAGGTTTTTTTTCATTAGATTTAGACAAACACTTAAAACATTTCTTTCACTGTTTCCTTAAAAACTCATGGTCTTGATTATTAACCATCATTTAGTTGGTCTGCATGTTAGTATTCTGGAGTAACTGTAATTAGTTTGTCTTGCTGCATTTGAATTGAAGCGGAGAGCACTGTGTTTTCCATCAGGAAGTGTGTGAAGATGCAAGACAATCCCATCTCTGATAAGAAGCCAGCTGCTGGAATTAGTACCAACATCTCCAGGTGCAGCTTTTGGCAGTATGTGTCATAGGCACTGGAGAACCTGAATGGATGCTCCCAGCAGTCATTTCTCTGAACTTGAGTAGGAAGTGGAGTAATTTATCTTAAGCAAAAAAAGTCTGGTTTTGATCAATAGTGATCTCATCTCAACATGTGCCTATTTTTAATGTCTTATTTTCTCTTAATAAGTAGTTTCTAAATGGCTTTTTTTCTTTATTTTTTTCCAGTGTCATACAGGGCCATATTTCCCTTGCTTTAACCTGGCCAGCACGGTTTTGGATCTTGGCCCACTACTTCCACCTGTGTCATGACATCTTTAAAAATAGGCATTCTCCTCCTTGTTGTGGATGCTGAGTTTAACTATAAGCATTACTGTTCCACTGAGTAGCCAGAAGACTTTTATCAGACCAATTGGTTGGCTAAATGGATTTAGTGAAAGACTACTTAATGTCTTCAGACTGCAGTGTCTTTCGGGGTGTTTTCACATCAATTTATAGCCACAGCAGAAAGAATTAATTCTGTGCCGATGGAACGACAAAGCCCCTAGCATTCAGTCTGTGCAGCAGTGCCTCTGCCATTCAGTGGATATACAGGAAGAATGTTAACAGGTGTTGTTCTTTGCCTTGTATCTACAAGGAGATAAAGTTCAGGGAGAACATGATAGGATGAATCTTACTGTTCATGTCACAATCTTGTTACCTGTGCCACAATAACTAGCAAGAGAACTTTCTTTAACATGGAAGCTATGGGCAAATTGCCATTTGTTGTAACAGCCTCTGTGAAGCCTGGAGAACTAAAATTAGATTCAGCCAAGAGATTGGATTCCTTCTGTGGTGACACGTTTATATAAGGCTAACTGCTGGCTTAAATGGTTCAGTGTTTTGATGTCCATTAAGAACTTTACTTAAAGGAAGCTGTATTTACATATTCATAGCACTTCAGTGGCTAGAGCTGAGACAGCATTAGTGACTATGTCCCTTGCAGATGTCTGCAGGAAGCTACTGTGGTTTCCAGTTGCACCTTAAATTTCACTAAACTTTCAGTTTTAAAATGTTACGCTTTAGCAAATAGTCCTGCCAGCACCAGTTTGCCCAAAACTCTGAGGCTGAGTTCCAGGCCGTTAGGGTACTGCTTTGCAGTCATCAGTAGGTAGAATATGCAGGTGGACAAAAAAAACACGTAAAGAAGATTACAACAGTAACTTTATCTCACAATATTTTGCACATACAAATGTGCCATGTCTGGCTGGCTCATGATTCAGTCCTTCCTTGGAGTCCTGCATATTCTGGGATTTTTTGATGCTGATGAAACTGAGCAGGGAGCATATTCTGTGCCTTATGGTTTGGGGTGCTGCATGTAACTATGCATGTTATGGGTGCTGCTAATGGAAAGTGTTTACAAGTTCAGGTACAAGGGTGGGTGAGCACTTGCAATGTAATGTGAGCACAGACAGGAAGTCTTGAATTCAGGTACTCTGGTGAGTAATGTCTGTCTTTGCTTTTGCTGTAGTTCTGGTCCAAAATTCAACAGTGCCATCAGAGGGAAGATTGGTCTGCCTCACAGCATCAAATTAAGGTTTCTGAGTTTTTTTCTACTTTTTATTACATCATTAATAGGTTTTGATTAAAGTGAGACTGGTGTATTTGAAGGTTTTCTTACAATCTCTGTAATCTCTCTTTATAGCAGACGACGCTCCAGAAGCAAAAGTCCCTTCAGAAAAGACAAGAGCCCTGTTAGGTAGGAATTTTCACACACATTTGGGTGGGTTTTTGTGCAGTTGGAGTTGGAAAAGTAATGGTGGAATAATGCATGACTACTGGCTCTCCAGTTTATACTCACAAGTAAAGCTGGAATTCATTCAGAAAGCCCACAAGAGGAGAGCATTGAAAACATGTTGCTTTCTCTCCATGTCATAAACTGTCTCTTCCCCACCGCCTCCAGTAGTGTACAGTTTTAAATAATGTCAGTTTGCAAAGCATGTCTTGCTTTGCTTTTTGTGTTTCTGATTCTCAAATCTTTCTCCTGGTAATTGTGATTTAAGTTGGCTAGCTTTTCTGCTGAATCTTAATAATGTTAAATACAGAATGGAAAAGTACTGCATGAGTGCTTCTTTTTCCTATTCAGTGTGTATTGATGTTATTTGTAGAGAAGCCAAGTACCACTGAAATCCAGGAGGTGCTTATCCATTCTTAGGCTTCTCATTTAAGAGAATTGGATTTAGATAGCTGCTAATGAGCTTATTCTCCAAATTAATGCAGTTAAATTTAACCAGTCTTGCTTTGTTTTTTTAATTATTAGAAAACTCTCACTGAGACAATTTAGTTTAAATTTTTTGTGTATTCTCAGTGATATTTAAAAAATACTTATAAAAGTGTAAATACATATTAGATGACTGGAAATTCAGTCCAGGCTCAGGCAAGCTAATTCTGTCCTGTGCTTAAGTACAAGTCAGATTTTTTTTTTTGACTTGAAGCTTTAACACCTTAAAAGTGGTGCATCTAATTTCAGCTAATGATTGGTATTGAAATAAAATTAATCCAGTGCTTCTGGTGTCAAGGATGAGAGTAATTATTCACTATTCATACTTTTTTATGGCTTAACAAGCTGAATCTAAAATGAGGACTGGGAATTCTGTTTGTGTAGATGTTAGTATTGTTTATGCAGTGGCTGTCGTGACTCCAAAGTGACTGGGTAGATATTGCTTTGCAAACTAAAATCTTACAAAAAAACATCTATATTACTTGTCTGAGAGTTCAGACAGCTAGCCTTTGCTAATTAATCCCATTTTCCTTTGTTTTCCTGTCCTTTCATTTCATCTTTTTGACTCCAGGCTCCATAGTGGTACTGTTACCTGTTCTGGACAGTAGCAAATGGCATCCCTGTTTGATTGGGGCTTCTGTACTTAAAATACAATTTTTCAGTCATATTTAATGCTTATAGTTGAAACAGGATGTTTAGTCATGTTAAAGTAGTAAATTATATTATTATCATAATAATACTAGGTATTCAGTTCTTAACCCTGCCATTTTTAATATGGTGGATGGTTTTCTTTCCCCACCAGACTTTGAAGTACTGATATTTTTAAGTCCATGCATGGTTCAGAGGTGAGTTACCTTATTTTGGATTATTTTTCTAAGTGAACTTTCCTCTTTTCAGAGAACCTATTGATAATCTTACCCCTGAAGAGAGGGATGCTCGAACAGTATTTTGCATGCAGCTGGCTGCAAGAATTCGACCAAGAGACCTGGAAGAATTTTTCTCTACAGTAGGGAAGGTAATTAATAGTGAGGTTAAAATGATTTTGAATACTTGCTCAAGCTGTCCTAGTACAGGATTGATACTCTGTAGAATTGTAAGCAAGTGGCTTTCTGGAGCTTCCTGTACAGGTGAAAGGGGGGAATGAATGACCAGCTAATTCTTAAAGGCTCTGAGCATGAAAACATAATTTGTCAGGAATTCATTGGTAAGCATGTGATGTGATGCAAAACATAGCAATGCAGTTCTGATTCAAACAACTTCATTTCTCAGAAGTTTGTCTTTTGCGGATAGGTCTGCAGTTGTAGTGTAATTTAAAAATTCATTTAACTTTTAATTTTGAAAACCTTTTTGTTCCATCAGCTGTAAGGTTCTGGCTTAAAGCATTACAGTGCTGCAAGTATTGTTGCCCCTGTTCTGTAGCATACTACATTTGACTTTGAATGGCAGCTTTTAGTGCGAGCTTGCCTCTGGGATATGTTTGCTAAGATAGCTTTGTGCTACTCTAGTTTTGTAGCATAATTACAAAGCCGTTGGCTTGGCAAATAATTGTCTGGCTCTTAATACCTTTCTGAGATATGGACTGCGTTAGTTTTTTCTGTTATCTCTAACAGCATTTCTATACTTGCCTTTCAGGTTCGTGACGTTCGAATGATTTCGGATAGAAATTCCAGGCGCTCAAAGGGAATTGCTTATGTAGAATTTGTTGATGTTAGTTCAGTGCCTCTGGCAATAGGACTAACTGGACAGAGAGTCTTGGGTGTACCAATCATAGTACAAGCATCACAGGTAAGGAGTTGTAAATCTCATTTTTGTTCATGTTGAGTAGTGCCTCTTTTATCTTGCTGGAAGACTGTTTGAAAATTTGGTTACCATTGAACATTTGGAAAACCTTAACAAGACTGATAATTTAAGCTAATTATAAAGGGACCTTTGTTTCCCATAGTTGACAGGCAAATTAAAGCAAATCAAAGTGATATAAATGCATTTTGAAAATAGAGATGTTAAGAAAGTAGTAATAATGACACTGAAATAGTGTAACAGAATTGTAGTATATATTATGTATGCTTTCCAGCATATGTAAAAATGAAGCGTTCATTTACTAGATACAAGCCACAATTCTGCATGAAGTTGTTTAATTTGAGGGCTTTTGGAAGCTTTGTATACTTGATTGTGGTCTTGGATTTTGTAGATTTTAAGTTAAATCTGATGGATAGTGTGCAGATTATAAAACAGCTTCTATTTTTTACTGAATCTGCTAATTTTAATCTGATACATTTATAGTGCTTGTGTTAGGATTTTTATTCAATTCTTACAGAAGGTGAGTTTTTCTTTTTCCCTTAGGCAGAGAAAAACAGAGCAGCAGCAATGGCAAATAACTTGCAGAAGGGCAGTGCTGGTCCTATGAGGCTCTATGTGGGATCACTACACTTCAACATAACTGAAGATATGCTTCGAGGAATTTTTGAGCCGTTTGGCAGGGTAAATTTTAATTTGGCTTGTTGTGTTGCAGTAGTTTATTTGAAAAACTTAGATTGGTTGTAGAGCGCTTGCAGCTTCTGGAAATAATTCAGCTTCACACCTGTAAAACATTGGTTTCTTTTTCTCACTCTTCTGTTCCTGTACATCCACGAGGCTTCAGTTCCATAGTTAGTATTTCAGAACAAACCAGAACCTTGACTTGGGATGTGGCCCAGTGATTTTAAATGGCAGGTCTTATGAAGGAAAGCTGAGAATTCAATGAGTACCTAAAATTACAAAACAAACACAGACCAAATAAACCCCCAAAATCCGTATGTTCTATCCTACTTCTGCAGCTTGTAGACATCTCTCCCCATCTCCCTGTGATTGTGAGCCCTATTTCATAGGTTAAAGCACAAAGCGCTGAACTGGGTCAGAGTTCTGTTCACTGTGACTGTAGTAGTTTCATCTGTTTTTAAGGATTTTTTTTAAGTTTTAGCTCATGTTGCTACCTTGAACTAGTGGTATGTCCTGTACAGGTCTGACACAGGCCCCTTTTTCCTCCTGATCATTGGGCTCTGGTTTGCAACATGGTGATGTGGTTTTGTAGAGAGAGTTACAGAAGTGAGCAGATTGAATCTGAAGTTTATGGTGAAGTTACAATAAATACTAGCCCTACTGTCCTAATTAAGGTAACTTGGGTATATCATTATTAGATAGGGGGAAAAAGTAGTATACTTAATACGCTGTTAATAGAAAAAAGTAAAAATTATCAAGTCCGTTGCTGTTTTTTCATACTACCTTTGGTTATTAATCCTGCCTCATACATACTGTAACAATGCTCTTGCGAGGCTTTTTTCAGATTCAATATGTGTATCCCTTTAATTCTGTTGTGCAAAAGCCTGGAAAATTGCATCAGTTTATTAAATTTTAATGCACATGGCTGTTCTTGGTTTGTTTTCTCTTGAGGTCTGGCAGTAGGATTAACGTAGTTTAGGAGGCTTACATGTAGCGCTGTGAAGGTTTTTCCTTCTGATTCCATATACTCCCATCTTAAACTCAGTTCGTCCTCTTCTGTGTTGCTCTCTCTTCCCAACACTATATTTATGGCTCATGGATGACTTACTGATATGCTTTAAATTAAGTAACTAAACTTCTAGGAGTTCCCATATGCCAAGAATTATTTAAAATATGCACCTTTTTCTTAAGTCCCTTGTCAAAGTCATGCAAACTGCTTTTCTTACCTTGTAAAATGGAGATTCTCAGTATATGAGATTCTGTGACTCCAGTGTTTCAGTTAGGATTTGATGATGTCTGCATGCTCTTTGTCTGCTGGAATTTTTGTCAGGACCAAGCCTCTGCCTGTAGCTGGACTCAAAGGATAAATTATACATCACCTTTATGTTTACCTGCTTCTAGTTTAGTATCAAAATGCTTACCTAGCTGCCTGTACACTAATTTTGACTTGAAGGAATGAGAAACTGATTTTAAAAAAAATTCCTGTATGTATATTTGGCAGGGTTGTATTCAGGTTTTGTTGTGCTATCTTGTGGTTTATTCCAAAATGTCTAATAATAAACAGCTTTATTCTTATTTTTAGATTGAAAGCATTCAGCTGATGATGGATAGTGAAACTGGACGCTCAAAAGGATATGGATTTATTACGGTATGACTGGAGTTGCCAGACTTGTTAGACATTTCTGAGTGTAACCTTCCCATGTAGTAGTATAGGTTACTCGGCAGTCTGTTAAGTCTCGTCTTAGAAATGTCATGTTGCAGGACATGCAACAGCGGCCTTTTTCTTTGTGCCAGTTCTCTGTGGGTATTGTGGGTCCTGTGAAAATGATTGAATTTGAGCTTTTTAGGGGAAATAATTAGGGGAAATAAAAGTTTCAGAGGTTACAACTTTCAGTTGAAAACATCTTTCCTCATTACCCGTGGACACACAGTTTTGTGAACTTGGGTTTCTTGACTGACCTGGCAATTTGTCATGGGGGAAAAAAAGTCTCAGCTGGGACCTCTGGCACTTGGTGACAAGTGTAACCAAGCTAACTATATGCTTAATGTTTGATGGTTTGAACACTGACAGAGTGTTTGTGTATTTAATTTGATGTAAAGCAGAACATCTGTTAGGAATAGCTAGTAACTGCATGGCAGTTACAAGGTTACAAAGGCGGTGACTGTCGTTCTTGGAAGGTGTTGAAAGAGAACCGCGGCCATGACTTCTGCTGATTGCAATATGTAGATGCTCTAGCTTTGTCAGTAATTTATATTTAAATACATTATTTTCTAACTATGGGAAAGTAAATATCCAATCTTTTTCCATTCAGTTTAAATGGAAAATACAGAGCACATTCAGGTTAGCTTGTAGCTACTGTTACCTTAAATCTAGTGTTTAAATCTAGTTAAAACTGTGGATATTACATAACAATAGAAGTGGTATTGAATCCTGTAGGCAGCATTACTGAATTTATATTTTTCCAATCTACAGTTCTCAGATTCTGAGTGTGCCAAAAAGGCCTTGGAACAACTCAATGGATTTGAGCTGGCTGGTAGGCCAATGAAAGTTGGACATGTAACTGAGCGCACTGATGCTTCCAGTGCTAGTTCGTTTTTGGACAGTGATGAGTTGGAACGGACCGGAATTGACTTGGGAACAACTGGTCGCCTTCAGTTGATGGCAAGACTTGCAGAAGGTATGTGTGATGATTATGTGCGAAAATACAGAATTTGAGTTAATACGCCTCACAGAATATCATGCTAAACGTATGGAATGGTATTTTTAAGCTTTTGACAGCAGTAAGACTGCATCCCTAACTGAGTGAAAAGTGCTTGCTACAGGGTATGTTCATATTCTGCTCTAGGTACTGGTTTGCAGATTCCCCCGGCTGCACAGCAGGCTCTGCAGATGAGCGGGTCTTTGGCATTTGGAGCTGTGGCAGGTAAGAAATGATGACCTATTTATTCTTCCAAAATACTTCATACTTTATAATTTTGAGACAAGGTACTTAACTACATTTTGTGGTCTTAAAATGAGAACATAGGTATTACAGCATGTTTTACAAACTGTAAAACATGGCAAATCCATGAGCAGATACACAGTGACAGTATATAACAGCTTTGGGTGTGATTAATTTTGCATTATTTTTGGCAAATCTGTTGTAGTTTGTTTAATTCATCCCAAGTCTTCATCTCTTTATCTTTACTATTCCCTGTGCTAATGGGGACTTTTATGTTCTAATGCAGTGTAAATGTTGACTGTTTAAAATGGCAGGCTTATAATTGGAAGGGGATTGACCCTTCTGAAAAAACAGAGCTGTACCAGGGCCAAGAAGATTATTAGGACTTTATGGGGAATATGACAGCTAAGACTACAGTAGTGTTAGGTTTTACACAGTGTATGTCCTGATGAGGAAGGACACTGTCAGGGAATGTGTGTGTTGCTTGGAATTGTCTATAGCTTGTGTGTTCTGCAAGTGGGTATGTTGAAGTGTTACTGAGACTTTATTCTGTTGCAAGAGGGAATGAGGCTGAGGATATGATTGCTGCTGCTAGTTCATAGCTGGCCTAAATAACACACTGTCCAAGAGGGCTTCAGAACTAGAGCAATGAGTAACCTCCTGCAGGAGATGAGCGATTTACAGAGTGGAATTTCTTCTTGTTATTTTTTATTAATACAAGAACAAGGGACTTAATTGTCATGGCAGTAGAAAAGGCTTGAATGTCACAAATGACTAGATGCTGGAATGTGTGAGAAGTGTCAGGAAATCAACAAAGAGTAGGTGGCATTGTTTTGTTTGTCTTCCAGCAGACTTTGTGACAGAAGTGATTCAGACTTAAGATACACCTGAATCATGTTACTGAAACTTAGTTTCAAGAGCATACATGTGAAACTGTGGACAGTTGCTAAAAGAGTGTAATAGGGCCTTCTATAGATATACCCTTGGAAGGAAAAGGAACTGGCTAGTGAAATTACAATGCGGGTTGAGGAATTAGGTCTTTTCCTATTTGAGAAGAGAAGGACAACGACACAGTGGCAAGGAAAAAGCATATCTAGTCCAGAAAGAGAAGGATAGTTAAACACTGAAATTAGATCACCTTTAATGTAGGTGATAAAGTGGTATGACAGTCTTGCTTGAAAATGGGTGTAGTCAATGAGAAATGAGAGAAATATTTTTTTAAAAAATACCAAGTCTTTCCCCACCCCCATATTTGAAACAAACCAACCAAAGAAATCCAAACTTCCCAAATGGGGAACATGGCTGAAAATGCCTGACACAGCTGAACTGTTGGGAAGCATAGAATTGGTATGAGACAACATGGCTGTGGAGGAATAAATAATAAGGCTGAATACAGGTTTTTGAACAATGTGCATGTTGAATAACTGTAGAAATAAAAGTGGTAGGAGTAGCATTGTTTATTCCACTTGTATTGTACAAAAGGAATAATGCAGAAGTAACTTTGGAAAAAGATAAAGCTTTTTACTACCGTAGAGTCATGAGCTATCCCCAAAGTGAGATTTGGTTATGGATTAAAGATCTCTTTACTCTTGTTAGAGAAAATTACTACCAGGAATTATGTCATTATGGGAGACTTTAACTTCCCTGATACAGATTGGAGAAGAATTGCTAGTAATAATGGTGGGGCCCAGATATTCCTGGATGTGATATCCGACAAATTTCTTCATCAAACACTCACTGACTCATGAAGAGGGGATGCTATTTTAAACTCAATTTGGTAAGTAATGAAGATGTTATGGGTGAGAATAGAAATGACCATTGACTTGAGGGATCATTAGTTGCTCAAGTTTAAATGGAAGGATAAACAAAGCAGGTCTGTAACGAAGGCTTCTGATTTCAAAAGCAGTGGTTGAAGAAACAAGGCAATAAAGTCATCTGGTCTAAACAACTTGGATGTTTGCACAGGCAGGATGTAAAAAGTTTCTTCAGTTCCAAATTGCTAATGCTATATTGGATCTGTATTCCACAGAAAGAAGAAACAGTCCTGTTAGAAATGGGCTCCACACCAGCCTGGGTGACTAATTACCTCAAAAGAAAGAACAAATAAGCACAGAGCCTGTGAAGAATAGGAAAAAGAACTGATAATAAACCAGTATTTTTAGTTTGGGAAATAGATAAAATGAGAATTACCTGCTAACAGTCAGATTGAGTTAGACCTTGTAAAAGCACACATGAAGATTTACCAACTCTTGAAGAAGGAAAAAAAAAAGGAAGCGGGGCTGAGGTTGAATGAAAAATTACTCCCAAGATGTTTCAAAATAATCTCATTATCTCAGTTTGTAGTGGGAACACTGATCATAAAGTTTGGAATTTGAGGAGGATAAGCTAGGAATATGGATTTAAAAAAGAAAATTATTCACAAGGTAGAAGCAAAGCCAAGAGCTGAATGGACTTAGTTCAGAGTAGTAAGAAAACACATCAGATTAGTAAGGGAGTAGATACATGAAATACAATGTCTGATATCTGGTGTTATCAATAAATATTTTAAGTCTGTCATATATATATATATATATATATATATATATATATATATATATCTGGAGTATGTAATTCTAAATTACCTACACTTGAAGAACATAATCTGGCTGGTTTCCAGTCATGTTACCCTGACTTCACTTCTCTCCTTCAAAAGTCATACTAAAGATGGGTAAACTGGAGAATATTATTAGTGTGACATACTTTCAGAGGAACTACATTTAAAGACTTAACAGTCTTCGATTAAGACTGACCTTCCTAGACAGAGAAGCAGTAGTAGAACGCTCTGAACTTCTGAGTTGTGTCAGTTGGAAGTTTAGAGGAGTGAGTAGTACAGGAAGTACAAGGTGTGTAAAGAAGCTGGCTCAAAGAAAGAGGGGTTATTTTGGTGAAAGCTGGGAAAGCTAGAGGCCGTTGTTGAAGCCAAAGTTCAGGTGTTGGGCTGATCTTAATATTTACATGAATAACAGTGGTGAACAAGAGTAGGAGTGAGGTGAGCAAATACGTGTAGAGGTGCTGTCAATGGATTCTTGGGGTGTTGTACATTGTTCACCTGTTCATGATTGAAACAAATTCTAGTTGTATAGCCTGGGAGCTCAGCAGTAAAGATGGCCAAGGAGGAGGAAAATACTTAAGAACTCCGGTTTATCAGTGAGTGAATATGAACTGTCAGTGTGATGCCTTTTTGAAAGGGCATCTGTGTGCCTAGAGATATCATACTTGAGCATGAGAGATGTAACGTGTACACATGAACACTTCTGGTCACCCATGTTCAAGATGGGTTGAATCAAACTGAAATAGGGAAGCTAAAGAATTTGTTTCATGGGGGACCTGAGAACTTGGACACTATTCCCACAGAGAAAATTCCAGCCGGAAAAAGAAGCTAAACAGTTGTAGCTGTGTACTTTTCTATTCTCCAGTAAATTCCATCTAAAAATAACCATGAGGCTATAGAGCATACTTCTAATGCTTTGTGGGACAAAACATCCTTTATTTTTGGGAAGGAAATATCTGTTTATGAAAAAGATTGAGATAGTCTGCTGCAGTAGAGGAACAAATAGGTGTTCTCAGCCAGGACCTTGATTTGATCTGCTGTTGTGTTGTAAGTCATTACTTAGAAAACTGGGGAATACTTGGCAGGCTTTTGTTTATTTAAAGATAGCTATGTTTCACAAAATGCTTTGATAGATATTTCTGTATTTCTGCTTTCTCTGTACTAAGCATGTACTTCTTAGTTACGCTAAACTTGCTACTTTACTTTCATAGATCATATGTACAGAACATACTGAAAAAGTTACTTTGATCATAACTTGATAGATGTATTGATTTTAGTTTCCACATACTATTTAAAACTGCATGTAGGGAAGAATAAGAGTTGACAGTGAAGAGTGACAATTTCTAAATTCTGAGTGAATTTAGAAGTGAGAGGAGAGGATGATTCTTCAGTCATGACCAACAAGAAGATTCAGTTAGTTGATGAAAGATTTGGTGGGCAGGGGATTATGTTTCAGAGGTGGTAGATAATTAACCTGTGAAACTTGTTGCCAAAAGATACTGTTAGCTGACCTTCCTGTGTTTAGAACAGATTTGATTCTTGTCCCTAGACAGAATTTGAACTGGTGATCTGTGTCGATTTGCCACATTTGGTGCAGGTGGCCTGGAGCATTCCATTCGGCTTTCGAGCCCCAGGCTGACGGACACCTGGGGAGTTCAGCCGCACGTGGTGAATGTGCACAGTTGTGTCAGAATTGCAGAGGGAGAAGTCTCTGTCCTTGTCTAGAGAGATTTAGGAGATCTGGGGTTTTACTATTTTTTAAACACATTCGTTTAGAAAAAAAATTGTGTAGTAAATAACTAGGTAATACTTATTTATAGATTTGGCCAAATCCATGTATTTTCTGCAGAGAATACAGGCTAAGATCGGCCTTCCCCATTATGGTTATTCTCTATGGGGTGGAGGATTTCCTTGTGTTCCAGATCTAGATGGAAAACATGCTAAACATAGTCAGTTCTTGTTACAGCTCAGCCTTCAGAGCTTGCTCCTTCCATCTCTTATTTTTCAACACAGTTCCCAGTATGTGTTCTATTATGGAAGTCACTTGGGGAGACTTGGCTTCAGGGCTCTCACTGCCTAATACTTCGAGCAAAAAAATTCACTTGTGTCAGTCCCCCAGTATTGTGGAGGAAGATTTATTAGAAAGGGAAAAAGTATGTTGATATTTAATACTTTCAGGTATTTCCAAGTAAGCTTGGAAGCTTACTTGGGGTCCATCACTTCACTGCTTTCTAAACAAGTGATTTAAGATGATGGTTAACTTTAGTCTTCTAACTCCTTGTGTTCGTGTGAATTAAATTTGAACGTAAGTGAAGAGGCTTGTGTTTACATTTCTTGCACTCTGATGTTGGTTTAAAGATGTCAAGTATTGGAGTCATATACTTGGAAGTGCTTAGAAAGTCTGCATTTGTCTGTTCCCATTACTTCAAATGGGGACGTCTATATGTTGTCAAACAAGTAACTAGTGTTTTCTTGGCAAATTAAATGTTCTGAACGTTTGAAAATGTTTTGAATTTGAAAAATAGCAGTGACATTATGAAAAGACAAGAAAAAACTTGTGTCATTATGACACTTATATGAAAAGAGAACAGGTAAAATATCATGTTGTTCTACTTGAAATTAAATTTGATAACTGCTTTCAGAATGTTGCATTTGGATAACTGTGTGCTTAAATGCTTTCTGTTAGTAAAGATGCCAAACTTCTAATTCCTGTAAGAATTGCTCTAATTATTTTCTCATGGAACAAAATAATGCCTTACAAAGAGTTGAAGCACAGCGAAGGCAAGGTGGAAACAATACGTTGAATTAAAGGACATGGTCATGTCTTTCCTTTTAAGGTATTGTTTCTTTTTGAAATATGTTTACCTTTGTGGAATCTCTATCAGGTACGGAATATTCCAGCTGAGAAGCTGAAATTAGTGAAACTACTCACAACTAGAGAGGAACAGTGAGAGTGGGTTGAGGTACTTGAACAAGCTCTTAACCACAAAAATACAAGCTAAACAACCTGGCTGGCAGGTAATGGTACAATAATGCTAACAAGCGTACTAATTAACTTCTGTATATTTTTCTTTAGATTTGCAAACGAGACTATCTCAGCAGAATGAAGGTAAACTAGCATTTGATATCAATTGTCACCAGTAGGTTTTGTTGCAGATACCTGTAAGTGAAATGCTTCTGGTGTAGAGTTTGCCAACAGCCTGAGAAATTATATTGTATTAGTGTCTTTTATGTCTGTAGGAATCATACTATCCGTTGGTTATTGACTGAAAATAACACAGTGTATTTTAAACACTTTGCCTTTTCTTAGTAGCGTTTCCTCAGTGTTAGTAACATTCCCCAGCCATATGTTAATCCTAGAAAATGTGTGGGCTTGTGTTTTTGTTTGTGGGTTTAGGTGTGGTTGGGTGTGGGGGTTTTTTCCCACCTTAGGCGTAGGGACTAGAGGGGCCATTTGAGAATCAGGAGTTTGGGGTTACTGTCCCTGGGTTAGTCACAGTCTTACTCAGCCCTTAATGTCTGCATATGTAAAGAGAAGGTGGCTGTTAGTTAAATTAACAGCAGTTTACAGCCTATGGAAAGGACAGCCTATAAGACAGTGCTTATTTTTAATAAGATGTACTGTGATGAGCAACAATAAATGACAAGTAGTAATTTCATAGTTACTGGGAAAGAGTCTAGCTCTATTCTACAGTTAAAATGTTTATAACTGTAGATGTCAAATACTTCCTACGTTATGCATTTCCAAGGGACAAAAGTACAGATACACTTTTTTGAAGGATAATTCAATGTGCTTAAAATATATTTTGAGAAATCTCAGAGATGTCTGTCGCTTCCTGTGAAGTCAGATGGGGTGGTGTCACTCCATCCTGAGCTGCTGCTTGGCTTCCTTGAGGAGAAAAAAATTAAAGGTGCTGCTGGCATCCAACTCAGGCAGAATTTTTAGATGCATGTGGGGATGCATGTATCTGCATTTAAATGTTTAAATTGCCAGTGCCAAAACCAATGTATGGGGTTATCTTTTCAGTTTCAGCTGTAGTGCATTTTGTGTTATTTTTGGTATCAGTTGATTTAAAATTTCTCTATCATAGATAGTGTCTAGTTACAATGTTGCTTTCTTGCCTTCGATTTTCTGTTTAGTTAGAGCTGTTGCTATTATTGCTGAAGGTTGGGATTTTAAAGAATAGCTAGAAGATACTCAATTTAAATTGGAGCAATGCAGAGTGTGTTCTTAGACTTGTTACTGTTTCTTTCCATTACAACAGTTCTGGCTGCAGCTGCTTCTGTACAACCACTTGCAACACAGTGCTTCCAGCTTTCCAACATGTTTAATCCTCAAACGTAAGTGATTTATTATTGGCTGTTTCTGTTTAGCATTTGTTGATGACTTTAACATCTGGGAAAGGAATTGGAATGTTGCAGATTTTTTTCTGATGGGTTTTGGGGTGGATTCTGTCCAAGTGATAACAGTTCCATCTCTGTCCTGTTCTTCCACCCCCTACAGCGAAGAAGAAGCTGGCTGGGACACAGAAATTAAAGATGATGTGATTGAGGAATGTAACAAACATGGAGGAGTTATCCACATCTATGTAGACAAAAACTCAGCTCAGGTATGCCTGGTTCCAAGGAGAGACTGAGCAGATCTTAGGAGTTTTGGTGCTTTGTGTAGTGTATAGAGGGAGCATTACAAATACTATTGGCTTTTTCCTAAACTGAATCTAAATTTCTTGAAGTTATTTTGCAGTTTTTGCAGGATGTAGGTGGTCCCCTCCTGTTTTGAGTCATTGTCTGTAACTTGAATGCAGGTATGAGAGTTTTCTGGTGCTGCAGTCCACTCTTAGATTTACACGGCTGAAGTTACTGTGGAAATACAGGCTGAAGAGTAGTGACCTCTTTAATTCTGGCATTTGGCTTTTCCCTTAGGCTGTGCATATCCCAAAAGCCAGGGTCTTCCACTTTGCTCTGTTTCTAGAGAGTACAGGCTTTAGCACAAAGGACACCCTGCTCCGGCAGATTCGAACTTGCAGTTCAGTGTGTGCCTAATCCCGTGCTTGGAAACAGTTGCATCCACTAGTAATGTTAAAGGCTTGCAGTGGGCAGTAGGAGCACCTAGATTTATAACAGAGGAGAAGAAAAAGGGCTACTGATGCAGATTTAATTACAGGTTAATGCCTGTTTTGAGGGACTCTCAGCCTGCATCTTAAAAAGGCTAGTAATATTTTTTTGTTCTGTGTTCACTTTGTTTACACAATCCCCAGACTGCTTATCTTTTCTCCTGCATTTCAGCTCTTAAAATATAAACTGAGGAAGGTCTGTAAAGAGATTGGCCTTCTTGAACCTGTTTTATATAGAATTCACAGCTCAAACTGAAGTACAGTTTTCAGATGCTCACACAGTCAAGTTTATTTCTGACTGTCAGACCCTGGAAGTGGCCTGATGTGTTCCCTTCTGTTGTGCGAGGCTGAAATCTACACTACTGTCACTGTTGTTTAGATGGGATTGTTGTGCCCTGGTAATGCACTTGGCACTCAGAAACCTTTGTTATCATTTGCTGCTTCTACAGAAGACTGTTGCCACCTGAAACCCTTTTGTGGGGATTACTGAGATGTTAAATTAGAGATGAGCTTCAGTCTGGTACATAAAACAACGTACTCTTTCCTAGCATATTTTTAATCTTCGAAATCACTGGTATGTTGGACTACTGGGCCGATGGGAGGTAGAAACCTTTCCCACAGTACACTAGTCTATTACTATCTTAGAGGAAACGATGTCCTTTGATAGATAGGGGAAAAAAAACCCAAACACCACCAACAAAAAAAACCCAACACACAAACCCCCAGAAAAACACCACCCTCAAAAATGCAACAGCCCTCAACTGTACCTCACATAAATTCTGAGCACATGGAGCTGCAAATCTGTTTCACGTTAGCAAGTTGATTTAAAAGAAAAAACATGAGTTAGCTTTGTTATGCGAAATCCATTTAGTCACAGTAGCAGTGATAACTCAGAAGTAAAATACCCACTGATATTTAAAAAAACTGTATTTGAATGTAAGTTTCCACTGTGCTATTCTGTTTTCCAGGCTTAGATTCTGGTCATGTTATCTTTTAAGTGTTTTCATCTCCCATCTTTTTAGGGCGCTCTCCCAGACAGCCAGACTTCCCACGCTAAGGGCTGTCAGTAATCAGCCATGAAGATGTGATTTGTTGTGGGTGAAAAGATTGCAGTCCCAGCTAAACGTGTGGTCTCGTGTACCACACCAGTCTACACTGTGGTGTGTTAAGGAAAACTAAAGCTTTATGTTGCTTGTATCTCGTTTCACCATTTAAGCAGCTGGGATGCCTGGCAGGGGGAGGCTGAGAACAGAACTGTGCCTGTTAATTGCTTAGTGCCTTAAACATCAGCCCCTGATCTCAAGTTCCCCCCCCTAGGAGAAATGAGTTAGATCACAGTGGGAAGAATTAGTACAGCCAGGCAAAGGCTGCTAGAGGGAAGGCTGGGTTCTGTTTCTTAATATATTCTTTTCCTGTAAAATCTGTTTCAGCTGGAATCTGATCTGGTTCAGAAATTACTGGTAGTAGTCTATTTTTAAGCAGGCAGCCAGAAAAATGCATTGCACCTTACTGTGGGCGCCTGTATGTCTTTCAGCTGTTGAATGTGGATACTGCAGGACTCTGGATTAGGCTGGTTTAGTGCTTAATCTGCAGATAGAAAACTTCAGCTATCTCTGGTAAAGTTAAAAGATCAGTCTGTCGTTCACATCAGATACCATCGTAGGCTGCTCTTGCCCTGCTGTGATGGGCTTTTTCCTTTAGTCTCAGTCTTTGTTCGAGTAAAGACAGACAGATGCTGAAGTTCATGTAGGAGAATTTTTACAGTACCAGTTTTCCTTGAAGTGCTGGACATCCTTCCTGCCCTGGGGAATGGGGAGTGCTTGATCCCTTGGAAAATCAGACTGAACTTGCCTATCTAGTTAAGTATTTCTGGTTAAAGGTGGTGATGTACAGAACTTTATGGCTAGCCAAACTCTTTGTGCTTTTCTGTTTTTCATGAGATTTGTAATCAGGAGCCATTACATACTCTTTCTGAAGGGTCGTCATGAGCAAGTGAGCAATCCCTTACTAGTTGATTGCAGACCAACCTCACATTCGGTCTGTTTTTCAAATCCTATTTATAAAAGTTTCATGCCAAGATACCTGTTAGAGTTACAGTAATGCATGTCAGTACTCTGTTTTCTCATGCTTGTTGTGCATTACTGGTTGATACCAGTAGGAACGTAGTGAGGCGGGTTTGCCTCTGTCACAGCCACACTGAGGAAGTGTCTTGAAAATAGATGATGTGGGACTTTTTCCAAGCTTCTAATGGACTGTAACACTTGTGTATTACAGGGCAATGTGTATGTCAAATGTCCTTCGATTGCTGCTGCCATTGCAGCTGTAAATGCGTTGCATGGGAGGTGGTTTGCAGGTGAGTGGATTTCATGTAGAGACCTACATTTAGTTGTTAATTACAGAAATGACCAAATACTGGGGTTTTTTTAAATTGTTTTTTTAATCTTCTGATTAGGTAAAATGATTACAGCAGCATATGTACCTCTTCCAACGTACCATAGCCTTTTTCCAGATTCTATGACTGCAACCCAACTACTGGTTCCTGTTCGACGATGAAGATGGATTTAGTCAGTTTTGTACATAGTTATTTTTTGGAGGAAGATTGAGTTATCTTTTATTTAGATAAAACTAAAGGAAAGGATTTAATGTCATTTTGTGTACACTTCCTGCTACCTTTAAAAATAAAATGAAGTAAGCAGAAATGCAGTGTGTTCATTCTCCCTAACTAGCATTTCCACTGTATACAAAGCTGTTGACTTCTTGTTCTGCCTTGTAATTCTTGTACATTTACTAAGGTGATCTGTAGGAACTGAGAAGTAGCTCATAGAAAACAAGTTCTCTGTAAAAGGCAGATGGGACATAATGACATTTTTAATGTTTCACAAGCCTTTCTTTTAATGCAGCAATTACATTTTACATTTCACTAAATGTAGGTGATCTGCTAAAGGTTAATATCGGAGATAGACTTTATGAAGGGACATATTTAGTGTTTTGTATAAATGGGAAATTCAAAGGCTACTGAAAGCTGATTCTGGACAGCCACTCAGCTTGCTTTGTGCTGAATAATTGGTAAGAATAGAAGGATTGAAGGGTTTTATTTCTTGATGGTAACTTTTGATTAATGTATCTGTAAAAGTTTCTTTGTAAATACTGTGTGAGGTGTGTCTAAGTTTCCAAACAAAACGATCTCTGCATTTCCACATAAGTTTCTATGTATGCAGTGTGGCACAGTTGAAGGATTTCAGCCAAGTCTGAAAATTGGTAGGAAATACAGAAACGTGTTTTGTTCTGGTTGCATATAATCTTTGCTCTTTTTAAGCTCTGTGAGCTCTGAAATATATTTTTGGGTTACTTCAGTGTGTTTGACAAGACAGCTTGATATTTCTATCAAACAAAGACTTTCATATTGCAACAATCTTTGTAAGAACCACTCAAATAAAATTCTCTTAAAAAGGCCTTCATGAAGCTTCATTTCTCTGCTCGATTTGAGTTAAGCAGTGTGTGCTGAAGACTGGAGGTGAGTGATAGCTGCTTTGAAATGGTAGATGTTTGGAATACTGCTCCTCCTGCAGAAAATGCAGGAGCTGGTACCTGCTGTTTTGAACCCTCTGCACTGCAGCTGCGGTGGTGAGGAGCCTGTGGGTTCTCTCCCTGGCCAGGCAGGGGATGGCTCTTGCCCTGTCTCGGGCCTGCTGCAGGTTCCCTCCAGAGAGAACTCCCCCCTGCCCGTGTCCACCCCCAGCTTTCACAAATGGCTGTGAACTGTGGGGATGTAGGAGTGATGGATGTTGGCTTGTAGGTTTCTGTAGGGAAGCCTGCCCCAGCCGACTGCCCTCTCTGGGTACCCCTTTCCCACTGCCCGTCCTTTGTAGCCACTGGCTAATAAAAGCTGTTTGCCAGAGGTGCAGAGGGTGTGTGCCAGCCGGGCGCTGGACGCTGCCAGGGCCGACCCTGCAGTGCTGCTGCTCAGGGAGGGGCAGGACTGACTGCTGGCAGTCCGGGGGGAGCTGGGAGGAAAGGGGCTGGGCAGCTGTGGGGAGGAGCCAGGAATGTTCTAGAGGTGTGTGTCTGTATGTGACACAGCTGAAGAAAGCCAAGTGTTTGTTTAGTTGCCAGTTCTAATCCACTGGTGCTGAGTAAAACCTGAGCTGTTACAGAGCAGCTCTGTTGCTTGACTAGGTGGTTGCTGGCAGTTTCTCAGAGGTTACCAAGCTCTGTGAGAGCAGACAGCAGGCTTTGAGTGGCAGATTTGTGTTTCTCCTTTAAAACCCGGGAACAGCACTTGCACTAGGTAAAGGTTGTATAGGTGCTGGTTCAGGTTCTGCTGCTGCTGACCTGTCCTATCTTTAAACAGAAATGGAGAAGCAAAGGTAAGCCTTGTTTCAAAAGGCAAATAATAGGAGCTTGCAACACTAAACTAAACATTTCATAGTTCAGCTGTAGGCAGTGCCGTGGGCTGGTGAACGTCAGGGAGTAAATCCCCTGTTCTCCCGGGGAAGTGTTCAGCACCTTGTAGCCCCATTTAGAAGTTTCTGGTAGCACAGCTCCTCAGGTGAGGCCCCTTCCCCTGCCAAGGGGATGGAAAAAGCCGCTGCCTGTTCCTGTTGCAGCCCCAAGCCCTGCTGCTGCCCTGCCCTTCCCTTCCCTGGCGGGGCTGTACAGCAGCATGCCCCAGGTGCTGGGCTGCGCCCTGGGAGCTGTGACAGACCCGGTCACACTGGGCTGCTCTGTGCTGTAACCTGCAGCACAGCTAGTCCTGAGGGGAGAGCTTTGGGAGCAGCATTGCTCAAGGCCTGACGAGGAGGTTACGCTTCTCATGTCTGGTGTCACAGTCATCCTTGTGACTCATCACAAAACACCTTTAGCTGTCATATGGCAGGAGTGGTTTTCCTTTTTCCAGTAATTTAACAATTCCCAGCTCTAGCAGCGTGGCCGTAGCTGTGCTGTTCCCTGCACCCGTGTGCTGCCAGGCTGGCTGGAAGTGCCTCAGCTGCTGCAGTCTGCCCTCAGTTGCTGAAGGACTCACCCAAGTCCTTCTGGTGTCCCCAACTCTGTGAGGGTGTTTCCCCATATCTCCAGTTTCAGTGGAACTGGGAAATGGGGCCAGCTTCAACCCACCCATTTTTGCAAGAGGAGAGAGATTTGACAGGTGATCTGAAGCGGCCACAGAGTAACTCTCCTGGACTTGGGAATGCACAAATGCAACGGAGCAGCTCCACATCAACACATCGGGAACGTGAGCTGCCCAAGTACCAACGGGAGAAATGTGTGCGCTGACTTAAACCTGTCAAATAGGAACTTTAATGTAGAACAAAGGATTATTAATTCTCATTGTCGTGGGAGTAAGAGATGAGAGGAAAGTAGAAATTTGGTAAAAAGCGTGTTTACAATCGGCAGAGCAAGGAGGATGGTGCTTCATCCCTTCATGAAGAGCTCTCACTTCCAGGTATCTACAGATTTTATTAAGGTACAGAGGGGGAATGGCTGGAGGGGACGCTCTGGGATAAAACCCAAACTCCAGGTTAGCAGCGGATTCCCATACCAATAGCCATGAATGTCCCAAACGTCCCACCACTTTGCATCATCGTTTTGCCAACTCCACCCATCAGCTCTCGTCCTCTCATGCCAATCCTGAGATAAAGAAAAACAGGAATTATATAAAAGCTGAAGCCTGACAGGTCACAGACATACAGCAGAAAACATCTGATACAACCAGCTAATGGTTGCCTGAGTGCCCAAATCGCCTCCTCTTCAGTCTAAATTTAAAAGGGTATCTTCTGCCTCCACAAGGAGACTGGCTGTGGTGCCCCATGCCTGAGCTACTGCAAAAAAAAAAAAAAAAAAATATGGAGCTGTTCTCTCTGGGGCATTTGAGTGACCATTGCCACTGTCCCACGTGGTTTTCTTTCTTGCAGTGGTATCAGCTAATGCTGTACCCTCCTGCCACACCACCAGCAGCACAGTTTCACCTGCTAGTACCCCAAATACCCCTAATTTGGGGAAAGAAAAGTTACACTGTCCAAGTATTTGACTTGCCAGAGAATAAAAAGGGTCTGAGGTGTTGTATTAGCATCCTGTCTGGCTGCAGTGGCAGTATTTTTAACAGCACCAACTTAAAGCCATGTTGTAAACTAACTTCCTATTTACTACTGACACCGTATTTTTAATATGAGAGAAACCTGGAAGGCCCACAAGTGTTCAGAGGCATTTCTGTTCTTCAGTCCCCTTTTACTTGAGGTTAGACTGAAACAAAAAGAATTGTTCCTTCTCAGGAAGCTCTTGTAATAGTTGGCTTTTAAGCACTGCAGGGTCTAAGGAATTTAACGCACTTGATTTTTAAAACATGGAGGTTTTCTCTTAAAAATGGTACAGCAGAAGTAACGTAGCTGAGTCATTCAAGTACAACAGAACCGCTGTCACTGCTGCTTCTAAATACCGAGATCTGTATTTTCTGCTAGCATTGCACCACTTACAAATACTCTCCATGATCCGAGAGAGATCAGAAAACTTTTAAAACTCTTATCACGTTAAGCTTTGTGCCTTTTCCTCCTTTTAGGCTCACTACCAAATCATCACCCTTGTTTAATCACAGATTAAAAAATCTCAAGCAGAAAGAGTTCTGCAAAATATGAAAGTTTGTTTCGGTAATTCTTTTCATGGATGATGTGTGCCAAAACCAGTCAGTGAGCCGTGCAAGAGCTAACTTGGAGCAGCGGGGATGGTTTGTTTCCATGCTGGGGAGTGCTGGGGGAAGGTGGAATATTGTCCCTCTCTGATTCACAGTGAGAGCGTGCCAGTGCCAGCCACAGCTCTGCCTACACTCCTGCAATTAAGACTCGGGGTCAGCCCGGTAATTGCCTCCATGCAGGGGGATGGGACACCCAAAGCACCCGTGATGCAGATCCCCAAGAGCTCGCAGAGTAGCTCGGGAAGCTTTAGAGTGAGGAGAGGGCTGCACGTGTATCTGCACAGACAATTCATCCAGCTCCTGGAGCTGATCTTCCACAGCCTCAGCTTCCCGACGCAACCTCCCTCACGAGTGGCGGGAGAAGGTCTGTGAAACTGCCACCTCCTCGTACGCAGCTGACCAGAGGTGATGCCCCGCCGCCGCCAGACTTTCCCATTTGAGGCTGGGGCTGACAGCAGGCTCCCGAACTGCGGCTCATCGGAGCCACGGGCAGTTTCACCTACGTGATGACGCAGGACCAGTCCCACACCTCCCTTCCCAATCCCAGAGTGGGAGCGTTTCTCTCTGGCTATCGCTCTGTCACGACCTGTCTGTGGAAGCCATTTCCTCGGCGTACCTGAGGCAGGAAAACGTGCCGAACAGCGCTCCTGCTGCCATGCCCACTGCAAAGCCCATCATGAAACCCATCTTTACTCTGTCAAAGCAGCTGGGCTGCGATTGCCCATAGGGGCCCACGGTCACAGGCATCTAGAAAAGAAAGCACAAACCCCCACATGGATTTACTGCTTTGTCTAACCCACTCCTATAACCAAACTGGGATGGAGAGCAGGCCCGCAGGTTTTGGAGCCTCTCCTAAGCACAGTGCTGGAGGCTTTGCAGGCTTTCAGACTTGTTTCCTCGTCTGTCAAGTAGCAAAAGCCAGGGAGGGAACGCCAGTGCCTTGACGACGGCCCCGTGTCGCCGCCAGCAGGCCCCGGGGAGCGCCGCGGTGTCTCTGGGAGCTGTTTCCGGACCTCCCTGTGCTCTCCAGCTCCCGATGAGCAGCGCACGACGCCACCTGGCAAAGCCTCCGCTGCCGGGCCCGTCCCCCCAAGCCGCCGCCGGCCTCGGGAGCAGAGGAGCGAGGCGGCGAATCCCCTCCAGGAGGCCGAGGCGGGGGCTCCGGCCACAGACCGGCCCAGCGGCTCCCCCGCGAGGGGCGGCCTCCACCTCCCGCCCGGCGCGCCAGGGCCCGCAGCGCCCGCTTCGCCTGACGGGTGCTTCGGCCGCGACCCGCCCTCCCCTGCGAGACCCGGGGCTGGGCCGCTGGGCCGCAGGGCCCCCGGGCCCGCTCGGGACGGGGGGGGGGGGAGGGGGGGGAGAGGGGGAGGGGGCCGGCGCCCCGCCCGTACCTCGCTGTCCCCGGCCGCGCCGCGCCCTCCGTCGCTGCCCGCTCCGGCCTCCGCTTCCGGCGTGGCCCTGACGTCACCGGAAGGGGAGGCCCCTCCCCCCCGCGCTGCGGCCATGCTGCTGTGGAGGCGCCTGGCGGCCCTGGGGGCGGCCCCCGCCCCCCGCCGGCTCTCGGCGGCCGCACCGCGACAGGCCCCGGGACAGACCCCGCGACAGGCTCCGGGTAAGGCCGCGGGGGGGCAGAGCCGCTGCCCGGGCGGGGGGGGCGGCGGCGGCGGAGCCCGAGGCGCGGTGGGGCCCGGCCGGCGGAGCGCGGTCCCGCCGTTCCCGGGAGTGTCTGACGGCGGCTCCTTCTCCCTCCCCTCAGCGCGCAGTGACGATGGCGGCGGCGCCCTGCGGCCGCTCTACATGGACGTGCAGGCCACCACCGCGCTGGTAAGGGCTGGGCCGTGCGGGGCTGCGGCTGGCCCCGGCCGCTCGCGTTTGCGGGTCGCGGTGCCGGAGCCTCCCGGCTGCCCGTCCTCCCGCAGCCGCTGCCTCGCCCCCCGAATCCACGGGCTCCCCCCCCACAGAACAGCAAGTATAGGGGGAAGGGGAGAAATAAACTTTGTTTCTGTTTTATTTGGAGCGCTCACGTGTTCCCTGAGTTTAAGACTCTCCCTGCGCTCCTGGAGGTGGCCGTGGATACCGCAGCGGCATTGACAGCTGGCTCTTATCTGGGGCACGGGGCAGGCCTGGGTCGGCACGGGGCAGGCCTGGGTCATCCTCCAAAGGCCTTTCAGCTTCGCTGTCTCATCGCCGAGGGTGCCGCCGGCCCCGGGGTGTGCAGGGCCTCGGGGCCTGCAGGTGCGCTGCAGCCTTGGAGCTCCCACTGGTATCTGCGGGCAGGGGTGTTACTCTGACGGGTGGCAAGAAATTAGTTTAACCAAAATACTTACCTGTGTAACTTTTCCCGACTTTTTAAGACCTTGTATTTCTTCTGCTCGGAAAATCGCATTCTTCTGCGATGGCTTCGGTGCAGACCGAGGTTACATGTGAGGGCACAGAACGTAATCGCCGGACACTCATTTGTTGGCGGCTGTGTGTGTGTGTAACGCGCAATAACCTCAAGTTTTCAAGATCTGGGCTGAGCTAAACCTAGAGACTGCAGCAGAAGTGCTGCTAATCCCGGTGCAGAGGGAGGGTGTGCATCTGTGGAGGGGACAGAGATGCTTTTCCTGCTCCATTTCTAAGGCTGGTGGTTTCGTGTCCCTCAGGATCCCCGAGTCCTGGACAGCATGCTCCCGTACCTGACGGTCTGCTACGGCAACCCCCACTCCCGGACCCACGCCTACGGCTGGGAGAGCGAGGCTGCCCTGGACAAGGCCAGGAGGGTTAGTCTGCGGCTCTCGCAGTCCTTGTGGTTTTTCTGCCAGCGAGGAAGTTCAGTGTCAAAAGAAAAACAAAAGCAATGATAAACCTGTTGTAGTTAGTTCTCTGTGGGCTGGATTTAGCAGCTTCCTCTTTGCTTAGCTATACTTTAGCAGATTTATTGCGAGAAAAAATAGTGAGATTAGAGCAACTGAAATGGCAGAAACCAATGCTTCAGGCAAAGGTGCCTCAGGATTTTTGATTTCCTGAGGTCACAAGTGTGCTGCTGCAGTAATTCTAACTTCATATTTTATCATTCTCCTAATCTTAGGTATGGGTCTTAATTTTTTCTGGAAGTAATACGTACAGGGTTTTTGTCTATTTAACTTTTATGTTCTTTTATGACAGACTAATGCTTAATACCACTACTGCTAATGACTATGAATTCCTTATGTGTTTTGTATTAATGCAGACATTTAGACCATTGTGACAAAGTACGAAGCATAACTTTGCCAAATACTAGTTGTAAACCTTTCAAGGCTTAAGAGGGTATTCTTGAAAACATTTAGCATGTGTTTTGCTCTGGTGAATTCACTGTATTTTATCTTAACAAATCAAATTTGTGTTTCTTTTTAAACAGCAAGTTGCAGATTTAATAGGAGCTGATTCAAGGGAAATTATATTTACCAGTGGTGCAACAGAATCAAATAATATGGCAATTAAGGTAAAAGGTTTATACTGGTAGTTATTTGTTATGTTAAAATTATGCTCTTAAGAACTGTATGCCCCTTTCAACAATTTAAATATTAATATGTTGGCCTAGTTAGCAAATATTTGCATTCCTGGATTTACTTCTGCTACATACATGGAAGAAATACTGGGATGTTTTGAGGACAGAGTGTACTACTCAATGTTTATCTTACGTGCACCAAATACAATCCTTCTGCTTGCATAATTAAAATCTTTATCATGAAATTTAGTGGAGATGCCGATTACGAACCTTTTTCTGACTAAGGCTAAGCAGTGTTTTAACCTTTAGTATGTGGTTGTTCAGCCTTTTCATTGTATGTGACTATTGCAAATGTTTTTTAAAAAGTAGTTTTGTTAATAGTGTCTAGAACTTACATCAGTTAATATTTTCACAGGTTTTTTGAAAAGTTAGATGCTTTGAAAAACGAGCATTGTTGGAAATATGTAGTGTGAATTACATGTCAGTACCTTTTAGATTCATGACTTTGGGGCAAATGGGGAAGATCCAAATGAATTATATCTAAATAGTAATTTCTTGTTTCCGATCATTTTGTGTAAAGCTTGCTTTCTTCAGTGGTCTAACAGCAAATTTCTTCTTCGTGAATTGTGCCCAACAGGGTGTTGCAAGGTTCTATAAATCCAGAAAAAAGCATATCATTACTACGCAAACAGAGCACAAGTGCGTGTTGGATTCTTGCCGTTCCTTGGAGACAGAAGGTTTTCGGGTTACGTATCTGCCTGTTAAAAAAAATGGGCTCATAGATTTGAAGGTAAGTTCTTTACTGACAGAAAGAAAGTGAAAATAGAAGAGATTTTTGCTTCAAATTGATGCTGAAGAGGACCTTGTGTTCTCTTGATGATAAAGAGAAAAGGATGTTAAATATCACAAGGTAGAATGAGAGTCATAGTCAAATCTCCATCACCGTTGGAGGATTTTCTGTTGTGGTGCTCTAGACTTTTTCTCAACCAAAACATCCATCTCTCATCCACCACTCGCCTGCTGCCCTTCATACCCATGCAGGTGGAGCTGTTGCACACCCTACAGAGAGCCCAGTACATGACTGGGATGGAGCTGGCTTTGATACAGGACTTAGCAGTGAAATTTCATGACCTGAGCTACTCAAAGTGTCAGACACAGCGGTTACAGTACTCCCTTCCCATGGCTGCCCGTGTACTGGCCACGGTCCTGGGATTTAGAAGTTGTATGTGCTTACTTCATCATTTGTGTCCTGTAATACAGGACAGCATCAGTTTTATTTCTAGCCCCGTCGTCTGACTTGGAGAGATGTTGTGTGTATGTGGTGAGGAGGCAGGATCAGACCTGCAGGTGCAGAAGTGTTGGTCGTGTTCCCTGAGAACTTTGCTGGCAGACCCCTTCTTTGCATGCTGCTGTCTTGTGTATAGTGCAGTTCCTTTACAGCCAACCTCACTTCATCTACATGTGGCTTAAGCTGTTTTGTGGGTGGTTAATTCATTAAAGAAAATAGTTCAGACAAATGTGCGAGACACAGCAAGAGCCTGTTCTGACTTGATTTAATCAAGTCAGGTGGCATGGTGCATACCAGGGTTAGGATACACAGAAATGCAATTGATTGTGCTTCTTTTCCTACAGGAATTTTGTGTTCTCATGGATAAGGGAGAGGCTAACCCATGGCTTTTTGTCATAACACCAGGGGTGTTTGTCATAACCCAAGGGGTTTGTTGGTAACGTGCTAGTTTGGAGACTGATGGTTAAGATTTGCTAGCAAATTGAAGGTGTGCACAGCAATCTTGTTTCTGCTGTTAGTCACTACTTCTGCCTGAATGTTTCACCAGGAGTTGGAGGGTGCGTTCCAACCAGATACAAGTTTGGTTTCTGTAATGACTGTGAATAACGAAATAGGAGTAAAGCAGCCAATTCATGACATTGGTAAGTACACCACGGCTTCCAGAGGCTGGCTAATGTCACTTTTGCTTCATTTTACTTAATATTTTCATAGCCAAGTGCTACTGATGCAAAAGATTAGGTGTAGTATAGGTAAGGAATAAGTAACAATGCTGTCCCAAATAAAAACTTATTTTAAAAGGGAAAAGAGGATGAAATTCAGTACTTTTACAGTGACTATTGCAGCAATTACAGCCTTGTAGTATAGATCAGCTGCAGTGTTTCTAATTTCATTCTGAATTGTACAATGGATGAAAAAATTGCACAGAATAACTGGCCAAATTGAGTTTACATACTATAATGGTTTATTGAGCACTTGTAGTGTTTAAGAGGAGAAATG
This sequence comes from Strix aluco, assembly GCF_031877795.1. Lineage (NCBI taxonomy): Eukaryota > Metazoa > Chordata > Aves > Strigiformes > Strigidae > Strix > Strix aluco. The sequence continues at coordinate 17,400,748 of NC_133947.1, forward strand.
TGCAGAATTTGGGGCGACAGGGGATGATGAGCACCGCACTTAGACACCCCCTCTCCCCAACATTGCCATGTACAGTCATGAGCAATTGGTTTGGAGGTCAAAAGGCAGCTGAAGAGCCAGGTTTCTGGAACAGGAGGCAGGGAGAGGGTGAACCAGGCTCTGAGCAGGCAGACGGAGAGACAGGGACTGCAAAGCAGGTGAAGGGAGAGCTGGAGAGCCGGGGTCGATGGAGCAGGCAGGGTGAGCAGGTGGCCCACATATGCAGCTCCCTGGATCCCATGGTGATTCCTTGATAACGTTTCCCATGACAGTGACAAAACACCCCACCCCCTTCATGTTCAAGATGTCCTTTCATAAGACGTTTGAGTTTTTAGACAGTTTTTAGGCTTTGGCCTATGCCCTGGAGTTTATGCTGCATGGTTCTGGAGGGTATTGTTTCCCCAGGCTGTAGTTTCTTAGCCTGTTGTGCAGCTAATTTTCCTCTTGCTTAGTTGCTGCATTTTTTTTTTCTTTTTTATGCTCAGAGCAGCATTTTCCCCCAGACTCTTCAAGGTTATATTTCTTCATTGAGAAGTAATTGACCATCAGTCAGTTGCTTATAGGCGTGAGGACTCTATTTTCCTCCTGTCCTTATATTGTCAAGGCCATTGCTGTTGTCTGACAATTAAATGCCAGAGATACCTGGAACCAAGCTCTGGTTCCCACAGTAAGTTCTTGTAACACCTTGATAACCAGTCTAGTAGGCCAGGACTGAGGCCTTGCAGAGCCAACCTAAGGCCCTGTTAGCGTGAGGCGTTGGCCTGATATTAGCAGTAGCAATGCCATTCCTGCTGGACCACAGGAGGTCGAGTGAAAGATAATGTGAAACTTGTGCAGAGGAGAGGTCTGGGATGTAACTGTGCTAGGTACAGATTCTGTGAAAGATGAGTTGTGACTTCTTTGATGACAAAAATAATATTTAAGTTATCTGCCCATGAACATTACATTATTTTGTTCCTTAGTGTATTTTAGCTCTGGATGCAAAAACATTGATTACAGGCTTGAGTGACTTTAGGTGGGAGTAATCAGTGTGCCTGAGGACTAGTGACAATTCAAGGACATTTTTGAAGCTGAGTACTGCCATACTTGAAAAATAGAGGAAATTGCATAAAAACACTTGGCGAGCATAAACTAGAACATAAAGCTGGCTTGTACTCAACTGGTGTTGGGAAGAAAAAGTGTCAAGAAAAGAATTTTAATTTTGTTCAGCTGTGGAGTCATCCCTGTGGGGAAACTTGGATATGCCGTGCAACCATTTGTATTAAACTTTGTAGGTGTGGGTTTGGAAACAATCTAACTTCTTAACAGCAGAAGACTTTTTAACTTCTTACCTGAAGAAATTCCCTGTAGTCATACCTGCTGACTTGCCTAAACCTGCGCCCAGCTAGGCATCACCTAGAATAGCTCCTACACAGCTTTAGACCCTTTACTGTAAAAGAAACATGGCAGCACCTATTTCTTCCCTTTTCACCTCAGAACTGGTCCCTGCTATAAAGTGATGCTTTAGATTCATTGCTGGAATCATTGGAATCATAACGATTAGATGAGATGGTGGTTTTTTTGCTTTTGTGTTCTTATTACAGGTGAGATCTGCCGTGCGCATAAGGTTTTCTTCCACACAGATGCTGCACAAGCAATTGGTAAAATTCCTATGGATGTCAATGACATGAAAATTGATCTAATGAGCATCAGTGGCCATAAAATTTATGGTCCCAAAGGTACTTACTGAAGTGCTTTTCTAGGGAATTGTTGTTTCTATGCTTACCTTAAGGTAACTACATAAGGTATGAAGTCAAACCTGTGTCCTAGTGACTGTTACTTAAACTGTAGAAAACCATTCTAGGACTGGCATTGGACTGACTTTGCAGTAGTTCAGTCACTGCTGCCAGACTTAGAGCTGCCGTAAGTGGATCTTCAGTGCTGATGGTTTGTGAGGTGGCTTCACTGAAGGAAGAAACAGTATCTTATGATGGTGGGAGCGTTAGGAGTGGTGGCTTTTCAGGAGTCATTTGCTTGGTGTGAAGCAGCATTGATGCTGAAACAGTTGAAATGAAGTCCCTGGGTTATAGGGCAAAGTTTAGACCCAAGTGTAACTTGCAACTAGGAGATCAAAAGGTAACTGGAAAGTTTAAATTCTTAGTGATTTTGGTGTCTTCTACTTCCAATGACTTCTTCCCCCCAACACCATTTGTGCGTCTTCTTTGCAGAATGGAGTTTAAAATCCAGCTATGGATTTTCTAGTTGACTCCCAAATAGTAAAAGTTCAGCTATTATCACTGTTGTGGTCTGTTTAGTGTGTAACAGTGGATGTAGAAAGACAGAAATCATGTTTGCTGTATTCTATGTGGTATTCAGAAGCAAAAGGCAAAATTGTGATATTTTCAATATGTCTTCTTTTTCTGTACAAGCTCTCCTGAGAGCTGAAGACATACCTCTGGATGAGGACTAAGTTTCCAACCAGTAACTTTGGGTAGGTGACAGGCATAAATTTTCACAACTTAATTATGACCAGAAGTTGCAAGCATTCTTCCTGTGGTGCCAGTCACTCGTTAGGTGTGCCAGTGCACATGAAGACATGGAAATCGGGTTTCTAGGTGAGGAGACTAGAGAGTGAAATGGGCTGGCTGTCAAAACACGCTCGTCTAATCTGCTCCTTGGAAATTGGTTTCACTGATGTGACTCCTGGGATGGGTGCTGACCTGGTAATCCAGGGAAAGGAGTTCTTCTAGAGCTTTCGGTTGGAAGTCAGTAAGGGAACGTCAGTGAATGACATACCTGCACATAAAAACTTCAGTGCAAAGGGAAGAACTTCAGCTGTGCACTGGAACTGTGAGAAGTGAGGGAAGTACTGAGTCCTTAGGTGGCTGAAGCACACTGGGAGGCTGAATGAAGAGGAACATGAACAGTGGGAACAAACACCATTTCCTAGAAAATACTGTACTTCTGTATGTGTTCACTATGGTTTTCTCCTGTGAGGTGTCCAAATATGTGTTTGCCATGGAAATAAGGAATGTTTCCAAACCTTGGATTCCCTTCTCATAATTTCAGAGCATATACTAAAACAGCTTTCCTTGTTTTCAAGGGGTTGGTGCTATCTATGTTCGCCGTCGACCACGCGTCAGGCTGGAGCCCCTGCAGAGTGGGGGAGGCCAGGAGAGAGGGCTGCGGTCTGGGACTGTGCCCACTCCTTTAGCAGTAGGCCTGGGGGCAGCATGTGAAGTGGCACAGCAGGAGATGGAGGTATGTGGGAGAAGATACTTGTCCTGGATTCCAGAAAATAACATAACAGGGCCAGTTAGGTCTCAGGTTCCTTAGGTCTTTTCGTGTCCATGTGCCTGAATTAAATTTGATTCTCATGTTGTAACATTAAGTAAATGTTTTGAGATCTTCACGGATGGTTTTAGGTAATTGGAAGTTGATTTTCAGCTTTCTTAAGTTTCTTTTTTTCTTTAAGTGGTTTGATTCATGATCTTCTACAGCAGGTTTACAGTTGACAGATGTAATGAAATACGGCTTTAAGTGCTTGTAGTCATCTCCATTCTGCACGTATGTATTAGCAGCATCTCTAAAATGGAATAAATCATGTTTGTGTAACATATATTGAGGAAAACTACGACTTCCTAGTCCATTGTCATACCCGTTAAATATAAGTTCAAGTTTACTGCAGCTTCACAACTAAGAATTTAGGTTTTTCCTAGCTTGGACAGTAAGGTTTATTTGCTAGGTTTGGTGTCTAAGCCTCTGTGTGCTGCTATATCTGTGGACACCAATGCATTCCTTACAGCTGGAATGTAAAAATCCTTTAATATAGTGCCAGTGGGATGCATAAGCCCGATATCTGTACACATAGGATCAGGCTTCTTCCTGGGAGACAGGCAGAGATCCACCACCTGAGCTGGGTGGTTATGGAAGCCTCGTTAGAGGCTGGAGAGCCTGCAGAGCCTAAATTCTGCACAAGCCTCGGATTGGGATTCTCTTCCTTGTCTGGCGGAGTTTTTTTCTAAACCAAGTAATGTTTGAGATAGCCTTGTTTTCTTCTAAAGTTTTTTCAAGCATGTAAACAAGCATGAATTGCATATGTGTGTCTGGCCTTTTCTGTGCACTGAGCTGATAACGATACCTCACTGCTTTTTTAGTGTAAGTGACCTCATTTTTTAGTCGAGAACAAGACACTCACACAGTACATTCTCATTACACAGGTTGTGTGTTGTAAAAGCTGAGTTCACAGTAATTTGCGAGCCCATGTCTTTATGTAGTTCAGTTTGAGAGCTCCTGGGGAAACAAGGGGCACTTACCCTAATAGATGCCCTCTCTTGTGTTGCAAAATGCATCATCTTATGCATTACCTAACTTGTCTTTAAACACAAAGAACTGGGTTGCTTTTATGAAAACCAATTTAGCAGGTTGTATACATAGATCTTTTTGAATGGTTTGGAATATTTTTGAAGGCTGATTGGTTGATTGGCTGATTAGAATTACTAATTGGTAATTCTCTTTTAAAACAGTCTCTAGAGTAGGCAAAGTTTGACAGGTTCTTTTTAAGTTTCAGATGTGTTCGTTCCCTAGTCTAAGCAAACCCAGGTACTTAGTCGGCTCATGGCTGGTGACACAAAGCTGTTTGAGTGAGGTCAAACTGTGCACTGTTTATTATTTTGGTCTCTTTTCTGGTTTCTTTGCTAGTATGACCATAAGCGAATCTCACAACTGGCAGAACGACTGGTTACAAAAATAATGAGTGAAGTTCCTGATGTGGTTATGAATGGAGATAGAGAGCATCGCTATCCAGGTAACATTAGCAAAATCCTGAGCCTGTTAGAACTGTCTAGCTCCTCAGTGTTAATGGCCATGGCTGAATAATGCACTTTAGCTACACGTTGTGCAAGCATGGCCATGCGGGGTAGGATTTTCCCAAGATTTCAGTTGATGGAAGTTTTTTTTCCTATTTCATTTATTTGTATGTAGGATGCATCAATTTATCTTTTGCATACGTGGAAGGGGAGAGTCTTCTGATGGCTCTGAAAGACGTGGCTCTGTCTTCAGGAAGGTAGGTGGAACGTGTGGGAAGGATACCGCTATATTTTGGAGAGAAAACATTTTCTAATGGAGGTACAAACTAAGGAGTGGTCTCCTCTGTGCCCCGTATTTGAGTATTAGATTATTGGGTCAACCTGGCATTGATTGCATTCTAAAATGGTGTTTCTCTGAAGTGGCACGTTTCAAATGAAGATCAAATTTACTCATCCTGAAAGAAAAAACTACAAAAAATCCCCAAACAAACAAAACCAGAAAAACCAACCTAGAAATTCTTACGTGCCAGCCTGGCAGACTGGTTACCTGCGATCTGAGTAGCCTCGACTTGTAACTGCTGGTGACACTTCCATTTTAAAGGCTACTGGCCTTTGAGCAGCTTCTGTCCTTCAGCAGGATTTCACACAGGTGGCAGATTGTGACTAGAATCTGGCAAGGCTGGACAAATAATACCTGAATTATATTAGTTCAAGCGTCTGTGTTTAATGCAAAAGCAGAACGAAAATTAAATGCACTTTTATGGAGCTGCATTGACTCCACAGGAGTGACATGTAACATTTCTGTTACTAAGACAAACTTGATGCTTATGATGAGTTAATGGAGTGTAAAGATGCCCTCCTTTCCTCACCTTTGAGAAAAAAGCGGTCAGCATATCTTAATTAGAAATACGTTGGCACTATGAACAGGAAGAACAAGTCTCCACATGACTGTCTCTGAAGCTGAACACTTCTGTAATTTGAAAATCCCTTCTGAGGCTCTGCTTTGTGCACCAGAGAGCTGTAAACAGTTCTCTGGTTTGTGCTGCATGTTGCTACCTGTAAAAATTGAGTAACAACATGTAACCAGTTCTGCCTACTGCTTCGAGATGGAAGTTCTGTCTACTGACAACTATAACTAGATCATCTTGCTCTGGATTCCTCTGTGTGCTGTTTTTCCACTTAGTTGTTCTGCTGCCAAACAGCAGCTTGTGAAGTCTTTTTTTCTTTTTTAATGTTCCTGTTGATGTGTTACCTTCTCTGGCTAGTTCTGTCTTGGCTCCTTTGTCTTTTATTCATGGCCTTCTTCAGCTACCTCTTAGTCGGCGTTCCGCTGCTTCTGTTTGGCAGTGTGTTTATTCTTACTGTGTTGTTTTCTTTCTTCTTACCTCATGCTCCTAATTTATTACCCTCATTCCTCTCTAACGCCTGCCCCTTCCATTCTTTTTCTTCAGCAGCAGGAATACCACTCTTCTTTCTTGTATTCGCTGGTGGTTTCTAAGAGGATGGGGAAACTGATATAGGTTGTTGTAAAGAGTCATAGTAATATTAAATGTCTGTAAGTGACTTATTCTTTGTTGGAGATTAGTGAAGTGTTACTTCAGTTTAGCGTCTGCACAAGAACAAAAGTTTGAAATTTGCCTGCCTTGCCTTTCCCCAGTGCTTGCACATCAGCTTCTCTGGAGCCCTCCTATGTTTTGCGGGCAATTGGAACAGACGAAGACTTGGCTCACTCGTCTATAAGGTGCGTGGAGTGGTCTTTCCTAATGCTTCCAAATGTATTTTTCTGCTAAAAGTAGGTGGTGGATTTGTTTCATCACTCCATACGCATGTTACTCTAGTCCTTAATGGTTTTCTTCTGGTTTAGATTTGGTATTGGTCGTTTCACTACAGAAGAAGAAGTGGATTATACAGTGCAGAAGTGCATACAGCACGTTAAGAGGCTGAGGGAAATGAGGTGAGCCCTCTTCTTACTGAACATAAAGACTTCTTAGGTATGATAATCATTTGAAGAGTTGGACTTAGTTGAAAGTAATTGTTTGCTTCAAAAATCTGGTGTTGTCTCTGTATATAGCCACGCAGTGTTGCCAGAGTGGGTAGTGGGCCTGATCTTAACAGTAGTGACAAATTTTTGAGGAAACAAACCTGATAACAAACCTTCTCCTAGATCCTGCCTTTGTCAGGGAAAGAATATGAGTAGGGCAAGCATGTAAGGCACTACCTAGAAGTTTCTCAGCCAGAGATGGTATTACTGAGTTTATATATCTATAAGTTGTTTTGTTTTGGTGAAACTGAGAGACTCCTGACTCATCTGGACAGTGTCAAATGCAGGGGCTCAAGTCTGTGAGAGACATGCATATTTCATGCCCAGAGTGGGCGCAGGAGGTGAGGTGGAGCACGTGCCCTCTCACCTCTTGTGTTTGGGCTGAGGACACAGTTGAGGTCTGACCGCCTGAAGCTCACTGATGTCCAGAGGGGAAGATAGGTATCTCCCAATTTCTTGTGCTGTTGATGAAATTGTCTGCTTGGTTACTGTTGTGGATGTTGTCCTGTGCATTTTAGCCCTCATTTCTCCCCTTTCTTTACAGCCCTCTCTGGGAAATGGTGCAGGATGGAATTGACCTCAAAAGCATTAAATGGACTCAGCACTGAGAAAACATTGCTATCCATGGACTAGATGTGGATGTGGATTAAAATGCATTTTCTGTACATTCCTGAACAAATTATGCAGCACTTCTGGTTTTTGACACTTGCAATTTCACTGGAAGACTACCCTTTCTGATCACAAAGTCTAAGAAGCCAAAAATTAAACTAGTCTTTATTCTGGAGAAAGACAGGATAATATAACACCTGTTACATTTATATTGACACACAGAAATTTATGCTAGAATGTAATTTATTTGGAAATGTATTTTCTAATAAGTGTGTTACTCCTGGGCTAGTGGAATCCTGGCAAGAGGTTGTTGCTTCTCAGTGTAAAGCATCCTGTGTAGCTGTTCTGTTTGCAGCACAGACCTATTGCCAGGCCTCCCGTTCTTTCTGTTTGAGGCGGGCATCCTGCAAGAGCAGCTGGTTTTGTGCTGCTCAAATGCATTGTACTGTGAGAAATTCCCAGATAGGAAGAAGCTTCTTGGAAAGGATGCCTCAGTGTGGCTGTGTGCCTTCACAGTTAAGTTGTATGTGCAGTTAAGAACAAATTTTTTTTTCTGAAACTGAATATTTTTGTCTCTTCCGTTGGTTTTATCTTTTTTTGAGTGATGCTTGAGCAGACCAGTGTGCATTAATTCAAAACATCCTTCTGCGTTAGTTTATGATGCAATGATGATGCACTTTGCTGTCCCCTCCGTTGTGTTTTTCTCATGCAATTTTTTTTTTTTAAGTGAGGAAAGAAAACTTGAATGACTGAGGGAGGGGGTTAGGCAGAGTATGTCAGCTTCAGTTGCAGTACCAGTTTAGCTGGAACATGAGTGGTGGAGGTGGAGCGGAGAGCAGATGTAAATGCAATGTCTTAATGCAGTCTGGGGTTTTTGTTAGGTTTTTTTCTGCCCTTGTGATGAGTCCTTTGCTGTTACTCAGAGTTTGCCTGTGGACTGTTGGCTTCTGTCACTTTAGGGAGCCTTGCCCAGCTGAGCCTCAAATGTTTTGTGTGGAAATAAGAACCTGCAGCTCTGGAGCTTTCTCTGTGTGACAGACTGTTACATGGGAATCTGTTCCCTGCAAATGCTGGGGGAAGGTGTCTGTTAAAAAGGGTTTGATGACTTTAATTCCTAGCAGTGTTTCTCCTTTCTTACCTTTGTTGATCTTTCCAGTAGGAAACTTAACCCTGTATTATGAAGTGCCTTTGTTTCTGTTGCATAAGCAGACAGCTCTCAAATTAGTTTTGTTGATTGATGTATTAGCTGCTATAGACAGTAAGTCTTCAGTTCTGGATGGTACCTACCTCGAGGGTGAGCCATGTAATATAAAAGCTGCAGCTAAGTCTCACAAGGTGGATCGTGTTACAGAAGCTTGTGCTTTTTTTTTTTTTCTGTTACCGAGGTCGGATTTGATTGTTTGTAATGCAAAGCTAATCCTCAGTTGTTCTGTTTGAAATTATTAGCTTTTAGCAGTTTTAGTATTGTAGGGCTGGCACCTTGTATCTCATCACAACATTTTTAAAACTACCATATGCATAAATAGGTTTTAGAGGTGTTGTATGTGCTACGTTTTATCCTTGGGCCATATATGTTTTCTGGATTAAGCATGTGATAACACTTTCCCAGCATGTTTTAGAACTATATGTTTATGAAATTGTTCTTTGTGTTTCATGGATGAAAAAAATAATAGATAAGACTAAAACTTGCCTATTTTCAGTCTTTTTGGATCCACCTTTCTGGCTGAACTGTGCAGCACAATCAGTAAGTTGCTAAATTGCAGCCTTTCATTAGAGAACAGGGAAAGATAAACTAAGTTTTTTGTGAACACTGTTAGAAGCTCTTTCTGTCATCAGGTTGACATTTGACTTTTGATGAGTCATTCTCAAACTCAGTGCCTTTTTCCTTTTTTGAACTCAAATAGCTTAAATTGTGATTATTTTGAGAAAAGGGAGCCCCCAAATCTTGAAGATTCTGACCACCTCATATGTGCTAAGATTTAAAACATAAATTCTACGTGAAGGTTTGGGAAACTCATTTGTACAGTTAACAAATGTTTGTTTGAAAATGCTTATAGGAAAAGATGAGGAAAAAGTGGAGATACTTTTCCCCGTGACAGAAGAAGTAATGCCAAGGATGACCATGTAGTTGTAGAGCACTGAATGCACTTAAAGCTTTTTGTATGGGAAGTAAATTTCTTTCAGAGGAGAATATTTACAAATGGAACTGCCTGTAACTCAGAAGTGAGGGAGATGTGGGGTTTTGTGGGGGCTTTTTTGGTGATTAATTGGAGCCATCTTCAGGGCACTAAATTCATAATACAAGGTGAGGATTTAGTGTCACCATTTTGCAATTGTCATAAAAATTGAGCCTGTGTGACATAAGAATAAAATAAACTTCCACAAGGGAAGCAAAAAATTCTACTTGATGGATTTTAGTGTTTCTAAATGCTGATGGAGCATACCAGCTAACTACAGAAAATATTTAATATTTCTTCAGGAAGGATAATACAGAATTAGTTATCTATTCTGGCCTCGAGGAGGCAGAGGAGGAGGGTCAGTTAACAGATTTGGTGACAATGTTATACAGCCAGCCATAAACTTACTGGAGATTTTTTAAAATGATAAATTAACAACAATGTTATTGCTCCCAACAAAATACCACCTCTTATCTTTGATCTTACATCTGCCTGATGGATTGGCTTGCTGTTCTCTGCCTGTCTGGTGTGATGTCAGTCATGGTCCAACTGTTGTCAGTCACATTGTTTCTGCTACCAACATGTATTGCCCCATGCTTTGAAATTAAACAGTTTCCCAAAGCAGAGTCCCAAAGTTGGCCTGAGAGATCTCTTCTCCACTAAAGACTGTTTTGATTAAATTTCACGATGGTAATAAGGTCCTGCACTGGAAGAATGCAAATGCTGTTTTTTAAAATGGACAAGCTGAGTGTTTGGGAGAACTGAGCACTGACAGCTGATGTTCCTCCTTTCTATTTGAAACAGTAATAAAAAAAGGCTGGTACAAGATGCTCTTATAAGAAGAAAAGCTCATACTAATGAGCAATCAAAGTGGTTTTGTGTTGAGTGGGTGTAGTAAAACCAACAAGCTGTTTAATTTCATTTTTAAAAAGTAACTATACAGGATCAATAAGGCACATCATAGCTGACTGACAGATTTTAAGTATAGACAGGAAGGAGGAGAGTATTTGTGGGAGGCGTCTGTGAGGATTATTTCTGTTGGAACACTTTTCTAAATGATCTGGAAATAATTAAGACTTGCAGTTGACACATGGTAATCAGAAAGGAAAATACAAAGTGATATGAATCATTTATTTAGTAAACTGGGTTCATTCATCCAGATGACATCCTTGTACAGAGGAAGGAATAGGATCAGAGGTTGTGTTTACAGAATGGTATCTCTAGGGCGCTGGAGAGCAAGGAGCTGGGATTTGGGGTAATGCTTCCAGACTAATGGGGTAGCAAAAGTATAATGCAAGCAGTTTTTATTTCAGATACGGAATTGGCACAAGGGGTGCTGGTTCCCTCAAGCTTTACTTTAAGCTATTTATTTATTTATGTGCTGTGTACATTTTTTCCCCCTAGTTGCATACCTAACACCCTAATTCGGTTTTGGTTTAGGTGGAGGAGACAGATAAATTTGCTCTCTCTCAATAGTTTCCTAGTACCTAATAAAGTCAAGTCCCATTCTTTTCTAACACCGTTTTTCTCCGCCTGCCTTCCACCACATGCATATTACAGGGGAACATAGTGGACATGGTTACCAATGATCCCTGTCCTTCAACCTTTTGCCTACCAGACACACTTTTTTGCTTTTCTGTTTTGCTTTCCAGAGACGCTTTTCCCCCTGCTACTGGTACCCAACTGCATCATGCTTCTAACTCCTCTTTGGTACCCTTGGTCACTTGTCATGCTCCTAATACTAGTCTGGGATTTTGTTCCCTCATCCACTCTACAAACAAATCTGCTTCTGTTAATCTTGAGTGAACTAAATATTCTCTCCCCATGAAAGTTTGGGCATGGCTGAGAAGACCGTTTGAGACCTGTGGAGGTACTCTGTGTCACAGGCATCTCCTTTGCTCCAGGCTGAGCTGCACAGCCCAGAACTCGAGGTGCAAGGAGAGGTGCTGGTCTGTAGCAGCTGTCCAGGGCATCGGGACTTGCTCTCCAGTGCGCCTTCATGGAGTCAGTACAGACCCAGTCTAGAGGCCTACCGAGGATGATGGAGTTGAGTTCTGGTTTTTCTGCTGGTCCACACAGTAAATGTCACAAGTCTCCACCAGACTTTAGTTCAGCAACAAAAAGCAAAATGGTGACTCATCACATTGCACAAAAGGTGAAAAGCCTTAGTTTTCTTCCGACCTGGAATACTCCAGTGATGCCCTTTTGTTATCCCACACCTTCTCCCTGCTGCAGGGAGGCTGGTGCAGCCCTGGAAGTGTGGCAGTGCTGCAGAGTGAGGCCCTCAGCTGCAGGGGCTCCTGCTGCCCCTCGCATGCCTCGGGCAAGTGGCTCTCCAGGGGTCCAGCACGCCCGCTGTGGGTACCCCTGCTGTGCCTGGCTGTTCGAGGGGTGCACGGTGACAGCTAACCCTGCCTAGTGTCACTAATGCTACGAAAAGATGAATTACTGGATACTACCTACAGCAATCAAGGAGTAAGGTGTAAGCAGATGGCACACCTAGCAAGACAAAAAGGAGGTATTAGCTTCACAGAACTGATACATTTTCAGGGCAGCCATTATCATAAAATACCAAATAGAGTACAAAATCTGTAAAACCAGGGATAATAGCGAGAAGATGAATGAGTGTGGGCTGTTTATTGGAAGGAGGAGAATTTGGGACTAGAAAGAGGGGATGTGCAGGGAAACAAATCATGGCGTGGGAGTTACTGTGGCACCGAGCAGCCCCCGGCCTGATCCCATTGCCACAGGACAGCACACCCATCGCTTGCTTGGCCCTGGTTGTTAAGTGGTGAAAAACATCTAAATTAACTGAACTGTTGAACTCCCAGATTCGATGGAAAAGTGTTGCCATGTGAGGCAGTGATTGGTTTTCATTCATTTCTTGCAGCAGACTCTGCAGGTTTTTTTTCATTGAAAGTGGCTGCTGCTGCAGTCCCTGTGTCCACTGAAGCGCGGTGACAGCATCTCCCGAGGGGTGTCGAGCTGTTCCTCAGCTCGGGCCAGGCCGGTTGTCAGGATTGCACCTGTATTTAGTCAAGCAAAGCACAAACACAGCGTGGGGCAGCTACGCTCAGAGGGGGCAGCGACCCAGGGTAATCTGATTTTAATTCTGCAACCTGGCCTTAAGCGAAGAAGTCAGGAACAACCACGCTCCCCACGGTTCTTCTGTTTGCCGGACGCTCGATGCCTCCTTCGGAGTCCCCGTTTCCTCAGGAATAACCCTCAGTTATACCGTCATTAATCGCCAGAAGATTTGTCACACTAGCAGCGTATTACTGTTGTCCCAGAGGCCACCGTACGAATCCCGTGCTGCGGGGCCGGCGTTGCTCCGTCCAGCCGCGGTACCGCCTTTGGACAGCCGCGGTACTGCCCGCCGCTCCCGCGCTGTCCGGGCGCCGCCGCCCCGCCACGCCGCGCGCCCCCTACGGCGCATGCGCTGTCCGGCCCCGCCCCGGGCGGTGGAGGCCCCTGCGCGCGCCGCCGGGACCCGCCCCCTCGGGCCGCCCGGCCCCGGCCCCGCCTCTCCCTGGCGGCGGGTGGCGGCGCCGCATCGAGGCGGCCATTTTGTGTCGCTGCGCGGTCGGTGGCGCTGGGCTCGGCGCGGAGCGGGGCCCGCGGCGGTTCGGCTCCGTTCTAACCCTTTTTCCCGTACAGATCCCTCGGTAAGAGCGCGGCGGTGCCCGGGTGGGCCGGGCCGCCTGCCCTGCCATGCCCCGCGCTGCGGGCCCGAGGCGAGGAGGCGAGGCGAGGGGAGGGAGGCCGGGCGCGGCGCGGCTGGCACGCGTCCCCGCGCACAAAGGGCCGGGCCGGGCCGGGCCGGGCCGGGCGGCGCCTCCTGCGCTGCGGGCCCGGGGCGCCGAGCGGGGGCCGTTCCCGCCTCGCCGCGGCCTGGCGCGCTGAGGCCGGGGGCCCCAGGCCGCGGGCCGGCGCTCGCTCGCCCGCTCCCTCCCTCCCTCCCTCCGGCCGCGCCTCCGCCCGCGCCCGGCGGCCCGCGGAGCTGCGCGGCCGGCGCGGGCAGGTGAGTATGTGCGGGCCGAGCGCAGGCGGCGAGGGCCCGGCCGGCGGGGGCGGCCGAGTGACCTTGCGGCGGCGCCGGAGCCCGAGCCCGAGGCGGGGCCGTGGCCGGAGCCGGAGCGCGGGGGCTCTGCCGGCGGCGGCCGGGGCTGGGCGGGCGCGGGCGGCGCCGCGGCGGTGTGGGGGTCGCGCGGCCGGGAGCGGCTCCTGGCGGGCCCCGAGCTGCGGGGGAGCGGCGGTGCCGGCGGGAGGTGCGGGCGCGGCGGCGCGGTGTCGCCCTGTCGGCGCGGGAGGAGGCGGCTTGGGGCCGGTGCCGGCGGGGCTCGTCCCGGGGAGGCTCGGCGGGGCCCGGCGGCTGCTCCTCGCCCGGCCCCCGGGGGACGAAGCGAGGCAAGCGCTTGGCACTTTGCGGGAAGAAGCCCCTGGTGCCTGCAGCGCTGCCACTGCTCGGCGGGGTCACCCTGTAAACACCAGCGGAGTTACCGTGCAGTAACGTAGCGCTCTTCTTTACTAATAAAAATTAACTCTGTAAAAAAAAAAACCAAACAAACAAAAAACAAAACCAAAACCCGAAAAAGCCCAAAACATACTAGTGTTGAACTGGGTCCCAGGAGTTCACCAGGAGTCTGTGTGAACTTTCTTTCGAAAAAACTCTTGGTTCTGGTTTTACTTAGTTTTAAGCTTATCCATTCGTCTTAGTGATTTTTCTCACCCACCTCGATGTGCTGGGGTTAGGCAGAAAAATCGGCAGGTTATTTCTTTGGTGGACTCTTAAAGTTGTTTCATCGGCTGTTTTGTGTCCAGTGGATGATGGTTCTCGCTGTATAGCTGATAGGGTGTTGTGGGGTCTCCTGTGAAGTCCCAGAGGTGTGGTGTCAGCGTTGTGTGCGAGCACCTGTGCTCTGGTCGATGGTTGTGTAGTTGGTACGCTCTTGCGGGTCGGGTTGATTGGAAAAGTTACCTATGAGAGTGATGGATGGCTTTCTTTAAGGTTGAGAGAATTGAGACTTGCAAACAAAAGTAGATGGTGTTTGGTGGAAAGGTTAAATACAGGAGAGTGGAGTTTTGCACCTTTTCTGAAGAATACTGCTTGGTTTTATGTTGTTTTACATTATAGCATGTTGTGTTAGTCCACTGCAAATCCTCAGCTTGTTTTCAGTGTTGTGAAGAGGATCATATGCAACGCTGTGGTTGCTATACTGGAAATACATCAAATGATTTGGGTTTTTCTTCCAAATGGAAAGTTCCTTGCGCATGAAAGAGTTATCTGCTTCTTGAAGCAGGTGTATTTTTGCATGAAACTTTTTCAGGTGATTACACTCTTCTGCATTGTGAAACTGCTGTTTGACACTGCTAGATATGAAAGTATGTAGTTGAATCTTTCAAATATAGAATTGCTTGTTTCTATCAAAGGTCTAATAAAAAAAAAGTCTTCTTTTCCTGAATGCATTTGCCATTTTAATGTAAGTCTGAAGAGCGTAGTTGTATCCTTCTCACTTGTAAGTCTGCTGTTAATGTTCTGGAAGATGTGTATCTGTGTTTGTTTTTATTACCTCTGTTAGGGAGTTTGTGGATGGTTTGGTAGTACTTTTTTTTTTTCTCCAAGTTCACTTTGGTAATGATGCTTATAACTGAAAATGGCTTGTTTGGGTTGTGTGAGGAAGAGGCAGTCACCTGTTCTTAATGTGATTAATTCCTGGATAGTTTTCCAAAGAATCACAATGTTAGTGTGAGATGGTCTACTAAGCAATGAAAGAGCAAGGGTTTTCCATCCCTTCTTTAAGTACAAAATACATATGTTGCCACTTAAAATGTTTGGCTGTGTTGTTGAGTTGTAATCCCAGGAAGACAGTTTTTATACAGGAATGAAAAAAATGGTTATTTGATCAGGATCTGGATAATGAAATGACAGATTACAACTGAAAATACAGTATGTCAGTGGGGAGTTCTTACTGTGTGCTCTGTAGAGGTGGCTGCTTAGAGGTGACTGTGAAATGTCACTTAGTTTCGCCAGTTTGTGTGACTCCTGAAGAATTCTTCACGTGCAGCTATAGGGAGGTTTTCTCAGGTGCCGTTTATGTTGCTTTGTTCAAGTAAGAAGATGTGCAGTTGGAGAGAGAAATATCATTATTGATGGAGCAAGGGTTTGTTAAAATTCAGGGTTTTCAAGTATTCTCGTTCTTTGCCTTTGAAAGTGATTTTTTCACCTCTTGGTGATGGGAAAATTTGAAAAATTCTTTGAATGTTTTCTGGTTCTTCTTATATTCTTTGTGGAAGGCCTATTCATGTCTCGAAACCGTACAAAAACTGCGGTGCAATTGCCAACAAGTCGTACAGGGATAAGGTATTAGAAAATGCACTCTTACTCTTGTGGCTGTTGTATGTCGCAGTGCCTTGTGGTGGTTGCAGGTTTGAACTTTCTATATGTACAGTTCTTTGTGGACTGTTACTGCTGTTGTTGCCTGCATTGATTTTTGCCTCCATTTATTCTTTATTGCAGTCTAAAAGTTGGTTTTAATTGGTTGCCCACAGGATTGGCTTGGCTTCTGCTACTTGTTAAGAAAAAAACATCTGTCTTTGCAGGTAAGAGCCTTTGAATTGAAGACTTCTTTATGTATGAGTATATCTTAAGAAATATTTGAAGCTTTTGGAATCTGTGAATTGGTATCAGAACACTTGGGTCAAATAATCTATAGCTAGTCGCTTTACTTTGACTCCAACTGGTGGTGGTGGTTCTGGCAGTGTTGTTCTCGTAAACAGAATTTTCTGCCAAACTAATGTTTTGTTGTTTCATCAGCATGTGGTAGTCCGGAACGCTCTCCCAGTTATTTTGCACTGTTGGAAAATGTAGCTACTTTGCTGCAGGCCACAGATCTGCATGTTCTAACTATTGGAGTTTAGAAGTGTACAGCAATTGGTTCTAATTAGGTTTTGCAGCATTTAAAGGGATCATGTAGTTTCAGATCAGCTCACAGATGACTGTCTTAGTCTGACAGGTTGATTTTAGCCTTCTTTAAAAAAAAAAAAAAAAGGCAAAGCTGTAGTCTGCAGTTTTAGCTTTTGCTAGACAGTCTCAGCCTGGATACTTAAAATTCCTCCTACAATACCAATGTTATTCCAGTTTTTAGTCTTCATCCTAGAATTGCCAGATACATTGTGTGTGTGTGTGTACTGCGTGGGTATTGTACTTTAATACTCCCCAGGGACTAAGTTGAATCTTCTAAACTTTTCTTAATTTGAAAAATGCATACATCTTAAAGGGCTACTCTGGTGTTTTTATCAATTTATGCATATGACCCAAATTCTTACTTTACTGACTAGCACATAGATGGAAGAGGTAATATTGTCATCTTGAACACCTTTTTCCAGTGTAACATCAACATTTTTAAAGATGTTACTGTCAAGATATAAACACGCTGTTACGGCTCATCAGATGAGTTAAATCAGGTTGACTGTTGGTAGCCCTCTAGTCCATTTTTGATCTCAGCTTGCTGATGGGAATGGATTGTCCACAGTACACGAGGATTTTGTGCTTCTGGTCTCTCCAAAAATATACCAAACACACAAAATGACAACAAAACCCACTTTTGCCTCGAAGTACCTTTTTGTACAGGGGGAAAAGCAGGCAGCCTGAGAAGACCTCTAACAGCCCAACAAAAAACCTTCAGTACACACTTAACAGGCACGTAGCCCATTCTGTGTCTGAAGCTAATGTTGCCTCTGCATGTATGTTGATCTTTACAAGTGAACAGGGAGATACTTGAGCAGGATTTGCTTTTTTGTTAGTTGGAAAATCTGAGTGGGTTATTGTCTCGTAAGTGCATTTTGGAAAAAATCAGACTTGTGAGTGTTTAGAAATGTGAAATTTGGCTCTTTTGGTCCTTGTGATTTTTCTTTAAATCATAGCAGCGAAACTAAGACTTTGTTAAAGCACTGAAATCCTGAAAAATTTGAAGCAGTTATGTTTTTAGTTGGCAGAATGTTATTTTGCCAAAAATATTTGATGAAGTCCTTAATTATTTTTATTCATACCATGCTATTGTTAGCTCTTGCTTAATAGCAAGCATTTGCTTAATACCATGCATGGAATGAACTATGTTGAAGTAATTGCAACTAGTTTTTCTAGCAGCTATATGCCTAAGAAGCTGTTAGGGGCTTTATTGTCAATAGTGATTTAGTGGACTGAAATAGAATTCTTAGTAACAAAACTACAAGATACTGCTTAGCATTTATAATGAAGTTTTGAATTTAGTGCAAGATTGAAACACTTGCATTATCCCAGAAGGTATGTAAATGTTCAGATGCTTGAACTCTTAAGAATTCTTTTGTGACCTTATCCGTTAATTTGTCTTCTAGGCTAGATTCATGGGATCATTAGTAAATGCAGTTATCTAGCAGGTGTCAATTCTGATAAAGAATATGTGCTGTTCTAAACCAGCACATCTGAGCAGAAAAACCTTCCTAAATTGCCTTTGTTCAGCTAATGGCCATACTGGATTGTCATCCCTTTTGCATTAGTAAGGCAATAACTAAAAGTAATTTCCCATTTAACACAAGAAACTTAGTGTCTTAACTCCTGATGCATAAAAATTTCTGAAACTACTTTCTTTGTATAGAGAATAGGTAATAGAGAAAATGTAAACCTTCTAGCAAGATTTGCTATTATTATTATTATTTTAGTTTTCAAAGCATAGGTGCAAAACCAGGGATGCTTTTATAGCACTTGCTCGCCTCAGGATCATCCAACTCAAAAGCAGTCCTGCAGCATAATGGAGTAAATTTTGGTTTTACAATACCCTTTAGTATGGCTTCCTTAGAGTAGGCAGAATTTTCATTTTAACTTCAGTTTCAGAGATTGCTATCAAGGTTAGGCAAATTTAAAATAAAACCACAGAATAATTGGAAAATAATGCTGTTTTAAAACAGTGCAAAAAGTCTTATGCACTCTTAGATACGTACATAGCATAGATAGTTCTTACTTTGATGTGGTTTTTCTTCACGTGGGTCAGTTATTTTGCTGTTGGGAAAGGACTGGGCAGTGAACTTTATTCTCAAGTTAAAAGTGTCATTATAAGAGATAAATGCAAGGATGCTGCTTTTGTTACCTCACCATGGAGATGGAAAAGTTACTTTTAAAAAAAATAATCCTTGAGGTTTAGTATATATTCCCCTTTCTGTTGCAGCCATCCCTTGGTGGAGTAGGGGTTTTCTTAGTGGTATGTACAGTTAGATTTTTTTTTTTCCAGGCCTTCTCATGTTCGTCTTGCAAGTTCCAGTCTATCTTTCAAGACCCGTGTAGTAAGGAAATCAGATGTTCATTCACAGTGACTAGAGCAGCAGAGCTGACGTTGTGCCAGTGGGCTTGTCTGCTGTTTACTTGGTCCTCCGCACTTTTCTGGTGTCAGCTGGATGTGGGCCAATGCCCTGTAATACCCCAGTACGTTGCTTGAGTCCATTAGTGTATGGAAGTGGTTAGCTCTGGTTTATTGGGCAACAAAACAAAATACTTAAGTACCCATTTGAGTAATCTGAAGTGCCATTATGCTAACAAAAGAATTACTGCTTTTTTTTTTCCCCTGTAGAAGAATTGTCACTCTTGTTCTCATTAAGTACTGAATTCAGCCTTACCTGGTGTGGTTAAATTGTTGGATAGTGGCTTTGCCTAGTAGTTAAGGATGTATTCAAGGCGTGTCTACTCTAAAGCGATGGGAAGACCTGGTCAGGCAAATGCAGGTGACTTAAAGATTTGACTGTATGCTGGGATACAATACTTAGCTGAATGTGAAATGTTGGGAGATAGTCACTGATTGTAGTTGGTCATAGCTTTGGTATACAGCCAGAAGTCTTCAGTGCACTGCCTTCTGGTGTTGCATTGTATCATCTGGTTCATCCTTGATTTCAAATGCTTAGTTAACACCATTTGTATGTGACTAATGGGAGCCTCAGAGGTCTTCCGTACAGATACTGAACTGGCTTGTACTTAGGAAGCCAAGAAGTTTCAGAGGTGAAGTGGCTCAGGTGAAACAAGGTGCTACTGCTGATGGTTTGGGATGAGAGGCTTGGCTTCTGAACTGGTGAATAGTGCTAGTATTAATATGATGCTTTCAGTCTTTACTGAAGGTTTGTCAAGATTTACCTAGTTTCCTGTTTATCTTGAACCTCTGTTACGACTTCGGGCTCTTCTATAGAACATGTACAAGGTAACTGTCAAGATCTAGCTGTTCAGAAATCATCTTAAGTTTCCGCTAACCTCAGCTGCAGAGGTAATTTACTTGTGCCTGAGATGGAAGGTGTAATATTAGAACATCTGCAACTATGAAAAAATTATGACTTGTTTTTGACAGTTCTAAAGGTCAAATATAGCTAGGATGTGCATAGATGTTAATCTAGTTTAGGTGAGGTCTGTATAGTCACCAAATGTTTGGCGCTAGTTTAAAATGGTTAGCTAGCTTCATGGTCACCTAAACCTCTTGCCTTTGCTAGGAGAAAAACTAAGATCAGCATAATCTAGATGGTGCCTGTCAGGATGTCACGTGAGTCTCACTGTTGCTAGTTGTCCATACTGGGTTTTTGTTTGTAACCAACCCACTGTTATGTTCTTCACCTGGCAGGAGATAAAAATCGCCCCTCTAGCCCCCAAAATGAGAGAACTGTTTATTTCCCATAGGTTAGCAGAATTTGTCACAGTTACTTTGCCAGGTACAGTGAATACCATATCAGTGTATGGTAAATTAATTATGTTTGCTTGGCTATAAAATACTCATTTTGCTTATGTTCCATTAAATATTCAACTACTGATATAATAGTTCTGAATTTTGCTGTTCTTAGGTTTTTGGGGTTTTTTTACTGACACTTGTGGGTCTTAGTTTAACAGTTATTTTGGAATTTCTAGTGCAAAATGTATACTGATCTGTGTTGGTAAATGTTTAATACTTCAATCTGTATGAAGTAAACAAACATGAATAAGGAACTTGGAATATAAACATGTTAACCTTTGCAAGATGTTGTTAGGTGTATGTAAACAAATATAGTAGATGGTGTCTGTAGGTAATTGCATGGTGTCATAAACAGTAGTCTGACATAGCCGTTGCCTTTTCTCATCTGCAGGTGTGTGTTGTTTCAGCGCAGCATGGCTGTGGTCATCCGCTTGCAAGGTCTCCCGATTGTGGCGGGGACCATGGACATTCGCCACTTCTTCTCTGGATTGACCATTCCTGATGGGGGCGTGCATATTGTAGGGGGTGAACTGGGTGAGGCTTTCATCGTTTTTGCCACTGATGAAGATGCAAGGCTTGGTATGATGCGCACAGGTGGTACAATTAAAGGGTCGAAAGTAACGTTATTGCTGAGCAGTAAAACTGAAATGCAGAACATGATAGAACTCAGTCGTAGGCGTTTTGAAACTGCCAATCTAGATATGCCACCAGCAAATGCTAGCAGGTCGGGACCACCACCTAGTTCTGGAATGAGTGGAAGGGTTAACTTACCTACTACTGTACCTAACTTTAATAATCCTTCTCCTAGTGTAGTAACTGCTTCTACTACTGTGCATGAAAGCAATAAAAACATATCCACATTTTCTACTGCCAGTATGGGGACTGCACCTCCAAATCTTGGGAGTACCTTTGGTAGCCCAACATTTAGCTCAACTATACCTAGCACAGCATCCCCAATGAACACAGTACCTCCTCCACCAATCCCTCCTATCCCAGCTATGCCATCTTTGCCACCAATGCCTTCTATTCCTCCAATACCTGTTCCACCTCCTGTACCCACACTGCCTCCTGTTCCTCCGGTTCCTCCGATACCCCCTGTGCCCCCCGTACCTCCAATGACACCTATGCCTCCCATATCAGGAATGCCTCCTATGAATCCTCCACCCGTAGCACCTTTACCCACTGGAATGAATGGGTCTGGAGCAGCAGTGAATATGAACAGCGGCTTGAATCCATTGTTTATTGGTCCCATGAATCCTGTAAATGCTATCCAGATGAATTCTCAAAGTAGTGTCAAGCCAATTCCAGTCAATCCAGACGATTTATATGTCAGCGTTCATGGAATGCCCTTTTCTGCAACAGAATCTGATGTGAAAGACTTTTTCCTTGGGCTCCGTGTTGATGCAGTCCATATGCTGAAGGATCATGTAGGTCGAAATAATGGAAATGGACTAGTTAAGTTTTTTTCTCCTCAAGATACATTTGAAGCACTGAAGCGAAACAGAATGCTGATGATTCAGCGCTATGTTGAAGTTAGTCCTGCAACAGAGAGACAGTGGGTGGCTGCTGGAGGCCACATAACTTTCAAGCAAACCATGGGTCCCTCTGGGCAGTCACACCCTCCTCCTCCCCAGGCCCATTCTAGGTCCAAATCTCCTAGTGGACAGAAAAGGTCACGGTCGAGATCTCCCCACGAGCAGGGTTTCTGTGTTTATTTGAAAGGTCTTCCCTTTGAATCGGAGAACAAACATGTGATAGATTTTTTTAAAAAGCTGGATATAGTTGAAGACAGCATTTATATAGCTTACGGACCTAATGGGAAGGCAATTGGAGAGGGCTTTGTCGAGTTCAGGAATGAAGCTGATTATAAAGCAGCTTTGTGTCATCATAAGCAGTACATAGGGAATCGCTTTATTCAAGTTCATCCAATTACTAAAAAAGCAATGTTAGAAAAGATAGATATAATTCGCAAAAGATTGCAGAACTTCAACTATGACCAGAGAGAAATCCTCATGAACGCTGAGGGAGAACCAGGCTTGCCAAAATTGTGTGCACATATATCTAATATTCCATACAATATAACTAAAATGGAAATCCTTCAGTTTTTAGAGGGACTGGCAGTAGAAGAAAACTCTGTACAAATTCTTGTTGATAATAATGGACAAGGCTTAGGACAAGCGCTGGTTCAGTTTAAAGCTGAGGATGATGCTCGTAAGGCAGAGCGTTTGCACCGTAAAAAACTGAATGGAAGAGATGTTGTTTTGCGTTTGATAACTGTAGAAGAAATGAGAGATATTGAGAGAAACCCACCATCTCAAGGGAAAAAGATACTGAAGATACCAATACAAGGAAACGCGACTGTGCCAGGAGCACAGGGCGCTGGCGGGGATGAGCATGCCTTCTTGGGGGGAAACTCTAAAGATGCAAACAATGGTCCTCCGTTTAATTTCCCTGGTAACTTCAGCGGGTCTGGCACATTCGGTCCCCCTCTACCTCCACCTGGAATAGGTGGCTTTCCTGATTCTAGACCAGGAATACCTACAGTTGCAACTAGTGGTTTACCTGGTGCAGGTATTGAGGTCCCAGGTTTTGCAGGTGGTCCTGGTAATTTGAGTGGACCGGCAGGCTTTGCAGGGGGTCCTCAGACTTTTGGTAATGGTCCTGGCAATTTAAGTGGACCCCCTGCCTTTGGTGCTGGTCCTCCCGGAATTGCTAGTGGTCTTGGACATTTAAGTGGACCTCCAGGGTTTGGACCTGGACCAGGAAATATACATATTAGTGGACCCCCGGGTTTTGGAACAGGGTCTGGGAAGCCAGGACCAACTGTCATTAAAGTGCAAAATATGCCCTTTACTGTTTCTGTGGATGAAATTTTGGATTTCTTTTATGGTTACCAAGTGATACCTGGTTCAGTGTGCTTGAAATACAATGAGAAAGGCATGCCCACTGGAGAAGCAATGGTTGCATTCGAGTCTCGTGATGAAGCTATGGCAGCTGTTGTTGATTTAAATGACAGGCCTATAGGCTCCAGAAAAGTAAAACTTGTTTTAGGGTAGCTGTTAATATGAAGTAGTTGTAGAATAGATATTCATAGTGCTGTGATAAATGCATCTGGATTGGTTTTTATAGTATTTCCAGGATAGAACCTGTGGATTGTTTAAATTGTAAAACAGATCGGTTTTGATAAGACAGAGCACTGGGTTAGCTATTACATAAGAAACACTGCGAGGATAGACGTGCAGTGGGTTTTCCCATACAAATATGTGGAGAAGCTAGACAGATTCTTAGATTCATCATAGAACTTTGGTAAACTATACTGGACACGGTGCTTCTCAAGGAATCTAGACTGGTTTTATGTAGTTTCGGATAAGGGAGATAGATGAAGTCAGTGAAGCTCTTCAGTGGGTGCTCTTGCAAGCCATTGTAAAATAGATATTTCTAGATTTGGTTAAAAGCTGGCTGAATTTGCTTTGTTTACAGGTCAAAGCTTTGTTTAAAGTCCTGATTTTACTCTGCAACTGAACGAATTCTCAGTGTACACAGATTGTTTTGTGTATGTATCTTTTTTCCAAGATTCTCACTGTATGAACAGTTGAATTATGCCCATTGCTGATGTGTCTACCAAACTAATTCCTATAAGTATGAGCAGAATCGTTCTGTAAAATTCAAGCTGTTCTTTGTGGAATAACCTTTAGTTATTTATATATTGCAATTATAACTGTGCAGAATAAGACTTTTGCCACAAGTATAGCTAACCTCGAACATTATCATATGAGTTTTATAGTACACTTATAAAACATTTGCAGTAGAAGTAACAACTTGAAAATACTCATTATTGTTTAAGTAGCTTGATTTGTTAGGATTACATGAATTACTTGGGATAGGATCTTTGACACTAGTTGGATATTGATGTTGTATTTCTCATGTGTCTCTTGAACTCCTTACATAGAGTCTCTGCTAAGAGAACCAAAGCGGTTATTAGTAGAAGATTGGAGTCCAGCTAAAGTTTTTAATTAGTTTATATATGAAAGAAACTTCTATCTTCAGCAACTCTGCCATGAATTACTGCTATGGGTGAATTCAGAGATAAAATTTATTTTTCTCCAAAAATTGAAAATACCGAGTTTACTATATATTTTTGCAATAAAGTTGTGCTGTTGTATTCAAAGTCTGTAAAGAGTTGCCATTTTATTTGCTGTGCAGTAAAACCTTCCGTGGAAAAACAGAGAATTGGAAAGGAAGTAATTACGCAGGTGAAAAGTAGAATTATTTTGGTTCATCCTTGCTTGGCTTATGATAAATTTTAAGACTTAGGCATTGCCTGAAAAATCCTGCTATTCCCTGCAAATCATTGTACTTAAACATAGTAAACTAAACTGTTTTGTTTTTTGGACAAAGAAAAACAGTGCCTTTTGGTGTTGCATATCATGGAACACTGAAGTGTATGGTCAGGCAAAATTGAGAGGTGCAAGTGGCAACAGTTTTATTCATGTGGTGTGTAGGAGAGATTCGAAAACCTGTGCAGCGCTGCATCCTGAGAGGATTTCACAGTACAGGAATATGTGGAAGGATTGTATAAAGGTGTACTTCAATAAAGAGGCGGTCGCATTACACGGATGCTTCTGTAATTCATTAGCATAATTTTGTTTTGACAGATTACTAGGTGGTCCCAACTTTGCAAAAGTCATGTGATTTGTATATACTGTTTAAAATTAAGCCTCCTGTTAATAAAACTGTCTGTCTCTGAAGCTTCATGTTATGCGTTTCAACAGTCTTTGGGAGTAATGTTTCAACAGCAGATCTTTGTTTCTTTTTTTTTTTTCTCCTTTGAAAGTCTGAAAGTACTCTTGCTGATGTCAGAAAGATGTGTGATTAGGAGTCAAGCCTTTCAGTTTATTTTTAAAATTTTGCTCTTTGTTTTTTAAACAACTTTTATTAAAGTTTCATACTATATTGGAGTTACTTGGGTGCTTGTTTCTTCATGTTTCACATTAGAATAAAATTACTGAAAAGGAAAACTTGGCTTCATTGTTCACAGAATTGATTTAAGATATTAGTGTGTTGACTTGCAGAAACTGGTGATAACTTTTTCCAAGTTCAAATGAATCACAACAATGCTTGCCTTGTTGTGAAATGTAATTAAACTACAGGTGTCTGGAATTAGATACACAGTTCTGTGTTACTGTCTTTTGATTTCATGTCTTGATCCTCTTGGTAATGGATACAGGGTTATTAGTGTTTGTGTTAGACACGGCATATGCTGCGAAACATGCTTGTGTGCCTGTTCCTTTGGACTTTATAAAAGTGCAGGTTTGTTTTGGAAATACTTCCTTTTCTGATTCTTGATTTTTCTGTATGGTCTGAAGATGTTTAAATGCTTATCTAAAAAAAAAAAAAAGGCAAGCCAATACAAAAAGCCATTGGTATTGGGAACATTGACATGGCTGGAATGTTTAAGTGAAGGATTTGGGGTGGGCAAGGGGCTTTTCATCTTGCCAAGCAGTTGATGCTCCATATCTTTTTAGCATAAATTTAGTTAGTAAATATCCCCTCTTCCTTGAGAGTAGGCTCTTGGAAAAATAGGAAGTCGTAGCATATTTAGAATTTCTGTATGTACTATAAACAATACAACTGCTGTCCCAAATAGTTACAGTTGATCCTTTAAAGCATATCTAGAGAAAAGTTTATTATCAAGTGTCACTTGCAAGTAGAAGAAGTTTTCTGTAACAGCTCGCTTTGATGTTAGAAGCAGCCTTAAACTGCATGTCATGCAAAATTGAGGGATACCCTTATATTAACAAGACTATATGTCTAGATTTGATGAAATTGCTTACTTTGCATGTGTTTGTGTTCGTGAACAGCCTTAAAAATAAGGGGTAGGACCTCTGAGGTCCCGTCTCCAATGTGGAAGGTATGTAACTGCCCTTGCATATACACTTCGAGGCTGGCTGCTAACAAGAGGTAGCAACAGAAAGGATCAGCTGATGGACACTGCTCAGATTCGCAGTTGTTTTGGCTTTGATGCTTTGAGTGTCAGGAACCGACATCCTGCTTAGCCTCGGAACCATACAGTCAGTGACACTGATGTCCCATTTTCTTCAAGTTATGGAAAGAAGGTACTTGTGTTTATACAACGAAGTTGGTATCTTTAGCAGTTCTGTGTTCATGTCTAAGTACTACTTCTAAAAAAAAATAAGTGGTAAAGTGTTACATTCATGATGTGATTTGTTAAACATACATATTTTTGCCGTCCCATTCACAAGAGAAAGTATGAATGTAATAAATTATTCAATGCTAAACTTGTGACCTACATAGAAGAACTGCAATGGTTAGATGAAAGTCTGACTTGAAAGTTACCATGTGTTCAAACAGTTACACGTAAATATCACAGTTGGATTTTGTTTTTAACACAAGTCAATTCTGTAATACCACAGACAACATTAAAGCCAGTTCTTTATTGGTGAATTGTTGTTACCACCTTCTAAATGTAGATTTATGAGAGGTTTGAGGCTTTGTAGGTTTAATGAAAACTGAAGGTTAATTTTTTTTATTCTAAGTAGCATAGATGCATTTCATAGCATCTGATGTTTTCCTTGAATTTGTTATGAGTGGAGAGGAAGATTGATGCAAAAATGAAGAGTATAGTCATGTGCAAGTTGACGTTGAAGCTCTGCCTTCTAAAGAATGTACATGCTGGTCAGTTCTGCTAAACTGCTCAGGCTGTTCTTGAAGTTGTTGCCTATACCGTGTGAAATTAGCAGCTTGTTTTGCTGAATGTATTTTGGTGCACTAAAGACTGCAGACTGTAGAAAAAAAATATTTTTCCAGTAACCTAGGCACACCAGTGGTGCGTTAACTGTAAATAACGATTTCGGTTTCTGTGTTTCGTTCCTCCTCAGTCTTCTGCTGTGGTGGCTCCAAATCTGCCGCTTCCCATAGCGCATTCTGTCAGTCCTCAGCGTGTCGTTCAGCAGTGTGCGCCTCTGAACAGTGCTGCCCTTCTGATCTGCAAAATTGAAACGACTACGTATTATGGACTGCTTAAAGCCTCTGGTTGGACAACAGACCACTCTGAGACCAGTTGCTTTAGGATGATTATCCAGATACATGGATTAGACCCTAAATCAAAGGATTGAAATTCCTGTTTAATACAGACTCTAGTGCAAACAAAATACTAGTTCTTACCTTTGACAAGATAATTGGTTGGAGGGAAGCAGTTTTGAAACTGGACTGGTATATTAGGAAACATTTAGTTTGAGTCTAGAGACATACACAGATTAGTTCTTTGTCAGTTGGCTTCTTTAGATATTATGCAGGTCTTTAAAAAAACAAATGCTAAATTCTGTTGCTGTAAGAGGTTTTTCAGAGACAGTGCCTTGTTCCTGGAAGCAGTGTTGCCAAATATATTTGCTCGTCTTCACCCTTTTGCAGGTTTGCTGATGCTCCCTTTTGTTCTGCGGCTGTATATTCTTTCATGGTTTTGGGAAAACTGAGCTAGTTTGTGTACAGAGCAAATGTCTCTTCCTCCTGGTGGAAGGGGAAGTGAAACTGTCTGTTAAATGCTCTGCAGGAACAGTAACCTCAAGGGGTTCTCTTCCTATCTGTTTTTGGCAGGGAAAAGATGATTGTAGTTGAAAGATTTGGCTTTCCCACGGAATGAAAATCTGTTGGTTGGTAGTATGCATTCAGCCTAAGGTTTGTGGCTGTGTACTGAACTCCACTACTCTTTCCCTATCGTATGATCAGGTGGGTATACTGTAGCTTATTTTCTATACAGATGACTTTGTCAGTAATTTTCCTGGAGCTTTGTTATTACGTGGAATGCATGGGTGGTATTTGTGCAGGCAGTGCTTCCCACCTTCCTGACTTGAATGCTTTTCACTCATGGGTATAAATATCACATGTGAGAAAAGCAGCCCTGAAAGTGTTTCTTTTCCACAGCTCCAGACTGAACGCAGGTGTTGGATGGTTTAGCTTGTGACTCTTTTCACTCACTGGTGCTCACTTCTGTGCAGCTTCCTTTGTTGTTATTCTTCTGTTTATATATATGTATTCACAGCGTGGCAGCTTAGAGAAGCAACCAGATGAATTCTGACCTGAGTTCCTTTACTGCTTCTGCAGAGTCAAAGCTTACTCCTTTATGGCTTTTTTCTCTTGTATGCTCTCATGTCTACAGCCTTAAGTTCAAATGGTCTTACCAGTCGCTTCCCAAGTATTTTAAAGTAAGCTCTCAGAAACAGTGAACACTATTTCCTTTTAACACGAGTCCAATTTCCACAAAATCAATTTTGTAACTGTATTTACTGCTCTCACACTAGCTTCGCTGGTTTTACCCAATTTTTGGGAGGTCTTTTGTTATGAGTTACTAGTGAACTAGACCGTAGTTCCTCATTCAGTTGGTAATTAATAGCCAGGATAACTACAAGAGGTAGAGTGAGGATTGGCTTTATAGTAAGTACACGGTTGAGGGAGTACGATTTCCCTATAAAGTTTAAAACTGAAAATTGAGGACTTGGCTTGCACGGGGGGATTGATCAAGAGGGATTGATCCTGCCTAAAACTCTTGGTTGGCATAGCCTGGCTGCCTGGACTGGTTGGTCACTGCTTCTGGAAGGCTGGTGACTTTTTGAAATCTTCCTATTGTAGTTACAGTATTGTTAACCAAAGAATCGGTAGGATGGTATCACTCTGATTTCTGACCGTCTGAAGGTAGGTGGTACTTCCAGCTAGCTATTTCATAGTTTTGAACAATTAGTTTAATTTCAGCCATTTCCCATTAAATGTGACCGTGGATGTAGCATTGCTCCGTGTGACAGTAGAAAGCTTAGAAATGCTTTCTAGTCACTTAGAAATGAAGGCAGATTTTGGAGGGAAAACAGCAATATAGTCAGAAGCTAAATTACTTCAAGAATTCCTTTTAGGTAATTTTGAGTGCCTTTTATGATAAAATTCATAGGACTGCTGTCCCTAAGATTTCAAGCCTCTGTGTAGCACCTATTTGCTTCGTGACCTTCTTGCTGTGGTGGCATTTGCCAGGATGTGCTCTGTAATACGAGCTTTTTATGAAACTTCTGTTTTCAGCAGTATAACCAAAGCATTGCTGCTTGTTTTGACAGGGGGATGGATATGGAATGTGAAAAGTCCTGGCTTGTTTGAACAGGAAGCTTAACTCGAAAGTGGAAATTATGGCTGCCGATACCATGTCATTATTAGCCAAATGTTTCTAGTAAAAGGGCAACATTTATAAATCCCGTGTTCTTGAGGAACACTACTGCAACAGCTACAAAAGCAAAGAGCCTAATTAATGTAAAATTAGGCACTGGCAGTTCATTGACTGAATGTAGGGGAAACTCCCTTCTTTAAGGAGGGGAAGTGGAGTTGTTAAATACTAATTCACTTGCCTAGGATTCCCCCACTACATTGCAGCACTGCTGCAGAGCCAGTCTTCTGTTATAGGTCCAGTCTCTCATGAATAAATGGAGTGATTTTTGTACCACTTAGAGCTCTCTTCAGCTGTGGACTTGAAAGCTTTTAGGAGGTGAGGTAAGTGTGTGTGCAGGGTGGTGGTGTATAGCTGATTTGTCTCTAAGTAAGCCAGTGGCAGAATGTTTTCATCCTCACCTTAAAGGCACATGAGCATTAACATCAGTGAAGTGGCATTACGGTTGAAGTTGAGAGGGTGAGGTCAAACTTTCACTCTTTGCTTTAGTAAAAACAACCAAGTGATGCCCTAATCTAATGAAGAACGTTTGTGGTTCAGAAACTTCAGCACTGAGCTTCTGTGAAAAAGAGCAGAATAAAACGGTGAATAGATAGTTAAATTCTTAAACTAATCTGAAACATAAATTCAGTTGTTAATGATAGATTGTATGAGATATGTAATTGATTTGAATGGTTTGCTGTTAAGTCATCAAACCTGAGTCCTGCACAGTCTTACGTAGAGATTGTAAATCAGAATTGGTTTTGATGGTCAAGTCTGTTTTGAGGTTTTTAAAGACAACTGTAGTTGTTGTTGCTTAAGTCAGTGGTAACCCCTTGAGTATATAAAAGCATTTTGAGTAAACTGTGTGCATCTCTTAAAGAAAAAAACCCTTCAAGTTACAAACATAACACCATGACATACCGCACAAACGTCCTGGATTTTTTGAAGGACTTTTTTGTCACCTGGGCACTCATCCCTCCCTTTGGGTAACTGACACTGTATTTTAAAGACAATAATCCAAATGGGATTTCTTCCTTGCAATGCAGGCAATATGTCATGTTATTTCTTTGAATGAGAAAGTGCTGAAGGAGCAGAAAGGAGAGTGTGCAAACAGTGTTTTCCTTCTGCTGGCTGGCTTGTGCTACTTCTAGTTAAAATTTGTCCTTAGTTCTGCCTGTAAAAATAACTTCAAGCATAAATAAGAGTTTTCTGAAAACAAAAATGCTTTGCTTTAAACAAAACAATGATACATCAACATAATATAAATACTGATAGGAGTCTGCAGATAATGTTACATCTCTACGAAATAGCAGCTATTTTCAGTGCAGCGACTTGACTGAACACAACCATAGTATCATCGTTTAATTCTGTTACTGTGAAAGGTGGGAGGAATCCCTGTAATTGAGTTCTGTGCCAGCCATGGCATGATGGTGTAGTAACCTTCCTCTACATCTTGTTTAGTCTTGAAAAGGTAGTAAGAACCTGTTGTTTTGAATGTTTTGGAGCAGCCCACACTCCAAGGTTGCTTACATGTATAACATGAAAACAAATCCTGTTTTAATCTTCTTGTGGTCTTCAGATCTCTCTGCTACTGCATTAGGTACACATAAGGGCCCTGTTGGTGAAGACTCTGCGATGAACAAACTGCTAACGTGCTGAGCCTGTCTGATGTTTTGTCCTGGCTGCTGCCTGTCGCAGTCATTCAGTCGTTCTGCAGATGCAGATAGTGCTCTGCTGCCCAGAGAACCGGCAATTTGTAACCTGAGATTCCCAGTTCCACTTGATGGTGATAACTCCAAGTCTCTCTACTTAGAGTAAATGTAACTCAATTCTTGCTTTTACAGCTGTTAAATTTACTCTAGTTTTTTCATCAGAGAGGTTTTTGCTCAGAGAACTGGTCTCTGCCTTAGTTTAGTCACGTTTATTAAAAAATTTGTTGGAACTATTCATTTGACTTTGAGAAAATAAAAATTCTCACTTGTGGGAGAATCTAACGCTTACTAGTGTTGGGTTATAGGAGTTTTCAGGTAACTTGCAGAGGCATGTTTTCTAAAGGGTGTGGAACACCTTTATAGCAAATTCAAACTTTGTAACAGACTTCTTTAGCGTATAGGTTGAAAAGTATTGCAGTACATATACTATGGATAGCAGACATGGAAGAAGCACTTCAGGAAATACTTCTCTGCAGTTGTAGAATCCCTTCTCCCTTAATGCAGGGAGATTGTATGGTCATTTTGGCCCACTTGGCACCGAGACAGGCGGAATAGCTTGAATCCATCGTAATGGGTTTGTGCTTTTGGGAAGGTACGTTGGCAGGAGAAGTTGGACCTGGCAGAGAACAGAAAAGGGATATGAGGTCAGTGTGATGCTTTGTGGCCTTTAAATACTTCTGTTGTTAGTATGGATAGAGGAGAGAAAAAAGAACTTTTAAAATCCCTTGCTATATCCTTTCCTTTGTTCTGCTTCCTTGATGTCAGGTTTTTGTAGTAGTGGCTTTTTGGTAGGTTTTTCTGTTTTGAAGCATCATCGTTCTGCAACAGCTTAGGATGGAGAAGTGAAGATGTTCATACTACAGATGGTAATAATTAAGTGGCAGAAAAGTACTTTGGGGGGTGTAAATCTCTTTCTTAAAAAGAAGCATATACTTAAAAGGAGAAAGACAATGTTGGCATAAGAAAGACTGAACTTGTAATGAATAAATGAAAAGCAATTTCTTATGAGTATTGTAGAAGCAATATTGGGGGATTTTTCCAGATCATATTTCATGAGGAGCTAGATTCAAGATTAAAGTCCATAAAGAAGAAAGCCTCAATTACATAATGTGAGAGATAGTGTGATTCTGTAATGCATGAAAACTTGAACAGTTGCTTGTGCTTTATGTCCTTACCCATTTTTTAGGCAAGAGTTGTCACTGTGCAGTAATAACTCCAGAGCAACGGAGAATAGTCCAGAGAATTCATCTGGTGTATCTCGACCTTTTGGTGATCATTCAGCAGTGCAACACAAACAAGAAATAGGGCAAACTTTAACTAAGTGGCTACTGCTACTATGTGGTCACCAAAATCCTTCAGTAATGTGAATTTGTTTGATATAAAATGTATTGCTGGGCATATTTCTTTTAAAAAGTCTTGTTTTGAACTCATGCTGTTCATACAGTATGTCCTAGTCTAGACAGATGGACCTTAATGAGTTTGTGCCTTGAAGTCACCTGCGTAATATCACAGCTATGTTTGGGGGAATGGGTAAAGTCGCATGAGCTCTAGAGTAAGTACGGGATGGTTTAGATTTCCAGCCTTTGGGAAGGGTAGAGGTTGCTAAAGGGATTGGCACGGTGAACACCAAGACGTCACCTCGAAAATTGTGGGTGGGTGTGTGTAAGTAAGAAGTGGTATGTTGATGTACTTGCAGGTGAAGCTGCAGTGTAGCTGAAGAACCAAAGAGGAGGAATATGCTGTAGTCTTCAGTTTCAGTTTAAGGAGTTTGAAGTGAGAAGTGGAGAATTGAGCCATACCCAGTTTGATTTAATTTGGGGTAGGGGACAGAATGTTTAGCTGTTTGTGCCTGAGATGGGAATAGCTGGAGTTTTAAGGGAAAGAATGAGGCCTTACTTGAGAAAGGCAAACATTTGCAATGTAAAGTGGCATGTTTGGGGTTGTTACAAAGGTCAGTGTTGTTGAGCTTTTAATTGTTTTTCAATTAAGTTGTTCTTTACATTTCAGTAATAAATACTTGAGAGTCACAGGGCGGGGGGGGAAAAAGCAGCTCAATAAGAGTATGAAAGGAGTGAAAAAAATCTTATTGGTGGGAGAAGTCAGTGAGCACTTCTAGGATTGCAGTTACTGTTTCAACTGAAGCCACATGAATGATTGACCCAAAGCCCCAGCCTGCTTTAAGTTAGTTTTTCAAGGAAATTATTTTTTTTTTATATTCTGCTACTAAATGCTATGGAGAACTTTGAAATGCCTTTTCTTTTGCACAAAGAGCTTGGAAAAGTAACTTAGGTTTTGCTTCAGTTCAGGTGTTAATTTGAACCCCATTGTAATTTAATGTATTGCAAACTAATATCTGAAATAGAATCAATGTTGACCTAACAGTTTGTTTTTACTTATTTCTCAGAAAAGTGGAGAGAGAGAGAGAGTGTATATGTGAGTGTGTATATACACACACAGACACGTATATATATATGTAAAGGCATGCACAGGCCTTTCTTTGAACTTGTTGGTTGTGATTAAGGGGGATTTTGGTGGTGCATAAGTTAAACATTGAACAGTATAAAGGTGAACTTGTAGAAGAAAGTGTTGTTTCCCTAGAGTTGGGACTTAGCTCTTGTCCGTTGGCAGGGGGGAAAGCTGCAGTAGAGAAGATGAAATTATTGAAGTTCTTGTTAGCATTTGCTGCTGGAAATTACAATCCCATATGTGATTTTTTGTGCTCTATTTCATCTTTTTTTTTTAAGCTGTCCTAAACTTGTTTTTATTATCATAAATGGGAGCTTTGCCTTCTCAGTCGGTTTCCATATATGTTTTGGAGGTCGGGTTGCCACAGCCCACACTTAGCACTTGTACCTGGGGGCTGCCTTCAGATACAGAAAAACCCAAATCCGTGTGGTGATACTGGAGCTTCAGGGTTCATGTGGAGACAACTCAGGAAGTCGAACTAGGTCGTAACTTCCATGCGTGTTCAGTAGTGCCTTAGGTGCTCAGTAGTCAATAACCTCTTTGCGTAAGGCTTGTAGTCAAATTCAGAGCTTGGAAAGGCTTGTCTGGGCTGGCAGCTGTCCTGCTGCTTACTCTGGTTGTGGCTTGGAGTGGTTCAATGTCAGCACAGCCTCAACACTTCACCACTGCGCCCTGTCAGCCCTCCGCGGTGTGTCCGTCCTCCCTGAGAGCTCTCATCCCTGAAATGAAGGCTGTCTGATGGCACCAGGGACATTCCTTGCCAATGCTGAATTAAGCTGCCAGAGCAATGTGGTTAGACAGGTGTTCTTAATAGTATTCAATATTCTATTTTTTAACAATTAGGTGATGCCTTTTGTTTCAGGTTTTATGTCAAGTTTGTAATAACAGTTAATTAATCCCCTTCCCACAAAGTTTTGATCGATCAGTCAAAATATATGGTGACAGATAACTTGGAACACACTATTGAGAATACTGATTTATTGTCTGCCTGGAGTAATGCTGATCTTAACAGTACCTGCTCCAAACTCTCAGGAATAATGAAATGGTAGAAAAAATTGTAGTCATTTATATTCTCTGCAGAGCTTCTGGGCTGTGGGATGAGCCTCTGTGGCCCCTGAGGAGCTGGTGTGCTGGAAAGAAGCTGTATTTACTAATAATATTTGTGGACTGTGATCTTTCTCATGAGACTCTCTTAATCTCAGTTTAAAATAAAAATGCCTTTTAGTACATTTAGTGATACAAACCTAGCTTTATGATTTCTTTTAGAGCCTTATGGAGTTCAAGAAAGTAGGATCGCATTAGAATTTTTATTTGGTAATACATTTAGAAAGTGGTGCTGACGCTATCTTGGCACCAGCGTCAGCTTTGTAATATCAAAACCTGCCCCCTGAAAATTGAACTAATAACCTGAGAAAGCACTGCTTCTGGTGGTCTGTACCTTCAGGGATCAGAGCAGGAAAAGAGAAGCTGTTTTGAGGAGAGTAGGGTGGTAACTGCAAGGTGTGGGATTAAACTAAGGAAGGGACTATGTTAGGTTGTTGGGAAGTGCAAGATTTTTTACCTGTGGTGGTCTGTTACATGTGTTGGGTGTATTTCTTGAGTTATTGGGTAGCATAAGGCCAAGATGGTGACAACTGCAGTTGGTACATACTGCTGGCAGAATTGCTGGCATTTCTGTTGCATTTGTAAGCGGAATGTAAGGCAGAAACTATAGTTGGTCCAATACAAAATAAGCTCATTGGAAATTAAAGCCTCAAGTTAGAGTTAAACAAGTTCTTAAATTAATGTGTAATACTTGGTGTGCGCTGAAGTAGAGCACGTTGGGTATCCTGTACGGACTGATGTAGTTGATGAGAATTTATTAGTGTGATTAACTAGGAACAAACTGCAGGTTTTCTTGTGCTGAATCCTTGCTTGTATTCTACCTTATGTGGAGCAGTGAAACCAAGCTGACCCACAGGACTGGATTATGCGGTAACAGTAACATTTTCTCTCCAGAAGACATCACTCCTGGCACTACTAAAAATATGCTGGTGGTGTTTGATGCTATGAAGTTACTAGGTTATGTTTTTTTGTTCTCCAGGTGGTTCTGTGGGTTCTGTGAGCTGCCATACTGCGATGATCTAAGCCACAATCCCCCTCTCACCCGTCCTCCCCAGCCTAAAGGGAAAGGGGAGCCTCTGGCTTTCAGGCTTAGTGGGATATGGAAGCATACAAAACCAAATGTAATTCAATAATTTTCGCCTTATGTGGTCCAACACTTGATCCTTAGTCAGCTAAATGGTGGCACCTACTGCAGAGGGCTAAGTACAGAGGAGTTTGTTCATGTTTCAAACATCCCTATGTGTCATTTTGGGGAAATGCGAGACTCCAAATTCCTGAATTGGGACAGTTAAAATCATTTCAGCATTCTTGTTCTGGAGCTTGCTTCCAGCATAGGTGGACAGTGCTTTCTTCTCTTATATTTGATTTGCTTTTAAGCTTTGGTTAAGCAGAATCACTAGAATAATAATTATAAATTAATACTAGACTTGTCTGGGGATTTTGTTTACATTAGAGAATGTTCTGTATGAAAGGAAGTTGATTTTTCTGTAGAAACACAGGAAAACGGTTGTAAGTAGTGAAATGCTTATATAGAACTTAAGTACCAGGTAATTCCTTATTCTTAATGTATCTCCTGTGTGATTTTTTCCTAGAATGTAGCATTTTTTTTACTCTTGGTTTGATTATTTAGGACCAACTTCTTTACTGGTATGCTTCAATTCAGTGTGGAACAGCTTTGTGGAAAATACGGGATTTACCTTTTCATGTGTTCCCACAACTATAAACAACAGTTTCCACGACTATTGGAGTTCATGATCTTCTCTCCGGGGAAGAGGTGGTATGCATAGTAAAAATCATTTTGACTTCTTAAATTGGACTTCAGGTTGGTTGTCTGAGCCCTTCTTAAAGCATACTTAGTCCGGAGCCATTCTGTGTTTTACTTGAATAACTGGGAACAATGTCTGGTTGAGCAGTGAAAGACTTCTCTGGAATATGCGCTCAGGATGTTACAGACTTCTGTGGATAGCATTTTGCTCTAGAGTTTGAGGGATAACATGCGTGATGTATTATTTTTCTTCAGAATGTGGTGTTATATCATGTGCAGTTCTAACTAAAGGCAAAAAATATAGGTGCCTGATGGATCTGAAGCTGAGTGTTGGAAACTCTTCCCTTGAGAAAGGAATGTGCAGAATTCAGCTCAAGATGAAACTTCACAGGCAATGCCTCTCAACAGTGAGATCTCAGAGTTGTGAGAGCATTGGATCAGATGTATGTGGCTATTGTAAATATAAATTGTTGACCGTGGGGGTATAACATAACATCAGTTGTGACTTCACAGGCTATTTCTAACAACACTTGCCCAGTGTCTTGCTTACGCTGCATTTCTTCTGAACACGCTATGCTGGGATGCACCCCGGTGATGGTGTATTTTAAATAGCGTTTGAACTTTTTATCATGTTTGGAGTTCATTTTTACTTGGCAAACTGAATTTCTGCTGTTAGAATAGTTTTGTGACTTCCAGACCATGCTGTACCTTAATCTGTCAGTGGCGAGTAAGTTGGAAAGATTGTTAAATTGTTGTTGCAAGCTGTTAAGGATCAATCCATAATAAATCCTTTATAAATTGAACGTGCTTCAATACCTTCATGGAAAGCGGTTTACTTTAGCTGCTTTGGATTTATCCATTGTTTTCTGTAAAGCAAAAGTTTCAAATAATAGACATCAATATTAATTATTGGGGGGAGGGGTGAGGGGGAAGATAAGAAATCAGTGAATTTTAGAATTTCCAGAACTTTTGGAAAATAGAAAAATTTGAGTGTTGCAACAAATGGAAATAATTCTGTCATGGTAAAGATTGTTGCAGGTCTAAAAACTTAATTTTGTATGAATGGATATAAATATAACTATGCTCTAAGAAAACTCAGTGAAACAACATGAAATTTGTTTTTCAAATGTTGACTGGAATCTGCAAGCTGAATGAGATTGGTGTTCTTGGAGTGCATACCAAGGAAAAAAGGAGGGCTATTAATAAAAATAATAAAATCCCGACTTCTTTCAGTTCAGTTACACCAAACTGTATACTTAGCCTGGGATCAGAGCCTTTGTGCACTGTTTGAGCATAGTAACCACTAGAACCTTTTTCTCTCATCGTGTGTCTCATCACTTGGCAGTGCTGTGTAACAAGCATTACTGCCTGGTCGGTGTTGCTCAAAACCGTGCTGGCGGTGCAGTGCTTGCTCCTTGGGACTAAGCTGGCACGTGCCAGCTGGGCAGTTTTCAAAGTGATGAAATACCAAGATGACGGCACGAGGTTGTATGGAAGTTCAGAACACGGAAGCTTAAGAGAAAAGAAAACATCGTAGATTTTTGCTTAAAGAGAAACAGGATGGGAGGTTGCATTAGGCATGGGGTGGTTCCAAGTGCAAGTGCTGATTGCTGGCATTCTTGGAGCTTTCAGGATGGTCACTCCTCTCGGAGGAAGTGACCAGAGCCTTTGTGGATAGAGGTGGAGGTGAAAGTCAACTGATACATTTCACATGAACAATTCAGGTTTTTATAGGAAGAGAGATGAAATTACTATAGTAACATACAGTTTACTATGAAGAATGAAAGTAAATTCCAGAATGCTTGCTTTAGGGGGGAAAAGAGAATATTTGAGCCAGTGGTTATCATCATTAAATCCTGTTTGTGCTTGGGAATGAAAATATATCTTTTTAAGCTTTTCAGATGCAGACAGGTTTCAAGAGATTTGCGCTTCTCCCACGAACTGTGCGAGCAGGATAACTGGGTGAAGGTGCTTACCTAGAGGCTAAGCAGATCATCAGGCGTGACTGAAACGGATGTTGTATCTAAACAGACCACCTACTCCTTGTTCTTGCTGCTGAAATACCTAAACTGGTCTATGATTAGTATTTTCTGCTGCTATTATTCAAGGAATGTATTGAAACTGGAGAACACCATACAGTGTATTTGGAAAGCTGTGAAGTGGAAAAGCTTTGTGTGGACTCTTCAAGGATGTCTGTAGGCAGTGATATATAAACAATTGCTGGCTGATGTTCAAACTGATGTTTTCAGATTAATCATTTTTTGTCTGAATCTGTTAAGGAGCTATCCCTCTTCTTTCCACAAAGGTTCTGTCTGTAGTTGTTGAACCTGCTTTCTTGTTATCCCCCGAGTTGGTGAGGAGAGTACGGCCTGTTGGAAGAACAGTTCCTGCTCAGCTGCTCCGAACAACCTGCCTGGCTGTACTCTGTTGTGTCCCAGCTGTCATGCATCAGCTGGTGCCCTGCGATCTCTGGATGGAGCAGGAGGATGTAGGGGGAAAGGATCCCTTGTGGCTTGTAACTTCCCAGGGGTTCAGCAGAACATCTCGGCTGTGTTTCAAGGGAAATCCTATGCCATTACTGAATCCAAAACAGTAGGATGAGACAGCCTTCTGGGTATTAGTGTATTGAAAGATAAATCCTTGAAACCGTGGAGTATTTTCATAATTTCATTGCAACTGATCTGGAGAAGAGGTTCAGATAGCAGATGGGAGGTGGTGGGGTTTGAGGACTTGCGTCACTTCACCTCCTGGCTTCATTGTGTGGTTTAACAGTTCCCATCTCAAACTTTTGACTTTTCCTTATTGGTGCCTTTGTAACATGGAATAAATATGTACAGACTTGTTCTGCATGCAGCTTAATACCTGTAGTAATGGTTTCCTTCCAGAAAGGGACTGCTGCTGTTTGGGGATGCTAAAGCTTACGGGGAGCTGTTTTGTTGAGGTTAACTTTACTCCTGATCCTTTGTGCTCTGGTGGGGAGGGAAGGTGGCTCCTGGTTCTGTCTCCTGTTGGTACAGAAGTCTCTGTTGCAGTAGAGGAAAATAGAGGAGAAGTGTTAGTGTGGGAGCCAAGGCTGGTTGTCCTGCTCTTCCTTGTCAAACAACTGGTGTCATACAAATGCGTGTGGTTGTCTGTAGAACTGGTCTCTGCGGACGTGAGACTGTGCGAGATGTAAGCTGCTCTGGTGGAATGGTATGTGTAGGTAAAGAAAAAACCTGATACCTGTGACTTGTGATTTTTAGGGGAAACATACTGATTAAAGGCAACAGTTTCTTTGTGAATCTTATTTGGCATTGAAGGCAACTGAAGTGGAAGATGGATGGCTCCAACTAGTAGTCTGAACAGTTGACCAGACTGCTTCCAACTAGCCTCTTTGAAAATGCTGGCGTTAAAAGCAGATGATGATGACGACCTTAGTAGAAGGCAGAACTATGATCCTCTTTGCCTAAAGCTTTGCTAGTTCTTACTGGGTGCTGGTTTTGTCCTGCCACCATCACCGGAGCATCCGAGCGCCATGCAATAGCCTATTAAGTGACGTTGTTAACATCTGTCCAGGGTAGATGGCAGGCTGGGAGGTCTAAGGGATTAAATGTTGTCTAATAAAAGCTCATCTCTTTATTGAGATAAATATTTACACCCTGCAAGTATGAGAAAGCAACGTGGACACTCAGATTCTAGAAGGATCAATTATTTCCTTGTTTTCTGAACTCTGAAGGAGCTTCCCTATGAAATACTCACATTTAAAGTACTTGTTAGAGCTCTCAAGCTGTCCAGTCTCTTAAATGTTTTGATGCTTGAAGGCTTGAGAATTATAGTTGTTCCTTGAACAGAATTGTCTGCCGTTTGATACGTAATAAAACTTAGTTATCACCTCGTTACAAGATCATGTTACTTTTTTTTTTTTTTTTTTTTTTTTTAAGACAGCCCTGAAAAGAAGGGGGCTCTGTAGCTCCCGTGGCCGGGCGTGTGAGGATTGAAGGGAGGTCTTGCCGGCCCGGGAGGCTTTTACAGCTCTTCCCCTGTGTGACCCCTTGGGGCCTCCTCGGCGGCGGGGGCGGGTGCTCTGGTGCCTGCAGCGCCCCTGCCCGGGCGTTCCTGTCCCCGTGAAGCGAAGGGCTGGGGCAGCACCTGCCCGGGCGGGCCCCGCGCTTCAGGGGCGGGTCAGGCCCCGCTGCCGCGACAACGCGCGGGAGAGTCTGTGGAAGCCCCTTGGCCGGGGCGAGCGGGCGCCGCGCTGGCGGGAAGGGCCCTTCGCTCCGGCCTCCCCCGCAGCCCGGCCCTGGGCAGCCCGAGCCGCCGGGAGCGGCGGGCAGAGCCCGGTGGAAACGCACGAGCGAGGGCGGCGGGGCGCGGGGGGGGCCGGGCCGTGCTCGGGGCCCGGCGGCGCGGAGGCCGCGCTCCTCGCTGCGGGGGCTGCGGGCCGGCCGCGGGGCGAGCCGGGCCTCCCGCCGCGGGGCCGCGCTCCCGCCGCCGTCGTCTGGCGGGGGCGGCGCTGCGGGCGCGCTCCGGGGAGCCCCGGCCCCGCCGCGGCGGCACCTGGCGCGGCCCGGCCCCGCCCCCCGGCCGCGCCTGCCGCCGCCAGCACCTGGGGGGCGGCCGGGGCGCGGCGGGCCGGGGGCTCGGGCAGGGCGGGCGGTCTGACCCTCTGCTCTGCCCGCAGATGGCCGGGTGCGTGTCCAGGGTGGAGCTGGCGGTGTCCTGCCGGAGCCTGCTCGACAAGGACCTGGGCTCCCGGTCCGACCCCCTCTGCGTCCTGCTCCAGGAGGTGGGCGCCGGCCACTGGGCCGAGGTAAGGGCGGCTGCGGGCCCGCGCCTTGCGCCGGGTGCGAACACACCGGCGCTTCCCCGTTTCCATCCATCGCTTTTCCTGGCGGGTGCATGATGCGTTTGATTCAGATTTGCGTTCAGTGAGCGGTCAGTCCCCCATCCCCACACTCACACTCTGGAGTTTTACACTCCTTGGTTTCATTATTGCTCATACATTTGCTTAGAGTTGCATCGGGAGGTCCGTTTGCCTGTTGCGGTATGGCCTGTCCTTCTTCCTTCGCTCCAGAGCACACAGTCCAGAATACAGTGTCTCACCAGCCTTTTTTCCCCTGGTTTTCAGAATTTATTTTGTACGGTGGTGTTTATACCCGAGGTGATTTCTTTTGTTAGTGAGCCGTCGGTCAGCCTGCTGGCTGTAGCCTGCTTTGTCACCGAAGCACATTTGACCAGTGCAGAACCCCCGGGGTGTAGATGAAAGGATGTGTGGAAGAAAGCGTGCTTCTTACTCACCATAAACAGCTTTGCTTCTGTGTTTGTGCAGCTAGATCGCACAGAGAGGATCAAGAACTGCCAAAACCCTGAATTCTGCAAGAAACTGGTTGTGGATTACTACTTTGAGAAAGTGCAGAAGCTGAAATTCGGTGTGTATGATATCGATAACAAGTCCTTTGATTTAAGTGATGATGACTACCTCGGAGGAGTCGAGTGCACGCTGGGACAGGTATGCATAGAGGCCTGCTAAGTGATCTCCAGAGCAGGTTTATTATGAAAAATAGAGTGAAGGCTGCTTTATCACAGGCTTCAACATTCAAATTTGAAATGTTTTCCCGTTGAACAGGTTAGTTTGCGTTACTGTTCAAAGTAGTTAGAAAAATCACTCTGTCAATCGCCAAGGGAAGGTTAGAAATATCCATGGTTTTATAGAATCACCGAATCATTCAGGTTGGAAAAGACCCTCGGGATCATCGAGTCCAACCATCACCCCGACTCTACAAAGTTCTCCCCTACCCCACATCCCCCCACAGCTCATCCAAACGGCCCTTAAACACACCCAGGGATGGGGACTCCACCCCCTCCCTGGGCAGCCTATTCCACTCTCTGACCACTCTTTCGGGGAAACATTTTTTCCTCATGTCCAGTCTGAACCTCCCCTGTTGCAGTTTAAAGCCGTTCCCTCTTGTTCTGTCACTAATCCCCTGTGAGAAGAGACCAGCACCAACCTCTCTACAACGTCCTTTCAGGGAGCTGTAGAGAGTGATGAGGTCTCCCCTCAGCCTTCTCCTCCTCACACTGAACAGTCCCAGCTCCTTCAATCGCTCCTCAATGATTCTATGATTTGCAATTAATTGCTTAATTTAGGAGGTTCCCGTAGCACTGAAGGCAGTCTGTGAGTAAGGTGCTTGGAGAGCTCTAACGGAGTTTCCTTTGCACAAAGTGATCATTAGGTCGCAAATTTGGGGAAATAAGGCTATTTGAGAATCTGTATTAATTTTCTGAGGAGGGGTTTGTATAGCTAGGGCAGAGAAGAAAAATGGGGTTCATGTTATTAAATAAAGATTTGATAATTAGTCTGCTGATTTTTAATAGTGTTTTGGCTACTTGTGATGAAAATGCCTCTTGTGTCTCAGGGGTAGCAAAAGCAGGAGGCTAAAGTTAAGCTTAGAGACAGTGGGTACTGTTTGTGGACAGTGAGAGAAGATAATTTTCAGACAGTTCAGCCATTTAGGAGCATAAACTCTCATGGCTGTTGCTGTTGGAAATGGATTTAAATCCTTTTAGATCTTTTAGGAGAGTTTGAAAATTCTGGACCTGAAGAGCTCTTTGCTCTCTAACTTGCTACTTACATTATCTGTCTTTTAACCTTAGGTTGTGTCCAGCTTGGTGTTCACCCGACCGCTGGAATTGAAGCAGGGAAAGCCAGCAGGAAAGGGCACCATCACAGTAAATAAGGTTTTTGTGTGGAAAAAATGGTTCCTCATTTTTTCATATGTTGGCTGGGACAAAGTAACATTTCTGGTTTTCTGTCAGTATATCTTCAAATTATACATGTGTACAGGAAATATAGATATTTGTAACTACTGTTTCTTTCATGGACAAAGTACAAGTAAAACTCTCTGGGGTTTCTTGTTTAATTTTTCTTTTGTCTGTGGCACAGATTTCAGCAGAGGAGATTAAAGATACCAGGGTTGTGTACTTGGAAATTGAAGCTCGGAACTTGGACAAAAAGGTACTGATTTTTTTAAATCATATTGCATGCTTCTGTGATATTTACAGTTAGTGTATTTTGGCCAGGAATCTCTGTATTTGCAGACATTTAACTACGCTAGGTAATCTATGTAAGAAAAAAGGCTCGCCGTGTTTTGTTACTTAAAATGAAGCAAACTGGAGACATAATTTCATGTCAAACTAGAAACTCAATGGCCAGGTTTAGGTTTTGGGGGATTATTTTGGCTTTGGAATATTCTGTATATCAATACAGTTCAATTACATAATTGTCTCCAATGAATATTGTAGCTGTGAACTAAGCTTTCTGTGATGTTATTAAGGAAGAAAAGGTGGAAATTTAGATGTGCTGCCTCAGTGTTATTTTAAGCCAAAACCAGTCTAGGGATTTAGTGCGTTCACTGCTCA
The DNA here is from genome assembly GCF_031877795.1 of Strix aluco. Classification (NCBI taxonomy): domain Eukaryota; kingdom Metazoa; phylum Chordata; class Aves; order Strigiformes; family Strigidae; genus Strix; species Strix aluco. The sequence goes on from NC_133947.1 coordinate 17,444,781, forward strand.
GTCAGCAAAATGCTGTGACAAAAGTGGTCTGAAAGGTGGTCTTGGAGCTGATAAGTTCTGGTGGCTTAGAAAGTGCAGCAGTTTAAAACTGAAATAAAAGAGAGGAAAACAAATGTCTAGTTTGTTTGACTTTGTGCTTTGTTTGAAGTATTGTGTACTGATTAGCCAGCTCTTCTCTCTTCTGAATAAAATATAGGAGGCTGATTACTTCTGTTGGGTTTTTGTTTGCAGGATTTCTTAGGTAAATCAGATCCATTTTTGGAGTTTTACAAGCAGAGTGATGCAGGAATGTGGCAGCTGGTATACAGATCAGAGGTACTATTTCTACGCTGATGTTTTTCTTGAGTTGATCTGACAGCTTACTCCTGCCGAAAGTGGGAGTCCCACTCTTGGTCATGCTTTGCACCAGTTCTGCAATGAAAGTTGTATCCTAGAAAAGGGATTCTGCTCGCTGATCTGGCAGAAAATTGTTTATTTGCTGTCTCAGTGAAGAGTTCAACCATGCACCAAGTGAGAAGAGTGGCAGGACTCTCCTCCCTTTCAGTGGTGATGAGCTGTTAGGTTGGCTTGGCTCTAAGATTTAACTTTACCCTGAAATTCAAGCTTTTATTTCTTAGAGATCTTTTGCTTGGTTGTCCATGCATGTCAGGGTTGAACTGACTGAGGCTGTTCTTAGATAGCCGTGCAGAACCCTCATGTTAATGTTTCTCAGTGACTTGCATGCTGCAATCCTCACATGATGTTATGCTGTAATTTTTTTAAGGTGATTAAGAACAACTTAAATCCATGCTGGAGGACGTGCAGTGTTCCTTTGCAGACGTTCTGTGGTGGAGATTTTAATAAACCTATCAAGGTACAGCATTCAGAAATTCTCCTTGTTTGTTGTTACAAGTAGTCCAATCTGTTGATGTTAACTATCAGTTATCAGGTTGTCTAGTCATATTTAAATATTTAGATTGCCTTTCTAGAATAGTAGTGTGGCGGATAAGTGATTATATGTCTATCAAGTATGAAGTCTGTATTAAAACATTATGAGTTGTCAAATTGAGAAGTCAGGAAATGCAGAAGTGACACACTTTCTAATAATTAGTCATAAGAAGAATTATAATGGATTTTTTCACTATTCTAGCCAGGGTTTCAGGTTTGCTGTGGGCTTTTTTTTTATTTTGTTTTGTTTGTTTTTTAAATTACGGCTTTCTAGCACTGTTCCTAAGTTAACTGAGAAGCTCATATACGTTATACAAGCTTGAGTGCCTTAGGATACCGATACAGAGAGAACCTTAATGCATCAGATTCATCCATTCATGAGACTGGCAGGCTTGTCCTGACTCTCTTTCAATCTGTTCCAACTAGAAATTTGGTTTTGAGTCAGAACTGCATCTCCTTGTGGTCTTGTATATGATGACTAATTCTTGCTGGTCCTGGCTTTTGGAGGTGGTAGCAGAACAATTGCATCTTTTAATAAGTTTCTACAAAAGGAAATCTCTTAGAAAATTAATTTGTTGATTTCTGTTCTAAGCAATATGTGGGTAATGTGAAGGCATTTAAATCCATAGTTCTATGTGAGTATAGTCTTTCTCTGCTTATCCAACTCCTAAACGCTTTCCATTTGCAGAATTTTCCTGCCTCATCCTGTTGGTGAAGAAATCTCATACTGGAAGTTTGATCTGAAAGGTTTAGCAAAAAGCATGCATGCTAATGTTTTTATTTGTGCAGCATGGCAGGACCAAAGAGTTACTGAGATCATTAACCTGAAAATAGATGTTTAGGTATGCTGGGCTTGTTGATACGTGGCAATGTTGTAAGTGGTGTTCATGAGCTTTTATTGTTGGAGAATTGACAGTCTTAGGTCAGAAAGAAGGCCTCTTGGTCCAAAAGCAAGCAGCAAATCTGGAAAGAAGATGCGTATTATCATTTGTCAAAAGTGACATGAGATGGCATGGTTTAAACGTTCTGTTACATGAGGCTGTGTTTGCTATAGTCCAAGAAAAATTGGGGTTTTTTGTTTTGGCGTTTTCTTTGGTTGGTTTTATGAGTTTCTTTTGTTTGGTTGGTTTTGGGGTTTTTTTGTTTTGGGGGTTTTTGTATGTTCGTTTTCAAGAAGCTTTCTGTGCTTTGGAATGACCTGCTTCTTAAAAAGGATAGATTTTGGCTGTTAGTTCGTTTCAGACAAAATTCTCGATGAATGTGCAAATAATCTATTTAAAGTTTCACAATGCAGCTGTGAAAAAGGATTATACTGTTCTTGTACTTAACAGGTTAGGGAAGTCAGAAAAGGGAATCCAGGCTGACAGGCGGGAGTTTCACTAGCAGCACTAAAGAATATAATGTTGTACTGGGGTTTCATTTTTCATCTGGTATTTGCTGCTCTGAACCTCTTGTTTGAGGCTTCCAAAAATTTACATAGGAACAATTTTGCCTGAAATAACGGTAGTTCAGCATGGTGGAGGCAGCCATTTTGATGTGTCCCCTAAACATCAGCTTTGCCAGCTATGTATGAAGATTATGTACTGAATATGTGTGTGAACATAAATCTTTTGATAAAATTAACAATGCTACCTAATATTTTGGTAATTCTTTCTTCATTGTGATGCAGAATGGTGTTCTTGTTCTGTGTTAAGAACAGCTCAGATTTGCAACACAGCCTAACCTTCTTGGCAGTTTCATTAAAAATAGGGGCAGATGAAAGTAGCATCTCTTCCCCCATAGTTATTTAAATGAAAATGGCAAATGTGAAATTTGTGGGTGTTGGTATTGGGACTAAAGCTGCCAGTCCACGTGTTTGATGGCATATACATAAAGGCAAATGCATTTTCTGTGACTTTTGAAAGTTCCTCCTCTAGATGAAAGGGGCCTTTTACCCACTGACTGTATTCCAAGGCTCATAATGAATATTGGATAGTTCATCTGTGAAGAAATAATTCATCAGTAAATAACTATATACAGTGTTCTGCAGTATTGCTAGCAGGATTTTGTTTGCAGTAGGACCACGCTTTGGGCTGTGTACAGGGAATCTTGGCCAGTTTTAGAAAATGCTTGTGAGGTTTGATTTAAGTGGTGTCGTGCTGCAAACTAATAATGAAACTGCTCGTAATTACAATTTTATTGAGTGGCTGAGAGTGGGAGCAGGAACAAGCAGGAGGCGAGAGGAGGTGCGTGGAGGCGGCAGCTGCTGAATTCTCTGGAGCTCTCCAGGTGTATTAACACGAAGGAGCCCCTGCACCAGGAGTCCACACCCTGACTCCTGCACGAGAGCCTGCTTCTTTGGCCTCCCTGGCATAATCCAGTTGCCTTTGGGTGATCTTTAAACATCAAAGTTGTTGAGAGAGGCGGAGTGAAGTTCAGGCAGGAGGGTGGGAGTTGCTTCATGGTGGAACACGCAGAAGAAAGAAGTGGAAAGGTGGTGGGTTGGGAAGGACTAAGGGGGAGAAGGGGGAGCAGAGTTTCTGAGGTGATGCTGTTTTCCCATGAAGCGTCTGAAGGATGACACGGTGCTTCCCATTTAGGTGGCTAGATGAGGCCATGGTTGTACAGGTTGTTGTACAGGTGTCCCACTGATACCAGTGGAAGATCCCTGGTGGATCAGGGTCATCCTAAAAGAACCCCATCTCAAATTCCGATAGCTAGCTTTTGAATTTGACATCCTTATCGAAGTGTACTCATGGACTCATCTTCTCTCTTGGTCCTGAGGAGAAAGTTGTCACTGTGGTTTATACTGGAGTAACACCCATTTCTTGATTACTAGAGGCAGATCTCAGAGAGAGCATTTTAATCTGTGTAGCGTGTGAACCTCAGTGGGGAGGAAGCAGCTGTTCCCAAGCTGTTTCTTGATTGACTGCTTCTGGAATGACTTGTGTTCTGCAGTCGTGTGTATTGTGCATGCTATAAATGCCCCTCATAGTTGATTTTGTGGGGAGCTATTGACAATGTATGTCTTACTGTGTTTGCTCTAAGCCATAGTTATTAGCATACTTTTATTTTTAAATGCATTGCTCTTTTGCATTATCTAGTTCTGAAGCTTTCATGCTGATTTAAACATGACTGGTTATTAATTAAGGAGTTATAATTTGATTGGTATAAGATGCAGAAAAAGACAGATTTAGTGCTCTGTGGAAATTGTGGTTTCTTTGTGAATCAATGCTATTGCTGAGCAGAAGAAAAGAGTATATTCAGAAAGTGCTTAGATAACAAACTTTTAATTGCTTCTTCCCATTACCCCAGTTGTGTATCTTGTCCTGAATGATCTCACATTTATACATCTGGGCTGTGAAATGTTGGGGTGTTTTGTGTGGGTTTTTGTTTTGTTTTGTTTTTAATCTCTTGTGTCTAAACTGAGGAAAGCTTTTAATTAAAACTTTCACTGTACGTACTTAAATGGGTGAGCAGTTGAACATCATCTGTTTTCTGAGATTCACTCTGGGTGTCTCTCTGACTCTCAGGTTTCAGTTAGTGATGTGGATGACACCAGCAGTTCAGATGTGATCGGGGAGTTCACTAGCACTGCTGCAGAGCTGTTGGAAACAGGAGAGCCCGCGGCGAGCAGCTGCCGTTCTCCCCAGGGCAGTGCGCCTGCCCACGGCTTGCTCTCCTCCCTTGCAGGTGCAGTGTGCAGACCACGACAGCGACGGGTCGCATGACCTGATAGGCACTTTTGAAACGAACCTGACTGAGCTGCAGAAAGCAGGTGACGGCTCTCCGGTGAGCTTTCTCAGTCCCTTTAGTCCATAATTCAGTCTTTCACAAACCCTTTCTAATATTGACCTCAGAGATATATTTTTAGTTATTGCCTCCAAAAGTGAGTTTTTCTGTCTGTATCTTTATATTACTAAGCCAACATATAGAAAGAAAAAACCTGGTGTGGGAATTATTACTCTGTTTTCCTTGGGTACTGTTAGCATTCCTATTCCTAAAGACATCCTTGAGCCTGTTGTCTGCTGGCTGCTAGCCACTTTTTCCAGCAGTTCAGCTTGTTTTTGCCTCTGCTGAGTCAAGTGGAGATAAAAGGGCTTGTTCATGCTTCAACAGACGGGTCCAGAGGTAGGGCTTGTCTCAGATAACATTTGTGCTTGAGCTGGTCTCACGAGCACTCTGGTCGCCTTTCTAGCTAATGGAGAGAAGCAGTGCTTCTCTGGGGCACGCTTTTTCCCTTGTCTTGGGCATCCAGTTTAGAGTAAGTTGAATCATTTGCTGGTGGTGCCAGTTTCTCTCTGTTGTCTGCGTTGAAAACCTGAACCCCTGTTCTCAGGGAGATGTCTCGCCTGAATTCAGACAGATGAATCTGCACACAGGATATAGTCTGTGACTGCTTCCAGTTGCCAGCCAGCTTGATTTCTGTGGTTGTAATCCTAAAGCTGGTGAAAGATTCTTGCCTTTTTCCCTAGCCCGTGTGAAATCAGAACTAATGCGAGTGAAACAAAACAGTGAAACACTGCTATTGGTAACCTGCAACCTAGGCTTTTCTGGCCTCCCCACCCTGAGATTTTGCCTCCTGTTTGAGTGCATTTTCTTCCCTTAACTGAAAAAGAACCTGATGACATTAAGAGAAATTCTTGGCGTTTGTGATTGACTTTTTCTCCCTCTGATACAGTGTCACTGTTCCATGATTGCATACAGTTATGTTGAGGAGACTTTTCTGAGGTCTTTCCTCGTGTTTTGCCTGGTGCTGGTAGCAAAAGCATCCAGTTTACCTCATCAGCTGCCAAAATAGTTGCAAATCTTTTAAAAATTAAGTTTCAGAATTCTGCCAGGTGTTTGGGTAGCTCTGAAATTGTGTGATGTCTGACACTGTTCTGTTTCAGTAATTTGTCCTGCTGTAAATGCAGATATCTTGGAGCTTGCTTCTTGCATGTTTGCTTTCTGTAGGTGGAATTTGAATGCATTCATCCTGAGAAAAAACAAAAGAAAAAGAGCTACAAAAACTCTGGCATTATTAGGATAAAATCATGCAAGGTAGGAAGATTTTTGTTGGGTTTTGGCTTTTATATTTTCTGTTCATAATAAAATTGTTCTTGGGAGGAGTAAGTGTAACCCTGTCTGTCTGTTCCTCTAGATTGAGACAGAATATTCGTTTCTGGACTATGTCATGGGAGGCTGCCAGATTAACTTTACAGTGAGTTGTTTCCCCACTGCACACCTTGGTAGGGTGACAGAACAAGAGCAATGAAGTGATTAGTAGTTTTATTTGTGGCGTGAATGACTGCAAATGCAGTGTGAATTTGCAGTGATGAAGACTGCAAAAAACAATGTTATATTTTTACTTTTTGTGATCAAGTAGCAACTGTAATGGAACTAGGGTTTCTTAAACTTCTTTTGAGAAATCAGTTCAGTCTGTCAGTGGAAAGGATTACTGCTTCTTAAACAGGCAGGTACCCCAGTGGGGAAAAGTACGTAGGCTTCTTTGCCCTTTCGTATGTAGGACTGTGTGGCTGTGTGCCTGGGAGAGAGGGAGCTGTGTGTGCCTGGTCTAATCCTCTCTTTCTAAGTATGGTTAGTTCTAATTTGCCTATGGTGACGCATCAGTGACTTGCTGTCATCATCTTGACTGATTAGGTGGGTGTAGACTTCACTGGCTCCAACGGAGATCCCAAGTCACCAGATTCTCTTCACTACATCAGCCCAGACGGGATAAATGAGTACCTGATTGCCATCTGGAGTGTGGGAAGTGTAGTCCAGGATTATGACACGTATGTAATGATCTTAACTGATGTAGCCACCCCATGAAAAATGTGTCACAGTGGGTGTCAGTGATCAGGGCTGGTAGCTTGTTCCAGAGCTGTAGTGTGTGAATGACTGGGAGCTGCCTTTCCTTGGGAGATCCCTTCAGGAGCTGCTACTGCTTCCTTCTGCTTCTGTCACTGCCAGGGAGGGCGGTGGCAGCCCTTCGTGATTTGGCATATTTGCTTGGTTTGTCCCTCCAGGTCTGCCTTTGATGGCCCTGGGTTACTCTGTAATGCTGCTTTAGCTGGTCACTAATCCTTTGTGACGGTGCATTTACGTGAATGCCCTGTTTGATTCAATGGGAACACGTTTGTCTCCTCTGTCCTTTAGCCAGGCTGTGGTTGGGTTGGCTTTTCCCTTGCTACTTTGAAAACTCCCGAGTCCTTTGGGGTGCTGTACTGAAAGAAATTCTGAAACTGTCAAGCCCAAGCCTGAAACCCTTGGGTAACTGATGACTGGCCATGGGGAGCTAGATGGTGTACCCATTCCTTATGGCAGGAATTGAACCTTGGTCTCCATGGCTTTCTGGGAATAAAACAGAATAGTGAGTTATTAAAAATTGTTCTTTCTCATTTCTTGTTGCCCTTTCTCTCCAGGGACAAGCTGTTTCCTGCGTTTGGGTTTGGAGCTCAGGTTCCTCCTAGCTGGCAGGTAGGGCCTTCACAGCGCTGGGCAGTTGCTCTGTCCATGCCTGCATTCCCTAACTGTCTGTAGTGTCCCCTTTCCTAGGTATCTCATGAGTTTGCTTTGAACTTCAACCCCAGCAACCCTTACTGTCAAGGTGAGGACACCTCTTTATTAACGTTTCACTGAGAGGGACAGATGTTTGAATGTTTTATTTCTTTCATAACTGGTGAAAAACAAATGCAGCACCAAGACATGCAGCAAACTAGATTCACTCTGACCTGGGTGCTGACAAGAGTGGATGTGTGCTGATGCAGACTCCTGTGTGGTCTCCGTAAGCTCCAGTGAAGGGGTCTAGATTTAATTTGATTGTTTGTGCGGATGTTATAGGTGGCAGTGGATTCAGGTCAGCAGTGTGCCCTGTGCTAGGCGTGCTTCCAGAGCGACAATCTGCTCAGGCTGTTAGAGACCATGGTTACTTCACCAGCAATGTGTGTATGTTTAAATGTTGTCTTTCAAAGAGTTGTCTTAAAAGCTTGTTTTCTTTATAGCCGACTTCTTTAGTGGAGGTTGTTTCAGCTGTTTTTAAGGGCTGCTCTCTAAACTGGATTATGACCTTTGAGGACCAAGAACTCTTGCAGCATGCAATGGCACAGAATTGTTCTTGAACAAGCATTTTTAACTCAGTTCCATTTTTCTCTCTGGTCTAAGGCCAGTGAAAAATGGAATCTGAGATTCAGTGTTAAAATGCAAGCATTTCCCCGGTCAGTTCAGCATTGTCTGCTTCATTGGGATCTGTGTCTTTGCTCTTTAGGATCCCTGTGCAGTAGTTTTGAGAGGCACTGCACTAAAACCTGCGTGGTGGACAATGCAGACAGCAGTGGCAAATGAAGCTACATAGATACAAGCCAGGAACAGGACAATTTAGATGGATCCACAGAAGAATATGAACCATTTAAAATCAGACTTTTAAAAAAATTTAGTTAACCTCAGAAAAGCTTCTTGCATAGGAAAAACCTTAGGGATTGCTATTTCTGTTACAGAAATGTTTAAATCCTGAATCAAGGATCATTGTCTAACTTTAACACAAGGCAAATGAAAAGTTACTGTTCCAGGGAGCTTCTGGCCTTATTGTCTAATTAGACTGTAAGCAATTAAACAAGACAAATTTGATGACAAGGTAGAAAAGACAAGGTAAACATAGTCATCAGCGTGCCGTCACCGGATTATTTTTCCCACAACTTCCATGAGCTTTGTGATGTTAGAGGCACAAAGAGTGATGTGAAGGATGTCAGATGGGGGAGAAATCTGCACATCCTATCTCTGCAGATGTCCACAGGTTTCAGGCCTGTGCTTTGTGTATTTGCTGTTATCCTGCTGCTGATCTGCGCTTCAGTTCACAGCTGTGTGAGAGTTGTTATCCTTTTGCCGTACTGTTTAGTAATGCTTCTAAAATAATTACTGGAGAGGTTGTGAGGCTCTCGTAGAGCTTGCCTGCCTTGTGTTACAGGGATCCAAGGCATAGTGGATGCCTACCGCCAGATCCTGCCTCAGATCCGACTCTACGGGCCAACCAATTTCTCTCCTATTATAAACCACGTGGCAAGGTTTGCAGCACACTCGGCACAACAAGGAACTGCTTCAGTGAGTGCACGTCCGTTCCTGTGGATCAGCATTGGGTTGATGTTTCTGTTTTCCATGTTAATGACGGGGTGGGATGGAATGGTAAAGTGATGTTGTCTTCCTTAGGATGCCAAGTTTGGTCCTCTCTTCCCAGCCTACAGAGTTCTAGGTTCTAGTTCTACTAGGTTCTCTCTTGGTACATAGTAATATGAACCTGTACTGGGTAGACATTAGCTTCCATTGCTCAAGTGATATTTATTTCTCTATTTTGCAGTTAGCTGGTATTGTACGTACTCTTGAAGTATATAGGGGTGCTGTGTTGGCTTTTAGACGAGTTGCACTCTGTCAGCAGTTGCCTCACTCTAACCTCTCCTGCCAAGCTCCATCACCTGTAGGGAATGCATACTGTATAGAGGAGCCATATGTCTTTTATTCCAAACAATTTTGCTCTCAAAAATATACACAAAGACCGCCTCCAAGAAAATATCAGAGGTCTCCCTATCCATCCCACCACAGTGGGATGCAGAATCAAGATATCTAGAGGGCCAGATTAATAAAGGAGCCTGAGCACTGTTAAATTGGTGTGCTAATTGCCTTGCAGAGCATCCATGCTACTCTGCCGTTGTGTTGCATGTCTCATTTCTCTGCTTGCATGGCTGTGGCTGCTGTTAAAATTCAACTCCCATTTCTTTAAACTTAATTTCTTTTGCTTAAGGATGAAGGACTCATATTTCCTGATAGACCTAACTGATTCCATTTTAACAGACCAATCAGAAGGAATTTTGATGTACGTGCTGATACTTGCTTTATGGTTTAGCTGTGCTGAGTATTTTTGGTTCTGCTTCTCTTTGTGTGTATGTCAAACACTTCCCACACTGTGAGGTGCTTGGTCTAGGAGATCCATTTCTTACATTTCTGAGAGTATTTTTTTTAGCCTTCCCAACACTTGGGGGAATCTTCTTATTTCTCTTTATATGTTAAATATCTCTACTTTTTCTTATAGATGAAAAACTGTTTTAATAAAGCAGCTGTCAGTAATGGGGTGCAGCCATACTAACACTTGTGCTAACTGGGTTTTGGAATTGGAAATTAATTTTTATTTTACGTGTGTCTCATTTTTTATTTTCATTTTAAGTATGTAGATAGCTGCTATAAAACAGTGGTTGCTCATTTCAGAACCAGGTACTAAACCTTAGCCTCGGGAAAAGGAAGGAAATTTTAAACACTTCACCACTTTGAAGTATTTCTCTTCTTTGTAGAAAAGCTCCTGTATTCTTCCCCTCTTGTTATCTCTAGAGCGTCTTTGTGTCATGACATTTGTCATTGCTGTGTTTTGAGATTTCTAATAGTTATAATTTAAATTATTGGTAACTAAAAAAGAAGGCCTTTTGAGTTACACTCCAGGGATATTAAATATGAAACTTTGGCCTTTTTCAGATGTCAGGAAGTAAAGCAGCATCCATCAGTGAATTTTGTATGCAGCTTTGTTGATTTAGTAGTACTTTCCTCATCTCTAGTACCTTCTGCCAATTGATGTAATTGTTCTTCATAAATTTAATTTAAGCCTCTATCTTTTTTCTAATGCAGAAGAAATCTGAAGTGCACAATGAAAGGTGTTGCATATGAAAAAATGTGAATAAACGTGTTTCTTTCGTGTTCTGGTTTTGTCTCATCCACAGTGCCATTGGATTTCTTTCTTAGAGTAAGAAATTGCTCCATTTGCCTTCAGTTATGTGAACATTGGTGTTGAACTCCCTAACTGGGTGCTTTCTAATGTTTTTCAGCAATATTTTATCTTGCTGATCATCACAGATGGAGAGATCACTGATCTAGACCAAACTAGGCAAGCGATTGTTAACGCCTCTAAGCTGCCGATGTCCATCATTATTGTTGGAGTTGGTGAAGCTGATTTCAAAGCGATGGAGTTCCTCGATGGAGACAATGGTGTGCTGAAGTCCCTGACAGGAGAGCCAGCTGCACGAGACATTGTCCAGTTTGTGCCTTTCCGACAGTTCAAAAATGTGAGTTGTCTTTAACTTTGGAAGAGTCCTGGTGCCAGTATATATGCACTTATTACATCTGAAAAATGAGCATGGGTCTAGACAAGGCAACAAGCTGCATGCTCACAGTGCAATTGAAGCTGCTTGTTGCCAGTGGGAGTTGAGATGTTTGCTTCTGTGTTCGAAACCGTGTGCCTTGTTGCAGCTCTCTTGCAGCTTTTCTTGAAGATCTCTTGTGTCACTGATTTAGCATACTATCTCTTGGCTATTGCAGAGTTAAAGGAGTAAAGGAGATGTTTTCTCTCCTGGGATGCAAACATTTAGGCAAGAAACTGAAATCGTATTGTCAGTCTCTGATGTTGAGTCCTGTGAGTGATTTAAGCTGAGATAAGTCTTCCCTGCTGTTGAAAGCAGTCCTGTCATTCCCCAGCTCCTCCTTACTTCCACTGTGGGCAGGAGCATTCATTCATTCCACATGGAACTGGGTTGAAGAGTGGAGTCAAATGAAAACCCAAACCACAAATTGCTAGTGGTTGGGGCAATTTCTCCTCCAGACCAGGGCCATATAAAGGCTGTGTGAGCCTGGGCTGAGGTGGGAGCAGTGCTTTTCATCAGCAGTGCTCACTGAGACTGACTGGAAATGTTCCTAAAATGTCCCACAGCAAGGAACTCGTGAAACAGAGTGTAAGATGTGGCAGGTGTAGGGCTGCGCTCTGTATTCTGGAAGAGAGTTTGTCACTGGGCTGATAAATCCTTTCTCTGCAGTATTTCTGATTTATTCTCCCTGTTCTCCTTGCAGGCTCCCCGGGAAGCACTTTCCCAGATGGTTCTGGCTGAGGTGCCGAAGCAGCTGGTGTCGTACTATAAATGGCAGGGATGGCCACCTGTGAAACCGCCAGAAATAAAGATGATGTAGATTGCAGCCTGACCCTGGCCACCTGCATCACTGGGGTGGAGAGAGCTGTCTGCACCCACGCTCCCTTGCACACTGTGGGGTGCTCAGTGCCTTGAGATTGTACTGTTCATACTAATTCTCTTACCTGCTTGTGCTCTGTATCTTTGATCTTTCCTGTTCCTAATTGGAAAAAATGTAAATATGGAAAAAACCACAACTGCTGGCAGTTTTTGTCACAGAAAAATAGACCTTGTTGGTTTTCTACCTTGAAACAGTGACACATCATACCACGCATCATTGCTTGGCACGGCCCATCTGCTGCTCGGTATCGGAGTGGGCATGTGCACTGAGCTGCTCACGCAGCACTGCTTCAGTGTGCAGTGTGGTAGGAGAAGTATTGCAGTCGTGCTTGCTGTAATAATACTTATCATATCTTCCTTGATTTTGTTTTTTTTTTTTTTCTTCTATCAAGCTGCCTTGGGAATAGGGACCCTTCTGTCCTGGTTGGAACCAAAGTCTTGGTTGGATGCCTGAGGTAGTTCCTGTTGTGCCTTCATAAAGTGCCAGTGTATTTTTGTACGTAGAGGTTTATTTTTAAATTTCAGTGACCATACTTCTGGAATCTTCTTTTTAATCACATTTTTGTATTAGTAAAAATTGCTTCTGTGATGGCCTGTTGCTTGGAACCCTTGTTGTAATTTAAGAACACTGCACCTTGCTTATTTGTGGGGGGATTAATGAAGATTAATCATTAATTAATTAGGGGTGGGGTGGGATTAATGAGTCACATTAATGTGACTTTCAAAATCCAGCAACTGGAATCATTGAAATAAAGGTGTTTTGAGGAGATTTCTTTGTGTCACAGAAGTTACAAAATGAAGAAATAACTATCCGTGGAACTCCAGAGGGGTGCGTCCTTGTCCTCAGGAGTGTTAAGTGTGTATTTTGTGCTCTGGGGACTGTAGAACAGGCACATGATAGCAAAGCACAGTTGCTTTGAGAGACTGGAGCTGATAGTTCGTTTCAAAATAGAGATAAATTGCACTACAAGTGGTCATCACTTTCAGTTTCATAAATAAATAATCTGCTTTGACTTGCATAACATGTCTGGACTCTCATTTCCTTTCTGGGCTTTTCCTTTTGTTTTCCAACAATGTGCATGTTTTGGTTTATGGAAGGTCTTTGCTATAGTACTAGCCTGGTGGGGATTCAGCATCTGAGTTAGCCTAGGTTGAGTGTCATCAGCTGCAAAAGCAGAGCAAGTTGTCTATCATCATAGTTTTGTTACCTGTTAGTCACTAAGACTGAACGTATATCCTGCAGCCCTGTCCTGCAGTAAGCTGAGCTGTCTCTTTACTGTGAAATTATGAAAGAACCTGTCTGTTCTACCAGGTAAACTAGGAAATGGTGAGGATACATTGGAAGACTGCCCTGATGATTCAGGCTATGACACTGGTAGGTTACAGATATGTGTGAAAGCAGAACCTGTGTTTGAATCCACATCCTCAACTAGACTAGTTGTTCTGGATGGTATCTGCCACCAAACTAGTATGTAGTTTGTTCTTGAAGGGCTGTGTGTTTAGGACTACTGCTGAGCAAAGAGGAATTGTGCAGGGTTTTATTCAAACTTAGCTTTGACCACGATGTGTTTTCCCAGGTTCCACAGCAGCAGACAGCTTCCCCTAGAGAAAGCTGGGCTGTCTCTCCTGAAATACTCCATCATCTGGCCTGCAGCACCCAATTTTCTTGCACTTAGATTCTTGAAGGAAACCAAACAACAACCTCTCCTTGAGTGGCTGCCTAAACTAAAATGTGCTACAAGTGTGGAAGAGAGGGAGGAAAACTGCCAAGTCTTCTCTGAGAAACTGCACTGTGGTTGAGAGCATCCTTTACTCATGTTTTCAGCTGCTTACAGGCTGTAGGCAGAGCTCTCCTTCCCTGTATTACATGTACAAGAAACCTAAGGCTGGTTTTTGTGTATGTGTATGGATTGTATTTTTTTTAATAAAGTGTTCTTTAAAGGATATTTACAGCAGTAGTCCTGAAGGCTCACCAATCCCTTGTTGGGACTAAGAAATACTGATGGCAGTGTGTAGTGCTTGGCTTCAATGAGTGGTTTCTTTGGCAAGATGTAAGAAGCACACTGGGACTTTTCTTTGCTCCAGCCTCGAGGGGCAGAAGATGAGCTCTGAGACAGCAGAATGCATAGTGGGAAGTCCGTTTCACCTCTCCTTTTTAAACAGTTCCCACTCAAAAGGAAGAGAGTGAATCCCCCATCTCTGTACTGGCTATGAGGAGTGGAGTCACTGTTCTACAGCTAGCTGAGGTGTCTCCAGGTGCTGGACTCATTGATGTTAGGAGAAACCTTCCCTGTCCTGGGGAGAAAGAGCCAAGATGTGGTTGAGGCAGGTCTGAGGAAGTTCTTCTCCCTGCAGGAGCAGAGGAGAGTTTGAAGGAGGTGCTGTTGATCCTCAGGTAAGTGGCTGAAATGTGAACAAGCAAAGTGACACAAGTGCTGTGGTTGTTACTTGAGAACAAGAGCTGTGCAGGTGTGGGCCCAGGTGAAGAGCCAGGGGAGTGTCAAGCTTGGGAGCTGCTGAACTGGGGCAGCACAATTTTGCCCTTTTTCTCTCACTCGGTTCTCCCCTGGGCTCCTGGTTTTAGAGGCAGTGAAGATGGCTGCTGGGCACTTTCACAGAATCACAGAATCATCTGGGTTGGAAAAGCCCTTGAAGCTCCTCCAGTCCCACCATGAACCTCACCCTGACCGTTCCCAACTCCACCAGATCCCTCAGCGCTGGGCCAACCCAACTCTTCAACCCCTCCAGGGATGGGGACTCCCCCCCTGCCCTGGGCAGCCCATTCCAATGCCTAGAACTTTGGTGAGAGGCTGAGAGGTATCTCCTGCCTTGGGCTGCCCTGGGTGTAGCTGGAATGAAGATCTACAGCATGGTTGTTGCTTGAGGTAGACTAGAGCTCAGGTTTGAGCTCAGGATTTCTTCCTCAGGAGAATGTGCTGTTCTCACCCAGTGCCAGTGCACCGCTCCCTGTCATCCCAGATCACACTCTTGCTTTATCTCCATGGTAAGCATGGGGAACACCCCAGAAGTCTCTTTACCCTGCCTTTGGCTGAGATTGAGCAAGCACCTTTCTACTTCAGTCCCCAAAGGTATTTCAGCCTCCGGCCTTTGTATAATCAAAAGCTATGGCATGTGGGAGCTCACTGGGGAGGGTTCCTCTTGCTTCTAGGACACCCAGCAATAAATAGTGGTGACATTTCATGCCAGACTATGCCATGGTACCCAACAGAGCTCCCTCCTCTACTGGGAGATAATGGTCCATCCCCTTTGCCCAGACAGCATGTTGGGCTAAGGGCCCTGGTTTGGGTCTAAAATGTTTGGTTCCCCCAGGGACTGTTTCACCAAAACTGAGGCACTGTTTTCAGGTGAATGCAAGTGATGGGACTGCTCCTGGGGTTTGAGGAAGTCACACAAACTCCACTGGGAGATGATGGCTTTTGATCAACTTTGAGCAAATACCGAACCCACCCATCAGTGGAACGCTTTGGTGGTCTGAATGTCTCACTAAACAGTCTAAATTTGCACCTCTTGCTCCCTTGCAGTAGCAGGGTGCAGGGTCAGTGCACTGAACTTTCTGGGCTGCCCTAAACTGATGGGCTTGCTCGTTTGGTTTCACAGAAGTGGTGCTGGTCTGCCGTGTTTTGCTGCTGCACTGTGAAGTGGCATCCTCCCCACTGCAGCATGTTTCCAGTGCCACCAGCGCCGCTTCCCTGCCCCTCCAGGAAGCTCTTGCGTAAGAAGGAAATAAAGGGAATAACTGCAGGGCTTGCTTAGAAGCAGCTTGGCATTACACAAGCGTGATTCACTCCTCCGTGTTTGCAGATCTGGATTAGCCACCCCGGCCCGCTGCAAGGTGCCTGTACACCGGGTGTGGATGCAGGTGTCTGGTGCTGGGCACTGGCTGGGGGAGCTGGATCACCAGGAGGAAAAAAATGCTTTCCAAATCCTGCCGAGCTTGTGATTGTACGATTGCTTTAATCTGGCCTGAATCTGTGCTCCAGAAGGGCTTCAGCATCCCTCCTTTACCAGGGCTCCTGCATCCCCCTGCACCAGCTCAGCTCCTCCGGCCCCTGGCGTTGGCTTGCTGCGGGGGGGGGGGGGGGGGTGGGGTGGGGTGGGGTAGGTGGGGGGTGAGCCGGTCTGGCGAGCACATGCTCCTGTTAGGGAGCCCAACCCTCCTAATCAGAGGGCCGTGAGCCGGCCTGGGCCTCCCTTCCCCACCCTCTGTTTGTTTTGGAGGGTTTTAACCACAGAAGCCTTGATTTTGTGCTGGAGAAGCCGCAGGGCTGGGGTGGCCAAGAGCAGAGCCTGGCTCCTGCCCTCGCCGCGGTGCTCAGTGTCCCCCAGGCCCAGCTGGGGAAGCCCCTGTCCCCGTCCCACGCGGAGGCGCGATGGCCTCTGCCGGGGCGTTTTCCCCCCGCAGCCCCGGGAAGGACCGTGCCCGCCGCCCGGCCCCAGCGCTCCGGCCGCTGCAAGGCCCGGGGCCGCCCCTGCCGAGCGCCGCCGGGCCCGGGGGCTTCTCCCTGCCCGGCGGGACCGTGGCCGCGGGGGGCCCGAGCCTGTCGCCCCGCAGGGGCCATCCCTGTGCCCGCGGCGGAAGCAGGCCCAGCGGCCGCCCCCCACCCCGCTCCGCCGTGTCCTCCGGCGGGGGCTGCCAGGCCCGCGGGGCCCCGGGGCGGGGAGCGGGCGGCCGAACCGGCCGGGCGAGTCGGGGCTGAGTCACGGCGGGCGGAGCGGGCCGAGCGGGGCCGAGCGGGGCAGCGCTGCCCGCCACCGGCTCCATGGCGCTCAGCGTCGGCGTCCGGCGGCTCTGCCGGCTGCCGGGCCACGGCGAGCGGCAGGTGCAGCTCAGCTTCCGAGGTGGGCGCCGGGCGGGCGGCGGGAGGGGGGGAGGGAGGGAGGGAGGGAGGGACGGGTCTGCCCCTCCGGCGCTTCACGCCTCCCCTCTTCTCCCCAAGGCTTCACCCAGAAGACGAGGAAGATCCGCGGCGGCGCGGAGGCCGTGTTCGGGGAGGTGAGGGCAAACGGGGGGGCGGGAGGAGCCCGGCCCATGGGACAGGGATGGGACATGGCAGCGTCCCGGGGGCAGGGGGTCCCGAGGGCAGGGGTCCCGGGGGCAGGGGGTCCCGAGGGCAGGGGTCCCGGGGTCAAGGATCCCGGGGGCAGGGGGTCCCGAGGGCAGGGGTCCCGGGGTCAAGGATCCCGGGGGCAGGGGGTCCCGAGGGCAGGGGTCCCGGGGTCAAGGGTCACGGAGTCAGGGGGTCCCGGGGGCGGCGGTCCCGGGGTCAAGGGTCCCGGGGTCAGGGGGTCCCGGGGGCAGCGCGCCTCCTGCCGCCCGCCTGCACCGTCACGGCCCAGGAGCCTGTCAGGGCCCGGCCGGGCCGGCGGTTCCCGTCGCTCATCTCCCGTCCCGCCGGGCGGCTCCGTCCCCCTGGGGAAAGGCGGAGAAAGGTTGGGGGGCAGGAGGGACCTTCCCCTCTTGCCAGCCGAAGGGGAGCCAGGTCGGGTGTCTGCTGAATCAGAGCCTCGGGGCGCAGCTTTGCGAAGTGCCAGAGCCTGGTGGCTCCTGCCCTGGGCGAGCTCTCCCCAGGTACCCCTGTCCCTGCCTGTGCCCGTGTCACCCCACAACCTGCCGGCTCAGGGACCTCAGCATCCTCCTCTTCCCAGGGGGATGATGCTCCGGCTTCCTTAGCAGCTGACCTGCGGCCCTGTGCTGCCGGTGGGGCTCTCACTGCCCCCCCATCCTTCCTCCACTCCCAGCTGCAGGGTCTGCCCTGGCCAGCAGGAAAGTAACTTCCCACCACAGCAGCTTTTTGTCACACCCGTTGGTCCAGTCACCGCAGGGGAGACCAACTGGCCACCAAACACGGGAAAGTGTGGCTGGGACGAACTGTCACCTCTCCCTGCTCTGCTGTTGTAGCTCTTCCGCTGGCCTCACTATGGGAAGCTGGTCATGGGAGAAGTGCTGTCCGTTAAGGTTTACAACTGCAGCAAGGTTTTCAGTAACAGGTAGGTCCTTTGGTTGTTGGGGTGACCGGCAGAGGTGGGGGAAGAGACGTACGGGGCTTTAAATTTTCTACTGGGAGTAGAAACTGTTTATTGGAAATTTGATGGAAGGAAAATCAGCAGGATATAAGTTACAGAAGAAGGATGGAACTGGTTTCTTCTGGTGGGGCAGCAGTGCTGTATGTATCAAGTTATAAGGGGAATGATTTAGTTGTGCCAGCAGTTACAGAGACTACCTAAAGATCCAGATCTGACTCTCAGGTGGGACAAAGGTAAAATAGGGCCCTAAAAAATAGAGCTACAGGGGCAGGACTTGCAGCAGAGTGGGGTCCTGCTCTTGCCCTGTAGATCGATGTGTTGACTGGTGACCGTGCTGCACCCAAATTCAACATGCCTATCATGGGGAAAAGCCCTGAGCCCATGGTAATATGGTTGAACCTTTAAAAAGCCAGCAATTTAAATTTAAAGGGTCAGCTAGAATTTAAAATGCTTCTAGGTGGCACAGACACATTGCTGTGAACTCAGTGGCTATTCCAGCAGTTGTAAAACACTTCAGGGAAACCCAAGGTAGAGCTGACAGATTGAGTCGTGGTGGTGGAGCAAGCAAGGGAACAGAGGCACATCCTTCCAGGACATGTGGACGCAGGGAAAGATGCCAGCTCTGATAAGCAAAATGTATGAACTGAAGGAAGATCAACAGGAACAACTTTCTAGAGGCAGCTAATAGTACAACCTTTTCAAAGCCATCACAAGCCTGCTGGAGAGGGTGTGGAGGAAACAGATGAGCACAGCACATGCGAGACACTTACAGATAAGGCCAGAGCAGAAAATGTGGCTGAACTTTGTGTCACTGTTTACTGGATGCTTTCCTTATGGGAGTTGGATCAGAGGAATTGTCTCTGACTGAAATGTCAATAGAAACTGCTATAGGACAAATAGATAAAACAAGCAATAACAAATCACCAGGACCTGATTGTGCTGGCAAAGAATTCCGATGGGAAATGACTGGGCTGGCACTGACAGCATTTATCCACACGCCTCCACTGCTGGGGAGCAGAGCGACGGCAGGTGACACGTTTAAAAGCAGGTGGTCAGCACACTGGGATGACCAAGAATAAGAGAGTATGGAAGGATGGAAGGGAAAAATTTGTTGTGCTGCTGTATTGATCTGTGGTCTCTGGGCTTCTGCATGTGCAGCCTTTCTGTGGCAGCAGCACAGAGCTGGAAAAGCTGGGGAGGAGGGGCATGAGCGGAGAGACTCCTTGAAGGTAGGAGACTAGACAGGCTCTGCGTCTCAGAGGAGAGGGAGGTGAGAGGGAGTGTGAGAGATTAGCAGCTCGCAGCTGAAATGGAGGTGACTGAGAAATGATTCCTTCTGTCTTGGTCCCGGGCAGGCAGTGGAATGCTTCGATGGTGGTTTCCAGCAGGCAGTAGGAAGCTCAGCTTCACGCAGGGCTTAGCTCGGCTGCAGTAGCACAAGGTGGGGTTAGGAGTGGCTGAATGCGATCCCATGTGCAGGGAGCCAGACGACCCTTTCCTGGGGAGAAGCCCCTTTGAAGTAGGTAAATTTTGGCCCAACTTGCTGCAGACATCCCTGCGGCTGTGGCTTTATGTCCTATTTCTGTATGTCCTTGTGTGGAGCCTCTGCTTGCCAGTTTTGTTTGGGAAGAGTCACTCCAGCTCTGCTGGGTGCCCAAACGCAGTCTGGTCCCCTTGAAGCCCAGCTCTGCTGAAGGGGAGAGCTCCTTCACGCTTGGTGGGACTGGATCTGCACAAGCCTTTAACCACGGATGGCAGCTTGGTTGCAAGCAGCTGCCTGGGCATGACTGGGGTGGAGGCACGACCTGCTGCAGGGTCAGTGGGTCTCAGGTATTTTGGCTGCCAGACTCCCTGTGGAAAGCGCTGCAACAGTTCACTGCATCTTGGAGGGGCTGAGAGCAGGAGAGTGGAGATCCTGGTACTCTCTTCCCCCAGGATGTAAGCACTGATGCTATGGACAGTATGGCTGTAACCTCTGGTTTTGTTCCAGGCTTCTCGGTACCCTTGTCCTCAGCCTTCAACACCTGAGGATGTCTGGGAGGCTGATCCTCCGGGAGGCCCTTGTTGACAGGAACCAGAGAGTCACTGGTGTAAGTCCTCTGCAGGCGGCCTGGCCAACAGCGATCAAGAAAGCTTTGTGGGAACATTGCATGGCACTTCCCAGGTGGATTTGGGGCTGAGGGGGAGCCCAAGGTGCTGCTTTGAGCCTGGGAGCGTTGCTGTGTTTGTGCTCTCTCTGCGCAGGGGTGCAGCCACTTTATACCCATCAAGTGATTCTAGAAGCATCCAGAAGTGTGTGGGGGTGGGCTGGGGCCCTGGAGACCTGCTGAGGTCCTGAATGAGCGGAGGGAGGCTTAGTAAAACCTCCCCAGGTCTGGGTGATGGATGTAGGAAGTGGTATGTCATCTGCTTCCTGCAGCACGCAGTGCACGGGTGTGGGTGTGGGCTGCTGCAGGGTGTGAAGCAGAGGGGAGCTGACGGGGGGAGGCTGAAGGTGTCAGGGTGTCTCGGGACCCCCGGTGAGCTTTTGGGTTAAACACCAGTGCTAACTGGATGGCTTAACTGTGGTCCAGGGCAGTGTGAATGGCTCTGACACCTGCCTGCCCCTCTGCTCTGCCCTGTGGGTCCTGCTCCCCTCCTGCCCTGGTGCCAGGCCTCACTGGGCCCTTCGTGCCAGCGGGAAACGAACACAACCAAAAAATGAGCCAATTCCTGCCAGCTGGGTGTGCAGGCACGGTTCGGCGCAGGGCTTGGTGCCAGGGCTGCAGGCAGGGCCGGGAGGAGGAGAGGTGGAGGCGGGCAGCCCCGCAGTGTGCTGCGCCCCTGTTTGCCCTTCCCACGAGCAGCCTGACTCATGGTGGCACGTGGGATGCAGCTCTGTGGCCACCAGACCATGAGCCCGAGTGGCACAGGGGTAGCCTTCCCGTGTTGCTGAGCTGGCTGGAGCAGGGAGCAGGTCCAGGTGGAAACTGAGCGTTTCCAGGATGATTTTTCGCCTGATGCAGCTCGCTGCATAGACGTTCGTGGCAGCAGAGGGACAGGGCTCTGCGCTGGCGATGGTTTGAGGGGCACTTACACCGCTGGCAGGTCAGAGCTGCTCTGCGGCCCAGCCCTTTGCCCCTGCCTGCCTCTTCCCCTGTGCTAACAGCAGCACTCGTGCTGATGAGCTGCTCCAACCAAAAACCAGCTGCATTCAGTTTTGCCAGGTTAGTTTTTGATTGTGCAGCGGGGGACACACGTAGAGCAGGCGAGACTGGACGCCCATCCAGGAGCAGCCTGAGACCTTCTCCCTCAGCTCAGCTGGGAAGAGACCCGTCCCCAAGGGAGAGAGGCTGTTTCAACCGCTGCTCCTTTAGCAAAGTGGGAACAAAGCCCTTCCTGCTATTCCAAGTCCTGTTCTTCTCTGGGACTTGAGTTATTTGCACCCTTTTTTCTGCTGGTGGTTTGAAGGGTTTTTATCAGAGCCTTGGCTATTCACCCAGCTTTATCTCAGACTTCTGCATCCATCCAGCCTTTGCTGCTGCCTTTCCCAGCCACTGTACTGCCATTTCCTTGGGCTGTATTTCTTCTCCCAGAAACACGTGTTCCAGGGACTGAGCTATGAACCCAGCTTGTACATCCCCTTCGGCCTACTGAGAAGTGGCACCCTTCGTCGCTCCAATTTTAGCCTCTGCTGGGAAATTCTTGTGTGTTTGTGTTGTTTTGAGATCAGGGTGGTCACCTGCAGACCAAGTGTTCTCAGACCTGTGCTGGCTGTGCCGATAGCCATCGTGCCCCATACTTCTCTTTCATCACTAATGCTAAGTCCATGTCTCTTGTGATGCAGACTCCGGGTGTGCTTATGGCTTCCGTGGTGTTTTAAACCAAGCTGCCATGCCTAGGGACGCTCTGCCAGCTGTCTCGTGCCTTCCACAGAGAGACTGCTCCAAACCCCTGTCCATTAGTTTGCTCTGCTGCAGGGCTCTCCCCACTTTCCTTGCCAAAAGTGCCCTGAGACAGCTCTCAGGGGCCTCTCCGTGGTATATTTTAGATTTGGAAACTTGAACCAGCTTTTATTCAGTGAATCCTGGATTTTGGAAAGCTGAAGGGGAGGGATTTTGGTTAACTCTAGCTTGTTGATGGGGGCAGACAAGGAGACTCTGGAATAAATAGACTTCTTGTGGGGTTGTGACCCTTTTCCTTCCCCTTCTTTCCACCAGTATCTCACTTCTTTGTTTCCTCCATGCTCCCCTTCCCCTTTTATGTGACATTTCTGTAGTTGTTTTGTGGCTGCCAAGCTCTCAGGCAGCTTCATTTTCTGTTTGTAGATCTACATTGAGTTGGATTTGCGCTACCAGCCTCCAGATGGCTCAGCTGGGACCTGGGTTGAAGAGGACTTTGCCTATGAGATGAAAGACAGGTATTGAAATCCAGAGAGGAGCAAATTTCCAGGCAGCTTGTACAGCTGCCTTTGCCAGTAGCAGCCTTTGGGGTGCAATCCAGCCTTATTTATTCTCCACCTCTGGCCAGGCATCTCTGCTCTACAACAGCAATAAGTGAGCAGGGCTCTTGGAAAGAAAATACTTTGTCTTCACAAAGAGCCTGTGACTGCAACAACCCACTGCACCCTGGGAGTCCTTTCAAACCCAAGAGCGTTTCTGCAGCCTTTCTGGCTGACGGGAGCAAGACTTTGTGGTTGCAAAGTTGCAGAGAGCGTGGCTTTGGCCTGTAGAGCCCCCAGGCACCCTGCACATAGGTGGTGCCAAAAGCCAGGGGAGGTGTGGGTGTCTGGATGGACAGGATGACAGGCAGCAGCAAGGCTTGGGGAGTGTCACTTCTGGAGTGCCAGAGGCAAAGCAGCAGGCACACAGGGTGGACAGTGGAGGAACGCTTAGGAGGATGCTTGTGTCCCTGCCAAGAGCCAAGCAGAAGCATGGCTCTGGCACTGTTACTTAAATACATCAGTGAACAGCTGCAACATGCTTGTTTTTTCAGCAAAGCATCTCTTTTTCTTACAGTTCAGAGTTAATCATCCGCAATCCTGGATTTGAGGAGCTGGAGTAAGTAGCCCTGCTTGAGTGTATCAGCTCACCCTCCCAGGTGGAGGGGAGCACACAACCCGCTCGTCAGGGCTGACGATGCGACGGGTGATGTGGGGGGGGGTTGCAGGGCAGCCGAGGGACCGAGAGCGAGTGAACTGGACAGGAGGGCCGCTGCGCTGGGCAGGAAGCTGGCAAAAGGCCTGGAGACTGATGAGGAAGAGGAGGAAGAAGATTTCTATGATGTGTCTGAGGTGGAGGTCTCAGGCATTGTCTTCAGCCCTGTGAAGAGGTATCCATGGCTTGCTCTTCTCTCTTGCCCCTTCTTGGGCCCTGGGGTGGGAAGTGCCAGCTCATGGGGGAATCCTGCATGTCTTGGCATTCTGCTTCTGCAAAATGTCAGAAATCTTCAATATCCAATGGCCCCAAGCAGGGACTGCTGGGGATTTGCTCATTCCCGGGGCAAGGGTTTCCATTGCTTCCCTTGGTGGGGGCTTGCTCAGGTCCATGTGGATGAAGAGACCTACTTACTTGGGTTGTTTTTCTGTGCAGCCGCTCCAGACTTTGCTCCGCACGGGACCTCTTTGCCACCCCAACCCCGCAGAGCTTCCAGGTACTGCAGAGTTGGGTGCCTGTCCTTGCAGCCACCTCTGGCCCTGCAGCTGGTCCCTCGCTGCCCTGCTGCAGGCCTGGGCTTCTCCAGTTGCCACATACCCCATCAAGGCCTCTAGCATGAAGACATCCATCTTCTTGCTTTGTGTGGCTTCCCTGAGCAAGGTGTGAGATTCCCTAAATGAACTGCATCCATAAGTGCTGGCTTCAACATCAGCCAGCCCAGAGCAGAATTTCTCTGTGGGCCATGTATTTAGCTATGGATGTACAGGAGAAGGGGATCAGCCTGGCAGCCACATGTGCCACTGCAAAACACTGCCTGAGCAGAGCTTTGGAGAGCACCTGGGCAGGGCTGGTGCCTGCCAGCTTCCTCAGGGCCCTGCCTGAGTCCCCAGGAACATCTGTGGGACATGGCTGGGGGTGGAGGGAGGGCTGCTGCAAGGGGCTTTCTTGGAGGTGCCGGGAGGCTGGTATGAAGCTGTGGCTCTGGCCGATGCTCTGACATCAGGTTTATTTGAAACCACTGTGAAATGGAGTTCAGTCCCATCATTCTCCCCTGCAGATTTCAGGGCAGGTCTCCCAGCCTGGCTATGGATTTAAACCCTTCCCTGGTTCTAAGTAAACGTGGACTCACATTTGGGTCTCCTGCTTTTCAGGGCTGGGTCCTATTGACCAAGCAGGAAGCTTTTGTGGGGGTGGAATTTCCTACCATCATTTTCTTGAAGCTGTTATTCTTTACCTTAACAACTGCCTAGTGGCTTGTACTGAGAGCAAATGTGAGAACATTTCTCCCATATCTCGGACTCGTAAACAGTCACAGCAAATGAGAAGTCACATTCCAGTCTCTCCAATGGTGTCCATCTCAGTAGGATTCAAAGAGAAATATTGGCAGAAGATACAAAGAGCATCTTTGCCAAGATGCTCTGTAGACCCCACCATGTGGGAGCAGTGGGTTTGCATCCCCTTGGGATTAGGAACCGAGTGGGGACAGTGCTGCTGGGGAGGCTGCTTTTGCCAAAGGTGCTGAGGACTTAACATTTCATTTCCTTGCTTGTCTGAAAGAAACAAATATCTCAAATACCATTTTGGTTTGTCCTGGCCGTAGCAGATTCCAGCAGCCATGCTCTTGCGTGCCCCGAGTGTCCACCCCTATGGCGAGAGGGCTCTGCACGTTTGTGTACTGGTATTGCCGAGACAAGCTCAGGATGGAGCTGGAAACGAGGAGAGTGCTGACCCAAAGGTCTTCTCCCACATTTTCTCAGGTTGGGATTAATATCATTGAAGCGCAGAAGCTGGTGGGGGTGAACATTAACCCCTTCGTGGTAGTCAAGGTTGGAGAGGAGAAGAGGCACACGGCGACGCAGAAGTCGACGAACTGCCCCTTCTACAATGAAGTATGTGATACGGACAGAGGCTCTGTCTTTGCCCTACCAGTGTCCCAAGTGGCTGGGGCCATCCTTGCAGGGGATGCTTGGGATGCTGCTCTCTCAGGCGGAGGCGCTTGTGTGGCCATGTTGGGAGCCTGGGGCTCAGCTGTCTTGCTCTTCTCTTGCAGTATTTTTTGTTTGAATTCCATGAGCCAAGGGACATTTTATTCCACAGACTCATAGAGATCTCGGTAAGTATGTCCTCCTCTATCCTTCGTCGGTAACTAGCACAGCGTGATGCTTCTGCGTGTAGATGCTGGGAGTGATGAGCAAAGCAAGGGTACCATTACCAGCCAGGATTTCCAGCCAGAGGCACAGAATCACAGAATCATCTCGGTTGGAAAAGCCCTTGAAGCTCCTCCAGTCCAACCATTAACCTCACGCTGACCGTTCCCAACTCCACCAGATCCCTCAGCGCTGGGTCAACCCGACTCTTCAACCCCTCCAGGGATGGGGACTCCCCCCCTGCCCTGGGCAGCCCATTCCAACGCCCAACAACCCCTTCTGCAAAGAAATACTTCCTAAGAGCCAGTCTAAACCTTCCCTGGCTCAACTTGAGGCCATTACCTCTTGTCCTATCGCTTATTACTTGGTTAAAGAGGCTCATCCCCAGTTCTCTGCAACCTCCTCCATCTGCCCAGCAGAGAGACCAAAGGGTCTTCCTTTGGCCACCGTGGGGCAGAGACCCAGCCCCGCTCTGAGCTAGCGCTGGGCAGTGCTGCCTTCCCATCTCCTCCGTGTCAGGTTTTCTCTGCATCCAGTGGCTGAAGTGGGGTCTCTGGGCAGTTTCTTGCCCATTGCCTTGCGGCCCTGCTGTTTTGGGGGTGATTTCCTGCTGCCCCTTACCCTGGAGGCTCCTCCTGCAGGTTGTGGAGGCAAATGACTGTGTGAGGGGAGCTCAGCAGTGCTTGTAGAAAAGTCCAGGCAGGCAGAGAGCAGTCTTCAGAAATTCCCTGGACCAAAGTGCACAGGCTTCCCCAAGACATGGGGCTTTTCTGAAGATAGCTGAATGCAGCCAGCACCCCCTTTACCACACAGTCTCCAGCGCTTTCCCTGTGAAAGGCTGCATGCCTCTTCTGCTGGTGTGGGTTCAGCAAGCCCTGAGCAAAGCTCAAGTTCTGGGAGGGACACTAGCCTGGTGGGCACATGGCTCTGCCCTGACCCAGCAGGATATGGGCATAGGAATCTCTGTGGGAACGCAGGTCTGCCCTTGGTCTGTTCTAGGGGTTCCTGCTATCCGGGGCTAGCAGAAGAAGCTGGATTGGTTGCACATGAATATGCCTTGGCCTGGGTTTGAGTGAGGGCTGTGGGCTGGTGGGCTTTGTGGGAATGGTTGGGCAGGTTTGTCCCAAGGCTAACTCAGATGGGTCGGTGTGCATGAGGAGCTCGCAACCACTACCTGAATGGTGTGTTTTAATGGGCATCTCTAGCAGTCCTGTCCTCCTCAGCAATGTCTGGATGTGTCACCTGGCTGCCTGCATCTCTTGGTGCTCAGGGGGATTTGTGCTGTCTGCAGGTTTTTCACTCAAAGATACCATTTCTGGAAATGTGCATAGGAACGTTCAAGATGGATGTTGTGACGGTGTACAGCCAGCCAGGTATGACCAACTGCACTGCATACCTGCTCCCTGACTGTGGCTTTGTCTGAATCTGATGTTTCCTTCGTGCTCTGCTGGGTCTGGTGAGGACCCTGGCTTTAAAGACCTTAGTTCACATGAGGACCAGCACTTGTTTCTCCTCCTGGCTGTCTGAGGGCTGGTGACACTTCCTGCACCTTCAGAGGCAGGGTCAGAGCAATCTTTGTGCAGACACAGTCGGGATGTGAAATGGTAACCTGGGCTCTCCACAGGGAACTCCTTCCCTTCCCTCTCAGATCACAGGTTTTTCCAGAAGTGGGCTGTTATCAGTGACCCCACGGACACCCGGGCAGGTGTGAAAGGCTTTGTGAAGTGCAACATCTCCGTCACTGCACGTGGGGATGTTGTGGCCTCCCTTCCTACCTCCTCCAGCAGCAGGGATGAGGACATTGAAAGGTAGGTGCAGTGTGCTCTTGCATGGCCCTGGGGAAAACAGTCATGTCTCTCTTCACACTACCTTTTTTGCCCCCTTTTTCCCCTCTTCTGATGGGGAAAGACCCAGGGAAAGAGACGTGTGGTGGGTCAGGATCCAAACCTCCTGCCAGTCAGGGCATTTCCCAGCATTGTGTTTCCTGGGCTCCAGGAGAGAGCCAGAACATGATTTTTTCTTTCAGGAACCTGCTACTGCCTAAGAGAGTCCCTGCAGAGAGACCCTGGGCCAGGGTCTGCATTAAGCTGTATCGTGCCGAGGGCCTGCCCAGCATGAGCGCGGGCATCATGGGTGGTTTCTCCAAGATCATAGGGGAGAAAAAAGTCTTTATTGACCCATACGTGCAGGTCTCGTTCTGTGGGCAGCAGGTGAGTCTGCTGGGGGGTCTGTGTGGGGCCAGGCTGATCCTCCCGTGGCTGTGTGGCAGCGTGCACTGGGCTGATGCTGCCAGGACCCTCCCTGGGACACAGCAATCCCACCAGAGATAGGCTGGGAGAGCCCAAGTCTTGCTGTCTTGGGCAGTGGCCTGCCGTGTGGATGTGGATGCGTGGTGTCTGGATGAGGAGGCTGTCAGGGGACTTCTGTCTCTGCAGAGAGCTGTACGGGAGACGGCCCCAGCCCTGAGCACAGCTGCTGGCTGAGCTAATGGCAGTGCAGGCAGAGATTTCATATCCCTAAACATAGGGAGAGGGTCAAATAAATCCTGTAGTAGAAGTCCTCTGTACCAGGCTGGACTTAGCTCGACACCCTTGGGAAAGTTTACTGAGCCGATGGCCCTTGTCTTGCACTCAAGCCCAGGGTTTCTGGTCCTATCATATCCATTAAGATGAGACTCAGTCCCTGGGCAGCCTGGTGGGCCTGGGGGTGCTCCCAGGGGACCCTGCCACACCTCTGGGGTGTGGTGGTGCTGCCCACTTGCTTCCAGAGTTTCCCTTGGCGGTGCAGGGCACAGCCAGGGTCTTGGGACAGCCCAAGCTTGATGAAGCACAGAGAGCAGTTGCTGGGATGGGGCACCAGCAGGGACACTGCCACCTCCAGAGCCTGCCTGGAACCATCTGCAGGTGGGACAGGAGGACATGCCATTCCCAGAGAGGCTCTGGCTACTGGCTGGGACTGCGTGGCTTTCACACCTTCTCCTTCCCAGGGGGAAACATCGGTGGAGACCAACACCACTGAGCCTGAGTGGAACGAGCAGATCAGCTTCATTGAGATGTTCCCACCTCTGGCCAGGAAGATAAAAGTCCAGGTGCTGGATGATGCCAATGTTGGTGATGTGGCCATTGCTACCCACTACATTGACCTGCATCAGATCTCAGACCCTGGCAGGAATGGTGAGGCCTGGCACGGCTGCCCCCAGAGCAGGGCATTCTGGACAGCCCCATGCCATGCACCCTCTGCTTGGCCATGGGGGTCTCCTGGAGGTGGGAAGCAGAGGTGGCTGGAGGACGCTCACATTCCTGTGTCCTGGGATGTCTTCTTGGGGGAAGGTCTCTCTGCAGCAGCACCCTGTGGTGTAATTAGACCCTGTACCTGTTGCTGCAGGCTTTAACCCCACGTTTGGCCCAGCCTGGGTGAACCTGTATGGCTCCCCCCAGAACTCGGCTCTGCGGGACATCCACAAGGACCTCAACGAGGGCATGGGCGAGGGGATCTTTTACCGCGGGCGCATCCTCATGGCCATCACAGTGGAGATCTTTAGCAGCCCCAGTGTGGCAGAGAGGAAGCTTGGGGACAAGACAAAAGGTGCCCTAAGCAAACTGAAACTGAAGAAGAAAAGTAAGAAATCCAAGGAGAAAGCCAAAGAGCTGAGCCAGCTGCAGGGAGAGGAGGAGTCTGGGGCTTCTCAGGAGGCCGAGCAGCCCGGGGAGGTTATTGTGGAGGTGGAAGAGCTTCATCCGCTCCCTGAGGTGAGTCCTGCTGTGCTGGCGTGGCTGACCCATGCCATCCAGCAGCGTGCATGGGCCTCATGAGGAAGAGGCAGTGGGATCACTTGCTGGTGTAACAGTGCCAGAGCAAACCCAGCCTGCCCATTGCTGGGCCATCCAGGGCTCTCTGAGCCTCTGCAAGGGCTGAGGCCACACCCTCAGCCTCCCACAGTAAAGCTGGAGCATCCCCACATGCGCTGCCTTCCTGGTGCAGGATGGACTCTCACATGGGTGTTATTCCCAGAGCACAGCTGCCTTTGAGCATGTACTTTTTATCCCCTGGAGCCAGGGAGCTGTCATCTGGCTCTGGGTCTCTACTTGTCCTGGGAAAGGCAGGCAAGATGCAGCTGTGTTAGTACAGTAACCACCCCTTAACCTACAAACCTGCTCAGTGGCTTCACACAAGCACCAGCCAAAGCCTGGTGGCTCTGCACCAGCCCCCTAGGATTTCCAAGAAAACTTGTCCCATGTCTGGCAGCCCAGCGGTGGTGACCTCAGCAGCATCCCACTGATGTCCCTTGGGAGGGGTGGCAGGCACCGGCCATGCCCTGGTGCTCTCTGAATTTCTGCTGAGGCAGTGTTTTGGCACAGGAGGCTCTTGGGCTGATTTCTGTCTCCTTGCTCAGAATGCACTGGGGAGGAAGGAGGAATTCCTCCTCTTCGCTGCCTTCTTTGAAGCCACTATGATGGACTCCTCTCTCAGCTCCAAGCCTGTCAGCTTTGAAGTCTCTATAGGTGGGTATTCCCCAGAACCCTCTGTCCAGAAACTACGGGAACAGTGTGAATCTCCCTCTGACAGCCCGAGTCAGCACTGCAGAACTAAGGTGCCAGCCCTTGCAAAGTTTGTGCCTCCAAGAACTCAGGAAGGATGGGGGGTGAGGCCAGGGAGTGCGCACAGTGCTTTGATGATTACCTTAAAAGTCTGGATGCTCTCCTATGGGATTGGAGATTTGCAGTATCTGTATGAACTGCCTGTTTGGGAAGAGTGGTTTGAAACTCTCCTGGGAAGTCGGGGTGTGAAGAGGTAGAAGGGTTTGGAAGCAAGAAAGGGAAGCAGAGGAGGGGAAGCTGGGATTCTGGGCTTGGCCATGTGGTGCTGAGGGGCTGCAACAGTGGGTGGTGGGGAAACTGGTAGGAGACCAGGTCCAAGCCCCCTAAGCTGGATGGGTGGAGATGCTTGATGTTGAGAAGTCTTCCTGAGTGACTGCTGCTGACCCCAGTGTAGGAGTGTAGATGGCAATTAGCAGGCATTTGGGGGAGCTGGTGGAACTTGGAGGCAGGCACAAGGACTTCTTTGCGTTGTCCAGCTCCCTCTCAGACCTCCTGGTTGTCCATGTGATGCTCGATGGTTGGATGCTACTGAACTGCTAGTTCCAAAAGCAGTGTGTGCCCATGTGCTTCTTTTGGCAGGATGATTGCACTCTGATTTTGCAAGCTAGCAAACTTGTTTAACAGTGATCCCACTTGTCTGTTTACTGTTTAATGCTTAACTTAAGGAAACTATGGCAAAGCTGAAGAGGTTGTGACCAAAGTAGGGAGAAAAGTGGAAAAGGGAGAAGTGAAAGAAGAAAAGCAGCATTTGCTGGACCCTGGTTCAGATGGTGAGCTGGATGTTGATGTCCTGGCCCCAGCTTCAGCAGCACTGAACAAGTCGGTGACGAAGAGCCAGAGACCAGAGCCCATGGAGTATGACAGGTGAGTCTTTGTCCTTTTTTCCCACTTGCCCTGGTCCTGCCCAGCTTCCCAGGTTGGTTATTCCAGATGTTGTTAGAGGTCTGCTCAGCAAAGCAAGTGCTGTGCAGGTGTTTCTCCTCTTTGCAACCCTGCAGCTTGCCATGGCCTCGCTGACTGCTGTTGCCCATTAGCCCTACAGGCCCTACAGCGTCTGCTTGATGTGTGCAGGTGGCCAAGGACAGGGCCTAAGGGAAACTGTGACCCATCAGTAACAGCAGTTCTTTTTCTGGTTAACAAGCAGCATCCTAAGGGCTTGAATCCAGTGAGGAGGAAGGAAAGGAGTACTCCAGCACATGCTGTCCTATGTTGGGCAGGCAAGACACATACACAAGCTCTTCTGGTGATATGTTTGCTCTGGGAATGCTGCCTGGTTTGTCCCACAGGCCTGGCAATTTCTTGGTGTTTGCGTTGTGAGCTCTGTGCCTGCTACTAATCAGTCGCATAGCAGCAAGAAATCTCGGCAGCATCCCACACTCCCATCAGCCTCATTCATCTGGGCACGTGCTGCTCTCTCTGCTAGAAACCCTGAGCACTAGTTTGAGATGGCAAAGGGCAGATCCAGCAGCTTGCATCCATCTCCGTGCTACAGGGCCCAAGACAAGCTGTTCTCTGTGAGGAGGACAGAGCCCAGACACTGCCCCTGTGCTGGGTGTGCAAGCACTGCATTGTGACATGACATGTGCTTTCTGCAAACAGCAGCTGTAACCTTCTGTGCCTGCTGCCCTTTAGGTCATACAGCTGCCTGCCCATGATGCATGAGAAACCCTGCGTGTACGTGTGGAGCTACTGGGAGGATCACACCTGGAGACTCTGCATTTCCAACTGGATTGTCAAGCTGGCAGAGCGCCTGGTAGCGTGTTCAGGGTGTCTGCGGCATGGTCCTCCTGGTGTGCTTTCCTTGTAGCACATGCAGTTGCTCTGTGAGACGTTTGCCTTAAACATCCTCACCCCCCGTGCGAGTCCATGTCTCTCGCAGGGCTCCGTCCCACCTGCCCTTCAGGCGTGGGACAGGGCAGTGAGTGCGGAGCTGCTGCTTGTGCTGTGCCACAGCCTGGTGGAGGCTCCTGGAGGTGTGAGTGATGCCACATCTGTGATAAAAAACTCCTCTGCTGCCAGTCCTGAGCTGCATGTGCACAGGGGAGATGCTGCTGCCAGCAGACTCCGCCTCAGGCTGTTATCTGCGGGGGGGGGGTGTGTGTGTGTGTGTGTACAGTCTCTTCCAAGGGGCTTGTCTTTCTGTTTTGGGCTTAGAAATCCGAAAGCTGAGCTTTGCTGGTGTGTTTCAGTGGGTGCTCAAGGACTGAGACAGAAGGTGTTTTAACAACCAGTGTTAAGGTTATTCCCAGGCTCCAGAGAGTCCCTGGTAGCACAGCACTGACCTGCAGTACTCTCGCGATCCCCAGCTCCGCAGAAGGGCACAAGCCATTTGTGGCAAACACATCCTTGCAATGTTTCACTCTGACCCCACAGCCAGGCACAAGCTCCTTGAATGTTGTGCTTTCCCCACAGGAGCAGGGGCTGGACAGCGTGGAGAAGCTTGTGAGAAGGCCAAAGGCTAAAGCAGAAGAGAGGCTCAGAGAAGTGCTGGAGGAATTTGTAGCTGGATGCAGGTTAGCATGTCCCTGATTTCCTAAGGTTTCTTGTTCTCAGGATAGGGGGTCGTAGCACGTTCTGCCTGGGCTGTGTGTAGCCTGCTCTCTTGTCCTCTTGAGATGGATGAGTGGAAGGAAACCAGGATGACTCAGGGAAAGGACCCTGCAGCTCTTCAACCTTGGAGAGGAGACCCCAGTCCTGGGAAGCACAGGGACCTCAATGTTCCTGGACTCCTTGGTGTTTCCTAAATGTTAGGACATTTCCTTCACTCTCTTCAATCATGAAGTTTCAATCACTGCCGCTGCCTGGTGGGGTCTTCAGTCCCCAGCCCTGTGATGGCAACAGTAGAGAGGGAGCTTCAGGTGCTGAGCAATCCCCGGTGTACCTTCCGAATCACAAAGCTTGCAGAAGAGAGGGCATTGCAGAGAGGGGGGTTTCTGATGCATCCGGATTAGTACCAGGGAACTGGAGCTTGTGCCCCTGCTGTGTGAGCTGTGCTCTGCCTGCTGGGTGCAGAGGATGTAGAGGATGTGGAGCCTGTGCTGCTTTTCTCATTGCAGGCAATATTCACTCAGCGCAGAGAGAAAAACTATGGCACATCCAAACAACCTCGACAGATGTCGGACGAAATACCTGATGCGCAGCATTGTAAGCTGTGGGGCTTGGTGGTGGTGGTGGTGGTAGCCCATGCGATCCCTGCTTTGGGGGGTACTTCTGGAGGACCAGCTAGCGTTGATGCTAAGAAGGAAACCTGGAGCTCAGACTCATGGTATCAGTCGTAGGCTTTTACTGCAGCATCTCCCACTTCTGCTCAGAGCAATAAAGTTTCCAGCACAGGGAACAGAGGCAGGGACTGGCCATAGCTGCCTCCAGCTTTATGCAGATGCTGTGCCCTGATGCCATCCTTCCTCTCCTATGGGGCATGTGTGGCTGAGCACATGCATGTTGCTGCCCTGTAGGTTGCTGGAGGCCTTTTGGTGCAGACTATTCCTGCAGGCAGTTTTAGGGAGCTCACTGACACCCACTGCCCCTGGAAACTCAGCCCGTAGGCTAGGTACCCATCCAGCAGATCTAAAACCAGCCATCCATCTGCCTGTCCCTGGAGAGGGCAACATCTAGGCACTCATAACCCTGCAGACAAAGCCACCTCGCTGAATGAGAGCACAGTTACATACCCTCCAGCACAGCACAGCAGAGCATGGCTGTAGTCATAGTCCCCATCAAGCTACAAAGCTTTGAAAGACTGACCAAAATGCAACAACAGCAGCAGGAAGTAAAATTTAGGCACATCTGGGTCCCAGCTCCCTTCCCTCTGCCTCCCCACACATCATCACCTGAGCTATGGTGAAGGTACTCTGCTAGAGGATGAAGGTGAAGGTACACTCTGAGAGGACCAGCCCAAGAGATGAGGCTTCTGGCCTTGTCAGTTTGCACCCTGAATTCCTTCTGGATTTATTATTAGTTTTGGTTCATCACAAAGTCTCTCCTCAGATGTGGACACGAAAGCTCAGCCCTGTCTTCCAGTTTTCTACATCATATTCCCATACTTCTGTGTCCCTAAGTTGCTCCTTGTGCATAGCCTCCCCCAGGCACTATCTGGAGCCTTAGACTACCAGTGTCTGAAATGTTTATTCCTTACGTATCTTTCGGCCCCAAATGATGTAAAAGCTCATGGACTTCTGTTACTGGCTGGTATTGGCAGAACTGATGGGTTACTGGAGTCTCTGATTCTTGGCACCCTTCACTAAATGTCTCATGGCAGGTTCATGGAGGTTTGCTCCCAGCAGCTGGGGGTGAGCCGTGGTGGAGGTCAGGGTGCGGTGGGGCAGGATGGGTGCAATCAGCACACGGGTATTTCCCCGCAGAGCCCCTGTGAGGGGTGCCAGTGTGGCGTGCCTGGGTCACAGCCGGGCGTGTGACGGCTGTGCTCTCTGTTCAGATCCTGTATGCCAAGCAGGGGCTCCGTGTGAGGCGGCGGCTGACTCGAGCCAATGTCAAGGAGAAGGTTAAGGAGACAAGAAAGGTCCTGGCAAAGCTGCGTTTTTTGGCTAAAGAGGTACAGCTGCTCTCAGGGCACCCTGTTTCTCAGCAGGAGTGGGTACGGGCAAGGAGAGGGCACTGAGCTGGCTGCTTGGGCTCTTGCAAACCCGAGTTGAGGCTTTCCCTCTGCTGTCTTTCCTTGCTGTGTGAAATCCCAGGTTTCAGCTGTTGGAAATTACCATATTTCATGTAATGGTTCTTATGAGGGATGAGGCTTGGCAGCTTTGCAGGTCCCTTGGTGACGGAGCAGGGGTCCAAGCAGCTCAGTGGTGGGTTGGAAGCAGAGCTGGGCCAGCTCCAGGCCCCCTGGACCTCCCTGCCCACTCTGCCAGCCAGCCTGAGGCTGTGCCTACAGTGGCGCTGCAGGCAGCCTGCCTGGGAAAACAGTCTTGTCTGTGCTGCTGCACTCCCACCAGGGACTGGCCCTGGACACTTTCTGCAAATTCAAACTTACATTGAAATAAAGTCTGTCATCCATACCAGACACTCCATTTTCAGAGTTTCACTGGCTCTTTTTTAAGTAACTCTGGAAAATCAGTGCGTTTGTGTAGTGTAAATCAGAATGCAATGTTTGCTGGAGTTAGGTTTGCAGTTTGGAGAAGTCTTTAACTTAAGTAAAGGCAAATGATTTTCACACCTTTAGCAGTGTGAGGGTAGACTTTAACATGAACAAGATGCCACCCCTCACATCACCAGGAGGAGAAGCTGTCCTCAGGCTCTAGCCTCGAAGGCTGGCTGCAGCGGGTTCCCCAGACAGGGAGGAACCTCCTCCCATTTTGCCCCCTGCGTTCAGGTGGGAATGTTGCTGTCTCTGTGGAATCATGCCTGCACGCACACTTGCCACTTTCAGTCGCTGCTTGAAGGCTGGTGTTCCTGGTTTGGCTCAGTAATAAATTGCTTGAGCTACGTGTGTACTGAAGATTGCAAGTACAAGTACCAAGCACAAGTGCTTGGCAGGGAAACTGAGATGGGGAAGAGAACTTAGGTTAGAGTTTAGAAGAAGTCATTGCTTCCATCTGTGCATTTGCTTTATTGAAGTCCTGCTCTCAACCTGGGCACTCATGTTGCTGGGATGCCAGCTAACGTAGTTCTTTCTCGTGGATCAGCACTCGGGTTCCTGTCAGAGGGGTGGGGGAAAATGCCACTTCTCCAGTCTTGTGGCTGCTCCCTCTCCCCAGCACAGCATGGGGTTGAGTGCATCCCACTGGTGTTGACTGAAGAACAAGGCGGGTCACAGATCCCTCCAAGAAACCTCCTGTGCTGGTTTTGGCTGGAATAGAGTTAATTTTCTTCGTAGTAGCTAGTATGGGGCTATGTTTTGGATTTGTGCTGAAAACAGTGTTGATAGTACAGAGATGTTTTTGTTATTGCTGAGCAGATATTGCAGGGCTTGGGCAGATTCAAGGCCTTTTCTGTTTGTCGCCCCCACCCCACCAGTGAGTAGGCTGAGGATGCACAAGGAGTTGGACAGCTGGGCCCAGCTGACCAAAGGGCTATCCCATGGATTATGGCATAATGCTCAGTGTATAAAGATGGGGGAAGAAGGAAGGGGAGATATTTGATGGGATGGCATTTGTCTTCTCAAGTAACCATTATGTGTGACAGAGCCCTGCTTGCCTGGAGATGGCTGAGCACCTGCCTGCCCATGGGAAGCGGTGAACGAATTCCTTGTTTTGCTTTGCTTGCATGCGTGACTTTTGCTTTACCTATTAAACTGTCTTTATCTCAACCCACGAGGTTTCTCACTTTTACTCTTCTGATTGTCTCCCCCATCCCACTGAGGGGGGAGTGAGCGAGTGGCCATGGAGGGCTGAGCTGTTGGCTGGGGTTAAACCATGATACCTGCAGAGCTATACTGCAGGGTGGAGGCTTCCAGAAGTATGTGCCCAGCATTAGGCCCTTCATTTGCTTCTGGATCTCCAAATTGCCACGCAGCCAGCGGTCCCTCCTGCGAGGAGATGAAGCTTTCACCGTGTCAGTGGAGGGAGGACAAGATGTGCTGTTTCTCTGCTGTGACATTGCTCTCTTTCCTCCCTCCAGCCCCAGTGCACCCTCCCTGATGTGCTCATCTGGATGCTCAGCAACAACAGGCGTGTGGCGTATGCAAGAGTTCCCGCACAGAACATCCTCTACTCGGTAGTTGAAGAGGAGAAAGGCAAGGACTGTGCGAAGATCCAGACTGTCTTTATGAAGGTAGGTAGTTTTATACCAAAACAGTGTGCTCTTGCTTGCTTCGTGCTGCTTCTCTCTCTTTGCTTTCAGCCCTCCTTCCTGAAATCCTGCAGGTCACAAGTAAACACAGCTCTTACTCCACCACTGCCTTTTGCCTCTGCCAATGTGCTCCTCCATCTCCTGTGCTCTTTGGTTGGTCACTGGCTGATAGTGATCATCTTGGTCTGAATGGAGCATGACTGAGATCAGAAACCTGCTGAACCTCCTGTGCTTTCAGGTCCCTGGCTTACATACTGGTGAGATCTTTGCCAAACTGGAAATCTACATGTGGCTTGGGGTAACCAAATATGCAAAGAACTGTTTGACAGAGCTGCCTGAGGAGTTCAAGTACCTCTCTGAAAGCGGACAGGAGATAGCCCAGCTCTCGGCGTACAGCCCTCCCAGCCGGCTCAGCAGAGATGGTGAGTGCAGATGCCACTTTTCCATGGCTTAACCATGAGCAGGAGAGCAGAGAGATGAGAGGTCCTGCCCCAGGGTCAGTGTCCAAGGAGTAGGACCTGATTTATCACCTCCATGTCATCTCCAACGCGTGAGTGGGACAGGCAGGTCCAGTTTGCTCTCATGAGGACGTGTTTGCACCTCACAGCTGGAGCAGCAGCAGGACAGCTGCTTTGTAGGCACCGA
The DNA here is from genome assembly GCF_031877795.1 of Strix aluco. Taxonomy (NCBI): domain Eukaryota; kingdom Metazoa; phylum Chordata; class Aves; order Strigiformes; family Strigidae; genus Strix; species Strix aluco. The sequence goes on from NC_133947.1 coordinate 17,482,037, forward strand.
ATGTGCTGCCAAGCTGGCAATGGGCATGAGGTCTGCCCCTCTGCTGAGGCCTGGTGGTGCTCCCCCACAGCAGATGCTCACAGCAGATCATGGCATATTTGACATGTCATGTCCTTCCCAGAGCTGTCTGGGGAGCCCACTGATCTTGTCTTGCTTCGTCAAACCTTTTGAGATGTGCTGGCCTTCTGAGAACCACAGTGAGTGCCCCTAGAAGTGGTACCCGCTCCTTGCAGGATGTGCCCTCTCCTACCTGGCTGGCCCTCTTCTCATGCATTTTTTTGGCTTCACACGGGGCTGGATTGGGGAACTGGGACCTCTTTTCTTTTTTTTTACCAGATTTCAGCTATTTCCAGCTCCGAGCCCATCTGTATCAGGCTCGAGGGATCCTTCCTGTAGATGACAATGGCCTTTCAGATCCATTTGCAAGAGTGGTGTTTTCGACTCATTGCCAGACCACCAGGGTGAGACCGCCTAAACTCTTGCTTCTGCATTCTTGGGGACTTGGGAGAGAAAAATCATCGTGTCCTCACTGACATGTTGAGGGCCAGTGCTGTGGCAGTCCTCCTGGAAACTTTGTAACTCCAGGCAGGAGGTATTTGTGTGCTCTGGGTGGTGTGACTATGTTCAGGGAACATTTGACAAAAGATATATATATCATTGAGCATGGTCTCAAATGTTGATTGGCATGTGCTGGTTGGCCCCAAGTGCTGATTTCACACTTCTACCATCTCCCGTCCTGCCAGGCACCACCAGCTGCGTGCAGCTGTGTGGGAGAGGGGATCAGCCCACGCTGCCTCACTCTCTTTACAGAGTGCATGTGATTTGTTCCCACTGGCTGTGGTACGCTTAGGCCTCCTGTCTCTGTCTGCAGATGCTGGAGGAGACGCTGAGCCCCATGTGGAATGAGCTACTTCTGTTTGACCAGCTCATTATTGATGGGAAAAAAGAAGAGTTGAAAACAGAGACCCCCATCATTATAATCAACCTTTTCAGCCGTAATAAATTTGTAAGTATAGCCATGCTGTGCTCCTGCTGTTGTTGCCAGGACAGGGAAGGCAGAGGAGCTCTGTGTGGGTGCTGTGAACGGGCACTTAGGAGCCCCACCTCTGTTTGGCTTCCATGACTCAGCTTGATCCTGGTCCATTGGTGGCAGTGAGTCCTGGGGACTCTGGCTGAGGTTGAGACTTTCTGCAGACTTCTGCTATGAGTTGGGGGGAAGCTGCTGGTTGCAGCATGCAGATGACTCAGAGATGCCGCGAGCCAGGGCCTGACGAGTGCTCGGTGGATCCAGGATCTCCTCTTTGGAGAAGCACTGCGCCTCTCACAGCTGCCTGCCCCACTTCCTTGGCAGGCTTATGTTGCAGAGGACTCGTAGCCAGGGGAAGATGATGCAACTCTTAGGGCTGTTCCTCTGTCCCCCAGGTGCCATCTTACTTCCTTCCTCAGTCCTCCCTTTTCTCTCTCATTAGTACTTTGAAGTCACACTCCTCTTCTGGGGCCTCTTTGTTATCATAAGGGGAAGGATGTAACTCACACTGGGTTATCCTGTGTAGCTCAGCAGCTTTCCTGGGTCCATTTCCTGGGCCCCAGTACAAGATAGACACTGACGTACTGGAGTGTGTCCAGAGGAGGCCACAAAGGTGGTTGAGGTTGGACAGGACAGGACAGAGTGAAGAGAAGTGGAGACCAGGATATATTCAGCCTGGAGAAGATGAGGCAAAGGCAGTGTCTTATTGCTGCCTGATGGAAGAGGGTAGAAAAGGTGGAGTTAGACTTCTCTTGGAGGTATCCAGGGGCAGGATGACAGACAATGGACACAAGTTGGAACAAGAAAAAAATCCAACTTGATGTAAGGAAGCAATTTTCTCACAGAGGGAGTTCAAATGCTGGGCCTGGAGCTCAGAGAGCTTGTGTTATCTCTTTTCTTGGAAACATTCAAACCCTGACTGGAGGAGACTCTGAGCAACCTGATCTAGCTTTGATGTCCTATGGTGCTGTTTGCCCAGTTCTGCATGGAGATGGACTGGCAGTTGAGGAGCATCTCAGATGAGCACAGGCACATCTCGTCTGCTCCTAGCTCTGGATAGAGCAGAGGAAGTCAAAGCAGAGGATGGCAAGGTGGAACAGTGGTCTTGTGCTGTCCCAATTTGGCTGGAATTAGTGGTGGTCTTTTCTCTGAGGTAGTGATATAATACAGGGATGCTTTGACCCATTCCCCCCTTTCTTGTAGGGCTCCCCTGAGTTCCTCGGCCAGGCCTTTGCCGTCCCACAGGTGAAGCTGGTCGATGAGCCGTACACCAAACCTGCCCTGCAGTTCTTCGATTTCTACAAAGGCGCCAAAGCAGTGGGAGAGCTCATTGCCACTTTTGAGCTGATTGAGCTGGATTACAGTGGCTATTTGGAGGTAATGGGCTTGTAGGAAGCTGCACATGGTTGCCAGCTCTCTGGGAAGATCCGTGTGGGTGAGGGACTGGTTGTATTGGGCCCACCAGAGGATTCCCTTTTGAAAACCACAGCTGGCTTTCAACTGAAGGGAGGCTGCAGGAACAGAGCCTGTAAGCACAGATCAAGAGAGGAGGGAGAGGGGGCATGGCATGGAGTAGAAATAGCTTCATCACTTGCTGTGCCCTGGCTTCACCCGTTCAGCCATCAGTGCCTGAGGACGTGGAGCCCAAGGAGCCTGATTACCTGGGAGACCCCAGTGCTGGACGATTCATCATCCCTGAGGGCATCCGCCCAGTGCTGAAGGAGTTTCGCATAGAGGTGCGCTGTCTTCTACTGAGTTGGCTCCCCACTGGGCTGCCCCAAGCGGACAGCACAGCTCGCCTGTGTAGAGGGCAGGGCTTGGGGAGGGAGTCACATCTGGAGCTCAAGTGTGCCTTTGAGGCCTGATCAGATGCCAGAAATGAAGGTGCTTGACATGAAGGAGAAACAGTCTCAGCAGTTTAACAGCCAGAGCTGTTGGGTGTCTGGGTTGGGAGAGTGGCCTCATGCCTCCCTTGGGGTCTGCGTCCTGCGGGGTGAGGGGGGTGGCAGCACTGCTCAGGGTTGCAGGCTGTGTGGCCATGCCATACCTGGCATGTCTTGAGCAGCCCAGCGACTTCGTGTTGTGCTTCAGATCCTGTTCTGGGGCCTGCGGGACCTGAAGCGAGTGAACTTGTTCGAGGTGGATCAGCCCCAGGTTATCATTGAATGTGCTGGCAAGAAGGTGGAGTCAGAGGTGATCACGACCTACAAAGCGAACCCCAACTTCACCGAGCTGGTCAAGTACATGGACGTGGTGAGTGGGAAGGGGGTCCTGCCACGCCAGGGTGCACCGTGGCTGTCCTGCACCCGTGCACTGCCTGTCTGTGTGGGGCAAGGTAACAGGAGGGGAGCTGCCCCCAGGATTTTGCTCTCCTGTGGCCACATGATTCAGCTGCAGATCAAAACCTTTGTGAAATTGCCCAAGAACAGTTTCAGCCATCACCTGTCACTGCAAGGTTTTGGGTTTTGGGCAGAGCTGCAAGGTGCTGTCTGACCTCCCCACATGTGGTGGGGCTGCCACTGGTATCACCCTTGCTCCTGTGAACCCTGTGCATCGTTCTTTTGCAGGAGCTCCCGGAGCAGGTCTATCTGCACCCTCCCCTTAGCATCTTTGTGGTGGAAAAGCGGGCATTTGGGCGCATGGTGATGGTGGGTACCCATGTTGTGTCTGATGTGATGAAATTCTCTCCCAGAGAGCTGGAGGAGGAACCAGAAGATGTGCCTAAAGGTGAGCTGCTTGGCGAGGTTCCCATAGAGGCAGCAAACACGTTCTGCCAGTGGCAGAGATCCCTAGTCCTTTCATTGCCTCCTAGCCAGGCAGCAAAGTCCTCTCCCAAGAGCCATAAAATGCCCAGCAAAAGCACAGCGTGGGGCAGGTTAGGGTTGGAGACAGGTTGTGACCCTGGTCTGTAGCACTTGGCTCCAGACTGGTGTTCAGGAGGCAGCAGCAGCCAAGTGATGGAGTGCTGTGTAATGGCTGGCATCCCTCTTTGGGGACTGTTTTCTCCAAGGTTAGCTTAACATTTGCTTTCCCAACCCACAGGCAGGACTGTTCATCTGTGGATGTGGCATCTCCTTGGGGTCTCTTTCCCAGGCACTGTTTGCCTTATATTTGTAGAAAGTGGTGGAGGGAGAATGGCTCATGAAGACATCTTAGTCCAGCAGGACATTTAGCTGGGGTTAGATACTAGACAGTAACTTATCCCTGTGGAAAGTTTTTGTCTAGAATCAAAGACGTTTAGCCTGGGGAGGACTGCTGTATTCACCTGTTTCAACCCTGTGTATAGCTGGGCTGGAGAGCTGTTCCTAGTGAGACCTCCATCAAGCTTTAGGGAGCTGATCCACCAAGACCAAGGGTTGAAAGGTTTATGCTTCTCTCACATCATTGGGCCAAGGTCTGTTCATTGGGTAATGGATTCACTAAATAGCTCTGTGATAGCAACAGCCAGACCTCCTGAACTGGAATTGTGTAAATAAATACAGCACAAAGGGGAAGGAGCGAAGGACTGATTGATCTGTGGTTGTTTCCGAGTAGGAAAGGTGTATCTCATAAATCTGAATTCCTGGGAGTCAGCAACAAGCATGTTGATGATGGTGGCCAGTCTCAGCACTGTACTTGGATTTCCAGGAATATTTTTGCTGGGTCTGCTATCAAAAGCTTTAAAAGCAATCACATTACAGTGGGGTAACAGGGAGGGCTTTCCTGTGGAATAACAACTGGCCAAAAAGTAGGAAGCAGTGGGCAGAAATAAATGCATGAAACATGAAGCTCCTTCTCTTCCTCTCAGCTCGGAAGGTCTCATCCCAGCGTCTTCCCTCTCAGACCGTTGTAAACATTGGCCTGACAGCGGGTGACCGAGGTTCCAGCACTCACCCCCTGAGTCTTGTGAAGGTGAGTGATGTGTTGGGCCCAGCAAATGTTGAAGCTTGGAAAGCCAAACTGAAGGCTACAAACAAAAAAGAAAGTTCAGAAGTTCAGAGTTAGGTTTCAACCGCCAGTTTTTGCTCTGGACTCAAACACTCCTCTCTCCTGCCTGTTCATCGGCACAGCTGCACGTCTGGGCTCTGGGGCAGGGAGGAGAGCTGCGTTGCCTTGTGCTTTGAAAACTGCTGCTTTTGTAGCAAAGCACAAACCTGGGGCTACAGGTGGCTTTGCACCTCCTGTGCTCTGCCTGAAAGCTGAGCCTCTGCCAGAGGCTCCCAGGGCACTAGAGTAGGGTGCACGGGTGTTCTGGGTGGTCATTTCCTCCCTCTGAACCCTTTTCTCTGTTCTTTTAAGGGTCCTTTGCAGAAAATTCCTATCAATAAGCTTGTAAAGAAGGAGGATGAATATGAAGAGGAAAAACCAGAGCTGGAAGAACTAGATTGGTGGTCCAAGTACTATGAGTCCCTGAAGGAGCTGTATAACCAGGTAATCTTTTGTGACAGCTGCCAGCAGAGGGGAAGAGTGACTGCACTGGCTTGAGGAAGATGTTTTCAACAACACTGAGTGTCATAGGAGCCCTCCTGGCATGAATCTGCAGGAAGATGTGGGCTTTTGTGTGTCAAGCACACTTAAGGTAGCCAGGTATCAAGCATCCACCAGGCAGACTGATGTCAGCAGGCAATGGATGTTGAACCATCTCTGAAGCTAGGTGCCCAAGTGGTTTTGAGAATGCGACTGGGCTTTTGTTGAGACACTCCTGAAAATGTGACATTGCTGATTTTACCTGCAATACAGAGACTTTCATGCTGCTTACTCTGTCCTGGCTGTCTTCCCAGGATGTGCTATGGGAGCAGGTCTGCCCCAGATTTCCTTCCTTGCCCTGTGTCCCTTAAATCCAAATCAAAAAAGCCAGCAGGAGGATCTGGGTAGAAGAAAAGGTCATTGGCACTCATTGGATACCCTCCTTTAGCATGTTAATGCTAAATGATCTCAGTGCTAGGTATTACTGATTCTGCTGGCAGGAAAGCTTTGTCAGTGTCCTATGCTTGGATGGAGAAGCCTTTGCTGTCAGGGATGTGGGGTGACTGTTTGTGTTTCAGACACGCAGTGATGAGGAAGATGCTGAGAATGATGACCTGAATGATGCAGGTGAGTCCTCTAGCAATACCCAGCTCTTCTGTGGGGAGATTCCAGAGGGTGCTGGGCTTGTAGGAATGGGGTCTGAGCAGGCAATGGCTTTGCAACAGTCAGCAAAAACAACACAAAAGGGTGCAGATGGAAACATTGGCAAGGGCTAACAAAGGCTATTTCAAGTTGAAAACACCAAACTTCCCTCAGAAAAGTTTGGAAGATTGTGTTGAAGCAAGAGCCTTCCTGAGTGAGCAAAAACCTGCAGAAAAATCAGCTGCAAGGATCATGGGATTGTCAGGGTGAGAGCAGGAAGCAAACGTGGGCTGGAGAGAGAGGATGGTGGAGAGGCAAAACTGTCCAGGAGCTGGGCATCACTTTGTGCATGTGGGATACTCATCTGGCACACAGGATTCACTACAAGGTAATGGAAAGACAGTGATAATAAACAGATGATCTGAGAGGAGTGTTACAGCTGTAGGCCAGGTTTGTGGAGGTATAAGCAGTGACTTGCCTAGCAATGACCTGGGGAGGTGAGACAGTAAGTATAGAAATGATGTAAATCCTATTTAAGGAGAGGGCTGGAGGGTACCTGCATGCTATTAGTGCTCAAGGGATCTGGGGTCTTTGGGAAATGGGGCAAGGATGCACCCTCTCTTGGGTTGCAGTTGCCCCAGAGAAGGGTCTGGCTATGCTCTCTCCAGGCACAGCTGCCTGTGCCCACAGTGGTAGTGGTGCTTCTGTTAGACATCCACCCAAAACAGCAGTCTGTCAAATAAGCATCTGTCCAAAGAAGAGGGTTAGCTCTCATTTGTGCCTTCCCTGATGCACCTGTGGGCTGGTCCAGCCACCTTCCTCCATTTGGTCTCTGCCCACTTCCTCCCTAAACAGTAGCCATGCAGGCAGGTAAGTCTGTGCAGATTTTTGTCCCCCCACCCATCCAGCCATGCCCTGCTGGGCAGCCTGAGGTGCTGTAAGGACACCTGTTACAGACAGCAGTAGCTCCAGTTACCCTGACACAGGCCAAAGCCCTGGATGAAAGTGGAAGCTGTTGCTGGGGTCACTTCACAGACAGACACTTGAGATGATGGGAGAGCTCAGAGCATTTCCTAATCTCCTATTGCCATTTCTAGATGGAGGGAATTTAAATGCATCCTCCATTGACATGGAAGCAGAAGATGAGGCAGTAGTTGAAGCTGAACCTGCTCGACCCAAGAGGAAGCTCATCGCCACTCTTCAGGTGATTATTGGGGTGACAGATCTGGCTTCTTTCAATCCTGGCCCTTTGTCCATGTCATCCTCACCTCCCTGCAGTGGAGGTTAGACTGGGAGGAGAACCTGCAGTGTGCACTGGGCCCCCATCATTGCTAGGCTTTGAAACAGCCCGTGAGACCTTGGAGCCAAGCTGGGGTGTGTGTGCACATCTGAGGATGGACGTGGGGGGATAAGGGAAAACCATAACACCTTGCACAGGGTAATACAGGTGTAAGGTAGGACCAGGGGAAATGGTTGAAGCAGGGAAAGGATGGTGTTTCTGAATCTCCTCTCCTGTAAAATGCCAGGAAAAGGCCCCAAATTACTTTCTACTTATTTCAGATCTACAACTCTGAGCTGGAAAATGAGTTTGATAATTTTGAAGACTGGCTGTGTATTTTCCCCCTTCATCGTGGCAAAGCAAATGAGGATGAAGATGGAAACGAGGATGAACATTTTGTGGGGAAGTACAAGGTACTGTATCATTTGAATGACATTTATGCTGCATGTGGAAGAGAATCCTTAGGACAACCTATGTTTCAGTGCATGCCAACACCAGCAAAGCCTTGGAGAGTGCACATGTGTGCAAGGTGATGTGAGGCCACGGTGTGGCACAGCCAGGGTACTGTTGGTGCTTGTTGAAGCAGTTGTGTACTGTGGTCCTTTGTTAGTTGATAAATGCACTGATTTAGATTTTTTAGCTCTTGTAAGGAGAAAGCATGAAGCATAAAGGACTCATTCTGGCTGGGGCCTCTGGGTATGTTCAGTATGCAAATAAGAATTAGTGAGCTTCACTGGCTTTAAAATTAGTAAAACTTGTTTAAAAGAGGCATCATCCTCTCACCCAGGAGCTTGTGAAGACTCTGAAATATCAACTACAGAAGCTGATTTAAGAAGGTCCCTAGAAAACCTTTGGTGCCCCCTGCCTTTGGCAGTCCAAAGTGCCTGGAGATGTTCAGATCTGGCATTGGCAGTGGTCTGACAGCCTGCAGATTAACTTGCAAACAGGGACCTGGGCCACGTGAACATGACAGTGCCTTTGGAAAGGACTGTCCCCATGGGCAGAGGGTGTCTGTGGTCTGCACGGGACAATGGCTCTGATTTTCCAGTTGGCAGGTGAAGCTGGTCTTGGTGTCTCCAATCCCACCCAAGATATTTTCTTTTGTATCTAGCTGTTACTTGCAATGTCTTTTCTGCAGGGTTCCTTCTATGTCTACCCCACTGAGGAAGCCGGCACGGAGCCCAAGGTCTCCCAGGGCGTTCCAAGGAACAGACCCATCAAGGTTCTTGTAAGAGTTTACATTGTTAAGGTAAGTCTCTGGTGGTGGTGGCAGTAATGCTTGGAGGTCTGTCCCTCCCTGTGGACCTCCTGCCATTCTCTGCTTGGTAAATACGAGCAGTGGCACTTGTGAAAAGCTCAATGCTGACTTGAAGGCTCTGCCAGATCGGTGGAAGTCAGTTACATCTTGTCCACGGGGAGCCTTCCGTGCTTTGTAGCTTCAGGAGGTGCTAAAAATCCAGATGGGCATTTCTTGGCTCCTCTCAGTGAACAAGTAGGTGGGCTAATGGCTGGAGACACCGGTGTCTTGTTGAGTGGGGATCTGCATGAGCACAAATGCCTGTTTCACTGCTGGGGCAGCTGCTGAAGGGACCTGCCCAGCGAGCCTGGGTGGTCTCAGGCCTGTGCAGTGTTCCTTGTGCAGGTTGCTCTCTGCAGCTGATTTATGGCTGTACCTCTTGTATGTTCCAGGCTACGAACCTGTCTCCAGCAGACCCCAATGGCAAGGCAGACCCCTACGTAGTGGTGACTGTGGGGCAGGAGCAGAAGGACACAAAGGAGCGATACATCCCAAAGCAGCTCAATCCTGTGTTTGGAGAGTATGCAGAAAGTTTTCATCTAGCAGGTTTAATAGGAATAGTGCAAATCCGGGGCTCAGGCTGTGACTCAGCATGTGTCATCTTCTGTTCCTTTCTGCTGGAGAATCTTGTGCTGTAACACAAAAGTCCCAGGCACATCTCTTGCCTCTGGCTGACACAGGAGCCATAAGTGGTTTGGGTTAGGAGGGGAGCACTCCCAGGGGCTTGATTTAACAGACAAAGTAGCAAGCCAAGCAGCAACAGAGCATTGGAGAGCTTTTTCCCTGGCTCAAGGACCTCTATCCAAGGACATACATTCCTGGAAAAGTAACTCCTTTGTTTGAACATGCGCACTGAAAACTGCACACAATGAACTTATAGAGAACCAAACTCTATCAGAGGTCTTTGAGTTGTCAAATGCAGCTCTTAAGTGTGTAGGATGATCGAAGCAGAGCATGTGTTTCATTTCCATCCTCTTTGCTAATTGCACTGTCCCTGTCTGCTTCTGTCCAGAGTTGTGGAGCTGACAGTCTCCTTTCCCATGGAATCAGAACTCACTGTGGCAATATTCGACCATGATTTGGTTGGTTCTGATGATCTGATTGGGGAGACCAAGATTGACTTGGAGAATCGATTCTACAGCAAGCACAGGGCCAACTGTGGAGTGGCTTCTCAGTATGACATGTAGGTACCAGTGTGACACGTTAGCACCATGAGATGCATTCTTCTTGCCTACGGTCCGGGTGGGTAAGAGAGCACCTCCAGTTCTGCAGGACAGAGCTTGCACCCACAGTATCCTTTGAGCAGGTGCCCCACAGATTCTCTACAAGTTACACAGATAACTCCATCTCCTTTAGACTCTTACCAGCTTCCCGTGATAGCTCTAATTCCTACTGTGGATGAATACATTTTGCATATAGTAGCAAAAAATTCTTTAATGCTTTCATATTGGTATTCTGTGAGAAAAGTGCTCGCTTGACATTGATGTGATTTTGACCCCTTTCAGAAAGTAGGGCGGTTTCTCTGGCAGTAGCTAATTCTGTGAGCAGCAAGACTCATGACATTTGTTTTCCTTTGGCCTCATTCAGTATGGATTCTCTTGTGTTTTTGGCCAGTTTTCTGTAAACTTCTCTTCTCCTACCCCACTATTAGAGAATTAGCTATGGACATGAATTTGAGTCCACAGTACTGCTCAAATCTCTCTTGCACTTACAAGCTGCAGCTGGAATTTTTCCTCTTGCTGCTCTGAAGCTAATGGTTCTGTGGGGTGCAAGCCTGGCTTCTTCTAGGGGAGGAGAGCTTGTTAAGTTTTTCATTCATTAAGCTTTTGTGTGCCTGTGGTTTTCCCAGTGAAAGTCTAAGCAGGGACTTGGTGGCATAGCCTGTGCTGTAGGGAAGGCAGGGTATTTCACAGCCTAGGAAAAAACCTGTTGTGTCTAATCTGAAGATGTTCTCAATGTTCTCTCTTCCATGCAGAAATGGCTACAACATGTGGCGAGACGCTTTCAAGCCCACACAGGTCTTGGATAGTTTATGCAAGAAAAACTCGCTCCCTGCAGCAGAGTACAGACGGGAGGAGGTCAAAGTGGACAATAAAATATTCAAGGTCCCTCCAGAGGCTTTTCCTGAAGGTACAGAGCTTGGAGAACAATGACTGCTCCCTTAAACAGCTTCCTGTGCTCAGCAATGGATGTGCTGGTGCGAGGTCTGGGAGTGCACCGGCCTCTCTTCCCCGCAGTGTCCAGACTGGCTGTCCTCACTCTCTGCCCTGCATGGCCCAGCTTTCTGGGTCACCACGGGGAGCATCCTTGGTGCTCAGTGGCCTGGTTTCAGTGGATGATGGTGTTGCACTGGGGGAAGGTGTGATCCAGGCTATTAGGTCCCAAAGTGGCTTCTCAGACAGTGGGTGGAGCAAAGTGAACCTGCGTGCACGGCAGCGATGTGCACGGGCATTTGATGGCTTGTGCAGCCAGAGAAGATGTAGCTTATTCTGGTGGCTGACACTGGCACAAAGCTGTACCTCCATCTGCTTGTGATCACCATCAGAAGGATACTGGTGTCCTTCTATTTTTTGGTTTTTTGAGGGGCTTTTTCAGTGTCCTTTCCTGTTTTTAGCTGGCTTTGTCCTTCAGGGATGCTCTCTGCTTCTGGTGGCTTTGCCTTGGGTGACTCCCCACTGCTCCTCACTACTATTGATTTCCTCCTTGTGGGCAGCTTCTGCTTCTCCTCTGCTGTTTTAATTTCTTCCTCACTACTGTTACAAACCCTGAGCCAGGGCCACGGGTGTCAAAGAACACAGCAACCTTTCATGCCCTCCACCAGCAGCGATGGAGAACTTCCCTGAGCGCAGGCCTGTCTGTCCCTGATGCGCACATTCCCTCCAACACTTGCGCAATTGAATCCAGCCTGGAGGAAAAGATGGAGTGGATGTGGCCCACTTGTGGATGGCTGGGTCCTACAAGGCAATGCTGCGTAGCCTGCAGGAAGGATGATCCCTGTGCCCGACCTGCTGGGAGAGGGGGGACCCATGTGTATGGCCAGCTTTACCTTCTGCTTGTTTCAGCGCTACTGTTCCTCAGCTTTCTGCTGGCCTCTATGGCTTATGTCATGAAGGGGAAAAATATCCTGCTCAAGGGAGGACAAGGAGCCTCCAAAAGCCCTTTTCCCCTTTTCTCAGGTCACTGGGTAGCTGGGAAGGGAGAAACGTGCTCTCCTGGTGTTCCCCTGAGAGCCAGCCCTGGTTCAAACATGGCTACAGTTGGTGCCCCGTGAACCTCTGCTGTGCTCAGGGACTGCGTGGGACAGTTTCAGTCTCAGACTGATCTCCAAAGGGCAGATGCTCTCCATAAACCCAGGGGTGGGTTGGTCATTGTGTCCTCACCTGTTGGTTCCTGCTTTTCTCCCCACCAGCAGGATTTGATCTTGAACTGCCATTTGGCTTCACTGTACCAAATGAGTCAATTAATCACTCAGACTGTTAATTAATGGAGAGCACAGCTGCATGTCACTGCCAAGTGACAAGTGGTGCTTTCCTGGAGCACTTCTAGGGTAAAATCTCTCATCCATGGATCTGTTGGCACTACCACAGTGACATGGGGACTTAAACTGCCCCAGAGAGTCACATCCTCCTCAGTGTCCCTTGGATCCTTTTCCCAGGGACACAGTAAATTCTTTTTTGTCCCTTTCCTCTTATTTCTCTTAGCTTGTTTGTCTTCCTGCCTACAGTTTTCCTATCACTGCAACATATTGAACTTACTCCTTTCATCCTTGCCCTCCTGCTTTTCCCCATTTTGTTTTTCTGGTGAGGTGCTTGCTTGCCCAGTCCATCATCTTCCCTTATTTGTGCCTGTGACTAACATTCTGACGTGGCTCTTGCTGGCCAGACGCCTTCATCTTCTACCTGGCTGTGTCCTGCTGCAGAGGCCTATGTGAGGAACAGGAGAGGAGTGGCAGATGAGAACTGGTCAGTGGATGATGAACATAAGGCTTTGTACGTCCTGCAGCACTGGGAAGAGATGCCAGGATATGGGTACAAGTTGGTACCAGAGCATGTGGAGATCCGGTCCCTGTACAACCCGGAGAGCCCTGGGCTTGTGCAGGTGAGATGTGTTTCCTTGCCCAGCCTAGGCACTGCTCTGGGGAAGGACCTTTGGGGCAGCTGGTTCCCAGCCCCCTGTCTGGTCCCCTGTTGTCCTTCTGTCTCCTCATCATGGGATGCATCCCATGTGTTGCCCCTTCCTGGGTGGGCCATTGGAGCTGTGTCTGTGGATGACTGGCCCTGCTATGAAGTGAGGACTGTCGTCCTTCGGTGTCCTTTTCTCAGATCCACCCTCCAACCTCTCACAATGCTTCTGAACACCCTTTCCTCAAGGGGCCTCTGTCCATTGATGTTGTGGTCACAATGCCGGTGGCCCAGAGTCCTCTCTGTCTCCTCAGGCCATGTAGCACTGCTTTGATGAGGATGCTGTGTGGGTGGCAAGAGACCTGCTCTGCCTTCTGAGCCCTGCCACCATGCACCATGGTGGGTGGTAGTGTCCTTGCCTATCCCTGCCTCTTCCTCTGCTTTGTTCCCTATCACTGCTGCTTTGTTCCCCTGCAAGAGCCCCATTGTGCCCCCTTGGCTTCTCCCTGAGGGCACGACATAACTGCTGGCTGGAGGAGAAACATTAGTCCTCAGTTTTATGTAGTGCAGTGATCTGAGCTCAACCATTTCAATGTCCTGCACTGAACATGTCCTGTTCCCTCGGGTACCGGAGGTCTGTAACAAAGCAGAGCTCTACAGTCACTCTGGCTTTGGTCGGCATTGGAAATGCATGTGGGGAGGGGAGGGTCAGACCCATCACTTTTTAGTTTTCTTGGTTATGCTGAAATGTTGCATCGTTGTATGCTTCTTACTAAGACACAGGGACACATTTGCCTCTGTTTGAAACAGACTCAGTTCAGCTGAAATGTTTCTTCTTGGGAGCAGGGTGGGGAGGGAAATAAGCAATTTTTGGTAATTTTAATTTTTTTCTTATCTAAAACCCAGTCACACATCACTCTCAAGTGCTGGGGGTGGAGAGAGCCAAGCAGTGGCTTTCTGGTGAGAGCTTTCCTTGCAGGACCAGGCCCTTGCTCCTTGAAGAGCTGAAGGATGATCTGTCTTTTGAGGTCTCTCTGCTGTCTTCTCTCGTCAGGGCTCCCTGCACATGTGGATTGACATGTTTCCAAATGACGTCCCTGCACCGCCGCCTGTCAATATCAAGCCACGACTGCCTGTCAGGTAGCACCCATGCAAGTGGGGCTGGGGCTCACGAGCCAGCATGGAGGGTCAGTGTCCCTCGCCATGCCTGCTGGGATGTGCCACGGTGTCCTGCCCAGGCTGACGGTCTGTGCTAGCCTGGCATGCAGCCCTCCTCTCTGCTTCAGCTATGGCTGTGGAATGGTCCCTTGGGTGTATCAGCATGGGGCATAATCTCTCCAAGGCTAGACATAAAGGTGATAGAAATCCAGGTCAGAGCTACTCATCTAGCTCTATTTTGGCTAGTGGACAGATGCCCTCTGGATGCCTGGAGAAGTGGAGATCTGCCGTTTTCAATGATTTAATGGGGCTGTTGAGATGGTGGGTCCAGATTCTTCTCAGAGGTGCGCACGAAAGGACAAGAGATAATTGACACAGATTGCAGCAAGGGAAGCTCCCTGGATATAGGGAAAACATTTTCCCAATGAGAGTGAAGCTACCCTGGGATAGGGACGGAGTGACCCAGAGAGGTGCTAGGATATCCATCCCTGGAGCTACTCAAAGCTTGTGCAGACAAGGCCCTGAGCAATCTGATCTACTGTGAAGTTAGAGCAAGAGGTTGGAGGAGAGACTGCAGAGGTCCCTTCCTGCCTAAGCCTTCCTGTGCTCCTATGGCTAGGTGGTGCTGGGTGGGTTTCCCACACATCAGGGATTTGCATTGCAAAAGCTGCTTGTTTTGACTGTGGGTGTTTGTCTTGTGGGGTTGTAGCCCCCCAGGAAGGGCTTTGTGCATGGCAGCAAGACTGCTGGACTGTGTTTGACCAGAGGAGCCCTGGCAGGGGAGACCACAGTGCTAGGAGGGTTTGAGTCCTCCTGCTCTGCCAGTGTGGGTTTGACCTGCCCTCCCAGACACCAGGGACGAGAGCATGTGTCCCATTCACCTCTGTGTCCTTCCCACAGCTACGAGCTGCGTGTGATTATCTGGAACACGGATGATGTGATCCTTGATGATGTCAACCCAATAACAGGAGAGCCTTCCAGTGACATCTACGTGAAAAGGTCTGATGGAAGCCAGAGGGAGGCCAGAGCCTGGCTGTCCTGCTACTTGCCCTGCCCCGCACCCTCAGTGCCTCCTCTGAACCTCTGCTCCTCCCTGCCTCAGCACAAGGTGCCCCACTCCAGTCCCCTGTGTGGACTGCTGTAATCCCCAAGATGTTGGTTGGGTGTTGGCCCAGTTTGGCTCTTTGACTTTTCCTTTCCTGCCACCCCATGGGGTTCAGTCTCTCCATGCTTCTGCTCTGCCTTTGGGGCTGGGTGACAGGGGTAGGAGATAACTGAGTTTTTTCTGCAGCTGGATAAAGGGTCTTGACCACGAGAAGCAGGAGACGGATGTTCACTTTAATTCCTTGACCGGGGAGGGTAATTTCAACTGGAGGTTTGTCTTCCGCTTCAACTATCTCCCGACCGAGAAGGAGATAACCTACAAGAAGAAGGACTCTGTCTTCTCCGTGGAGGAATCAGAGTTTCGGGAACCAGCTGTTCTGGTCCTCCAGGTCTGGGATTATGACAGGATTTCAGCTAATGACTTTCTAGGTATGGTGTGACCTGCTGGAAGTGGGGTGATATGTCCCTCATCTTTCTGGAGTATTACAGCATTTCCCCCAGGGCCCAGCTCTCTGAGAAGGGACACCAGGAGCATCAGATGAAGCTCTCAGCTCAGCGGTCACCTGGGCTGTTTTTTCACATGTGAGCTGGGCTGTTTTCTCATAGGCAGAGCCTGGAGATATGCACCTCTCCTACACAGACATGTTGAGCTTGCATGTTTGTCCTAGGGCCTGTCATGCCACAGGACTTCCAGGTTCTGCTTCCTCACAACCTTTCTGATAAACTTGCTTGTTTTCCCTGCTCTCACTTAGATCTGAAGATCCAAAGACTTGGCCAAAGAGCAGATTTCCTAGGAGCTTATGTTGTGGGCACAGGGATTGGCAACCTTTGCAAGACCATTTGCACTTGAGTTGCAGCATCCCATCACTGGGGCCTCGGAGCTCCCCAGCTGCCTGGTACTTCCCAGTAACCAGACCTGCTGAGCTGGTGGTGATTCCACCCACACTATGTTAGCACAAATGCTGCTGCTTCTCTCCTGCTTCTGCTGCCATCCTTAAGTTTGTAGCACTCCGTTCAGTTGTCCGTTCCTTCTTCAACTTTGGCCTCCCCATTAAAATGCAGCCCCTCCATGAGGCACTTCCAATCATGATTGGTTCATCCATGCTGATCAGGCACTGAAGAAAGCATTAGTCAGCAATCCAAATGATTCCTGGCCTATACAATCTCAGGAACATCTAGGCAGGAAGGGGCTTCTGCAGTCTTTATTGCAACCTCTTGCTCCAGGCAGGGCTAGATGCAATGTAGGTCAGGTTGCTCAGGGCCTTGTCTGGGTGAGTTTTGAGTATCTCCAAGGATGGAGATCCCAGCACCCTTCTGGACCCCTTTTCCTGGATGCACCATTCTTAGAATTCTCAAATGTATTTACTTGCAACAACTTGTGTTGTCTTACATGCTTTCATCATCCACTTCTGAGGAGAGTCTAGCTCCATCTGCTCTATAGCTTCTTTTAGGCTGCGGGAGATGCAATAAGATCTCTCCCTTGACCTCTCTTCTCTGGGTTGAACATGTATGGGTCTCTCAACCCATCCTGCTATACACATAACTCCAGCCTTGACCATCTCAGCCACTGGACTCTCTAGTTAGTTGACACTTTTCTTGTGTTGGGGGCCCAAAACTGGACACTGCATCCAAATGCAGTCTCACCAGAGCTGAGTGGAGGAGAACACCCACATCCCTTGGTTGCTGGCTTTGCTTTTGCAAATACAGACCAGGATGTGATAAGACTGATTTGTTGTGAGGGCTCAGTGCCAAAGTGGGAGAGGAGCTTCTTCCAAGGAAGACAGGGGCGCAAGGCCAAGCAGGGAAATGAACTGAGGCTGTTTCAGATGTAAACCAGACTTGAAACATTTAGAGAGTTTCCCAGATTTTATAATTTTTTACTGACATTTGCAGGAACTAGAGGGGAAGAAGAGCTTGGACATGTGAGGAGAGTAGGGTGGGATGTGCTAAAGGAGTGAAAATAACCCACTGTACCACACGCAAACCAAACTGGCCACATCAGAGACAAGACCTGTGGCTCTGCTTCTTAGTCTCTAACTCTTGGGCTGGTCCTTTCTTATGCTGAGCTTCAAATTCTCCACCTGTAAATGTGCGGGCCTCTGCTAGATCATTGCAGCAGCTGGGACCGACTCGTGGTGGTGGGAGTGTAGCTGAGACAAAGCCAAATGGTGTGTGGGTCTGACCTCAGGATTTCACCGTGAGCTCTCCTCTTCACTGTGCCTGCAGGCTCCATTGAGCTGAAGCTGCATGACATGGTGAGGGCAGCCAAGAGCTCAGAGCATTGCACCATCAAGATGGCCAAGGAGAATGCAACACCTCGCTTCTCTATCTTCCGAAACAAACGCATGAGAGGCTGGTGGCCCTTCATCAAACTCAAAGATCAAGAAGATGAGGAGAGAGAGGAGAGGGAGGAGAAGCAGAAAAAGAAGAAAAAGAAGCGGAGCAGCTCAGTCAAACCAGAGGACGTGGAGTTCACAGACCCCAGTGGGAACAAGTACCTCCTGACGGTAAGGCAGGGTGCTGGCACAGGTGAGCAGAGAGCCACTGTTTTGCCTCTGCCTTGACATGGCAACCTGTCCTGCATGCACATAACCTACAGAGGCAGCAATGACCCAGCTACCCAGGACTTTGTGCAAGGTGCTGGAGACTTGTCCCATCTGCTGCAAACCCAGCACTTCATCTGCCCAGCTGTGGTGACATGCAGGGGGCATCCAACTTCATGTCCTCCTCTGAGCTTCCCATAGAGCAGTGCTCAGTGAGGGGAGGAAAGCAAGAGGCACGTGGCTCCCTATCAACCAGACAGGACAGCAGCAAAAGCTTGTCCTAGGGTCTCTGCCTTCCCCAGACAGACTTTCCCAGGGCAGACTCACTGCTGATGGCTCTGCTATTGGACTGTTGTTTGTCCCCAAGGGTGAGTTTTGCTCAGTGCCAGTGTGGGAAGCTGCAGACAAATCCAGGCAACTGGGGGGTGTATTACAATACAGTGTCTTGTCTGAAAAACAGTTAGTTTCTGGCCAGGCCACAGTTTCCACTGGCTGCAAAGTGAGAGACTGTATAGCTAATGTCTAGAGCAAAAACTTAATTGCTCTGGGCATCTGTAAATGGAACTGGGAGAATAATACTCAGTCCTGGCAGGGCATGTGGTCAGCAGGCTGCTCTGCAAAGCAACATGTGTGGCTGTGGCTCAGACACGTTCCCCCTCCAGGGTAAGGTGGAAGCGGAGTTCCAGCTGCTGACTGTGGAGGAGGCTGAGAAAAGTCCTGTTGGTTTGGGCCGAAAAGAGCCTGAACCCCTGGAAAAGCCCAAGTGAGTATCTGTGTTACCACCTTTAACATGGATGGGCAGTGCTGTGTTTTCAGCAGCTCTTTGTGTGGGGATGGGGAGCACCTGCTTGTCAGGAAGCTGAGAGCAATCACTGAGGCCCTGGGCGGTGGGGCCTGCAGGACTGGGGCTGCTAGGGCTTCCCAGAGCTTGAGGGGGTCCAGCAGGACTTGTAGCTACAGCATCTGGGCCAGGGCTGATCTCAGTGAGGTACTCAAGGCGGCTATGCCTTAACATTGCTTGTACAGAAGGGCAGCTCTGGTTTAACCACATGAACACACCTGTTAGCTACATGGGTGCAGAACAGCTCTGCAGGGGCTGTCCTGAGGCTCAGGTCCTGTTGTCTCCAGCAATTTCACAGGCACTGTAGTTCTTGCAGCACCTAGGGTGATCCTGCCTGGAAGCAGGAGGAGAAGCTCGCAACCCATGAGGGTGTCAGGGCACCGAAGAAGAGGGGCCAAGGTACTGCTCTGTGGGTTGAACCTGTGCTTATCTCTTTTTCCTTTCCTGTTCCAGCCGGCCAAAAACTTCTTTCAACTGGTTTGTGAATCCCATGAAAACCTTTGTGTTCTTTATCTGGAAGCGTTACAAGAAATACATCATTGTGCTGTTCATTGTTGCTCTTCTGACCATCTTCCTCATTCTTTTGATCTACACCATGCCTGGATACATTAGTGAGAAGATCATCAATGGTTAAATGCTCTTCAGCACAGGACTGCTCAAAGACAGGGGTGATTATTGCAGGAACTGAGACTGGACCAGAAAGTTTAAGGAAATCCTGCAGGTGCAGAGGCAACCTTCAGAGTGAGAGACCTGCAGAAGTGGCCTCCTTTGGGGGAGTCATTTTTCATGCTAAGTATCCATGAGATGCTAAGAAACCAAGTAACCAACCTACTAAATAAGGCAAACTCCTTGAAGGACAGTTACAGCTTTGGGAAGAAAATTGTTCTTTGTGGGACTGGTGTGGGAGGGTGGGAAAACAGGGTCTGCTGGGGCTGTCCCCACTGACATGGCAGCTGAAACCAGCTGTTGCCATTGAGAGTGATTCTGGCAGAGATGGGGACATACAGAGCCATCCATGCCCTGGCTTGACAACACTTGGCACTCCCCAGGTTACCTGAAGAGTTCAAAACACACTGTACGGGGGGAAGGCAAGTCTGGTGTAGGGTCCGGGTGGAGGTAAGCCCTGGAAGACCTTTGAATGGGCCTCCCCAGAGAGAATGACAGAGCCAAGTTAGCCATGAGCTTCCTGCCGTGCCAAGAGCCCAGGAACAGCTCTTGGAGTCGGCTCTGGACATGGTAGCACTCCCTGGGACACGGACATTCTGGTTGTCACTCCTTACAAGCTGCTTAACAGATTTTCCTGTGTGTGCTGGGTTGGATTCGGGCTTGCTTCAAACTTCATTTTGGCTCTTCATTTCCACAGAAATAAAAGCTCCTTGGCCCCTCTCTCTGATGCTGCTTGTGTTTTATAGCTGCTTTCTGGAGCTGGAGGCCAGCCTGCTGCAGGCAGTCCTCGCTGGTGCTCCTTCCTCCCAGATAGCACAGTGCTGGGACATTGCCATGGGGTTGTCAGCATGAATCTGTATTGTGGTGTTGGGCTGATGTAAATTAAATGAGACTTGTTCTCAGCACGGTCTCTGGGTGCCCCAGGGTTCCTGTCTTCTGCACAGACAAGCCCTGATGTGATCTGATCTCAAGTGGAGGTGCTTCAGCCCTGAGCTTTGACAGGACAGATTCCTTCTGAGGGGTCTCATCCCAGTGCAGGAAATGATGCTCAGAGGGACCATTGCGTTTCCAAAGATATCAACTGACGACAGGGTTTTATAGTGAAAATAGTTGACTGTCTTTTGAAAGGGGAAGGAATAGAGTAAGTTTTGGGGAGAAAACTACTTGGGCAGAGCCAAGTAGGCACATAAGCAGCAGGTGAGGACTCTGGCTGGAGCTGAAGACAGGTGTAAGTGTGGGGCAGACGTGGTGCTCCCCCAGGGGGGCCGGGGTTCAGCTGCAGGGTGAGATCCCCAGAATGGCAAAGGGTAAGCCCCCTCTGCCCCCAGGGTCCCTCAGGCTGTAGGGGAGAGAAGCAGGCTGGAAGGGCTCAGGTCCTGTAGCACCTGTGTGGGGCTGGAGCAGGGCCTTGGGGTGCGGCAGCGCTGCTCCCACTGCTGCGTCACCCCCAGCTTTTCTGCAGGGCTGGTTGAGTGGGACGTTGCCTTCGCAAATGGTGCCTGGTGCACCCCAGCAATGGCCAGTGCACCCCAGCAGTGACCAGTGCACCCCAGCACACCTGGTGCACCTCAACGGTGACCCGTCCATGCCAGCAAGCTCAGTGCACCCCAGCATGCCCAGTGCACAGCCTCAGGCAGCTCCTTGGCTCTTGCAGCCATGCTCAGCCACATTTTCCACTGCACCTCCAGGCTGGGTCTCCCTGTGACTCAAAGTGTGTCTGCCTCAGGCTTCCTCAAAATATTTCACCTTATAATTGCAGGATTTGTGTTCGTGCTGCTGTGTGCCTGGGTATGCGGGTGTGTGTCTGTGTGCACACTGTGGGGGGTATCTGTCTGTTTGGGGTGTGGGTGTGCAAGGTGAGGGGCTCCCTCCTGCCCTCACTGCTGGCAGCAGCGTGACCCCAGCCCAGCCCCGGCACGACCGCGGTTACAGCCAGCAGTTCCCCTTCCTGGCGCCACCTCGCCGCAGCACCATGGCGGCCCTCATCTCAGTGTGCGACTTCGTGCGCCAGGCGCAGGAAGACCTCAGCTCGCCCACCACCTCTGCATTTGCCAGCCACATGGGCCGCTGCAAGGCCACTGCCAACAGCCTAGAGGAGGTGAGCAGGGGTGGGGGGCCGCAGGGGTGCACCCTGAGGGGTTGGGAGGCCCATGCCCATTGTGGTCCCGCAGGATCTGCACCCTAGTTCAGGCATCACCGTATCATTTGTCACCATGAGCGGAGAGTGGTGCGAACTTATTTGGGTGTCTGCAAAACACTCAAAACAAAGATTTGGCAAAGGCTTGTGGCGGGTCGTGGTGGTCGGGTGACAGGTGTCAGTGGGTGAGGACAAGAGCAAAGGGGGAGAGGTTTGTGCAGGAAGGCTGTATCTTGTACCAGGCTCACATCGCATGGTAAGGAGAGGATAGAACCCTTTGACCAAGCATCAAACTAAAAGCAAAACAAAAAATTGAAGGACATTTTTGGAAGTGGCAGGATAGTTTCCTCGCTTGCCCAGAGTTAAGCTGTGCGATGCCTTGCTGTGGGATATTCAGAGGCCAAATGCGTGAGTAGTTCCAAAAATTCAGAGACAGGGTGAGAGCTGGCTGCTGAGCGCAGCATCTGGTGTAAAATGTATCTGGACCAAATGCCTTTGCTTTCTAACCGATGGCAAAAGCCAGAGGACCATGATAGGCATTGTCAGGGGCGGTGCCGGGCGTAAAGGAGCTGCTGCATGCTGCTGGCACATGAGGGAGTGAGCAGCAGAGCTCGATGCCCTGGGGAGACCATGAGTGAGGGCAAGGCCAGCTCAGTGGAGGGTCCAGGCTTCCCATTGAGAGCATCCCACTGCCCACCTAGACCTGCCTTGGGACTTAGCTCAGAACTGTGGCCAGTAATGTGATGTAACCATCATGCTGGCCTCTTCCTGGGCAAATCAAGGTCCTGACCCCCCATGGAAAATATCCATGAGATGTTGCCACTGCAGTGGGGCTCTCTGCATGGTGGTCCAGAGGTGTCTGAGCCTCTTGGTGCCTCCTCTTGGTAGGTCTGGTAAATGTGCTGGGAGCAACGAAACTGCACCATCACCATGTCACCTCTCATTATTTTGTAGTCTCAGCAGAAGAGTCTGCGGGCTGTGACTGCTGCACTGCCCTGAAGTCCCCCGGCACCTGCAGGCTTGGAGCAGATGGGGAGCTGTGCTCCTGTAGACTGTTTTGTCAGTAGTGGTCACTGAGGGTTTTTTCTTCTCAGGCCTCTGGAGGCCAGGACTTGCTCAGGAGCCTCTGGGCATGGGGCAATTTCCTTGTGTTGCTTAATTTTCAACTGTTACTCTGTCACTTGCACCCCAAGAAAAGCTAAAACATCAGTCCTTTAAAACGGAGCTGCTACATCAGGAAGCTGTGGTTAGAGAGAAACGCTGCTGAACTTGTTCGTGTCTGCAGATCCCCTGGCCTGGGACTTGTGTGTCAGAGCAGACATAAAACTCAGGACACGCTCTCACGGCTGTGCGGCAGCAACACCCAGCGTAGTCTGCAGGGGATCTGCTGCAGTGAAAGCAGGGAGCGATGGTGGCCAGGCAGCAGCATTTGTGTAAGCCAGGAGACATGGGGAGGTGATTTCATCTCTGGGTGCAGATCAGGGCTGGACTGAGCAGATGGTGAGGGGAAATTCCAACATCGGGGGTTATCCCCAGTTGCTGTTGCTTGGGTGTTGGTGTCGGCAGGAGCTGCCTGTCCTGGAGGAAGGTCCCCTCTGCGTGCATCAGCACTGACCTGTGTCTTGCTTCCTCCCTGAGACCGACACGTTCTCACCATGCAGTCAGGTGAGGCTGACCTGGCTCTCACCTGGGACTTAATTCCTCCTGACCTGTGCAGTAGCTCAGCAGCCACCTCTGTGCGCTTTCACTGGGAGGAAGACTCTGCTGCTGGAGAAGGGCAGCTGGGAGCTGAAACTGAAATGTAAAAATAAATTAGTTGCAATATTTTAGCTGTGGCTTAATGAACTACTGGTGTGCATGGCCAAAAGGTGAAGTGAATGCTTGGTCTCCACCCTCTTTAAATGCAGCTTGGATGTCTTTCTGGAGACCGCTGGGTCCCACACAGGGTATAGGCTCATGCAAGGTTGTCTTGTGTTAATGCCACGTCTGTGCAGATGATGTGAACTGACGGTCCCTCCCAATCTGACTCTTTCTGCACTCTTGAAAACTAGTGAGAAGGGAGAAGCGTGCTGTGACCCCAGCACCCTGGAAATCACAGTCAGGGATGAAAACATCTAGAAGAGCTGGAGCCACAGGATCTCACCTCTGAAAAGCAGGTGCTGGTGACTTCTTCAGTGGTTCAGCCAGCGACTTTTATTGATGGTGTAGGGAACATTGTACAGCAAAGAGTCTTAGTGCATCAGCAGATTCATGCTTGTAACAGAGAGCAGCACCAGCAGTAAACACAGGAAGAGTGTTTTCCTTGAGCAAGGAAAGCCGTGGCACAGTGTGCGCTGAGCCTGGCAGCGGTGTGGGCAGCAGAGGGAAGGAGCACTGAGCTGCAGGAGAAGGACATCAGCCAGTTTTCCACCATTGGAGGCAGGTCCGCAAAGCTTCACACAGGTCACACAGCTCGGCTGAGTGCAGAACCAGATCCGTGCCTGCAAGGCAAACAAACGCAGGTAGAAGTACAGGCAGGGAAGGGAGCTTGGGGTTTCCTGTGCCAAGTGCCAGATATGTAATTTCCTGCCTTGTGGCCAGCAACTGTACTTGTACACACTTCACGACCCTTGAGGGGGGTGCTGCCTCTTGCAGCCGGGCTCGCTGGATGGAGAGAGCCTGAGGAGGTGGACGTGCCTGTTGGTGATGACCTCTGGGATGCCATGGCGCAGTCTCACCCTGGTGTTGCTCCTCTGAAGCAGGGAAGCCTCCTGGCCTGAGAGCATTGGCCCAGCAGGCAGGGAACAGTCCCAAAGGTGTGGATGGGTCATTTGTGGACCAAGGTTACACCTTCAGGGAGGGAATTTTCAGGAGAAAGGAAGAGGAAGGCCACAGATGTGGGAGGTTTGAGCATCTGTGTGTGGAGAGCAGAATCACAAGGGGCCTGGGCAGGCTCCAGGGACATTTTGGGAAGGAGGCATCTGTCCTGATCAAGGTGGGTCCCAGCAGAGGAGGTGAGTGAGTGGGAGAGAGGGTCTGGAGACCACTAGGAGGTTGGAGATCAGGGTCTCAGTGGCAGCAGGCTCCAAATTGCTCCCCACCAGTGCCACGTACAAGGGCAGGCAGGGAAGGGAAGAGGTTGAGTCTGATTATGTGGCTAAAAACTGCTGTAGTGTTGAGGAGATGAGACATCTGGACTGGGAAAGCTGACTTGGTGGAGTCTCTGCAAGGGAGAGGGGCTTCACCTAAGCCAAAAGGGCTTCACCTGAAGAAGGATGAAGGGATGCCTAAGGTTGGCGAGGTGAATCCCACATGCAATGGCTTAGATAACTGCAGGGAGCTATGGCCCAGGAGGTGACTGCACCTGCCTCACAGTGGCGCTCACAGTAACATGGTTGTGAGAGGGATACATTAGTCCTTGAAGTAATGGATTAACCTAAAGTCATTTTCTGAACACAGAGTCATGAGTGTCTCCAACAGCTTTGCCAAAGTACAATGGTCAGGTGCTTCAGGTGCCCTATCCCACCACTGCCTTTCTGACCTTGGCTCATAGGGATCTCTTTGAACCATAATACTGGATTCCCTGGATTTGCAATGCTTGGTGTGAGCATAGTCCTGCTGGTCCTAGAGGTCTTATGTTAATTGCCCCTGGAATCTTTATTTGAGGGATTGGCTGGAAAACCCCAGTCCCAAACTGGGCTGGACAAGAAGGTGCAGGTGCTGGGTCATGGGTGGCAGCTCTTCCCTGGGAAGCAGAAAGTCTGGCAACTCCTATTTTGGGGTATAAGTCCATATTTTAAGTTCTCAACATCCCTGCTGCACTGAACTCTGGAAATGTGCAGGAGATAAGTTTTCAGCACTGTTGCTCTTTGGTTACCTAAATGTTTGTGGTGACGTCCCTGCATACCACAGTCTCGACTGTGCTGAACCATGCAGAGCCTGACTCACGTCTTCCTCTACTACATGGATTCAGCTGCATGGCTTGACTCATGTGCTGCACAACAAAGGACAAAGCCAGTGGTGGTACCACTCACTGCCCTGGTTACCCACTCATCCACTCAGCTGTTAAATAGCCTTAGCTGTAGCATGCAAGTCTGCCCTGAGCTGTTCTTCACATTCCCAAATTACTGTAAAACTGCTTGCTCCCACAAATCAGTGTTTTTGAATCTTAAAAGCCTGTGTCCTATCTTTGAGCTCTGACACTGTCAGGACAACACTGAGTGTGAAGCCTTGTCACTCCCTGCAGGTCCTGCCCAGTGTGGGAGCTGTCGGAGCTCACATCAGTTCAGTGAACGGGTCACACCTGAAACACTGTCCCCAGACGGGAGTCATGTGGAGAAACCAGAGGGGGTCAGTAAGAGAGAAGCAGAGCTGGACTGATCTAGCTGGGTGATGAGGGGGCCTCTGACAGCAGCCCACAACTCATCTAAGGGCAGTTATAGGCAATGGTGCTGTTTTGGGCAGCATCAGATGATATAACATGCAGCAATACCCACTTTGTGGCTCAGGAAGCTCAGATTGAGCACTAGGAAAAGTTTCTTCTGCAGATGGAGGTGCAGCCCTGCAAGAGGTCACTAGAGAGGTGACCCCCATCCTTGGAGGGTTTCAGAGCCCAGCTAAGCAAAGCACAGCCAACCCGATCTGGTATTGGCAATAATCCTGGTCCCAACAAGAGACTGCATCCCAACTTCCAAACAGTACTTGTATGAAATAACATCTGTAATCCAGTCTCTCATAGGCAGAGAGTTTAGATGCCTCTAAATGTTCCCCCTCAGCCACCTACACCTCTTCCTCTCCGCTCAGGAAAGACACTGACAGGGATGGAAATGTAAGTTGTAACTAACAGTCTCTTGCCACTGAAACCCACATTTTCTGTCAGTGCTGCATGTTCCTTTTTCTAATATATTTTCCAATTCTCCCTTAACGCTTGACCACTTCTTCCAGAAGAACACCAGCAAGGCTTGCAGATATTTAAGATATATATGGACTACTACCGCTCGATCATCATCTATCTGCTGGCTGGACGGCCCAGCCTGGGGATGCTGAGGCTTGTGCTAAGCCCTGTGGGTTATGAAAATGCATGTATGGATGTAGTCAGTGACCATCTCCTCCACATTTCTAGGCCTTGGATGCTGACCGAGCCATGCTGCAGAAGATGAGGAAAGCAGCCAAGGCAGAGCACAGCTGTGGACAAGGTCAGGGCAGAATGGAGCCTCAGGTGGGGGGAGATGGTGATGGATGGATGAGGGAATCCTCACTGCAGGTCGGATTGACCACAGCGGGGAATAGGGGTCTCAGGGGTCCCTATAGCTGGAGGTGCACGGGGGGACACCAGATGGCAACAGGAGCCAGCTCAGGTAAGTGAGCAGAACCAGGCATGGTGACTCCCAGGAGGGAGGTGGGGTTGGGCATTCATCCTGACCTTCTCCCTCCACTCACCAGAGACCATCCATGTTCCCCCAGACCTCATCAGCCACCTGGAAGCCCACATCACTGCCCAGGAGAAGTTCTCAACCAACTACCAGCTGGAGGGCGAGGAGCAGCTGGCCAGTGCCTTTAGCACCTTTGCTGCCTTCTCCCGGGAGCTGCTGACCGCTGTCAGGAGCCTGGTAGGCAGCTCTGTCCCCTGCATGTACATCAGAGTGGGGCCCCTGGTTTGCAAGGGGTTGCTGGCAGGGGTCTCCAAGAAAAGCAGTAGGCTCTGGGCCACAGCCTGGAGGTCCAAGCTCATCCTCTTCCCCAGATGGAGGCAGGAGGCCATGGTGTGCGGTTGCAGAGTCAGTAGTGCAGCCTGCACGGCTGGGGCTGCCTGTGCGGACATCCGAGGCTGCTCAGAAGAGGCCTCTGGAGGTCTGTCCACCATCCTGCTTGAAGCTGGCCTCTCACCAACACTGGGCCAGGCTGGCTGTGGTTTTTTCTAGCCTGGTATTTTCCCGACTCTTTTCCAAAGTGGTTCCTCTGCAGGCTCACAAACAGCTCTGCTTTCTCCACATGAGGAGCGGTGCAGGGGTGCAGTGCTACTGATGTGATCTCTCTCTTTCCTTTCCAGTGGCAGAGTCTGTACCACAACATTAACTTTTCCCTGGAGTCATTAATAAAGGGTGACATGAAAGAGCTCAAAGGGGTAAGCAGGGGCTGAAAGGGCTGTGCTGAGGTGGGGCTGGTAAGCGAGTGGCTGGAGACAGAGCGGGTACCAGCTGCGGGGTCTCATCCCTGGCTCACTCCTTGCCCTCCGGCAGAGATATATGTTGGAAGGGCAGGTCTGTCTGCACCTCCTGCGTGCTGGACCCTGCTCCTTCCTGAGGCTGGCATCTCACACCACAGATCAAGCTAGTGGTGCCCCTTAGCTGGGACCTCTGCCTGTTTGCAGGCACCTGGCTGAATCTGGAGGAGTCTGGTGGCATTTGCTATGTGGGGAAAAATCAGGGTGTTGTGCACCAAATATTGATATTTTCCCTGGCCATCAATGCACAAACTCCCCCAAAACCTCCCAGTGAGTCTTCCCTACCCTGCAGACCCACCTGTGGCTCTTGCATTTATGTGTGTAAGCACACGTGTTGGTGTGAATCTGAGCGTGCATATGTGTATCTACCAGCTGCAGGTACCTCTCAGGGACTGCAGAGTAGCAAGTACTGAAGTGACCATGCAATTTGATCTTCAGCGCTGTAGAGATATCAAAAAGCTTCACAGTGGTCATCAGTGTAGATTTTAGGAAAAACATCAAACTCCTGTTTAATTTTTGCCTTTTTTAACCAATGGGAAGGTCATCATGGTTCTTGGTAAGTCTGCACACATGTTCTTGCTGCTAAGTCCCCATGGCTGTACTCGGGCCATCAGCTCTGTGCACTTGCCCCCGGGTGCCTCTGCCTGCATAGGGGTGTCTGTGCCTGTTCAGGGTGAGGAGGCTGGACCGGTCCCGATCCCGATGCTGGAGCAAGGTCACTGTAGAGGGGTTGCTGATCATAGCCTGCATCTAATGTGGTGGAGCAGCTGCCAGCTGTGACCTGGCACCACTCCTCTCTCTGTGATTTTGGGCACAGAGACTCTGCAAGCAGGGTATGTATGAATTGAAACAGTAAAGCAGTTATTTATCAGCTGATGCATATGCAAGATGGTTAGGATTTAATGAACTTGATGTTAATATGCTCAGTACCATGATGAGACACCCGAGGACTCGTGCTGGCCAAGCAAACCAGCTCAGGAGGAGAAGGGACAGTGCTGTTGCTCCCTGAAACAGATTCTTGCTATTGGTCATTGTTGTCTTTCACCAGAGCTGCTCATACTCTGGCAAATCCTTGTGTTTTCTTCTTTTAGGATTTTATATTTTCCCATTGTACTATTTTTCCTCTTGAGTCCTTGAGCTAGTAACAAACTTGTTTCAACAACCCGAACTCTGTAATTTTACCTGTTTAATCTTGTATGGTTCCACTCTATAGATTTTCTCACAGCTCTGCAGTTTCCTCAGATGCTTGATGAAAGTTTTGCAGGTGGATTGTATCACAGCTGGGTTGGGGATCCTTGAGCAAACAGCTGCACTTCTGGGAAACTGGAGGGAAAGTTTTGGACAAGATTGCAGAAAGACAGATGGGAATGGTGACAGCATTTGGGAACTTCCAAAGGACTAAATGCCAAACATGAAAACAGATTATGAGCACTTAGGCATCCTTTTGGAGCATGAAAGAGGAAGGAGAGAGCAAATTCTGGAACCTCTGGTGTGAAGTAAATTGATAAAAGAATATATAAAGAATAAATAAATATGAAGGAAAAAAATCCACCGTCTGTGTTGTTAAGGACGACATCAAGAAGATTGGGAACCAAGAAAACAGGCAGAGAGAGAGGAAAAATACCAGCTGCCCACAAGGAGTCATGATTAAGCTGAAGGCATTTCTAATGGGATCCAACAGGAATCAGAGGCAGACCTGAATCAATTTGACATTTTCATTAGAATGGAGATAAATGCAAGATCTGTTCTGACAAGGTTCTGTCTTGACATAAATAAAGAAATTTCACCTCGGGAGACAGAGAGGCATTGAGACAGGGACCCAGAGAGGCTGTGGAATCTCCATCCTTGGGTTTTTTCAACATCTGCCTGCACAAAGAGCGGTCTGGATTCGGTGCTGTCCATGACTTGAGTGGGACGTTAGACTAGAGACCTCCTGAAGCCCCCTCCAACGTGATTTACTTTGTCTTTCTTTCACACAGATGTTTGCAGAGCAGTAAGTGGTGAGAACAGGGCAGAATATGGTTGATCTGAGTAAATGCATATATAATGGACATAATAATGGACAAACATACGAAAATGGTGACCACTGGAGAGAAGCTAAAGTCAGACAAAGTCCAATGAGAAACAAATGATGTTTTTTTAGCAGCAAGACTAATTCAACACTAAATGAATACCTGGGGAAGAATGAGATTGTGCTTATGTTGCCAGGTTTGGGTAGGTTTCTGCTGTCTTTGAGTGCTGTTTTGGTTAAACATGACATTCTGGCTTCAGCAGGTGAGAACCTGGTCAGTACTTTCTGCCTTGTCTGAGCAATTCCTTCTGCCCTTAAAATTGTGAGTCAGTGGAAGGTGTTATAGCTGGGTACTGCTATGTACATACCTGTGTGACGTACATATGTGTGATGTACGTGTATTTGCGTGTGTGTGCAAGCATGTGCCTGTGAGTGAACCTGCACTTGTCCACTGTGTACTGAGGAAAGGCAAGGATCTTCCTGGTGAGTGACACTCCTGTGGACAGCCATGTCCTGGGTCTGCAAGGAACACAGTACACTGAGGATGAGGAAGGCTCTGACATGGTCGTAGTCATTAAATGGTGCCTTTGGCTCTTCCTAGGAGTTCAAGAAGCCCTTTGAGAAGGCCTGCAAAGACTATGAGAGCAAACTGTAAGTCTTCAGGCTCCCTCACCCTGAGGCCTGGACTTGGAGGCTGGTTTTTGTCTGCCTTCACTTGCCAGTAGTCAGACGGAGCCTTTCACGTATCTCTCCTCTTTCCTTGAGAGCCAAGATCGAGAAGGAGAAGCGTGAGCTGGCGAAGCAGCATGGCATGGTGCGGAGCGAGGTGAGCGGGGGGGAGATTGCTGAGGAGATGGAGAAGGAACGCAGGACCTTCCAGTTGAACATGTGTGAGGTAAGGACAGGGATCAGCTAGTGCCATGCAGAGTGGTGTTAGAGTCGCTAAATCGGCATCCAAGAGATGAATTTTCCTTCTATTGGAGCACAGAAACTGTGCCACAGCCCCAGCAGAGCCCAGGCTGGAGCGGGCAGACATCAGCAGTGACCCTCACACTGGTGTTTGTCACTTGCCCTCTGAACTGGGATTGTTTCAAAGCAGCTTTTTTTGTCTGAATCCACATTGATTTTTCATTCAGGGCCATGCTCTGTCCCTAGTCAGTGAGTCATGCTTGTGTCCAGGGTATTGCAGGTCCCTTTCTGCCTTCCTGGCCTCTGCCCCAGTCACCAGCAGCATCCAGCAACTCCCTCTGCTTGGTCTCTGGGGAGCAGCACTGGGGTGGGATGCAGATCCCCAGGGGCCATTGCTCACAGGTCACGTCTCTTGTGCCAGCAAGACCCTGGACATGTTCCTTCAGTTGGAGAGCTGCCTGGGTTGTGGTAGGCTCAAGCCAAGCTGGGTAGGGGCTGATCAAGGAGTTTAGCCAAAGCTTGAGCCTATATTAACCTGGCAGTAGAGACAACAACTTGAGAAAAACCCCGCAAAGTCTTTGGATCCAATCACCTTCCTGATTGCTCACGGTGGTCACTGCTGGCACCAAGGTCCCTGCTCCCTCTCAGATGGTCCCACCATAGCCCTCTCTCTGCTTGTTGGAATAAACTCAGCCCGTCATCCCTCAAATGGGATTTCCTGCTCCCACTGCCACAGGTCACAAGCAACAGCATGAATAAAAGATTAGAAGATACATTAAAAATATCCAGCTTTTTGTAACTATGTTTTGGAAACAGTTACTGTTTCCGTACTGAAACTGTTCTACTTAAAATATCAGAAGCCCTTGTGCTATGGAGTTGCATCATCCTTAAACAGAGACAGTAGGTCAGGTGGAGGGTTCGTCTGTGCTGATGTGAGTCCACACATGGCATTCAGGTTCCTGAGAGGGTGTCTTCTAGGAAACACTTCTTCTAATGGATTGAGGGCGTTTTGAATGGTCCTCTCAGAATAAATACAGGGAAGTCTGAGGCTGGCCACGTTGAACATATATTTTGGTAGGTGATTTACTATGTTGGCCTGGGGGCCTTCTGGAAATGGTTGTTGGTAGGTTTCTATTTTTACAGTAGTTGCAATGTCAAGAGAGCTGATGCTGGTGTAGGAGTAGTCCAGAGATGTATGGAGAAATACTCAACGTGTTTCACAGCACAGCACAGCACACTGTTTCATGTTGTCAGTCCACCAACTGAAAGGGCTAGTGTTGGTTTTCACAGATGAGGTTATTATGGTGGAGGATGGGCTGGGTGAGGTGGCAGATAAGTTTGGGCTGGAAATCTGAACCTTCAACTCACTGCTGAAGGTCCTCAAGGCAGGCTGTGTGTAGGATATAGGCAGGCAGGTTTGCAGCACTGATGTTGTCGGTAGGGTCAAGTGGAAATGGTGCAGTTCATGGATCAAGTCTAGTGGGACTTGGAAAAACTTGGGTCTTGAGCAATGAGGTTTGATTGTCTATAGGAAAGCTGGCTGTTCTTCAGCGAAGACACCATGAATGGTGAATCCTTGAGGGTGTATTAACTGAGTGTTTACCCTGCATAAGTAAAACCCAGCAAAGCCAGGGTCCATGCCACCACAGTGGGTCCACCATTCTATTGGCCAGATCAAATCACTGGGCTCTGCTTACCACCATCTTCTCCCCCCATAAAGGCCACATGAGCTGCTCCCATCAGGGCGTGGCTGCCAGGATGGGCCACAACACACTGGGAGGGGGACCATCAAAAAGTGCATAAAAGGCATTTCTCTCTAAGCTACACATTCAGTCCCTGTGTCCTTTTCCCTTCAGTATCTAATCAAAGTGAATGAGATCAAAACCAAGAAAGGGATTGGTCTGCTGCAAAACCACATCAAGCACTGCAGCTCACAGTTCAAGTAAGAGCGGCCGGTAACCTGCCTGCACACCCTTTCTCTCCAGAAGTGCTGGTTGTAGAGGGGGCCTGGGGATGGCTTAGCTTGAAGAACCTGGGTTCCTGCAGTCAGTTTGGCCTGTCCTGTAACTTGACAAAAGTCCTCTTTTCCTGGAGGCAGTGGAGGCAAGGATCTCAATGGGGTGTGTTTCCTCTCTTTAGTCTGACATTTTCATAAGCCCTTGTAAAGTAGAAATCAGGGCTGCAAAGAAGACAGAGTGCTGAGCACTCTCCCTGAATTTAAATGCCTCCAAATCTTTCTAAAATATATTTCCCAAGAAAGATTTTTTTGCACTATGAAATGAAAGTGCTGCCTGCTGAAGGCATGATGGGCTCTGAGGCAGGAGCTCGGGGGAGCCTGGGGTCTGTAAGCTTCACAGCCAGTGCTAAGAGCAGAATTTCAGGACATGCCCTTACATTAACATCTCCTCTCAGTTTTTTCCAGGAATGTTTAAACACAACAGCAAAACTTAAGAAGTTTACAGAGAAGCTCATCCCAGAA
Source organism: Strix aluco (assembly GCF_031877795.1). NCBI lineage: Eukaryota > Metazoa > Chordata > Aves > Strigiformes > Strigidae > Strix > Strix aluco. The sequence goes on from NC_133947.1 coordinate 17,514,899, forward strand.
CTGCAGATTGTGAGTATTCATCTAAAGTCGGGTGTGGCAGGCAGTAGCAGGCTGGAGACCAAGGATGTCTTCCCCAGGGCCTCCTTTTTCTCTGCAGAAGCAGAACTGAAGACTTTTGCAGCTCTTCACATCTTCTAATCATTATTTCCTGAATCTCTGATGTGCAAGTGGCCTATGGAGGGGGGAAATGCAGTCATAACTGGGAGTGGGAAAATTACAGTGCCATACCCCAGGACACAGAGTAGGAAGAACAAGCGTAAACATGGATACTGAGGAGGCTCTAACATATTCATCTGCCAGAGCCCTAGCTGCTCTGCAGACTTCCGGGCTTTGCATTTGTGCTCCTAGCTTTCTATGCCTGTTGCTGCCAACTCAAGTTCTTAATGCATTTCCTCGGGGCCTTATTTTGCTGTAGAGGCAGGTCATGTAAGTTTTGTGAACTTTAGCTTTTGACTTTGAGCTCTGTCAGTCATACATGGCCCAGAGACAGAAAGGAGTTTTTCCAAGCAGCAAGGCTTTCAGCGACAGCCTGCGCACTCACGTCCCAGGTGGTATGACATCCTCCAAGCACAGCAGAGGGTTTATGTTGGTTTACCAGAGTTTCTAGACAGCTGTTCTAGTTTACATGGGCTTGCTCATCCTTCTCCATACCTCCTTGCAAGTCAAAATTTGCAGAGGCTTGGGATATGGTCCTCACCCAAATACTGTGTCAGCATCACTTGTACTCGTCTCCCCTGGTCCTGTAGTGCAGGTCTCCTCTAGGCATCTGCGCTTTGTTTGAATTAATCTGTTCCATAATTTTTAATCATTCATATTAAAATCCATTATGTAAATAACAAAACGAAGGGGGGCATCACTCCAAAGCAGGGTAGCTGAACACAGCAAGCAGCATCCTATGGATCCCTCACTCCAGGCTCCATTTCAGGGCCACATTCCTGTGCCAAGGTCCATCAACTTTTTGATGGCTTGGAGACCTTTTAATTATTTTAATTACTGATGCTACCAAGGGGAAAAAAACCAACAACCACAGTGACCTTCAAGCTGTTGGTTGTGTTTACACTGCAGAGAGCTGCAAACAGCTGTTTTCTCAGTAAAATGCAGACTGCTCTCCTCTGGTCTCACATTGCAGGAGTCTCAACGCTGGGGACATGCCCGCTCCCTCCTCTCAGCAAAGTTTCCACTGAAGTGCTTCTTGCACACAGCACATACCATGGCACTGCAGGGGACGAGTAGCAACCTCCCACTGTAGGAATGGGGCTCGGTGCGTCCCACAGAGATGGGGAGGCAGAGAGGGCAGAGGGTGGCGTGGGGGTACCTCTGCTGTGACCAAGAGGAGTGAGATGCCACAGCTGAGACAGGAGCCTCCTGCTGCCATGTGAGCAGCTCTCTGTGCTCCTGTGCCTTTCAGATGAAGATCAGGCAGGACGAGGAGAAGAAGCAGCTCTGCTCCCTTCGGGATCAGCTGAAAAAAGCATTGCAGTTGGAGCAGAAAGAGGTAAAGCCTGATCCTTTTTGCAAGGGAATGCGGGGTGGTGCCCAAAGAGGGCACGACATGGCAGCTGCTTATATAGTGCCTGCCTGCTAGTGCAAAAAGCTGTGGGGTTTCTGGTGAGCTCTGGGGAGCACAGGGTCCCTGGCAGTCCTGTGAGGACATGCTCTTGGTTGCCAGTGGTACTGATGGGGTAGGGCCTTGCTTCTATTTCTCTCCTCTGCCAGGACCCTGGGAACAAGCAGGCAGGGTACAACATGCACCAGCTGCAAGGGAACAAGCAGTACGGCACAGAGAAGTCGGGGACCCTCTTCAAGAAAAGTGATGGGTAAGTTGGGATCCATCAGGCCCTTTTCAATTGTGCTTTGGTGACCTGGGGCCAGAACAGGGCTCACCCAGACCACCCTCCTCTCCCTGGGGTGGCCACAAGGCAGAGGAACAGGACAAGCATGCATGAAGGTGTGCTCAGCACCGTGCTAGCCTCCAACTGCTGACAACACAGAACTCCAGGCAGCTTGTGTCCATCTTTTAGCTCTGGGGGCAGTCCTCTCCCATGAAGCTGCCCAATGTCCTGTCAAGCCCTGTGAGCGCTGGGGCAAGGACGCCTGCACCCACCAAGGGAAGCCAGAACCAGCTCCCCGTCTTTCCTTCCAGCGGGGATCCCACTGCCTTCATCCAACACCCAAAGGTCTTGTGCTGGCCGGGACGCAGAAGGGTTGGTGTTTCTCCCTCTCTCCCAGGCACTCCGTGCTTTCCAGAACCCCCTCCATCCCCTCTGCTCTGGGATGAGGAGCCCTGACCCCTCCACCCTTCCTGGGTGGGAGACACTCAGGGGTGCACTGGGGATTTCTGTACAGTCCTGGTCATGTTTTCTGCTCTCTTCTCCCTTCCCTTCCCTTCCCTTCCCTTCCCTTCCTTCCCAGACCTGACTCATCCTTTGCCTTTTGGACCCTTCTTCCCTCACAGTTCAGTACTGGGCTCAGCTCCCTGATGATGAGAATTAAGGGTATGAGCAGAAATGTGGGATGAATTAGACACAGCATGCATCAGTGCTGCCTTGGAGATGGCATAGCAGGCCAGAGGAGGGAGAGAGCCAGCAGCCATTCTGTGCCCCTCTCCCAGGAGCCAGACCCTGAGCTCCTGGAAAGCACTCCACTGTCTTTGGAAAGAGGATCATCTCCCACCGTGGAGTGGGAGTATGCTTGCTGGGAATCACATGGGTCCTGCACTGGGAGTTGCACACCTGGAAAGGACTGTGAAGTATCCTAGCAAAACCTGAAACTGGACAGAAAATAATGAACTGGGGCTCGGGAGTCTCCTTCACTGCAGACTGAAGTTCGTCTCTCTCTGCTTTCGAGTGTATCTCTTGCACCTTTCCCCTGTGTTACGGTCTAGCCCGAATGGCAGGCACAGGAAAGCCAGCTTGGGAGCAGTTTGGAGGGGATGGTCTTGGATGTTTGCTGAGGGCTTCTTCTAAGGGCTTCATGCTCTGCTAGCAGGTCCTGCTGCCCCTCTGCATCTGTGTCACCTCCACAGCAGCTGTGCTGCCTGTCTGTACAAGCCTGACTTATGCCATATGATGGGTCCTTCTCAGCCCAGAACAGACCAAGAGCAATAGACCTTGACTGTGGCAGCCCAGCCGGCATGTCTGATACGAGCTGCAGGCCCATGCTGTGCCTTGCATGGCTCTTGCATTTGCCAGTGTTGCACTGCATTGCATGTCTGCTCCTCTGCACGTGTGTCCTCTCGGCTCACCCTCCACTCATTTCCAGGTTGAGAAAAGTCTGGCAGAAGAGGAAATGCACCATCAGCAATGGCTACCTGACCATCTCTCACAGCATGGTAGGAACTGCTTCTTCCATTCTGCTCTGTTCCTGCCTGGGAGCTGCTGCCTCTTGTTGCAGGATCCACAGAGCCAGCTGCTGCCGGGCACACCAGTGGCTTCCTGGGGCTTGTCAGAGCCCTCATGCCTGCTGCTACCCTGCTGGCCTGCCCTGGTGTAGGAGGCTTTCTGTTGAGACTTAAGTCCCTGTAACCCAAGAGACATTCAGATAAACACAGGAGGTCCTCACGTGTCTGTTTGCATGGAGGGGCATGAGCCTGGGGACCTGGCTCCAAGCTTGGGGTGGCTGTTGGGAAAGAAAAGGTCCGTGCTGCTATTTCTTGCATTGCTCATGAGAGTGGAGCCAAAGACACAGTGCCAGGCATAAGGCAGATCCATGGCTCTGTCTCCAGAGCCAGACAGTGCTCCGCACTCCTGGACCACAGCCCTTTGATGCTTCCTCATTCTGCTTGTAGCTTAACCGCCCACCAGTCAAGCTGAATTTACTGACCTGCCAGGTGAAGCCGAACATGGATGACAAGAAGTGCTTCGATCTGGTTTCCCGTGAGTGGTGGCACCTGCCCTGCTGTTCCTCTGGGAAGGGCCCAGAGAGGCAGCAGCGCTTTGGACTCAGAGAGCCAGCGTGGGCAGGGATGAGGGGAAGCTCTGCAGCTTTGGGCCAGCTCAGAGCGGGGTGTTATTCATGGGCAATTATGCCAGGAGGCAGCTCTGCTCAGGATCAGTGATGCACATGCAGGGTGGGAGATAGGTAGCACTGTCGTGGAGCAGTGCAGTGTGTCTGGGAACCAAACAAATGTAGTTCCCAGGTTGCAGCTTAGCTAACAGCAGCATCCCTCATTCCTGGCACAGGAGCAGGTCTCTTTGTCTGGGGTGCACTGGGTAGGGACTGAGTCAGACAGAGGTGACAGTCACCCCGGGTGCCTGGGCTGGAGATTGCTCCCAGCTCTGCTGAGCCCAGCTCAGGTGTGTTGTCCCTGCCATGAGGCTGGCAGGGGAGATGGACGAGAGGGGTGCCTAGAGAAGACCGGCTCTGTGTGTTTCAGACAACCGCACATACCGGTTCCTGGCAGAGGACGAGCAGGACTGTGTTGCGTAAGTACCGCCAGCGCCTTGGTGTGGACCAAAAAATGCTCCTCTGGCTGCTGCTGAGGAGCCAGCTCTTTGTCTAATTGAGCAGCATGCCACAACTCCTTGTTTGATGCCCTTCCCATCCTGACTGTGTCCCTGCCACCCCGGGGGTCTGGCCTACTGCAAACAGGACATGGAGCTTGATGGAGGCTCCTGGCACCCAGTTTGCTGCTGGAGTCCCGGGCAGGACCTTCGAGTGTGGTGGTTGCTGTGCAGACTGAGGCAGAGTGGGATCTCCCCTGCAGCAATGGGATCAGTCCCACTGCCCTCCTCACCCCGAAGCCCAAGCTACACAGGACCCTGCTTCTAAGCTGCTTTCTGCCCATGCAGCTGGGTGTCCATCCTCAGCAACAGCAAGGAGGAGGCACTGAACGTGGCCTTCAGCAAGGGGCAGGGCGGAAGGGAGAGCAGCTGGGAGGAGCTGACCCAGGCCATCATCGAGGAGGTCAGAGGCTTGCCTGGGAACAGGGAGTGCTGCGACTGCTCGGCCCCAGGTGAGAGCCAACCCATGGCCATGGGTCTGCCATGCTTCTTCCACCCTGGGCAGACAGAGCTCTGCCCTGCCCTCCACAGCATCCAGTTCCTGGACACTCGCAGGCATGTGGGGTCTTGCCCTTCCCCTCTTTCCTGCTGGGGAGTTTGTGCCCTGAGGTGGTGTGAGGCTGGTGGGCAGGAGATGTGCATGAGCCTGGTGATCTTGTCTCTACAGATCCCACTTGGCTCTCCATCAACTTGGGCATCCTGATCTGCATTGAGTGCTCTGGGATTCACAGAGAGATGGGTGTGCATCTCTCCCGCATCCAGTCGCTGTCTCTCGACAAGCTGTCAACCTCCGAATTGCTGGTAGGACACTGCCAGTGCATTCTGTCCTTAAGCCTCCCCCTGCTTCTGCTGTGGCATTCCTGAAACTAAGTTAATTCAGTGGGTTTTCCACCTGTTAAACTGACCCATACCCTTCTGTAATTCCCAGGGTTTAGTGGTTATTGTGGCAGGAACTGTCATCTTCAGGGAGGAGAGGAGGGAGTCATTTCACTGCTGCTGGGTGACCCATCTCCCTCAGTCCCCTTGCCCCATCTGTGTCCCCTGCTGCAGGGGAGCTGTGGGGCAGGGCCAAGCTTGTCCTGAGGTGGAGAAGAGTGTGGGGCAGGCAGGGCGTTGGAGACCTTGCATGGGGCTATTTTTGGGCCACAATGCTCCAGGTGCTCAGGGGTTTGGTAGGGCTGTGATGGGAGCCGCAGGCAGCTGGTGGGCATCAGGGAGGGGATGGGAGTGTTTAACAGGGATCACTGCTTGCCAGGTCTGAGCCAGAGTCAGCTCGGGGGTTGGTTGCACTGCTGGCATTGGGAGGGCTCAGCAGTACGAGTCAGGGCAGTCTCCAGCATCCCCTTGACATCCCCTCAATTCCAGGATCTCAGCCTGGAGCTCCCTCTCCTGCTGCCACACATGTAGAGCTGCTGCATGTCCCATGTGACCTCTAGCTTTGCTGTTTTGCAGCTGGCGAGGAATATTGGCAACTCTGGCTTCAACAAGATCATGGAAGTGAATCTCCCCAGCTTTTCCATGAAGCCCACAGTGCACAGTGACATGTGAGTTGCTCTGCAAAAGCTGTTTTTTATGGAAGGTTAGATACGGGGCCCTCACCCATGGGCACACACTCTGCAGTCCTGTGTGCTCCCCACAGTGACCAGGCACATGGCACTGCCCGATCTCCTCCCCAGACTGTAACTTCTCTTTAGAAGCAATTTCATCAAGCCCAGCAGGAAAAGTTTGTTAAAGGAGAGAAGAGTGAGGAAGAGCCAACAGGACAGCTCAAGGATTGGCCTTGAGGTCAGGAGGATTGAGGAATTGATGCTGGAAAGGGAGAGGAAAGCAGAGAAACATTAAAAACAAGTGGAGCTGCCAAGCAGGACAGCCCCGGCTGTACATCAGCAGGGCAGGGAAGGGTGGGAGGCTGGAGTGGGACAGGGGACAGGGACTTGCACAATGCAGAGCAGCTCACTGTGTCCAGTGGCTGGGGCCCAGGATCAGCGTAGGCATTGAGCAAAGATCTGCTGAGGATGCAGGAACCCCCCCGTTCTTCATCCCACAGTGCCCCAGCCTTGAGGCTCTGCAGAGGACGGGGAGAGCTGGGGTGGTGTGACTGGTCCCAGCAGCAGCTGGGGTCTTCTCCAAGGCTTAGTGCTGTAAACCTGGGGTGCAGCAGAGCTTTTGGGGGAAACATATAGCTGGGGAGCTTATTGTCAGGGGCTGAGGGAACTTTCAGGAGTCTGGAGAGCAAGCAGAACAGGCATGATGAGGTTCCATTACAGGCATGTATGCTCTGACTAGGGCATCATTTAGACAGTGTGGACCTACCCTGCAGTGAATAGGTGGATAAGGAACTGCACTTGGCAGGGAGAGAGCGGGAGAGAGCTGAGAGAGCAGGAAAATACAACTGGAAGAAGTTGTATTTTCAAGATCCAAGTTGCCAGATCCACCCTTCCGCTTGGATGCTGGGGAAACTGAAACTGCGTGAAATTAATAATTCATCTCTTCCTCAGTGGCCTTTTCTGTTTGGAGCACCCCTTTGCCCCTGGGGCATCTGTGGCCACCTCAGATCCTCTGGCTGGCCACTGCTTCTGCTGTTTAGGGCCTCTCCAGGGGGAGAGTCCTAGCTTACTCAGCCAGTCCTTGTCTGGAGGCTGTTCCTGACCTGTGGATACTCTTGGCCAGTTCATGCCATGTGGTGTTTCCCAGTCCTTAAGATTTCTGTTCATTCCCCTAATTCTCACCATCAGGGAGCTGAGCCCAGTACTGAACTGTGAGGGAAGAGGGGTCTGAAAGGCAAAGGATGAGTCAGGTCTGGGGAAGAAGGGAAAGGAAGGGAGAAGAGAGCAGAAAACATGACCAGGACTGTACAGAAATCCCCAGTGCACCCCTGAGTGTCTCCCACCCAGGAAGGGTGGAGGGGTCAGGGCTCCTCATCCCAGAGCAGAGGGGATGGAGGGGGTTCTGGAAAGCACGGAGTGCCTGGGAGAGAGGGAGAAACACCAACCCTTCTGCGTCCCGGCCAGCACAAGACCTTTGGGTGTTGGATGAAGGCAGTGGGATCCCCGCTGGAAGGAAAGACGGGGAGCTGGTTCTGGCTTCCCTTGGTGGGTGCAGGCATCCTTGCCCCAGCCATGGCAGGGCTCGCACGCTAAATGCATGGTAGTCAAGTTCTTGTTCAGTTATATAACTGCAGGAGAGGAAGCTTTAAGGAAACCACATTGTATTGTAAAAGGAGTCATGAATGCTGCCACAGAGGAGTTTGGGGAATGCGACAGAGAGAGAAAAGGTGCTAAATTGCCTGGTATGTCTGAAGGAGAGAGGAAGGCAGCTGGGGCAGCGGGAGAGGAGGTGGGTGGCCCTAGGATGCTCACTCGGTTGCTCTGTGGCCCCTAACTCTCATTTGGCTGGTCTCTGCCAGGGCTTTTCGGAAAAATTTCATCATTTCCAAGTATGTTGAGAAGAAATATGCCAAGAGGAGCCCTGCTGCTCAGTGCTCTGGCCTCCCAGAAGCCGTGAAAGACAAGGACATATTTTCTTTGCTCCAAGCATATGCAGAGAACATGGATTTGAGCGAGCCTGTGCTGGCACCTCTGCAGGTATGGCTACCCATCCTGTGGGCCTGTATGGCAAACAGTTTTGCTGTTGCCTCTCCAGCCTGTCCATAAGGGTCCCTGTGTCCAGGAGGGGACAGAGTTTTCTGATAAAAACAGTGCTGGGAACAACAGGCAGACTCGGGCAGGGTGAGGAACATCACAGCAGAGGGAGGCTTTCTGGTTGTGACCCCACAGCCCTCCTCGTGCTGTGTATGCAGGGGCCAGAAGCCATAACCACAGGCCCAAGGCTTTCCAGAGGCCAATTTGTAACCAAGATTCACCTGTAAACTTCTGAGCAGATTTCTGCAGGACATCCAAGTCTCACTGTAGGCTGAAAAATCAGGGCAGCATTTTTTCCTGCAAAACCGCAGCATAGGTCCTTGCTGTAAGTGCAAGAGGAGAGCGCAGCCACAAACACATTGCCATGCCACCCCCTTTACCATCAAGGATGCTGGGGGTTGTCCTCAGAGTAAAATCAAAGGAGCAAAATGCTGCAAGAAGCACCATCAGTATGGGATGTCTTGGAACAAAATGGCAAGTGAGAAGCAGCTCCATGGGAAGCAGTTGTTGCACACCCCAGGGCTCTGGTGAGATCATGGACTCAGCAAAGTTCAGCCACTGGCCTGGGGAGAAAAGTCACCTTTGGTTGCTTCTGTTTCTAAGTGTGAAAAGGGAATGACTGATTCTTCTTCATGAAGCCATAAGCCATGACTCTACGCATGTTAACTAGGTTCTCACTAGCTTTGGTGGGTTCTGAAGAGACAGTCAAACCTCTTCATCTCTCAGGGATTTAAAATGTCTAAGGATAGTCCCTAGAGGACAGCGCTCCTACTGTGGTGATAGTGCAGGCAGACACAGTCTCATCCTTGCTGTATTTTTCTTGGCTACAGGAACCTGGGGAGACCATTCTCCACCTGGCAGTGCTCTTGTCTGATCGAACCTCTTTGCATATAGTTGATTTTCTTGTCCAGAACAGGTAAGCTCAGGACACCCAGTCAGTTTGTCATGGCTAAGCCGTGCTAGTGAAAGGTGCAAGGCTGATGATCTCCAAAATGCTCCACAAAAAAAGAAAAATCACCAGGCCAGGCCTCCCAGCAAACGTACCTTGGTCTGTGCTTGGGATAACTACCCCCTAGATCAGAGGGGCCTTGTGTCCTCTGGGTTGAGGTGTGATGGTGGTGGTGACCACCTCTTCTCCAGGCAAGGTGGGAAGGACACGTGTGCCAGCACCAGGCAGTGTTTGCTGTGGCTGGGGCCAGCGGCTCTTCCCAGGGGTGCTGACATTATCCACCCTCTGCTGCAGCGGGAGCCTGGCAAAGCGGACAGCAGAGGGGAACACGCCGCTTCACTACTGCTGCTCTCACAACAAACCCGAGTGTGTCAAACTGCTGCTGAAGGCCAAAGCCAACATCACCATCAGTGAGTGGTTGCAGGATTCCCCACCCCATCACACACAGCGTGCTTCTCAGCTCTTCTCTGGAAACACCTCCTTAGCCTTGCTTAAGTGCTCAGCAGTGTTTGTCTGCGTCTGGGGAGAGGCTGGGGAGAGGTGGATTGGTGACAGAGTTGGGTGGGGACCCTGCCCACAGGGTGACAGCCTCAACCCCAGGCTCTTCTCTGCATGTCCAGTGAGGTGCCCTGCTCTGACACTGCTCTTGGCTCTCCAGCCGGTTTGGGGTGCACGTGGCCCTCTGTGAGCGGGGTGACCACATTTCACAGGTTCCTGCTCTCAACAGCCTGGGACCGAAGCAGTGGCTTTGCTCTCCAGCTCGGAGCAGGGGATGCTCCTCTCTGGGGTACTCCTGACTCCAGGCAGATTGTGCCTCTGTCCCAGTTCACTTGTCCTCCTCCCAGGTGGGCAGCCACAGGCAGCTTGGTGTAGGATTGCCCTGAGGTGGGCTCATTGAGCTGGCAGAGCCCAGCAAGGCCAACACTGCCTGAGCTGCTCTTTCACATGCAGCACTTGCACAGCAGGAGCCAAAACAGGCACTTAACTCATTTTCAAAGCCAGCGCTGCAATGCTGGAGAGCAGGTGGGAGGGCTGCCAGAGCACTGATTCAGAGACAGTGTGTGCTGGTGCTCTGGAGCCCAGATCACAGGTGCAGCCATTTATACTGCCCAACACAGAAGCGAGCTTTAAAACTAGGATTCTGGAGGAAATGCAAGGGCACAAATGTTTCCACCATCAGCTATCAGCCGAGCTGGTAGGTGCGTTGAGCCATGCCCCCAGGGATGGCCTGAGATGCTGCCTGCTCCAGGCAGCGTGGTGGCAGCCCCCTCGGAGGGCAAAGAGCCTGTGGCAAGCAGCAGGAGCTGGGTGCACATCCCCCCATTGCACAGTGATTTGGCAGCCAAATTTCTCACTGCCTCAGCCTTGCTGGGCGCAGCTGTGCCTGACCTGTCTTTACTGACTACTTTGAGGATCTTAAGTTCACAGTGCAGAACCTACTACTGGTCCGGGGATAATCTGTGGTTCCTCAGGGCACAGACCTTTTGCTGTTCCCTTCTCCCACCCTTCCCCTTCCCCAGAGTCCCCCCAGCCCACCCCTCCACAGCCAAACCTCCAGCAAGGAGGGGGGGTTGCAGAGTTACATCAACACCATCACAGGCCCCACCCTCAGACATTCCAGGAAACTGAAGTAAAATGGTTGTCACTTGTTCAGACCTGCACTCGCACCCCTGCTTGCAAGCACTGGGACCTGGGTGTCTGAGTGGTCTGTGTTCACCAGGTATCAGGACCCCTCCTCTGGTTTTGTAGCCTTTAGACTCTGGCAGTGACTAAGTTCTTCTGTCCCTCTATCCTATCCCATCTCTATGAGTCAATCAGGATTTATTCATGCTCCTTTCTCTCCTTATCTGGGTGCCTCAGCCACCATCCCTTAATGGCCTGAGCCTTTGTTTTGGTCTGGCTTTAGGCTGTCCCTTCTTAGAGGCTTATTTGCCCCCAGATGCGGTGAATGCAGCACTGCTCTTCAATTTGTTGAGCCCAGTGGTGTTCAAGGCTGCCATTTCCCCCCCAACAGCTAACGAAGCAGGAGAGACTGCCCTGGATGTTGCCAGGAGGATGAGACATCCCCTGTGTGAGGAGCTGGTAAGACAGTGTGTCTCATCACCCCTCCGGTTTCAGGACACATCCCAGTGGCAGAGAGCGGCAGGGGTCCCGCTCGCTTGTGGACACATCCTGCAGGGCCACCTGCGCCCCTCAGCATCACCAGTGCTGGTATGGGATGCAGAGGAGGGTGTGGAGGAGTCCAGCGGGCGCTGGCCCTACTGGTGTGGGGTCACTCAGAGCAGAGCAGTTTGGGACAGGCCAGGCAGGGGTTGTGCTGTGCCTGGGCAGGGAGACCTGGAGCTGTACCGACGCTGCCTGGGGTGAGTCCAAGGCTGCTTCTGCCACATCCTGATTTGCGTGTTTGGAGACCTTCACAAAACCTCCTCGCTGACGGGAAACACCACTTGCAGCTCACAGACATTGCCCTGATTGTTAGGTGGTTGGGGATAGGGCCAGCAGCTGCCGATGGGGCTGGTGGGTCCTCAGGGAGCTCCTCTGTGCCCCAGCTGCTGCAGGCCAAAAGCAATCAGTTCAACCCCCACGTCCACGTGGAGTATGAGTGGTGGCTGGGCCAAGATGACATGTATGAGAGTGACGAAGACCTGGATGAGAAGGTGAGGTCCTGACAGGCTCTGGCTTAGGGCCACACGTGCAGGGGCAGGCACTCCTGTACCTGCCCAGCCCTACCCACTCCATCTAATCTGTAAATATCCCTTTCTCAGCTGGGTTCTGTGAAGAGAGGGTCTGCCCATCCCCAGAGCTGCTACCGCCCCCCTGCCACTCCCCCCAGGCTGGAGGAAGCAGGGGCAGTGTCCTGGGGGAGGTGGCCAGACACCTGCACCCCACCAGCTGCCCACCTGGATGTGATGCCAGCCCCCTCCTGTGCACCTCCATTTCCACGCCAGTGGGCAAAGCCAGGTGAGAGCCTGCAGTGGGGTGATACAGGGGCTGGCAGGCTGAGCTGCTGCTGTTGCAACCTAGTTCCATTGGCAGAGGGTGGTCTGGGAGGGAGCTGGGCCCTTGATGGGGTGTGAGGGGTTGTCTGGTGGCCTAGGGCACCCTTTAGTCCTCTTCTCCTTGAGGGACCAAGGCTGGCTTGTGCTGGCTGGTGTCCTAGCACTGATCCCTGTTTTGAAGGGCAGCACAATGTTTTCTCACCCTTGGAGCTCCTACACTGGTGCCGTTAGGATGTGCTGTCCCCTGCCAGGTGCTGCTGCTGTCGGGAGAGGCAGAGGAGCATGTCTTTAGAGACAGGGCTGGGAAGACAAAGCTGCTGGCAGAAACAGCAGCAGCATCACAGTTCTGCTCCTCAGCGAGACCAGCTCCCGCCATCCTTGCCCAGCCTTCCCATGGCATGACCCACTTCCAAGAGTTCACCTTGCTTTCTGGGAGACTCAACAAATCCTGCCTGACTTCCCCTCTGCCAGTCCCAGTTCTGCTTCCAACCTGATACAACAAGTCAGACCTGCAAGCAGAGAAAAGAAAATCTCTGCCCACGTGTTTGTGCCCATTCTCCCCTGGAGCTTCGCCCAGGAGCCCTGCTCAGTGCCAGCTTCCTTCTGACTCCTGATCTGTTCTTGCTCTGTGTTTAGCTCCCCAGGGGGCATATCCACCCTCCCTTACGAGTTCATCTGTCTTTGCTGAGGACACAAGAAGCAGCAGGAGCCCACCCTTACCTCTCAGCATCAAGTACAAGCGCACATCCTCAGAGCCAGCGCCTTGGGTACCGCTCAGCTCTGAGCAGCCCAGTCCGACCAGCCTGGCTTCAGGTAATGAAAGGACAAGGAGCCAGGCCATGCTGGCAGGAAGGACCTGCTGGAGGTCTGCAGGCCAGCACCCACACTAGGTCAGCTTGTCTGTGGCTTTCTCTGGCCAAGCCTTGTTCCTGGATCAGGCCTGCAAGGCCTCTTGCTTGAATGCAGGGCTGGGAGAGCTGTGGGAGCTGAAGCACCGCATGGCATGCCCACAGCTGAGCACGATGGGGCTCCCCCACCCTGGCTATTAGACACGGGTGCCTCCAGGGCAGGGTTATTCTGGGGTTTGCTGAGCTGCTGAAGATGTTGAATTCAGAGAAGAGAATGACTCTGTTTCCATCTTTCAGGCAGTGGATTTGTTTCCACGGGTGCCCTGTGGCAGAATGATGTCCCCCTCTCCACATCCAGGCAGGGTGACAGGCTGGGGACTGAGGCAGTGGCTTGCACCCTTTGACAACGGGGTGAGGGCTGCCAGGAGCAGCCCTGGGTGCTCCATGATGGAGGTCAGCTGGAGCCTCCAGGCGCCTCTAGGAACCAGCCTCATCCCAGCAGAGCTTAGCAGCGTGGGGAGTATGGGGGGACGGAAGGTGCCAAGTGCATGGCCCATGGCAGCTGTATCCTTCCCCCAGTGCTGGCAGCTCTTGGGACACCTTGGAGTTGCACAACTCATCTTCCACCTCACGTTTCTCACCCCAGACTACATTCTATGTCCTTCTGCTTTCTGTCCACATCTCCTTCCCCCGATGCCTCTCTCCACCCCGTCCCCAGTCCCTCCCCTTTCCAGCTCCCAGATGATGGGGTGCTTGTTGTCTATGCTGTACCATGGAGAAGGATCATGCTGCAGCATATTGCTTGACAGTGGTGGTTGCTGTTCTCCACCCATGATGAAAGGTGGGAGGAGATGACCAGCCTGTGTCCTAGGTGCCCTGAAAGCCACGGACTCCCTCTGCACTCCTGGCCCCAGCAAAGCGGGACAGCCTGGCCCACACCGATCCCTCGAGGAGCCAGATCCATGTTCTGGCCATGCCTGGAATGTTCCACCTCTTCTTCCTCGGAGGAGCAGTTTGGTAGGTGGCCAGCAGCCAGGGTCAGCTCAGCTCCCACATCTGCCCATATTTATCACCTTTGGTTTTGAACTGAGGTGGAATCGATCCCAGCACTTCAGCTGTGACTCCTTGGCATTGACATCTCCCTGGTAGGTGCTGGGAATGCTACCAAAATCCCCATGAGGCACCACTGCCTTTTGAGGGAAGCCTTGTTTATGATTTTGGGTTGTTGGCAGGTCAGGGAGCAGTTTTAGAGATGGGCAAGTGTGCAGTGTCCACACTGGCCCTGCCTCTCTGTGCTCCAGGGGGGTCTCTTCTCCCACAGAACGCTATGCAGACGCAGAGCCCTGTCATTAAGGGGACCTTGCTTGGGCTGCTTGGGCTTGGGGTTGTGCCAAGCAGCGCCACTGAGTCCTTGCACAGTCCTGCCCTGAGAGAACCGGGACCCCAGAAAGTGCAACTGCACATGTCGCAGTCCTGAGGCAGAGGAGCAGCTGCTTCTGGAAGGATGCTCCAGCAGAAGGAGGTGTCTCCTGGATCCCTGTCCCACCCAAATTCCCAGCAAGTGACCTGCCACCTCTGCCCTCCCTCTGCACAGGAAACCTCCCAGTCTCTCATCCTTGCTCCTCACATCTTTTCCAGGGGCTTTGGGATCAAGACACTAGAGCTGTTTTAGTTTGTGTCTGACGAAGCTGGGAAGGCTTGATGATTCTCTCTCCTGCTTGCAGAACAGACTGCTGCTCCGCAGGGTCCGTGCTCTCTATGACTGCAATGCTGACCGGGAAGATGAGCTGACTTTCCGCACAGGCGAGATCATTGTGGTGTCTGAAAAGGAGGACAGCAACTGGTGGGTGAGTGAACCTGTGTATGCTGACCAGCACTGGGATGCACATGATTCCCTCTCTGTCCACCTCTTGCCTCTACCCATGACTGGGATTGTCACCTCCTGCTCTGCATCTGTCTCTCCATCCTCCATCTTTTCCTTGGCAAACAAAGATAGCTGTTACGGGGCCAGTTCCTCATCCCCCTGAATGCCCCTGTGCCATCCTCACCACTCCTTTTTCTTCCTTTCTCCCTGCAGAAAGGGTGGATTGAAGGACAGCCTCACAGGCGAGGTGTCTTCCCCTCTTCATTCGTTCACGTGCTCAATGAGTAGGAGTTGCTTCAATTCAAGAAGGAAGATCTGATCAGCTGCTTAAAATGCAATTCCCCAAGCTCCCATCTGCACCGAGGGCCCCACCGGGTGCTGTCTCCATCACCTCTGCCGCCCCAGCATCCCTGTCGCCACAGCCCACTCCTCCCATAGGCTGCCAGCAGTGCCAGGCTGTCCCAGAGGATCCCTTGACCAGGCAAAGGGAAAGAACACAGCAACCTACATGCTCCACATGTGTGCTTCTGCCCCAGCCACCTCCCCATGCAGGACACAGGCCTGGGCCACTCTGTTGCCAAATGCAAATGTTGCCCTGACCGTGCTGCCTGTCCTGTGGTACTCCCTGCTCTGCCAGAGCTAATGGAGATGATGGTAGAGTGGGGCAGCACAGTGCCCTGCATGGCTCTGAAGCCTGGGGAAGGGCTTCTGCTGAGGACTGAGCACGCTGGGAGCCTGGCAATGCAAACAAGTGTTGTGCCATCCCTAATTCCTCCCACCCAGGTCTCACTGTCTGTGCTCCAGAAATATGCTCTGTGGCAATCCAGGGCATTGCTTCTTGGGTGCCTGCCCCCCCCAGCAAAGGTGGAAAGGCCCTCTGAGCCCGCTGCCAATAAATACCGGCTCTTCGGTGCTCTGCATTTCTCAGGGTTGTTCTAGTTTGAATCTCTAGATCCTTCCTCTTTGCTTCTTTCCCTTAGGCATCAAACCTCCTTGCAGGCATCAGAGCAGAGGGATGACCTCCCCTTGGATAAAATTAGTCACAATTCAGCTTGCATGGCTTTCTCCACTGGCTGTGTTTTTCTGGTTGCTGAGGCACTTTTCACAGCCTTCCTCTGTCTTCTCTGAGCCAAAATCCCATCCAGGTGAGCAAAAGAAACTGGCTGGTTGCAGTGCATGAGGCTGTTGAGACCTCAAGTGTTGCTGATGTCAGCGTTGGCAAAAGTTGAGCCGTCCCAGCAGGAACCATAGGGGCAGGAGGGCGGTTCCACTCCAGGCAACTTCTCCCACCCTCAGAGGAACATTTGAATGATGAATTTCCTGATTCAGCCCTGGGAACGTGGGCAGACCATCCAGCTCCAGTGGGACCGGTGGCCACCATGGTGCTGCACTGCTGGGAGGGCTGTACTGGGACGTGGTGGGCACTACTGGAGGAGGGGCAGCAGCCCTGACCTCACTGTGTCACTTGCCGCAAGGCTCTGTTCTTCCTCACATCGTGATGTAACACTTCCTCTTCCTGTGGCGGTTGTTGCAGCTTGCAACAAGCACTGGTGAGGCCACCAAGCCCGGGAGCATCGCCATCGCCTGGCCCTGCTCAGTGGCGCTTCCTCTGAGGAGGTGAGGGGCCCTGGGGACAGCTGGCTGGGGACCGGGGGGGTTGCAAGAGCCATGAGGGTCTCTTTCCTGGATGTGGGTCTGGGGAGCTCCTGCTGGTGTCCCTTGGGGCTGAGAAAGGATGGGGACAGGTCTGTGGCTCCTGGGTGCAGCCTGATGTAGCAGCCACATGGCTGTGGCCCTGTGCCTTGTGGCTGATGACACGGGGCTGGGGAACGCCAAGGTGAGGGCACCTCTGGGCTCAGGGCCAGGGGGGATCATTTCAGCCACCGTGGGGGTGCAGGTGCAGGTGGAGAGGACCCAGGCATGGAGCAGGGGCTGCACATGGGCACAGGCAGGGAGATGGGACTGCTCAATCCTGCCTATCCAGAGCCCTGCCCTCCCTGGTCAGAGGTGACTGCATGAAATATTCACTGCACGGCCCGAGACCCTTGGCTCAGGGCTTAATGGAGCTGCTGGCACCGGCCATGCAGCTGCCAGCCAGCTCGTCCCCCTCCAGGTCTGCAGCTTAATAAACCCTGAGGCTCCACGAGTGCCTGAACCAGCCCAGGGGACTGCTGGTTCCTGGCCTGACCAGCATGTCAGATGGATGCTCTTTGCCTCCATCTTGGCAAATGCTCACGGCTGCTGCAGAAGGGAAAAAGACTCAGTCATGGGGGTCCACAGCCACCATCAGGGAGAATGTTGGGGACCTTTGGGGTCCCCCTGAGCCTGCGGGGTGAACAGCTGGCATTTCATGGCCACTTCCTGCTCGGGAGCACCCACATCTGCACTTCGGGTGCACTAGTGGTAGATTGTTTGCACTTCCCTTCAAGAAGAGGTTATGGTTCAGTCGCTTTTTGAGAGGGCAGGTTTGCAGCATGAACGCATCCTGCTGGGGCCACCTGGGATCATGCAAACACTACCACACCCCCCCCCCCACACACCCCCCCCACCCCCAGCCCCCCATCTTCTGTCTCTGCTCATTGCTTGGACCCCCAGGAGCAGCAGTTTTGCTGTCAGGTATATGTCCTGTGGGTCAGATTTGAGTGCAGCTGGTTGGATACCGTGGCGAGCAGGTATGTCCGTGCTGCAGGAGTTACAGAAAATGGTTAATGTGGAGAAATTAAGCTTGTGCTGACCCACGGCCCTACGTCAGCACCCGGGGGACCGAGGGAAGCACCGGGTACTCCTGAGAGATCAGGAGGGGGTTTCTGTCCTTCAGCTTTTCCAGTACAGAGGGGACCTCCCCCTGCCCCCAAACCTGCTGCAGTAGCTTCTGATCATGGGATGGAGGCTGTCCCTTCAATCCCTGCTCCTCACTCTTGCCTTGGCCCACGGGAGCCAGGTCCTGAGAGGCTGAGCACTTTGTGAACTCCCTGAGGATGAGAAATCCCTTTGACTTTAGGCTTACTTGAGTGCTTTTAGCTGGAGAACAGAAATGTCACTTAAATGTGGGTATTTAAGAGAGGTTCATGCACACAGATGGCAGTTACTACCTCAGGCTCCTTCCTCCCGGCAACGATTCAGTGCCCTTGAAACTGCAAAACCCCAGGGCTGCTGGGGAGGGAGTGCCTCGCCGGCTGAGGGCACCTGCGTGGGCTTGGTGGCGGCGGAGAGGTCAAGGGGCTGCTGTGCCCAGTGTCTGCTCCGCACCGCTGCAATGCAGGGGGAGGAGGCGGCGGGGCTCGCTTCTGGCAGAAGAGCATTGCGGGTGGGCAGCTGCCACTCTGGAGGGGAGCTGGATTTTGGTGACTACGCTTTGCTGCTTGTTTTCAGGTCAGTTTGCAGACCTTAAAAGTGCTGCAGGCAGAGAGCAGAACCTCTTACAGGACATGCTGCCAGCCGGCCCTGCCTGGACCTAAGTAACTGCGGCAGTGCCAGAAGCAGAGCACAGCAATAAAGCCATTGAATGATTTGAAAAGGAAATATGTACCAGGTTATTTCAGGTCTCTGCAGGGTTGGTGAGCAGCCAAGGGGTGTCCCAGGAGGCTGGACAGGGAGAGTGGGTGGGAAGGGGTCCTGTGGTGCCACTGCAACTGTCCCTGTAACATCTCGCTGCAGGTGGCATGAGGGATGCTGTGCCAGAGGCGCACGCGGGTGGTGCTGGCCCTGTGCCTGCTACTGGTCCTGTGGCAATGTTTCCGAGCCCCCACGGATGGCCTTGGCCCTTTCCCTTGGGCTCCCTCCCTCTTCGACACCCCTGCTGCCCGCTGCGGCGCCAGCACCAACAGCTCCGCATGGTTCAGTGCCCGCTATAATATGTCCGTGGAGCCTCTGCTGACGGGCGCAGCCCATGAGCTCTCCTCCGACGTGGTTCAGTGGTGGCTGGTGAGTCAGGGCATGGGCAGGAGCTCAGAGCTCTTCCCGGGCTCCCCAAATCTGTTTGTGGTGGGGCAGGGCCAAGGTCAAGCTGGACAGATGTGATGGGGGGTGAAGAGGGTGCAGGAACCCCAGTTTATCACCCTCCCTGCCCTGGGGCTGTCCCACACCCTTTTCCTAATATCCCATCGGTTTTTTTCATGCCTTTCCCAGGGCTCCACTGGGAGGAGTGGGGCTCTGTCCCTCTTTGGGGGTACTGGTGGGGGGCTGATGCTGCCTGTTGCTTGCCTTGCCCCCCCAGACCCTGCAGGGTCCCTCGAGTGGTGGCCAACTCCAGGCCATAATTCAGCAGCTCTTCACTGTCCTCCGGGCCCCAACCAGCGGCATGTGGGACACATCTCGCTGCAGGACTTGCGCGGTGGTGGGGAACTCCGGGCGGCTGAAGGGGTCCGGCCACGGGCTACGGATTGATGCCCATGACTGGGTGCTGAGGTGGGTGACCTGAAGGAGCTTGGCCCCTCCCTGTCTCCCTGGGACCCTGGCATGCCCCAGCCCCTGGCTACTGTGAAATCTGCCAACACAAACTGGGCGATGGTGAGGTGGGGGCTGCTGGCCCTGCTCCCTGGAGCCCCCACCCTGGGGCACATACCAGCCCTGCGTTGCCCATGTCCCCTCTTTGCTGCTGGCCAGCATGAGCTGGTGTCCCTGCCTGGTGGGACCAGCAGCCTGCAACTGGCACAGCGTGCAGCTTCATTTTGGTACGTGCCTTCCCGTTGTCCCCCAGGATGAACAGAGCAAAGCTCGCTGGCTTTGAGCTGGATGTTGGCATGAGAACAACCCATCACTTCATGTACCCGGAGAGCGCAGTGAACCTTGGGCCCAACATCCACCTCGTCCTTGTTCCCTTCAAGCCACTGGACCTGCAGTGGCTGGCCAGTGCCTTTTCCACCGGCGAGCTCACACAGTGCGTCAGCTTTGAGAGTGCGACAGCTCTTGTGCTGGAGAGCCTGGGGAAGGCATGAGGTGGTCCTGGGCACCCTGGTGCCTCACTGGGGTCCTGGCACCATGGTCCTGGTAGGGTAGGAGGGGCCCCAGGGTGAGGGTCCTGGTATCTGTCTGAACTGCAGCTTGAGGAAGTGGGCACTGACCTGTCCCTGCAGGGTCTGGGCATCCTGCAGGCCTGTAACGCCCATGGGTGGGGTGGTGACTGTCCCCACTGTGGAGCCATGGGCCTGATGTGTCCCTTCCCAGAGCCAGGCCAGGGGATGCTGCTGGGCCAGCCAAGGGGCTGGGGGTGCCATGGGGACAGGTGCTGGCGGACACAGGCACCCTCTGCAAACCAGCTGTCTCCAAAGGAGAGGCCCTGGTAGCAGGAGCGCCCCATGCTCACTGCTGTTCTCTGGCTTTTGTAGCACGTACATGAGAGTGAAACAATTCATCAAAGCTGACCGAAACAAGGTAAGGGCTTGGTGGGCTCCAGCTCTTCCTGCGCAGGTAGGGCTCCTCTGGGGAGAGACTGGGCTGGTTTTTTTTTAGTGGGATGTGGGCTGAGCTGGTGAGGGGCAGAGCTGGTGGCTGCACTGGTGGCCAGAGCTGGCTGTCCCATTCGCAGCACCGTGAGCCGATGGCTCGTCCGCTCCCCACTCAGGTGCTGATCCTGAGCCCGGCTTTCCTCAAGTACATCCATGACAACTGGACGCAGCGCCATGGGCGATACCCCTCCACTGGCTTCACGGCCCTGCTCTTCGCCTTGCACCTCTGCCAGCAGGTGAGTGGGGCCAGCAGGACCAGGCACTGCCACCACACCGCCGCCGCTCCGCTCGCCTGTGTGCTCTGAGCCCGAGCGGGCGCCTGCACAGCAACGGCTCTCACCGGCGTGTGCGCAGGTCTCCGTGTTTGGCTTTGGAGCAGACAGCGAAGGAAACTGGCACCATTACTGGGAGAAGAACCGCTGGTCCGGAGCCTTTCGCAGGACGAGGGTCCATGATGCTGATGTTGAATTCAGCACCATTGAGAGACTGGCAGCTGAAGGCAGGATTTTATTCTACAAATGATGCATTTCCAAGCTGAAGTCAGGCTGTTAGCGCAGGAACTGGCAGCCCCCCTGCACTGCTAGGAGCTGCCTCAGATCTTTACCTTGCTTCTCCCTCTCCCCCCAGCTCCGGCGCGTGCCCAGGCTCACAGACCCTGTGATCCCCAGGGTCTTGTGTTGCTTGTGCTGGTCCCACCCACTGGGTACTGTGGGTGACAGGAGCTGACAGACTCCCATGGCACCACGGATGCTGCATTTGACTGGACATGGGGTGGGCATGGCTCTACCCACACTGGCTGGGAGAGAGGAAGGGGAGACAGTGAGGCTGGAAGTGGTGTGGAGCCCATGAGCTGCTGTGCCTGTGCCTGCAGTGGCCACAAAGCCATTGGGTGACCATTGGGTGATGGTGGGTGGTGACAGCAGGTGCTCCAACGTGGCTGGCTGCATGACAGAGCTGACACTTCCACCCACTGATGGCTTCTGGGGGAGGTTCATAGTTCTTGTTTGGGCAGGGGGAGAGGGGCATCTTCCCTTCCTTTTTATAACTAAGGAAATATTTTTAAAATTGTATCAATGAGTAAGAAAGGAAAAAACCAAGCATGCTAAGTCAGTAGATGACACTCAAGTACAGCTGAAATGATCTTATGTTGAATAAACTTTGAAAACACATGTGAATATTATTAACATTTGCTTTACTTTCTGAGCCGTTACTGCTTTGAAAAGACAGCACCATCTACCTTAGCCCCACCCTGCAGAACAAGATTGCAGACCCTGCAGCCTGAGCTCCCCAAAGGTTTTCTCCTCCACAGCAGGGTTAGCAGGATGCCTTTTCCCACTTTCAATCACAAACACGCATCCTTGAATCAGACTCAGCTTTTCCATGGCTGTTAGTCACTTGGTCTTCCAGTCTATTAAAATCACCAGATCTCTTCTACGCATAAGCTCCCACTTAACTATTAGCTTCATTGATTTTCTACCTCTCCAGGTGGAATCTCCATTTCTGTATGTTTTCTATTTCTCATCTCCATTATATCCAGTTTCCCACACTGAGTACGAGTCTTGCACCTACCTGCCCCTTCACCTTCCCTCTGTTTTCTCTAGGTGCTAAGCAGTGCTGTGGGCAATGCTCTCCAATGCTTTCTGAGGTTTACAGGTAACCTGGCTTTCTTATCAAAAAGACAAGCAATTAGCAGGTAATTGTTTAAACTGTGGGTTGAAGCTTGCTGCAGTATTTCCATTCATCTTCCCCCTCCTCCTTATTCTTTCAAATTTAGTTACAAAGCTGCTGAGTGATTGATACAGTTCAGGTCCTTTTGTTCCTGATAAAACATACAGATACTACATCCCCTTCCTCACACTGTAGTAGTACTGTATGATCCTAAACCGATAGATTAATTAAATATCCTTGTTTGAAATGTATTTTTTTTAAACCCATTTTTTTCAGTATTCTAGCTTGGAGATTACTTTTGGAGTCTCCTTCCCCACACTTCAAATTGCTTCTCTCCCTAATTGATCCTGTGTCTGTCACACTGTGCAATGTTGGACCAACTGCTTGGACCAAGTTTAGAGTCAACACCAAAGCAAATTCAGAGCTGAGATTTAAGAGTAATGAGTCACTTTTGCCTCAAAATGAGGCAGGAATCTACAATATTTTATTTTTCCTCATTATTTTCACATTTCTCCCACTATAATTTCACATAGCAAGCACTCTACTCACTTGCATAGATCATCAAAAAGAAAAAAAACCCCACCACCACAATGCAGGTGTGGTTTTTAATTATAATTTCCAATTCAGAACCAGGATTAGTTCAAATAATTTAATTATTCTTCCAAATGCTTTACCAAAACACACAGAGGATGGACTTTTATTTGAGGGGGGAAGTGAAAAGCACAATCCAATTTAAAAATTAATTAAAACTCCAAACACTTTTTTTGCTGAAACATCAACTTGCACCTTTTGTAGGAAGAGCCATCTGGAGCAACTGCAATGCCCCACGGTACAGTAAGCACATCCTAAGTGCCAGGTCTCACCACGTTGCCCAGGACAGCTGGAGGGAAAGCGCATGGGATTCAGCACATTTTCACAGAGGTCTGGCATACAGCATCAGCACATTCAGAAACACATTTAACAATTTAAAAAGCTAGATGGTGTTGCTAGAAAGCTTATTTGATGGCAACTTCATTCCAGGTCTCATGACTATACAGTACATTATTCCTGGAGGCAAACAGAATGCAGTATCTCCATCCAGCATCTCTTTTGGAGGGGGGGGCAGAACGAGATGAACATGGACTGACACAAAAGGGTTTTTACAGTAGGGTCCGCACAACCAGACAAGATGGCTGATCTTTATAGCAGCAAGGTTCAAGCAGCTCCATCCACAAATTAATGCCAAATAAAGAACAATGGGACTGTAAAATAAGAGTGGTCGGGCCATCTGGTAACTCCAAATCTCTTCTCTTGTGCACTAAGATCACCTGTGTTTTGAAAAACCTGTTTATCTCACTGTAGTTTTTTTTGTGGGGTGAGGTCATTGCTTCTTTATGTGGTCTTCCCAAGTTCAATTTTCTTCTGGATGGCACATGCTGAGTGATAGACCAAGGAGTCAATGAATCCTGCAACTAAAAGGAAAAAACAGATGGATCAAGCCAGACATGCCTCAAAGAGAGAACAACTCCCAGGGAAAGAAAACACACACCCTTCTGCCAGTGGAATGGAATTCCAGCTCCCCCAGACAGAAAACAGCTGCTGCTGCTCAGAAGAGTAAGGTCCTCATCTCATCAGGACAGAAAGATCTCTCTTAGAGAAGTAAAGATGAGACAGGCCAAGTCACGTGTAGTTACTCATGAGTGAGAAGAGTTTGGAGAGGAAGCTGATGCTGAGAGCTTTATGCCCTGTCATTGCCCTGACCCAGCTTGCCAAGGGCATGTTTCCCATTTCTTGCTCATTTCACAGTGACCTTAAAAGTAAGCTGCTCTACCCGATGCTGCCCTTGATGGATGCCCTTTACCAGAGACTGCAATGTTTACCCCACCAAGGACACAAAGCAAAAAAACCAGACGCCTTTAGTTCTTTCTGCAGTATTTTCCCCAAATCTCTCCAGCACTGAAGCAGCCCATTATTTCAGTGCGTTTAGGACCACAGAAAAGCTCAGAATGGGTCTACTGCACTACAAAACCCAGACAATCCTGCATCCATCGAGGCAGCTTTCACGGCACAGAAACCCTGAGCTCCTGCCAGGGAGGAAACACACAGCGCTAGTGAGTGAAGGTATTTTCAATGCCTTTATGAAGCTTCATGTTCTTTTTTCTTTTATTCAACACCTCAATCTAAGGAATAAGTAAGCAATTACTTGGCCCTAAACAAAGACAAAAGTAGAAGCTAAAACGGGAACTGAGTCTTCTGTTTATTACTGTAGTAAGGCAAATAATTCCGTATTCTATCTGGTCTTTGAGTAACACTTCAGATGACTGTCTTTTGTGGTTGTTTTGCCCTGAAATTATCTCTACTTGCGGAACCAATTTGATGCTGTAGCAGAAAAACTGTTACACAGCTGATTCGACCTGTCCTCTAGAATATAAAGAGCCTGAACACGGCATACGGCAGCAAACACTATGAACTGGCTGTCAAACCTAATCAGTGCTAGAGGGCACTTGCATTTGTCATGAAAATAGTATCTGAAAGCCTCTCCCCGAGTCAACCATAGAAATGAATATGAATGATCAAATTTATTACACACAGAAATCCTGTTTAACAGTATCAGGTTAACCGAGCATTGTGACACCTCAGGTGATGGGAAAACCTTGCAGATAAAGGTATTATGTAATACAGGTATGTACACAGGTGTTAGGTGATACAGCAGAGGGCTTCTCAGGGCTGTAAGATCTGCTGACCAGATCTCTAGGCTGGCCCTTCACAGCCATGGGGACATCTCTGACTATGTTTCAGAGCTTCCTGAGTTATTAGCTGGAGTGCAAGGCTGGACCAAGGCTGGGCCCTGTCACACGTGTGGAGCTGAGCAGGTACTGATGAGCTATTCCAGAAGCCAGAACTGAGAATGAAGTCCAGACACTCAAATGGCTCTGCAGGAACAGCCTTCCAGGACCTCGTCTAGCTGTGAGGGCTGCTTTTAGTCCATGCAGAGCACTCACCAGAGCTCCTATGTTTGGGAACACAGTTTGAGACCTCCGAGATGGCTATGCCCATGGCAACCTGGGTTCACAGATTTTACTGACCTTTGGTTCCACATGAAAGTAACTATCTGCTTACAGACCCAGGATGGACAAGAAAACAGTACAAATGCATTCATATGGTAAGTGAAAGACCACATTATTTGAAAACAAAGTCCTCTAGAGCATAGAAATGAAATGATAGGTCTACATCATCATGAAATGAAATATTTCATCAAATGAAATCTTATAATAGGTCTACATCACCTACAGCCTCTTGAAAGTCTGCAGTGCTAATTACAACCTGATGCCACTCCCATGGCTCTGCAGAACATGCTGTATCCCCTCACGAAGGCTGAAATCATCTCTCCCCATCAAACAGGGATTTATTACCAGCCATGAAGACTTTAGAAAGAGTAAGATGGCAAATGTTTACACTTTAGAAAGAAAAAAGATTGAAAGGTGCAATACCTGTAAATATGCCTCCAATGATGGCACAAACTCCCGTGAGAAAGTGTGTAAAGGACCTAGAATGAGGAAAACAATTTGAACAACCATCGTGAGCTCAGATACCAATATCAGATAAGTAACAATTAACGAATAAAAACTAATTCATAATTATAATAATGTTTATCATGGCACATAAGTATGCATTATATAAATACTAACAGCTGACAATTAACAGATTTAACAATACCCCCGGTTGGCTACAGAACGGAGTTTGTCACTGATACTTTTAATAAGCAGCATTAAGTAGCATTAGGGCAGTGTGCTCTAATGAGCTCAACAGCAACACTAGGAGGCAAGTACTGAATTTATAAACCTAAAGAGCGGACCTGTAATCCTTAAGATTTTATCCATTCCTGCCCAGAGAGAATGCACAGCAGGCTGCTGCAACACAGAAACTAAATCCCTAAGCACATGTTAAGGGATAGACGTTGACTGTCCCTCATTATGATCCCAAAAGATCAGACAGCTACAGCCCCTTCCAATCCCTTGCAATGACATGCCTATGATTAACAGGGGACCTGGAAAGAAGAAAGAGGTTCCACACTGACTACAACATGCAGAAAAGTTCTTGGTAAATGCAGAGTAAGAAACGAGGCTGGATCAGCATGGGTGCTGCTGTAGGTGCTGGTAAGATGGGTATGGTATAAATCTAGTCTTCCCATTAAGAAAAGACTTTGAGGAGATTAGTCTGAACCGAGAACCATTGTATCAGACTTCTGCTTGCTGCACCAATTTCCTTCTCCATCTTGATACTGGATTAAAATGCTTCAGATAGTATCAGAAAAACCCCAATCCCTTTCAGATGTTCACAGAGAGGAAGGGCATCTGGGAGTGCCTCTTCCTCTCCACCGACTGGGACGGGGCTTGGATGACTTTCAGGCATTTGCGCTGTCATGTCTACGCGAGGGTGCAGTTTTAAGCTATGCAAAATGACAAAAGTCAGCGGAGGGTGAATGAAATAGATTGAAATGTCTCTTACCTGTGCTTTTCTGTCAGCTTCACCATCATGGGTGAAAGCTCATATAGCACAAATACACCAGGCAGACCCTGGTCTCCTAGTAGCCCATTGGCTATCTTCTCATGTCGTGTAACTGAAAACTGGTTAGTCCTTACAACCTAGCAGGAAACAAACACAGCAAAGTCTGTTTTATCAACAAGGAATAGGAAAGGCTATAAAAACACGTCTTCAGTGAACCACATCAATGTAGCCCTGCCCAATCCCTTGTGGAGGGCCTGACAGTGGTTACAAAGGGTCATAAAGAGCATCATCAGGATCAAGTCTATTTTTACTACAGGCTATCAATTAAAGCCCTCAGCTAGCCCAAAGAATGAGTGATGCATCGGTCCCCAGGCTGGACTGTTTTGGTCTCTGCTGGCAAGTAATGGCATAATCTGTCCCTCTCGACCTCAACCCCAAGTCCGTATCATCCTCTACCAAAATAGTTTGCCTAAGCATGCTTCAGGAGACAGCACCAATGTCAGAAAGCCATATATATTCAAGAGTGAGAAGAAAGAAAATAATACATCAAGGCAGGAGAGTGCCAGGGCTGCAGGACACAGACTGCCCATCTTTATATAAACGAAGATCATCCTGCAGCATTCTTCTGCATCCTACACACCTTACACACTTTGTTCATACCAGTCTTATTTTTAGAGCAAATAAATTCTATTTCCGTAAAATGAAATGATGTTCTATTATCCCTAATAAGGTATCTGATGCAAATTAGGATCCACACTGAGAAAGATACTATCCAGTTTCTTTACCAAATTCTATATTTGGGGGTTCCAGTACTGAATGAGTAACACAGCCCCTGGTATACACCTGGCAGGACACTTGG
Source organism: Strix aluco (assembly GCF_031877795.1). Classification (NCBI taxonomy): domain Eukaryota; kingdom Metazoa; phylum Chordata; class Aves; order Strigiformes; family Strigidae; genus Strix; species Strix aluco. The sequence continues at coordinate 17,542,164 of NC_133947.1, forward strand.
ATCCACAGTTACCATAAGTATGAGCATGGACTACATGGATTCCTCTCCTGGTGACTAATAAAAAGCAATTATTTTGACACACGTCTGTTGAAAACTGAACAACAGCTCTCCAGTAGAATGCGAGATGTCATCAAGAGAAACAGAAGGCACACTGGGAAGTGGCTGTAAGAATAGAGCTCCAGTTAACTATCCTTTGTACTTCAGGAAATTCAATCATCCATAGAAACTGCAGAGACATCCTGAATCCAAGCAGAATGAGCTTCAAACATGGTCTGCAGGTTCTCACAGTATCACCTCATAGCAAGTAACTTCCACCTGACTTCCAGGAAAGAACAGATGGGTCCTTTCTAGGCAGGGCACTGAAGAAAGAGTGGTCCACATAAAGATTTATCACATGAGAACTGAGTCTCTCAAACAGTTTCACTCTTCAGGGCAGGTGAAGAAATACAAACTACGTCTACCTTTCCAAGGGATTCTGTTAGATTGCTCTGCCCACACTGCTCTAGAATAGCTCCGCCTGAATGTCTGCATCGTGTCTACTCTGGCCGTGTGGCTCCTCGGATTTGTGGTTCCTATGCAGCCTCTGACGTAACTAATAACCTGCTGGTGATTTACGTTTCAGAGTACTGAAAGCAACATGAAGGTGGTGTGGGTGGGCAGTAGTATGTTGTGCTGATTGCAAGGGTAGGTGGTACAGGCCTGAGAGTGGCATGAGTTTGGGTGAAGAGCCTGAGGGGGTAAGGGTTCCCAATGCTGTGGGGTTTGCACAGCATTATAAAACTGCACAGGACAAGGGAGTCAAATTCTGGTGTAGTTTCGTCCACAGGTAGATCAGTCCTGGCGCTGAACAAGCCCCAGAACCACACTTGGGTTTAACTTCAGAGGAAACTGGTTTGGTGTTAAAGTGAAGCTGGGCACAGACCATGCACACAGCATAGCAGATACTGAACCAAAACCTGGGAGACAGCTAGGGAGCTAAGCCACCCTGTACATGAGTGTTCTCAGAGGTATGGGGGCACGTGGCACCTGCCACCTCCTCACAGGGTTAGGAAAGTACACTGGGTAGCACTGGTGGTGAAGTCTGCACAACAGTAGAGCTTCTGCCTCTACTGGTGTTTTCTTTGCAAAAGAAACGTAACAGTGTACATCATTCTGCTGCCCCAAGACTATGGGGGCCCAAATAATGATAACTGACAGGTTTGGTTTGGTTTGTTTTTTAAAGAGTTTCTCCAGAGCTCTTGAGGTCCCCTGCAGAATGACAGCAACCAAAATAAATGCTTCCAAAAGAATGAAAGAAATCACAGTTCTTTCTGCTGGCTTCAGAAGAGAGCATAAGTTTGTGCCTCTTCTCAAGATCTTTGTCTCACTCTGGTATCTCCTTGGTAATGTGCTTATCCTTCCTGTCCCAAAAGAAGGACATATTCTGAAAGCGGGGCCACACTCTTTTGGAGGCTAAAGAAGATTTTAAAGTGGAGACAAGCTGATCTTGCATTATTCTCCAAAGAACATTTTTAGGATGTCCTTGCTGCTTTGACTTCTCCTGAGCATGCACTGTGAGGGATTCATGAGGGAACACTATAAAAATGTCATGGTCACTTTGATCTAGGTGGGATGGAGGAGGCTGAAATCTGCCTTATCACTGCTGCAACATTACAGATAACATTACACCACAGAAATTGTTATTCTTGCTGGGGTGGAGATACAAAGAAAGTCAGACTGTGTTGCTTCCACCAGAGGTGAGATAAGGTCAACATCAGAATATGAGGAGAAAGTCTGAAGGCTTTCATTTGCCAAAACAATAGGGAAAAAAGGTACTTACTTCACCATCTACTTTCATATACACTGTGGGGACCACTTTGACAAAATACTGAAACATCATGGAAGCTGTAAGCAAAGACAGAAAGACACAATTAATAACTGGCAAAGAGCTGGAAAGCTCAACTGACAGGTTAGGTAGACACAAACTGGTTTTGTTCAGCTTGTCAGGGAACATCCTTCTGCACAACATTACTGGAGGTTTTCAAGGACAGTAAAATTGATGTCTGACATGAGTTTTCCTTTTGCCAACGTGAATCTCGTTCATGTTCCAACCAAAACTACCGGCATTTTGGCCTTGACTAAACAGAAAACTTTCTAAAAAGCAGTTATCTGTTACCAGTATAGCTTCTTGAAAATTCTTATTCTAGCACATAAAAACCTTTATATTTAACAGCATAGCCCTAAGAAAACATACTCAACTCTAAATTAGTATCCTCTATCAACTTCAATTAACACTACAGTTTATTCCTGTAGAAGTATGGTTTTTATCATATCAGGAGATGAAAAAGAACATCTGGATCAGTGAAGAAAAAAACCAGGAGAACTCCTTCTGCTGCCTCAGACCAGCCTGTTCCTTCAGTTCTCTTCAGGATAACGGGAGGGTAGAGTTGCTCTGAAAACCTATTTTCTATGAAATTCCTTAGAGAAGATTATTCATCCATTTCTACAGAAGAAGTAATTCTCATATATGATAACTTTAGCTGGTCTGCAATAAACATAAATTTGACCTACAATCTACTCCTCCCACTTCTTCTCCAGAGCATGTCTTCAGTCCTAATTCCTCAAGAATTTGCCAACTGGTTCTCCGAGGACCAGGATGGAAAACTTCAGCCTACAGAGAGAATTTACCAGCCAGCTACAGGCCCCCTCTCAGACAGTCTGTTACTCCACAGAAAAACAATGGCATCAAACCATATCGAGCATTATGATACCTTTTCATTTTTCTGTATTTTATTTTAAGCACCATCCTCCAATTTGGGTACAAGAATTAAAATTGGTGGTGGAAAATTTAAAAGAATGGATTTAGGTAGGATTAACAATCTATCACCACCTCACAGCAAATGACTTCCTTCTCCAAGCGTTACTGTATAACAGCACCCCAAGTACCTGCAAAGACAAACTTTACAGACTTCAGGAGATCTAAAAAAAATAAGTAATCTCCACAGTGGCACATAAAGTAGTATGACCAGGATCTTTCATGGAAAATGCACAAGGCTTAAGTGAATAAACCAAGATTATAGTTTGAGTAGCAGTAACATGAGGAGGGAATTGCCTTTCCTTCCCAAGCCAGCAAACTGGAGCTATCTAGAAAAGATCAGAAATATTTCAACTTCATTGCAGCTGTTCAGCTGTTACTGGACCAAGGTCAGGCAGACACCACGGCTCTCTGGCAACCTTCTATTAGGTGTTTCTTCTCTATCCTGCATCTTCTGGTTATCTCCTGCTGTACACAGCAGCTAGACAGGGCTCTCCCTGAACTACACCTGATGTAGGCATTTCATAATGATGTGCTGTACCTGCTGTTGTGCATCCATGAACACTGAAAAGAGAGATCTTTCAGAAAGGTCACAGAACCAAAATACATTGGCAGATTTGTTCCAGATGGAGGCAGCTGTTCCAGAAGGAGCAAAGGTAGAGGAGTCCACATTTTATTCAACGCTGTCAGGGTACTTGTTAAAGACCGAGAACTTCACTCCTGTTCTCGTCTAACACTGATTAATACAGACACTTAAAAAGAGATTTCTCTCAGCTGGCTTTTACCTTGCTGTGCAGTGACATCTGTCCCATCCAGAGGGTTCACAATGCCCGGATAATCCCTTCCAAATGAGAGATGTTTGATATAGTGCGTCATATTGATCTGAAACGGAAATGCTAATAACTCAAACAAATGCACAGCATCCGAGGGGCAAGCTAAGGGGCCTAAAGTTAATTATTTGTATATTTTCCTGGCTCTGGAACAGAGACAGGTCCTACCTTACTCTGCACATCCTAACAATAAACTCCAAAGCACCTGCTCTTCTTTTTTATTCATGGGAGATCCCAAGAAGTGGAATTTCTCCTTTTCCTGCTGGAAATCCCCAGATCCCAGTGCCCTTCCCTCCCATCTCCAGTGCAGGTTCTCCCACCCACTCCTCTCCCTGCCATAGGAGCATCATACTGTCAGCTGACTGGGTGGCATAGGTAGGGGTATCATCTGCTTTACTCCCAGCACAAGGTAAACTCCAACAGGTCCAGAAGCAGTTGTGAAAATGTCAACCTTAAACTGGGAAGCACAGATTAAGGAGCAAGGCCGTCTCAGGAAGAGGGGAAGGGGACTGCCAAGCAACGTACAGATGTCCCAGAACATACTTCAGAGCCCTGTGTGAAAGCAGGTCCCAGGTTCTGCTCAGACTCGTAAAGCCAAATCCTGCTGAGATCACTACACTAGGATCTCCATGTGGCAAAGGCACATCCAGAAGGAAAACAGGCCAAGAGAACTAGAACACTATCTTGGGAACACTTACATTATCAAGTCCGAAGCTCTGCAGATCGTGAACTGTAACAGAAAAATAGTTTAACAACATAGTTCAGACTGTGATAACAAGCATATCTATTTACCTTATTCTAGACTATAAGGGAGCTCCTCTCATTTCCATCATGATCTACAACGGCAAGGAAATCGTCTGGGTTTCTCTCTTGCTTGCAGTAGAGCATGTGACAGATAAAACTGCTGCAATTCCCCTCCTGACACAGACTAACCACTGCTAAAGTGAAGCAAAAACTTTAATTTGGGGTTACTTCAGATTCCAAGGCAAAAACAAGACCCCAGGGGCAAGCAAGGAAAACTTCACTGTTATCTCAGTCACCACTTGATACACATAACTCCTCTAGCTACTGTAAAACACAGAGGCACAACAGATCTAAACTAACAACTGAGGAGAGCACATGCCTTAATATCACATGAAAATGTCCTAAGGAAATCATCATCATCATCTTAGCAACTCTCAGCGGTCTGCCCATCAGCATTGTTACTGCTGCCCAGAGAACACACAGGGAAAGGAAAAGACTTTGCAGGGACAGCCTGGGGAGGGTATTTGCAAATCACTGGTGGGGCCAAGATGACTGTCACCAGTGCTAGGAACTGGGTAATTTGGCCTGCCCTCTCTCTGCCCTTCCTGCATACAGCAATATGATGCCCCTGGCAGCACCACGCACCCCCAGAAGGGATCCGGCAAAGATCCAGGCAATGGGGGGATATCTTTTGGTTGGCTATTTAAAAGACTTTATGCAATCCCAGAAGCATCAGTCTCAGGACGAAAAATATAACTTACAACTCGATTTCAGTATTGCTCCTAGCAGGTTTGTCCAAAGTCACACAATCAGAGTACCCAGAGGCTGTGGTGCATTTTAACAGGTAAATTCACGTTCTCAGGAAGCCAGACCTCACCTTTCACCTTAGCAAAGAAAAACACACTTCAAAAATTGTGGGCTATTCCTTTAGGAGCTGCTAGAGCCAGATCATCAAGTGCTGCTACACTATTAACAAAGGTTAGGAAATCTGCTGCCTTGAAAGGTTTCTGATATACAGCCCAGCACAAGACAGGCTGCAAATAAAGAACTGATTGGAACTAGCCTTTCCTTTAAATCATTTATTTAACATTAGTGTGCTGTGAACTCATTTTTTTCCACTAACATCTTTCAGTAAAACACCAGAAGCATCACTTACTACTAAACCCAAGGAGATATACATGCAAAACACAGAAAAGGAAATGCTAAGCCTAAGCCTAAAACTATACTCCTAAAGGTCTGATTCACAGTTAGTGTTCAGTGCTCAGAAACTAAGGCCGAAGTCACTGGAATTGAGGCAATGGTTCTGCATTACAAAGAGCTCAGAGCTGCACTGGCTTCAGCTATTCCTGTTGCTGCCTCTGACAAGTGTGCAGACCTATCACTGCCACTAGCACAGCAGTTTGTGTGCCTGTGCTGGCAACTGGATCAAAGAACTCATTTGTTTTTAAAAAAGAAACTCCTACTAAAACTTTGGAAATAGATGTGGAATGGTGGGCAGGGAAAGGAACGGAGAAGTGGCCTTGGGGTTATGCTAGGCTGTTTTTCTTAACAGTTACAGCAACATCCTCTTCTATTCTGCAGGATTATTTGCACTTCAGAGTTAAGAGGCTTAGCTGTCAAGTGAAGTGTCGAATCCCACTGCCTTTTGTACAGACACCAGCAGGCTAACCTTCAGGTAACAATGAAGTTTTACAGACATCCTGGCTCTGGTGGATCTGCATTTAAACTGGACCTACTACTAACGGAATAAAACAGCCTTTGTCCCCCCCATCTTTCTGTTGATGGCTCATTGCTGCCCCACCCTCCTTTCGGTCAGGAGCCACATCAAAGAACGTAACAGGCTGAAATCTCAGTATTGCTTTATGTGAGGCTACTCTTTCAGCCAGAGCAGCTCCGCAGGAAGGTTGGTCACACAGTGCACAAACCCTTGTGCTGGCTCAGTGCAGCGATGCGCTGGCTGGGAGCTGTGCTCCTGGAACCCTGCACAGGATTATGGTGTTTATCAGCTTTAACACTTGGGTACTCACATTCGTTAGCATGTGAAATGGGAGCTGAGTACCAGTGAGGTTCACAAATCTTACAGTAATAGCGCATCACCAGAGAAACTCAAGGGCAGCACTTGAGAAAGATCAGCCGTTAACAAACCTGTTATACTAATTTACATCCTGCCTGACCCATTTTAACAGTTATGGCTATCCAAAACAAAAATTTCCCCACACTGCTCTACTATGCCTTCCACAGATAAAACACGGATTAAGTAGTTTTTATAAAACTCCTCTCCAATAAATGTACCACTCTGCAAAAAAAGCGTGATTTATATGTTCAGTTTCTGAAACAGTCTTCCACCAGACCACAGGTTTATCTCTGATCACTGAGGATTATGCTAAAGCACATGTGTATATACTCTAGGTTGTAGATAAAGGTTTAGCTAGCCATAGTTTAACATAAAACAACAGGCTATTTAGTCTGTGTAGAGAAGAAACAGAACAGAAGATCCTAAGAGATTATCAGCTAGGACCAGAGACTGTTATTTCTGAAGAAACACACACATTCCTTCCTTTCCCTGAACTGCAGCAAAGTGCCTGGCTAGGTAAAATAGAGAGACCTGTAAAACATCTTAAATTTGTCAAGATGTCTGACTCTTTTTATACAACCTAGTTTTCTTCACTGTTCTAGTAACAGTTTTAAGAACTGCTTTCTATCTGAAGAATTCTCCCCACCTTGCATTTCTGACCTGAACTTCCACAAAGACTCCTTAGACTTCGACATTCAGTCCTTGACCTGTAAAACAGGGTTAACAGCACTTCTGGCCGCTCAGGACTCCGTCAATAAACACATTAAGACTGCAAAAAACCCAACACAGCTACCCAAACACACTGCTCCAAGGTGCACTAGGACACCAATTTTCAAACTGGAAAAAATTTTCTGGAGGACAGTATCTTCCAGAAGCACAGCTGCAGCGAAGAAAGGGATTGAGGTGGGGAGCAACACAGAAAATGTTGCAGCAAGGGTAGGGAGTGAGCAAAGCCAAGAGCCTGAGCCCTCTACCAGATGTTACCAAGTCAAATCATCACATCTCAACCTGTAATCACCATGATTACCCTTAAAAAAAACATCCAGTGGTTTACAAACCCTTGGAAAACCTCCTACTGAGTATTCTGAGATTAGCAGGCTAGGTGCATGAATTCCCAGGAGAAATTCTCTAGCCTGTTGTACAAATTAGATTAAATAATTATCCCATTTGACTTCAAAAGGCAAAGTCTCTCCAAGGTGTCATCATGCCCCCATCAATTACATTATCTGCACAGAGCAACTATTAATTCACCAACACATTATCTCCAACACCGATCCCTTAAAATCATTTAAGACAAAGATTCTCAACCTTTTCCACCTGGTCACCTCCTTTACCACAGAAGAATGCACTCCTTTTAGCTCTCCTAAAAGGAGATGGCTCTCCTTTTAGCTTTCAGGCAATCTTCTCAAATCCTGGCCTAGATCAACAGCTCCTCCCAAAGGAGATTTACAGACACAGCAAATAACAGAAATTATATTAGTTCTGTAATAAACAGTTTTGGGGAAAAAAAAAAAGGATAAGGATACAGCAACACTTACTCTCAACAGCGTGCACTGCAAAAACGAGCAGAATAGGAGAGAAAAGAGAAATATTCAGATCCTTACAATGAAAAGATACAGAGATTCAGATAGAACAACATTTACAACTCATACCAAAAAGGGGAAGAGCAACAGCTTTGCCAGTGTGCTTTCTAGGCCATATAAAATGACTCCCTAGCTAGCCAAAGGACTTCTATATGGACAAGCAATCATTTAAAGTGTAACAGAGAAATAAAAATGCAGGAATTAATCACTAAAAGGAAAAATAAAGTGGGATGTCCATATAGGTTAAGTGAGCTCTAAAGCAGCATGCCAGATAACAACGCTGGTTATATTTAGATTCTTTTTCAGACTTAAGGTAACAGAAAGGTCATTTTACCAGCAACCAAAGCTATCCAGAAGTGCACTCAAGATTTACATTCACAATGTATTAACATTCAAAGCTGGGTAACAAGTTTTTGTTCTTGGTGAGTCCTGTGCTTCTTTCATCACACCTGATGCACAGAGAAGGTAGCAAACCGTGAGGTTTTTATTTGTTCTGTTGCAAGATCCCAACAAAGGTGAATACCTAGAAGGATGCGAGGCAGGGAAAATGTATGTTTGGATGGCATACCTCAGAGGAGGTTAAGTAACCTCCTTTTCTGCTTGTTTCGAAAGACTGTTCACATATATTCAACACTGCATGACTAACCAGTAACAGTCACAGACTTACACCTCCTCAGAGACAGGCCTCTGAATCCTCCACATGGAAATTCTGATCCGCTTTGCCACACGCTACATCCCTGGTGGTGCTTCTACAACAGCATGTTTTTTGGTATGGAGAAGGTATGGAAGGTATGGAGAGCTTCCAGATGGCTGCTTGACAAACATTACGCATTCCCAACAACTGGTACGACTTGAGCTCTGATGGATTATAGTCCAGTGACAAATGGAATATCATGTTCGGGGTCTCCAAAACAGACCTGATATAACTTGAAAACAGCTTGTCCATCTGCACGGAAATGGGTGAGACCTTGTGTCTTTCAGCACTAAGACAACCAAACTCTGAAAGGAGTTTACCAGTGTAAAAAGAAAAGTCCTTAGCAATACTGAGAATGAAGTAAGAATCTCAGCTTCCAGCATTCAGTTTGGGTATGAAAACGGTTAATTCCCTTGCAGACACTACTTCTGGGCAGAAGTCAGAACGAGCTCACACAAACACCATCTGTGGAAGGAATACTGTACAGGTGATCAACCAGAGGATTTAGATCAACTGATGGAGATTGAATCCCACATTATTTTTCTTCCAGGAGTGTTGATGGGCAGGAGAAGAGCTCAGATGAGGAACTGGTATCTGCAAAAGGCCTGTGCAATAGTAACAGCCCCCCAACTAATAGGGCTCCAGGGAAGGAACAGAGAAAGAAGCTGCAGTCTCTGCAGAAAAGAAGAACTAGTGTCACTTGCTCTTGGTTGCCAATGAGAAGATGCCAAGGGACCTAAAAAATGACAACGAGTCTTCAGTATGTCCTTTTCCAATTCGGTATTCAAAACATTAAAAAGTATGTAAAATATGAGAGGCTATTAGGGCTCATCCATAGTGTCCAAGGATGCCTTCAAATAGGTTCTGGCTGTCAAACAAATCTCTAGTAGAGAAGGGAATAAATCCTCCCTTAAGTACACAGGCAGAACATTAATGAAGCTGTACAACTGACCACTGAATTTGTGCTCTTAAGAGAGCTAACAAAGCTTTGCACATTTCTAGGCAAAGCTTGGTGACTGAGTAGGCAGCTCCTTTTCCAAAACCACCATTATCTCAAAGAGCAGCCTCCTTGGATTTTTTTCCTTCCACAATCATCACCACAAACAAGGAGAAAAACAAATGGTAATCGCAAATAGTCCCTTCAGAGATAAATTTGTTCCTCCAGTTGATCACTTAGGGAGTAAGAAAACCACAAAATTCAGACCATGTACAGAATTGCTTCACCCACAGAAATTGTCCCGGTCATTGAGAGTGTGTCTTTAGGACAAAGAATGTCCTGAATGTTGTCATCAGTGTCAGCTTCTTTTCTAAGGAATTGAAGGAATCTAAAAATACATTTTAAGGAATCCCAAAAAGCTCTCTGGCTGTCAGAAAGGCACAATGCCTTCCCTAAAAAATAATGGTGATGGCACCTTAACAGCAGAATGGTCCAAAGATAATCTAAAGGATGAATGAGAAGCCTCAGCTTCTACACTAGAAGAAATATGGCAAGAAAGAAGGAAGTGATATGACAATCATCTCTCTCCTAAGGAACCTATCACTAACGACTCTCCTGCATGCTGGAAACTCACTGCCAACCACCGCAGCTGAAGCAGGAGATGACTGCTACTGTACAGGCATGGACAGAAATGGCAGCAGCACCTGAACCACAAACCTTGGGAGGTTAAAAAGCTAGATCATTCCTTTTATCACAGAATCATCTAGGTTGGAAAGGACCTTGAAGATCATCTAGTCCAACCATAAGAGAGAGACAGGAAGGAAAGAAGGAAGGTGTGAACTGCTGCAAAGAAAACAGCTGTGATATCCAGAACCACAAACAGGCGCAGCTGGTGCTGCAGGCTGTCCTTAAAGAGGCATAAGTGAAAGACATAATTTCACCAATACCTGCAGCACCCTGCACAAACTAAACATAAAATCTCAGTTTAGAATTCAAAGCCTGTGGACCAGACAACAGTGAAGCAAGCCCAGGCTCAGCTAGTACCAATAAATAAGCAGGGCTTGAGGCTGCACTGCTTGGAACAGAAGACTGTAAATATCAATGATGTTTGATTCTGGTTTTCCCTTGATGCAGAAGAGCCAGGAATACTAGTTTCAGTGCCACAAACTCTGCTTGGAAGTGCTTCAGTCCTCCTCCTAATGACCTGGGATTTCTCAGTGCAGCTGGACCACAGACGAGCTGAGGAACAAGACAAGAGCATCTGCAGGTGGTATGACACTCAGGAGTTGGGTGGAGGTCTTCTCTGACACTCTGCTCCAATGGAGCATCACGGTGCAGGCTTAAAGTGACCAGTTTTCAATGCTTCCAATAACTTGGGATGAAAATTAGCGTCACTGCTTGCTTCAAAAGCAAATTCCCAAAGTTTCAGCTTGGATTCTCCAGGACCACATCACATGAAGGACAGACAGACAGAGCACCTGCCCAAGAAGGACAAGCAGTATATTTACACACTAGTTAAAAAGTAATTAATCATTACAGATGGCACAAAGGCTCATCCGTTGTGTGGATTCTCCTAGAGAGAAAAATTTTGATGACCCAAGATGAGGAACACACACTAAAACATGTGTGAATAATGATGAAAACCAAGACAAAATATGAACAAAATCTATGCTGAAGAAATACCTCTAGTAATAAAGTGCTCAGCCTCCAATGGTCAGCTGAGAAGAACACCTCCTTACTCATGAACCAGCCAAGAGGGAATGCACAGTAGAAGTCTGTCTTTTATACATAGGTGTCAAACTTTATCAGTTCTTGAGTCTTCCAGTTTGGTATACTGGAAACGTGAATATGGATGGATAAAAATTGCATTACCGCAGCATGGCCGGACCCTTCTCTTCAGTTATCTACAGGCAGAAAAACACCCTCCTTCAACTTCCAAATTACATTTTCTTCAGGGTCTTGGGATTACAAGAAACCAAAAGGAATGTGAAGTTGTACTTAATGACTGGGCAGAACAGCTTTCACCTAGTTTGGGTGCGTATGTATAAATATGGAACAACATCAAAAGAACACGAGAACAAAGGTTACATACAAGCACAGAAAAACATCCACACAAACAACAGCAAGGGAAGTAAATCACCTCACCTGGATTTAGCATTCATGCAGGCAGAAACAAAACAAAATAAAAAGGGAAAAATAACGTTTTTCTTACAAATGGACAAACTTTTTTCTTCTTTTTTTAACATGGTTTTAGTTTTCCAGCATTTCCAGTGTTTCTGGTTCCTTCAGAAACATGAATATTGCATAAAGACAACATGGAATATTGTCCTTCCTGGGAGAACTTGTGTTAAAACAAGTGAAATGTCAAACATTTACTTTGCAAAAAAAAAAAAAAAAAAAAGATTCTCAGGAGATCATCAGAGGTCCTTGGGGCATAAAGATTACCATGGTATAAGGGTATTTAAGAAATAAGTCTGGGGTCACATAAGATTGGGTAATGCATTTTTCTGAGAAAGTTTGAGATGTTAGGGGCTTGATTCTTCACGAAAAACCCTCAGGACATTTAGAATGCCAAACACAAGTGAAATACAGTTTGAATCTATTCCAGCAGATGCTACCCTCTGAGGAGATAAAGCACTTGCATCTCTTAAGAGCATGAGATTCATGGGCTACCTACCCTTCTAAACTTTGTTTCCTGTTAGTCAACATACATGTCTGCACTAAAACACGTATACATACCCTACTGTCAATAAATAACGCAGAATCACCAAATGTGATTGTAACTAATAAAACCTGATATTCAGTAAACTCTTAAAAAGGGTGGCTTTTCATAAGGCTTACCCACTCATAGAGTGTTTAAAAATGAAAAAAATTGGAGAGTAATTGTTGATAATTCGATTTTGGTGGCAACTCATTAGCATTCTCCTGATTAGGAAAGCAGCTGAATTTAGGCTGCTGTACTTAGCTAATGTTAACTTGAATGTAATTTCAATCTTTTTTCCTAGTCTAACAAGGATCTCTGATCTCCTCTGTCTTAAGGGAAGGACTTCTGCCAAGCCAAAGACAAAGAATCAAGGTTCACGGATGTCAGAAATGGGATGAGCTCCTCTGGGCAAGGCCACTCCCTGACTTTTACCTATATTCCTCTCACATTCGGCCGGCACTGTCAAACCACCCCTTATGTTGGGAATCCATAAAGTATTATTTCAGGCAAATGATTTCTGGGGACAAAATACGAGTATGCGAGAACAAAAACACAGGCAAGGAGAGAGAACTGTGTGTGGAGAAGGAAGCCCAAACAAGAAATGAATGATCCCTGAAAAAGATGACTTCTTCTGGGTCACTTCTATCCTAGGGCAGGTACTCAAAGAAAATAAAGAGCATAAAGACTGAGGTACACACAGTTAAAGCTAACATAACTAAACAGAAATAAAACTGCACCTTATTCAGTGCTGGTGCTGGTTTGCATGTGTGTTAGCCCCATGTCTCCTCTTACTTCTTAGTCTACTTGCCAGAAAAAGCAATTTCAACTTGCTTTCACCTAAGAGAGAAGTTACAATTTTGAAGATGTTAACAGCAAGCACGCAACGAAAGTTTGGAAGCTCATATCAGAATTATATTTATGGTCAGATTTACAAAGTGCTTCTGAATAGGATCCTTCACACTGTGCAGATTCCCTAGCAGGTTATCTATTAAACAACAGTAACCCTCAGGAGCAGGAGAGAGTAACAGCGCAAGAAACAAAAGCTGGTGTGCTAGCTTCAGTATTTGAATAGCAACAAAAAACAGAAGTATGGACTCAGGTCTAACCACCGGCTGTACAAATGTGGTATAGCTACTCTGACATGAGGCAAGAAGAGTGGTGCAATGGAATGAACTTTCCACAGTACTGACATTCTCACTCACCCCCTTATTCTCTACTGATTCAAATCGGTAGGAAATAAAAGGCAGTAGCAAAAATACTGTCAGTCATCACAGTTTTGTATCAAACAGGTCTAGTAAAATTATTATTTTGAATGGATTGTTAATGTGGGTTTTGATGATAACAGTTTGGAATATTCAGACTTCTCTTAGACACTCAACTTCATCCTGCGTGACATTCTGTTGAGTATATTAATAGGAGTGAGCATCAATGCAGACCACCTTAAATGGATCAAAAATCACACGCTCCTAAGGTCTTGTGTGGAATTATGATCCAAACGAGGTATTTCCAGGGGAGCTGTGGAAGTATCTCACAGAGCTCTGTCCTCTGGCTAATACTAGTCATGTCCTGCATCTGTAATTAAAGGGGAAAAAACATTCCTTCTTTCTGTAAGCTTAAGAAAAAAAGAAAGGATTATGAAGAAAGGTTATCCTGAGGCAGAACACAGTCTCAGCTTCATGTACAAGACCAGACCCTGAGCTGTTCATTTCCCTTGGGGGTCAGGGAAAACTCCTTGATTGTTGATTGGTGCCACGAAAACATCACCCAGGCAAAGGCTGGGAAAAAAGGGAGATCATGTGTTACAAACAACTAGGAAGCAAGGGAGAACAAAATGAAGAAAATCATTACACCCCTGCCTACATCATGCTCATCCAGGACCTTAATCCTGGGTGCAGTCTGGTACCTCCAGAACCGAGCTGAAAGAGGTTCATAAAAATCCAGCAGTGAAGCTCAGAGGTCAAATGGCTTCCACAAAGGACCATCTGAGTAAGCTGGGACTCTTCAGCAGGGGAAAGACAGTGGGTTGGCACAGGAAAGGTCTGTGACATCCTGAGAGGCAGGGAGAGAGAAGGCAGCAGCTGTTCACTCCTTTCCAGCAGAGGAACAAGGGCCTTGGGATACAGCTAGTGGGAGCAAGCAGATGAGGGGAGGTGTTTTTTCTTACAGCAGAGCAGGCCTGCTGAACGCCTCGCAACAGGGTGTTGTGAGTGCAAAATGTTTACATGGGTTCATGGTGAGATGGGAAAAGTACCTGATAGAGACCACCGAGGGCTTTCAATAGACTGTAACAGACTCAGGAGATCCCAAGAGGTGAAAGCAGTTGCACATGAAGAAAAGTATTAGGGACCTTTTTTCCTCATTATTTAATGTGACAGAATTCCCAGAAAGTGGAAAGTCTGTCTGCCCATCACCCCTCCTCCTACCCCTTTTCACTGTCCTCAAAACACCAATATTCCTAACTCAGCCTCCAAAAGGTCTGCAGTAACCACATAGTCCTTTCTGGTTTTCAACTGTATTTTCTCCAGTGTAAACCCTTCATTTTTCAGTTCAGTTGTGCAAGACTTCTGGGGCACATGCAATTAGAGACCTACCTCACCTCACCCCCTCCTCTACACACACAAAGTACTTGCTCTCAGGCCAGCCAGCTTGCATTCATGCCTATTACAGAGAACAGATGCAATGCAGAGATGCTTCTTGTTAACTCAGGTACATGCTGTGCAGTTGTAAAGCCTGGCTGTAGTAAGGTTGCTGTTGTCATGCTAGTTTAAGTCCACAAAGTTCTGCAGGTAGAAGTGTTTTATTATTAACAACAATTAATACTGGGGGGGAAAACAGGTTTGGGTTTTTTTTTTTTTTGCACAGAAGTGCTTCTTCATCTGTAGAAACTGTGCTTAAAAGCTTGTTTGTTTTTCTCCAAATACACCAGTCAGTCTCACAAAGCACATTCACATTCTCCCCCAACCTTTACCTCAGTGGTACAGGTTAAACTGGCCTGAGTGATAGGAAGGAGAAAAAATCAGGCTGAAATTAAAGCTCTTTGTGAAACCTTTGTGAAATTTCACACTTCAAAAAATTGATCAAGGGAATTGCAAACATTCCATTAAAGCACAAATATTTTTAATCAAGTTCCTGTTAAAGACAGAAGGCAGGGACTGGGGGAGCAGAGTCCCTCCCACTGTAAGAGAAGATCAGGTTTGAGACAACCTGAGGAACCTGAACATACACAAGTCTATGGAACCCAATGAGATTTCTCCCAGAGTCCTGAGGGAATTGCCTTACCACTGTGCCTGGCAAGATCGCGGAACAGATCCTCCCAGAAGCTATGTTAAGGCACACGGACGACAGGGAGGTGATTCGAGACAGCCAGCGTGGCTTCACCAAGGGCAAGTCCTGCCTGACCAAACTAGCAGCCTTCTATGATGGAGTGACTACATCAGTGGACCAGGGAAGAGCTGTGATGTCGTCTATCTGGACTTCTGTAAGGTCTTTGACACGGTCTCCCACAACATCCTTCTCTCTAAATTGGAGAGAGATGGATTCAACTGATGGACTATTCAGTGGACAAGGAATTGGCTGGATGGTTGCATCCAGAGAGTAGTGGATCCATCAACAGCTCAACATCTGGATGGACATTTGTGACGAATGGTGTCCCTCAGGTGTCCATACTGGGACCAGTACTGTTTAATACCTTCATCAATGTCACCGATAGTGGGATCGAGTGCACCCTCAGCAAGTCTGCAGATGACACCAAGCTGAGTGGTGCAGTTGACACGCCTGAGGGATGGGATTCCCTCCAGAGGGACCTGGACAAGCTTGAGAAGTGGGCCCATGGGAACCTCATGAGCTCCTTAAAGGGGGCTTATAAGAAAGATGGGGACAGACTTTTTAAGAGGGATGTGATAGGTCAAGGGGTAATGGTTTTAATCAAAAGAGAGTAGATTTAGAGTAGATATAAGGAAGAAATGTTTTACAATAATGGTGGTGAAACACTGGAGCAGGTTGCCCAGAGAGCTGGTAGATGCCCCGTCCCTGGAAACATTCAGGGTCAGGCTGGACGGGGCTCTGAGCAACCTGGTCTAGTTGAAGATGTCCCAGCTCACTGCAGGGGGGGAGGTCACACTACATGACCTTTAAAGGTGCCTTCCACCCCAAACC
Organism: Strix aluco; assembly: GCF_031877795.1. Taxonomy (NCBI): domain Eukaryota; kingdom Metazoa; phylum Chordata; class Aves; order Strigiformes; family Strigidae; genus Strix; species Strix aluco. The sequence goes on from NC_133947.1 coordinate 17,558,679, forward strand.
ATTCTGTGATTCTGTGGAAGTACCACGAATATTCTGGCCACTATGTATTTATACCTATACTTGGGGAAGTCCTTTACAACTTAAATTTTACTCTAAAATTTCTGAATTGCTTTAAAATTCTCCTGAGGTATTCTCCAAACTATCCCTTCCAAAGATACTGATATTCAGGTCCTGGACTGAACACCTTACTTGAGGATGGTTTACAGCAGAACAGCAAAGTTTTGTAGAACAAGCCAGACTGATAGACTGTCCAGAAATATTGTCCTCCAAGTTCTTCCACACCCACGGGGCAGCACCTCCAGAAAACACTTTTCTATTTGTTCATGATGGCTCTAAACCTCTCTAATGAAACTTCAACAACGTCCTCCCTGCTGAAGCAGTGCTGCTGGTATTATGGATAGCAATGTAAAGATATTAAAAGAAAACAGTCAGACATACTTGGAAGCTAAAGGTCACAGTAAGCAGGAAAAGAAAATACTTTACCATGTACATGAGACTGTTGGAAACTTTTTCCTGGTGCAAAGTGGAAATTTCCAGCTACCTGCAGGAGATAGTAATCTTTCATTAAAAGGTCTGAATCTATATAAAAAAGCAGTCGTAGTGCTGCTTGAATTTTCAGATTTTTGTTTAAACAACATATACACCAAGCAACTCATTTCCATAGGTGACACTATCAGCAGATACTGTCCTAAAAGAGATATGGATTTCCCCTCTTCCTCACAGGCAGTCATGTGGAAACCCATAGTTACATAGTGATGTTGATAATAATTGTTCCATCCAGATTATTTTAGTGGACATAAAAATGGGAAGAAGAAGGAATTAAGTCTATTGAGAGGGAACTGACTGCTGCTGCAGGAAATACAAAAAGGTATCACAGAAAAGGAGTGGAGAAAGTAACTGAGAAGGAGAGTGAGCAGGGTAAGAAAACCCTTAATACAATAAAAGTGATCCTATGTACGTGTCCATGAAAATAAGCTGCATGCAAAAATAATGCACAAAATTTACACCACCACCCCACCCCCCCCGCCCCCAGCAAACAAACAAAACCATCCCAAAAGACAAAGGCTGTCAAAATTTCCTCCTAGAATCTGAAAGGGATATGGGTATCAACTGCCAGTCCTCCCTGACACCTACTCGCAATCATACAGACTCTCCCCTGGAAGATCTGAATGTCCCAATCTCACGTGCTACATTGCACCTTCGATGTCTGTGCAGATCTATTGCTTATGTTAACTGCAGACCTGATGAGAATGGAGATGTGCAAAATTCCAAGTGCATAAACAACAGCCCCCAGAAATTCCCCCAGGGACACCCACCCTTGGACCCTTGCTACCTCCAGCATTCCCCTCTGAATCCTTGGTAACCCACCAAATGGCAGGGTAGTTACATGGTGCTCTGATATATCTCCTGCTACATTTTCATACTCCAGTTGCAAAAACCACCTTTCTAAATATCTTCAGCTTTGACTACCAACTCCAATAGTCTTTCTTCCACTGTTTTTCTAAAGAAGGCAACATTTGCCTCTCTCCAGCACCTCTGCTGGCAAGTTGTTGGTTACTGGTGGTCTGTTTTAACACTTGAAGGGTAGGTGGGACAACCTAACCTCAAAGAAGCTGCCTCTCCTCCTCCAGAAACCTCGGCAAAAAGACTTCTAGCTAGGCGGTAGGAAAAGCAAAGCTTCTCCAGCCAACACGCTTCCTACCTGCCCACACAACAAAACAGACAATTATCCCCTTCCCAACACTTATCCCAACTCTCCTACTGAACCCTTATGGGCACAAGGACCTTGCTGAGCCCAGGGGTTATTCTATTACAGTCCTGTGAACGCCTAAAGCTGGAAGAGGAGAGGAACACCCCGACTCTGCTTTTTCACAGTTGTCACCATCATGCAGCAGGTTCACAGCAAAACCCATCTCTCACCTTGTTGACCTCTAGGAAACCATACACTTGGCAGCCCTCATTCTTCTGCTCTTGCATTTTCTGGCTAAACCCTTCCCTCTTGCACTGCTCTATGCTATCCGGGTTCTTGAAGGCCCAGCCTCGCCGCCTGTATGCTTCTCTGACATCGTCACAAGTATTACAACACCTGCAAAAGCACAAGCACCATCTTACCATCGTTATGGCTATAAAGAGATGCTCCAGCTCAAGACTTGCATCCTTGGTGGATTTTTCTTCAACAGAGCAATAAAGCAAACACCAGGGATTGGACTTTGAAAGGTGGCCTAATGCTCCTGAAGGAGCTCGAGCTTATTGATGTACTTTTTGAGATTTTGGCATGTGGGTGCAAGCTGGTTTAATGCCGTGCCTGAGTCTGAAGAGAGCTTTGCCTGTCCATTCAGACAGCCAAGTCACCCCTTGGCAAAGAAATCTGTTACAAAAATGACAGCAGCGACCCACAGCTCTGAGCGGTTTGGAACTTCCCCACGTCAACAAAACATCTGCCTGCTTCTATTCCTCCTTTCCTCTCTTTTTAAGGCAAGACTGTCAACGTTGGAGGGAGGGTTAATGAGAAACGTTCTTAATTACTTTTCTACCCCTGGATAACACCGGAAAAAAACAGTTTTCTTTTGGGTTCTGTGTTTTGCTGGGCCAAAGAAAAAGTTGAAGGCGGGAACTGTGAATCCTTCAGGATGGAAACATCTCTGGGGAAGGAGACACAACTTGACAGATGGGACAAACCAAGTTACTACAGAGACAATAATAGCAAAGGATTAGAATAGTCCAGAACCTGTGGACTATCACGGATCCATTCTTCCACGAATTTGCAGGTAGGAGGAAGGAGAAACACCAATGGACACCGTTGTTTTTATGAGCGATAAATGCCTGGTCTTTGCTCCCGTAAGGATGCAAAGCCTGCAGCTGAAGTGAGAAGGCAAAGCCATAACCAGGTTTTATTCCAAGACAGCTCACGTAACAGTGAAATAATTTACACAGCTCCCCTCTGGACACCAAATAACCCCAGAAAAGATTCCGTTTGCTGAGATACAGTCTTTGCGCTACTGCAAAGGTAGTGCAACTTGCACTGCCCTTAAACAGGCACGTAAACAAACTAGACAACTTAACTCTTCAAGTTCTTAACAATCACAAGTACAGCTTCCAAAGGCATACCAAAACCACAACAGTCCTCATCATTCTCTGCACATGTGCTCAGGAGGATTTCATTGCACAGGCCTTCACGGATATTTGGAAAAAAACCCCACGCATGCAACATAACCGTATTAAGTCAAGTGCTTAGAAGATATGAAAAGGGGTAAAGGTTACCGAATGTCCTCTGACTCTGCCCCATAACAGCTCTCGCAACGATTGGCATCCAAAGAATTTGGATCAAACACTTCTTCTTCTTCCTTCCCCAGCTCTAAGACAAAAGAGGATTCAAGTGAAGAGGCATGTCTAGAAACACTCTCTTGTACTATTGTTCTGTTCTACACACAATATCTGTTCTCCACAAGAACGCAATGATTTTGTGTCGGAAGCTGCGCATCCTGCGCCCAAAGCTCACCTGAAATGGCAGGCACAGAGCCTGTTGAGGTGTGAAGCAAGGCCAAAAAGCAGAGTAGCATTTGTCATCTTGAGAACACCCTCCACAGAAGGAACTGGCTGTCTGTAAGCCTTGCTGGAGTGCTGACCAGACATTACTTGCATAAAGACTTTGTCAAAACATTGTCTAAAGTGATCCAATCAGTAAATTGTGACCGATACAGGACCTGCTACACAAACAGAATTTTATGTAGCAGTCAACAGTGCATAATGCATAATCCTGTCCCAAGACATGTAGGGAACACAGTTTTATACTGCTGTGAAACACGATCAGAGTGGGAGCCTCCTGAGTGGAAAACTGACACTCAGTCCTGCAGGGTGACAATGCCGACGAGGCACACATGTGTGCCACTGCTCACTAGAAATCTCCAAGGAATTGCTACCTTCTTCATGGCTTAACAATTCTGCCATGTCTGCGCCACGTGTGCGTTGAATGTGCAGCCGCAGTACGGCTAGGGCACACACTCATGGGAGTTTTATGTTCTTATGTGGAGAAGCCTGAAGAGGGACTTGTACCAGAGGAGATGAGAGCTGGTGGCAGCTGAAACCTGCTGAACAGCAGGAGACACCTACAGAAAACTCCAACAGGGCTTCTGTTTTCTCAAGAACCAAAACAAATACCAGAAGTCCACAAGTTTTGGAGTTAGGAATAAGTGAGCCAAGGAAGTTTGTGTCTAAAATTTTCAAAAACACTGGCTCCTAGTACAAAAGGCCCCCTTAGAATGAGGCTGCTTCAGCTCACAAACCCTGAAGGCCAGGACCAAGTCCCGGGGTTACAGAAGTCCTCTAAGGCTCACTATCCAAGCACTGCTGCACTACTCTGTAAGCCTTGAAAAGGTGGCTCCTTGGATAACTAATGCTGGGGAAGGGGATAAACTACATAGTCAGACACTGCTGAGGGGATAAAACATCATCAGGGCCCTGTTTGTGGAGATTGGGAGGTATAACAGGTGGACGGAAGGGAGTATTAAGATGTCTGTACTTCATATTAGCCGCAGGAAAAAAGAGATTTTAATTAGAAAGTACAAAATATGCATGAAAATCAACCACTAACTTTAATTCTTTAGTCACATACTTTATGGTAGTTATGATCAAACAAATAAACTTTTAGGAAAATATACCCATCATTAGCAAGGAAGTCTCACACAGTTGTTTAAAGTTTACAGCATTCATAGCAGCTGAAAGTGCACTTTGGAATTAAGCGTTTAAAAAGTGGTATGGCTTTTAATCTTGTAATTACACCAGAAAATAGCGTCAGGGAGACAAAGACAGCTTAATCATTGCTACGCTTTCTCAAAGCCATGATTCCCACCATTTCTGCAAGAACACCTGTACAATACATGGAGTCTCTCAAGATACAGCAATCGTGGAAAAGGAAAAGTCAGGACAGTATTACTGTTAGAATGCAACACTTTGCCAGAATCCTTTCTGGTTTGTGTCAAAGTACAAGGATGAGTCCTAACATCTGGAAAATGTAGAGGAGAGGTTTATGTAGCCAAGGACCACTTACTACTTGCTACTATTTGTAACCAGTAAGTCAGCTAAAATATATATTCATCAGGTATGCATTAACACACACAAAGTAAACGTTGTGAGGTGCAAGTTTAGGCTTAAGGGTCAAGTCACTGGAGCCCTCCCTGGAAAGAGGCTCTCTGCTCTAACCACATCACCCCATTTGTCAGCCCACTGTGATTTAAAGATACAACCAAAGCCAAGTTGTGCCAGAACTGCTGCTTGATTCCTAGTCGTCAAAGACCATTAACCCAGCAGCTTTATGCCTGAAAGGCATCCATGAGTCCCTGCCATTATCTCAGAGGGACTAGGCAAAGATTTGCCCTGAAAAAGTAGTGAGTGTAACAGCAGTTTGCCTGATCTGCCAGTTCAATAGATTTGCGCACTTATAAACTCTTCAGGAGTTTGTGGTGTTGAAATGCTCTTCAGCTGTCACTTGTTCCTGTGAATCTCAAAACAGGCATACAGAGATGGAAAGACTATGAGAGCAGCACCCATCCAGGAAAGGCACAGTAGCATCTTACCATGTCGCTCGGCCTCTGGAGTCACACGATTGCCAGCTTTATCCAAACGTTGCTTAAACAGATTGTGCTCCACATCCAGCTGCTGCTCTCCTGCTACATCCATGGCATCGATGCTCAAATCTGAAACCAGCGTGCAAGGAAAGTGGTCTGTGAACACACATTTGTTATGGCCTCTGGCAGGCTGAGGAAGCATTCAACCATCGAACACACAGAATCTGTCAGCGAGGGGGATGAGAATGTGCGAAACTGGAAGAGTGTGTAGGGCTGGGGCCAAGGGACGTATAGGGAGTAAAATGCACGTTGCAGCACCCTGAATGACCCTTCCAAATACGAGCTTGGGTTTGGTGCACAAGAAGGACTGTTGCCAACTGCCACAGAAAGCATTACCCGGAAAGGTAATAATACACTTAAGGCAAAAAACCAAAACCAAACCTCTCAAAGCCCAGAACCGTTTTCAGTTCAGCTTAACATCGGTTGAAAGCTGCCTCCTACTTCGACTCCCCTCACCCTTCCCCCTCAGCATGTTGCCCTGGGACCCTTTAACAAGCTGATGGAGAAGGTCTGTGGTCCCGGCTGGTGTCGAAGCACCACAATGCACCCGTGGCCACACACTCTTGTGCGGCTGAAGCTGCTCTGCAGGGCACAGCAGAGCCTGCCAGTCTCTGCAGCCTTCCCACACCCTCGGAACGGGAGGGAGGGAAAGACCAGCAATGTCTTGGGTGGTCAGAAGGAGTCAGACTCACCACGTCCAGAGCCCACGCGTTACCCAGAGGACTCACTACAACAGGACAAGAGGCAGGGAAGGTGAGCGGGTAACGTGCGCAGCAGTAACACCCAGCCAGAGTGGCCAAATCTTCCGTCACTTCACCCTGCAACTTTGTTTTGAATTTAGTTCAAACGTAATCCAATTATGAATGCTCGTTCTGATTGTAAACATTTTGGAGAAAGGTTATTGCGTGGCATTAGCATTGCAGTCAGAATTTAAGTACAAAAATCACAGAAAAGTTGTGCCTCGCCAAGTAACTGCCCGAGGAGGCTCTATACAGGTTTTCAACAGCGACACAGTCTGATCTCGAGTCCCAGCTGAACTCTGTGCCAGCTTTTTCAGTACTGCTGAGCTCTCTGACAGAGTACACCACCAGACAGAAGTCTAAGTGGGTTTACACCGTAGCCTCATTTAGAGCCTAGAAAATAACGCTGCCTGACTGGAAGTGCTGGCTGAAGTGCCCAGCGGGCCCGGCTGGAATCCCTGCGGGAGCCCAAGGGACCACCAGCCCCCCCTGCCCCTGGCCCAGGCAGCACTTGGTGGCCCCAGGCACACGGAGCCCCTCGGACTCGGCAGGGGTGAAAATCACCCAAGGGTTCAGAAGTCTGACTCACAGGCACAAGGCATGTGTGGAAAAACAACATCTAGATTGATCTTCAGTTTATCTCCCCTCGATTTGTCAACGTACAATTCCGGATGAACCTAGGAACAAAGGAAAAACACAGAGTGCTCCTTCCCTCCACCGCTGCGGCTCAGGAGCCGGTTTTTAAGCTGTGGGACCGGCGAGAGCTGAGCCACGGCCCCCCCAGCTCCGGGGTAGCGGAGCCCTCGCCGTGTGTAACGCCCCGACAAAACCCGTCCCTCGGGGCTCTCAGAGCGCGGGGGTGGACAGGGGCTGGGCAGCAGCGGGGACAGCGAGCGGAGACCCCGCCGCGCTTCCCCGCCGCAGCCGGACAAGCCCAGCTCGGCGCCCAGCGGCTCCCGGGGGAGGGCAGCCGGCTCCCGCCGCCACGGCCACCGGTCGGGGGCGAGGAAAAGCCCCGACAGAGCTGCGGGGGGCGAGGGGGCTGCGCGGAGGCGGCGGCTGGGCGGGGGCCGGTGGGCACGGCTGGGGGGGGTGGGGGGCGGGGGGGCATGGCGGGGGGGGGGGGTGGGGGGCGGGGGGGCACGGCGTGGGGGGGACGGGACCGGGGGCACGGCGGGGAGGGGGCGGGACCGGGGGCACCGCGAGGGGCGGGCCGGGGGCACCGCGGGGGGGGCCGGGGCACGGCAGGCCGGCCGGGGCCGCAGAGCCGCCTCTCCGCCGGGGCACCGCGGGGCCGGCCCGCCCGCCCCCCCCCCCGCCGCCGCTCACCTCCTTGGTGAGGTAGTACTGCAGCTCCGAGAAGAAAAGCAGCACCATGATGAGCCCGCTGACAACCGTCACTGCCGGGGAGACGAGACCCGCCGTCAGCCCCGCCGCTCACGCTCGCGCCGCCTCCCGCCGCCCTCCCCGGCGGCCACCGCCCCCCGGCCCCCTCACCCAGCGCGCCCCCGCACGTCTTGACCCGAAAGTCCTCCAGGGTCTTGGGGAACGCATCGAACCGCTTCAGCCGCCACAGCCCGTCCATGGCGCCGCGCGGCCGGAAACCGACGCGCCTTCCGGTGCGGGGCCGGCCCCGCCCCCGTCACGGCCCCGCCCGGCCCCGCCCCCCCGGCAGCGCGGCCCGGGGCCGGCCGAGGGCTCTGGCGGGCTGGGCTGGGGCTCCGTTCCCAGAGCGGGACGGGCCTCCCCGCCCCCAGCCCCGGGCCCCTGCAGGACCCCTCCGAGCCCCCTCCGACCCCGCGGTTCCGCGCGGGCTGACATCGCCCCCCCCCCGCCGCCGCCTCCCGCTTTGGCCGGTCGGGGCTGGGTTCCCGGTGCCCTCTCGAGACCGCCCGGGCTGCCCTCAGGCTGCTCTCGCAGCAGCTCGCTGACAGCGGATCAGCCGCCTCGGGAAGCGAACCGGCGCTTGGTGCTGAGGCTGGAAGGAGGAAAACCCCCCCTCCTGCCCCCCCATCCCCACCCTGTGCTCCCCCCTTTCGCTGGGGTAACGCCCCCACTGCCCTCTCTGCCCGGCCAGCGGCTGCGGATAGAGCTCGAGAGGAGCTCGGAACAGCTTCCTTGGGCCAGCGAAAACTGGGGTCACCTTCTCCCTAAACCACATATTTACCTACCGCTTGCTTTTTCCTGCTGAATCCCAGAATCCTTCAGGTTGGAAAAGACCCTCAGGATCATCGAGTCCAACCCTCAGCCCGACTCTACAAAGTTCTCCCCTACACCACATCCCCCCACAGCTCATCCAAACGGCCCTTAAACACACCCAGGGATGGGGACAAAAAATGGTGAAAAAGTGCAGTCCTGCAAAATTTCTTTTATTAAAAGTAATTTTAAAAATACCTGTCACTAGGAGATGCTTCCAAATCAAACAGAACTAATGCACCCCCGTTCCCCACAGCAAAACGTGGCACATTTCTGGGCAGACAAGAAAGGAACCCCGAGATGCTGCAGCTGTCCCTCTGCAGGATGCGGCGGCTCAGGGAGGGGACCTGGGTTCCCAGTCTCTGCTCCCAGCACAGCAGCTTCGGGCTCCCTGAGCCCAGCTGCTGCGGAGCAAGACAGCTCTGGGGGAGGGTCCGACAGCTCCCGCTGCTCTTGCACAGCACCCAACAGAGTCCTGCTCGGCTGTTGGGTCTCGTGCCGGCTGTGCCTGCAGGAGGGACGCCTGGAAGAGGCAAAAGGCCGAGCTCAGACAAGCCCCCAGCGCCAGGCCCAGCCGCAGCTCCACGGCTCTGGCTGCACCTTCTACCTCCAGCCCTGACCGATGCTGTGTCCTTGTGCCACGGGGAGCAGCAGGTTCCCAGAGTCCCCTGAGCCGAGCTCAGATGCGCAACAATTCAAGTTTCTACTGGTTACACAAGCAGTGAAGAACTGCTCTGCAGGGTCTGGCTTAAAAACCTGACAGCTAGCACACGGAAAGGGAGCAAACCCTCATTTTTCCTAACTTTAGAGCGTTTCACAAATGAGCAGAGCGTAACTCGATGAGGACTGCCGAGGCCTTGACAATCCTCAAACTCTACCATCTCCTGGCAACACAGGGTGGTGCCTGCTGGGCTTTTGGTGGGACAGACCCTGCTGCTCCCACACCCTGGTAGGTTTGCAGTGCGGTGCAGCCACAGCAGCTCTGGCATGTTGCCCTCTGCCTGCTCTGGAGAGCGGGAGATGCCAGCACTGGGAGCAGCGCTCGGGGCTTTGCTGTTTTGGGGAAACAGCTCAGGTCAGAGGCTTCTCCATTTACAAAGTGACATGTGCTTTGCCAAGGGCCGTGTTCCCCATGGGAATGCCACCCCCAACCTCAAGCTGGGAATATGAAAATATTCTCTTGGCAAGTGAACTCAAACAACAGAAGCAATTCCTAAAGGAGTTCTGTGGCTTATGGAACCTGCTACATTTGAATTACAGTACCAAGGTCTGTCAACATAAAGCCAAACCAGATGAAGAGGGGGACCCTAATCTGCTAAGCATCGAGAGCAGACTAGATGTGAAACTCAGGCAGCACTGAATGCGAAGCCAGCAGTGCACACGGAAAGTAAGATGTCAAAGGGACTTCACAGCAAACAATATGCATAGGCTAGGGAATACCACCACTGAAGAAAGGGACAGATCTGACCTTCTCTCTGAAATAATAAGGGCACCTCTGTGAAACTGGGCTTAGAAGCCTGAAAAACCCTCACACACTTTGGTAGGTAGCCCAGAGGTATGAGTGGGAGAAGTGGCTGTCTGCTGCTAAGAGCATCTCCCAGGAAGCAGGAGATCAAGTTCCAGTTGCGCTGTTTCCCAGACCCAGAGGTGTGCCCCAGCCAGCCAGCTGAGGACGATGCTTTGAGCAGAGCACCTCCATTTCCCTGCTGAACTGCTCGAGCAGGTCCACAGTGCCAGCAGACACAAGGGAATGGGGTTCAGTTAGTTAGCTGCAGCAACAGAACTTCAGACACTGAGGCTTCCTGGTGAAAACAGCCCTCAGAGATAACTTGATGGCTCCAGCAGTATCCTCGGCTCATCTGCCAGAGCCAAGCATGACACACTTTACTCCCATAAATCTTACAAACGTTTCGTCCTGAATACCCGTGAAGATTCACGTCCTCAGGGAGACCAGGGTGTACCAGACCCATAAAAGTACATGGAAGAGAAGTCTGGCGACTGCTGCTACTGCCAACACCACTGTCAAAGGATGCAAAAGGGTTCAGTAGCTGGAATGTACATTCTTACACTGATAAAACAAATGTCCATACAGTGCTTAGGACTCTGACTCAGTCCGCTATTGGGATCATGATTAGCACAGCACAGCACTACAAGACTAATGATTGCCTCAAGGCTCTAAGCTCTGGCACTGCCTCAGATCCCTGGAGCTCTGATATGATGCAAAGACCACTGTTAACAGAGTCAAGGGAAAAGGGAAACAGTCAACAAGATGAGTAAAACTCAAGGGGAACATCCTTAGAATATTCTCTATTTTCTGTTGAGTTCCAGTTTTCTGAATTTCCTCCAACCCCTTTCCCACCATGCCTGACCTTTAGGCAAGTCAGAGACTAGACCCAGGTGACTGATGTCGTTTGGCCATGGCCAACAGATGTGTCTGACGGGACCCTCCCAGCGCCTGCTGCACTCACCTCCTGACAGCCAGACAGAACTGGGGCTGTAGCACCGTGCAAAGTTGTGCCCATCAGCACGGGCACAGCAGCTGTTGATGAGAGCTTTCCTACTCACCTGGTTCTGCAACTCAGCTAATCGATGACTGCAGCGAGCCTGAGACTCCTCCTGGGAAGAAAACACAAGGATTTCTTTTCAGTCTCCAGTTTGGTCAGGGCCATGGTCTGTACTCAACTTGTATTGGGTCTATACTGGGGGGCTGCTGCCACTGGGATTTGCCATCATTGCTCTGTATGGCCAGACCCTCCTCCCACCAAGTAAGACTCTGTTCTCACCTCTCTAGAAGCAGGGATCTTGTGTTGGTCAGAGACAGAAAATCCTCGTGCATCTGGCAGCGACCGACCGCTGTAACATCTCTTCAGTCTCCTCCGTTCACGCTCCACCTGCACGTCGGACAGGAGAAAGGGTCACAGAAAGCTGCCACCAAACAAGGAGCGAAGGGACCTCTGGACATCATGGCAAGGAGATTTCTGCTCAGAGACTGTAACTGCACCAGAGAACAGCGAGGGCAAAAAGCCCTCGAAGTAGACTATGGAAGAGGAAACAGTTCCTGACATGAGAGTGGCAAATGTGTGCGTATGGGGACACTGGGGCAAGAAGGGTGGTACCGGAGTGAATGTGCATTTGTGAAGGCAATGGGGTGGGAGAAGAGAGAGAAAATACCAAAGTGTGTGTCCACAGGGGAAAGTGGGAGAGGGAAGGAAACAAGCAGAGGACTCCAAAGTGCTGTCTGTGGAAATGTGCTGTGTTCCAGAGGACCGTGAGGCTTTGCAGAGGCAGTGAAAGCCGGTTTTACCTGCTCAAGAGCCCTCCTGAGCTCAGCAATGAGTTGCTTCAGCTCCGTCTTCTCAAGTTCCAGCCTTGCAACCGCTTGCTGCAGATGTTCCAGCTGCTGCGACAGGAGTCTCTTCTCTGAGAGCCATGAGAGCTGCTCCCCTTCTGCAGCAGTCTGCTGGGTACAGAGAGGGGATTACGTGAGCTGGTGCCACATCAGGGTTGGAAGGGCCAGAATAACAAGTCGGGGAGAGTGACCGGCCCAAGGCATGGACAGTGCTAAGTCCCTTCTCCTCCTGGTCCACAGGCCAAGACAACACACTCTCTTCCTAGGGGCCCTCCTCCAGATCACCTTGGAGAAATCCACACAAATTTGCCTTCGTGCTTTTTGAACCACAGCACAAGGACATCCTGAATGCGAAATGAAGCCTTTAACCAGATCAGGCAATGGGACAAATTCCATTCTTTTCAATACACTGGAAAAACTGGACCTCAGAAATCTACATCTCTGAAAGCAGCCTCTAAGCACCATCAGTGTTGCTGCTGTTCAGCCATCGTGATACAATTCTACTGAGTTTAGTACATTACTCTGGTCACTGGTGCCCCTTCCTTTCCATGCCAAATCCTAACCACAACATGTTGGCTAGGCTTGCCCAGACAGGAGAGAACCAATTACCCATCCCCAGCTTTTGCACCTGAGGTAATTTTAACAGCAAGCTCCGTAGTTCCTTCAGTAGCCCTGGGCGTGACTGAAAACATTCCAGCAGGTGAATGGTCTCCGGCTGGAGCTATACAGACAGGCAAACCTGCTGGCTGCAAGCATGGTTTCTCTGGCCAAGCAGGTCATGTATTTATGGGAATATTCCCATATCTTTATGGGAAACATCTTTAGAATCCTTCACAGACATTTTAGTTGACAGATGATCAATCCCACTGCCTACCTGATGATGAAACTGGTCTGTGTCCCTCTCTGAAACCATACTCTGCAGGATGGCTATTTCTTCCCTCAGAGTCCCACCGGCCGTTTCACTCTTGGTAAGGGCAAGAGTCAGTGCTTGTGCCTTCTCTTTCCATTCCATTTCTCTGCTTTCGCTCTGCTTCAAAATAGCCATCACACGCTCCAATTCTTCCCCCTTTGCTTTAGACTCATCCTTCAGTTGGGTTAGCTCCTTCTGCCTTTGCAAGAGGTGGTCTCTCTCCTGGAGAATCTTCCTCTTCTCTGCTTCCTCTTCCTCCCATTTTTGGAGTTTCTGGATTTGTTTTTTTAGGGTCTCCCCTTTATCTTTCCACCGCAAAGCTGATGTTAGCTGTTTCAGGAGTTTACTCTGCCTCCCAAGCTCTTGTTCCCTCCCCGTCAGAGTCTTCTCTAAATACCTGACTCAGTCTCTCTGGCACTTGATCTCTTCCTCCTTCTTTGTCAGAGTCTGCTGAACGTGCTGGAGATCTTCCCGAAGAGCTCTTATTTCCTCTTCTGACTCTTTCTGATCACTGTGAGCCTTGGTCTCTCGTTCCCTCTCAGGCAAGGCTTCTTCCAGGAGATTCTCTTGCTCTCTGGGATGTCTAAGCTCGTCATTCTTCTCGGTTAGCCTAAGCTGGAGATTCTGCAGGGTCTTCAGTTCTTCTTCTTGGCGCTGGAGTTTTTGCCTAAGAGTTTCATTCTCTTCACCTCTCTTCCTCACCACTTCCTCAAGCAGATTCACTTGCTTCTGGCATGATGTCAGTGCTACTTTCATGCTTTCTTCACGAAGCTGGAACATGTTCATTTGCTCTGTCTGCCTGAGGAACTCCATGTGCTTCTCCTTCACTCTTTGGCTCATTTTGTCTAGATCCTGCTCTAGACTCTTGGCCTGCTTGCCTTCTAAATCCCTCTGCTCTCGAAGGCCCTGGACATGCTCTTGCAAAGACTCTATCTCTTGGTCTCTAGCTTCTAGAGAAGATTCAGCGTATTCTAGTTTTTGCAGTATAGCTTTAGTCTGTGTTGCTGCCTCCTCCTTTTGCTGTTGAAGCCTAGAGACAGCCTCTTCCAGAAACTCTATCTTTTTTTCTTCGTCTTTCTGTTTTGTTGCTTGAAAATTTTTTTGCTCAGCTTTGTGCTTTTTCTCCTTTTCCTTGCATGCCTCACATTGCTTTCTAAGGGATAAAATTTCTTGCTCTTGTTCCTTTAGCGTCACTTGAAGACGTTGCAGAATCTCCTTCTGCTGTTCAGAGTCTTGTTTGTGTTTTTGCAAGGTCTCGATCAGTTCATTCTGAGATTCAACCATGACATCCTTCTCTTTCAGTATTGCCTTAGTGCATTCTAAGTCTCTGTGTAAGACATTCACCCGTTCTTCTGTTTTTTCCTCGTAGTTCTGTGTTTGTTGCTTTTGGATATCTATGAGTCTCTCCTTTTCTCTTAAGGTTTCTAAGGCCTGCTCCAGTTGGTCACGGACAGTCCTTAACTGCATCTCCATGACTTCTTCACCTTCCTGGATTTGCTTCTGTTGCGACTCAAGCTCTCGATCTTTTTGAGATAAAGAAAGTGTCATCTTTTCTACTCTACCATGAAGCTCTTGCAGGTGCCCCTCTTGCTGCTCCTTGTACTGCTACAAGAGTCTTAACTGATCCCTTTGAGAATGGCACTCGCTCTCTCTGTCCTTAAGAGCTGCCCTCAGGTGTTCAAGGCTTGTGTGCAGAGACTTCACCTCTTCTTTCTCCTTTTCCAGTTCTTGGATCTGCTGAGTCAGAGACATAAGCTCTATGTTTTTCTCCTTTAAGTTTTCTTTCATATGATCCAGATCCACAAGCAGATTTCTCACTTGTGATGCACTGTGTTCTTCTAGAATCATTATTTTCCCCTCCTGGAATTTGATTTCCTGGTCCCTCTCCTCCAGCTCTTTGCTCATCTTACTGACAGCAGTGCTCTTCATTTCTTGCTGCTTCTCCAGCTCCTCTATCTCTTCTTGCTGGGATCTGATCTCTTGGTCTCTCTCTTCCAACTCTTTGCTCATTTTGCTTACAGCAATTCTTTGTTTTTCTTGCTGCTTCTCCAGTTCCTGTATGTGTTCTTCCTGGGATGTGATCTTCATTTTTTTCCCTGTTATGTCCTCAATAACCTGATCGAGAGTAGTTTTATGCATTTCTTTCTGCTTTTCCAGCATTCTCCTCTCTTCCTGGCACAACTTCACTTCTCCCTCCCTCTCTGACAGGATGGCAGTCATACAAGTAAGAGTCTCCTGCAGAGCTTTTCCCTGTGCTGCCTCTTCCTGGAGCATCTGGATTTTCTCCCACTGCACTTCCACTTCCTCATTTTTAATTTTTAATAGAGACAGCGTACTTTGGAATTCTTGTTCAAGGCAGTGATGCGTATCTGTTACTGTATTTGCTCGGGTTTCAGAGGCTGTGACTGATTCCTGAAGTAGTTTTATCTCCTGTACCAATTTTTCTTCAACTGCTTGCAGTCTGTCCCGTTCCTGCTGTGAAACAGGGAGAAAAAGATTCAATAACTTGGTTTTCATACTAGATTTGAACTCCTGCTCCAGTCAAGGGCTGAAGTTTGAGCTTTTAGTAGAAAATTCAAGCTATTCAGCTGGTTTCCCTGTTCAATGTAAATGTTTTACTGTCACTCAAAAAAAATTTGAGAACCGTATTGTATTTATCCAACTCTGTCTGTGACTCATTTTTGGTCATGTAAGAACAGCTGCGCTGGCTCAGTGTCCAGGCTGGTGTCCTGCATGTGCCGGTGCTGTAAGTGTGCACCCAGGGCAGGAAGCCTAGCGGTGGGGTAGACTTAGATGACACGTCCCCTCCCCAGCCCCAGCACTGTCCCAGCTTGTGAGACCTTTCACAGTCTCCACCTGACCCCACATCGACCTGTTGTATTTACAACACCCTTTGCCAAGGAGTTCCACAGGTCTGCTCTGCTGTAAGCACACCACCTCCCGTCACTTGCAGCACGGCTCTCGCTTCATCAGACGGCTCTTGGAAATAGAGTGAACGACCGCTGCCCCCTCCCTGCCTCTCAGGATGCTGCAGACCTTTCCTGGGCTACCCTTTAGGCTGAGTCTTTCCCAGCTTACTCAGCCAGTCCTATCTTCCTTTTTGCCCTTCTCTGAACTTCTGGGATGTTCTTCTGGGGACGAGCCACCAGAACTGCAGCCAGGATTTAAAGTCCAGACTAAGCATGATTTAGGCAGCGGCACAATGATGTTCTCTCTATCAGGGAGGAAGGGAAGAGAGAACAACCCTGACATTTGATTTCCCATTTTGGGGGTTGGGGGTGTTTTTGGACCTCTACTGTGTAGCATTTTCATGGTACCATCCTCCAGAACCGCACTGTGCCTTCTCGAAGGAGTGATGGTCAGAGCACAGACTGTCATTCTGTGTTTCAAATCAGGACTAGCTGTCCCCTTGCAGGAAGACATATTTATCTGGCTCAGCACTTTTGTTTCTCAAATGTCTCTATTTTTTCCCCACTGTCTGCTCACAGATGGCAATGTTGAACAGCTTTTTATTATTAGCAAACTTTTGTATTCTCACCCCTTTTTTCTGATCCAGATATTTAGAAATCTAAATATGGATTTGGACACAAATAATAGCCCAAACCATGCAATGTAATTAGAGACAAGTTTGAAAACTACTTTGACTTAAGCTTCAAGGGGAGAAATCGTCAAAACAGAGGAAAATAAACACCCTGAATCTTAACTGAATTTTATATGACTACAGCATCTTTTCCTATTTATTCAGAAGGACGTTACTGGAAAATTTAAACTAAAAATCAGCCACTGATATAAACAATATTTTTCTGCTCTTATGGTGGTCTGCGGTCTCTCCACAAAGTCTGTGATACTGGTCATTTCAATGATCTCTCCTTTCTAGACTGTCTTCTCTTACCCAAGGTGATGACCCTGCTAATTCAGCTTACCTGGCCTGGCAGGAGAGCAAGTCTGGGAAACAGGAATGATGAATGGAAGGGGAAAATGAGGGAAGCTTGGTGAGCATTTGCATATTCTCTACCTTCTCAGATCTGGACTGCACTTGTACAAGACCACCTAAAATCAGATCTCCACTGGAAAAAGTTACTCCTTAAAATTATTAACAGAAGGCCAAAAAATACGTAAGAAATGGCTCTTCATGGCATCTGCCAGCCTCACCAGGACATCCTTTCTGTGCTTCTCAGTGGTCTCGAGTTTCCTTTCCAAAGATGTCACCTCTTGACGTAGAGTCATAATCTCCTTCTTTAGAGCAGCAGCCTCTTCCTGCAAGGCACTTTGTAGAGAGTTCTTCTTGTGTTCTGCCATCTGTGTCTCTGCAGCAGGAAAGGTGAAGGAGAAGATGACAAGCAAAGAAAAACCAAACTGATTTACATCCTACAGAGAAAACATCATTTTCTTATCTGCCTGTCTGTGTTTTCCAAGCCCTAAGCCCACAAGGACTTTCAAGGCACACATAAATAAAGGAAACTTCCAGGCAGAGAATAAAAGAAGAATGAGAGTGGCAACGTTCAGAAGAATATGAAAATGTGCTTGCTCTTCTGTGTGTTGAAAGGGCAGGGCTAAGGGCATGGCAGCACATCACCCACAGTGTGAGAAGCAGGTAGCACTGACATCAGTGAAACACGGGCAGAGACAGGAGGTGAGAGTCAGATCCAGTGTCCTAAAGGAAAAGGAAGAAGAAGCAAAAGTGAAGACTGACTATGACACAGTTCATTGACCAGGAAGACTTAAGAGACTTTACAGAAAAAAACAGATCTGTCAACGTTGTGCTTGAAGATGCGCTTTGGTATTTGTTCAAAAGAATGCTAGGGGACTATGTTGTACACTGGCAGAAAAAAGAAGAAAGGAAATATTCAGTGATACTAGGACAATGGCAAGGAAAAAACAACTGAGCATTACACCAGTACCGAGAGCTGAAGCAAGGATGACTACAGATAGACAGGAACTAAAACTGAACATACAAGTTGGGAAAACAAGTTGAGGCCTACAAGCTGAAGGTGGTATTCTATGTCCCTGGAGAAGAGGATGCTAGTGCACAGGTCACCTGGTTGTTGAGCTCTTGTATTTCTCTTCTGTGGTCTGAATGGAACTGCTCAGCCTGGTGAAGAGCAGAAAGAAGCTGAGACACCTTGTTGTGCTGGGCAAGGTTGTTTTCTTCCAGGGTTCTGAGGCTCAGTTCCTTCTCTTCCAGAGACACAGTCAGCCTGAAAGTCAGAGCATGCAACTCATTACTACATGGTATATAACATTTAATAAACTCTTAGGACTTCCACCACCAAGGGGAAAATTGATTTGTCTGCTGAGGTTTGTCTAAACAACTAGGCTGCTTGTTCAGTCCTCAGCCAGGCTGGCAACCCCACCCAAGCACGTGCCCACTATGCTTTTTTCCACAGAAGAAAGGTGAATTATTGGTACTTTTTTTGAGATGGAAATGTGAATAGAAACACAACAAAGTCTTGAAATGAAGACATTAGGGCAGAGGAAAATTTTTCTTTTGACTAATGAGACTCCAAGGGAGAGGTTTTGTCAATAATGAAGAGACATTTTCTTCCCCTAACTTGTATGTCCTGGTAGGAACAGCAGCAGCTGACAGCCAGGTGATCTTTGGGCAGTTTCATAAGACTTGCAGCACCCATATTACTTTCAGCTAGAGAAATGAAGGCTGATACCAGAAGCAGTAATGGAGGTTTGGAGGAAATACTCAGATCCTTATATAAGATGCCAGATCCCTCACGGGGGAAGCAAGAGGGCACGGCCTTTTATTTCTCTTCTTCAGTGAAGGTGTGTGTTGAAGGCTGGCAAGACTTTACCAGGTGAAGTACCCTACCTACCCTTTCTCTTCTTTCTTGCGTTCCTTGGACAGTCAGTAACACCTGTAACTGTTGAGGCTGGCAGGGACCCTGCTCAAGCCCTTCCGGACACCGGTTGGGATTTTTTGAGGAATGAGGAAACAGATGGCAATAAGAAACATGCTTATTTCTTGGGTGCCTCAGAGGGGAATCTGGCTTAGTTCAAAATCATGGTTTTAACCAAAGGCATCAGGATGGAAGACTGATACAGATCCCAAATGTTTAAAATTTACTAGACCCGAGACAGAGCTGATGGATGTATCTAGCTCATTACACTGCAGCTCGTTCTGCCTCCTTTGGTGTGTTTCAGGTTTGAAACCCCTGAAAGTTTCATTTCACAGCATTAACATGCCGACCTAACAAAACAACACCTCATTTTAAGGAAAGGACTACTCCAAAAGCCACTGCCTTCAGAAAAACTGTAACTGAAGGATTAAAAGAAAAGAAAATGAAACACCACATCAAGAGAATGAAACATATCTGCATGGATAGTTCAGAACTCTGCTTTTTAGGAAATGCTGCCTGAGCCACTTGTATATGCGAAGATCTGAAAGAGGGAATCCATTAAACAGAATAGAGTTTCACAGACTTTCATTTACCTGGCTTTTTCATTCTCTACGACCTTCAACGAAGCCTGAAATTCTGTGTTGTGACGCTCCACTTCTCCCCATCGACTCCTTTCCCCCTCCAAGGACTGCAGACACACTTGCAGCTCCTTGTTCTGATGTTCTACCTTCTCCCACTGACTCTTCTTCTCTTCCAGGATCTTCTGGAGCTGCACAACCTCCAGCACCTTCTGCCTTGACAGTTCCTGTGCCTCACTCAGATCTTGCTGAGCTTTGCGGCCAATCACTTGCTGGGACTCTTTGGAGGCTGCTAGTTGAGATGTCAACTCTTCCACCTCAAGTAAAACACAACAAAGCAGTCAAAGACTACAGCTAGCCACTGTCAGCCATATCAGCCATATCATATACTGTGAGGAAAGGGAAAGAACAACTTTCAATTTCACCTTTCATGAAAGTACCAGATTCACAATGGATGCAGATGGCTTGTTTAAAAATCTAAGTGGGTCACCATGTTCATCTGAAAAAGCACCTTAAAAAACAAGGCTAGCAGTAACAGGCCAGCAGAAATCCATTCTGATGAGTGCTGGCAAACTGGCACAAAGAGCAGCCCACCTGTCCAGGGCAGCAGCTGGCTGGTCAGTCTCCTTCAGCCCAGCTGAGATGGAGACCACAGTGTGATGGCAGCCAGAGGGACTCACCCCATCCCCTGCTGCTCTGCCATGGGGAGAGACCACCTGGCTGATGACTGGAGTAGCTATTGCTGTTTCAGTCACCTGCTTTTGTAGAACATCCCTCTGTTGAAGGAGGACATTAATTTCTTCTTTCATTGTTTTGATTTCTTCCTTGTGCCTCTTCTCCACTGCCTTGATCTTACTCTGAGTTTCCTGCAGCTCTGCTTGCAGTTTTTCTGGGATGTTCTGCAAACACAAATGGAGAGCAAGCTACTGGGACCTGCCATCAGGTTCAGCTTTCTCTTCTTTCTGTCTCAAAATCACATTCATTCAGCCATTTCTGCTTTTCTACCCAGCTCTGCTTCCACTGTAACACTTCCTTCCTGTTGCTGATCTCTGGAGCTCATCAGGCTCTGTGCTTTCAGTGCCTGCAGCAGTCCCTGCCTCCTCAGTCACAGCACTTAGGCTTTATTTCCTTGTTACTGCCTTTCACTCTGTTACCTGGGGGTCTCAGCCTCTCTCATCTTACGTCCAATTGCCAATGGCCTGTTCCTTCAACCCACCCTACTAGTCAGACTTACCTGCCCATTCTCACGCTGCTCTTTCACCTCCTGCCTGAGCTGCTCCAGCTGCTGGTTGGCTTCTCTTAGCTCTCCCTGAGGCTGAAGTAGTGTCTCTAATAAAGCACTCTTCTCACGTTCCTTTTCTTGCAGGACCTGCACAGAAACAAAGAGAAGACAGGTTTAAACTTCCCACACAGAATTTGTGTGGCAAGGCTCCAACACCGACGGGCTGACGCGTTCTCAAAGCGCTGTGTTGCTGCTCTCCCAGGCCCTTCTCTGCCCACTTGCAGACACAGCTTCCTAAGTGAGACTGGCAGTATGAACATGGTCCAGCCACAGTCCCCCTGTGATTGAACCTCCTACAAACATCCAATACCTAACAGGAAAATGTGTGGCACTTCTCAAATGTCTTGCCTTGCTGGTGAGGGTGTCCCTCATCTTCTGCTGTGTCCTGTTTGTCTTTCAATAGTGACTTTTACTCCTAGTTAGCAGCAGAGAAAATGCAGGGCTGCCAGAGGGCTGAAGCGAGCAGCTCCTTCAGAAAACTCCTGTATTCCAAGCGGGGTTTGGTGAAAATCACTTAACTTTTAAGGCATTCATTAGACTTTGGTAAAGTACTGACATTACAGGGATACACTGACATCTCTGAGCACTGCCCTGGCATTTCAATACCTGCAGACACAGCTGGGGGTACTGCTGTCCCCAGGCAGACTCCGTGAAGAGGACTTTGGGTGGGACACAAGGAGGACTCTCACTGTGTCACAGGGTTGCACAGGAGATCTGGGCACAAAAGAGCTTACCAGCAAGTGACTTAAAACAGCCCAGAAGACACCCCTGTTTTACTGCTCAGAAATATTTCAGAGGAGTCTTTAAAATGTTTTTTCTTTTGTCAACAATCCTGCCATGCCCCCCTGTCCCCCCCCAAACAAAAACCCCATCCTCATGGGGATTCAGTCCTACAAATTCAGTTTGGTCTTTAATGGAGTTAAGGTTATAAGCATGTATCAGTAAAGATCAAAAGAGGACTGTTAAGAGAACTGTGAAGATACTCTGAGGTAGGTCTTAAAAAACCCCAAACAATAGCAGCACAAAAATCTCAACTGAAAGGTGATGCTTCTGCCCGGCTTCCTCTGACAGGTCTCATTCCTAGTCCCAAAGAGAACCCTGCTTGCCTTTCACCTCACCAAATTCAATGTAGAAAACATGTAGGGCATGCTCCACACAGCCCGACATCCAGACATCTCCCACGGCTCTAGCCTTGCAAAAAAGCTACACAAATTCTCCTTTCACAGTCTTTACCTCTTGCTTGGCATTTTCGACTCTGGTTCGTTCCTCCTCTTGTTGAGCTCGCATGGTAGCAACTTTCTGCTTCATATCAAACAGCTGCTCCTCGTGTTCCCCTTCTGTCTACGCCTTCTCTTTTCCCCATTGCTCCAGTATCTTCTGCAGCTCTGACTGATGCCCCTTCTGCTCTCTTGCCTGATGAGTGGAGGGAAAGACTTCAAGGTGAAGTCCCAGCCATGCTCCTCAAAACAATTGTGAAGCTTCATCCCTCCCACAACTCCCCACCTCAACAGTGCACAACAACGGCTTTGTGCTCTCCATAAATCACGTCCTGTCTGTTGTAATTAGCTCTGCTTCTTTAAACCTGCCGACCCACATGTCGGTGGTGATCAGGTCTGTGATGGTTTAGCCCCTGCCGGGGTCTGAGACCATGCGGCCGCTGCCCCTCCCCCACAAAGGGAGTGAAATACAAAGCCCCAAGACTGAAATAAGGAAAGGTTTAATACAACAATGCAATAGCAACACAACCAACAACAACAATAACAATAACAGTAATAGTGATAGCAATGAACAGAGCAAAATAGCTACCAAATACAGCAGTTTGAAGCACGATGTACAAAACCACGAGTGCACCGCACTCCCGCGCCAGGAAAATGTGACCTGCCAGGATGTGACCTCCGCATGGTATCTGAATAACCCGGCTAGAGCTCCCCCCCCACTGCTGGGGAAACTTAACCCTATCCTGGTTAAACCAGGACAAGGTCGCAGGGACTAATACCGCGGGAGGTTAAAACCTTCTCGGAGACTTCAGCACAAACACCAATGTGGTGGATACAAAATGTCCGTTTATTAAACTGCATATCTTACATATATATGTTCGCCAAGCACCACCTTCGTGGGTGTGCCCTTAGCGTTACAAGCCTATCCATCACCTTACCTCGTAACAAGGGAGGGCTACAGCTATTCCTTCCGTACATCGCGAGACCTTCCGAATGCCACTCCCTACACTTCCCCCTCTCCATGCTTTATAACATCGTTATTCTTGGTTGATTGTCATTATTGCGCTGTTCCAAGTACTGATAAGCAAGACCCATATGTCGGTCTAAAACCAAAACATTAACCTTCTCAAACAACCTACAAACTATGGCACTAATACATGTAAAGGCAATACAAATAGCAAGAAGCACACCACATATTCCAATAATTCCCCAAATGAGCCAATCCCAACTAAGCCAACTAGTAATCCAAGCCCACACGTTGTCAAGCCACCCAAACCATTCTGGTTTTACAAAGGTGGCTGTGATGAAGACATAGCAAGATTCTGCCCCTGTATCCAGAGGAAAACAGACGTCTTCGTGGTGATGTGCTCGTGCCCACTCTCTCCAATATCCTGCGTGAGTTGGCAACATGCAACCAAGGAGGGTGATCCACCACCAACACTGTAACACAAAACTCCATCTTATGTTAGATCAGGTTTTACACACCGTGCGGGTATCCATTTGGTTAGGCCGTCCTTTTCCACTGCTGCGTACCCACGCCCAAACACTCTCAGTGACCACCCCGACTCCCAAGCTATCGCGCCCGGTTCCTTGATCTGGACCAAAGGATAGTTTTTTGTCGCCTGGGCTGGCATAAAGTGTTTCCACAGGGGAGGTGTAGACTCATCGCCTCGAACAAAATGATTTAAGGTATACAAAGCGTGTGACAAAAGAGCCTGTTGGCGGTCTATGGGTATTGTCCCTCTATGACCTTCCCCCTCCCCAAGCTGTTGGAGCTTTGCTTTCAGGGTGCGATGTGCACGTTCCACTATCGCTTGTCCTTGACTGTTATAAGGAAGGCCGTGTACTAATTTGATGTCCCACAATGCACACCATTCTTTTGTGCGTCTAGCAACAAAACAAGGGCCGTTATCTGTTTTGATCTCTTGTGGCTTCCCTAACAAGGCGATAACGCCCTCCCAATGAACAATAATGTGTCTGGCTGTTTGCTTACGAGCCATTGTGGCTAATATTGTAGAGCTAAAGGTGTCAATGGTTACTATGAGATACTTAATTGATTTTAACAATTCACATGCTGTTACATCAGTTTGCCATATCTGATTGGAAGAGAGACCCCGTGGATTGACACCTGCCTCCCACAGTGGGCCTTTTTGACAGTAGGGACAAAGTGCCACTATGTTTTTTGCTTGCGACAGAGAAATATGACATGTTTTTTGCTAAGACTTTTGTTCCAAGGTGTAGAAAGGCATGTAAACTCTTTGCGGTGTCCAATGACCACACACCCCATGCCGCTTGGTCAGCCTTATGATTACCTTCTACAATTGGACCTGGTAGGGATTGGTGACTATTCACATGTGTAGTAAAGGCCTGCCCTATGCGCTGTTGTAGAACTTCATAAAGTAAAGTTGACACTTCCGTCTGCACAAATCCTACTGTTGTCATTTTGTGTACAAGTTTATAAACATATAAAGAGTCTGTAACAATATTAACAGGATTCTCTGTCTCTTGCTGGAGTGCCATCTGGACTGCTTTGGCCTCTAACCATTGTACAGATTTGTTAGTCTGAGTCCACAGTCTCTTTTCCCAGCGTTCTTCGGTTTTCCATACGACTTCAGCTGTTTGCGATTGTGATGAGGCGTCTGTAAAATATGTTGTGCCGTGAAGAGGGCGCATGGATAGAGGTAGGGTGAGTTGTAGTTGAAGTGTCTTCAGGTGTGAAATCCATTGTAGACCCTTTCCTGTCGTTATGGAGCCCGGAAAGTCAAAGATGGCACATTGTAAGTCTTCCGAACGCGTAACCATGTCCTCCCACACCTGCTGCTTCCAGGGGATGAGTATAGTGTCAGGTTCCCTTCCAAAGTGTTGAAGAGCCATGTTGCGTAGGCGTCCTATGAGGTCTGCTAAAACAGCGACAATGGTAACAAAGGCAGCCTTGTTGCTACTTTGGTAAGCCCAGGCTAAGGGCACGGGCTTGCCGTCCGTGCCTTGAAACAGGATGCCTACTGTGCCATGTTCAGAAATAAAGCAGCCCGCTGTGATTGAATGCTTCGGATCCCATCACTGCAATGGTCGCTGTTGTTGTAAAATAGCTTGTATAAGCTTTAAATTGTCCTGACACTCCTTCATGAGTGTCCTTGGCTCCCACAAGTGTTCACCTTTCAATAATTCATAAAAGGGTTGCATAAGTCCCAAGGGAATACAGACAAAGGTGCGGAGCCACTGTAAGGCTCCCACTAGTTTCTGAACGTCATGGAGAGTGGCAGTGTCTGGAGCAAGAGCTATCGGTTGCAGACTTATGTTGTTCCCAAAGTCATGCCCAGATATTGTAACCGTGTACCACGCTGGATCTTTGCTTCAACAATGCTCAAGTTGTGTTGTTGCAGTAAGGCTTTGGCACGCTGAAACAGGTGTTCTACTTGCTGTTCTGTAGGTGCTGCTAATAATATGTCATCCATATAATGCACCACATGGTGGTCAGACCTACCTTCTCTCAAAGGTGCAATGGCCTTGGCCACATATAGCTGACAAATGACAGGTGAGTTTTTCATACCTTGTGGTAGTACAGTCCATTGCCAGCACTGAGCTGGTTGAGCAAGGTTCACAGACGGCACGGTAAAGGCAAATCTCTGTCGGCAGGATGCAAGGGAATGCTGAAAAAACAATCTTTGATATCAACAATCACAATGGGCCAGTCTTTTACTATGGCGGAACCCCAGGGCAATCCATGTTGCAAAGCGCCCATTGCCTGCATCTGTTGATTTACAGCTCTGAGATCGTGAAGCAAGCGCCATTCGGTCATATCTTTCTTTTGGTTGACAAAGACAGGAGTATTCCAAGGGCTTGTGGAGGTTTCTAAATGACCCGCCTGCACTTCTCTTTCTACTAATTGATAAAGTGCACTTAATCTTTCTGAGTTAAGCAGCCACTGTTCAACCCACACTGGTGAAGTTGTCAACCACGTAAGTTTTAAGGGCGGTATGTGCTCGGCAGTGGCCCCTATCCTAAATTTGTAATGCCAATTTTCATTTGCTGCATACAGTCACGGCCCAACAAAACTCCGTGAAATTCTGTTAACACAATGGGTTTTAATGTTGCAATTAAAGCTCCTCTGTCTTGGTCTTGTACTTTAAACGTTGTCATGGTGATGGCTTTATATACTGGCTTTGCCCCTCCTACTCCTGTTACAAATCCCCCAAATGTAGTTTCCCATTGTCCTGGCCACCACTTTTCACCTATTGCTGTCACATCGGCACCTGAATCAATCATGGCCTGTACTACTATTTTTTCTGTTCTTCCCGGGCAGGGCTGACTTATCCAAACGGTGACGATGGGCTTGTCGCTACAGTCTAAGACCAGAGCCACGGTTCTTGCTCCGGCGCCTCCATCACTGGTGGGGTTTTGTCTGGGTTGCTCTCTTGAGGGTATCCCTGGGCATATCTTACTGTCACTCGGGGAGTATAAGAGGAGTTGTCTCTGCTCTGTGGGGGCTGTTTGTAGTGCATAGGAGGAGCCCTGCCCCCGTTCCTCACTCCCCCACTCTCGTTTCCCTGCTGCGAGCACTTATGCCAGCAGTCTCGCGCCCAGTGACCTGATTTTCCACACACCCAGCAAGGCCCATTCCCTGAGGGCCGTGGTCCCTGTTGGTTTGCCTGCTGAGGCTTTTTATTGATGCCTCGCGTATTGCCCTTCCTATAAAATATAGGTCTTTCAGTGAAATGAACGTCGCCTGGGGTATGTATCAATGCCTCTTTCTGTACTACTTGTCGGAGGAGGGTGGCAATAGGTGTGTTTAAGGGAATATCTTTTACAATGCCTTTGATTAACAGATTAGATTGCTGTCTTATGCATTTCACCAGTACGGCCTCTTTAGCACCATCGGGTAGGTCTGATTCTAAAACCGCGGCGTAAAGCCTGTCAACAAACTGTAAGAACGGTTCATTCTGCCCCTGCTTGATAGAGGTCCAAGCGGGTTCCTTCTTTTCTAATTTGGCTATGTCCATAAAAGCCTGTTTACCAGCTTCAGTAGTGGCTGTAAATTCTCTGGGCTGCAGTTGTAACTGGGCCGGCATTGTTGCAAAGGCGCCTTGCCCCAAGAGGCGATCATGTGTGGTCCCATGTAAGGGGTGCTGCTGATTGGCAGCCGCATGGACCATAGCATTGACTCGGTTTCCCCATGCCTCTTTCCACAGCAAATACATTGCTGGTTTTAATACTGCTTTCGCTAGCTGTCGCATATCAGAGGGGATCAATGGCAGCGCTAGAATGGTTTCTAGTAATAAGGTTGTTTCTGGATGTCCCAAACCATGTTCGGTAACTGCCTTAAACACAGCTTTTGCATCAAGCGGGTACCACTCCTGCTGCCCTGCAGGGGTGACTCTGACTGGGTAGGCATGTATCGCTGCAGGCTTAAGCTTCACTCCTGACATGACGCACTCCTTGGCTATAAGTTGCCAGTCTGTGGGTGCCTTTGATGCAGGGGATGGTACTGCCCCCACCACGAGCAGCCGCCTGTTCTCCTGAGCAGCAGCGGATAATTCTCACACCGCCCTAGTGAGTTGCGTCATCAGCCCTTTCATTTCCGCTGCGGGTGGTTCTAACTGTGGGCGGACTTCTCGCTGTTTGGGCCGCGCCCCCTGATCTCTTCTGTCCTCCCACTTTTGGTTATGTTCTACCTCTTCGCTCTCTGATTTGCTGTCTGACCCTGTCCGGGTCTTTGGGGCCCACCAATGAGCGAACGAGTCGCTCAATTTCCTTATAAGGTGAGGCTCCACCGGCCCCGCTACACTCCATGGCGCAGCACCCACGGGGGATTGGGGGATGCCCGGCAGCCAATCAAGGAGTGGGTCCTGCTCCTGAGCAACTTGCTCCTGCTCTTGTTGTTGCCGGACAGCCTCCATCTCCGCCCCTCAACGCTGCATGTCCGCCTTCCCTTTTTCTGCTAATTCTCCCCTACGCACCTTGGTTTCCACCCCCTGCATCTCCCCCCAAGGGTACACAGGAGGGGACGCAGGGGGCGCAGACAGGATCGCGTCTCTCCTTTCCTGTTCTCCACCCCCGTCTCCCCGTGGCTGTTTGTCTTCTACGGGCCACGCCTCTGGATTTCCCGTTGTGTCCTCCCCCTCCTCATCTTCGGAGCTCGCTGTGTGCTCCTCCGTCTGGGTGGTCTCCTCTGCGAGACCCTGCAAACCCTTCTTTGCACCCCACCATGCCTGTTGCTCCTCTCGGGTAGCTTTCATCATCGCGTTTGCTTTCCCCCAAGCCATTAAATGCTCTGGCTTTCCTAATTTCGCTTATTCTGTTAACTCCACCTCTATTTCTGGCCAGAGCCCTGGCTTCATACAGTCTATTGGATCTGCCAAAACGCCGAGCTTTATCAATCTTTGCAGCATTGCTTTCAATGTCCCCGACTTCATAGAAGTCTTATGTTGTTTACCCCATCTTTTCAGTGCCTTAACTGTGGCATCCATGGCGCGCCATGGAGTCTCCTGTCCTGTGTGGAGCTCCTTCACCTCCTGCTGTGCACCGCCGACTGTCACAGCTCGTCTCTCGCTGGATCACGTCGGGGTCACCATTTGTTGTAATTAGCTCTGCTTCTTTAAACCTGCCGACCCACATGTCGGTGGTGATCAGGTCACAGGGACTAATACCGCGGGAGGTTAAAACCTTCTTGGAGACATCAGCACAAACACCAATGTGGTGGATACAAAATGTCCGTTTATTAACTGCGTATCTTACATATATACGTTCGCCAAGCACCTCCTTCGTGGGTGTGCCCTTAGCGTTACAAGCCTATCCATCACCTTACCTCGTAACAAGGGGGGCTACAGCTATTCCTTCCGTACATCACGAGACCTTCCGAACGCCACTCCCTACACCTGTCAAGGAGCTTAAAAGGCAGGTCAGCAGGTGGAAGAATCATAGAATCATTTAGGTTGGAAAAGACCTTTAAGATCACTGAGTCCAACCATTATGAAAAGGAGATGTTACCTTCCTCTCTCCAGTGGCTGCCTGTTTCCTAGCACCTGTCTCCTCAGGATTTCTCTCTATTCTCAAGAGCCTGTCTTCAAAGCTCACATCACTTTCCATCAGTGAAAAGATGTAGATGGACTGCAGGGTGAGAAAGAGACTGGTACCCTGATGCCCCAGTCACAAGACAGGCCACGAACAGAAGTACCAGGAACAAGGGGCCTGTTCCACATGCATCAAGCCCAGAGATAACACCTCTGATGACAGTGAAAGGACAGAAAGAAAGGAAGAAAGTTCCCGTGACTGCAGTTGGCAGCAATGTGAGGAGTCTACTTCATGGCAGACAGGAGTCTGGTAAGATCCTACCCCTTTCCTGCCATGCTTTGGGTGGGGACCACCCAACCTCTAGTTAAACTTGCCTTAGGCCCACACTGAATCTGTGGCTGCTTTTACTGTCCTGGCAGAGTCCTGGGGGTCTTCACATGCCTTCAAGTACGAGCCACTGGCTCTGCTGCCTGGCCCAGCAAGGTGTGACCTATGACAGATGGTTGCTGCCATTTCACACACTCAGGCTATTACTCTTCTAAAGCCAGCCCACAAAGCTCACTTGAAGAATTCAGAAGCATATTGTTTCCTACCAGGTCTTGCAGGAGCTGGTTTATTTCCACTTCATGATCAGTTTACCGCAGTTTGAGGGTATTGTTATACTGCTGTTCCGTCTGCAGGAGCTGTTGTGCCATGTTTTCCTGTTCCTGCCTCATTAGAGATCGCTCTGCTTCCAGCCCACACTGAAGGCACTTCACTTCCCCTGCAAACAGGACAAATGGCAAGATTCAGAGTCTAAACACTGGTTCTGACTTCACTGACCTTACGCCTTCTGAACTCCAGTGCAGGAGAGATCTGCCTCCATCTCCTTCACTCCTCAGAAGCACTGCGGACACAGAGCTATTTTTATACCATCTTCCCTAGCAGGGGGATCACCACAGACAGGAGGCTCTCACCTTGTATCACCTCCTTGGCCTGCGTGACTGTGTGAAGTTGGATTTCAAGCTGACTCCTGGTGATCTCCAGCTGAGATAAGTGCTGCTGAGCTTCAAACAGGCTGGATTCCAGCATGTCCTTCACTGACCTGTGAGTTGTGAATACAGAGAGAAATGAGTTTGTTGCTCCTGACACCCACTGAGAGTTATTCCAGTAGAAGTCATTCGAGATCCCTACCCCTGAGTATGGAAAATGGGTTGCAAGGAAACTTGTACACAGAAAGCCTATTTCTGCCATTTAAAATAGCAATGCAGGCCCCTCCGGGGGAATGCCTGGGCTTTGCTTATGACCCAGCATAACACAGAAAGCCCAGCCAAATTTGATCTCAATGGCCAAATCTGGAATTGCTGTTGGCTGACACACGGGTAGCTGTGCCCAAAGTCTGGGCCAACAAGCAAAAGCCCGGTCTCTGCTCACAGCCCTCAGCTCATCAGCGCTTCCAAGTTGTTCTGCAGGGGGACAGAACACGAGTATTTCCCTGGATGACTCATGACTTTTTGAATGCTGTTCCAAGATTTTACATTATGAAACTGACATTTAAATGATGACAAACTCCCTGGTCTCCTTCAGTGACATGATTATCCCAAGCTTGTTTTCCAGGGTATCAAAATCAGTTAGTCCAGAGTGAAGAGTCTTGTGTGATCACCTATTTCTCATCTTCCTCAATGCCTGAAGAGGCTCTAACAATTCACAGAATCATAGAACCATTTAGGTTGGAAAAGACCTCTAAGATCATCAAGTCCAACTGTTAACCCAACACTGCCAAGCCCACCACTAACCCATGTCCCTAAGCACCACATCGACATGGCTTTTAAATACCTCCAGGGATGGTGACTCAACCACTTCCCTGGGCAGCCTGTTCCAAGGCCTGACAACCCTTTCCATGAAGAAATTTCCTAATATCCAACCTAAACCTCCCCTGGTGCAACTTGAGTCCTTTTCCTCTCATCCTATTGCTTGTTACTTGGGAAAAGAGACTGACATCCACCTTGCTACAACCTTTCAGGAAGTTGTAGAGGGCGATGAGGTCTCCCCTCGGCCTCCTCCAGACTAAACCCCCCCAGTTCCCTCAGCTGCTCCCCATCAGACCTGTGCTCCAGACCCTGCACCAGCTTTGTTGCTCTTCTCTGGACACGCTCCAGCACCTCAATGTCCTTTTTGTAGTGAGGGACCCAAACTGAACACAGTAATCGAGGTGCGGCCTCACCAGTACACCTGTACTCATGAGTACAGGGGGACAACCACTTCCCTGTCCCTGCTGCCCACACTAGTTCTGACACAAGCCAGGATGCCATTGGCCTTCTTGGCCACCTGGGCACACTGCCAGCTCATAATCAGCCACCTGCTGATCAGCACCCCCAGGTCCTTTTCCCCCAGGCAAATTTCCAGCCACAAAGTTGCATGTATGTCTTAAAATACAATTTCAACAATTTCAAGATCTCATTCCCGTTCTTAGCAGTACAAGACAGCAGACATTGACTTACAGCTTTGTCCCGCTCTCCAGGCTCGAACAAATGGAGTTTTGAAAGTTGCAGATTCACAACAAAAAGCATGAATAGAAACATGCAACCCCGGGTTTTTCTGACTCAGAAAAAGGGTGAAGAGCTACGCTGTTTGCTTCTTTTGCCACATGAGGGAGTAGCAGCCTCACTCAGATTCATGGGCAAGACAAATCATCTCTCTGCAGCTTATCAAAGGCCAAAAGAGAGGCCACCACAGGCAGGTGAATTGAAGTCATCTGTAGCAGCAGAGGACAACTGAGAGAATTGCAGAACAGCTCTGCCAGCCATCAACACATTTCCAAAAGGCAGTAAACAAAGCTTCTGACCTCCAGCACTACCAAGTTTCTTACCAGGTGTTTGGTCTCACCTGACTGAGCTTCTCTTGGGTTTCTGCCTTCTCCTCTGTCAGTATCCTCAGCTCTACCTGCAGCCCCTCCTGTTGCTCCTCCACTTTCTTCAGCAGCTGCTCCAGGTGGGCTTTCTCTGCACTGAGCTCTTAATTCGTTCTTTCACACAAGCTCAGCTTCTCCTGGTCAGAGCTCCTTACTCTCTCCATCTCATCCACTTTACCCGACAGAACTTCATTCTCTTGTTCCAGCTGCAGTCACAGAAGCACAGAGGAAATGAAATACAGTAAGATTGACCATGGAGAAGGTTTGGCTTCGGCAGAAAAAGGAACATTTCCATATTCAGGCAGTCATATGTCTGAAGGCAAGAAGTCTGAAAAGCAGCAGCAGCTGCAGACGAACACTTCGTAAGATCTCTGGCAACTGCTCACCTGCAACACAAGTTTGTTCAGTCGCACTTTATCCAGTGCAAGAGCTTCACTGACACTGCTCATCTTCGCTGCTGCAACGTGTAGATCAGCTACTTCAGCACTCGGCTTATTCTGAGCCCCTCTCAACTCTGCTGCTGACTGCTCTGCCTGAAGAGACAAAAGAACAACATGAAAGCAGAGACAAGAAAATCCCTGACTTTAAGCAGCGACTCCAGATCCCCTTTGGTGTCTCTGACACACCCCCAGTCCAGCGCTTCCAATAACCACGTGGGGACTGACTGCACCAAGGAGCCTATGTGGTCTGATCACCCTTTTCCAAGAAGGAGAACAACACTGTCACTGTCTTCTACTGACAGAAACGGCACCTGTGCTGGTCTTGCTATCACAACTCCCTCTCCCACCAGTGCTGCCTAGGAATAAGGTGACCACACCTTCTCCAGGGACATGGTAAGCTCATGTTTCTCTTGCTTCAGCAGATCCCTCTGAAGGTGCGATTCCTCCAGTTTCTCTCTTGCAACTACCAGCTCACTCTGTAATAAAGAATGTTTTTCTTCAAGTGCAGCTAAGTCCTTCAGCCTATGAGAAGGGGAAAGACAAATAAGTTTTTAATGTAAAAACAGTCTCATTTCCAAAACCAAGATTACATACTATTTCCGAGATATGGCAGTTTGAATGATTTGCAACAGCTTTCTCTTTACCCCTAAAGAATGCTGTAATTTCCTGCCTAGTGCTGCATCAGTCTTTGTCATTGACCCAGGTGAAACATTCATCACTGAGAAAGTAAAACAAGCTTCCAGAAATCACAGGTTTCCAAAAAGTTCAGGTGCTCTCAACAGCTTCCTGCCTGTTAGCTCTCTCTCTCCTTTTTGATACATCAGATATCAGACTTTCCAAAGTTCTTCTGTCCATAAGACAGACTTTTAAAGTCCAGATTAACATTCTCTCCATTATTCTTGCCTGCGGCAATAAAACGATGAAAGAGCCTGCAATCTATTTGGGGAGATCTGTATGAATTTCCAATCCAATAACCATAAAATGACTGGATGATTCAAGCTGGCAGGGACCCCAGGAGGCCTCTAGCCCAGTCTCCACTCAAAGCACCTGGGGTCAGCTATGGGATCAGTCCAGGTTGCTCAAGGCTCGATCCACCTGGGGCTTCCAAATTCCCAGGGATGGAATCTGCACGACCTTTCTGAGCAACCTGTTCTGCCACAGGATTGCCTTCATGGTTCCATTTTTTCTTCTCTTTAAATTGAGCCTGAACCTCCTTGTTTCACCTTAGGCCTGTCATCAACTACTCTGGTCAGCTTTGGAATGATTTTTTTCAAGGGCCATAAAGAAAGTACAAGGAGGCACCTCTGCTGTGTGTCAGCAGGGACCCAGCCCTGCCCACGGGCTCCCTTCACCAGTCTGTGCTACACATGCTGAGCAGACAAAATCCATTCTTTTAGGGGGGCCTCCCACCGTCCGGCAGCGCCCACCCCTGCCCAGAGGAAGTTTTAATGCTCACAGGAGCTCCTGGTCACGACGCGCTCTCTCCATCCTCTGCTGCTGCTCCACCCTCTCCCCCGGGCTGAATCTTCCCTCAGCTGCAGCTCAGTGTTACTCTGACGCAGACGCGAGGCTTCTTGCTCCGTCTCTTCAAGCTGTTGCTGTAGCTCTGCCCTGGTTTTCTTGAGGTTTGCACAGTCACTGCAGAGACAAGGCTCAGTCAGAAGAATGAACAGGCCTGAAGAGTCACGGATGCCATTCCAGCCACTCCAGGCTGGCGCTGTGGGCAGCACGGTAAGGAAGAACTTGCCCTTCCCCTCACAAGGTCACTGGAGAGGGACAGAGGAAGGCAGGCAGGCTTTTGCCTTCATTCACTGAGAAGCCGTGGCTAGGAAAGGGCCCCAAAGAACAGAATTCAGAGAAGTAACATGTCGAGAGGGAGGTGTCTTGTATTCCAATGTCACTCTGAGTCTCCAGGACAGCCTTAGGATTCACAGTAGAGCAGGAACAGCAGTGACAGGAGGATGCTGAAGTGCCAAACAGGGGCATACATGGGGAGGGCAGGCGAGTTCTTTGCCCATAACACCTCTGAACTCCCAGAACTGGAAGCAGATTGCCTCCAGACCGCAGGAGGAGGAGGGAACACTCACCTTCTGAGTGCTTCTACCAGCGACTGCAGGTGCTGCTGGTGGCTGCTGGCCATCTGGCATTCCTGCTCCAGTTGCTCGAGGCTTTGCTGCAGCTTCCTGCACTTCTCTTCCTGCTGCCTGTGCTGGTGCAGCAGGAAACTGATAGAGTCCTGCCTGGCAGAGAGCTCTTCTTTTAGGGCCTGCAAGGAATGGGCAGGGAAAAGCACAAACAGCAATAAGGAGCAGGGAAGATGGATCCTGATAGCTGTGAGAGAAGCAAGCAGCAAGACAGCTCACCTGAAGGCAAAAGTTGTGATGAGGGGGTGGAGATCAAAGAGAGAAAAGCAGCAGAACACAGATCTGGTGAGACTGGTGAGGTGATATAGTACCAAGAGTGGGATGGCTAGAAAGAAACTGGCTAAGTGAATGGAAAGGTTTCAAGATAAGCAAGGCATTAGCAGCTGAGCCTGTGGCCAGTGGTGAAGACAAGGAGAAATTCTCACCTGTGTTGCTCCTCTCCTCCTTGCCAGTGCTTCCTGAACCAACACAAAGGCACGCTCTGCATCAACGGAGCTCAGACAAGAGAGGATGTTGCTAGACTCTGCCTGCTGGGAGCTGTTAGTGACCACGCTGGCACATTCATCTAACACCACCTGAAAGCCCACATCAAGCTGTTACTCTCTGCTCATTCTACTTGATTTTCTTTGTCTATTTCTCCTTTTGCCCCCACTTCACCCTAGAGTCATTAAAAACTCAATTCTCTCATTTCTTCAGTCAACAAAGAAGTTTTGTCCCTGTGGTCACAAGTATTTCTGAATACAGCTACTACAAACAAGAAGAAACAAGTGTGAAGTGGCTGGAGGCTGACTGAATGCTCAGTTTCTTGAATGATTTTAGTCTCCTTCAGCTTCTTAGAGCCACAGACACAAGGAGCACTGGAAATAACAATGAAAGGAAATATTAATGCTACCCAGGGAAGAAGGAAGCTGATGAATACTGGAAAAGAGCAATGAAAAAGCTAATGTTTATAATTATTCTGAGCAGTAGCCCAAGAGGATAAAAATGACTACATAAGGGGAAAGAACTGACTTTGTGAGAAGCTGTGTAAAACATCTGATGATTAAACCCCCCTCCCTAGAGTGAGGTTTAGGACTAAGCTAAAGTTAGCCCTAAACAGTTAGATCAGTTGTAATTCTGGGGAGATAATAATGGTCAGTGAATGCAGAGCGAAGGAGCAGAGTTGGCAAGTGCATTGATTCCGTCAGTGACCTTCTATAAAAATCTAAAGAACAACAGAGTCATTGCTCCAGGAGGTGGGAGAAGCCTCCAGGCAACACTAGAACACAAATGTCAAGCAGCCAACTCAGAGAGCATAGTCAAATAGAGACCTTACGGGAAAGGCAAAGGTACGGAAACTTCTAGTGACTTAGCTCAAGTGTCACAGGACAGCCAACTCAGAAGTTATAGCAGGTTTTATGTCAGAAAAGTGGTATAATAATTAAACACCCAGTGGCAGTTAACACAGACAGTATAAAACATCCATCTATTCCCTGGGCCAGTCGTTTGCCTTCCTCAAGTACTTTTAAATCAAATTACAGGGATGTGGTCCCAACTCTGTACACACCTCTGTTATATCTTTTATCAGCTTTTGGAGGGAAAGATTCTCTTCTTTGACACTTTCAGTCAATGAAGCTTCATATTCTTTCTCTAACCGACTTGCTTCCTGAGAATAGAATAAGCAAAGGGTGGGCGGGTAAGAGCTGCTCCCCTCTGCAGCATTCCCAGCCTCCGCAGCATTGTCGTGCTGACAAGCCTCAGCCCTAGTGATTCCAGTATGTTCCTTCCCACACCTATTAAATTCCTTCTTTGCTAAAACTTAAGATGAGAAAGACCAACAGCTGGTTTTCACAGGCTGCTATGAAGCTGTCGATTCCAAGGAACTTTGATCCCTAGAGATTTAGTCACAGGCAGAATAGCACTGGTGCAACTCCCGGAACTGTCTGCAGCTCCCCCGCCACTGCCTGCCCCTGGGCTGACTCACACGTGCCTGATGCTCCCACACAGTCAGCGTCCTCACCGCTCTTTCTCTTGAGGAAACCACACCCCTTTGTGCTAAAGCTGGAGAACAAACATTGGGCCATCTCTCAAATAAAGGTAAAACATACTGGAATCTCCACAGTGTCGTTAAGTGTTTTCATGGTCTTCTCCTTCTCCTCATTCTGCTTCTGAGACTGTACGAGCAAGGCTGAGAGCTCCGTCACCCTGAGAAGAGAAGGTCCACGTGCCATTCCAAAAGCATCGCACACCAGCACCCGCTGAAGAGCTAAGCAGCTCCCAGAAGCACAGCAGAGAAAGTTCAGCCCAGAAAATACAGCAAAGGCAGCGTTCATCTCTACAGGTTAATATGCCTGATGTTGCAAAATGGCCCTTCCTGCCCCAAAGGACTTCTGCACTCAGTCTGGTAAGGAACTGTCAGTACAGAGGGGCTTAGGATGGCCCTGGGCAAATCCCTCCCAACTCCTCTGCACAGCCCTGGGGGTACCAAGGGCTGTACAAGAGACACAGCTCTCTTTATGCTGGTCTCAACTTCTCACCAACAATCAGGTAACAGCAAAACCACTGTAATACACTGTGATCTCTTTTCCAGCCTTGTCTTAGAAAAGCTTCTGTGGGTCAGACGTGTTTTTCTACCTGTGCTGTTGAAGGCCATAGCTTGGCTAGGGACAGAAACAAGGCTGTGCAGAACGGGTGGGTTTGAAACGTGAACACAGCCCGTCTATGAATCCAGGAAGCAGCCACAAAAGGTAATGTTGGTAATAGCAAAGTTTAAAACACATTTACCTGTCCTGAAGCTCCTTCTTCTCCAGGTCCCCCTTGACTTGTAAGCGCATCACTTCCCAAGTCTTCTGGCTTGTTTCCTGTTCCGCTTGCTGCTGTGCCTGACCCTTTAGGACAAGTCTGCCCAGACTGACGGGCTCCCAGAGCTGCACGCCAGAGTTCAGGCGGGAGCAGTTTACAAGTACAGAGCCAGAACGCCTCCTCTGCTCTGCCTTCAGCTCGGACAAATCTCTGCAGAAGGATCAAGAAAGAGATCATACTCACACCACCATCTTTATCAGCTGACTCACTTCTGAAGCATGTTAATGGTGCAGCAGTAAAAGCTGGCAGGAAAGATGACATCTTTGCTGGGGACAAATCATCCATCTGACACTTTGGGA
This sequence comes from Strix aluco, assembly GCF_031877795.1. Classification (NCBI taxonomy): domain Eukaryota; kingdom Metazoa; phylum Chordata; class Aves; order Strigiformes; family Strigidae; genus Strix; species Strix aluco. The sequence continues at coordinate 17,596,049 of NC_133947.1, forward strand.
TCAGGACACATCCTGATAGTTGAGCAGTGGGTCGATTTGACGGGTTGAGGAGTGAGGCTATTTTCTCCTCAGAGATAAGAAGAAATGTATGGAACAGCCACAAGGCTTCAAGAATTAACTAGTAGGTCAAGGCATACCCTGCACATTGAGGGAAGCTTACAGCCAAGTAAGGTAAATGGCTGGCAGTAACTCACAGTTTGAAACTGCATGCAGTTTCAACAGAAGAATGTACTATTATGGCTACACTGGTTTTGTTTGCATAGAAGGCAACTGTGAGAAAGGAACCCCAGAGACACCAAGAACAAGAAAACAATCATCAAAAGAAGGTATCAAACTAAGCAAAATACATTGGATAAATGCAATAACAGGGTCAAGAAGCTATTCTTTCTCTCAACAATGTTGCTACAGGAGTAAATGGATGCAAACTGACCAGAATAAATGTAAGCTGGAAATGAGAAGAAAAAAGAAAAATATTCATGAATGACCTTTCCATCAGGAGCAGTGGGAGAAGAAAGCCAGTGAGATTTAAGGCAGTGAAAGGGACCGTTCTACATGCTGCACGCACAGCTCTGGTGAGTCTCTTCCAAGCTGTCCGCATGTGCCACTGTCTGTGTTAATGCACCCAAACATCAACAGAGTCAGTTTATCTGTTCAGGGCCTCTGCACTGCTTATAGCCTGAGCCCCACAGTGTGCTCAGAAAACCAGAGGTAGAAATATCAAAAAATATTCTGAAAATAGCCAAAAGCATGCTTAATGGCATTGCTTCAGACTGCCAAAGGAGAAATCCTATCTTTAGCTGCAACTAAAGCAACATCAAGGCTAAAAAAGCAGCTGTGAAGTGAAGCTACATTTTTTTCTGCAAGAGATCCAGCCTGAACTTTACTCACCGGTCAGTGGCAGTCTTTATTTCCAGGAAATGATGGCGGAAGGTTACCACCTGGCGCCACAGGCTGAGCAGACGGTTACGTTCACCCCTTAAGTAGCTGTCAGAAAGCTAAACATGCAAAGACAACAAGAAATGCCAATTCAGCCTCTGCTGTCACTGTACGAGTCTTTCAGATAGGAGAGAGTACAACCATCATCACCAGGTCTCCTTTAATAACAATTCCAACAGGGGCATCAAGGACTGAAGAGGTTCCACAGAAGCATCCTCGGTGGACCTGCCACCTGACTTCAGAGAAGGGAACATCCACACTTCTCCTGCAGGAGTGGGGATCAGCAAAGCAAACTGATCATGATTCATCACCTCGCCTCGCAGAGGTGTCGAACAGTCTTGGTGGAAGAAGACAAAAACAAGCCCCTCCAAGACCAGTGCCTGTTTGCTTACAACAGGCTACTGGTAAGGGAGGCCTGTCCTGTTCTGCTGTTGGCTACTCTGAGCCTGAAAACACACAGACCTCTCTGCTCTGCACTGCTGTAGATAGATTTAGGAACTGTTAAAACAACGACTGTTCATGTGGGACTGCCCTACAACATCCAGCAACAGCAAGCGTTTGCCTTTCAGACTGAGCAGTGTGGTCACAGCAGGGGGTATCTCCCATCCCCACAGTCTGCTGACACTCCTCCATCTCACGCCCCTGCCTCCTGCAGTCAGCACCAACACAGCCTCGATGGAGCCACAACTTTCACACAGCAAGTCACCTGTGCCAGAAATAAAATGCATTCTCATTCCACTCTGGCATCACGTCTGACATTCCCGCAGCCTTATCCCTACCTCACGTTCACTGCATCATTCGCTCTCCTTCAATTCCAGCTCCTCCCAGGCCCTCATCCAATCCGCTGTCAGTTTTCCAACATCTTCTTGAAGGGCTGAATTAACCTCTCGGGCTTTATCGAGGTGCTCCCGCAGGAGAGTGTTCACGTCTGCCAGATTCTCACACCTTGGAAAGGGAGAAACAGCAATGAGGTCACGGAACAACTGCTGTCCACAGGCAGCACCCCTGTGACTTTCCAACTCCTCAACGCCGACTGTTGTCAAACTGAGAGGCAGCAAAAGTGACTTCTAGGATTAACTAAGATCTCTCTGTGATGGCAAAATCATTTGCTTCTCCTTGCTCTGAGCCTTCAATTTCCATCTACAGTTTAATTCCCCCTTCCTTTGATGATGCCCACAGCTAACGTCTTGCCTCCCCTTCGTGCTCTGTGATCACTGGGTGCATCACCTTTCTCCATCACTGTCCTGACCACCTCTCTTCCTCCACTCTCCTCAGTTTCTATGTCCTTTTCCCTTGCAACGGTTGTACCCACCACTGCCCTCACCTTCTCCTTAAGCCTCTCCCTGTCTATACTATACACTGGGTAAGACCTGTAGCAAAGACCCCACCTTGCTGACCCAGTAAACTGCACACCACAAAGACAGCACCATATACGTAGGGGAAACAGCTTTATATGAAACTTTCCACTGAAAATTGAAGAGCCAGGCACTGCAGGCTTATGACTTTGTGGCCACAGACTGACATCCCACCCAGGAAACATTTCCAGAACAAAATTTAAAGAACTGCTGCCCTGTGAACAAGCACAAAACTCAGTTTCTAGATCAAAACATGGTCGTGTTTCTCCCACCTTAGCTTGCAACATATGTAACTGTCCTGGTTTAGCCAGGATAGGGTTAAGTTTCCCCGGCAATGGGGGGGAGCTCTAGCCAGGTTATTCAGATACCATGCCGACGTCACATCCTGGTGCCGAAGCGGGACAAGGGGTTACCGTGTGTACTGTGGGATTGGCTCTGTTCTCACTGCTGTATTGGTAGAGATTTTGCTCTGTTCACTGTTATTACTGTCATTCTTATTGTTATTGTTGTTGTTTGTTGTGTTGCTGTTGCACTGTTGTATTAAACCTCTCCTTATCTCAGCCCCGGGGCTTTGTATTTCACTCCCTTTGTGGGGGAGGGGCAGCGGCCGCGTGGTCTCAGACCCTGGCAGGGGCTAAACCATCACAGTAATACAGCACACACAGTTTATCTCCTGGACAGAGGTAAAAAGAAAAGCAAAGAAAGAAATGTGGCAGAAGATGCCTGTGGTGCCAAGTGCTCTACTGGGGACTCTGTTAAAAGCACAGGGTGTGCTATTCAGGGAGAATCAAACAGGAAAACTCATGCCCCACAAAATGTTTAGGACATCAGGGTTTGATTCTAAACCTAAAATGGGGCTCTGCTGAGTAGCTCACCTACTGAATCATAGAATAATTTAGGCTGGAAAAGGACCTTTGGAGGTCACCCAGAGCAACCCCCTGCTCAGAACAGAGCCATTCAGCACGCAACACTATTACTGCACCACAGAACAGTCTGTGGACCTTTCTCCTTTCTAAACAACTTGCCCAGCTGCTTCCCTTGAGGAGACCAGGTAGAACCTGACAGGTTTCCATAAGCATCCAGGATACCAAGTGTAAGGTAACACTTCTTCCCTTTACCTTTGCTGCTCCTCTTCCAACTGAAGCAGTGCTTTCTCCAGGCTGTGGTCTTCTGTGGCTTCCCACCTGCCTGGAGGGGATCCCTTAAGAAGAAAGGGAATGTTTAGTCAAATTCTTGTGTTCCCTTCACTACTGTCAGCATCCACCGCTTTCCCCTCCGTTTCTTTGGCACCTCAGGAGCTTGTGGCTTCCTCCAGGCATAACAGTGTCGTGACCATGGAGGGGAAGGCAGGGGAAGGGTGTTACTCAGTGGGAGTGGCTCTCCTCAGCCTCCCACTGTCGCACTCTCACAGCTGGATATCCTTAACTCATGACTGCGAGTGCTCACTTAGACTTGAAGCCTGGGAATACTCTTCTATCCTTTGTTTCCTTGGTTTACTTTAGCTGTCAGGCAGAAAGAAAAGCAGAGGGCCAGCTCTGTGTGCTGAACGCCACCATTCCTGCCTTCCAAAATGCTATGTTTCAGCTGACTCTTTTTCAGAGACAGCCATATAATGTAACAAGCAGTACTAGAGAGTACTCAGAGTACTGAGACCTAGGACAAATGTCACTCCAGCAATAAAGCACTCTTCCACAAAATTAAAATCCTTCTTCAACGGGTTTTCTGGGCTGGCATTTATGGGACTACTGGCTGCTGTAAGAATGGCAACTGGACAAAACACTGATGAGCAAACTTACAGTGCTTCTTTAAATCACTGGGTAGCAAAACCTTGGTTTCCTCCGTCATTGTTTTCAGGAGCTGTTTGTCTGTGTGAACGAATGCTACGTGCACTATCTGTAGTTAGCAACCTCCACACTCACCCCTCCTGCTCCCAGCTGCTGCTCCAGCTCTTGACACCGAGTCCGGTACTGCAGCACCTGGGAGATGAAGAGAACGAAGATGAGCGAATGCAGCTTGTAACAGACTCAGCTCCTCCTGCATCAGCTTTTCTCTGAGTCTTCACAGCCCCAGCACAGCACATTGACAGTGCTGCTGATACAGCCAGCAAGAAGCCGTTATGATATAGGGAAGCTTCACCTTGTCTATTATTAAAGAACTTGAGCCAGGGTTTCTTTTCCCCATAGCGTTCCCTGCTCAGCGATGGCAGCAGAATGAGGAGACGGGCCCAGCCAGCCGTGCCTGGCCCATGGCCCCTGTGGACCCCAAACCAGTATTTACAATGGGCGGGAAGTCCAGCGGGCCCTTGAAGTTGGAGAAATGAGTTTTCAGGATCGCTTTTGAATATTTAGCAAGTGCAGTTAGTTCCAAGCGCAGCCCTGCCCAGCCCCTGCAGATCCCTGGCGGCTGCAGCAGACAGCAGGGGCAGAAGCAGGATGACCTGGCAGCAGCGCCGGGCCCACCGTCGGGCTCTGGGCCTGCCCCCGACCCTGCGCCCAGCTCGGGCACCCTCCTCCTGCCAGAGCCCTCACAGGAGGCTCGGGGGGGGGCTGTGGCAGGGCCCAGCACGTCGGGTCGGGCCGGGCCAGGCGGCTCGCGGCGCCTCCTCCGGGATCGGTGTCCTCCCGCCCGCGGCAGCGCCCACTGGGGCCACGCGGTCGCCCCCCCTCTTCACCCCCAGAATGGCCACCGCCGAGGCCCCGCTTTCTCATAAACGTGGCATGGACTGCACGAGTGCATGCCTTGAACTGGAGACATCACAAAAGCTTTTGCTAACCTTGCTGGATGTGCTAAGTCTCCCTCGATAAGGCGGTGGGAACCTGAGCTTGCAGGTCACGAGAGGGTATGGGGAACGAGTCTCGTGCTCGTACGGGAGCCAGAGCAGCCAGAGGCCCGCTCCGCAGTCGTGGCACATGTGTGCCCTGTGCAAAGGGCTCCCCGCTCGGACAGTGGGGACTATGCCCACGTTCCCTGACAACGTGATGCAGAGACACTCACAGATGCAGCATTTGTTCAGACATGGCATTTATTGTCAACTTTGCACAGGGTAAAGCTCCCAGAGGCAATGGACGCTCTCGAGGCAGGAGGGCAGTCGCTGTCCAGGTGCTAACAGGAGTCTCTGTCACAAGCTGCCTCCTTGCAACATTCTCCACCCGGACACTAGCGAACACACGGAGGGAGGCACATCAGCGTGCCACCTTCTCCTTCCTTTTGCCTGCTACCGGGAGATCATCACCATCTGCCATCAGCTGTGAGCCCCGCAAACACAGCTCTGAGCGTGAAGAGACCTCTTTCACTCTCCGTAGAAGAGCAGTCTTATGAGCCGATCTTGCAGCTGATCGAACTCACGCAGTGCCTGGGCGTGGGCAGCCGGATCCTGCTCCAGGTGCTGGAAGAGGTTGAGGGGCTCGGCCGTTTGGAAGGCTGGGAGCAAGACGATCTCCTTGGGCACGTTCTCATTGGCAAAGAAGAAGTAGTTGAGGCATTTCTCCTCCAGGCAGCGGCGCAGGTACTGCATGATGTCCTCCAGCCGCGGCAGGAGATCCCTCCTGCGCCAGTCTGACAGGGGTATGGTGGTCAGGAGGTGCATCACAGCTGTCTTCAAGGCAGAGGTGGAAAAGCCTGTGCCCACCAGGATGCGGGCACAGAGCTGCAGGCATCTGAGGTGGCAGCTTCCACATGGGGCCTGCCTGCCAACATGCCTGAAGAACTTCGCCTCTGCCACAGCGCAGCTCTCTGGCCACGTTGTGCTTGGGGTGAAGGTGGACTCTCGAGTCTGGCTGCTCAGGAAGATGTCCGAGTCGCCTCGCTGCACCCCAAAGATCACCTCAATCAGGAGGGTTCTCCTGGAGGCATTCATCAGCCGCAGCTTGCAGGAGCGGCGGGAGGGCAGCACCTTCAGACTGTAGCGATGCGACTGAGGCACCGCCACCCAGGCTGAGCTCAGAGCACCCTGCAGCCAGAGAGCTATTTTCTGCACGTCTAGGTAGGAGCTGGTGCAGAGGGTTTGTAGGAGGCTGGGGTCCTGGTTCCTCCTCAGTTCCTCCTCGGGGTGGTGGAGGAAACACAGCATGTCCCTCACCGGCTGCTCCCTCGCGCAAGTGCACTCCAGCTCCACGCGGACACGCGATTGCTTTGCCGGCATCTCTCCCGGGGTGCCCAGCTCCAGGTGGAAGGCGTGCCCACGGGGGGGCTTCAGGGGCACGAGCAGGCGGTAGACAGCGTCATCCTCGCGGGGACTCCAACATTCAAAGGCACTGCCCACCCCGATCGGTGGCTGCAGCACTGGGAAGAAACTCTTTGAAAAGCGCTCTTGGAAGACACAGATGAGGGTGGCCACCAGCTCCTCCACCAGCCGGCTCCTGTAGGCCAGGTTCTGCACTGTCCACTGGATGCGCTTTGCAAAAATCCTGGCCAGATCCCTCTCAGCGGGGTCTTCTCCTTCGCTTTCTTCCTCCTCCTGCTCCAGCTCCTCCTGCTCCTCCCACTCTGTGTCGCTGCTGGAGCTCTCTTTGCCGCTGCTGTCCACCTCAGGGCTCCTTCTCCTGAGCCACCAGCAGAGCCCGAGGAGCAGGACCAGCAGTCCAGCAATGGCCCAGAACTGCCACTGCTGCAAGGCAGCAAAGAGCAGTGCTGGCCAGGCAAACCCACTCTGCTCCTGGGTCCTCTGCTTCAGCTCCTGCAGCTCCTGCAGCTCCTGCAGCGACCGAGTCATCGCCTGGCTCAGCCACGCCCCACGCTGCTGCATGCGCTCACGCGTGTCCTCGTCCAGCTCGTCAGCAACCAGGTGCAGCTGGCCGAACAGGACGAGCAATTGTTTGACATCCATGGCCTGCAGGAGGAAGGAGAGAAGGGGTTCTGTGGGGCTGGGAGGCAGCAAGCCGGTGGCGGGGGGAGGGGGGATGGCAGCCGCGGGGAGCTGGGGACAGGTAAGAGCCTGCGCCCAGCCTTGGCGGTGGCGTCACCGGGCCCTGCCAAAGGCGCTTCCGCAAGCAGCTGGACCCTGGCTGCAGGGTGAGAACCCACCCCCCCGGGGGCTGCGTTTCTACCCCGGCCCTCGTCCAGCCCAGCCTCCCTCCCGCCGCGTGTGCACTCACTGTTGGCGCAGGACACGCTGGGGCAGCGCTGCCGGCTGATGCCTCTTATAACCTTCACCCATTGTGATGTCACAGTGGCCAGAGCGCATCACAGCCACGCCCGCCGCACAGGCCCGGCCTTCAGCCCCAGGCCGGCCCAGCGACTCGCCGCTTCCCCGGGTGGCCAAAGACCCGACACCGCCAAAGTACAGACCCACCCCGCAGACAGCGCTGCCGGGGGCTCCTTTACAAAGCCCTTAGCAAGCGTACAGTCAGGTGACGTGACCCATGGATGCTTCGCTCCTTGAGATCCCATCCCGTGAGATGGAGTCGGCTCCCTTGGTGCTGGCCTCTGAGGTGGTGGTTGTGGGTGTGCTCTTGGTGCCTTCATGACACTGATGGGTGTGGGCGGTGCATATCCTCGGGGTGGGATGGGGCCTGTCCATGGCAGGTTCTCTGTTCCTGCTGTGCCGCTGCGAGAGGACATTGCTTCCACTCTGTGCTTTCTTTCATTCTGAACAAGTGTTAGTGTTTTCTGCACAAAAGCGATTCTGCGAAGCAATGTGAACACTTCTCCTTCCCAGGCACAGAGAAGGTGCTAGCAGGGAATTCTCTGCCTGCCTTTCCCCAGTGCTCTGCAAGCTCTCCAGGACAACAGCAAATCTGGGGCTCTGTGCTTTCTTTTGTTCTGAACAAGTGTTAGTGTTTTCTGCACAAAAGCGATTCTGCAAAGCAATGTGAACACTTCTGCTTCCCAGGCACAGAGAAGGTGCTAGCAGGGAATTATCTGCCTGCCTTTCCCCAGTGCTCTGCAAGCTCTCCAGGGCAACATAAAATCTGGGGCTCTGTGCTTTCTTTCGTTCTGAGCAAGTGTTAGTGTTTTCTGCACAAAAGCGAATCTGCGAAGCAATGTGAACACTTCTGCTTCCCAGGCACAGAGAAGGTGCTAGCAGGGAATTCTCTGCCTGCCTTTCCCCAGTGCAATGCAAGCTCTCTAGGACAACAGCAAATCTGGGGCTCTGTGCTTTCTTTCGTTCTGAACAAGTGTTATTGTTTTCTGCACAAAAGCGATTCTGCGAAGCAATGTGAACAGGCACAGAGAAGGTGCTAGCAGGGAATTCTCAGCCTGCCTTTCCCCAGTGCTCTGCAAGCTCTCCAGGACAACAGCAAATCTGGGGCTCTGTGCTTTGTTTCATTCTGAACAAGTGTTAGTGTTTTCTGCACAAAAGCGATTCTGCGAAACAGTGGGAACACTTCTGCTTCCCAGGGACAGAGAAGGTGCTAGCAGGGAATTCTCTGCCTGCCTTTCCCCAGTGCTCTTCAAGCTCTCCAGGACAACAGCAAATCTGGGGCTCTGTGCTTTGTTTCATGCTGAACAAGTGTTAGTGTTTTCTGCACAAAAGCGATTCTGCGAAACAGTGGGAACACTTCTCCTTCCCAGGCACAGAGAAGGTGCTAGCAGGGAATTCTCAGCCTGCCTTTCCCCAGTGCTCTGCAAGCTCTCCAGGACAACAGCAAATCTGGGGCTCTGTGCTTTCTTTCGTTCTGAGCAAGTGTTACTGTTTTCTGCACAAAAGCGATTCTGCGAAGCAATGTGAACAGACACAGAGAAGGTGCTAGCAGGGAATTCTCAGCCTGCCTTTCCCCAGTGCTCTGCAAGCTCTCCAGGACAACATAAAATCTGGGGCTCTGTGCTTTCTTTCGTTCTGAACAAGTGTTACTGTTTTCTGCACAAAAGCGAATCTGCGAAGCAATGTGAACACTTCTGCTTCCCAGGGACAGAGAAGGTGCTAGCAGGGAATTCTCTGCCTGCCTTTCCCCAGTGCTCTGCAAGCTCTCCAGGACAACAGCAAATCTGGGGCTCTGTGCTTTGTTTCATGCTGAGCAAGTGTTACTGTTTTCTGCAGAAAAGCGATTCTGCGAAGCAATGGGAACACTTCTCCTTCCCAGGCACAGAGAAGGTGCTAGCAGGGAATTCTCTGCCTGCCTTTCCCCAGTGCTCTGCAAGCTCTCCAGGGCAACAGCAAATCTGGGGCTCTGTGCTTTCTTTCGTTCTGAACAAGTGTTAGAGTTTTCCGCACAAAAGCGATTCTGCGAAGCAATGTGAACAGGCACAGAGAAGGTGCTAGCAGGGAATTCTCAGCCTGCCTTTCCCCAGTGCTCTGCAAGCTCTCCAGGGCAACATAAAATCTGGGGCTCTGTGCTTTCTTTCGTTCTGAGCAAGTGTTACTGTTTTCTGCACAAAAGCGATTCTGCGAAGCAATGTGAACAGGCACAGAGAAGGTGCTAGCAGGGAATTCTCTGCCTGCCTTTCCCCAGTGCTCTGCAAGCTCTCCAGGACAACATAAAATCTGGGGCTCTGTGCTTTCTTTTGTTCTGCACAAGTGTTAGTGTTTTCTGCACAAAAGCGATTCTGCGAAGCAATGGGAACACTTCTGCTTCCCAGGCACAGAGAAGGTGCTAGCAGGGAATTCTCTGCCTGCCTTTCCCCAGTGCTCTGCAAGCTCTCCAGGACAACAGCAAATCTGGGGCTCTGTGCTTTGTTTCATTCTGGACAAGTGTTAGTGTTTTCTGCACAAAAGCGATTCTGCGAAACAGTGGGAACACTTCTGCTTCCCAGGCACAGAGAAGGTGCTAGCAGGGAATTCTCTGCCTGCCTTTCCCCAGTGCTCTTCAAGCTCTCCAGGACAACAGCAAATCTGGGGCTCTGTGCTTTGTTTCATGCTGAACAAGTGTTAGTGTTGTCTTCACAAAAGCGATTCTGCGAAACAGAGGGAACAATTCTCCTTCCCAGGCACAGAGAAGGTGCTAGCAGGGAATTCTCAGCCTGCCTTTCCCCAGTGCTCTGCAAGCTCTCCAGAACAACAGCAAATCTGGGGCTCTGTGCTTTCTTTCGTTCTGAGCAAGTGTTACTGTTTTCTGCAGAAAAGCGATTCTGCGAAGCAATGTGAACAGACACAGAGAAGGTGCTAGCAGGGAATTCTCAGCCTGCCTTTCCCCAGTGCTCTGCAAGCTCTCCAGAACAACATAAAATCTGGGGCTCTGTGCTTTCTTTCGTTCTGAACAAGTGTTACTGTTTTCTGCACAAAAGCGAATCTGCGAAGCAATGTGAACACTTCTGCTTCCCAGGGACAGAGAAGGTGCTAGCAGGGAATTCTCTGCCTGCCTTTCCCCAGTGCTCTGCAAGCTCTCCAGGACAACAGCAAATCTGGGGCTCTGTGCTTTGTTTCATGCTGAGCAAGTGTTACTGTTTTCTGCACAAAAGCGATTCTGCGAAGCAATGGGAACACTTCTCCTTCCCAGGCACAGAGAAGGTGCTAGCAGGGAATTCTCTGCCTGCCTTTCCCCAGTGCTCTGCAAGCTCTCCAGAGCAACATAAAATCTGGGGCTCTGTGCTTTCTTTCGTTCTGAACAAGTGTTACTGTTTTCTGCACAAAAGCGAATCTGCGAAGCAATGTGAACACTTCTGCTTCCCAGGGACAGAGAAGGTGCTAGCAGGGAATTCTCTGCCTGCCTTTCCCCAGTGCTCTGCAAGCTCTCCAGGACAACAGCAAATCTGGGGCTCTGTGCTTTGTTTCATGCTGAGCAAGTGTTACAGTTTTCTGCAGAAAAGCGATTCTGCGAAGCAATGGGAACACTTCTCCTTCCCAGGCACAGAGAAGGTGCTAGCAGGGAATTCTCTGCCTGCCTTTCCCCAGTGCTCTGCAAGCTCTCCAGGGCAACATAAAATCTGGGGCTCTGTGCTTTCTTTCGTTCTGAGCAAGTGTTACTGTTTTCTGCACAAAAGCGATTCTGCGAAGCAATGTGAACAGGCACAGAGAAGGTGCTAGCAGGGAATTCTCTGCCTGCCTTTCCCCAGTGCTCTGCAAGCTCTCCAGGACAACAGCAAATCTGGGACTCTGTGCTTTCTTTTGTTCTGAACAAGTGTTAGTGTTTTCTGCACAAAAGCGATTCTGCGAAGCAATGGGAACACTTCTGCTTCCCAGGCACAGAGAATGTGCTAGCAGGGAATTCTCTGCCTGCCTTTCCCCAGTGCTCTGCAAGCTCTCCAGGACAACAGCAAATCTGGGGCTCTGTGCTTTGTTTCATTCTGGACAAGTGTTAGTGTTTTCTGCACAAAAGCGATTCTGCGAAACACTGGGAACACTTCTCCTTCCCAGGCACAGAGAAGGTGCTAGCAGGGAATTCTCAGCCTGCCTTTCCCCAGTACTCTGCAAGCTCTCCAGAACAACATAAAATCTGGGGCTCTGTGCTTTCTTTCGTTCTGAACAAGTGTTACTGTTTTCTGCACAAAAGCGATTCTGCGAAGCAATGTGAACACTTCTGCTTCCCAGGGACAGAGAAGGTGCTAGCAGGGAATTCTCTGCCTGCCTTTCCCCAGTGCTCTGCAAGCTCTCCAGGACAACAGCAAATCTGGGGCTCTGTGCTTTGTTTCATGCTGAGCAAGTGTTACTGTTTTCTGCAGAAAAGCGATTCTGCGAAGCAATGGGAACACTTCTCCTTCCCAGGCACAGAGAAGGTGCTAGCAGGGAATTCTCTGCCTGCCTTTCCCCAGTGCTCTGCAAGCTCTCCAGGGCAACAGCAAATCTGGGGCTCTGTGCTTTCTTTCGTTCTGAACAAGTGTTAGTGTTTTCTGCACAAAAGCGATTCTGCGAAGCAATGTGAACACTTCTGCTTCCCAGGCACAGAGAAGGTGCTAGAAGGGAATTCTCTGCCTGCCTTTCCCCAGTGCTCTGCAAGCTCTCCAGAACAACAGCAAATCTGGGGCTCTGTGCTTTGTTTCATGCTGAACAAGTGTTAGTGTTTTCTGCACAAAAGCGATTCTGCGAAACAGTGGGAACACTTCTCCTTCCCAGGCAGAGAGAAGGTGCTAGCAGGGAATTCTCAGCCTGCCTTTCCCCAGTGCTCTGCAAGCTCTCCAGAAAAACAGCAAATCTGGGGCTCTGTGCTTTCTTTCGTTCTGAGCAAGTGTTACTGTTTTCTGCACAAAAGCGATTCTGCGAACCAATGTGAACAGACACAGAGAAGGTGCTAGCAGGGAATTCTCTGCCTGCCTTTCCCCAGTGCTCTGCAAGCTCTCCAGGACAACAGCAAATCTGGGGCTCTGTGCTTTGTTTCATGCTGAGCAAGTGTTACTGTTTTCTGCACAAAAGCGATTCTGCGAAGCAATGTGAACACTTCTCCTTCCCAGGCACAGAGAATGTGCTAGCAGGGAATTCTCTGCCTGCCTTTCCCCAGTGCTCTGCAAGCTCTCCAGAGCAACATAAAATCTGGGGCTCTGTGCTTTCTTTCGTTCTGAACAAGTGTTAGTGTTTTCTGCACAAAAGCGATTCTGCGAAGCAATGTGAACACTTCTGCTTCCCAGGGACAGAGAAGGTGCTAGCAGGGAATTCTCTGCCTGCCTTTCCCCAGTGCTCTGCAAGCTCTCCAGGACAACAGCAAATCTGGGGCTCTGTGCTTTGTTTCATGCTGAGGAAGTGTTACTGTTTTCTGCAGAAAAGCGATTCTGCGAAGCAATGGGAACACTTCTCCTTCCCAGGCACAGAGAAGGTGCTAGCAGGGAATTCTCTGCCTGCCTTTCCCCAGTGCTCTGCAAGCTCTCCAGGGCAACAGAAAATCTGGGGCTCTGTGCTTTCTTTCGTTCTGAGCAAGTGTTTGTGTTTTCTGCACAAAAGCGATTCTGCGAAGCAATGTGAACACTTCTCGTTCCCAGGCACAGAGAATGTGCTAGCAGGGAATTCTCTGCCTGCCTTTCCCCAGTGCTCTGCAAGCTCTCCAGGGCAACAGCAAATCTGGGGCTCTGTGCTTTCTTTCGTTCTGAACAATTGTTAGAGTTTTCTGCACAAAAGCGATTCTGCGAAGCAATGTGAACAGGCACAGAGAAGGTGCTAGCAGGGAATTCTCAGCCTGCCTTTCCCCAGTGCTCTGCAAGCTCTCCAGGACAACAGCAAATCTGGGACTCTGTGCTTTCTTTCGTTCTGAACAAGTGTTAGTGTTTTCTGCACAAAGGCGATTCTGCGAAGCAATGTGAACACTTCTGCTTCCCAGGCACAGAGAAGGTGCTAGCAGGGAATTCTCTGCCTGCCTTTCCCCAGTGCTCTGCAAGCTCTCCAGGACAACAGCAAATCTGGGGCTCTGTGCTTTCTTTTGTTCTGAACAAGTGTTAGTGTTTTCTCCACAAAGGCGATTCTGCGAACTAATGTGAACACTTCTGCTTCCCAGGCACAGAGAAGGTGCTAGCAGGGAATTCTCTGCCTGCCTTTCCCCAGTGCTCTGCAAGCTCTCCAGGACAACAGCAAATCTGGGGCTCTGTGCTTTCTTTTGTTCTGAACAAGTGTTAGTGTTTTCTGCACAAAAGCGATTCTGCGAAGCAACGTAAACACTTCTGCTTCCCAGGCACAGAGAAGGTGCTAGCAGGGAATTCTCTGCCTGCCTTTCCCCAGTGCTCTGCAAGCTCTCCAGAACAACAGCAAATCTGGGGCTCTGTGCTTTCTTTTGTTCTGAACAAGTGTTAGTGTTTTCTGCACAAAGGCGATTCTGCGAAGCAATGTGAACACTTCTGCTTCCCAGGCACAGAGAAGGTGCTAGCAGGGAATTCTCTGCCTGCCTTTCCCCAGTGCTCTGCAAGCTCTCCAGAACAACAGCAAATCTGGGGCTCTGTGCTTTGTTTCATGCTGAGCAAGTGTTACTGTTTTCTGCAGAAAAGCGATTCTGCGAAGCAATGGGAACACTTCTCCTTCCCAGGCACAGAGAAGGTGCTAGCAGGGAATTCTCTGCCTGCCTTTCCCCAGTGCTCTGCAAGCTCTCCAGGGCAACATAAAATCTGGGGCTCTGTGCTTTCTTTTGTTCTGAGCAAGTGTTACTGTTTTCTGCACAAAAGCGATTCTGCGAAGCAATGGGAACACTTCTCCTTCCCAGGCACAGAGAAGGTGCTAGCAGGGAATTCTCTGCCTGCCTTTCCCCAGTGCTCTGCAAGCTCTCCAGGGCAACATAAAATCTGGGGCTCTGTGCTTTCTTTCGTTCTGAGCAAGTGTTACTGTTTTCTGCACAAAAGCGATTCTGCGAAGCAATGTGAACACTTCTGCTTCCCAGGCACAGAGAAGGTGCTAGCAGGGAATTCTCTGCCTGCCTTTCCCCAGTGCTCTGCAAGCTCTCCAGGGCAACAGCAAATCTGGGGCTCTGTGCTTTCTTTCGTTCTGAACAAGTGTTAGAGTTTTCTGCACAAAAGCGATTCTGCGAAGCAATGTGAACAGGCACAGAGAAGGTGCTAGCAGGGAATTCTCTGCCTGCCTTTCCCCAGTGCTCTGCAAGCTCTCCAGGGCAACATAAAATCTGGGGCTCTGTGCTTTCTTTCGTTCTGAGCAAGTGTTACTGTTTTCTGCACAAAAGCGATTCTGCGAAGCAATGTGAACACTTCTCCTTCCCAGGCACAGAGAATGTGCTAGCAGGGAATTCTCTGCCTGCCTTTCCCCAGTGCTCTGCAAGCTCTCCAGGGCAACAGCAAATCTGGGGCTCTGTGCTTTCTTTCGTTCTGAACAAGTGTTAGTGTTTTCTGCACAAAAGCGATTCTGCGAAGCAATGTGAACACTTCTGCTTCCCAGGCACAGAGAAGGTGCTAGAAGGGAATTCTCTGCCTGCCTTTCCCCAGTGCTCTGCAAGCTCTCCAGGACAACAGCAAATCTGGGGCTCTGTGCTTTGTTTCATGCTGAACAAGTGTTAGTGTTTTCTGCACAAAAGCGATTCTGCGAAACAGTGGGAACACTTCTCCTTCCCAGGCACAGAGAAGGTGCTAGCAGGGAATTCTCAGCCTGCCTTTCCCCAGTGCTCTGCAAGCTCTCCAGAAAAACAGCAAATCTGGGGCTCTGTGCTTTCTTTCGTTCTGAGCAAGTGTTACTGTTTTCTGCACAAAAGTGATTCTGCGAAGCAATGTGAACAGACACAGAGAAGGTGCTAGCAGGGAATTCTCTGCCTGCCTTTCCCCAGTGCTCTGCAAGCTCTCCAGGACAACAGCAAATCTGGGGCTCTGTGCTTTGTTTCATGCTGAACAAGTGTTACTGTTTTCTGCACAAAAGCGATTCTGCGAAGCAATGTGAACACTTCTGCTTCCCAGGCACAGAGAATGTGCTAGCAGGGAATTCTCTGCCTGCCTTTCCCCAGTGCTCTGCAAGCTCTCCAGGGCAACAGCAAATCTGGGGCTCTGTGCTTTCTTTCGTTCTGAACAAGTGTTAGTGTTTTCTGCACAAAAGCGAATCTGCGAAGCAATGTGAACACTTCTGCTTCCCAGGGACAGAGAAGGTGCTAGCAGGGAATTCTCTGCCTGCCTTTCCCCAGTGTTCTGCAAGCTCTCCAGGACAACAGCAAATCTGGGGCTCTGTGCTTTGTTTCATGCTGAGCAAGTGTTACTGTTTTCTGCAGAAAAGCGATTCTGCGAAGCAATGGGAACACTTCTCCTTCCCAGGCACAGAGAAGGTGCTAGCAGGGAATTCTCTGCCTGCCTTTCCCCAGTGCTCTGCAAGCTCTCCAGGGCAACAGAAAATCTGGGGCTCTGTGCTTTCTTTCGTTCTGAGCAAGTGTTTGTGTTTTCTGCACAAAAGCGATTCTGCGAAGCAATGTGAACACTTCTCGTTCCCAGGCACAGAGAATGTGCTAGCAGGGAATTCTCTGCCTGCCTTTCCCCAGTGCTCTGCAAGCTCTCCAGGGCAACAGCAAATCTGGGACTCTGTGCTTTCTTTCGTTCTGAACAAGTGTTAGAGTTTTCTGCACAAAAGCGATTCTGCGAAGCAATGTGAACAGGCACAGAGAAGGTGCTAGCAGGGAATTCTCAGCCTGCCTTTCCCCAGTGCTCTGCAAGCTCTCCAGGACAACAGCAAATCTGGGGCTCTGTGCTTTCTTTCGTTCTGAACAAGTGTTAGTGTTTTCTGCACAAAGGCGATTCTGCGAAGCAATGTGAACACTTCTGCTTCCCAGGCACAGAGAAGGTGCTAGCAGGGAATTCTCTGCCTGCCTTTCCCCAGTGCTCTGCAAGCTCTCCAGGACAACATAAAATCTGGGGCTCTGTGCTTTCTTTTGTTCTGAACAAGTGTTAGTGTTTTCTGCACAAAGGCGATTCTGCGAAGCAATGTGAACACTTCTGCTTCCCAGGCACAGAGAAGGTGCTAGCAGGGAATTCTCTGCCTGCCTTTCCCCAGTGCTCTGCAAGCTCTCCAGGACAACAGCAAATCTGGGGCTCTGTGCTTTCTTTTGTTCTGAACAAGTGTTAGTGTTTTCTGCACAAAGGCGATTCTGCGAACTAATGTGAACACTTCTGCTTCCCAGGCACAGAGAAGGTGCTAGCAGGGAATTCTCTGCCTGCCTTTCCCCAGTGCTCTGCAAGCTCTCCAGGACAACAGCAAATCTGGGGCTCTGTGCTTTCTTTTGTTCTGAACAAGTGTTAGTGTTTTCTGCACAAAAGCGATTCTGCGAAGCAACGTAAACACTTCTGCTTCCCAGGCACAGAGAAGGTGCTAGCAGGGAATTCTCTGCCTGCCTTTCCCCAGTGCTCTGCAAGCTCTCCAGGGCAACAGCAAATCTGGGGCTCTGTGCTTTCTTTCGTTCTGAACAAGTGTTTGTGTTTTCTGCACAAAAGCGATTATGCGAAGCAATGTGAACACTTCTCGTTCCCAGGCACAGAGAATGTGCTAGCAGGGAATTCTCTGCCTGCCTTTCCCCAGTGCTCTGCAAGCTCTCCAGGACAACAGCAAATCTGGGGCTCTGTGCTTTGTTTCATGCTGAGCAAGTGTTACTGTTTTCTGCAGAAAAGCGATTCTGCGAAGCAATGTGAACACTTCTGCTTCCCAGGCACAGAGAAGGTGCTAGCAGGGAATTCTCTGCCTGCCTTTCCCCAGTGCTCTGCAAGCTCTCCAGGGCAACAGAAAATCTGGGGCTCTGTGCTTTCTTTCGTTCTGAGCAAGTGTTTGTGTTTTCTGCACAAAAGCGATTCTGCGAAGCAATGTGAACAGGCACAGAGAAGGTGCTAGCAGGGAATTCTCAGCCTGCCTTTCCCCAGTGCTCTGCAAGCTCTCCAGGACAACAGCAAATCTGGGGCTCTGTGCTTTCTTTCGTTCTGAACAAGTGTTAGTGTTTTCTGCACAAAGGCGATTCTGCGAAGCAATGTGAACACTTCTGCTTCCCAGGCACAGAGAAGGTGCTAGCAGGGAATTCTCTGCCTGCCTTTCCCCAGTGCTCTGCAAGCTCTCCAGGACAACATAAAATCTGGGGCTCTGTGCTTTCTTTTGTTCTGAACAAGTGTTAGTGTTTTCTGCACAAAGGCGATTCTGCGAAGCAATGTGAACACTTCTGCTTCCCAGGCACAGAGAAGGTGCTAGCAGGGAATTCTCTGCCTGCCTTTCCCCAGTGCTCTGCAAGCTCTCCAGGACAACAGCAAATCTGGGGCTCTGTGCTTTCTTTTGTTCTGAACAAGTGTTAGTGTTTTCTGCACAAAGGCGATTCTGCGAACTAATGTGAACACTTCTGCTTCCCAGGCACAGAGAAGGTGCTAGCAGGGAATTCTCTGCCTGCCTTTCCCCAGTGCTCTGCAAGCTCTCCAGGACAACAGCAAATCTGGGGCTCTGTGCTTTGTTTCATGCTGAGCAAGTGTTACTGTTTTCTGCAGAAAAGCTATTCTGCGAAGCAATGGGAACACTTCTCCTTCCCAGGCACAGAGAAGGTGCTAGCAGGGAATTCTCTGCCTGCCTTTCCCCAGTGCTCTGCAAGCTCTCCAGGACAACATAAAATCTGGGGCTCTGTGCTTTCTTTCGTTCTGAGCAAGTGTTACTGTTTTCTGCAGAAAAGCGATTCTGCGAAGCAATGGGAACACTTCTGCTTCCCAGGCACAGAGAAGGTGCTAGCAGGGAATTCTCTGCCTGCCTTTCCCCAGTGCTCTGCAAGCTCTCCAGGGCAACATAAAATCTGGGGCTCTGTGCTTTCTTTCGTTCTGAGCAAGTGTTACTGTTTTCTGCACAAAAGCGATTCTGCGAAGCAATGTGAACACTTCTCCTTCCCAGGCACAGAGAATGTGCTAGCAGGGAATTCTCTGCCTGCCTTTCCCCAGTGCTCTGCAAGCTCTCCAGGGCAACAGCAAATCTGGGGCTCTGTGCTTTCTTTCGTTCTGAACAAGTGTTAGAGTTTTTTGCACAAAAGCGATTCTGCGAAGCAATGTGAACAGGCACAGAGAAGGTGCTAGCAGGGAATTCTCTGCCTGCCTTTCCCCAGTGCTCTGCAAGCTCTCCAGGGCAACATAAAATCTGGGGCTCTGTGCTTTCTTTCGTTCTGAGCAAGTGTTACTGTTTTCTGCACAAAAGCGATTCTGCGAAGCAATGTGAACAGGCACAGAGAAGGTGCTAGCAGGGAATTCTCTGCCTGCCTTTCCCCAGTGCTCTGCAAGCTCTCCAGGACAACAGCAAATCTGGGACTCTGTGCTTTCTTTTGTTCTGAACAAGTGTTAGTGTTTTCTGCACAAAAGCGATTCTGCGAAGCAATGGGAACACTTCTGCTTCCCAGGCACAGAGAATGTGCTAGCAGGGAATTCTCTGCCTGCCTTTCCCCAGTGCTCTGCAAGCTCTCCAGGACAACAGCAAATCTGGGGCTCTGTGCTTTGTTTCATGCTGAACAAGTGTTAGTGTTTTCTGCACAAAAGCGATTCTGCGAAACACTGGGAACACTTCTCCTTCCCAGGCACAGAGAAGGTGCTAGCAGGGAATTCTCAGCCTGCCTTTCCCCAGTGCTCTGCAAGCTCTCCAGAACAACATAAAATCTGGGGCTCTGTGCTTTCTTTCGTTCTGAACAAGTGTTACTGTTTTCTGCACAAAAGCGATTCTGCGAAGCAATGTGAACACTTCTGCTTCCCAGGCACAGAGAATGTGCTAGCAGGGAATTCTCTGCCTGCCTTTCCCCAGTGCTCTGCAAGCTCTCCAGGACAACAGCAAATCTGGGGCTCTGTGCTTTCTTTTGTTCTGAACAAGTGTTAGTGTTTTCTGCACAAAGTCGATTCTGCGAACTAATGTGAACACTTCTGCTTCCCAGGCACAGAGAAGGTGCTAGCAGGGAATTCTCTGCCTGCCTTTCCCCAGTGCTCTGCAAGCTCTCCAGGACAACAGCAAATCTGGGGCTCTGTGCTTTCTTTTGTTCTGAACAAGTGTTAGTGTTTTCTGCACAAAAGCGATTCTGCGAAGCAACGTAAACACTTCTGCTTCCCAGGCACAGAGAAGGTGCTAGCAGGGAATTCTCTGCCTGCCTTTCCCCAGTGCTCTGCAAGCTCTCCAGAACAACAGCAAATCTGGGGCTCTGTGCTTTCTTTTGTTCTGAACAAGTGTTAGTGTTTTCTGCACAAAGGCGATTCTGCGAACTAATGTGAACACTTCTGCTTCCCAGGCACAGAGAAGGTGCTAGCAGGGAATTCTCTGCCTGCCTTTCCCCAGTGCTCTGCAAGCTCTCCAGGACAACAGCAAATCTGGGGCTCTGTGCTTTGTTTCATGCTGAGCAAGTGTTACTGTTTTCTGCAGAAAAGCTATTCTGCGAAGCAATGGGAACACTTCTCCTTCCCAGGCACAGAGAAGGTGCTAGCAGGGAATTCTCTGCCTGCCTTTCCCCAGTGCTCTGCAAGCTCTCCAGGACAACATAAAATCTGGGGCTCTGTGCTTTCTTTCGTTCTGAGCAAGTGTTACTGTTTTCTGCAGAAAAGCGATTCTGCGAAGCAATGGGAACACTTCTCCTTCCCAGGCACAGAGAAGGTGCTAGCAGGGAATTCTCTGCCTGCCTTTCCCCAGTGCTCTGCAAGCTCTCCAGGGCAACATAAAATCTGGGGCTCTGTGCTTTCTTTCGTTCTGAGCAAGTGTTACTGTTTTCTGCACAAAAGCGATTCTGCGAAGCAATGTGAACACTTCTCCTTCCCAGGCACAGAGAATGTGCTAGCAGGGAATTCTCTGCCTGCCTTTCCCCAGTGCTCTGCAAGCTCTCCAGGGCAACAGCAAATCTGGGGCTCTGTGCTTTCTTTCGTTCTGAACAAGTGTTAGAGTTTTCTGCACAAAAGCGATTCTGCGAAGCAATGTGAACAGGCACAGAGAAGGTGCTAGCAGGGAATTCTCTGCCTGCCTTTCCCCAGTGCTCTGCAAGCTCTCCAGGGCAACATAAAATCTGGGGCTCTGTGCTTTCTTTCGTTCTGAGCAAGTGTTACTGTTTTCTGCACAAAAGCGATTCTGCGAAGCAATGTGAACAGGCACAGAGAAGGTGCTAGCAGGGAATTCTCTGCCTGCCTTTCCCCAGTGCTCTGCAAGCTCTCCAGGACAACAGCAAATCTGGGACTCTGTGCTTTCTTTTGTTCTGAACAAGTGTTAGTGTTTTCTGCACAAAAGCGATTCTGCGAAGCAATGGGAACACTTCTGCTTCCCAGGCACAGAGAATGTGCTAGCAGGGAATTCTCTGCCTGCCTTTCCCCAGTGCTCTGCAAGCTCTCCAGGACAACAGCAAATCTGGGGCTCTGTGCTTTGTTTCATGCTGAACAAGTGTTAGTGTTTTCTGCACAAAAGCGATTCTGCGAAACACTGGGAACACTTCTCCTTCCCAGGCACAGAGAAGGTGCTAGCAGGGAATTCTCAGCCTGCCTTTCTCCAGTGCTCTGCAAGCTCTCCAGAACAACATAAAATCTGGGGCTCTGTGCTTTCTTTCGTTCTGAACAAGTGTTACTGTTTTCTGCACAAAAGCGATTCTGCGAAGCAATGTGAACACTTCTGCTTCCCAGGCACAGAGAATGTGCTAGCAGGGAATTCTCTGCCTGCCTTTCCCCAGTGCTCTGCAAGCTCTCCAGGACAACAGCAAATCTGGGGCTCTGTGCTTTGTTTCATTCTGGACAAGTGTTAGTGTTTTCTGCACAAAAGCGATTCTGCGAAACAGTGGGAACACTTCTGCTTCCCAGGCACAGAGAAGGTGCTAGCAGGGAATTCTCTGCCTGCCTTTCCCCAGTGCTCTTCAAGCTCTCCAGGACAACAGCAAATCTGGGGCTCTGTGCTTTGTTTCATGCTGAACAAGTGTTAGTGTTTTCTTCACAAAAGCGATTCTGCGAAAAAGTGGGAACACTTCTCCTTCCCAGGCACAGAGAAGGTGCTAGCAGGGAATTCTCAGCCTGCCTTTCCCCAGTGCTCTGCAAGGTCTCCAGAACAACAGCAAATCTGGGGCTCTGTGCTTTCTTTCGTTCTGAGCAAGTGTTACTGTTTTCTGCACAAAAGCGAATCTGCGAAGCAATGTGAACACTTCTGCTTCCCAGGCACAGAGAAGGTGCTAGCAGGGAATTCTCTGCCTGCCTTTCCCCAGTGCTCTGCAAGCTCTCCAGGACAACAGCAAATCTGGGGCTCTGTGCTTTGTTTCATGCTGAGCAAGTGTTAGTGTTTTCTGCAGAAAAGCGATTCTGCGAAGCAATGGGAACACTTCTCCTTCCCAGGCACAGAGAAGGTGCTAGCAGGGAATTCTCTGCCTGCCTTTCCCCAGTGCTCTGCAAGCTCTCCAGGGCAACATAAAATCTGGGGCTCTGTGCTTTCTTTCGTTCTGAGCAAGTGTTACTGTTTTCTGCAGAAAAGCGATTCTGCGAAGCAATGGGAACACTTCTCCTTCCCAGGCACAGAGAAGGTGCTAGCAGGGAATTCTCTGCCTGCCTTTCCCCAGTGCTCTGCAAGCTCTCCAGGGCAACATAAAATCTGGGGCTCTGTGCTTTCTTTCGTTCTGAGCAAGTGTTACTGTTTTCTGCACAAAAGCGATTCTGCGAAGCAATGTGAACACTTCTGCTTCCCAGGCACAGAGAAGGTGCTAGCAGGGAA
The DNA here is from genome assembly GCF_031877795.1 of Strix aluco. Lineage (NCBI taxonomy): Eukaryota > Metazoa > Chordata > Aves > Strigiformes > Strigidae > Strix > Strix aluco. The sequence goes on from NC_133947.1 coordinate 17,618,255, forward strand.
TTCTCTGCCTGCCTTTCCCCAGTGCTCTGCAAGCTCTCCAGGGCAACATAAAATCTGGGGCTCTGTGCTTTCTTTCGTTCTGAGCAAGTGTTACTGTTTTCTGCACAAAAGCGATTCTGCAAAGCAATGTGAACAGGCACAGAGAAGGTGCTAGCAGGGAATTCTCTGCCTGCCTTTCCCCAGTGCTCTGCAAGCTCTCCAGGACAACAGCAAATCTGGGGCTCTGTGCTTTCTTTTGTTCTGAACAAGTGTTAGTGTTTTCTGCACAAAAGCGATTCTGCGAAACAGTGGGAACACTTCTCCTTCCCAGGCAGAGAGAAGGTGCTAGCAGGGAATTCTCTGCCTGCCTTTCCCCAGTGCTCTGCAAGCTCTCCAGGACAAAAGCAAATCTGGGGCTCTGTGCTTTGTTTCATGCTGAACAAGTGTTAGTGTTTTCTGCACAAAAGCGATTCTGCGAAACACTGGGAACACTTCTCCTTCCCAGGCACAGAGAAGGTGCTAGCAGGGAATTCTCAGCCTGCCTTTCCCCAGTGCTCTGCAAGCTCTCCAGAACAACATAAAATCTGGGGCTCTGTGCTTTCTTTCGTTCTGAACAAGTGTTACTGTTTTCTGCACAAAAGCGATTCTGCGAAGCAATGTGAACACTTCTGCTTCCCAGGGACAGAGAAGGTGCTAGCAGGGAATTCTCTGCCTGCCTTTCCCCAGTGCTCTGCAAGCTCTCCAGGACAACAGCAAATCTGGGGCTCTGTGCTTTGTTTCATTCTGGACAAGTGTTAGTGTTTTCTGCAGAAAAGCGATTCTGCGAAACAGTGGGAACACTTCTCCTTCCCAGGCAGAGAGAAGGTGCTAGCAGGGAATTCTCTGCCTGCCTTTCCCCAGTGCTCTGCAAGCTCTCCAGGACAAAAGCAAATCTGGGACTCTGTGCTTTGTTTCATGCTGAACAAGTGTTACTGTTTTCTGCACAAAAGCGATTCTGCGAAACACTGGGAACACTTCTCCTTCCCAGGCACAGAGAAGGTGCTAGCAGGGAATTCTCTGCCTGCCTTTCCCCAGTGCTCTGCAAGCTCTCCAGAGCAACATAAAATCTGGGGCTCTGTGCTTTCTTTCCTTCTGAACAAGTGTTAGTGTTTTCTGCAGAAAAGCGATTCTGTGAAGCAATGTGAACACTTCTGCTTCCCAGACACAGAGAAGGTGCTAGCAGGGAATTCTCTGCCTGCCTTTCCCCAGTGCTCTGCAAGCTCTCCAGAACAACAGCAAATCTGGGGCTCTGTGCTTTCTTTTGTTCTGAACAAGTGTTAGTGTTTTCTGCAGAAAAGCGATTCTGTGAAGCAATGTGAACACTTCTGCTTCCCAGACACAGAGAAGGTGCTAGCAGGGAATTCTCTGCCTGCCTTTCCCCAGTGCTCTGCAAGCTCTCCAGGACAACAGCAAATCTGGGGCTCTGTGCTTTCTTTCGTTCTGAACAAGTGTTAGTGTTTTCTGCACAAAAGCGATTCTGCGAAGCAACGTAAACACTTCTGCTTCCCAGACACAGAGAAGGTGCTAGCAGGGAATTCTCTGCCTGCATTTCCCCAGTGCTCTGCAAGCTCTCCAGAACAACAGCAAATCTGGGGCTCTGTGCTTTCTTTTGTTCTGAACAACTGTTACTGTTTTCTGCACAAAAGCGATTCTGCGAAGCAATGTGAACACTTCTGCTTCCCAGGCACAGAGAAGGTGCTAGCAGGGAATTCTCTGCCTGCCTTTCCCCAGTGCTCTGCAAGCTCTCCAGGACAACATAGAAGCTGGGGCTCTGTGCTTTCTTTTGTTCTGAACAAGTGTTAGTGTTTTCTGCACAAAGGCGATTCTGCGAAGCAATGTGAACACTTCTGCTTCCCAGGCACAGAGAAGGTGCTAGCAGGGAATTCTCTGCCTGCCTTTCCCCAGTGCTCTGCAAGCTCTCCAGAACAACAGCAAATCTGGGGCTCTGTGCTTTCTTTTGTTCTGAACAAGTGTTAGTGTTTTCTGCACAAAAGCGATTCTGCGAAGCAACGTAAACACTTCTGCTTCCCAGGCACAGAGAAGGTGCTAGCAGGGAATTCTCTGCCTGCCTTTCCCCAGTGCTCTGCAAGCTCTCCAGGAGAACAGCAAATCTGGGGCTCTGTGCTTTCTTTCGTTCTGAACAAGTGTTAGTGTTTTCTGCACAAAAGCGATTCTGCGAAGCAACGTAAACACTTCTGCTTCCCAGACACAGAGAAGGTGCTAGCAGGGAATTCTCTGCCTGCCTTTCCCCAGTGCTCTGCAAGCTCTCCAGGACAACATAGAATCTGGGGCTCTGTGCTTTCTTTCGTTCTGAACAAGTGTTAGTGTTTTCTGCACAAAAGCGATTCTGCGAAGCAATGTAAACACTTCTGCTTCCCAGGCACAGAGAAGGGGCTAGCAGGGAATTCTCTGCCTGCCTTTCCCCAGTGCTCTGCAAGCTCTCCAGGACAACATAGAAGCTGGGGCTCTGTGCTTTCTTTCGTTCTGAACAAGTGTTAGTGTTTTCTGCACAAAAGCGATTCTGCGAAGCAACGTAAACACTTCTGCTTCCCAGGCACAGAGAAGGTGCTAGCAGGGAATTCTCTGCCTGCCTTTCCCCAGTGCTCTGCAAGCTCTCCAGAACAACAGCAAATCTGGGGCTCTGTGCTTTCTTTTGTTCTGAACAAGTGTTAGTGTTTTCTGCACAAAGCGATTCTGCGAAGCAATGTGAACACTTCTGCTTCCCAGGCACAGAGAAGGTGCTAGCAGGGAATTCTCTGCCTGCCTTTCCCCAGTGCTCTGCAAGCTCTCCAGGACAACATAGAAGCTGGGGCTCTGTGCTTTCTTTTGTTCTGGACAAGTGTTAGTGTTTTCTGCACAAAGGCGATTCTGCGAAGCAATGTGAACACTTCTGCTTCCCAGGCACAGAGAAGGTGCTAGCAGGGAATTCTCTGCCTGCCTTTCCCCAGTGCTCTGCAAGCTCTCCAGGACAACATAGAATCTGGGGCTCTGTGCTTTCTTTCGTTCTGAACAAGTGTTAGTGTTTTCTGCACAAAGGCGATTCTGCAAAGCAATGTAAACACTTCTGCTTCCCAGGCACAGAGAAGGTGCTAGCAGGGAATTCTCTGCCTGCCTTTCCCCAGTGCTCTGCAAGCTCTCCAGGACAACAGCAAATCTGGGGCTCTGTGCTTTCTTTTGTTCTGCACAAGTGTTAGTGTTTTCTGCACAAAGGCGATTCTGCGAACCAATGTGAACACTTCTGCTTCCCAGGCACAGAGAAGGTGCTAGCAGGGAATTCTCTGCCTGCCTTTCCCCAGTGCTCTGCAAGCTCTCCAGGACAACAGCAAATCTGGGGCTCTGTGCTTTCTTTTGTTCTGAACAAGTGTTAGTGTTTTCTGCACAAAAGCGATTCTGCGAAGCAACGTAAACACTTCTGCTTCCCAGGCACAGAGAAGGTGCTAGCAGGGAATTCTCTGCCTGCCTTTCCCCAGTGCTCTGCAAGCTCTCCAGGACAACAGCAAATCTGGGGCTCTGTGCTTTCTTTTGTTCTGAACAAGTGTTAGTGTTTTCTGCAGAAAAGCGATTCTGCGAAGCAACGTAAACACTTCTGCTTCCCAGGCACAGAGAAGGTGCTAGCAGGGAATTCTCTGCCTGCCTTTCCCCAGTGCTCTGCAAGCTCTCCAGAACAACAGCAAATCTGGGGCTCTGTGCTTTCTTTTGTTCTGAACAAGTGTTAGTGTTTTCTGCACAAAGGCGATTCTGCGAAGCAATGTGAACACTTCTGCTTCCCAGGCACAGAGAAGGTGCTAGCAGGGAATTCTCTGCCTGCCTTTCCCCAGTGCTCTGCAAGCTCTCCAGGACAACAGCAAATCTGGGGCTCTGTGCTTTCTTTTGTTCTGAACAAGTGTTAGTGTTTTCTGCAGAAAAGCGATTCTGCGAAGCAATGTGAACACTTCTGCTTCCCAGACACAGAGAAGGTGCTAGCAGGGAATTCTCTGCCTGCCTTTCCCCAGTGCTCTGCAAGCTCTCCAGGACAACAGCAAATCTGGGGCTCTGTGCTTTCTTTCGTTCTGAACAAGTGTTAGTGTTTTCTGCACAAAAGCGATTCTGCGAAGCAACGTAAACACTTCTGCTTCCCAGACACAGAGAAGGTGCTAGCAGGGAATTCTCTGCCTGCCTTTCCCCAGTGCTCTGCAAGCTCTCCAGAACAACAGCAAATCTGGGGCTCTGTGCTTTCTTTTGTTCTGAACAACTGTTACTGTTTTCTGCACAAAAGCGATTCTGCGAAGCAATGTGAACACTTCTGCTTCCCAGGCACAGAGAAGGTGCTAGCAGGGAATTCTCTGCCTGCCTTTCCCCAGTGCTCTGCAAGCTCTCCAGGACAACATAGAAGCTGGGGCTCTGTGCTTTCTTTTGTTCTGAACAAGTGTTAGTGTTTTCTGCACAAAGGCGATTCTGCGAAGCAATGTGAACACTTCTGCTTCCCAGGCACAGAGAAGGTGCTAGCAGGGAATTCTCTGCCTGCCTTTCCCCAGTGCTCTGCAAGCTCTCCAGAACAACAGCAAATCTGGGGCTCTGTGCTTTCTTTTGTTCTGAACAAGTGTTAGTGTTTTCTGCACAAAAGCGATTCTGCGAAGCAACGTAAACACTTCTGCTTCCCAGGCACAGAGAAGGTGCTAGCAGGGAATTCTCTGCCTGCCTTTCCCCAGTGCTCTGCAAGCTCTCCAGGAGAACAGCAAATCTGGGGCTCTGTGCTTTCTTTCGTTCTGAACAAGTGTTAGTGTTTTCTGCACAAAAGCGATTCTGCGAAGCAACGTAAACACTTCTGCTTCCCAGACACAGAGAAGGTGCTAGCAGGGAATTCTCTGCCTGCCTTTCCCCAGTGCTCTGCAAGCTCTCCAGGACAACAGCAAATCTGGGGCTCTGTGCTTTCTTTCGTTCTGAACAAGTGTTAGTGTTTTCTGCACAAAAGCGATTCTGCGAAGCAACGTAAACACTTCTGCTTCCCAGACACAGAGAAGGTGCTAGCAGGGAATTCTCTGCCTGCCTTTCCCCAGTGCTCTGCAAGCTCTCCAGGACAACAGCAAATCTGGGGCTCTGTGCTTTCTTTCGTTCTGAACAAGTGTTAGTGTTTTCTGCACAAAAGCGATTCTGCGAAGCAACGTAAACACTTCTGCTTCCCAGGCACAGAGAAGGTGCTAGCAGGGAATTCTCTGCCTGCATTTCCCCAGTGCTCTGCAAGCTCTCCAGAACAACAGCAAATCTGGGGCTCTGTGCTTTCTTTTGTTCTGAACAACTGTTACTGTTTTCTGCACAAAAGCGATTCTGCGAAGCAATGTGAACACTTCTGCTTCCCAGGCACAGAGAAGGTGCTAGCAGGGAATTCTCTGCCTGCCTTTCCCCAGTGCTCTGCAAGCTCTCCAGGACAACATAGAAGCTGGGGCTCTGTGCTTTCTTTTGTTCTGAACAAGTGTTAGTGTTTTCTGCACAAAGGCGATTCTGCGAAGCAATGTGAACACTTCTGCTTCCCAGGCACAGAGAAGGTGCTAGCAGGGAATTCTCTGCCTGCCTTTCCCCAGTGCTCTGCAAGCTCTCCAGAACAACAGCAAATCTGGGGCTCTGTGCTTTCTTTTGTTCTGAACAAGTGTTAGTGTTTTCTGCACAAAAGCGATTCTGCGAAGCAACGTAAACACTTCTGCTTCCCAGACACAGAGAAGGTGCTAGCAGGGAATTCTCTGCCTGCCTTTCCCCAGTGCTCTGCAAGCTCTCCAGGAGAACAGCAAATCTGGGGCTCTGTGCTTTCTTTCGTTCTGAACAAGTGTTAGTGTTTTCTGCACAAAAGCGATTCTGCGAAGCAACGTAAACACTTCTGCTTCCCAGACACAGAGAAGGTGCTAGCAGGGAATTCTCTGCCTGCCTTTCCCCAGTGCTCTGCAAGCTCTCCAGGACAACAGCAAATCTGGGGCTCTGTGCTTTCTTTCGTTCTGAACAAGTGTTAGTGTTTTCTGCACAAAAGCGATTCTGCGAAGCAACGTAAACACTTCTGCTTCCCAGACACAGAGAAGGTGCTAGCAGGGAATTCTCTGCCTGCCTTTCCCCAGTGCTCTGCAAGCTCTCCAGAACAACAGCAAATCTGGGGCTCTGTGCTTTCTTTTGTTCTGAACAAGTGTTAGTGTTTTCTGCACAAAGGCGATTCTGCGAACTAATGTGAACACTTCTGCTTCCCAGGCACAGAGAAGGTGCTAGCAGGGAATTCTCTGCCTGCCTTTCCCCAGTGCTCTGCAAGCTCTCCAGGACAACAGCAAATCTGGGGCTCTGTGCTTTCTTTTGTTCTGAACAAGTGTTAGTGTTTTCTGCACAAAAGCGATTCTGCGAAGCAACGTAAACACTTCTGCTTCCCAGGCACAGAGAAGGTGCTAGCAGGGAATTCTCTGCCTGCCTTTCCCCAGTGCTCTGCAAGCTCTCCAGAACAACAGCAAATCTGGGGCTCTGTGCTTTCTTTTGTTCTGAACAAGTGTTAGTGTTTTCTGCACAAAGGCGATTCTGCGAAGCAATGTGAACACTTCTGCTTCCCAGGCACAGAGAAGGTGCTAGCAGGGAATTCTCTGCCTGCCTTTCCCCAGTGCTCTGCAAGCTCTCCAGAACAACAGCAAATCTGGGGCTCTGTGCTTTCTTTTGTTCTGAACAAGTGTTAGTGTTTTCTGCAGAAAAGCGATTCTGCGAAGCAACGTAAACACTTCTGCTTCCCAGGCACAGAGAAGGTGCTAGCAGGGAATTCTCTGCCTGCCTTTCCCCAGTGCTCTGCAAGCTCTCCAGAACAACAGCAAATCTGGGGCTCTGTGCTTTCTTTTGTTCTGAACAAGTGTTAGTGTTTTCTGCACAAAGGCGATTCTGCGAAGCAATGTGAACACTTCTGCTTCCCAGGCACAGAGAAGGTGCTAGCAGGGAATTCTCTGCCTGCCTTTCCCCAGTGCTCTGCAAGCTCTCCAGGACAACAGCAAATCTGGGGCTCTGTGCTTTCTTTTGTTCTGAACAAGTGTTAGTGTTTTCTGCAGAAAAGCGATTCTGCGAAGCAATGTGAACACTTCTGCTTCCCAGACACAGAGAAGGTGCTAGCAGGGAATTCTCTGCCTGCCTTTCCCCAGTGCTCTGCAAGCTCTCCAGGACAACAGCAAATCTGGGGCTCTGTGCTTTCTTTCGTTCTGAACAAGTGTTAGTGTTTTCTGCACAAAAGCGATTCTGCGAAGCAACGTAAACACTTCTGCTTCCCAGACACAGAGAAGGTGCTAGCAGGGAATTCTCTGCCTGCATTTCCCCAGTGCTCTGCAAGCTCTCCAGAACAACAGCAAATCTGGGGCTCTGTGCTTTCTTTTGTTCTGAACAACTGTTACTGTTTTCTGCACAAAAGCGATTCTGCGAAGCAATGTGAACACTTCTGCTTCCCAGGCACAGAGAAGGTGCTAGCAGGGAATTCTCTGCCTGCCTTTCCCCAGTGCTCTGCAAGCTCTCCAGGACAACATAGAAGCTGGGGCTCTGTGCTTTCTTTTGTTCTGAACAAGTGTTAGTGTTTTCTGCACAAAGGCGATTCTGCGAAGCAATGTGAACACTTCTGCTTCCCAGGCACAGAGAAGGTGCTAGCAGGGAATTCTCTGCCTGCCTTTCCCCAGTGCTCTGCAAGCTCTCCAGAACAACAGCAAATCTGGGGCTCTGTGCTTTCTTTTGTTCTGAACAAGTGTTAGTGTTTTCTGCACAAAAGCGATTCTGCGAAGCAACGTAAACACTTCTGCTTCCCAGGCACAGAGAAGGTGCTAGCAGGGAATTCTCTGCCTGCCTTTCCCCAGTGCTCTGCAAGCTCTCCAGGAGAACAGCAAATCTGGGGCTCTGTGCTTTCTTTCGTTCTGAACAAGTGTTAGTGTTTTCTGCACAAAAGCGATTCTGCGAAGCAACGTAAACACTTCTGCTTCCCAGACACAGAGAAGGTGCTAGCAGGGAATTCTCTGCCTGCCTTTCCCCAGTGCTCTGCAAGCTCTCCAGGACAACAGCAAATCTGGGGCTCTGTGCTTTCTTTCGTTCTGAACAAGTGTTAGTGTTTTCTGCACAAAAGCGATTCTGCGAAGCAACGTAAACACTTCTGCTTCCCAGACACAGAGAAGGTGCTAGCAGGGAATTCTCTGCCTGCCTTTCCCCAGTGCTCTGCAAGCTCTCCAGGACAACAGCAAATCTGGGGCTCTGTGCTTTCTTTCGTTCTGAACAAGTGTTAGTGTTTTCTGCACAAAAGCGATTCTGCGAAGCAACGTAAACACTTCTGCTTCCCAGGCACAGAGAAGGTGCTAGCAGGGAATTCTCTGCCTGCATTTCCCCAGTGCTCTGCAAGCTCTCCAGAACAACAGCAAATCTGGGGCTCTGTGCTTTCTTTTGTTCTGAACAACTGTTACTGTTTTCTGCACAAAAGCGATTCTGCGAAGCAATGTGAACACTTCTGCTTCCCAGGCACAGAGAAGGTGCTAGCAGGGAATTCTCTGCCTGCCTTTCCCCAGTGCTCTGCAAGCTCTCCAGGACAACATAGAAGCTGGGGCTCTGTGCTTTCTTTTGTTCTGAACAAGTGTTAGTGTTTTCTGCACAAAGGCGATTCTGCGAAGCAATGTGAACACTTCTGCTTCCCAGGCACAGAGAAGGTGCTAGCAGGGAATTCTCTGCCTGCCTTTCCCCAGTGCTCTGCAAGCTCTCCAGAACAACAGCAAATCTGGGGCTCTGTGCTTTCTTTTGTTCTGAACAAGTGTTAGTGTTTTCTGCACAAAAGCGATTCTGCGAAGCAACGTAAACACTTCTGCTTCCCAGACACAGAGAAGGTGCTAGCAGGGAATTCTCTGCCTGCCTTTCCCCAGTGCTCTGCAAGCTCTCCAGGAGAACAGCAAATCTGGGGCTCTGTGCTTTCTTTCGTTCTGAACAAGTGTTAGTGTTTTCTGCACAAAAGCGATTCTGCGAAGCAACGTAAACACTTCTGCTTCCCAGACACAGAGAAGGTGCTAGCAGGGAATTCTCTGCCTGCCTTTCCCCAGTGCTCTGCAAGCTCTCCAGGACAACAGCAAATCTGGGGCTCTGTGCTTTCTTTCGTTCTGAACAAGTGTTAGTGTTTTCTGCACAAAAGCGATTCTGCGAAGCAACGTAAACACTTCTGCTTCCCAGACACAGAGAAGGTGCTAGCAGGGAATTCTCTGCCTGCCTTTCCCCAGTGCTCTGCAAGCTCTCCAGGACAACATAGAAGCTGGGGCTCTGTGCTTTCTTTCGTTCTGAACAAGTGTTAGTGTTTTCTGCACAAAAGCGATTCTGTGAAGCAACGTAAACACTTCTGCTTCCCAGGCACAGAGAAGGTGCTAGCAGGGAATTCTCGGCCTGCCTTTCCCCAGTGCTCTGCAAGCTCTCCAGAACAACAGCAAATCTGGGGCTCTGTGCTTTCTTTTGTTCTGAACAAGTGTTAGTGTTTTCTGCACAAAGCGATTCTGCGAAGCAATGTGAACACTTCTGCTTCCCAGGCACAGAGAAGGTGCTAGCAGGGAATTCTCTGCCTGCCTTGCCCCAGTGCTCTGCAAGCTCTCCAGGACAACATAGAAGCTGGGGCTCTGTGCTTTCTTTCGTTCTGGACAAGTGTTAGTGTTTTCTGCACAAAGGCGATTCTGCGAAGCAATGTGAACACTTCTGCTTCCCAGGCACAGAGAAGGTGCTAGCAGGGAATTCTCTGCCTGCCTTTCCCCAGTGCTCTGCAAGCTCTCCAGGACAACATAGAATCTGGGGCTCTGTGCTTTCTTTCGTTCTGAACAAGTGTTAGTGTTTTCTGCACAAAGGCGATTCTGCAAAGCAATGTAAACACTTCTGCTTCCCAGGCACAGAGAAGGTGCTAGCAGGGAATTCTCTGCCTGCCTTTCCCCAGTGCTCTGCAAGCTCTCCAGGACAACAGCAAATCTGGGGCTCTGTGCTTTCTTTTGTTCTGAACAAGTGTTAGTGTTTTCTGCACAAAGGCGATTCTGCGAACTAATGTGAACACTTCTGCTTCCCAGGCACAGAGAAGGTGCTAGCAGGGAATTCTCTGCCTGCCTTTCCCCAGTGCTCTGCAAGCTCTCCAGGACAACAGCAAATCTGGGGCTCTGTGCTTTCTTTTGTTCTGAACAAGTGTTAGTGTTTTCTGCACAAAAGCGATTCTGCGAAGCAACGTAAACACTTCTGCTTCCCAGGCACAGAGAAGGTGCTAGCAGGGAATTCTCTGCCTGCCTTTCCCCAGTGCTCTGCAAGCTCTCCAGAACAACAGCAAATCTGGGGCTCTGTGCTTTCTTTTGTTCTGAACAAGTGTTAGTGTTTTCTGCACAAAGGCGATTCTGCGAAGCAATGTGAACACTTCTGCTTCCCAGGCACAGAGAAGGTGCTAGCAGGGAATTCTCTGCCTGCCTTTCCCCAGTGCTCTGCAAGCTCTCCAGAACAACAGCAAATCTGGGGCTCTGTGCTTTCTTTTGTTCTGAACAAGTGTTAGTGTTTTCTGCAGAAAAGCGATTCTGCGAAGCAACGTAAACACTTCTGCTTCGCAGGCACAGAGAAGGTGCTAGCAGGGAATTCTCTGCCTGCCTTTCCCCAGTGCTCTGCAAGCTCTCCAGAACAACAGCAAATCTGGGGCTCTGTGCTTTCTTTTGTTCTGAACAAGTGTTAGTGTTTTCTGCAGAAAAGCGATTCTGCGAAGCAATGTGAACACTTCTGCTTCCCAGACACAGAGAAGGTGCTAGCAGGGAATTCTCTGCCTGCCTTTCCCCAGTGCTCTGCAAGCTCTCCAGAACAACAGCAAATCTGGGGCTCTGTGCTTTCTTTTGTTCTGAACAAGTGTTAGTGTTTTCTGCACAAAGGCGATTCTGCGAAGCAATGTGAACACTTCTGCTTCCCAGGCACAGAGAAGGTGCTAGCAGGGAATTCTCTGCCTGCCTTTCCCCAGTGCTCTGCAAGCTCTCCAGAACAACAGCAAATCTGGGGCTCTGTGCTTTCTTTTGTTCTGAACAAGTGTTAGTGTTTTCTGCAGAAAAGCGATTCTGCGAAGCAATGTGAACACTTCTGCTTCGCAGGCACAGAGAAGGTGCTAGCAGGGAATTCTCTGCCTGCCTTTCCCCAGTGCTCTGCAAGCTCTCCAGAACAACAGCAAATCTGGGGCTCTGTGCTTTCTTTTGTTCTGAACAAGTGTTAGTGTTTTCTGCAGAAAAGCGATTCTGCGAAGCAATGTGAACACTTCTGCTTCCCAGACACAGAGAAGGTGCTAGCAGGGAATTCTCTGCCTGCCTTTCCCCAGTGCTCTGCAAGCTCTCCAGGACAACAGCAAATCTGGGGCTCTGTGCTTTCTTTCGTTCTGAACAAGTGTTAGTGTTTTCTGCACAAAAGCGATTCTGCGAAGCAACGTAAACACTTCTGCTTCCCAGACACAGAGAAGGTGCTAGCAGGGAATTCTCTGCCTGCCTTTCCCCAGTGCTCTGCAAGCTCTCCAGGACAACATAAAATCTGGGGCTCTGTGCTTTCTTTTGTTCTGCACAAGTGTTAGTGTTTTCTGCACAAAAGCGATTCTGTGAAGCAACGTAAACACTTCTGCTTCCCAGGCACAGAGAAGGTGCTAGCAGGGAATTCTCTGCCTGCCTTTCCCCAGTGCTCTGCAAGCTCTCCAGGAGGACATAAAATCTGGGGCTCTGTGCTTTCTTTTGTTCTGAACAAGTGTTAGTGTTTTCTGCACAAAAGCGATTCTGCGAAGCAACGTAAACACTTCTGCTTCCCAGGCACAGAGAAGGTGCTAGCAGGGAATTCTCTGCCTGCCTTTCCCCAGTGCTCTGCAAGCTCTCCAGAACAACAGCAAATCTGGGGCTCTGTGCTTTCTTTCGTTCTGAACAAGTGTTAGTGTTTTCTGCAGAAAAGCGATTCTGCGAAGCAATGTGAACACTTCTGCTTCCCAGACACAGAGAAGGTGCTAGCAGGGAATTCTCTGCCTGCCTTTCCCCAGTGCTCTGCAAGCTCTCCAGGACAACAGCAAATCTGGGGCTCTGTGCTTTCTTTTGTTCTGAACAAGTGTTAGTGCTTTCTGCACAAAAGCGATTCTGCGAAGCAATGTGAACACTTCTGCATCCCAGGCACAGAGAAGGTGCTAGCAGGGAATTCTCTGCCTGCCTTTCCCCAGTGCTCTGCAAGCTCTCCAGGACAACATAGAATCTGGGGCTCTGTGCTTTCTTTTGTTCTGAACAAGTGTTAGTGTTTTCTGCACAAAGGCGATTCTGCGAAGCAATGTGAACACTTCTGCTTCCCAGGCACAGAGAAGGTGCTAGCAGGGAATTCCCTGCCTGCCTTTCCCCAGTGCTCTGCAAGCTCTCCAGGACAACAGCAAATCTGGGGCTCTGTGCTTTCTTTCCTTCTGAACAAGTGTTAGTGTTTTCTGCACAAAAGCGATTCTGCGAAGCAATGTGAACACTTCTGCTTCCCAGGCACAGAGAAGGGGCTAGCAGGGAATTCTCTGCCTGCCTTTCCCCAGTGCTCTGCAAGCTCTCCAGGAGGACATAAAATCTGGGGCTCTGTGCTTTCTTTTGTTCTGAACAAGTGTTAGTGTTTTCTGCACAAAGGCGATTCTGCGAAGTAATGTGAACACTTCTGCTTCCCAGGCACAGAGAAGGTGCTAGCAGGGAATTCTCTGCCTGCCTTTCCCCAGTGCTCTGCAAGCTCTCCAGGAGGACATAAAATCTGGGGCTCTGTGCTTTCTTTTGTTCTGAACAAGTGTTAGTGTTTTCTGCACAAAGGCGATTCTGCGAAGTAATGTGAACACTTCTGCTTCCCAGGCACAGAGAAGGTGCTAGCAGGGAATTCTCTGCCTGCCTTTCCCCAGTGCTCTGCAAGCTCTCCAGAACAACAGCAAATCTGGGGCTCTGTGCTTTCTTTTGTTCTGAACAAGTGTTAGTGTTTTCTGCAGAAAAGCGATTCTGCGAAGCAATGTGAACACTTCTGCTTCCCAGACACAGAGAAGGTGCTAGCAGGGAATTCTCTGCCTGCCTTTCCCCAGTGCTCTGCAAGCTCTCCAGGACAACATAAAATCTGGGGCTCTGTGCTTTCTTTCGTTCTGAACAAGTGTTAGTGTTTTCTGCACAAAAGCGATTCTGCGAAGCAACGTAAACACTTCTGCTTCCCAGACACAGAGAAGGTGCTAGCAGGGAATTCTCTGCCTGCCTTTCCCCAGTGCTCTGCAAGCTCTCCAGGACAACAGCAAATCTGGGGCTCTGTGCTTTCTTTCGTTCTGAACAAGTGTTAGTGTTTTCTGCACAAAAGCGATTCTGCGAAGCAACGTAAACACTTCTGCTTCCCAGACACAGAGAAGGTGCTAGCAGGGAATTCTCTGCCTGCCTTTCCCCAGTGCTCTGCAAGCTCTCCAGGACAACATAGAAGCTGGGGCTCTGTGCTTTCTTTCGTTCTGAACAAGTGTTAGTGTTTTCTGCACAAAAGCGATTCTGTGAAGCAACGTAAACACTTCTGCTTCCCAGGCACAGAGAAGGTGCTAGCAGGGAATTCTCGGCCTGCCTTTCCCCAGTGCTCTGCAAGCTCTCCAGAACAACAGCAAATCTGGGGCTCTGTGCTTTCTTTTGTTCTGAACAAGTGTTAGTGTTTTCTGCACAAAGCGATTCTGCGAAGCAATGTGAACACTTCTGCTTCCCAGGCACAGAGAAGGTGCTAGCAGGGAATTCTCTGCCTGCCTTGCCCCAGTGCTCTGCAAGCTCTCCAGGACAACATAGAAGCTGGGGCTCTGTGCTTTCTTTCGTTCTGGACAAGTGTTAGTGTTTTCTGCACAAAGGCGATTCTGCGAAGCAATGTGAACACTTCTGCTTCCCAGGCACAGAGAAGGTGCTAGCAGGGAATTCTCTGCCTGCCTTTCCCCAGTGCTCTGCAAGCTCTCCAGGACAACATAGAATCTGGGGCTCTGTGCTTTCTTTCGTTCTGAACAAGTGTTAGTGTTTTCTGCACAAAGGCGATTCTGCAAAGCAATGTGAACACTTCTGCTTCCCAGGCACAGAGAAGGTGCTAGCAGGGAATTCTCTGCCTGCCTTTCCCCAGTGCTCTGCAAGCTCTCCAGAACAACAGCAAATCTGGGGCTCTGTGCTTTCTTTTGTTCTGAACAAGTGTTAGTGTTTTCTGCACAAAGGCGATTCTGCGAAGCAATGTGAACACTTCTGCTTCCCAGGCACAGAGAAGGTGCTAGCAGGGAATTCTCTGCCTGCCTTTCCCCAGTGCTCTGCAAGCTCTCCAGAACAACAGCAAATCTGGGGCTCTGTGCTTTCTTTTGTTCTGAACAAGTGTTAGTGTTTTCTGCAGAAAAGCGATTCTGCGAAGCAACGTAAACACTTCTGCTTCGCAGGCACAGAGAAGGTGCTAGCAGGGAATTCTCTGCCTGCCTTTCCCCAGTGCTCTGCAAGCTCTCCAGAACAACAGCAAATCTGGGGCTCTGTGCTTTCTTTTGTTCTGAACAAGTGTTAGTGTTTTCTGCAGAAAAGCGATTCTGCGAAGCAATGTGAACACTTCTGCTTCCCAGACACAGAGAAGGTGCTAGCAGGGAATTCTCTGCCTGCCTTTCCCCAGTGCTCTGCAAGCTCTCCAGAACAACAGCAAATCTGGGGCTCTGTGCTTTCTTTTGTTCTGAACAAGTGTTAGTGTTTTCTGCACAAAGGCGATTCTGCGAAGCAATGTGAACACTTCTGCTTCCCAGGCACAGAGAAGGTGCTAGCAGGGAATTCTCTGCCTGCCTTTCCCCAGTGCTCTGCAAGCTCTCCAGAACAACAGCAAATCTGGGGCTCTGTGCTTTCTTTTGTTCTGAACAAGTGTTAGTGTTTTCTGCAGAAAAGCGATTCTGCGAAGCAATGTGAACACTTCTGCTTCGCAGGCACAGAGAAGGTGCTAGCAGGGAATTCTCTGCCTGCCTTTCCCCAGTGCTCTGCAAGCTCTCCAGAACAACAGCAAATCTGGGGCTCTGTGCTTTCTTTTGTTCTGAACAAGTGTTAGTGTTTTCTGCAGAAAAGCGATTCTGCGAAGCAATGTGAACACTTCTGCTTCCCAGACACAGAGAAGGTGCTAGCAGGGAATTCTCTGCCTGCCTTTCCCCAGTGCTCTGCAAGCTCTCCAGGACAACAGCAAATCTGGGGCTCTGTGCTTTCTTTCGTTCTGAACAAGTGTTAGTGTTTTCTGCACAAAAGCGATTCTGCGAAGCAACGTAAACACTTCTGCTTCCCAGACACAGAGAAGGTGCTAGCAGGGAATTCTCTGCCTGCCTTTCCCCAGTGCTCTGCAAGCTCTCCAGGACAACATAAAATCTGGGGCTCTGTGCTTTCTTTTGTTCTGCACAAGTGTTAGTGTTTTCTGCACAAAAGCGATTCTGTGAAGCAACGTAAACACTTCTGCTTCCCAGGCACAGAGAAGGTGCTAGCAGGGAATTCTCTGCCTGCCTTTCCCCAGTGCTCTGCAAGCTCTCCAGGAGGACATAAAATCTGGGGCTCTGTGCTTTCTTTTGTTCTGAACAAGTGTTAGTGTTTTCTGCACAAAAGCGATTCTGCGAAGCAACGTAAACACTTCTGCTTCCCAGGCACAGAGAAGGTGCTAGCAGGGAATTCTCTGCCTGCCTTTCCCCAGTGCTCTGCAAGCTCTCCAGAACAACAGCAAATCTGGGGCTCTGTGCTTTCTTTCGTTCTGAACAAGTGTTAGTGTTTTCTGCAGAAAAGCGATTCTGCGAAGCAATGTGAACACTTCTGCTTCCCAGACACAGAGAAGGTGCTAGCAGGGAATTCTCTGCCTGCCTTTCCCCAGTGCTCTGCAAGCTCTCCAGGACAACAGCAAATCTGGGGCTCTGTGCTTTCTTTTGTTCTGAACAAGTGTTAGTGCTTTCTGCACAAAAGCGATTCTGCGAAGCAATGTGAACACTTCTGCATCCCAGGCACAGAGAAGGTGCTAGCAGGGAATTCTCTGCCTGCCTTTCCCCAGTGCTCTGCAAGCTCTCCAGGACAACATAGAATCTGGGGCTCTGTGCTTTCTTTTGTTCTGAACAAGTGTTAGTGTTTTCTGCACAAAGGCGATTCTGCGAAGCAATGTGAACACTTCTGCTTCCCAGGCACAGAGAAGGTGCTAGCAGGGAATTCCCTGCCTGCCTTTCCCCAGTGCTCTGCAAGCTCTCCAGGACAACAGCAAATCTGGGGCTCTGTGCTTTCTTTCCTTCTGAACAAGTGTTAGTGTTTTCTGCACAAAAGCGATTCTGCGAAGCAATGTGAACACTTCTGCTTCCCAGGCACAGAGAAGGGGCTAGCAGGGAATTCTCTGCCTGCCTTTCCCCAGTGCTCTGCAAGCTCTCCAGGAGGACATAAAATCTGGGGCTCTGTGCTTTCTTTTGTTCTGAACAAGTGTTAGTGTTTTCTGCACAAAGGCGATTCTGCGAAGTAATGTGAACACTTCTGCTTCCCAGGCACAGAGAAGGTGCTAGCAGGGAATTCTCTGCCTGCCTTTCCCCAGTGCTCTGCAAGCTCTCCAGGAGGACATAAAATCTGGGGCTCTGTGCTTTCTTTTGTTCTGAACAAGTGTTAGTGTTTTCTGCACAAAGGCGATTCTGCGAAGTAATGTGAACACTTCTGCTTCCCAGGCACAGAGAAGGTGCTAGCAGGGAATTCTCTGCCTGCCTTTCCCCAGTGCTCTGCAAGCTCTCCAGAACAACAGCAAATCTGGGGCTCTGTGCTTTCTTTTGTTCTGAACAAGTGTTAGTGTTTTCTGCAGAAAAGCGATTCTGCGAAGCAATGTGAACACTTCTGCTTCCCAGACACAGAGAAGGTGCTAGCAGGGAATTCTCTGCCTGCCTTTCCCCAGTGCTCTGCAAGCTCTCCAGGACAACATAAAATCTGGGGCTCTGTGCTTTCTTTCGTTCTGAACAAGTGTTAGTGTTTTCTGCACAAAAGCGATTCTGCGAAGCAACGTAAACACTTCTGCTTCCCAGGCACAGAGAAGGTGCTAGCAGGGAATTCTCTGCCTGCCTTTCCCCAGTGCTCTGCAAGCTCTCCAGAACAACAGCAAATCTGGGGCTCTGTGCTTTCTTTTGTTCTGAACAAGTGTTAGTGTTTTCTGCACAAAGGCGATTCTGCGAAGCAATGTGAACACTTCTCCTTCCCAGGCACAGAGAAGGTGCTAGCAGGGAATTCTCTGCCTGCCTTTCCCCAGTGCTCTGCAAGCTCTCCAGGACAACATAAAATCTGGGGCTCTGTGCTTTCTTTTGTTCTGCACAAGTGTTAGTGTTTTCTGCAGAAAAGCGATTCTGCGAAGCAATGTGAACACTTCTGCTTCCCAGGCACAGAGAAGGGGCTAGCAGGGAATTCTCTGCCTGCCTTTCCCCAGTGCTCTGCAAGCTCTCCAGGACAACATAGAATCTGGGGCTCTGTGCTTTCTTTCGTTCTGAACAAGTGTTACTGTTTTCTGCACAAAAGCGATTCTGCGAAGCAACGTAAACACTTCTGCTTCCCAGGCACAGAGAACGTGCTAGCAGGGAATTCTCTGCCTGCCTTTCCCCAGTGCTCTGCAAGCTCTCCAGAACAACAGCAAATCTGGGGCTCTGTGCTTTCTTTCGTTCTGAACAAGTGTTAGTGTTTTCTGCACAAAAGCGATTCTGCGAAGCAACGTAAACACTTCTGCTTCCCAGGCACAGAGAAGGTGCTAGCAGGGAATTCTCTGCCTGCCTTTCCCCAGTGCTCTGCAAGCTCTCCAGAACAACAGCAAATCTGGGGCTCTGTGCTTTCTTTCGTTCTGAACAAGTGTTAGTGTTTTCTGCAGAAAAGCGATTCTGCGAAGCAATGTGAACACTTCTGCTTCCCAGACACAGAGAAGGTGCTAGCAGGGAATTCTCTGCCTGCCTTTCCCCAGTGCTCTGCAAGCTCTCCAGGACAACAGCAAATCTGGGGCTCTGTGCTTTCTTTTGTTCTGAACAAGTGTTAGTGCTTTCTGCACAAAAGCGATTCTGCGAAGCAATGTGAACACTTCTGCTTCCCAGGCACAGAGAAGGTGCTAGCAGGGAATTCTCTGCCTGCCTTTCCCCAGTGCTCTGCAAGCTCTCCAGGACAACATAGAATCTGGGGCTCTGTGCTTTCTTTTGTTCTGAACAAGTGTTAGTGTTTTCTGCACAAAGGCGATTCTGCGAAGCAATGTGAACACTTCTGCTTCCCAGGCACAGAGAAGGTGCTAGCAGGGAATTCCCTGCCTGCCTTTCCCCAGTGCTCTGCAAGCTCTCCAGGACAACAGCAAATCTGGGGCTCTGTGCTTTCTTTCCTTCTGAACAAGTGTTAGTGTTTTCTGCACAAAAGCGATTCTGCGAAGCAATGTGAACACTTCTGCTTCCCAGGCACAGAGAAGGGGCTAGCAGGGAATTCTCTGCCTGCCTTTCCCCAGTGCTCTGCAAGCTCTCCAGGAGGACATAAAATCTGGGGCTCTGTGCTTTCTTTTGTTCTGAACAAGTGTTAGTGTTTTCTGCACAAAGGCGATTCTGCGAAGTAATGTGAACACTTCTGCTTCCCAGGCACAGAGAAGGTGCTAGCAGGGAATTCTCTGCCTGCCTTTCCCCAGTGCTCTGCAAGCTCTCCAGGAGGACATAAAATCTGGGGCTCTGTGCTTTCTTTTGTTCTGAACAAGTGTTAGTGTTTTCTGCACAAAGGCGATTCTGCGAAGTAATGTGAACACTTCTGCTTCCCAGGCACAGAGAAGGTGCTAGCAGGGAATTCTCTGCCTGCCTTTCCCCAGTGCTCTGCAAGCTCTCCAGAACAACAGCAAATCTGGGGCTCTGTGCTTTCTTTTGTTCTGAACAAGTGTTAGTGTTTTCTGCAGAAAAGCGATTCTGCGAAGCAATGTGAACACTTCTGCTTCCCAGACACAGAGAAGGTGCTAGCAGGGAATTCTCTGCCTGCCTTTCCCCAGTGCTCTGCAAGCTCTCCAGGACAACATAAAATCTGGGGCTCTGTGCTTTCTTTCGTTCTGAACAAGTGTTAGTGTTTTCTGCACAAAAGCGATTCTGCGAAGCAACGTAAACACTTCTGCTTCCCAGGCACAGAGAAGGTGCTAGCAGGGAATTCTCTGCCTGCCTTTCCCCAGTGCTCTGCAAGCTCTCCAGAACAACAGCAAATCTGGGGCTCTGTGCTTTCTTTTGTTCTGAACAAGTGTTAGTGTTTTCTGCACAAAGGCGATTCTGCGAAGCAATGTGAACACTTCTCCTTCCCAGGCACAGAGAAGGTGCTAGCAGGGAATTCTCTGCCTGCCTTTCCCCAGTGCTCTGCAAGCTCTCCAGGACAACATAAAATCTGGGGCTCTGTGCTTTCTTTTGTTCTGCACAAGTGTTAGTGTTTTCTGCAGAAAAGCGATTCTGCGAAGCAATGTGAACACTTCTGCTTCCCAGGCACAGAGAAGGGGCTAGCAGGGAATTCTCTGCCTGCCTTTCCCCAGTGCTCTGCAAGCTCTCCAGGACAACATAGAATCTGGGGCTCTGTGCTTTCTTTCGTTCTGAACAAGTGTTACTGTTTTCTGCACAAAAGCGATTCTGCGAAGGAACGTAAACACTTCTGCTTCCCAGGCACAGAGAAGGTGCTAGCAGGGAATTCTCTGCCTGCCTTTCCCCAGTGCTCTGCAAGCTCTCCAGAACAACAGCAAATCTGGGGCTCTGTGCTTTCTTTCGTTCTGAACAAGTGTTAGTGTTTTCTGCACAAAAGCGATTCTGCGAAGCAACGTAAACACTTCTGCTTCCCAGGCACAGAGAAGGTGCTAGCAGGGAATTCTCTGCCTGCCTTTCCCCAGTGCTCTGCAAGCTCTCCAGAACAACAGCAAATCTGGGGCTCTGTGCTTTCTTTTGTTCTGAACAAGTGTTAGTGTTTTCTGCACAAAGGCGATTCTGCGAAGCAATGTGAACACTTCTGCTTCCCAGGCACAGAGAAGGTGCTAGCAGGGAATTCTCTGCCTGCCTTTCCCCAGTGCTCTGCAAGCTCTCCAGGACAACAGCAAATCTGGGGCTCTGTGCTTTCTATTGTTCTGCACAAGTGTTAGTGTTTTCTGCACAAAAGCGATTCTGCGAAGCAATGTAAACACTTCTGCTTCCCAGGCACAGAGAAGGTGCTAGCAGGGAATTCTCTGCCTGCCTTTCCCCAGTGCTATTCAAGCTCTCCAGAACAACAGCAAATCTGGGGCTCTGTGCTTTCTTTAGTTCTAAACAATTGTTAGTGTTTTCTGCACAAAAGCGATTCTGCGAAGCAATGTAGACACTTCTGCTTCCCAGACACAGAGAAGGTGCTAGCAGGGAATTCTCTGCCTGCCTTTCCCCAGTGCTCTGCAAGCTCTCCAGAACAACAGCAAATCTGGGGCTCTGTGCTTTCTTTTGTTCTGAACAAGTGTTAGTGTTTTCTGCACAAAGGCGATTCTGCGAAGCAATGTGAACACTTCTGCTTCCCAGGCACAGAGAAGGTGCTAGCAGGGAATTCCCTGCCTGCCTTTCCCCAGTGCTCTGCAAGCTCTCCAGGACAACAGCAAATCTGGGGCTCTGTGCTTTCTTTCCTTCTGAACAAGTGTTAGTGTTTTCTGCACAAAAGCGATTCTGCGAAGCAATGTGAACACTTCTGCTTCCCAGGCACAGAGAAGGGGCTAGCAGGGAATTCTCTGCCTGCCTTTCCCCAGTGCTCTGCAAGCTCTCCAGGAGGACATAAAATCTGGGGCTCTGTGCTTTCTTTTGTTCTGAACAAGTGTTAGTGTTTTCTGCACAAAGGCGATTCTGCGAAGTAATGTGAACACTTCTGCTTCCCAGGCACAGAGAAGGTGCTAGCAGGGAATTCTCTGCCTGCCTTTCCCCAGTGCTCTGCAAGCTCTCCAGGAGGACATAAAATCTGGGGCTCTGTGCTTTCTTTTGTTCTGAACAAGTGTTAGTGTTTTCTGCACAAAGGCGATTCTGCGAAGTAATGTGAACACTTCTGCTTCCCAGGCACAGAGAAGGTGCTAGCAGGGAATTCTCTGCCTGCCTTTCCCCAGTGCTCTGCAAGCTCTCCAGAACAACAGCAAATCTGGGGCTCTGTGCTTTCTTTTGTTCTGAACAAGTGTTAGTGTTTTCTGCAGAAAAGCGATTCTGCGAAGCAATGTGAACACTTCTGCTTCCCAGACACAGAGAAGGTGCTAGCAGGGAATTCTCTGCCTGCCTTTCCCCAGTGCTCTGCAAGCTCTCCAGGACAACATAAAATCTGGGGCTCTGTGCTTTCTTTCGTTCTGAACAAGTGTTAGTGTTTTCTGCACAAAAGCGATTCTGCGAAGCAACGTAAACACTTCTGCTTCCCAGGCACAGAGAAGGTGCTAGCAGGGAATTCTCTGCCTGCCTTTCCCCAGTGCTCTGCAAGCTCTCCAGAACAACAGCAAATCTGGGGCTCTGTGCTTTCTTTTGTTCTGAACAAGTGTTAGTGTTTTCTGCACAAAGGCGATTCTGCGAAGCAATGTGAACACTTCTCCTTCCCAGGCACAGAGAAGGTGCTAGCAGGGAATTCTCTGCCTGCCTTTCCCCAGTGCTCTGCAAGCTCTCCAGGACAACATAAAATCTGGGGCTCTGTGCTTTCTTTTGTTCTGCACAAGTGTTAGTGTTTTCTGCAGAAAAGCGATTCTGCGAAGCAATGTGAACACTTCTGCTTCCCAGGCACAGAGAAGGGGCTAGCAGGGAATTCTCTGCCTGCCTTTCCCCAGTGCTCTGCAAGCTCTCCAGGACAACATAGAATCTGGGGCTCTGTGCTTTCTTTCGTTCTGAACAAGTGTTACTGTTTTCTGCACAAAAGCGATTCTGCGAAGCAACGTAAACACTTCTGCTTCCCAGGCACAGAGAAGGTGCTAGCAGGGAATTCTCTGCCTGCCTTTCCCCAGTGCTCTGCAAGCTCTCCAGAACAACAGCAAATCTGGGGCTCTGTGCTTTCTTTTGTTCTGAACAAGTGTTAGTGTTTTCTGCACAAAGGCGATTCTGCGAAGCAATGTGAACACTTCTGCTTCCCAGGCACAGAGAAGGTGCTAGCAGGGAATTCTCTGCCTGCCTTTCCCCAGTGCTCTGCAAGCTCTCCAGGACAACAGCAAATCTGGGGCTCTGTGCTTTCTATTGTTCTGCACAAGTGTTAGTGTTTTCTGCACAAAAGCGATTCTGCGAAGCAATGTAAACACTTCTGCTTCCCAGGCACAGAGAAGGTGCTAGCAGGGAATTCTCTGCCTGCCTTTCCCCAGTGCTATGCAAGCTCTCCAGAACAACAGCAAATCTGGGGCTCTGTGCTTTCTTTAGTTCTAAACAATTGTTAGTGTTTTCTGCACAAAAGCGATTCTGCGAAGCAATGTAGACACTTCTGCTTCCCAGACACAGAGAAGGTGCTAGCAGGGAATTCTCTGCCTGCCTTTCCCCAGTGCTCTGCAAGCTCTCCAGAACAACAGCAAATCTGGGGCTCTGTGCTTTCTTTTGTTCTGAACAAGTGTTAGTGTTTTCTGCACAAAAGCGATTCTGCGAAGCAATGTGAACACTTCTGCTTCCCAGGCACAGAGAAGGTGCTAGCAGGGAATTCTCTGCCTGCCTTTCCCCAGTGCTCTGCAAGCTCTCCAGGAGGACATAAAATCTGGGGCTCTGTGCTTTCTTTTGTTCTGAACAAGTGTTAGTGTTTTCTGCACAAAGGCGATTCTGCGAAGTAATGTAAACACTTCTGCTTCCCAGGCACAGAGAAGGTGCTAGCAGGGAATTCTCTGCCTGCCTTTCCCCAGTGCTCTGCAAGCTCTCCAGGACAACATAAAATCTTGGGCTCTGTGCTTTCTTTTGTTCTGAACAAGTGTTAGTGTTTTCTGCACAAAAGCGATTCTGCGAAGTAATGTGAACACTTCTGCTTCCCAGGCACAGAGAAGGTGCTAGCAGGGAATTCTCTGCCTGCCTTTCCCCAGTGCTCTGCAAGCTCTCCAGAACAACAGCAAATCTGGGGCTCTGTGCTTTCTTTTGTTCTGAACAAGTGTTAGTGTTTTCTGCAGAAAAGCGATTCTGCGAAGCAATGTGAACACTTCTGCTTCCCAGGCACAGAGAAGGTGCTAGCAGGGAATTCTCTGCCTGCCTTTCCCCAGTGCTCTGCAAGCTCTCCAGGACAACATAAAATCTGGGGCTCTGTGCTTTCTTTCGTTCTGAACAAGTGTTAGTGTTTTCTGCACAAAAGCGATTCTGCGAAGCAACGTAAACACTTCTGCTTCCCAGGCACAGAGAAGGTGCTAGCAGGGAATTCTCTGCCTGCCTTTCCCCAGTGCTCTGCAAGCTCTCCAGGACAACATAAAATCTGGGGCTCTGTGCTTTCTTTTGTTCTGCACAAGTGTTAGTGTTTTCTGCAGAAAAGCGATTCTGCGAAGCAATGTGAACACTTCTGCTTCCCAGGCACAGAGAAGGTGCTAGCAGGGAATTCTCTGCCTGCCTTTCCCCAGTGCTCTGCAAGCTCTCCAGAACAACAGCAAATCTGGGGCTCTGTGCTTTCTTTTGTTCTGAACAAGTGTTAGTGTTTTCTGCACAAAGCGATTCTGCGAAGCAATGTGAACACTTCTGCTTCCCAGGCACAGAGAAGGTGCTAGCAGGGAATTCTCTGCCTGCCTTTCCCCAGTGCTCTGCAAGCTCTCCAGGACAACATAGAAGCTGGGGCTCTGTGCTTTCTTTTGTTCTGGACAAGTGTTAGTGTTTTCTGCACAAAGGCGATTCTGCGAAGCAATGTGAACACTTCTGCTTCCCAGGCACAGAGAAGGTGCTAGCAGGGAATTCTCTGCCTGCCTTTCCCCAGTGCTCTGCAAGCTCTCCAGGACAACATAGAATCTGGGGCTCTGTGCTTTCTTTCGTTCTGAACAAGTGTTAGTGTTTTCTGCACAAAGGCGATTCTGCAAAGCAATGTAAACACTTCTGCTTCCCAGGCACAGAGAAGGTGCTAGCAGGGAATTCTCTGCCTGCCTTTCCCCAGTGCTCTGCAAGCTCTCCAGGACAACAGCAAATCTGGGGCTCTGTGCTTTCTTTTGTTCTGAACAAGTGTTAGTGTTTTCTGCACAAAGGCGATTCTGCGTACTAATGTGAACACTTCTGCTTCCCAGGCACAGAGAAGGTGCTAGCAGGGAATTCTCTGCCTGCCTTTCCCCAGTGCTCTGCAAGCTCTCCAGGACAACAGCAAATCTGGGGCTCTGTGCTTTCTTTTGTTCTGCACAAGTGTTAGTGTTTTCTGCAGAAAAGCGATTCTGCGAAGCAATGTGAACACTTCTGCTTCCCAGGCACAGAGAAGGGGCTAGCAGGGAATTCTCTGCCTGCCTTTCCCCAGTGCTCTGCAAGCTCTCCAGGACAACATAGAATCTGGGGCTCTGTGCTTTCTTTCGTTCTGAACAAGTGTTACTGTTTTCTGCACAAAAGCGATTCTGCGAAGCAACGTAAACACTTCTGCTTCCCAGGCACAGAGAAGGTGCTAGCAGGGAATTCTCTGCCTGCCTTTCCCCAGTGCTCTGCAAGCTCTCCAGAACAACAGCAAATCTGGGGCTCTGTGCTTTCTTTTGTTCTGAACAAGTGTTAGTGTTTTCTGCACAAAGGCGATTCTGCGAAGCAATGTGAACACTTCTGCTTCCCAGGCACAGAGAAGGTGCTAGCAGGGAATTCTCTGCCTGCCTTTCCCCAGTGCTCTGCAAGCTCTCCAGGACAACAGCAAATCTGGGGCTCTGTGCTTTCTATTGTTCTGCACAAGTGTTAGTGTTTTCTGCACAAAAGCGATTCTGCGAAGCAATGTAAACACTTCTGCTTCCCAGGCACAGAGAAGGTGCTAGCAGGGAATTCTCTGCCTGCCTTTCCCCAGTGCTATGCAAGCTCTCCAGAACAACAGCAAATCTGGGGCTCTGTGCTTTCTTTAGTTCTAAACAATTGTTAGTGTTTTCTGCACAAAAGCGATTCTGCGAAGCAATGTAGACACTTCTGCTTCCCAGGCACAGAGAAGGTGCTAGCAGGGAATTCTCTGCCTGCCTTTCCCCAGTGCTCTGCAAGCTCTCCAGAACAACAGCAAATCTGGGGCTCTGTGCTTTCTTTTGTTCTGAACAAGTGTTAGTGTTTTCTGCACAAAAGCGATTCTGCGAAGCAATGTGAACACTTCTGCTTCCCAGGCACAGAGAAGGTGCTAGCAGGGAATTCTCTGCCTGCCTTTCCCCAGTGCTCTGCAAGCTCTCCAGGAGGACATAAAATCTGGGGCTCTGTGCTTTCTTTTGTTCTGAACAAGTGTTAGTGTTTTCTGCACAAAGGCGATTCTGCGAAGTAATGTAAACACTTCTGCTTCCCAGGCACAGAGAAGGTGCTAGCAGGGAATTCTCTGCCTGCCTTTCCCCAGTGCTCTGCAAGCTCTCCAGGACAACAGCAAATCTTGGGCTCTGTGCTTTCTTTTGTTCTGAACAAGTGTTAGTGTTTTCTGCACAAAAGCGATTCTGCGAAGTAATGTGAACACTTCTGCTTCCCAGGCACAGAGAAGGTGCTAGCAGGGAATTCTCTGCCTGCCTTTCCCCAGTGCTCTGCAAGCTCTCCAGAACAACAGCAAATCTGGGGCTCTGTGCTTTCTTTTGTTCTGAACAAGTGTTAGTGTTTTCTGCAGAAAAGCGATTCTGCGAAGCAATGTGAACACTTCTGCTTCCCAGGCACAGAGAAGGTGCTAGCAGGGAATTCTCTGCCTGCCTTTCCCCAGTGCTCTGCAAGCTCTCCAGGACAACATAGAATCTGGGGCTCTGTGCTTTCTTTCGTTCTGAACAAGTGTTAGTGTTTTCTGCACAAAAGCGATTCTGCGAAGCAACGTAAACACTTCTGCTTCCCAGGCACAGAGAAGGTGCTAGCAGGGAATTCTCTGCCTGCCTTTCCCCAGTGCTCTGCAAGCTCTCCAGGACAACATAAAATCTGGGGCTCTGTGCTTTCTTTTGTTCTGCACAAGTGTTAGTGTTTTCTGCAGAAAAGCGATTCTGCGAAGCAATGTGAACACTTCTGCTTCCCAGGCACAGAGAAGGTGCTAGCAGGGAATTCTCTGCCTGCCTTTCCCCAGTGCTCTGCAAGCTCTCCAGAACAACAGCAAATCTGGGGCTCTGTGCTTTCTTTTGTTCTGAACAAGTGTTAGTGTTTTCTGCACAAAGCGATTCTGCGAAGCAATGTGAACACTTCTGCTTCCCAGGCACAGAGAAGGTGCTAGCAGGGAATTCTCTGCCTGCCTTTCCCCAGTGCTCTGCAAGCTCTCCAGGACAACATAGAAGCTGGGGCTCTGTGCTTTCTTTTGTTCTGGACAAGTGTTAGTGTTTTCTGCACAAAGGCGATTCTGCGAAGCAATGTGAACACTTCTGCTTCCCAGGCACAGAGAAGGTGCTAGCAGGGAATTCTCTGCCTGCCTTTCCCCAGTGCTCTGCAAGCTCTCCAGGACAACATAGAATCTGGGGCTCTGTGCTTTCTTTCGTTCTGAACAAGTGTTAGTGTTTTCTGCACAAAGGCGATTCTGCAAAGCAATGTAAACACTTCTGCTTCCCAGGCACAGAGAAGGTGCTAGCAGGGAATTCTCTGCCTGCCTTTCCCCAGTGCTCTGCAAGCTCTCCAGGACAACAGCAAATCTGGGGCTCTGTGCTTTCTTTTGTTCTGAACAAGTGTTAGTGTTTTCTGCACAAAGGCGATTCTGCGTACTAATGTGAACACTTCTGCTTCCCAGGCACAGAGAAGGTGCTAGCAGGGAATTCTCTGCCTGCCTTTCCCCAGTGCTCTGCAAGCTCTCCAGGACAACAGCAAATCTGGGGCTCTGTGCTTTCTTTTGTTCTGAACAAGTGTTAGTGTTTTCTGCACAAAAGCGATTCTGCGAAGCAACGTAAACACTTCTGCTTCCCAGGCACAGAGAAGGTGCTAGCAGGGAATTCTCTGCCTGCCTTTCCCCAGTGCTCTGCAAGCTCTCCAGAACAACAGCAAATCTGGGGCTCTGTGCTTTCTTTTGTTCTGAACAAGTGTTAGTGTTTTCTGCACAAAGGCGATTCTGCGAAGCAATGTGAACACTTCTGCTTCCCAGGCACAGAGAAGGTGCTAGCAGGGAATTCTCTGCCTGCCTTTCCCCAGTGCTCTGCAAGCTCTCCAGAACAACAGCAAATCTGGGGCTCTGTGCTTTCTTTTGTTCTGAACAAGTGTTAGTGTTTTCTGCAGAAAAGCGATTCTGCGAAGCAACGTAAACACTTCTGCTTCGCAGGCACAGAGAAGGTGCTAGCAGGGAATTCTCTGCCTGCCTTTCCCCAGTGCTCTGCAAGCTCTCCAGAACAACAGCAAATCTGGGGCTCTGTGCTTTCTTTTGTTCTGAACAAGTGTTAGTGTTTTCTGCAGAAAAGCGATTCTGCGAAGCAATGTGAACACTTCTGCTTCCCAGACACAGAGAAGGTGCTAGCAGGGAATTCTCTGCCTGCCTTTCCCCAGTGCTCTGCAAGCTCTCCAGGACAACAGCAAATCTGGGGCTCTGTGCTTTCTTTCGTTCTGAACAAGTGTTAGTGTTTTCTGCACAAAAGCGATTCTGCGAAGCAACGTAAACACTTCTGCTTCCCAGACACAGAGAAGGTGCTAGCAGGGAATTCTCTGCCTGCCTTTCCCCAGTGCTCTGCAAGCTCTCCAGGACAACATAAAATCTGGGGCTCTGTGCTTTCTTTTGTTCTGCACAAGTGTTAGTGTTTTCTGCACAAAAGCGATTCTGTGAAGCAACGTAAACACTTCTGCTTCCCAGGCACAGAGAAGGTGCTAGCAGGGAATTCTCTGCCTGCCTTTCCCCAGTGCTCTGCAAGCTCTCCAGGAGGACATAAAATCTGGGGCTCTGTGCTTTCTTTTGTTCTGAACAAGTGTTAGTGTTTTCTGCACAAAAGCGATTCTGCGAAGCAACGTAAACACTTCTGCTTCCCAGGCACAGAGAAGGTGCTAGCAGGGAATTCTCTGCCTGCCTTTCCCCAGTGCTCTGCAAGCTCTCCAGAACAACAGCAAATCTGGGGCTCTGTGCTTTCTTTCGTTCTGAACAAGTGTTAGTGTTTTCTGCAGAAAAGCGATTCTGCGAAGCAATGTGAACACTTCTGCTTCCCAGACACAGAGAAGGTGCTAGCAGGGAATTCTCTGCCTGCCTTTCCCCAGTGCTCTGCAAGCTCTCCAGGACAACAGCAAATCTGGGGCTCTGTGCTTTCTTTTGTTCTGAACAAGTGTTAGTGCTTTCTGCACAAAAGCGATTCTGCGAAGCAATGTGAACACTTCTGCTTCCCAGGCACAGAGAAGGTGCTAGCAGGGAATTCTCTGCCTGCCTTTCCCCAGTGCTCTGCAAGCTCTCCAGGACAACATAGAATCTGGGGCTCTGTGCTTTCTTTTGTTCTGCACAAGTGTTAGTGTTTTCTGCACAAAGGCGATTCTGCGAAGCAATGTGAACACTTCTGCTTCCCAGGCACAGAGAAGGTGCTAGCAGGGAATTCCCTGCCTGCCTTTCCCCAGTGCTCTGCAAGCTCTCCAGGACAACAGCAAATCTGGGGCTCTGTGCTTTCTTTCCTTCTGAACAAGTGTTAGTGTTTTCTGCACAAAAGCGATTCTGTGAAGCAACGTAAACACTTCTGCTTCCCAGGCACAGAGAAGGTGCTAGCAGGGAATTCTCTGCCTGCCTTTCCCCAGTGCTCTGCAAGCTCTCCAGGAGGACATAAAATCTGGGGCTCTGTGCTTTCTTTTGTTCTGAACAAGTGTTAGTGTTTTCTGCACAAAAGCGATTCTGCGAAGCAACGTAAACACTTCTGCTTCCCAGGCACAGAGAAGGTGCTAGCAGGGAATTCTCTGCCTGCCTTTCCCCAGTGCTCTGCAAGCTCTCCAGAACAACAGCAAATCTGGGGCTCTGTGCTTTCTTTCGTTCTGAACAAGTGTTAGTGTTTTCTGCAGAAAAGCGATTCTGCGAAGCAATGTGAACACTTCTGCTTCCCAGACACAGAGAAGGTGCTAGCAGGGAATTCTCTGCCTGCCTTTCCCCAGTGCTCTGCAAGCTCTCCAGGACAACAGCAAATCTGGGGCTCTGTGCTTTCTTTTGTTCTGAACAAGTGTTAGTGCTTTCTGCACAAAAGCGATTCTGCGAAGCAATGTGAACACTTCTGCTTCCCAGGCACAGAGAAGGTGCTAGCAGGGAATTCTCTGCCTGCCTTTCCCCAGTGCTCTGCAAGCTCTCCAGGACAACATAGAATCTGGGGCTCTGTGCTTTCTTTTGTTCTGCACAAGTGTTAGTGTTTTCTGCACAAAGGCGATTCTGCGAAGCAATGTGAACACTTCTGCTTCCCAGGCACAGAGAAGGTGCTAGCAGGGAATTCCCTGCCTGCCTTTCCCCAGTGCTCTGCAAGCTCTCCAGAACAACAGCAAATCTGGGGCTCTGTGCTTTCTTTCCTTCTGAACAAGTGTTAGTGTTTTCTGCACAAAAGCGATTCTGCGAAGCAATGTGAACACTTCTGCTTCCCAGGCACAGAGAAGGGGCTAGCAGGGAATTCTCTGCCTGCCTTTCCCCAGTGCTCTGCAAGCTCTCCAGGAGGACATAAAATCTGGGGCTCTGTGCTTTCTTTTGTTCTGAACAAGTGTTAGTGTTTTCTGCACAAAGGCGATTCTGCGAAGTAATGTGAACACTTCTGCTTCCCAGGCACAGAGAAGGTGCTAGCAGGGAATTCTCTGCCTGCCTTTCCCCAGTGCTCTGCAAGCTCTCCAGGAGGACATAAAATCTGGGGCTCTGTGCTTTCTTTTGTTCTGAACAAGTGTTAGTGTTTTCTGCACAAAGGCGATTCTGCGAAGTAATGTGAACACTTCTGCTTCCCAGGCACAGAGAAGGTGCTAGCAGGGAATTCTCTGCCTGCCTTTCCCCAGTGCTCTGCAAGCTCTCCAGAACAACAGCAAATCTGGGGCTCTGTGCTTTCTTTTGTTCTGAACAAGTGTTAGTGTTTTCTGCAGAAAAGCGATTCTGCGAAGCAATGTGAACACTTCTGCTTCCCAGACACAGAGAAGGTGCTAGCAGGGAATTCTCTGCCTGCCTTTCCCCAGTGCTCTGCAAGCTCTCCAGGACAACATAAAATCTGGGGCTCTGTGCTTTCTTTCGTTCTGAACAAGTGTTAGTGTTTTCTGCACAAAAGCGATTCTGCGAAGCAACGTAAACACTTCTGCTTCCCAGGCACAGAGAAGGTGCTAGCAGGGAATTCTCTGCCTGCCTTTCCCCAGTGCTCTGCAAGCTCTCCAGAACAACAGCAAATCTGGGGCTCTGTGCTTTCTTTTGTTCTGAACAAGTGTTAGTGTTTTCTGCACAAAGGCGATTCTGCGAAGCAATGTGAACACTTCTCCTTCCCAGGCACAGAGAAGGTGCTAGCAGGGAATTCTCTGCCTGCCTTTCCCCAGTGCTCTGCAAGCTCTCCAGGACAACATAAAATCTGGGGCTCTGTGCTTTCTTTTGTTCTGCACAAGTGTTAGTGTTTTCTGCAGAAAAGCGATTCTGCGAAGCAATGTGAACACTTCTGCTTCCCAGGCACAGAGAAGGGGCTAGCAGGGAATTCTCTGCCTGCCTTTCCCCAGTGCTCTGCAAGCTCTCCAGGACAACATAGAATCTGGGGCTCTGTGCTTTCTTTCGTTCTGAACAAGTGTTACTGTTTTCTGCACAAAAGCGATTCTGCGAAGCAACGTAAACACTTCTGCTTCCCAGGCACAGAGAAGGTGCTAGCAGGGAATTCTCTGCCTGCCTTTCCCCAGTGCTCTGCAAGCTCTCCAGAACAACAGCAAATCTGGGGCTCTGTGCTTTCTTTCGTTCTGAACAAGTGTTAGTGTTTTCTGCACAAAAGCGATTCTGCGAAGCAACGTAAACACTTCTGCTTCCCAGGCACAGAGAAGGTGCTAGCAGGGAATTCTCTGCCTGCCTTTCCCCAGTGCTCTGCAAGCTCTCCAGAACAACAGCAAATCTGGGGCTCTGTGCTTTCTTTTGTTCTGAACAAGTGTTAGTGTTTTCTGCACAAAGGCGATTCTGCGAAGCAATGTGAACACTTCTGCTTCCCAGGCACAGAGAAGGTGCTAGCAGGGAATTCTCTGCCTGCCTTTCCCCAGTGCTCTGCAAGCTCTCCAGGACAACAGCAAATCTGGGGCTCTGTGCTTTCTATTGTTCTGCACAAGTGTTAGTGTTTTCTGCACAAAAGCGATTCTGCGAAGCAATGTAAACACTTCTGCTTCCCAGACACAGAGAAGGTGCTAGCAGGGAATTCTCTGCCTGCCTTTCCCCAGTGCTATGCAAGCTCTCCAGAACAACAGCAAATCTGGGGCTCTGTGCTTTCTTTAGTTCTAAACAATTGTTAGTGTTTTCTGCACAAAAGCGATTCTGCGAAGCAATGTAGACACTTCTGCTTCCCAGACACAGAGAAGGTGCTAGCAGGGAATTCTCTGCCTGCCTTTCCCCAGTGCTCTGCAAGCTCTCCAGAACAACAGCAAATCTGGGGCTCTGTGCTTTCTTTCGTTCTGAACAAGTGTTAGTGTTTTCTGCAGAAAAGCGATTCTGCGAAGCAATGTGAACACTTCTGCTTCCCAGGCACAGAGAAGGTGCTAGCAGGGAATTCTCTGCCTGCCTTTCCCCAGTGCTCTGCAAGCTCTCCAGGACAACATAAAATCTGGGGCTCTGTGCTTTCTTTTGTTCTGCACAAGTGTTAGTGTTTTCTGCAGAAAAGCGATTCTGCGAAGCAATGTGAACACTTCTGCTTCCCAGGCACAGAGAAGGGGCTAGCAGGGAATTCTCTGCCTGCCTTTCCCCAGTGCTCTGCAAGCTCTCCAGGACAACATAGAATCTGGGGCTCTGTGCTTTCTTTCGTTCTGAACAAGTGTTAGTGTTTTCTGCACAAAAGCGATTCTGCGAAGCAACGTAAACACTTCTGCTTCCCAGGCACAGAGAAGGTGCTAGCAGGGAATTCCCTGCCTGCCTTTCCCCAGTGCTCTGCAAGCTCTCCAGGACAACAGCAAATCTGGGGCTCTGTGCTTTCTTTCCTTCTGAACAAGTGTTAGTGTTTTCTGCACAAAAGCGATTCTGCGAAGCAATGTGAACACTTCTGCTTCCCAGGCACAGAGAAGGGGCTAGCAGGGAATTCTCTGCCTGCCTTTCCCCAGTGCTCTGCAAGCTCTCCAGGACAACAGCAAATCTGGGGCTCTGTGCTTTCTTTTGTTCTGAACAAGTGTTAGTGCTTTCTGCACAAAAGCGATTCTGCGAAGCAATGTGAACACTTCTGCTTCCCAGGCACAGAGAAGGTGCTAGCAGGGAATTCTCTGCCTGCCTTTCCCCAGTGCTCTGCAAGCTCTCCAGGACAACATAGAATCTGGGGCTCTGTGCTTTCTTTTGTTCTGAACAAGTGTTAGTGCTTTCTGCACAAAAGCGATTCTGCGAAGCAATGTGAACACTTCTGCTTCCCAGGCACAGAGAAGGGGCTAGCAGGGAATTCTCTGCCTGCCTTTCCCCAGTGCTCTGCAAGCTCTCCAGGACAACAGCAAATCTGGGGCTCTGTGCTTTCTTTTGTTCTGAACAAGTGTTAGTGCTTTCTGCACAAAAGCGATTCTGCGAAGCAATGTGAACACTTCTGCTTCCCAGGCACAGAGAAGGGGCTAGCAGGGAATTCTCTGCCTGCCTTTCCCCAGTGCTCTGCAAGCTCTCCAGGAGGACATAAAATCTGGGGCTCTGTGCTTTCTTTTGTTCTGAACAAGTGTTAGTGTTTTCTGCACAAAGGCGATTCTGCGAAGTAATGTGAACACTTCTGCTTCCCAGGCACAGAGAAGGTGCTAGCAGGGAATTCTCTGCCTGCCTTTCCCCAGTGCTCTGCAAGCTCTCCAGAACAACAGCAAATCTGGGGCTCTGTGCTTTCTTTTGTTCTGAACAAGTGTTAGTGTTTTCTGCAGAAAAGCGATTCTGCGAAGCAATGTGAACACTTCTGCTTCCCAGACACAGAGAAGGTGCTAGCAGGGAATTCTCTGCCTGCCTTTCCCCAGTGCTCTGCAAGCTCTCCAGAACAACAGCAAATCTGGGGCTCTGTGCTTTCTTTTGTTCTGAACAAGTGTTAGTGTTTTCTGCAGAAAAGCGATTCTGCGAAGCAATGTGAACACTTCTGCTTCCCAGACACAGAGAAGGTGCTAGCAGGGAATTCTCTGCCTGCCTTTCCCCAGTGCTCTGCAAGCTCTCCAGGACAACATAAAATCTGGGGCTCTGTGCTTTCTTTCGTTCTGAACAAGTGTTAGTGTTTTCTGCACAAAAGCGATTCTGCGAAGCAACGTAAACACTTCTGCTTCCCAGGCACAGAGAAGGTGCTAGCAGGGAATTCTCTGCCTGCCTTTCCCCAGTGCTCTGCAAGCTCTCCAGAACAACAGCAAATCTGGGGCTCTGTGCTTTCTTTTGTTCTGAACAAGTGTTAGTGTTTTCTGCACAAAGGCGATTCTGCGAAGCAATGTGAACACTTCTCCTTCCCAGGCACAGAGAAGGTGCTAGCAGGGAATTCTCTGCCTGCCTTTCCCCAGTGCTCTGCAAGCTCTCCAGGACAACATAAAATCTGGGGCTCTGTGCTTTCTTTTGTTCTGCACAAGTGTTAGTGTTTTCTGCAGAAAAGCGATTCTGCGAAGCAATGTGAACACTTCTGCTTCCCAGGCACAGAGAAGGGGCTAGCAGGGAATTCTCTGCCTGCCTTTCCCCAGTGCTCTGCAAGCTCTCCAGGACAACATAGAATCTGGGGCTCTGTGCTTTCTTTCGTTCTGAACAAGTGTTACTGTTTTCTGCACAAAAGCGATTCTGCGAAGCAACGTAAACACTTCTGCTTCCCAGGCACAGAGAAGGTGCTAGCAGGGAATTCTCTGCCTGCCTTTCCCCAGTGCTCTGCAAGCTCTCCAGAACAACAGCAAATCTGGGGCTCTGTGCTTTCTTTCGTTCTGAACAAGTGTTAGTGTTTTCTGCACAAAAGCGATTCTGCGAAGCAACGTAAACACTTCTGCTTCCCAGGCACAGAGAAGGTGCTAGCAGGGAATTCTCTGCCTGCCTTTCCCCAGTGCTCTGCAAGCTCTCCAGAACAACAGCAAATCTGGGGCTCTGTGCTTTCTTTTGTTCTGAACAAGTGTTAGTGTTTTCTGCACAAAGGCGATTCTGCGAAGCAATGTGAACACTTCTGCTTCCCAGGCACAGAGAAGGTGCTAGCAGGGAATTCTCTGCCTGCCTTTCCCCAGTGCTCTGCAAGCTCTCCAGGAGGACATAAAATCTGGGGCTCTGTGCTTTCTTTTGTTCTGAACAAGTGTTAGTGTTTTCTGCACAAAGGCGATTCTGCGAAGTAATGTGAACACTTCTGCTTCCCAGGCACAGAGAAGGTGCTAGCAGGGAATTCTCTGCCTGCCTTTCCCCAGTGCTCTGCAAGCTCTCCAGGAGGACATAAAATCTGGGGCTCTGTGCTTTCTTTTGTTCTGAACAAGTGTTAGTGTTTTCTGCACAAAGGCGATTCTGCGAAGTAATGTGAACACTTCTGCTTCCCAGGCACAGAGAAGGTGCTAGCAGGGAATTCTCTGCCTGCCTTTCCCCAGTGCTCTGCAAGCTCTCCAGAACAACAGCAAATCTGGGGCTCTGTGCTTTCTTTTGTTCTGAACAAGTGTTAGTGTTTTCTGCACAAAAGCGATTCTGCGAAGCAATGTGAACAGACACAGAGAAGGTGCTAGCAGGGAATTCTCTGCCTGCCTTTCCCCAGTGCTCTGCAAGCTCTCCAGGACAACAGTAAATCTGGGGCTCTGTGCTTTGTTTCATGCTGAACAAGTGTTACTGTTTTCTGCACAAAAGCGATTCTGCGAAGCAATGTGAACAGGCACAGAGAAGGTGCTAGCAGGGAATTCTCTGCCTGCCTTTCCCCAGTGCTCTGCAAGCTCTCCAGGGCAACAGCAAATCTGGGGCTCTGTGCTTTCTTTCGTTCTGAACAAGTGTTAGAGTTTTCTGCACAAAAGCGATTCTGCGAAGCAATGTGAACAGGCACAGAGAAGGTGCTAGCAGGGAATTCTCTGCCTGCCTTTCCCCAGTGCTCTGCAAGCTCTCCAGGACAACAGCAAATCTGGGGCTCTGTGCTTTCTTTCGTTCTGAACAAGTGTTAGTGTTTTCTGCACAAAGGCGATTCTGCGAAGCAATGTGAACACTTCTGCTTCCCAGGCACAGAGAAGGTGCTAGCAGGGAATTCTCTGCCTGCCTTTCCCCAGTGCTCTGCAAGCTCTCCAGGACAACATAAAATCTGGGGCTCTGTGCTTTCTTTTGTTCTGAACAAGTGTTAGTGTTTTCTGCACAAAGGCGATTCTGCGAAGCAATGTGAACACTTCTGCTTCCCAGGCACAGAGAAGGTGCTAGCAGGGAATTCTCTGCCTGCCTTTCCCCAGTGCTCTGCAAGCTCTCCAGGACAACAGCAAATCTGGGGCTCTGTGCTTTCTTTTGTTCTGAACAAGTGTTAGTGTTTTCTTCACAAAGGCGATTCTGCGAACTAATGTGAACACTTCTGCTTCCCAGGCACAGAGAAGGTGCTAGCAGGGAATTCTCTGCCTGCCTTTCCCCAGTGCTCTGCAAGCTCTCCAGGACAACAGCAAATCTGGGGCTCTGTGCTTTCTTTTGTTCTGAACAAGTGTTAGTGTTTTCTGCACAAAGGCGATTCTGCGAACTAACGTGAACACTTCTGCTTCCCAGGCACAGAGAAGGTGCTAGCAGGGAATTCTCTGCCTGCCTTTCCCCAGTGCTCTGCAAGCTCTCCAGAACAACAGCAAATCTGGGGCTCTGTGCTTTCTTTTGTTCTGAACAAGTGTTAGTGTTTTCTGCACAAAGGCGATTCTGCGAACTAACGTGAACACTTCTGCTTCCCAGGCACAGAGAAGGTGCTAGCAGGGAATTCTCTGCCTGCCTTTCCCCAGTGCTCTGCAAGCTCTCCAGAACAACAGCAAATCTGGGGCTCTGTGCTTTCTTTTGTTCTGAACAAGTGTTAGTGTTTTCTGCACAAAGGCGATTCTGCGAACTAATGTGAACACTTCTGCTTCCCAGGCACAGAGAAGGTGCTAGCAGGGAATTCTCTGCCTGCCTTTCCCCAGTGCTCTGCAAGCTCTCCAGGACAACAGCAAATCTGGGGCTCTGTTCTTTGTTTCATGCTGAGCAAGTGTTACTGTTTTCTGCAGAAAAGCTATTCTGCGAAGCAATGGGAACACTTCTCCTTCCCAGGCACAGAGAAGGTGCTAGCAGGGAATTCTCTGCCTGCCTTTCCCCAGTGCTCTGCAAGCTCTCCAGGGCAACATAAAATCTGGGGCTCTGTGCTTTCTTTCGTTCTGAACAAGTGTTAGTGTTTTCTGCAGAAAAGCGATTCTGCGAAGCAATGGGAACACTTCTCCTTCCCAGGCACAGAGAAGGTGCTAGCAGGGAATTCTCTGCCTGCCTTTCCCCAGTGCTCTGCAAGCTCTCCAGGGCAACATAAAATCTGGGGCTCTGTGCTTTCTTTCGTTCTGAGCAAGTGTTACTGTTTTCTGCACAAAAGCGATTCTGCGAAGCAATGTGAACACTTCTCCTTCCCAGGCACAGAGAATGTGCTAGCAGGGAATTCTCTGCCTGCCTTTCCCCAGTGCTCTGCAAGCTCTCCAGGACAACAGCAAATCTGGGGCTCTGTGCTTTCTTTCGTTCTGAACAAGTGTTAGAGTTTTCTGCACAAAAGCGATTCTGCGAAGCAATGTGAACAGGCACAGAGAAGGTGCTAGCAGGGAATTCTCTGCCTGCCTTTCCCCAGTGCTCTGCAAGCTCTCCAGGGCAACATAAAATCTGGGGCTCTGTGCTTTCTTTCGTTCTGTGCAAGTGTTACTGTTTTCTGCACAAAAGCGATTCTGCGAAGCAATGTGAACAGGCACAGAGAAGGTGCTAGCAGGGAATTCTCTGCCTGCCTTTCCCCAGTGCTCTGCAAGCTCTCCAGGACAACAGCAAATCTGGGACTCTGTGCTTTCTTTTGTTCTGAACAAGTGTTAGTGTTTTCTGCACAAAAGCGATTCTGCGAAGCAATGGGAACACTTCTGCTTCCCAGGCACAGAGAATGTGCTAGCAGGGAATTCTCTGCCTGCCTTTCCCCAGTGCTCTGCAAGCTCTCCAGGACAACAGCAAATCTGGGGCTCTGTGCTTTGTTTCATGCTGAACAAGTGTTAGTGTTTTCTGCACAAAAGCGATTCTGCGAAACACTGGGAACACTTCTCCTTCCCAGGCACAGAGAAGGTGCTAGCAGGGAATTCTCAGCCTGCCTTTCCCCAGTGCTCTGCAAGCTCTCCAGAACAACATAAAATCTGGGGCTCTGTGCTTTCTTTCGTTCTGAACAAGTGTTGTGTTTTCTGCACAAAAGCGATTCTGCGAAGCAACGTAAACACTTCTGCTTCCCAGGCACAGAGAAGGTGCTAGCAGGGAATTCTCTGCCTGCCTTTCCCCAGTGCTCTGCAAGCTCTCCAGGACAACAGCAAATCTGGGGCTCTGTGCTTTCTTTTGTTCTGAACAAGTGTTAGTGTTTTCTGCAGAAAAGCGATTCTGCGAAGCAACGTAAACACTTCTGCTTCCCAGGCACAGAGAAGGTGCTAGCAGGGAATTCTCTGCCTGCCTTTCCCCAGTGCTCTGCAAGCTCTCCAGAACAACAGCAAATCTGGGGCTCTGTGCTTTCTTTTGTTCTGAACAAGTGTTAGTGTTTTCTGCACAAAGGCGATTCTGCGAAGCAATGTGAACACTTCTGCTTCCCAGGCACAGAGAAGGTGCTAGCAGGGAATTCTCTGCCTGCCTTTCCCCAGTGCTCTGCAAGCTCTCCAGAACAACAGCAAATCTGGGGCTCTGTGCTTTCTTTTGTTCTGAACAAGTGTTAGTGTTTTCTGCAGAAAAGCGATTCTGCGAAGCAATGTGAACACTTCTGCTTCCCAGACACAGAGAAGGTGCTAGCAGGGAATTCTCTGCCTGCCTTTCCCCAGTGCTCTGCAAGCTCTCCAGGACAACAGCAAATCTGGGGCTCTGTGCTTTCTTTCGTTCTGAACAAGTGTTAGTGTTTTCTGCACAAAAGCGATTCTGCGAAGCAACGTAAACACTTCTGCTTCCCAGACACAGAGAAGGTGCTAGCAGGGAATTCTCTGCCTGCATTTCCCCAGTGCTCTGCAAGCTCTCCAGAACAACAGCAAATCTGGGGCTCTGTGCTTTCTTTTGTTCTGAACAACTGTTACTGTTTTCTGCACAAAAGCGATTCTGCGAAGCAATGTGAACACTTCTGCTTCCCAGGCACAGAGAAGGTGCTAGCAGGGAATTCTCTGCCTGCCTTTCCCCAGTGCTCTGCAAGCTCTCCAGAACAACAGCAAATCTGGGGCTCTGTGCTTTCTTTTGTTCTGAACAAGTGTTAGTGTTTTCTGCACAAAAGCGATACTGCGAAGCAACGTAAACACTTCTGCTTCCCAGACACAGAGAAGGTGCTAGCAGGGAATTCTCTGCCTGCCTTTCCCCAGTGCTCTGCAAGCTCTCCAGGAGAACAGCAAATCTGGGGCTCTGTGCTTTCTTTCGTTCTGAACAAGTGTTAGTGTTTTCTGCACAAAAGCGATTCTGCGAAGCAACGTAAACACTTCTGCTTCCCAGACACAGAGAAGGTGCTAGCAGGGAATTCTCTGCCTGCCTTTCCCCAGTGCTCTGCAAGCTCTCCAGGACAACATAGAATCTGGGGCTCTGTGCTTTCTTTCGTTCTGAACAAGTGTTAGTGTTTTCTGCACAAAAGCGATTCTGCGAAGCAACGTAAACACTTCTGCTTCCCAGGCACAGAGAAGGTGCTAGCAGGGAATTCTCTGCCTGCCTTTCCCCAGTGCTCTGCAAGCTCTCCAGGACAACATAGAAGCTGGGGCTCTGTGCTTTCTTTCGTTCTGAACAAGTGTTAGTGTTTTCTGCACAAAAGCGATTCTGCGAAGCAACGTAAACACTTCTGCTTCCCAGGCACAGAGAAGGTGCTAGCAGGGAATTCTCTGCCTGCCTTTCCCCAGTGCTCTGCAAGCTCTCCAGAACAACAGCAAATATGGGGCTCTGTGCTTTCTTTTGTTCTGAACAAGTGTTAGTGTTTTCTGCACAAAGCGATTCTGCGAAGCAATGTGAACACTTCTGCTTCCCAGGCACAGAGAAGGTGCTAGCAGGGAATTCTCTGCCTGCCTTTCCCCAGTGCTCTGCAAGCTCTCCAGGACAACATAGAAGCTGGGGCTCTGTGCTTTCTTTTGTTCTGGACAAGTGTTAGTGTTTTCTGCACAAAGGCGATTCTGCGAAGCAATGTGAACACTTCTGCTTCCCAGGCACAGAGAAGGTGCTAGCAGGGAATTCTCTGCCTGCCTTTCCCCAGTGCTCTGCAAGCTCTCCAGGACAACATAGAATCTGGGGCTCTGTGCTTTCTTTCGTTCTGAACAAGTGTTAGTGTTTTCTGCACAAAGGCGATTCTGCAAAGCAATGTAAACACTTCTGCTTCCCAGGCACAGAGAAGGTGCTAGCAGGGAATTCTCTGCCTGCCTTTCCCCAGTGCTCTGCAAGCTCTCCAGGACAACAGCAAATCTGGGGCTCTGTGCTTTCTTTTGTTCTGAACAAGTGTTAGTGTTTTCTGCACAAAGGCGATTCTGCGAACCAATGTGAACACTTCTGCTTCCCAGGCACAGAGAAGGTGCTAGCAGGGAATTCTCTGCCTGCCTTTCCCCAGTGCTCTGCAAGCTCTCCAGGACAACAGCAAATCTGGGGCTCTGTGCTTTCTTTTGTTCTGAACAAGTGTTAGTGTTTTCTGCACAAAAGCGATTCTGCGAAGCAACGTAAACACTTCTGCTTCCCAGGCACAGAGAAGGTGCTAGCAGGG
This sequence comes from Strix aluco, assembly GCF_031877795.1. Taxonomy (NCBI): domain Eukaryota; kingdom Metazoa; phylum Chordata; class Aves; order Strigiformes; family Strigidae; genus Strix; species Strix aluco. The sequence continues at coordinate 17,658,188 of NC_133947.1, forward strand.
AATTCTCTGCCTGCCTTTCCCCAGTGCTCTGCAAGCTCTCCAGGACAACAGCAAATCTGGGGCTCTGTGCTTTCTTTTGTTCTGAACAAGTGTTAGTGTTTTCTGCAGAAAAGCGATTCTGCGAAGCAACGTAAACACTTCTGCTTCCCAGGCACAGAGAAGGTGCTAGCAGGGAATTCTCTGCCTGCCTTTCCCCAGTGCTCTGCAAGCTCTCCAGAACAACAGCAAATCTGGGGCTCTGTGCTTTCTTTTGTTCTGAACAAGTGTTAGTGTTTTCTGCACAAAGGCGATTCTGCGAAGCAATGTGAACACTTCTGCTTCCCAGGCACAGAGAAGGTGCTAGCAGGGAATTCTCTGCCTGCCTTTCCCCAGTGCTCTGCAAGCTCTCCAGAACAACAGCAAATCTGGGGCTCTGTGCTTTCTTTTGTTCTGAACAAGTGTTAGTGTTTTCTGCAGAAAAGCGATTCTGCGAAGCAATGTGAACACTTCTGCTTCCCAGACACAGAGAAGGTGCTAGCAGGGAATTCTCTGCCTGCCTTTCCCCAGTGCTCTGCAAGCTCTCCAGAACAACAGCAAATCTGGGGCTCTGTGCTTTCTTTCGTTCTGAACAAGTGTTAGTGTTTTCTGCACAAAAGCGATTCTGCGAAGCAACGTAAACACTTCTGCTTCCCAGACACAGAGAAGGTGCTAGCAGGGAATTCTCTGCCTGCATTTCCCCAGTGCTCTGCAAGCTCTCCAGAACAACAGCAAATCTGGGGCTCTGTGCTTTCTTTTGTTCTGAACAACTGTTACTGTTTTCTGCACAAAAGCGATTCTGCGAAGCAATGTGAACACTTCTGCTTCCCAGGCACAGAGAAGGTGCTAGCAGGGAATTCTCTGCCTGCCTTTCCCCAGTGCTCTGCAAGCTCTCCAGGACAACATAGAAGCTGGGGCTCTGTGCTTTCTTTTGTTCTGAACAAGTGTTAGTGTTTTCTGCACAAAGGCGATTCTGCGAAGCAATGTGAACACTTCTGCTTCCCAGGCACAGAGAAGGTGCTAGCAGGGAATTCTCTGCCTGCCTTTCCCCAGTGCTCTGCAAGCTCTCCAGAACAACAGCAAATCTGGGGCTCTGTGCTTTCTTTTGTTCTGAACAAGTGTTAGTGTTTTCTGCACAAAAGCGATTCTGCGAAGCAACGTAAACACTTCTGCTTCCCAGGCACAGAGAAGGTGCTAGCAGGGAATTCTCTGCCTGCCTTTCCCCAGTGCTCTGCAAGCTCTCCAGGAGAACAGCAAATCTGGGGCTCTGTGCTTTCTTTCGTTCTGAACAAGTGTTAGTGTTTTCTGCACAAAAGCGATTCTGCGAAGCAACGTAAACACTTCTGCTTCCCAGACACAGAGAAGGTGCTAGCAGGGAATTCTCTGCCTGCCTTTCCCCAGTGCTCTGCAAGCTCTCCAGGACAACAGCAAATCTGGGGCTCTGTGCTTTCTTTCGTTCTGAACAAGTGTTAGTGTTTTCTGCACAAAAGCGATTCTGCGAAGCAACGTAAACACTTCTGCTTCCCAGACACAGAGAAGGTGCTAGCAGGGAATTCTCTGCCTGCCTTTCCCCAGTGCTCTGCAAGCTCTCCAGGACAACAGCAAATCTGGGGCTCTGTGCTTTCTTTCGTTCTGAACAAGTGTTAGTGTTTTCTGCACAAAAGCGATTCTGCGAAGCAACGGAAACACTTCTGCTTCCCAGACACAGAGAAGGTGCTAGCAGGGAATTCTCTGCCTGCCTTTCCCCAGTGCTCTGCAAGCTCTCCAGAACAACAGCAAATCTGGGGCTCTGTGCTTTCTTTTGTTCTGAACAACTGTTACTGTTTTCTGCAGAAAAGCGATTCTGCGAAGCAATGTGAACACTTCTGCTTCCCAGGCACAGAGAAGGTGCTAGCAGGGAATTCTCTGCCTGCCTTTCCCCAGTGCTCTGCAAGCTCTCCAGGACAACATAGAAGCTGGGGCTCTGTGCTTTCTTTTGTTCTGAACAAGTGTTAGTGTTTTCTGCACAAAGGCGATTCTGCGAAGCAATGTGAACACTTCTGCTTCCCAGGCACAGAGAAGGTGCTAGCAGGGAATTCTCTGCCTGCCTTTCCCCAGTGCTCTGCAAGCTCTCCAGAACAACAGCAAATCTGGGGCTCTGTGCTTTCTTTTGTTCTGAACAAGTGTTAGTGTTTTCTGCACAAAAGCGATTCTGCGAAGCAACGTAAACACTTCTGCTTCCCAGGCACAGAGAAGGTGCTAGCAGGGAATTCTCTGCCTGCCTTTCCCCAGTGCTCTGCAAGCTCTCCAGGAGAACAGCAAATCTGGGGCTCTGTGCTTTCTTTCGTTCTGAACAAGTGTTAGTGTTTTCTGCACAAAAGCGATTCTGCGAAGCAACGTAAACACTTCTGCTTCCCAGACACAGAGAAGGTGCTAGCAGGGAATTCTCTGCCTGCCTTTCCCCAGTGCTCTGCAAGCTCTCCAGGACAACAGCAAATCTGGGGCTCTGTGCTTTCTTTCGTTCTGAACAAGTGTTAGTGTTTTCTGCACAAAAGCGATTCTGCGAAGCAACGTAAACACTTCTGCTTCCCAGACACAGAGAAGGTGCTAGCAGGGAATTCTCTGCCTGCCTTTCCCCAGTGCTCTGCAAGCTCTCCAGGACAACATAGAAGCTGGGGCTCTGTGCTTTCTTTTGTTCTGGACAAGTGTTAGTGTTTTCTGCACAAAGGCGATTCTGCGAAGCAATGTGAACACTTCTGCTTCCCAGGCACAGAGAAGGTGCTAGCAGGGAATTCTCTGCCTGCCTTTCCCCAGTGCTCTGCAAGCTCTCCAGGACAACAGCAAATCTGGGGCTCTGTGCTTTCTTTTGTTCTGAACAAGTGTTAGTGTTTTCTGCACAAAGGCGATTCTGCGAACTAATGTGAACACTTCTGCTTCCCAGGCACAGAGAAGGTGCTAGCAGGGAATTCTCTGCCTGCCTTTCCCCAGTGCTCTGCAAGCTCTCCAGGACAACAGCAAATCTGGGGCTCTGTGCTTTCTTTTGTTCTGAACAAGTGTTAGTGTTTTCTGCACAAAAGCGATTCTGCGAAGCAACGTAAACACTTCTGCTTCCCAGGCACAGAGAAGGTGCTAGCAGGGAATTCTCTGCCTGCCTTTCCCCAGTGCTCTGCAAGCTCTCCAGAACAACAGCAAATCTGGGGCTCTGTGCTTTCTTTTGTTCTGAACAAGTGTTAGTGTTTTCTGCACAAAGGCGATTCTGCGAAGCAATGTGAACACTTCTGCTTCCCAGGCACAGAGAAGGTGCTAGCAGGGAATTCTCTGCCTGCCTTTCCCCAGTGCTCTGCAAGCTCTCCAGAACAACAGCAAATCTGGGGCTCTGTGCTTTCTTTTGTTCTGAACAAGTGTTAGTGTTTTCTGCAGAAAAGAGATTCTGCGAAGCAACGTAAACACTTCTGCTTCGCAGGCACAGAGAAGGTGCTAGCAGGGAATTCTCTGCCTGCCTTTCCCCAGTGCTCTGCAAGCTCTCCAGAACAACAGCAAATCTGGGGCTCTGTGCTTTCTTTTGTTCTGAACAAGTGTTAGTGTTTTCTGCAGAAAAGCGATTCTGCGAAGCAATGTGAACACTTCTGCTTCCCAGACACAGAGAAGGTGCTAGCAGGGAATTCTCTGCCTGCCTTTCCCCAGTGCTCTGCAAGCTCTCCAGAACAACAGCAAATCTGGGGCTCTGTGCTTTCTTTTGTTCTGAACAAGTGTTAGTGTTTTCTGCACAAAGGCGATTCTGCGAAGCAATGTGAACACTTCTGCTTCCCAGGCACAGAGAAGGTGCTAGCAGGGAATTCTCTGCCTGCCTTTCCCCAGTGCTCTGCAAGCTCTCCAGAACAACAGCAAATCTGGGGCTCTGTGCTTTCTTTTGTTCTGAACAAGTGTTAGTGTTTTCTGCAGAAAAGCGATTCTGCGAAGCAATGTGAACACTTCTGCTTCGCAGGCACAGAGAAGGTGCTAGCAGGGAATTCTCTGCCTGCCTTTCCCCAGTACTCTGCAAGCTCTCCAGAACAACAGCAAATCTGGGGCTCTGTGCTTTCTTTTGTTCTGAACAAGTGTTAGTGTTTTCTGCAGAAAAGCGATTCTGCGAAGCAATGTGAACACTTCTGCTTCCCAGACACAGAGAAGGTGCTAGCAGGGAATTCTCTGCCTGCCTTTCCCCAGTGCTCTGCAAGCTCTCCAGGAGAACAGCAAATCTGGGGCTCTGTGCTTTCTTTCGTTCTGAACAAGTGTTAGTGTTTTCTGCACAAAAGCGATTCTGCGAAGCAACGTAAACACTTCTGCTTCCCAGACACAGAGAAGGTGCTAGCAGGGAATTCTCTGCCTGCCTTTCCCCAGTGCTCTGCAAGCTCTCCAGGACAACATAAAATCTGGGGCTCTGTGCTTTCTTTTGTTCTGCACAAGTGTTAGTGTTTTCTGCACAAAAGCGATTCTGTGAAGCAACGTAAACACTTCTGCTTCCCAGGCACAGAGAAGGTGCTAGCAGGGAATTCTCTGCCTGCCTTTCCCCAGTGCTCTGCAAGCTCTCCAGGAGGACATAAAATCTGGGGCTCTGTGCTTTCTTTTGTTCTGAACAAGTGTTAGTGTTTTCTGCACAAAAGCGATTCTGCGAAGCAACGTAAACACTTCTGCTTCCCAGGCACAGAGAAGGTGCTAGCAGGGAATTCTCTGCCTGCCTTTCCCCAGTGCTCTGCAAGCTCTCCAGAACAACAGCAAATCTGGGGCTCTGTGCTTTCTTTCGTTCTGAACAAGTGTTAGTGTTTTCTGCACAAAAGCGATTCTGCGAAGCAATGTGAACACTTCTGCTTCCCAGACACAGAGAAGGTGCTAGCAGGGAATTCTCTGCCTGCCTTTCCCCAGTGCTCTGCAAGCTCTCCAGGACAACAGCAAATCTGGGGCTCTGTGCTTTCTTTTGTTCTGAACAAGTGTTAGTGCTTTCTGCACAAAAGCGATTCTGCGAAGCAATGTGAACACTTCTGCTTCCCAGGCACAGAGAAGGTGCTAGCAGGGAATTCTCTGCCTGCCTTTCCCCAGTGCTCTGCAAGCTCTCCAGGACAACATAGAATCTGGGGCTCTGTGCTTTCTTTTGTTCTGCACAAGTGTTAGTGTTTTCTGCAGAAAAGCGATTCTGCGAAGCAATGTGAACACTTCTGCTTCCCAGGCACAGAGAAGGTGCTAGCAGGGAATTCCCTGCCTGCCTTTCCCCAGTGCTCTGCAAGCTCTCCAGGACAACAGCAAATCTGGGGCTCTGTGCTTTCTTTCCTTCTGAACAAGTGTTAGTGTTTTCTGCACAAAAGCGATTCTGCGAAGCAATGTGAACACTTCTGCTTCCCAGGCACAGAGAAGGGGCTAGCAGGGAATTCTCTGCCTGCCTTTCCCCAGTGCTCTGCAAGCTCTCCAGGAGGACATAAAATCTGGGGCTCTGTGCTTTCTTTTGTTCTGAACAAGTGTTAGTGTTTTCTGCACAAAGGCGATTCTGCGAAGTAATGTGAACACTTCTGCTTCCCAGGCACAGAGAAGGTGCTAGCAGGGAATTCTCTGCCTGCCTTTCCCCAGTGCTCTGCAAGCTCTCCAGGAGGACATAAAATCTGGGGCTCTGTGCTTTCTTTTGTTCTGAACAAGTGTTAGTGTTTTCTGCACAAAGGCGATTCTGCGAAGTAATGTGAACACTTCTGCTTCCCAGGCACAGAGAAGGTGCTAGCAGGGAATTCTCTGCCTGCCTTTCCCCAGTGCTCTGCAAGCTCTCCAGAACAACAGCAAATCTGGGGCTCTGTGCTTTCTTTTGTTCTGAACAACTGTTACTGTTTTCTGCAGAAAAGCGATTCTGCGAAGCAATGTGAACACTTCTGCTTCCCAGACACAGAGAAGGTGCTAGCAGGGAATTCTCTGCCTGCCTTTCCCCAGTGCTCTGCAAGCTCTCCAGGACAACATAAAATCTGGGGCTCTGTGCTTTCTTTCGTTCTGAACAAGTGTTAGTGTTTTCTGCACAAAAGCGATTCTGCGAAGCAACGTAAACACTTCTGCTTCCCAGGCACAGAGAAGGTGCTAGCAGGGAATTCTCTGCCTGCCTTTCCCCAGTGCTCTGCAAGCTCTCCAGAACAACAGCAAATCTGGGGCTCTGTGCTTTCTTTTGTTCTGAACAAGTGTTAGTGTTTTCTGCACAAAGGCGATTCTGCGAAGCAATGTGAACACTTCTCCTTCCCAGGCACAGAGAAGGTGCTAGCAGGGAATTCTCTGCCTGCCTTTCCCCAGTGCTCTGCAAGCTCTCCAGGACAACAGCAAATCTGGGGCTCTGTGCTTTCTTTTGTTCTGCACAAGTGTTAGTGTTTTCTGCAGAAAAGCGATTCTGCGAAGCAATGTGAACACTTCTGCTTCCCAGGCACAGAGAAGGGGCTAGCAGGGAATTCTCTGCCTGCCTTTCCCCAGTGCTCTGCAAGCTCTCCAGGACAACATAGAATCTGGGGCTCTGTGCTTTCTTTCGTTCTGAACAAGTGTTACTGTTTTCTGCACAAAAGCGATTCTGCGAAGCAACGTAAACACTTCTGCTTCCCAGGCACAGAGAAGGTGCTAGCAGGGAATTCTCTGCCTGCCTTTCCCCAGTGCTCTGCAAGCTCTCCAGAACAACAGCAAATCTGGGGCTCTGTGCTTTCTTTCGTTCTGAACAAGTGTTAGTGTTTTCTGCACAAAAGCGATTCTGCGAAGCAACGTAAACACTTCTGCTTCCCAGGCACAGAGAAGGTGCTAGCAGGGAATTCTCTGCCTGCCTTTCCCCAGTGCTCTGCAAGCTCTCCAGAACAACAGCAAATCTGGGGCTCTGTGCTTTCTTTTGTTCTGAACAAGTGTTAGTGTTTTCTGCACAAAGGCGATTCTGCGAAGCAATGTGAACACTTCTGCTTCCCAGGCACAGAGAAGGTGCTAGCAGGGAATTCTCTGCCTGCCTTTCCCCAGTGCTCTGCAAGCTCTCCAGGACAACAGCAAATCTGGGGCTCTGTGCTTTCTATTGTTCTGCACAAGTGTTAGTGTTTTCTGCACAAAAGCGATTCTGCGAAGCAATGTAAACACTTCTGCTTCCCAGACACAGAGAAGGTGCTAGCAGGGAATTCTCTGCCTGCCTTTCCCCAGTGCTATGCAAGCTCTCCAGAACAACAGCAAATCTGGGGCTCTGTGCTTTCTTTAGTTCTAAACAATTGTTAGTGTTTTCTGCACAAAAGCGATTCTGCGAAGCAATGTAGACACTTCTGCTTCCCAGACACAGAGAAGGTGCTAGCAGGGAATTCTCTGCCTGCCTTTCCCCAGTGCTCTGCAAGCTCTCCAGAACAACAGCAAATCTGGGGCTCTGTGCTTTCTTTTGTTCTGAACAAGTGTTAGTGTTTTCTGCACAAAAGCGATTCTGCGAAGCAATGTGAACACTTCTGCTTCCCAGGCACAGAGAAGGTGCTAGCAGGGAATTCTCTGCCTGCCTTTCCCCAGTGCTCTGCAAGCTCTCCAGGAGGACATAAAATCTGGGGCTCTGTGCTTTCTTTTGTTCTGAACAAGTGTTAGTGTTTTCTGCACAAAGGCGATTCTGCGAAGTAATGTGAACACTTCTGCTTCCCAGGCACAGAGAAGGTGCTAGCAGGGAATTCTCTGCCTGCCTTTCCCCAGTGCTCTGCAAGCTCTCCAGGAGGACATAAAATCTGGGGCTCTGTGCTTTCTTTTGTTCTGAACAAGTGTTAGTGTTTTCTGCACAAAGGCGATTCTGCGAAGTAATGTGAACACTTCTGCTTCCCAGGCACAGAGAAGGTGCTAGCAGGGAATTCTCTGCCTGCCTTTCCCCAGTGCTCTGCAAGCTCTCCAGAACAACAGCAAATCTGGGGCTCTGTGCTTTCTTTTGTTCTGAACAAGTGTTAGTGTTTTCTGCAGAAAAGCGATTCTGCGAAGCAATGTGAACACTTCTGCTTCCCAGGCACAGAGAAGGTGCTAGCAGGGAATTCTCTGCCTGCCTTTCCCCAGTGCTCTGCAAGCTCTCCAGGACAACATAAAATCTGGGGCTCTGTGCTTTCTTTCGTTCTGAACAAGTGTTAGTGTTTTCTGCACAAAAGCGATTCTGCGAAGCAACGTAAACACTTCTGCTTCCCAGGCACAGAGAAGGTGCTAGCAGGGAATTCTCTGCCTGCCTTTCCCCAGTGCTCTGCAAGCTCTCCAGGACAACATAAAATCTGGGGCTCTGTGCTTTCTTTTGTTCTGCACAAGTGTTAGTGTTTTCTGCAGAAAAGCGATTCTGCGAAGCAATGTGAACACTTCTGCTTCCCAGGCACAGAGAAGGTGCTAGCAGGGAATTCTCTGCCTGCCTTTCCCCAGTGCTCTGCAAGCTCTCCAGGACAACATAGAATCTGGGGCTCTGTGCTTTCTTTCGTTCTGAACAAGTGTTAGTGTTTTCTGCACAAAAGCGATTCTGCGAAGCAACGTAAACACTTCTGCTTCCCAGGCACAGAGAAGGTGCTAGCAGGGAATTCTCTGCCTGCCTTTCCCCAGTGCTCTGCAAGCTCTCCAGAACAACAGCAAATCTGGGGCTCTGTGCTTTCTTTCGTTCTGAACAAGTGTTAGTGTTTTCTGCAGAAAAGCGATTCTGCGAAGCAATGTGAACACTTCTGCTTCCCAGGCACAGAGAAGGGGCTAGCAGGGAATTCTCTGCCTGCCTTTCCCCAGTGCTCTGCAAGCTCTCCAGGACAACAGCAAATCTGGGGCTCTGTGCTTTCTTTTGTTCTGAACAAGTGTTAGTGCTTTCTGCACAAAAGCGATTCTGCGAAGCAATGTGAACACTTCTGCTTCCCAGGCACAGAGAAGGTGCTAGCAGGGAATTCTCTGCCTGCCTTTCCCCAGTGCTCTGCAAGCTCTCCAGGACAACATAGAATCTGGGGCTCTGTGCTTTCTTTTGTTCTGCACAAGTGTTAGTGTTTTCTGCAGAAAAGCGATTCTGCGAAGCAATGTGAACACTTCTGCTTCCCAGGCACAGAGAAGGTGCTAGCAGGGAATTCCCTGCCTGCCTTTCCCCAGTGCTCTGCAAGCTCTCCAGGACAACAGCAAATCTGGGGCTCTGTGCTTTCTTTCCTTCTGAACAAGTGTTAGTGTTTTCTGCACAAAAGCGATTCTGCGAAGCAATGTGAACACTTCTGCTTCCCAGGCACAGAGAAGGGGCTAGCAGGGAATTCTCTGCCTGCCTTTCCCCAGTGCTCTGCAAGCTCTCCAGGAGGACATAAAATCTGGGGCTCTGTGCTTTCTTTTGTTCTGAACAAGTGTTAGTGTTTTCTGCACAAAGGCGATTCTGCGAAGTAATGTGAACACTTCTGCTTCCCAGGCACAGAGAAGGTGCTAGCAGGGAATTCTCTGCCTGCCTTTCCCCAGTGCTCTGCAAGCTCTCCAGGAGGACATAAAATCTGGGGCTCTGTGCTTTCTTTTGTTCTGAACAAGTGTTAGTGTTTTCTGCACAAAAGCGATTCTGCGAAGCAATGTGAACACTTCTGCTTCCCAGGCACAGAGAAGGTGCTAGCAGGGAATTCTCTGCCTGCCTTTCCCCAGTGCTCTGCAAGCTCTCCAGGAGGACATAAAATCTGGGGCTCTGTGCTTTCTTTTGTTCTGAACAAGTGTTAGTGTTTTCTGCACAAAGGCGATTCTGCGAAGTAATGTGAACACTTCTGCTTCCCAGGCACAGAGAAGGTGCTAGCAGGGAATTCTCTGCCTGCCTTTCCCCAGTGCTCTGCAAGCTCTCCAGAACAACAGCAAATCTGGGGCTCTGTGCTTTCTTTTGTTCTGAACAAGTGTTAGTGTTTTCTGCAGAAAAGCGATTCTGCGAAGCAATGTGAACACTTCTGCTTCCCAGGCACAGAGAAGGTGCTAGCAGGGAATTCTCTGCCTGCCTTTCCCCAGTGCTCTGCAAGCTCTCCAGGACAACATAAAATCTGGGGCTCTGTGCTTTCTTTCGTTCTGAACAAGTGTTAGTGTTTTCTGCACAAAAGCGATTCTGCGAAGCAACGTAAACACTTCTGCTTCCCAGGCACAGAGAAGGTGCTAGCAGGGAATTCTCTGCCTGCCTTTCCCCAGTGCTCTGCAAGCTCTCCAGGACAACATAAAATCTGGGGCTCTGTGCTTTCTTTTGTTCTGCACAAGTGTTAGTGTTTTCTGCAGAAAAGCGATTCTGCGAAGCAATGTGAACACTTCTGCTTCCCAGGCACAGAGAAGGGGCTAGCAGGGAATTCTCTGCCTGCCTTTCCCCAGTGCTCTGCAAGCTCTCCAGGACAACATAGAATCTGGGGCTCTGTGCTTTCTTTCGTTCTGAACAAGTGTTAGTGTTTTCTGCACAAAAGCGATTCTGCGAAGCAACGTAAACACTTCTGCTTCCCAGGCACAGAGAAGGTGCTAGCAGGGAATTCTCTGCCTGCCTTTCCCCAGTGCTCTGCAAGCTCTCCAGAACAACAGCAAATCTGGGGCTCTGTGCTTTCTTTCGTTCTGAACAAGTGTTAGTGTTTTCTGCAGAAAAGCGATTCTGCGAAGCAATGTGAACACTTCTGCTTCCCAGGCACAGAGAAGGGGCTAGCAGGGAATTCTCTGCCTGCCTTTCCCCAGTGCTCTGCAAGCTCTCCAGGACAACAGCAAATCTGGGGCTCTGTGCTTTCTTTTGTTCTGAACAAGTGTTAGTGCTTTCTGCACAAAAGCGATTCTGCGAAGCAATGTGAACACTTCTGCTTCCCAGGCACAGAGAAGGTGCTAGCAGGGAATTCTCTGCCTGCCTTTCCCCAGTGCTCTGCAAGCTCTCCAGGACAACATAGAATCTGGGGCTCTGTGCTTTCTTTTGTTCTGCACAAGTGTTAGTGTTTTCTGCAGAAAAGCGATTCTGCGAAGCAATGTGAACACTTCTGCTTCCCAGGCACAGAGAAGGTGCTAGCAGGGAATTCCCTGCCTGCCTTTCCCCAGTGCTCTGCAAGCTCTCCAGGACAACAGCAAATCTGGGGCTCTGTGCTTTCTTTCCTTCTGAACAAGTGTTAGTGTTTTCTGCACAAAAGCGATTCTGCGAAGCAATGTGAACACTTCTGCTTCCCAGGCACAGAGAAGGGGCTAGCAGGGAATTCTCTGCCTGCCTTTCCCCAGTGCTCTGCAAGCTCTCCAGGAGGACATAAAATCTGGGGCTCTGTGCTTTCTTTTGTTCTGAACAAGTGTTAGTGTTTTCTGCACAAAGGCGATTCTGCGAAGTAATGTGAACACTTCTGCTTCCCAGGCACAGAGAAGGTGCTAGCAGGGAATTCTCTGCCTGCCTTTCCCCAGTGCTCTGCAAGCTCTCCAGGAGGACATAAAATCTGGGGCTCTGTGCTTTCTTTTGTTCTGAACAAGTGTTAGTGTTTTCTGCAGAAAAGCGATTCTGCGAAGCAATGTGAACACTTCTGCTTCCCAGACACAGAGAAGGTGCTAGCAGGGAATTCTCTGCCTGCCTTTCCCCAGTGCTCTGCAAGCTCTCCAGGACAACATAAAATCTGGGGCTCTGTGCTTTCTTTCGTTCTGAACAAGTGTTAGTGTTTTCTGCACAAAAGCGATTCTGCGAAGCAACGTAAACACTTCTGCTTCCCAGGCACAGAGAAGGTGCTAGCAGGGAATTCTCTGCCTGCCTTTCCCCAGTGCTCTGCAAGCTCTCCAGAACAACAGCAAATCTGGGGCTCTGTGCTTTCTTTTGTTCTGAACAAGTGTTAGTGTTTTCTGCACAAAGGCGATTCTGCGAAGCAATGTGAACACTTCTCCTTCCCAGGCACAGAGAAGGTGCTAGCAGGGAATTCTCTGCCTGCCTTTCCCCAGTGCTCTGCAAGCTCTCCAGGACAACATAAAATCTGGGGCTCTGTGCTTTCTTTTGTTCTGCACAAGTGTTAGTGTTTTCTGCAGAAAAGCGATTCTGCGAAGCAATGTGAACACTTCTGCTTCCCAGGCACAGAGAAGGGGCTAGCAGGGAATTCTCTGCCTGCCTTTCCCCAGTGCTCTGCAAGCTCTCCAGGACAACATAGAATCTGGGGCTCTGTGCTTTCTTTCGTTCTGAACAAGTGTTACTGTTTTCTGCACAAAAGCGATTCTGCGAAGCAACGTAAACACTTCTGCTTCCCAGGCACAGAGAAGGTGCTAGCAGGGAATTCTCTGCCTGCCTTTCCCCAGTGCTCTGCAAGCTCTCCAGAACAACAGCAAATCTGGGGCTCTGTGCTTTCTTTCGTTCTGAACAAGTGTTAGTGTTTTCTGCACAAAAGCGATTCTGCGAAGCAACGTAAACACTTCTGCTTCCCAGGCACAGAGAAGGTGCTAGCAGGGAATTCTCTGCCTGCCTTTCCCCAGTGCTCTGCAAGCTCTCCAGAACAACAGCAAATCTGGGGCTCTGTGCTTTCTTTTGTTCTGAACAAGTGTTAGTGTTTTCTGCACAAAGGCGATTCTGCGAAGCAATGTGAACACTTCTGCTTCCCAGGCACAGAGAAGGTGCTAGCAGGGAATTCTCTGCCTGCCTTTCCCCAGTGCTCTGCAAGCTCTCCAGGACAACAGCAAATCTGGGGCTCTGTGCTTTCTATTGTTCTGCACAAGTGTTAGTGTTTTCTGCACAAAAGCGATTCTGCGAAGCAATGTAAACACTTCTGCTTCCCAGACACAGAGAAGGTGCTAGCAGGGAATTCTCTGCCTGCCTTTCCCCAGTGCTATGCAAGCTCTCCAGAACAACAGCAAATCTGGGGCTCTGTGCTTTCTTTAGTTCTAAACAATTGTTAGTGTTTTCTGCACAAAAGCGATTCTGCGAAGCAATGTAAACACTTCTGCTTCCCAGACACAGAGAAGGTGCTAGCAGGGAAGTCTCTGCCTGCCTTTCCCCAGTGCTCTGCAAGCTCTCCAGAACAACAGCAAATCTGGGGCTCTGTGCTTTCTTTTGTTCTGAACAAGTGTTAGTGTTTTCTGCACAAAAGCGATTCTGCGAGGCAATGTGAACACTTCTGCTTCCCAGGCACAGAGAAGGTGCTAGCAGGGAATTCTCTGCCTGCCTTTCCCCAGTGCTCTGCAAGCTCTCCAGGAGGACATAAAATCTGGGGCTCTGTGCTTTCTTTTGTTCTGAACAAGTGTTTGTGTTTTCTGCACAAAGGCGATTCTGCGAAGTAATGTGAACACTTCTGCTTCCCAGGCACAGAGAAGGTGCTAGCAGGGAATTCTCTGCCTGCCTTTCCCCAGTGCTCTGCAAGCTCTCCAGGAGGACATAAAATCTGGGGCTCTGTGCTTTCTTTTGTTCTGAACAAGTGTTAGTGTTTTCTGCACAAAGGCGATTCTGCGAAGTAATGTGAACACTTCTGCTTCCCAGGCACAGAGAAGTTGCTAGCAGGGAATTCTCTGCCTGCCTTTCCCCAGTGCTCTGCAAGCTCTCCAGAACAACAGCAAATCTGGGGCTCTGTGCTTTCTTTTGTTCTGAACAAGTGTTAGTGTTTTCTGCAGAAAAGCGATTCTGCGAAGCAATGTGAACACTTCTGCTTTCCAGGCACAGAGAAGGTGCTAGCAGGGAATTCTCTGCCTGCCTTTCCCCAGTGCTCTGCAAGCTCTCCAGGACAACATAAAATCTGGGGCTCTGTGCTTTCTTTCGTTCTGAACAAGTGTTAGTGTTTTCTGCACAAAAGCGATTCTGCGAAGCAACGTAAACACTTCTGCTTCCCAGGCACAGAGAAGGTGCTAGCAGGGAATTCTCTGCCTGCCTTTCCCCAGTGCTCTGCAAGCTCTCCAGGACAACATAAAATCTGGGGCTCTGTGCTTTCTTTTGTTCTGCACAAGTGTTAGTGTTTTCTGCAGAAAAGCGATTCTGCGAAGCAATGTGAACACTTCTGCTTCCCAGGCACAGAGAAGGGGCTAGCAGGGAATTCTCTGCCTGCCTTTCCCCAGTGCTCTGCAAGCTCTCCAGGACAACATAGAATCTGGGGCTCTGTGCTTTCTTTCGTTCTGAACAAGTGTTACTGTTTTCTGCACAAAAGCGATTCTGCGAAGCAACGTAAACACTTCTGCTTCCCAGGCACAGAGAAGGTGCTAGCAGGGAATTCTCTGCCTGCCTTTCCCCAGTGCTCTGCAAGCTCTCCAGAACAAAGCAAATCTGGGGCTCTGTGCTTTCTTTCGTTCTGAACAAGTGTTAGTGTTTTCTGCACAAAAGCGATTCTGCGAAGCAACGTAAACACTTCTGCTTCCCAGGCACAGAGAAGGTGCTAGCAGGGAATTCTCTGCCTGCCTTTCCCCAGTGCTCTGCAAGCTCTCCAGAACAACAGCAAATCTGGGGCTCTGTGCTTTCTTTTGTTCTGAACAAGTGTTAGTGTTTTCTGCACAAAGGCGATTCTGCGAAGCAATGTGAACACTTCTGCTTCCCAGGCACAGAGAAGGGGCTAGCAGGGAATTCTCTGCCTGCCTTTCCCCAGTGCTCTGCAAGCTCTCCAGGAGGACATAAAATCTGGGGCTCTGTGCTTTCTTTTGTTCTGAACAAGTGTTAGTGTTTTCTGCACAAAGGCGATTCTGCGAAGTAATGTGAACACTTCTGCTTCCCAGGCACAGAGAAGGTGCTAGCAGGGAATTCTCTGCCTGCCTTTCCCCAGTGCTCTGCAAGCTCTCCAGGAGGACATAAAATCTGGGGCTCTGTGCTTTCTTTTGTTCTGAACAAGTGTTAGTGTTTTCTGCACAAAGGCGATTCTGCGAAGTAATGTGAACACTTCTGCTTCCCAGGCACAGAGAAGGTGCTAGCAGGGAATTCTCTGCCTGCCTTTCCCCAGTGCTCTGCAAGCTCTCCAGAACAACAGCAAATCTGGGGCTCTGTGCTTTCTTTTGTTCTGAACAACTGTTACTGTTTTCTGCAGAAAAGCGATTCTGCGAAGCAATGTGAACACTTCTGCTTCCCAGGCACAGAGAAGGTGCTAGCAGGGAATTCTCTGCCTGCCTTTCCCCAGTGCTCTGCAAGCTCTCCAGAACAACAGCAAATCTGGGGCTCTGTGCTTTCTTTCGTTCTGAACAAGTGTTAGTGTTTTCTGCACAAAAGCGATTCTGCGAAGCAACGTAAACACTTCTGCTTCCCAGGCACAGAGAAGGTGCTAGCAGGGAATTCTCTGCCTGCCTTTCCCCAGTGCTCTGCAAGCTCTCCAGAACAACAGCAAATCTGGGGCTCTGTGCTTTCTTTTGTTCTGAACAAGTGTTAGTGTTTTCTGCACAAAGGCGATTCTGTGAAGCAATGTGAACACTTCTGCTTCCCAGGCACAGAGAAGGTGCTAGCAGGGAATTCTCTGCCTGCCTTTCCCCAGTGCTCTGCAAGCTCTCCAGGACAACAGCAAATCTGGGGCTCTGTGCTTTCTATTGTTCTGCACAAGTGTTAGTGTTTTCTGCACAAAAGCGATTCTGCGAAGCAATGTAAACACTTCTGCTTCCCAGACACAGAGAAGGTGCTAGCAGGGAATTCTCTGCCTGCCTTTCCCCAGTGCTATGCAAGCTCTCCAGAACAACAGCAAATCTGGGGCTCTGTGCTTTCTTTAGTTCTAAACAATTGTTAGTGTTTTCTGCACAAAAGCGATTCTGCGAAGCAATGTAGACACTTCTGCTTCCCAGACACAGAGAAGGTGCTAGCAGGGAATTCTCTGCCTGCCTTTCCCCAGTGCTCTGCAAGCTCTCCAGAACAACAGCAAATCTGGGGCTCTGTGCTTTCTTTTGTTCTGAACAAGTGTTAGTGTTTTCTGCACAAAAGCGATTCTGCGAAGCAATGTGAACACTTCTGCTTCCCAGGCACAGAGAAGGTGCTAGCAGGGAATTCTCTGCCTGCCTTTCCCCAGTGCTCTGCAAGCTCTCCAGGAGGACATAAAATCTGGGGCTCTGTGCTTTCTTTTGTTCTGAACAAGTGTTAGTGTTTTCTGCACAAAGGCGATTCTGCGAAGTAATGTGAACACTTCTGCTTCCCAGGCACAGAGAAGGTGCTAGCAGGGAATTCTCTGCCTGCCTTTCCCCAGTGCTCTGCAAGCTCTCCAGGAGGACATAAAATCTGGGGCTCTGTGCTTTCTTTTGTTCTGAACAAGTGTTAGTGTTTTCTGCACAAAGGCGATTCTGCGAAGTAATGTGAACACTTCTGCTTCCCAGGCACAGAGAAGGTGCTAGCAGGGAATTCTCTGCCTGCCTTTCCCCAGTGCTCTGCAAGCTCTCCAGAACAACAGCAAATCTGGGGCTCTGTGCTTTCTTTTGTTCTGCACAAGTGTTAGTGTTTTCTGCAGAAAAGCGATTCTGCGAAGCAATGTGAACACTTCTGCTTCCCAGGCACAGAGAAGGTGCTAGCAGGGAATTCTCTGCCTGCCTTTCCCCAGTGCTCTGCAAGCTCTCCAGGACAACATAAAATCTGGGGCTCTGTGCTTTCTTTCGTTCTGAACAAGTGTTAGTGTTTTCTGCACAAAAGCGATTCTGCGAAGCAACGTAAACACTTCTGCTTCCCAGGCACAGAGAAGGTGCTAGCAGGGAATTCTCTGCCTGCCTTTCCCCAGTGCTCTGCAAGCTCTCCAGGACAACATAAAATCTGGGGCTCTGTGCTTTCTTTTGTTCTGCACAAGTGTTAGTGTTTTCTGCAGAAAAGCGATTCTGCGAAGCAATGTGAACACTTCTGCTTCCCAGGCACAGAGAAGGGGCTAGCAGGGAATTCTCTGCCTGCCTTTCCCCAGTGCTCTGCAAGCTCTCCAGGACAACATAGAATCTGGGGCTCTGTGCTTTCTTTCGTTCTGAACAAGTGTTACTGTTTTCTGCACAAAAGCGATTCTGCGAAGCAACGTAAACACTTCTGCTTCCCAGGCACAGAGAAGGTGCTAGCAGGGAATTCTCTGCCTGCCTTTCCCCAGTGCTCTGCAAGCTCTCCAGAACAACAGCAAATCTGGGGCTCTGTGCTTTCTTTCGTTCTGAACAAGTGTTAGTGTTTTCTGCACAAAAGCGATTCTGCGAAGCAACGTAAACACTTCTGCTTCCCAGGCACAGAGAAGGTGCTAGCAGGGAATTCTCTGCCTGCCTTTCCCCAGTGCTCTGCAAGCTCTCCAGAACAACAGCAAATCTGGGGCTCTGTGCTTTCTTTTGTTCTGAACAAGTGTTAGTGTTTTCTGCACAAAGGCGATTCTGCGAAGCAATGTGAACACTTCTGCTTCCCAGGCACAGAGAAGGTGCTAGCAGGGAATTCTCTGCCTGCCTTTCCCCAGTGCTCTGCAAGCTCTCCAGGACAACAGCAAATCTGGGGCTCTGTGCTTTCTATTGTTCTGCACAAGTGTTAGTGTTTTCTGCACAAAAGCGATTCTGCGAAGCAATGTAAACACTTCTGCTTCCCAGACACAGAGAAGGTGCTAGCAGGGAATTCTCTGCCTGCCTTTCCCCAGTGCTATGCAAGCTCTCCAGAACAACAGCAAATCTGGGGCTCTGTGCTTTCTTTAGTTCTAAACAATTGTTAGTGTTTTCTGCACAAAAGCGATTCTGCGAAGCAATGTAAACACTTCTGCTTCCCAGACACAGAGAAGGTGCTAGCAGGGAAGTCTCTGCCTGCCTTTCCCCAGTGCTCTGCAAGCTCTCCAGAACAACAGCAAATCTGGGGCTCTGTGCTTTCTTTTGTTCTGAACAAGTGTTAGTGTTTTCTGCACAAAAGCGATTCTGCGAGGCAATGTGAACACTTCTGCTTCCCAGGCACAGAGAAGGTGCTAGCAGGGAAGTCTCTGCCTGCCTTTCCCCAGTGCTCTGCAAGCTCTCCAGGAGGACATAAAATCTGGGGCTCTGTGCTTTCTTTTGTTCTGAACAAGTGTTAGTGTTTTCTGCACAAAAGCGATTCTGCGAAGCAATGTAGACACTTCTGCTTCCCAGACACAGAGAAGGTGCTAGCAGGGAATTCTCTGCCTGCCTTTCCCCAGTGCTCTGCAAGCTCTCCAGAACAACAGCAAATCTGGGGCTCTGTGCTTTCTTTTGTTCTGAACAAGTGTTAGTGTTTTCTGCACAAAAGCGATTCTGCGAAGCAATGTGAACACTTCTGCTTCCCAGGCACAGAGAAGGTGCTAGCAGGGAATTCTCTGCCTGCCTTTCCCCAGTGCTCTGCAAGCTCTCCAGGAGGACATAAAATCTGGGGCTCTGTGCTTTCTTTTGTTCTGAACAAGTGTTAGTGTTTTCTGCACAAAGGCGATTCTGCGAAGTAATGTGAACACTTCTGCTTCCCAGGCACAGAGAAGGTGCTAGCAGGGAATTCTCTGCCTGCCTTTCCCCAGTGCTCTGCAAGCTCTCCAGGAGGACATAAAATCTGGGGCTCTGTGCTTTCTTTTGTTCTGAACAAGTGTTAGTGTTTTCTGCACAAAGGCGATTCTGCGAAGTAATGTGAACACTTCTGCTTCCCAGGCACAGAGAAGGTGCTAGCAGGGAATTCTCTGCCTGCCTTTCCCCAGTGCTCTGCAAGCTCTCCAGAACAACAGCAAATCTGGGGCTCTGTGCTTTCTTTTGTTCTGCACAAGTGTTAGTGTTTTCTGCAGAAAAGCGATTCTGCGAAGCAATGTGAACACTTCTGCTTCCCAGGCACAGAGAAGGTGCTAGCAGGGAATTCTCTGCCTGCCTTTCCCCAGTGCTCTGCAAGCTCTCCAGGACAACATAAAATCTGGGGCTCTGTGCTTTCTTTCGTTCTGAACAAGTGTTAGTGTTTTCTGCACAAAAGCGATTCTGCGAAGCAACGTAAACACTTCTGCTTCCCAGGCACAGAGAAGGTGCTAGCAGGGAATTCTCTGCCTGCCTTTCCCCAGTGCTCTGCAAGCTCTCCAGGACAACATAAAATCTGGGGCTCTGTGCTTTCTTTTGTTCTGCACAAGTGTTAGTGTTTTCTGCAGAAAAGCGATTCTGCGAAGCAATGTGAACACTTCTGCTTCCCAGGCACAGAGAAGGGGCTAGCAGGGAATTCTCTGCCTGCCTTTCCCCAGTGCTCTGCAAGCTCTCCAGGACAACATAGAATCTGGGGCTCTGTGCTTTCTTTCGTTCTGAACAAGTGTTACTGTTTTCTGCACAAAAGCGATTCTGCGAAGCAACGTAAACACTTCTGCTTCCCAGGCACAGAGAAGGTGCTAGCAGGGAATTCTCTGCCTGCCTTTCCCCAGTGCTCTGCAAGCTCTCCAGAACAACAGCAAATCTGGGGCTCTGTGCTTTCTTTCGTTCTGAACAAGTGTTAGTGTTTTCTGCACAAAAGCGATTCTGCGAAGCAACGTAAACACTTCTGCTTCCCAGGCACAGAGAAGGTGCTAGCAGGGAATTCTCTGCCTGCCTTTCCCCAGTGCTCTGCAAGCTCTCCAGAACAACAGCAAATCTGGGGCTCTGTGCTTTCTTTTGTTCTGAACAAGTGTTAGTGTTTTCTGCACAAAGGCGATTCTGCGAAGCAATGTGAACACTTCTGCTTCCCAGGCACAGAGAAGGTGCTAGCAGGGAATTCTCTGCCTGCCTTTCCCCAGTGCTCTGCAAGCTCTCCAGGACAACAGCAAATCTGGGGCTCTGTGCTTTCTATTGTTCTGCACAAGTGTTAGTGTTTTCTGCACAAAAGCGATTCTGCGAAGCAATGTAAACACTTCTGCTTCCCAGACACAGAGAAGGTGCTAGCAGGGAATTCTCTGCCTGCCTTTCCCCAGTGCTATGCAAGCTCTCCAGAACAACAGCAAATCTGGGGCTCTGTGCTTTCTTTAGTTCTAAACAATTGTTAGTGTTTTCTGCACAAAAGCGATTCTGCGAAGCAATGTAAACACTTCTGCTTCCCAGACACAGAGAAGGTGCTAGCAGGGAAGTCTCTGCCTGCCTTTCCCCAGTGCTCTGCAAGCTCTCCAGAACAACAGCAAATCTGGGGCTCTGTGCTTTCTTTTGTTCTGAACAAGTGTTAGTGTTTTCTGCACAAAAGCGATTCTGCGAGGCAATGTGAACACTTCTGCTTCCCAGGCACAGAGAAGGTGCTAGCAGGGAATTCTCTGCCTGCCTTTCCCCAGTGCTCTGCAAGCTCTCCAGGAGGACATAAAATCTGGGGCTCTGTGCTTTCTTTTGTTCTGAACAAGTGTTAGTGTTTTCTGCACAAAGGCGATTCTGCGAAGTAATGTGAACACTTCTGCTTCCCAGGCACAGAGAAGGTGCTAGCAGGGAATTCTCTGCCTGCCTTTCCCCAGTGCTCTGCAAGCTCTCCAGGAGGACATAAAATCTGGGGCTCTGTGCTTTCTTTTGTTCTGAACAAGTGTTAGTGTTTTCTGCACAAAGGCGATTCTGCGAAGTAATGTGAACACTTCTGCTTCCCAGGCACAGAGAAGTTGCTAGCAGGGAATTCTCTGCCTGCCTTTCCCCAGTGCTCTGCAAGCTCTCCAGAACAACAGCAAATCTGGGGCTCTGTGCTTTCTTTTGTTCTGAACAAGTGTTAGTGTTTTCTGCAGAAAAGCGATTCTGCGAAGCAATGTGAACACTTCTGCTTTCCAGGCACAGAGAAGGTGCTAGCAGGGAATTCTCTGCCTGCCTTTCCCCAGTGCTCTGCAAGCTCTCCAGGACAACATAAAATCTGGGGCTCTGTGCTTTCTTTCGTTCTGAACAAGTGTTAGTGTTTTCTGCACAAAAGCGATTCTGCGAAGCAACGTAAACACTTCTGCTTCCCAGGCACAGAGAAGGTGCTAGCAGGGAATTCTCTGCCTGCCTTTCCCCAGTGCTCTGCAAGCTCTCCAGGACAACATAAAATCTGGGGCTCTGTGCTTTCTTTTGTTCTGCACAAGTGTTAGTGTTTTCTGCAGAAAAGCGATTCTGCGAAGCAATGTGAACACTTCTGCTTCCCAGGCACAGAGAAGGGGCTAGCAGGGAATTCTCTGCCTGCCTTTCCCCAGTGCTCTGCAAGCTCTCCAGGACAACATAGAATCTGGGGCTCTGTGCTTTCTTTCGTTCTGAACAAGTGTTACTGTTTTCTGCACAAAAGCGATTCTGCGAAGCAACGTAAACACTTCTGCTTCCCAGGCACAGAGAAGGTGCTAGCAGGGAATTCTCTGCCTGCCTTTCCCCAGTGCTCTGCAAGCTCTCCAGAACAAAGCAAATCTGGGGCTCTGTGCTTTCTTTCGTTCTGAACAAGTGTTAGTGTTTTCTGCACAAAAGCGATTCTGCGAAGCAACGTAAACACTTCTGCTTCCCAGGCACAGAGAAGGTGCTAGCAGGGAATTCTCTGCCTGCCTTTCCCCAGTGCTCTGCAAGCTCTCCAGAACAACAGCAAATCTGGGGCTCTGTGCTTTCTTTTGTTCTGAACAAGTGTTAGTGTTTTCTGCACAAAGGCGATTCTGCGAAGTAATGTGAACACTTCTGCTTCCCAGGCACAGAGAAGGTGCTAGCAGGGAATTCTCTGCCTGCCTTTCCCCAGTGCTCTGCAAGCTCTCCAGGAGGACATAAAATCTGGGGCTCTGTGCTTTCTTTTGTTCTGAACAAGTGTTAGTGTTTTCTGCACAAAGGCGATTCTGCGAAGCAATGTGAACACTTCTGCTTCCCAGGCACAGAGAAGGTGCTAGCAGGGAATTCTCTGCCTGCCTTTCCCCAGTGCTCTGCAAGCTCTCCAGAACAACAGCAAATCTGGGGCTCTGTGCTTTCTTTTGTTCTGCACAAGTGTTAGTGTTTTCTGCAGAAAAGCGATTCTGCGAAGCAATGTGAACACTTCTGCTTCCCAGGCACAGAGAAGGTGCTAGCAGGGAATTCTCTGCCTGCCTTTCCCCAGTGCTCTGCAAGCTCTCCAGGACAACATAAAATCTGGGGCTCTGTGCTTTCTTTCGTTCTGAACAAGTGTTAGTGTTTTCTGCACAAAAGCGATTCTGCGAAGCAACGTAAACACTTCTGCTTCCCAGGCACAGAGAAGGTGCTAGCAGGGAATTCTCTGCCTGCCTTTCCCCAGTGCTCTGCAAGCTCTCCAGGACAACATAAAATCTGGGGCTCTGTGCTTTCTTTTGTTCTGCACAAGTGTTAGTGTTTTCTGCAGAAAAGCGATTCTGCGAAGCAATGTGAACACTTCTGCTTCCCAGGCACAGAGAAGGGGCTAGCAGGGAATTCTCTGCCTGCCTTTCCCCAGTGCTCTGCAAGCTCTCCAGGACAACATAGAATCTGGGGCTCTGTGCTTTCTTTCGTTCTGAACAAGTGTTAGTGTTTTCTGCACAAAAGCGATTCTGCGAAGCAACGTAAACACTTCTGCTTCCCAGGCACAGAGAAGGTGCTAGCAGGGAATTCTCTGCCTGCCTTTCCCCAGTGCTCTGCAAGCTCTCCAGAACAACAGCAAATCTGGGGCTCTGTGCTTTCTTTCGTTCTGAACAAGTGTTAGTGTTTTCTGCAGAAAAGCGATTCTGCGAAGCAATGTGAACACTTCTGCTTCCCAGGCACAGAGAAGGGGCTAGCAGGGAATTCTCTGCCTGCCTTTCCCCAGTGCTCTGCAAGCTCTCCAGGACAACAGCAAATCTGGGGCTCTGTGCTTTCTTTTGTTCTGAACAAGTGTTAGTGCTTTCTGCACAAAAGCGATTCTGCGAAGCAATGTGAACACTTCTGCTTCCCAGGCACAGAGAAGGTGCTAGCAGGGAATTCTCTGCCTGCCTTTCCCCAGTGCTCTGCAAGCTCTCCAGGACAACATAGAATCTGGGGCTCTGTGCTTTCTTTTGTTCTGCACAAGTGTTAGTGTTTTCTGCAGAAAAGCGATTCTGCGAAGCAATGTGAACACTTCTGCTTCCCAGGCACAGAGAAGGTGCTAGCAGGGAATTCCCTGCCTGCCTTTCCCCAGTGCTCTGCAAGCTCTCCAGGACAACAGCAAATCTGGGGCTCTGTGCTTTCTTTCCTTCTGAACAAGTGTTAGTGTTTTCTGCACAAAAGCGATTCTGCGAAGCAATGTGAACACTTCTGCTTCCCAGGCACAGAGAAGGGGCTAGCAGGGAATTCTCTGCCTGCCTTTCCCCAGTGCTCTGCAAGCTCTCCAGGAGGACATAAAATCTGGGGCTCTGTGCTTTCTTTTGTTCTGAACAAGTGTTAGTGTTTTCTGCACAAAGGCGATTCTGCGAAGTAATGTGAACACTTCTGCTTCCCAGGCACAGAGAAGGTGCTAGCAGGGAATTCTCTGCCTGCCTTTCCCCAGTGCTCTGCAAGCTCTCCAGGAGGACATAAAATCTGGGGCTCTGTGCTTTCTTTTGTTCTGAACAAGTGTTAGTGTTTTCTGCACAAAGGCGATTCTGCGAAGTAATGTGAACACTTCTGCTTCCCAGGCACAGAGAAGGTGCTAGCAGGGAATTCTCTGCCTGCCTTTCCCCAGTGCTCTGCAAGCTCTCCAGAACAACAGCAAATCTGGGGCTCTGTGCTTTCTTTTGTTCTGAACAAGTGTTAGTGTTTTCTGCAGAAAAGCGATTCTGCGAAGCAATGTGAACACTTCTGCTTCCCAGGCACAGAGAAGGGGCTAGCAGGGAATTCTCTGCCTGCCTTTCCCCAGTGCTCTGCAAGCTCTCCAGGACAACATAGAATCTGGGGCTCTGTGCTTTCTTTCGTTCTGAACAAGTGTTACTGTTTTCTGCACAAAAGCGATTCTGCGAAGCAACGTAAACACTTCTGCTTCCCAGGCACAGAGAAGGTGCTAGCAGGGAATTCTCTGCCTGCCTTTCCCCAGTGCTCTGCAAGCTCTCCAGAACAACAGCAAATCTGGGGCTCTGTGCTTTCTTTCGTTCTGAACAAGTGTTAGTGTTTTCTGCACAAAAGCGATTCTGCGAAGCAACGTAAACACTTCTGCTTCCCAGGCACAGAGAAGGTGCTAGCAGGGAATTCTCTGCCTGCCTTTCCCCAGTGCTCTGCAAGCTCTCCAGAACAACAGCAAATCTGGGGCTCTGTGCTTTCTTTTGTTCTGAACAAGTGTTAGTGTTTTCTGCACAAAGGCGATTCTGCGAAGCAATGTGAACACTTCTGCTTCCCAGGCACAGAGAAGGTGCTAGCAGGGAATTCTCTGCCTGCCTTTCCCCAGTGCTCTGCAAGCTCTCCAGGACAACAGCAAATCTGGGGCTCTGTGCTTTCTATTGTTCTGCACAAGTGTTAGTGTTTTCTGCACAAAAGCGATTCTGCGAAGCAATGTAAACACTTCTGCTTCCCAGACACAGAGAAGGTGCTAGCAGGGAATTCTCTGCCTGCCTTTCCCCAGTGCTATGCAAGCTCTCCAGAACAACAGCAAATCTGGGGCTCTGTGCTTTCTTTAGTTCTAAACAATTGTTAGTGTTTTCTGCACAAAAGCGATTCTGCGAAGCAATGTAGACACTTCTGCTTCCCAGACACAGAGAAGGTGCTAGCAGGGAATTCTCTGCCTGCCTTTCCCCAGTGCTCTGCAAGCTCTCCAGAACAACAGCAAATCTGGGGCTCTGTGCTTTCTTTTGTTCTGAACAAGTGTTAGTGTTTTCTGCACAAAAGCGATTCTGCGAAGCAATGTGAACACTTCTGCTTCCCAGGCACAGAGAAGGTGCTAGCAGGGAATTCTCTGCCTGCCTTTCCCCAGTGCTCTGCAAGCTCTCCAGGAGGACATAAAATCTGGGGCTCTGTGCTTTCTTTTGTTCTGAACAAGTGTTAGTGTTTTCTGCACAAAGGCGATTCTGCGAAGTAATGTGAACACTTCTGCTTCCCAGGCACAGAGAAGGTGCTAGCAGGGAATTCTCTGCCTGCCTTTCCCCAGTGCTCTGCAAGCTCTCCAGGAGGACATAAAATCTGGGGCTCTGTGCTTTCTTTTGTTCTGAACAAGTGTTAGTGTTTTCTGCACAAAGGCGATTCTGCGAAGTAATGTGAACACTTCTGCTTCCCAGGCACAGAGAAGGTGCTAGCAGGGAATTCTCTGCCTGCCTTTCCCCAGTGCTCTGCAAGCTCTCCAGAACAACAGCAAATCTGGGGCTCTGTGCTTTCTTTTGTTCTGAACAAGTGTTAGTGTTTTCTGCAGAAAAGCGATTCTGCGAAGCAATGTGAACACTTCTGCTTCGCAGGCACAGAGAAGGTGCTAGCAGGGAATTCTCTGCCTGCCTTTCCCCAGTGCTCTGCAAGCTCTCCAGGACAACATAAAATCTGGGGCTCTGTGCTTTCTTTCGTTCTGAACAAGTGTTAGTGTTTTCTGCACAAAAGCGATTCTGCGAAGCAACGTAAACACTTCTGCTTCCCAGGCACAGAGAAGGTGCTAGCAGGGAATTCTCTGCCTGCCTTTCCCCAGTGCTCTGCAAGCTCTCCAGGACAACATAAAATCTGGGGCTCTGTGCTTTCTTTTGTTCTGCACAAGTGTTAGTGTTTTCTGCAGAAAAGCGATTCTGCGAAGCAATGTGAACACTTCTGCTTCCCAGGCACAGAGAAGGGGCTAGCAGGGAATTCTCTGCCTGCCTTTCCCCAGTGCTCTGCAAGCTCTCCAGGACAACATAGAATCTGGGGCTCTGTGCTTTCTTTCGTTCTGAACAAGTGTTACTGTTTTCTGCACAAAAGCGATTCTGCGAAGCAACGTAAACACTTCTGCTTCCCAGGCACAGAGAAGGTGCTAGCAGGGAATTCTCTGCCTGTCTTTCCCCAGTGCTCTGCAAGCTCTCCAGAACAACAGCAAATCTGGGGCTCTGTGCTTTCTTTCGTTCTGAACAAGTGTTAGTGTTTTCTGCACAAAAGCGATTCTGCGAAGCAACGTAAACACTTCTGCTTCCCAGGCACAGAGAAGGTGCTAGCAGGGAATTCTCTGCCTGCCTTTCCCCAGTGCTCTGCAAGCTCTCCAGAACAACAGCAAATCTGGGGCTCTGTGCTTTCTTTTGTTCTGAACAAGTGTTAGTGTTTTCTGCACAAAGGCGATTCTGCGAAGCAATGTGAACACTTCTGCTTCCCAGGCACAGAGAAGGTGCTAGCAGGGAATTCTCTGCCTGCCTTTCCCCAGTGCTCTGCAAGCTCTCCAGGACAACAGCAAATCTGGGGCTCTGTGCTTTCTATTGTTCTGCACAAGTGTTAGTGTTTTCTGCACAAAAGCGATTCTGCGAAGCAATGTAAACACTTCTGCTTCCCAGACACAGAGAAGGTGCTAGCAGGGAATTCTCTGCCTGCCTTTCCCCAGTGCTATGCAAGCTCTCCAGAACAACAGCAAATCTGGGGCTCTGTGCTTTCTTTAGTTCTAAACAATTGTTAGTGTTTTCTGCACAAAAGCGATTCTGCGAAGCAATGTGATCACTTCTGCTTCCCAGACACAGAGAAGGTGCTAGCAGGGAATTCTCTGCCTGCCTTTCCCCAGTGCTCTGCAAGCTCTCCAGAACAACAGCAAATCTGGGGCTCTGTGCTTTCTTTTGTTCTGAACAAGTGTTAGTGTTTTCTGCACAAAAGCGATTCTGCGAAGCAATGTGAACACTTCTGCTTCCCAGGCACAGAGAAGGTGCTAGCAGGGAATTCTCTGCCTGCCTTTCCCCAGTGCTCTGCAAGCTCTCCAGAACAACAGCAAATCTGGGGCTCTGTGCTTTCTTTCGTTCTGAACAAGTGTTAGTGTTTTCTGCACAAAGGCGATTCTGCGAAGCAATGTAAACACTTCTGCTTCCCAGGCACAGAGAAGGTGCTAGCAGGGAATTCTCTGCCTGCCTTTCCCCAGTGCTCTGCAAGCTCTCCAGGACAACATAGAAGCTGGGGCTCTGTGCTTTCTTTCGTTCTGAACAAGTGTTAGTGTTTTCTGCACAAAAGCGATTCTGCGAAGCAACGTAAACACTTCTGCTTCCCAGGCACAGAGAAGGTGCTAGCAGGGAATTCTCTGCCTGCCTTTCCCCAGTGCTCTGCAAGCTCTCCAGGACAACAGCAAATCTGGGGCTCTGTGCTTTCTTTTGTTCTGAACAAGTGTTAGTGTTTTCTGCACAAAGCGATTCTGCGAAGCAATGTGAACACTTCTGCTTCCCAGGCACAGAGAAGGTGCTAGCAGGGAATTCTCTGCCTGCCTTTCCCCAGTGCTCTGCAAGCTCTCCAGGACAACATAGAAGCTGGGGCTCTGTGCTTTCTTTTGTTCTGAACAAGTGTTAGTGTTTTCTGCACAAAGGCGATTCTGCGAAGCAATGTGAACACTTCTGCTTCCCAGGCACAGAGAAGGTGCTAGCAGGGAATTCTCTGCCTGCCTTTCCCCAGTGCT
The DNA here is from genome assembly GCF_031877795.1 of Strix aluco. Lineage (NCBI taxonomy): Eukaryota > Metazoa > Chordata > Aves > Strigiformes > Strigidae > Strix > Strix aluco. Next base: position 17,685,357 of record NC_133947.1, read on the forward strand.
CTGCAAGCTCTCCAGGACAACATAGAATCTGGGGCTCTGTGCTTTCTTTCGTTCTGAACAAGTGTTAGTGTTTTCTGCACAAAGGCGATTCTGCAAAGCAATGTAAACACTTCTGCTTCCCAGGCACAGAGAAGGTGCTAGCAGGGAATTCTCTGCCTGCCTTTCCCCAGTGCTCTGCAAGCTCTCCAGGACAACAGCAAATCTGGGGCTCTGTGCTTTCTTTTGTTCTGAACAAGTGTTAGTGTTTTCTGCACAAAGGCGATTCTGCGAACTAATGTGAACACTTCTGCTTCCCAGGCACAGAGAAGGTGCTAGCAGGGAATTCTCTGCCTGCCTTTCCCCAGTGCTCTGCAAGCTCTCCAGGACAACAGCAAATCTGGGGCTCTGTGCTTTCTTTTGTTCTGAACAAGTGTTAGTGTTTTCTGCACAAAAGCGATTCTGCGAAGCAACGTAAACACTTCTGCTTCCCAGGCACAGAGAAGGTGCTAGCAGGGAATTCTCTGCCTGCCTTTCCCCAGTGCTCTGCAAGCTCTCCAGAACAACAGCAAATCTGGGGCTCTGTGCTTTCTTTTGTTCTGAACAAGTGTTAGTGTTTTCTGCAGAAAAGCGATTCTGCGAAGCAATGTGAACACTTCTGCTTCCCAGACACAGAGAAGGTGCTAGCAGGGAATTCTCTGCCTGCCTTTCCCCAGTGCTCTGCAAGCTCTCCAGGACAACATAGAAGCTGGGGCTCTGTGCTTTCTTTCGTTCTGAACAAGTGTTAGTGTTTTCTGCACAAAAGCGATTCTGCGAAGCAACGTAAACACTTCTGCTTCCCAGGCACAGAGAAGGTGCTAGCAGGGAATTCTCTGCCTGCCTTTCCCCAGTGCTCTGCAAGCTCTCCAGAACAACAGCAAATCTGGGGCTCTGTGCTTTCTTTTGTTCTGAACAAGTGTTAGTGTTTTCTGCACAAAGCGATTCTGCGAAGCAATGTGAACACTTCTGCTTCCCAGGCACAGAGAAGGTGCTAGCAGGGAATTCTCTGCCTGCCTTTCCCCAGTGCTCTGCAAGCTCTCCAGGACAACATAGAAGCTGGGGCTCTGTGCTTTCTTTTGTTCTGAACAAGTGTTAGTGTTTTCTGCACAAAGGCGATTCTGCGAAGCAATGTGAACACTTCTGCTTCCCAGGCACAGAGAAGGTGCTAGCAGGGAATTCTCTGCCTGCCTTTCCCCAGTGCTCTGCAAGCTCTCCAGGACAACATAAAATCTGGGGCTCTGTGCTTTCTTTCGTTCTGAACAAGTGTTAGTGTTTTCTGCACAAAGGCGATTCTGCAAAGCAATGTAAACACTTCTGCTTCCCAGGCACAGAGAAGGTGCTAGCAGGGAATTCTCTGCCTGCCTTTCCCCAGTGCTCTGCAAGCTCTCCAGGACAACAGCAAATCTGGGGCTCTGTGCTTTCTTTTGTTCTGAACAAGTGTTAGTGTTTTCTGCACAAAGGCGATTCTGCGAACTAATGTGAACACTTCTGCTTCCCAGGCACAGAGAAGGTGCTAGCAGGGAATTCTCTGCCTGCCTTTCCCCAGTGCTCTGCAAGCTCTCCAGGACAACAGCAAATCTAGGGCTCTGTGCTTTCTTTTGTTCTGAACAAGTGTTAGTGTTTTCTGCACAAAAGCGATTCTGCGAAGCAACGTAAACACTTCTGCTTCCCAGGCACAGAGAAGGTGCTAGCAGGGAATTCTCTGCCTGCCTTTCCCCAGTGCTCTGCAAGCTCTCCAGAACAACAGCAAATCTGGGGCTCTGTGCTTTCTTTTGTTCTGAACAAGTGTTAGTGTTTTCTGCAGAAAAGCGATTCTGCGAAGCAATGTGAACACTTCTGCTTCGCAGGCACAGAGAAGGTGCTAGCAGGGAATTCTCTGCCTGCCTTTCCCCAGTGCTATGCAAGCTCTCCAGAACAACAGCAAATCTGGGGCTCTGTGCTTTCTTTTGTTCTGAACAAGTGTTAGTGTTTTCTGCAGAAAAGCGATTCTGCGAAGCAATGTGAACACTTCTGCTTCCCAGACACAGAGAAGGTGCTAGCAGGGAATTCTCTGCCTGCCTTTCCCCAGTGCTCTGCAAGCTCTCCAGAACAACAGCAAATCTGGGGCTCTGTGCTTTCTTTTGTTCTGAACAAGTGTTAGTGTTTTCTGCAGAAAAGCGATTCTGCGAAGCAATGTGAACACTTCTGCTTCGCAGGCACAGAGAAGGTGCTAGCAGGGAATTCTCTGCCTGCCTTTCCCCAGTGCTCTGCAAGCTCTCCAGAACAACAGCAAATCTGGGGCTCTGTGCTTTCTTTTGTTCTGAACAAGTGTTAGTGTTTTCTGCAGAAAAGCGATTTTGCGAAGCAATGTGAACACTTCTGCTTCCCAGACACAGAGAAGGTGCTAGCAGGGAATTCTCTGCCTGCCTTTCCCCAGTGCTCTGCAAGCTCTCCAGGACAACAGCAAATCTGGGGCTCTGTGCTTTCTTTCGTTCTGAACAAGTGTTAGTGTTTTCTGCACAAAAGCGATTCTGCGAAGCAACGTAAACACTTCTGCTTCCCAGACACAGAGAAGGTGCTAGCAGGGAATTCTCTGCCTGCCTTTCCCCAGTGCTCTGCAAGCTCTCCAGAACAACAGCAAATCTGGGGCTCTGTGCTTTCTTTTGTTCTGAACAAGTGTTAGTGTTTTCTGCAGAAAAGCGATTCTGCGAAGCAATGTGAACACTTCTGCTTCCCAGGCACAGAGAAGGTGCTAGCAGGGAATTCTCTGCCTGCCTTTCCCCAGTGCTCTGCAAGCTCTCCAGAACAACAGCAAATCTGGGGCTCTGTGCTTTCTTTCGTTCCGAACAAGTGTTAGTGTTTTCTGCACAAAAGCGATTCTGCGAAGCAATGTGAACACTTCTGCTTCCCAGGCACAGAGAAGGTGCTAGAAGGGAATTCTCTGCCTGCCTTTCCCCAGTGCTCTGCAAGCTCTCCAGGACAACATAGAATCTGGGGCTCTATGCTCTCTTTTGTTCTGAACAAGTGTTAGTGTTTTCTGCACAAAAGCGATTCTGCGAAGCAACGTAAACACTTCTGCTTCCCAGGCACAGAGAAGGTGCTAGCAGGGAATTCTCTGCCTGCCTTTCCCCAGTGCTCTGCAAGCTCTCCAGAACAACAGCAAATCTGGGGCTCTGTGCTTTCTTTCGTTCTGAACAAGTGTTAGTGTTTTCTGCAGAAAAGCGATTCTGCGAAGCAATGTGAACACTTCTGCTTCCCAGGCACAGAGAAGGGGCTAGCAGGGAATTCTCTGCCTGCCTTTCCCCAGTGCTCTGCAAGCTCTCCAGGACAACAGCAAATCTGGGGCTCTGTGCTTTCTTTTGTTCTGAACAAGTGTTAGTGCTTTCTGCACAAAAGCGATTCTGCGAAGCAACGTAAACACTTCTGCTTCCCAGGCACAGAGAAGGTGCTAGCAGGGAATTCTCTGCCTGCCTTTCCCCAGTGCTCTGCAAGCTCTCCAGAACAACAGCAAATCTGGGGCTCTGTGCTTTCTTTTGTTCTGAACAAGTGTTAGTGTTTTCTGCACAAAGGCGATTCTGCGAAGCAATGTGAACACTTCTGCTTCCCAGGCACAGAGAAGGTGCTAGCAGGGAATTCTCTGCCTGCCTTTCCCCAGTGCTCTGCAAGCTCTCCAGGACAACATAAAATCTGGGGCTCTGTGCTTTCTTTTGTTCTGCACAAGTGTTAGTGTTTTCTGCAGAAAAGCGATTCTGCGAAGCAATGTGAACACTTCTGCTTCCCAGGCACAGAGAAGGGGCTAGCAGGGAATTCTCTGCCTGCCTTTCCCCAGTGCTCTGCAAGCTCTCCAGGACAACATAGAATCTGGGGCTCAGTGCTTTCTTTCGTTCTGAACAAGTGTTACTGTTTTCTGCACAAAAGCGATTCTGCGAAGCAATGTAAACACTTCTGCTTCCCAGACACAGAGAAGGTGCTAGCAGGGAATTCTCTGCCTGCCTTTCCCCAGTGCTCTGCAAGCTCTCCAGAACAACAGCAAATCTGGGGCTCTGTGCTTTCTTTTGTTCTGAACAAGTGTTAGTGTTTTATGCACAAAAGCGATTCTGCGAAGCAATGTGAACACTTCTGCTTCCCAGGCACAGAGAAGGTGCTAGCAGGGAATTCTCTGCCTGCCTTTCCCCAGTGCTCTGCAAGCTCTCCAGAACAACAGCAAATCTGGGGCTCTGTGCTTTCTTTCGTTCTGAACAAGTGTTAGTGTTTTCTGCACAAAAGCGATTCTGCGAAGCAACGTAAACACTTCTGCTTCCCAGGCACAGAGAAGGTGCTAGCAGGGAATTCTCTGCCTGCCTTTCCCCAGTGCTCTGCAAGCTCTCCAGGACAACATAGAAGCTGGGGCTCTGTGCTTTCTTTTGTTCTGAACAAGTGTTAGTGTTTTCTGCACAAAGGCGATTCTGCGAAGCAACGTAAACACTTCTGCTTCCCAGGCACAGAGAAGGTGCTAGCAGGGAATTCTCTGCCTGCCTTTCCCCAGTGCTCTGCAAGCTCTCCAGGACAACAGCAAATCTGGGGCTCTGTGCTTTCTTTCGTTCTGAACAAGTGTTAGTGTTTTCTGCACAAAGGCGATTCTGCGAAGCAATGTGATCACTTCTGCTTCCCAGACACAGAGAAGGTGCTAGCAGGGAATTCTCTGCCTGCCTTTCCCCAGTGCTCTGCAAGCTCTCCAGAACAACAGCAAATCTGGGGCTCTGTGCTTTCTTTATTCTGAACAAGTGTTAGTGTTTTCTGCACAAAGGCGATTCTGCGAACTAATGTGAACACTTCTGCTTCCCAGGCACAGAGAAGGTGCTAGCAGGGAATTCTCTGCCTGCCTTTCCCCAGTGCTCTGCAAGCTCTCCAGAACAACAGCAAATCTGGGGCTCTGTGCTTTCTTTTGTTCTGAACAAGTGTTAGTGTTTTCTGCAGAAAAGCGATTCTGCGAAGCAATGTGAACACTTCTGCTTCCCAGACACAGAGAAGGTGCTAGCAGGGAATTCTCTGCCTGCCTTTCCCCAGTGCTCTGCAAGCTCTCCAGGACAACATAAAATCTGGGGCTCTGTGCTTTCTTTCGTTCTGAACAAGTGTTAGTGTTTTCTGCAGAAAAGCGATTCTGCGAACTAATGTGAACACTTCTGCTTCCCAGGCACAGAGAAGGTGCTAGCAGGGAATTCTCTGCCTGCCTTTCCCCAGTGCTCTGCAAGCTCTCCAGAACAACAGCAAATCTGGGGCTCTGTGCTTTCTTTTGTTCTGAACAACTGTTACTGTTTTCTGCACAAAAGCGATTCTGCGAAGCAATGTGAACACTTCTGCTTCCCAGGCACAGAGAAGGTGCTAGCAGGGAATTCTCTGCCTGCCTTTCCCCAGTGCTCTGCAAGCTCTCCAGGACAACATAGAAGCTGGGGCTCTGTGCTTTCTTTTGTTCTGAACAAGTGTTAGTGTTTTCTGCACAAAGGCGATTCTGCGAAGCAATGTGAACACTTCTGCTTCCCAGGCACAGAGAAGGTGCTAGCAGGGAATTCTCTGCCTGCCTTTCCCCAGTGCTCTGCAAGCTCTCCAGAACAACAGCAAATCTGGGGCTCTGTGCTTTCTTTTGTTCTGAACAAGTGTTAGTGTTTTCTGCACAAAAGCGATTCTGCGAAGCAACGTAAACACTTCTGCTTCCCAGGCACAGAGAAGGTGCTAGCAGGGAATTCTCTGCCTGCCTTTCCCCAGTGCTCTGCAAGCTCTCCAGGACAACAGCAAATCTGGGGCTCTGTGCTTTCTTTCGTTCTGAACAAGTGTTAGTGTTTTCTGCACAAAAGCGATTCTGCGAAGCAACGTAAACACTTCTGCTTCCCAGACACAGAGAAGGTGCTAGCAGGGAATTCTCTGCCTGCCTTTCCCCAGTGCTCTGCAAGCTCTCCAGGACAACATAGAAGCTGGGGCTCTGTGCTTTCTTTCGTTCTGAACAAGTGTTAGTGTTTTCTGCACAAAAGCGATTCTGCGAAGCAACGTAAACACTTCTGCTTCCCAGGCACAGAGAAGGTGCTAGCAGGGAATTCTCTGCCTGCCTTTCCCCAGTGCTCTGCAAGCTCTCCAGAACAACAGCAAATCTGGGGCTCTGTGCTTTCTTTTGTTCTGAACAAGTGTTAGTGTTTTCTGCACAAAGCGATTCTGCGAAGCAATGTGAACACTTCTGCTTCCCAGGCACAGAGAAGGTGCTAGCAGGGAATTCTCTGCCTGCCTTTCCCCAGTGCTCTGCAAGCTCTCCAGGACAACATAGAAGCTGGGGCTCTGTGCTTTCTTTTGTTCTGAACAAGTGTTAGTGTTTTCTGCACAAAGGCGATTCTGCGAAGCAATGTGAACACTTCTGCTTCCCAGGCACAGAGAAGGTGCTAGCAGGGAATTCTCTGCCTGCCTTTCCCCAGTGCTCTGCAAGCTCTCCAGGACAACATAGAATCTGGGGCTCTGTGCTTTCTTTCGTTCTGAACAAGTGTTAGTGTTTTCTGCACAAAGGCGATTCTGCAAAGCAATGTAAACACTTCTGCTTCCCAGGCACAGAGAAGGTGCTAGCAGGGAATTCTCTGCCTGCCTTTCCCCAGTGCTCTGCAAGCTCTCCAGGACAACAGCAAATCTGGGGCTCTGTGCTTTCTTTTGTTCTGAACAAGTGTTACTGTTTTCTGCACAAAGGCGATTCTGCGAACTAATGTGAACACTTCTGCTTCCCAGGCACAGAGAAGGTGCTAGCAGGGAATTCTCTGCCTGCCTTTCCCCAGTGCTCTGCAAGCTCTCCAGGACAACAGCAAATCTGGGGCTCTGTGCTTTCTTTTGCTCTGAACAAGTGTTGTGTTTTCTGCACAAAAGCGATTCTGCGAAGCAACGTAAACACTTCTGCTTCCCAGGCACAGAGAAGGTGCTAGCAGGGAATTCTCTGCCTGCCTTTCCCCAGTGCTCTGCAAGCTCTCCAGGACAACAGCAAATCTGGGGCTCTGTGCTTTCTTTCGTTCTGAACAAGTGTTAGTGTTTTCTGCACAAAAGCGATTCTGCGAAGCAACGTAAACACTTCTGCTTCCCAGACACAGAGAAGGTGCTAGCAGGGAATTCTCTGCCTGCCTTTCCCCAGTGCTCTGCAAGCTCTCCAGGACAACATAAAATCTGGGGCTCTGTGCTTTCTTTTGTTCTGCACAAGTGTTAGTGTTTTCTGCAGAAAAGCGATTCTGCGAAGCAATGTAAACACTTCTGCTTCCCAGACACAGAGAAGGTGCTAGCAGGGAATTCTCTGCCTGCCTTTCCCCAGTGCTATGCAAGCTCTCCAGAACTACAGCAAATCTGGGGCTCTGTGCTTTCTTTTGTTCTGAACAAGTGTTAGTGTTTTCTGCACAAAAGCGATTCTGCGAAGCAATGTGAACACTTCTGCTTCCCAGGCACAGAGAAGGTGCTAGCAGGGAATTCTCTGCCTGCCTTTCCCCAGTGCTCTGCAAGCTCTCCAGAACAACAGCAAATCTGGGGCTCTGTGCTTTCTTTCGTTCTGAACAAGTGTTAGTGTTTTCTGCACAAAAGCGATTCTGCGAAGCAACGTAAACACTTCTGCTTCCCAGGCACAGAGAAGGTGCTAGCAGGGAATTCTCTGCCTGCCTTTCCCCAGTGCTCTGCAAGCTCTCCAGGACAACATAGAAGCTGGGGCTCTGTGCTTTCTTTTGTTCTGAACAAGTGTTAGTGTTTTCTGCACAAAGGCGATTCTGCGAAGCAACGTAAACACTTCTGCTTCCCAGGCACAGAGAAGGTGCTAGCAGGGAATTCTCTGCCTGCCTTTCCCCAGTGCTCTGCAAGCTTTCCAGGACAACATAGAATCTGGGGCTCTGTGCTTTCTTTCGTTCTGAACAAGTGTTAGTGTTTTCTGCACAAAGGCGATTCTGCGAAGCAATGTGAACACTTCTGCTTCCCAGGCACAGAGAAGGTGCTAGCAGGGAATTCTCTGCCTGCCTTTCCCCAGTGCTCTGCAAGCTCTCCAGAACAACAGCAAATCTGGGGCTCTGTGCTTTCTTTTGTTCTGAACAAGTGTTAGTGTTTTCTGCACAAAGGCGATTCTGCGAACTAATGTGAACACTTCTGCTTCCCAGGCACAGAGAAGGTGCTAGCAGGGAATTCTCTGCCTGCCTTTCCCCAGTGCTCTGCAAGCTCTCCAGAACAACAGCAAATCTGGGGCTCTGTGCTTTCTTTTGTTCTGAACAAGTGTTAGTGTTTTCTGCAGAAAAGCGATTCTGCGAAGCAATGTGAACACTTCTGCTTCCCAGACACAGAGAAGGTGCTAGCAGGGAATTCTCTGCCTGCCTTTCCCCAGTGCTCTGCAAGCTCTCCAGGACAACAGCAAATCTGGGGCTCTGTGCTTTCTTTCGTTCTGAACAAGTGTTAGTGTTTTCTGCACAAAAGCGATTCTGCGAAGCAACGTAAACACTTCTGCTTCCCAGACACAGAGAAGGTGCTAGCAGGGAATTCTCTGCCTGCCTTTCCCCAGTGCTCTGCAAGCTCTCCAGAACAACAGCAAATCTGGGGCTCTGTGCTTTCTTTTGTTCTGAACAACTGTTACTGTTTTCTGCACAAAAGCGATTCTGCGAAGCAATGTGAACACTTCTGCTTCCCAGGCACAGAGAAGGTGCTAGCAGGGAATTCTCTGCCTGCCTTTCCCCAGTGCTCTGCAAGCTCTCCAGGACAACATAGAAGCTGGGGCTCTGTGCTTTCTTTTGTTCTGAACAAGTGTTAGTGTTTTCTGCACAAAGGCGATTCTGCGAAGCAATGTGAACACTTCTGCTTCCCAGGCACAGAGAAGGTGCTAGCAGGGAATTCTCTGCCTGCCTTTCCCCAGTGCTCTGCAAGCTCTCCAGAACAACAGCAAATCTGGGGCTCTGTGCTTTCTTTTGTTCTGAACAAGTGTTAGTGTTTTCTGCACAAAAGCGATTCTGCGAAGCAACGTAAACACTTCTGCTTCCCAGGCACAGAGAAGGTGCTAGCAGGGAATTCTCTGCCTGCCTTTCCCCAGTGCTCTGCAAGCTCTCCAGGACAACAGCAAATCTGGGGCTCTGTGCTTTCTTTCGTTCTGAACAAGTGTTAGTGTTTTCTGCACAAAAGCGATTCTGCGAAGCAACGTAAACACTTCTGCTTCCCAGACACAGAGAAGGTGCTAGCAGGGAATTCTCTGCCTGCCTTTCCCCAGTGCTCTGCAAGCTCTCCAGGACAACAGCAAATCTGGGGCTCTGTGCTTTCTTTCGTTCTGAACAAGTGTTACTGTTTTCTGCACAAAAGCGATTCTGCGAAGCAACGTAAACACTTCTGCTTCCCAGGCACAGAGAAGGTGCTAGCAGGGAATTCTCTGCCTGCCTTTCCCCAGTGCTCTGCAAGCTCTCCAGGACAACATAGAAGCTGGGGCTCTGTGCTTTCTTTTGTTCTGAACAAGTTTTAGTGTTTTCTGCACAAAGGCGATTCTGCGAAGCAATGTGAACACTTCTGCTTCCCAGGCACAGAGAAGGTGCTAGCAGGGAATTCTCTGCCTGCCTTTCCCCAGTGCTCTGCAAGCTCTCCAGGACAACATAGAATCTGGGGCTCTGTGCTTTCTTTCGTTCTGAACAAGTGTTAGTGTTTTCTGCACAAAGGCGATTCTGCAAAGCAATGTAAACACTTCTGCTTCCCAGGCACAGAGAAGGTGCTAGCAGGGAATTCTCTGCCTGCCTTTCCCCAGTGCTCTTCAAGCTCTCCAGGACAACAGCAAATCTGGGGCTCTGTGCTTTCTTTTGTTCTGAACAAGTGTTAGTGTTTTCTGCACAAAGGCGATTCTGCGAACTAATGTGAACACTTCTGCTTCCCAGGCACAGAGAAGGTGCTAGCAGGGAATTCTCTGCCTGCCTTTCCCCAGTGCTCTGCAAGCTCTCCAGGACAACAGCAAATCTGGGGCTCTGTGCTTTCTTTTGTTCTGAACAAGTGTTAGTGTTTTCTGCACAAAAGCGATTCTGCGAAGCAACGTAAACACTTCTGCTTCCCAGGCACAGAGAAGGTGCTAGCAGGGAATTCTCTGCCTGCATTTCCCCAGTGCTCTGCAAGCTCTCCAGGACAACAGCAAATCTGGGGCTCTGTGCTTTCTTTCGTTCTGAACAAGTGTTAGTGTTTTCTGCACAAAAGCGATTCTGCGAAGCAACGTAAACACTTCTGCTTCCCAGGCACAGAGAAGGTGCTAGCAGGGAATTCTCTGCCTGCCTTTCCCCAGTGCTCTGCAAGCTCTCCAGGACAACATAAAATCTGGGGCTCTGTGCTTTCTTTTGTTCTGCACAAGTGTTAGTGTTTTCTGCAGAAAAGCGATTCTGCGAAGCAATGTGAACACTTCTGCTTCCCAGGCACAGAGAAGGTGCTAGCAGGGAATTCTCTGCCTGCCTTTCCCCAGTGCTCTGCAAGCTCTCCAGAACAACAGCAAATCTGGGGCTCTGTGCTTTCTTTCGTTCTGAACAAGTGTTACTGTTTTCTGCACAAAAGCGATTCTGCGAAGCAATGTGAACACTTCTGCTTCCCAGGCACAGAGAAGGTGCTAGAAGGGAATTCTCTGCCTGCCTTTCCCCAGTGCTCTGCAAGCTCTCCAGGACAACATAGAATCTGGGGCTCTGTGCTTTCTTTTGTTCTGAACAAGTGTTAGTGTTTTCTGCACAAAAGCGATTCTGTGAAGCAACGTAAACACTTCTGCTTCCCAGGCACAGAGAAGGTGCTAGCAGGGAATTCTCTGCCTGCCTTTCCCCAGTGCTCTGCAAGCTCTCCAGGACAACAGCAAATCTGGGGCTCTGTGCTTTCTTTTGTTCTGCACAAGTGTTAGTGTTTTCTGCAGAAAAGCGATTCTGCGAAGCAATGTAAACACTTCTGCTTCCCAGACACAGAGAAGGTGCTAGCAGGGAATTCTCTGCCTGCCTTTCCCCAGTGCTATGCAAGCTCTCCAGAACTACAGCAAATCTGGGGCTCTGTGCTTTCTTTAGTTCTAAACAATTGTTAGTGTTTTCTGCACAAAAGCGATTCTGCGAAGCAATGTAAACACTTCTGCTTCCCAGACACAGAGAAGGTGCTAGCAGGGAATTCTCTGCCTGCCTTTCCCCAGTGCTCTGCAAGCTCTCCAGAACAACAGCAAATCTGGGGCTCTGTGCTTTCTTTTGTTCTGAACAAGTGTTAGTGTTTTCTGCACAAAAGCGATTCTGCGAAGCAATGTGAACACTTCTGCTTCCCAGGCACAGAGAAGGTGCTAGCAGGGAATTCTCTGCCTGCCTTTCCCCAGTGCTCTGCAAGCTCTCCAGAACAACAGCAAATCTGGGGCTCTGTGCTTTCTTTCGTTCTGAACAAGTGTTAGTGTTTTCTGCACAAAAGCGATTCTGCGAAGCAACGTAAACACTTCTGCTTCCCAGGCACAGAGAAGGTGCTAGCAGGGAATTCTCTGCCTGCCTTTCCCCAGTGCTCTGCAAGCTCTCCAGGACAACATAGAAGCTGGGGCTCTGTGCTTTCTTTTGTTCTGAACAAGTGTTAGTGTTTTCTGCAGAAAAGCGATTCTGCGAAGCAACGTAAACACTTCTGCTTCCCAGGCACAGAGAAGGTGCTAGCAGGGAATTCTCTGCCTGCCTTTCCCCAGTGCTCTGCAAGCTCTCCAGGACAACAGCAAATCTGGGGCTCTGTGCTTTCTTTTGTTCTGAACAAGTGTTGTGTTTTCTGCACAAAAGCGATTCTGCGAAGCAACGTAAACACTTCTGCTTCGCAGGCACAGAGAAGGTGCTAGCAGGGAATTCTCTGCCTGCCTTTCCCCAGTGCTCTGCAAGCTCTCCAGGACAACAGCAAATCTGGGGCTCTGTGCTTTCTTTCGTTCTGAACAAGTGTTAGTGTTTTCTGCACAAAAGCGATTCTGCGAAGCAACGTAAACACTTCTGCTTCCCAGACACAGAGAAGGTGCTAGCAGGGAATTCTCTGCCTGCCTTTCCCCAGTGCTCTGCAAGCTCTCCAGGACAACATAAAATCTGGGGCTCTGTGCTTTCTTTTGTTCTGAACAAGTGTTAGTGTTTTCTGCACAAAGGCGATTCTGCGAACTAATGTGAACACTTCTGCTTCCCAGGCACAGAGAAGGTGCTAGCAGGGAATTCTCTGCCTGCCTTTCCCCAGTGCTCTGCAAGCTCTCCAGAACAACAGCAAATCTGGGGCTCTGTGCTTTCTTTTGTTCTGAACAAGTGTTAGTGTTTTCTGCAGAAAAGCGATTCTGCGAAGCAATGTGAACACTTCTGCTTCCCAGACACAGAGAAGGTGCTAGCAGGGAATTCTCTGCCTGCCTTTCCCCAGTGCTCTGCAAGCTCTCCAGGACAACAGCAAATCTGGGGCTCTGTGCTTTCTTTCGTTCTGAACAAGTGTTAGTGTTTTCTGCACAAAAGCGATTCTGCGAAGCAACGTAAACACTTCTGCTTCCCAGGCACAGAGAAGGTGCTAGCAGGGAATTCTCTGCCTGCCTTTCCCCAGTGCTCTGCAAGCTCTCCAGGACAACATAGAAGCTGGGGCTCTGTGCTTTCTTTTGTTCTGAACAAGTGTTAGTGTTTTCTGCACAAAAGCGATTCTGCGAAGCAACGTAAACACTTCTGCTTCCCAGGCACAGAGAAGGTGCTAGCAGGGAATTCTCTGCCTGCCTTTCCCCAGTGCTCTGCAAGCTCTCCAGGACAACAGCAAATCTGGGGCTCTGTGCTTTCTTTCGTTCTGAACAAGTGTTAGTGTTTTCTGCACAAAAGCGATTCTGCGAAGCAACGTAAACACTTCTGCTTCCCAGACACAGAGAAGGTGCTAGCAGGGAATTCTCTGCCTGCCTTTCCCCAGTGCTCTGCAAGCTCTCCAGGACAACAGCAAATCTGGGGCTCTGTGCTTTCTTTTGTTCTGAACAAGTGTTAGTGTTTTCTGCACAAAGCGATTCTGCGAAGCAATGTGAACACTTCTGCTTCCCAGGCACAGAGAAGGTGCTAGCAGGGAATTCTCTGCCTGCCTTTCCCCAGTGCTCTGCAAGCTCTCCAGGACAACATAGAAGCTGGGGCTCTGTGCTTTCTTTTGTTCTGAACAAGTTTTAGTGTTTTCTGCACAAAGGCGATTCTGCGAAGCAATGTGAACACTTCTGCTTCCCAGGCACAGAGAAGGTGCTAGCAGGGAATTCTCTGCCTGCCTTTCCCCAGTGCTCTGCAAGCTCTCCAGGACAACATAGAATCTGGGGCTCTGTGCTTTCTTTCGTTCTGAACAAGTGTTAGTGTTTTCTGCACAAAGGCGATTCTGCAAAGCAATGTAAACACTTCTGCTTCCCAGGCACAGAGAAGGTGCTAGCAGGGAATTCTCTGCCTGCCTTTCCCCAGTGCTCTTCAAGCTCTCCAGGACAACAGCAAATCTGGGGCTCTGTGCTTTCTTTTGTTCTGAACAAGTGTTAGTGTTTTCTGCACAAAGGCGATTCTGCGAACTAATGTGAACACTTCTGCTTCCCAGGCACAGAGAAGGTGCTAGCAGGGAATTCTCTGCCTGCCTTTCCCCAGTGCTCTGCAAGCTCTCCAGGACAACAGCAAATCTGGGGCTCTGTGCTTTCTTTTGTTCTGAACAAGTGTTGTGTTTTCTGCACAAAAGCGATTCTGCGAAGCAACGTAAACACTTCTGCTTCCCAGGCACAGAGAAGGTGCTAGCAGGGAATTCTCTGCCTGCATTTCCCCAGTGCTCTGCAAGCTCTCCAGGACAACAGCAAATCTGGGGCTCTGTGCTTTCTTTCGTTCTGAACAAGTGTTAGTGTTTTCTGCACAAAAGCGATTCTGCGAAGCAACGTAAACACTTCTGCTTCCCAGGCACAGAGAAGGTGCTAGCAGGGAATTCTCTGCCTGCCTTTCCCCAGTGCTCTGCAAGCTCTCCAGGACAACATAGAATCTGGGGCTCTGTGCTTTCTTTCGTTCTGAACAAGTGTTAGTGTTTTCTGCACAAAGGCGATTCTGCAAAGCAATGTAAACACTTCTGCTTCCCAGGCACAGAGAAGGTGCTAGCAGGGAATTCTCTGCCTGCCTTTCCCCAGTGCTCTTCAAGCTCTCCAGGACAACAGCAAATCTGGGGCTCTGTGCTTTCTTTTGTTCTGAACAAGTGTTAGTGTTTTCTGCACAAAGGCGATTCTGCGAACTAATGTGAACACTTCTGCTTCCCAGGCACAGAGAAGGTGCTAGCAGGGAATTCTCTGCCTGCCTTTCCCCAGTGCTCTGCAAGCTCTCCAGGACAACAGCAAATCTGGGGCTCTGTGCTTTCTTTTGTTCTGAACAAGTGTTGTGTTTTCTGCACAAAAGCGATTCTGCGAAGCAACGTAAACACTTCTGCTTCCCAGGCACAGAGAAGGTGCTAGCAGGGAATTCTCTGCCTGCATTTCCCCAGTGCTCTGCAAGCTCTCCAGGACAACAGCAAATCTGGGGCTCTGTGCTTTCTTTCGTTCTGAACAAGTGTTAGTGTTTTCTGCACAAAAGCGATTCTGCGAAGCAACGTAAACACTTCTGCTTCCCAGACACAGAGAAGGTGCTAGCAGGGAATTCTCTGCCTGCCTTTCCCCAGTGCTCTGCAAGCTCTCCAGGACAACATAAAATCTGGGGCTCTGTGCTTTCTTTTGTTCTGCACAAGTGTTAGTGTTTTCTGCAGAAAAGCGATTCTGCGAAGCAATGTGAACACTTCTGCTTCCCAGGCACAGAGAAGGTGCTAGCAGGGAATTCTCTGCCTGCCTTTCCCCAGTGCTCTGCAAGCTCTCCAGAACAACAGCAAATCTGGGGCTCTGTGCTTTCTTTCGTTCTGAACAAGTGTTACTGTTTTCTGCAGAAAAGCGATTCTGCGAAGCAATGTGAACACTTCTGCTTCCCAGGCACAGAGAAGGTGCTAGAAGGGAATTCTCTGCCTGCCTTTCCCCAGTGCTCTGCAAGCTCTCCAGGACAACATAGAATCTGGGGCTCTGTGCTTTCTTTTGTTCTGAACAAGTGTTAGTGTTTTCTGCACAAAAGCGATTCTGTGAAGCAACGTAAACACTTCTGCTTCCCAGGCACAGAGAAGGTGCTAGCAGGGAATTCTCTGCCTGCCTTTCCCCAGTGCTCTGCAAGCTCTCCAGGACAACAGCAAATCTGGGGCTCTGTGCTTTCTTTTGTTCTGCACAAGTGTTAGTGTTTTCTGCAGAAAAGCGATTCTGCGAAGCAACGTAAACACTTCTGCTTCCCAGACACAGAGAAGGTGCTAGCAGGGAATTCTCTGCCTGCCTTTCCCCAGTGCTATGCAAGCTCTCCAGAACTACAGCAAATCTGGGGCTCTGTGCTTTCTTTAGTTCTAAACAATTGTTAGTGTTTTCTGCACAAAAGCGATTCTGCGAAGCAATGTAAACACTTCTGCTTCCCAGACACAGAGAAGGTGCTAGCAGGGAATTCTCTGCCTGCCTTTCCCCAGTGCTCTGCAAGCTCTCCAGAACAACAGCAAATCTGGGGCTCTGTGCTTTCTTTTGTTCTGAACAAGTGTTAGTGTTTTCTGCAGAAAAGCGATTCTGCGAAGCAATGTGAACACTTCTGCTTCCCAGGCACAGAGAAGGTGCTAGCAGGGAATTCTCTGCCTGCCTTTCCCCAGTGCTCTGCAAGCTCTCCAGAACAACAGCAAATCTGGGGCTCTGTGCTTTCTTTCGTTCTGAACAAGTGTTAGTGTTTTCTGCACAAAAGCGATTCTGCGAAGCAACGTAAACACTTCTGCTTCCCAGGCACAGAGAAGGTGCTAGCAGGGAATTCTCTGCCTGCCTTTCCCCAGTGCTCTGCAAGCTCTCCAGGACAACATAGAAGCTGGGGCTCTGTGCTTTCTTTTGTTCTGAACAAGTGTTAGTGTTTTCTGCACAAAGGCGATTCTGCGAAGCAACGTAAACACTTCTGCTTCCCAGGCACAGAGAAGGTGCTAGCAGGGAATTCTCTGCCTGCCTTTCCCCAGTGCTCTGCAAGCTCTCCAGGACAACAGCAAATCTGGGGCTCTGTGCTTTCTTTTGTTCTGAACAAGTGTTGTGTTTTCTGCACAAAAGCGATTCTGCGAAGCAACGTAAACACTTCTGCTTCGCAGGCACAGAGAAGGTGCTAGCAGGGAATTCTCTGCCTGCCTTTCCCCAGTGCTCTGCAAGCTCTCCAGGACAACAGCAAATCTGGGGCTCTGTGCTTTCTTTCGTTCTGAACAAGTGTTAGTGTTTTCTGCACAAAAGCGATTCTGCGAAGCAACGTAAACACTTCTGCTTCCCAGACACAGAGAAGGTGCTAGCAGGGAATTCTCTGCCTGCCTTTCCCCAGTGCTCTGCAAGCTCTCCAGGACAACATAAAATCTGGGGCTCTGTGCTTTCTTTTGTTCTGAACAAGTGTTAGTGTTTTCTGCACAAAGGCGATTCTGCGAACTAATGTGAACACTTCTGCTTCCCAGGCACAGAGAAGGTGCTAGCAGGGAATTCTCTGCCTGCCTTTCCCCAGTGCTCTGCAAGCTCTCCAGAACAACAGCAAATCTGGGGCTCTGTGCTTTCTTTTGTTCTGAACAAGTGTTAGTGTTTTCTGCAGAAAAGCGATTCTGCGAAGCAATGTGAACACTTCTGCTTCCCAGACACAGAGAAGGTGCTAGCAGGGAATTCTCTGCCTGCCTTTCCCCAGTGCTCTGCAAGCTCTCCAGGACAACAGCAAATCTGGGGCTCTGTGCTTTCTTTCGTTCTGAACAAGTGTTAGTGTTTTCTGCACAAAAGCGATTCTGCGAAGCAACGTAAACACTTCTGCTTCCCAGGCACAGAGAAGGTGCTAGCAGGGAATTCTCTGCCTGCCTTTCCCCAGTGCTCTGCAAGCTCTCCAGAACAACAGCAAATCTGGGGCTCTGTGCTTTCTTTTGTTCTGAACAACTGTTACTGTTTTCTGCACAAAAGCGATTCTGCGAAGCAATGTGAACACTTCTGCTTCCCAGGCACAGAGAAGGTGCTAGCAGGGAATTCTCTGCCTGCCTTTCCCCAGTGCTCTGCAAGCTCTCCAGGACAACATAGAAGCTGGGGCTCTGTGCTTTCTTTTGTTCTGAACAAGTGTTAGTGTTTTCTGCACAAAGGCGATTCTGCGAAGCAATGTGAACACTTCTGCTTCCCAGGCACAGAGAAGGTGCTAGCAGGGAATTCTCTGCCTGCCTTTCCCCAGTGCTCTGCAAGCTCTCCAGAACAACAGCAAATCTGGGGCTCTGTGCTTTCTTTTGTTCTGAACAAGTGTTAGTGTTTTCTGCACAAAAGCGATTCTGCGAAGCAACGTAAACACTTCTGCTTCCCAGGCACAGAGAAGGTGCTAGCAGGGAATTCTCTGCCTGCCTTTCCCCAGTGCTCTGCAAGCTCTCCAGGACAACAGCAAATCTGGGGCTCTGTGCTTTCTTTCGTTCTGAACAAGTGTTAGTGTTTTCTGCACAAAAGCGATTCTGCGAAGCAACGTAAACACTTCTGCTTCCCAGACACAGAGAAGGTGCTAGCAGGGAATTCTCTGCCTGCCTTTCCCCAGTGCTCTGCAAGCTCTCCAGGACAACAGCAAATCTGGGGCTCTGTGCTTTCTTTCGTTCTGAACAAGTGTTAGTGTTTTCTGCACAAAAGCGATTCTGCGAAGCAACGTAAACACTTCTGCTTCCCAGGCACAGAGAAGGTGCTAGCAGGGAATTCTCTGCCTGCCTTTCCCCAGTGCTCTGCAAGCTCTCCAGGACAACATAGAAGCTGGGGCTCTGTGCTTTCTTTCGTTCTGAACAAGTGTTAGTGTTTTCTGCACAAAGGCGATTCTGCGAAGCAACGTAAACACTTCTGCTTCCCAGGCACAGAGAAGGTGCTAGCAGGGAATTCTCTGCCTGCCTTTCCCCAGTGCTCTGCAAGCTCTCCAGAACAACAGCAAATCTGGGGCTCTGTGCTTTCTTTTGTTCTGAACAAGTGTTAGTGTTTTCTGCACAAAAGCGATTCTGCGAAGCAACGTAAACACTTCTGCTTCCCAGGCACAGAGAAGGTGCTAGCAGGGAATTCTCTGCCTGCCTTTCCCCAGTGCTCTGCAAGCTCTCCAGGACAACAGCAAATCTGGGGCTCTGTGCTTTCTTTCGTTCTGAACAAGTGTTAGTGTTTTCTGCACAAAAGCGATTCTGCGAAGCAACGTAAACACTTCTGCTTCCCAGGCACAGAGAAGGTGCTAGCAGGGAATTCTCTGCCTGCCTTTCCCCAGTGCTCTGCAAGCTCTCCAGGACAACAGCAAATCTGGGGCTCTGTGCTTTCTTTCGTTCTGAACAAGTGTTAGTGTTTTCTGCACAAAAGCGATTCTGCGAAGCAACGTAAACACTTCTGCTTCCCAGGCACAGAGAAGGTGCTAGCAGGGAATTCTCTGCCTGCCTTTCCCCAGTGCTCTGCAAGCTCTCCAGGACAACATAGAAGCTGGGGCTCTGTGCTTTCTTTCGTTCTGAACAAGTGTTAGTGTTTTCTGCACAAAAGCGATTCTGCGAAGCAACGTAAACACTTCTGCTTCCCAGACACAGAGAAGGTGCTAGCAGGGAATTCTCTGCCTGCCTTTCCCCAGTGCTCTGCAAGCTCTCCAGAACAACAGCAAATCTGGGGCTCTGTGCTTTCTTTTGTTCTGAACAACTGTTACTGTTTTCTGCACAAAAGCGATTCTGCGAAGCAATGTGAACACTTCTGCTTCCCAGGCACAGAGAAGGTGCTAGCAGGGAATTCTCTGCCTGCCTTTCCCCAGTGCTCTGCAAGCTCTCCAGGACAACATAGAAGCTGGGGCTCTGTGCTTTCTTTTGTTCTGAACAAGTGTTAGTGTTTTCTGCACAAAGGCGATTCTGCGAAGCAATGTGAACACTTCTGCTTCCCAGGCACAGAGAAGGTGCTAGCAGGGAATTCTCTGCCTGCCTTTCCCCAGTGCTCTGCAAGCTCTCCAGAACAACAGCAAATCTGGGGCTCTGTGCTTTCTTTTGTTCTGAACAAGTGTTAGTGTTTTCTGCACAAAAGCGATCCTGCGAAGCAATGTAAACACTTCTGCTTCCCAGGCACAGAGAAGGTGCTAGCAGGGAATTCTCTGCCTGCCTTTCCCCAGTGCTCTGCAAGCTCTCCAGGACAACAGCAAATCTGGGGCTCTGTGCTTTCTTTCGTTCTGAACAAGTGTTAGTGTTTTCTGCACAAAAGCGATTCTGCGAAGCAACGTAAACACTTCTGCTTCCCAGACACAGAGAAGGTGCTAGCAGGGAATTCTCTGCCTGCCTTTCCCCAGTGCTCTGCAAGCTCTCCAGGACAACAGCAAATCTGGGGCTCTGTGCTTTCTTTCGTTCTGAACAAGTGTTAGTGTTTTCTGCACAAAAGCGATTCTGCGAAGCAACGTAAACACTTCTGCTTCCCAGGCACAGAGAAGGTGCTAGCAGGGAATTCTCTGCCTGCCTTTCCCCAGTGCTCTGCAAGCTCTCCAGGACAACATAGAAGCTGGGGCTCTGTGCTTTCTTTCGTTCTGAACAAGTGTTAGTGTTTTCTGCACAAAAGCGATTCTGCGAAGCAACGTAAACACTTCTGCTTCCCAGGCACAGAGAAGGTGCTAGCAGGGAATTCTCTGCCTGCCTTTCCCCAGTGCTCTGCAAGCTCTCCAGAACAACAGCAAATCTGGGGCTCTGTGCTTTCTTTTGTTCTGAACAAGTGTTAGTGTTTTCTGCACAAAGCGATTCTGCGAAGCAATGTGAACACTTCTGCTTCCCAGGCACAGAGAAGGTGCTAGCAGGGAATTCTCTGCCTGCCTTTCCCCAGTGCTCTGCAAGCTCTCCAGGACAACATAGAAGCTGGGGCTCTGTGCTTTCTTTTGTTCTGAACAAGTGTTAGTGTTTTCTGCACAAAGGCGATTCTGCGAAGCAATGTGAACACTTCTGCTTCCCAGGCACAGAGAAGGTGCTAGCAGGGAATTCTCTGCCTGCCTTTCCCCAGTGCTCTGCAAGCTCTCCAGGACAACAGCAAATCTGGGGCTCTGTGCTTTCTTTCGTTCTGAACAAGTGTTAGTGTTTTCTGCACAAAGGCGATTCTGCAAAGCAATGTAAACACTTCTGCTTCCCAGGCACAGAGAAGGTGCTAGCAGGGAATTCTCTGCCTGCCTTTCCCCAGTGCTCTTCAAGCTCTCCAGGACAACAGCAAATCTGGGGCTCTGTGCTTTCTTTTGTTCTGAACAAGTGTTAGTGTTTTCTGCACAAAGGCGATTCTGCGAACTAATGTGAACACTTCTGCTTCCCAGGCACAGAGAAGGTGCTAGCAGGGAATTCTCTGCCTGCCTTTCCCCAGTGCTCTGCAAGCTCTCCAGGACAACAGCAAATCTGGGGCTCTGTGCTTTCTTTTGTTCTGAACAAGTGTTGTGTTTTCTGCACAAAAGCGATTCTGCGAAGCAACGTAAACACTTCTGCTTCCCAGGCACAGAGAAGGTGCTAGCAGGGAATTCTCTGCCTGCCTTTCCCCAGTGCTCTGCAAGCTCTCCAGGACAACAGCAAATCTGGGGCTCTGTGCTTTCTTTTGTTCTGAACAAGTGTTAGTGTTTTCTGCACAAAAGCGATTCTGCGAAGCAACGTAAACACTTCTGCTTCCCAGACACAGAGAAGGTGCTAGCAGGGAATTCTCTGCCTGCCTTTCCCCAGTGCTCTGCAAGCTCTCCAGGACAACATAAAATCTGGGGCTCTGTGCTTTCTTTTGTTCTGCACAAGTGTTAGTGTTTTCTGCAGAAAAGCGATTCTGCGAAGCAATGTGAACACTTCTGCTTCCCAGGCACAGAGAAGGTGCTAGCAGGGAATTCTCTGCCTGCCTTTCCCCAGTGCTCTGCAAGCTCTCCAGAACAACAGCAAATCTGGGGCTCTGTGCTTTCTTTTGTTCTGAACAAGTGTTAGTGTTTTCTGCAGAAAAGCGATTCTGCGAAGCAATGTGAACACTTCTGCTTCCCAGGCACAGAGAAGGTGCTAGCAGGGAATTCTCTGCCTGCCTTTCCCCAGTGCTCTGCAAGCTCTCCAGGACAACATAGAAGCTGGGGCTCTGTGCTTTCTTTTGTTCTGAACAAGTGTTAGTGTTTTCTGCACAAAAGCGATTCTGTGAAGCAACGTAAACACTTCTGCTTCCCAGGCACAGAGAAGGTGCTAGCAGGGAATTCTCTGCCTGCCTTTCCCCAGTGCTCTGCAAGCTCTCCAGGACAACAGCAAATCTGGGGCTCTGTGCTTTCTATTGTTCTGCACAAGTGTTAGTGTTTTCTGCAGAAAAGCGATTCTGCGAAGCAATGTAAACACTTCTGCTTCCCAGACACAGAGAAGGTGCTAGCAGGGAATTCTCTGCCTGCCTTTCCCCAGTGCTATGCAAGCTCTCCAGAACTACAGCAAATCTGGGGCTCTGTGCTTTCTTTAGTTCTAAACAATTGTTAGTGTTTTCTGCACAAAAGCGATTCTGCGAAGCAATGTAAACACTTCTGCTTCCCAGACACAGAGAAGGTGCTAGCAGGGAATTCTCTGCCTGCCTTTCCCCAGTGCTCTGCAAGCTCTCCAGAACAACAGCAAATCTGGGGCTCTGTGCTTTCTTTTGTTCTGAACAAGTGTTAGTGTTTTCTGCACAAAAGCGATTCTGCGAAGCAATGTGAACACTTCTGCTTCCCAGGCACAGAGAAGGGGCTAGCAGGGAATTCTCTGCCTGCCTTTCCCCAGTGCTCTGCAAGCTCTCCAGAACAACAGCAAATCTGGGGCTCTGTGCTTTCTTTCGTTCTGAACAAGTGTTAGTGTTTTCTGCACAAAAGCGATTCTGCGAAGCAACGTAAACACTTCTGCTTCCCAGGCACAGAGAAGGTGCTAGCAGGGAATTCTCTGCCTGCCTTTCCCCAGTGCTCTGCAAGCTCTCCAGGACAACATAGAAGCTGGGGCTCTGTGCTTTCTTTTGTTCTGAACAAGTGTTAGTGTTTTCTGCACAAAGGCGATTCTGCGAAGCAATGTGAACACTTCTGCTTCCCAGGCACAGAGAAGGTGCTAGCAGGGAATTCTCTGCCTGCCTTTCCCCAGTGCTCTGCAAGCTCTCCAGAACAACAGCAAATCTGGGGCTCTGTGCTTTCTTTTGTTCTGAACAAGTGTTAGTGTTTTCTGCACAAAAGCGATTCTGCGAAGCAACGTAAACACTTCTGCTTCCCAGGCACAGAGAAGGTGCTAGCAGGGAATTCTCTGCCTGCCTTTCCCCAGTGCTCTGCAAGCTCTCCAGGACAACAGCAAATCTGGGGCTCTGTGCTTTCTTTCGTTCTGAACAAGTGTTAGTGTTTTCTGCACAAAAGCGATTCTGCGAAGCAACGTAAACACTTCTGCTTCCCAGACACAGAGAAGGTGCTAGCAGGGAATTCTCTGCCTGCCTTTCCCCAGTGCTCTGCAAGCTCTCCAGGACAACAGCAAATCTGGGGCTCTGTGCTTTCTTTCGTTCTGAACAAGTGTTACTGTTTTCTGCACAAAAGCGATTCTGCGAAGCAACGTAAACACTTCTGCTTCCCAGGCACAGAGAAGGTGCTAGCAGGGAATTCTCTGCCTGCCTTTCCCCAGTGCTCTGCAAGCTCTCCAGGACAACATAGAAGCTGGGGCTCTGTGCTTTCTTTTGTTCTGAACAAGTTTTAGTGTTTTCTGCACAAAGGCGATTCTGCGAAGCAATGTGAACACTTCTGCTTCCCAGGCACAGAGAAGGTGCTAGCAGGGAATTCTCTGCCTGCCTTTCCCCAGTGCTCTGCAAGCTCTCCAGGACAACATAGAATCTGGGGCTCTGTGCTTTCTTTCGTTCTGAACAAGTGTTAGTGTTTTCTGCACAAAGGCGATTCTGCAAAGCAATGTAAACACTTCTGCTTCCCAGGCACAGAGAAGGTGCTAGCAGGGAATTCTCTGCCTGCCTTTCCCCAGTGCTCTTCAAGCTCTCCAGGACAACAGCAAATCTGGGGCTCTGTGCTTTCTTTTGTTCTGAACAAGTGTTAGTGTTTTCTGCACAAAGGCGATTCTGCGAACTAATGTGAACACTTCTGCTTCCCAGGCACAGAGAAGGTGCTAGCAGGGAATTCTCTGCCTGCCTTTCCCCAGTGCTCTGCAAGCTCTCCAGGACAACAGCAAATCTGGGGCTCTGTGCTTTCTTTTGTTCTGAACAAGTGTTAGTGTTTTCTGCACAAAAGCGATTCTGCGAAGCAACGTAAACACTTCTGCTTCCCAGGCACAGAGAAGGTGCTAGCAGGGAATTCTCTGCCTGCATTTCCCCAGTGCTCTGCAAGCTCTCCAGGACAACAGCAAATCTGGGGCTCTGTGCTTTCTTTCGTTCTGAACAAGTGTTAGTGTTTTCTGCACAAAAGCGATTCTGCGAAGCAACGTAAACACTTCTGCTTCCCAGACACAGAGAAGGTGCTAGCAGGGAATTCTCTGCCTGCCTTTCCCCAGTGCTCTGCAAGCTCTCCAGGACAACATAAAATCTGGGGCTCTGTGCTTTCTTTTGTTCTGCACAAGTGTTAGTGTTTTCTGCAGAAAAGCGATTCTGCGAAGCAATGTGAACACTTCTGCTTCCCAGGCACAGAGAAGGTGCTAGCAGGGAATTCTCTGCCTGCCTTTCCCCAGTGCTCTGCAAGCTCTCCAGAACAACAGCAAATCTGGGGCTCTGTGCTTTCTTTCGTTCTGAACAAGTGTTACTGTTTTCTGCACAAAAGCGATTCTGCGAAGCAATGTGAACACTTCTGCTTCCCAGGCACAGAGAAGGTGCTAGAAGGGAATTCTCTGCCTGCCTTTCCCCAGTGCTCTGCAAGCTCTCCAGGACAACATAGAATCTGGGGCTCTGTGCTTTCTTTTGTTCTGAACAAGTGTTAGTGTTTTCTGCACAAAAGCGATTCTGTGAAGCAACGTAAACACTTCTGCTTCCCAGGCACAGAGAAGGTGCTAGCAGGGAATTCTCTGCCTGCCTTTCCCCAGTGCTCTGCAAGCTCTCCAGAACTACAGCAAATCTGGGGCTCTGTGCTTTCTTTAGTTCTAAACAATTGTTAGTGTTTTCTGCACAAAAGCGATTCTGCGAAGCAATGTAAACACTTCTGCTTCCCAGACACAGAGAAGGTGCTAGCAGGGAATTCTCTGCCTGCCTTTCCCCAGTGCTCTGCAAGCTCTCCAGAACAACAGCAAATCTGGGGCTCTGTGCTTTCTTTCGTTCTGAACAAGTGTTAGTGTTTTCTGCACAAAAGCGATTCTGCGAAGCAATGTGAACACTTCTGCTTCCCAGGCACAGAGAAGGTGCTAGCAGGGAATTCTCTGCCTGCCTTTCCCCAGTGCTCTGCAAGCTCTCCAGAACAACAGCAAATCTGGGGCTCTGTGCTTTCTTTCGTTCTGAACAAGTGTTAGTGTTTTCTGCACAAAACCGATTCTGCGAAGCAACGTAAACACTTCTGCTTCCCAGGCACAGAGAAGGTGCTAGCAGGGAATTCTCTGCCTGCCTTTCCCCAGTGCTCTGCAAGCTCTCCAGGACAACATAGAAGCTGGGGCTCTGTGCTTTCTTTTGTTCTGAACAAGTGTTAGTGTTTTCTGCACAAAGGCGATTCTGCGAAGCAACGTAAACACTTCTGCTTCCCAGGCACAGAGAAGGTGCTAGCAGGGAATTCTCTGCCTGCCTTTCCCCAGTGCTCTGCAAGCTCTCCAGGACAACAGCAAATCTGGGGCTCTGTGCTTTCTTTTGTTCTGAACAAGTGTTGTGTTTTCTGCACAAAAGCGATTCTGCGAAGCAACGTAAACACTTCTGCTTC
This sequence comes from Strix aluco, assembly GCF_031877795.1. Taxonomy (NCBI): domain Eukaryota; kingdom Metazoa; phylum Chordata; class Aves; order Strigiformes; family Strigidae; genus Strix; species Strix aluco. Next base: position 17,710,172 of record NC_133947.1, read on the forward strand.
GCAGGCACAGAGAAGGTGCTAGCAGGGAATTCTCTGCCTGCCTTTCCCCAGTGCTCTGCAAGCTCTCCAGGACAACAGCAAATCTGGGGCTCTGTGCTTTCTTTCGTTCTGAACAAGTGTTAGTGTTTTCTGCACAAAAGCGATTCTGCGAAGCAACGTAAACACTTCTGCTTCCCAGACACAGAGAAGGTGCTAGCAGGGAATTCTCTGCCTGCCTTTCCCCAGTGCTCTGCAAGCTCTCCAGGACAACATAAAATCTGGGGCTCTGTGCTTTCTTTTGTTCTGAACAAGTGTTAGTGTTTTCTGCACAAAGGCGATTCTGCGAACTAATGTGAACACTTCTGCTTCCCAGGCACAGAGAAGGTGCTAGCAGGGAATTCTCTGCCTGCCTTTCCCCAGTGCTCTGCAAGCTCTCCAGAACAACAGCAAATCTGGGGCTCTGTGCTTTCTTTTGTTCTGAACAAGTGTTAGTGTTTTCTGCAGAAAAGCGATTCTGCGAAGCAATGTGAACACTTCTGCTTCCCAGACACAGAGAAGGTGCTAGCAGGGAATTCTCTGCCTGCCTTTCCCCAGTGCTCTGCAAGCTCTCCAGGACAACAGCAAATCTGGGGCTCTGTGCTTTCTTTTGTTCTGAACAAGTGTTAGTGTTTTCTGCACAAAAGCGATTCTGCGAAGCAACGTAAACACTTCTGCTTCCCAGGCACAGAGAAGGTGCTAGCAGGGAATTCTCTGCCTGCCTTTCCCCAGTGCTCTGCAAGCTCTCCAGGACAACAGCAAATCTGGGGCTCTGTGCTTTCTTTTGTTCTGAACAAGTGTTAGTGTTTTCTGCACAAAAGCGATTCTGCGAAGCAACGTAAACACTTCTGCTTCCCAGACACAGAGAAGGTGCTAGCAGGGAATTCTCTGCCTGCCTTTCCCCAGTGCTCTGCAAGCTCTCCAGGACAACAGCAAATCTGGGGCTCTGTGCTTTCTTTTGTTCTGAACAAGTGTTAGTGTTTTCTGCACAAAGCGATTCTGCGAAGCAATGTGAACACTTCTGCTTCCCAGGCACAGAGAAGGTGCTAGCAGGGAATTCTCTGCCTGCCTTTCCCCAGTGCTCTGCAAGCTCTCCAGGACAACATAGAAGCTGGGGCTCTGTGCTTTCTTTTGTTCTGAACAAGTTTTAGTGTTTTCTGCACAAAGGCGATTCTGCGAAGCAATGTGAACACTTCTGCTTCCCAGGCACAGAGAAGGTGCTAGCAGGGAATTCTCTGCCTGCCTTTCCCCAGTGCTCTGCAAGCTCTCCAGGACAACATAGAATCTGGGGCTCTGTGCTTTCTTTCGTTCTGAACAAGTGTTAGTGTTTTCTGCACAAAGGCGATTCTGCAAAGCAATGTAAACACTTCTGCTTCCCAGGCACAGAGAAGGTGCTAGCAGGGAATTCTCTGCCTGCCTTTCCCCAGTGCTCTTCAAGCTCTCCAGGACAACAGCAAATCTGGGGCTCTGTGCTTTCTTTTGTTCTGAACAAGTGTTAGTGTTTTCTGCACAAAGGCGATTCTGCGAACTAATGTGAACACTTCTGCTTCCCAGGCACAGAGAAGGTGCTAGCAGGGAATTCTCTGCCTGCCTTTCCCCAGTGCTCTGCAAGCTCTCCAGGACAACAGCAAATCTGGGGCTCTGTGCTTTCTTTTGTTCTGAACAAGTGTTGTGTTTTCTGCACAAAAGCGATTCTGCGAAGCAACGTAAACACTTCTGCTTCCCAGGCACAGAGAAGGTGCTAGCAGGGAATTCTCTGCCTGCATTTCCCCAGTGCTCTGCAAGCTCTCCAGGACAACAGCAAATCTGGGGCTCTGTGCTTTCTTTCGTTCTGAACAAGTGTTAGTGTTTTCTGCACAAAAGCGATTCTGCGAAGCAACGTAAACACTTCTGCTTCCCAGACACAGAGAAGGTGCTAGCAGGGAATTCTCTGCCTGCCTTTCCCCAGTGCTCTGCAAGCTCTCCAGGACAACATAAAATCTGGGGCTCTGTGCTTTCTTTTGTTCTGCACAAGTGTTAGTGTTTTCTGCAGAAAAGCGATTCTGCGAAGCAATGTGAACACTTCTGCTTCCCAGGCACAGAGAAGGTGCTAGCAGGGAATTCTCTGCCTGCCTTTCCCCAGTGCTCTGCAAGCTCTCCAGAACAACAGCAAATCTGGGGCTCTGTGCTTTCTTTCGTTCTGAACAAGTGTTAGTGTTTTCTGCACAAAAGCGATTCTGCGAAGCAATGTGAACACTTCTGCTTCCCAGGCACAGAGAAGGTGCTAGAAGGGAATTCTCTGCCTGCCTTTCCCCAGTGCTCTGCAAGCTCTCCAGGACAACATAGAATCTGGGGCTCTGTGCTTTCTTTTGTTCTGAACAAGTGTTAGTGTTTTCTGCACAAAAGCGATTCTGTGAAGCAACGTAAACACTTCTGCTTCCCAGGCACAGAGAAGGTGCTAGCAGGGAATTCTCTGCCTGCCTTTCCCCAGTGCTCTGCAAGCTCTCCAGGACAACAGCAAATCTGGGGCTCTGTGCTTTCTTTTGTTCTGCACAAGTGTTAGTGTTTTCTGCAGAAAAGCGATTCTGCGAAGCAATGTAAACACTTCTGCTTCCCAGACACAGAGAAGGTGCTAGCAGGGAATTCTCTGCCTGCCTTTCCCCAGTGCTATGCAAGCTCTCCAGAACTACAGCAAATCTGGGGCTCTGTGCTTTCTTTAGTTCTAAACAATTGTTAGTGTTTTCTGCACAAAAGCGATTCTGCGAAGCAATGTAAACACTTCTGCTTCCCAGACACAGAGAAGGTGCTAGCAGGGAATTCTCTGCCTGCCTTTCCCCAGTGCTCTGCAAGCTCTCCAGAACAACAGCAAATCTGGGGCTCTGTGCTTTCTTTTGTTCTGAACAAGTGTTAGTGTTTTCTGCACAAAAGCGATTCTGCGAAGCAATGTGAACACTTCTGCTTCCCAGGCACAGAGAAGGTGCTAGCAGGGAATTCTCTGCCTGCCTTTCCCCAGTGCTCTGCAAGCTCTCCAGAACAACAGCAAATCTGGGGCTCTGTGCTTTCTTTCGTTCTGAACAAGTGTTAGTGTTTTCTGCACAAAAGCGATTCTGCGAAGCAACGTAAACACTTCTGCTTCCCAGGCACAGAGAAGGTGCTAGCAGGGAATTCTCTGCCTGCCTTTCCCCAGTGCTCTGCAAGCTCTCCAGGACAACATAGAAGCTGGGGCTCTGTGCTTTCTTTTCTTCTGAACAAGTGTTAGTGTTTTCTGCACAAAGGCGATTCTGCGAAGCAACGTAAACACTTCTGCTTCCCAGGCACAGAGAAGGTGCTAGCAGGGAATTCTCTGCCTGCCTTTCCCCAGTGCTCTGCAAGCTCTCCAGGACAACAGCAAATCTGGGGCTCTGTGCTTTCTTTTGTTCTGAACAAGTGTTGTGTTTTCTGCACAAAAGCGATTCTGCGAAGCAACGTAAACACTTCTGCTTCGCAGGCACAGAGAAGGTGCTAGCAGGGAATTCTCTGCCTGCCTTTCCCCAGTGCTCTGCAAGCTCTCCAGGACAACAGCAAATCTGGGGCTCTGTGCTTTCTTTCGTTCTGAACAAGTGTTAGTGTTTTCTGCACAAAAGCGATTCTGCGAAGCAACGTAAACACTTCTGCTTCCCAGACACAGAGAAGGTGCTAGCAGGGAATTCTCTGCCTGCCTTTCCCCAGTGCTCTGCAAGCTCTCCAGGACAACATAAAATCTGGGGCTCTGTGCTTTCTTTTGTTCTGAACAAGTGTTAGTGTTTTCTGCACAAAGGCGATTCTGCGAACTAATGTGAACACTTCTGCTTCCCAGGCACAGAGAAGGTGCTAGCAGGGAATTCTCTGCCTGCCTTTCCCCAGTGCTCTGCAAGCTCTCCAGAACAACAGCAAATCTGGGGCTCTGTGCTTTCTTTTGTTCTGAACAAGTGTTAGTGTTTTCTGCAGAAAAGCGATTCTGCGAAGCAATGTGAACACTTCTGCTTCCCAGACACAGAGAAGGTGCTAGCAGGGAATTCTCTGCCTGCCTTTCCCCAGTGCTCTGCAAGCTCTCCAGGACAACAGCAAATCTGGGGCTCTGTGCTTTCTTTCGTTCTGAACAAGTGTTAGTGTTTTCTGCACAAAAGCGATTCTGCGAAGCAACGTAAACACTTCTGCTTCCCAGGCACAGAGAAGGTGCTAGCAGGGAATTCTCTGCCTGCCTTTCCCCAGTGCTCTGCAAGCTCTCCAGAACAACAGCAAATCTGGGGCTCTGTGCTTTCTTTTGTTCTGAACAACTGTTACTGTTTTCTGCACAAAAGCGATTCTGCGAAGCAATGTGAACACTTCTGCTTCCCAGGCACAGAGAAGGTGCTAGCAGGGAATTCTCTGCCTGCCTTTCCCCAGTGCTCTGCAAGCTCTCCAGGACAACATAGAAGCTGGGGCTCTGTGCTTTCTTTTGTTCTGAACAAGTGTTAGTGTTTTCTGCACAAAGGCGATACTGCGAAGCAATGTGAACACTTCTGCTTCCCAGGCACAGAGAAGGTGCTAGCAGGGAATTCTCTGCCTGCCTTTCCCCAGTGCTCTGCAAGCTCTCCAGAACAACAGCAAATCTGGGGCTCTGTGCTTTCTTTTGTTCTGAACAAGTGTTAGTGTTTTCTGCACAAAAGCGATTCTGCGAAGCAACGTAAACACTTCTGCTTCCCAGGCACAGAGAAGGTGCTAGCAGGGAATTCTCTGCCTGCCTTTCCCCAGTGCTCTGCAAGCTCTCCAGGACAACAGCAAATCTGGGGCTCTGTGCTTTCTTTCGTTCTGAACAAGTGTTAGTGTTTTCTGCACAAAAGCGATTCTGCGAAGCAACGTAAACACTTCTGCTTCCCAGACACAGAGAAGGTGCTAGCAGGGAATTCTCTGCCTGCCTTTCCCCAGTGCTCTGCAAGCTCTCCAGGACAACAGCAAATCTGGGGCTCTGTGCTTTCTTTCGTTCTGAACAAGTGTTAGTGTTTTCTGCACAAAAGCGATTCTGCGAAGCAACGTAAACACTTCTGCTTCCCAGGCACAGAGAAGGTGCTAGCAGGGAATTCTCTGCCTGCCTTTCCCCAGTGCTCTGCAAGCTCTCCAGGACAACATAGAAGCTGGGGCTCTGTGCTTTCTTTCGTTCTGAACAAGTGTTAGTGTTTTCTGCACAAAGGCGATTCTGCGAAGCAACGTAAACACTTCTGCTTCCCAGGCACAGAGAAGGTGCTAGCAGGGAATTCTCTGCCTGCCTTTCCCCAGTGCTCTGCAAGCTCTCCAGAACAACAGCAAATCTGGGGCTCTGTGCTTTCTTTTGTTCTGAACAAGTGTTAGTGTTTTCTGCACAAAAGCGATTCTGCGAAGCAACGTAAACACTTCTGCTTCCCAGGCACAGAGAAGGTGCTAGCAGGGAATTCTCTGCCTGCCTTTCCCCAGTGCTCTGCAAGCTCTCCAGGACAACAGCAAATCTGGGGCTCTGTGCTTTCTTTCGTTCTGAACAAGTGTTAGTGTTTTCTGCACAAAAGCGATTCTGCGAAGCAACGTAAACACTTCTGCTTCCCAGACACAGAGAAGGTGCTAGCAGGGAATTCTCTGCCTGCCTTTCCCCAGTGCTCTGCAAGCTCTCCAGGACAACAGCAAATCTGGGGCTCTGTGCTTTCTTTCGTTCTGAACAAGTGTTAGTGTTTTCTGCACAAAAGCGATTCTGCGAAGCAACGTAAACACTTCTGCTTCCCAGGCACAGAGAAGGTGCTAGCAGGGAATTCTCTGCCTGCCTTTCCCCAGTGCTCTGCAAGCTCTCCAGGACAACATAGAAGCTGGGGCTCTGTGCTTTCTTTCGTTCTGAACAAGTGTTAGTGTTTTCTGCACAAAAGCGATTCTGCGAAGCAACGTAAACACTTCTGCTTCCCAGACACAGAGAAGGTGCTAGCAGGGAATTCTCTGCCTGCCTTTCCCCAGTGCTCTGCAAGCTCTCCAGAACAACAGCAAATCTGGGGCTCTGTGCTTTCTTTTGTTCTGAACAACTGTTACTGTTTTCTGCACAAAAGCGATTCTGCGAAGCAATGTGAACACTTCTGCTTCCCAGGCACAGAGAAGGTGCTAGCAGGGAATTCTCTGCCTGCCTTTCCCCAGTGCTCTGCAAGCTCTCCAGGACAACATAGAAGCTGGGGCTCTGTGCTTTCTTTTGTTCTGAACAAGTGTTAGTGTTTTCTGCACAAAGGCGATTCTGCGAAGCAATGTGAACACTTCTGCTTCCCAGGCACAGAGAAGGTGCTAGCAGGGAATTCTCTGCCTGCCTTTCCCCAGTGCTCTGCAAGCTCTCCAGAACAACAGCAAATCTGGGGCTCTGTGCTTTCTTTTGTTCTGAACAAGTGTTAGTGTTTTCTGCACAAAAGCGATCCTGCGAAGCAATGTAAACACTTCTGCTTCCCAGGCACAGAGAAGGTGCTAGCAGGGAATTCTCTGCCTGCCTTTCCCCAGTGCTCTGCAAGCTCTCCAGGACAACAGCAAATCTGGGGCTCTGTGCTTTCTTTCGTTCTGAACAAGTGTTAGTGTTTTCTGCACAAAAGCGATTCTGCGAAGCAACGTAAACACTTCTGCTTCCCAGACACAGAGAAGGTGCTAGCAGGGAATTCTCTGCCTGCCTTTCCCCAGTGCTCTGCAAGCTCTCCAGGACAACAGCAAATCTGGGGCTCTGTGCTTTCTTTCGTTCTGAACAAGTGTTAGTGTTTTCTGCACAAAAGCGATTCTGCGAAGCAACGTAAACACTTCTGCTTCCCAGGCACAGAGAAGGTGCTAGCAGGGAATTCTCTGCCTGCCTTTCCCCAGTGCTCTGCAAGCTCTCCAGGACAACATAGAAGCTGGGGCTCTGTGCTTTCTTTCGTTCTGAACAAGTGTTAGTGTTTTCTGCACAAAAGCGATTCTGCGAAGCAACGTAAACACTTCTGCTTCGCAGGCACAGAGAAGGTGCTAGCAGGGAATTCTCTGCCTGCCTTTCCCCAGTGCTCTGCAAGCTCTCCAGGACAACAGCAAATCTGGGGCTCTGTGCTTTCTTTCGTTCTGAACAAGTGTTAGTGTTTTCTGCACAAAAGCGATTCTGCGAAGCAACGTAAACACTTCTGCTTCCCAGACACAGAGAAGGTGCTAGCAGGGAATTCTCTGCCTGCCTTTCCCCAGTGCTCTGCAAGCTCTCCAGGACAACATAAAATCTGGGGCTCTGTGCTTTCTTTTGTTCTGAACAAGTGTTAGTGTTTTCTGCACAAAGGCGATTCTGCGAACTAATGTGAACACTTCTGCTTCCCAGGCACAGAGAAGGTGCTAGCAGGGAATTCTCTGCCTGCCTTTCCCCAGTGCTCTGCAAGCTCTCCAGAACAACAGCAAATCTGGGGCTCTGTGCTTTCTTTTGTTCTGAACAAGTGTTAGTGTTTTCTGCAGAAAAGCGATTCTGCGAAGCAATGTGAACACTTCTGCTTCCCAGACACAGAGAAGGTGCTAGCAGGGAATTCTCTGCCTGCCTTTCCCCAGTGCTCTGCAAGCTCTCCAGGACAACAGCAAATCTGGGGCTCTGTGCTTTCTTTCGTTCTGAACAAGTGTTAGTGTTTTCTGCACAAAAGCGATTCTGCGAAGCAACGTAAACACTTCTGCTTCCCAGGCACAGAGAAGGTGCTAGCAGGGAATTCTCTGCCTGCCTTTCCCCAGTGCTCTGCAAGCTCTCCAGAACAACAGCAAATCTGGGGCTCTGTGCTTTCTTTTGTTCTGAACAACTGTTACTGTTTTCTGCACAAAAGCGATTCTGCGAAGCAATGTGAACACTTCTGCTTCCCAGGCACAGAGAAGGTGCTAGCAGGGAATTCTCTGCCTGCCTTTCCCCAGTGCTCTGCAAGCTCTCCAGGACAACATAGAAGCTGGGGCTCTGTGCTTTCTTTTGTTCTGAACAAGTGTTAGTGTTTTCTGCACAAAGGCGATACTGCGAAGCAATGTGAACACTTCTGCTTCCCAGGCACAGAGAAGGTGCTAGCAGGGAATTCTCTGCCTGCCTTTCCCCAGTGCTCTGCAAGCTCTCCAGAACAACAGCAAATCTGGGGCTCTGTGCTTTCTTTTGTTCTGAACAAGTGTTAGTGTTTTCTGCACAAAAGCGATTCTGCGAAGCAACGTAAACACTTCTGCTTCCCAGGCACAGAGAAGGTGCTAGCAGGGAATTCTCTGCCTGCCTTTCCCCAGTGCTCTGCAAGCTCTCCAGGACAACAGCAAATCTGGGGCTCTGTGCTTTCTTTCGTTCTGAACAAGTGTTAGTGTTTTCTGCACAAAAGCGATTCTGCGAAGCAACGTAAACACTTCTGCTTCCCAGACACAGAGAAGGTGCTAGCAGGGAATTCTCTGCCTGCCTTTCCCCAGTGCTCTGCAAGCTCTCCAGGACAACAGCAAATCTGGGGCTCTGTGCTTTCTTTCGTTCTGAACAAGTGTTAGTGTTTTCTGCACAAAAGCGATTCTGCGAAGCAACGTAAACACTTCTGCTTCCCAGGCACAGAGAAGGTGCTAGCAGGGAATTCTCTGCCTGCCTTTCCCCAGTGCTCTGCAAGCTCTCCAGGACAACATAGAAGCTGGGGCTCTGTGCTTTCTTTCGTTCTGAACAAGTGTTAGTGTTTTCTGCACAAAGGCGATTCTGCGAAGCAACGTAAACACTTCTGCTTCCCAGGCACAGAGAAGGTGCTAGCAGGGAATTCTCTGCCTGCCTTTCCCCAGTGCTCTGCAAGCTCTCCAGAACAACAGCAAATCTGGGGCTCTGTGCTTTCTTTTGTTCTGAACAAGTGTTAGTGTTTTCTGCACAAAAGCGATTCTGCGAAGCAACGTAAACACTTCTGCTTCCCAGGCACAGAGAAGGTGCTAGCAGGGAATTCTCTGCCTGCCTTTCCCCAGTGCTCTGCAAGCTCTCCAGGACAACAGCAAATCTGGGGCTCTGTGCTTTCTTTCGTTCTGAACAAGTGTTAGTGTTTTCTGCACAAAAGCGATTCTGCGAAGCAACGTAAACACTTCTGCTTCCCAGACACAGAGAAGGTGCTAGCAGGGAATTCTCTGCCTGCCTTTCCCCAGTGCTCTGCAAGCTCTCCAGGACAACAGCAAATCTGGGGCTCTGTGCTTTCTTTCGTTCTGAACAAGTGTTAGTGTTTTCTGCACAAAAGCGATTCTGCGAAGCAACGTAAACACTTCTGCTTCCCAGGCACAGAGAAGGTGCTAGCAGGGAATTCTCTGCCTGCCTTTCCCCAGTGCTCTGCAAGCTCTCCAGGACAACATAGAAGCTGGGGCTCTGTGCTTTCTTTCGTTCTGAACAAGTGTTAGTGTTTTCTGCACAAAAGCGATTCTGCGAAGCAACGTAAACACTTCTGCTTCCCAGACACAGAGAAGGTGCTAGCAGGGAATTCTCTGCCTGCCTTTCCCCAGTGCTCTGCAAGCTCTCCAGAACAACAGCAAATCTGGGGCTCTGTGCTTTCTTTTGTTCTGAACAACTGTTACTGTTTTCTGCACAAAAGCGATTCTGCGAAGCAATGTGAACACTTCTGCTTCCCAGGCACAGAGAAGGTGCTAGCAGGGAATTCTCTGCCTGCCTTTCCCCAGTGCTCTGCAAGCTCTCCAGGACAACATAGAAGCTGGGGCTCTGTGCTTTCTTTTGTTCTGAACAAGTGTTAGTGTTTTCTGCACAAAGGCGATTCTGCGAAGCAATGTGAACACTTCTGCTTCCCAGGCACAGAGAAGGTGCTAGCAGGGAATTCTCTGCCTGCCTTTCCCCAGTGCTCTGCAAGCTCTCCAGAACAACAGCAAATCTGGGGCTCTGTGCTTTCTTTTGTTCTGAACAAGTGTTAGTGTTTTCTGCACAAAAGCGATCCTGCGAAGCAATGTAAACACTTCTGCTTCCCAGGCACAGAGAAGGTGCTAGCAGGGAATTCTCTGCCTGCCTTTCCCCAGTGCTCTGCAAGCTCTCCAGGACAACAGCAAATCTGGGGCTCTGTGCTTTCTTTCGTTCTGAACAAGTGTTAGTGTTTTCTGCACAAAAGCGATTCTGCGAAGCAACGTAAACACTTCTGCTTCCCAGACACAGAGAAGGTGCTAGCAGGGAATTCTCTGCCTGCCTTTCCCCAGTGCTCTGCAAGCTCTCCAGGACAACAGCAAATCTGGGGCTCTGTGCTTTCTTTCGTTCTGAACAAGTGTTAGTGTTTTCTGCACAAAAGCGATTCTGCGAAGCAACGTAAACACTTCTGCTTCCCAGGCACAGAGAAGGTGCTAGCAGGGAATTCTCTGCCTGCCTTTCCCCAGTGCTCTGCAAGCTCTCCAGGACAACATAGAAGCTGGGGCTCTGTGCTTTCTTTCGTTCTGAACAAGTGTTAGTGTTTTCTGCACAAAAGCGATTCTGCGAAGCAACGTAAACACTTCTGCTTCCCAGGCACAGAGAAGGTGCTAGCAGGGAATTCTCTGCCTGCCTTTCCCCAGTGCTCTGCAAGCTCTCCAGAACAACAGCAAATCTGGGGCTCTGTGCTTTCTTTTGTTCTGAACAAGTGTTAGTGTTTTCTGCACAAAGCGATTCTGCGAAGCAATGTGAACACTTCTGCTTCCCAGGCACAGAGAAGGTGCTAGCAGGGAATTCTCTGCCTGCCTTTCCCCAGTGCTCTGCAAGCTCTCCAGGACAACATAGAAGCTGGGGCTCTGTGCTTTCTTTTGTTCTGAACAAGTGTTAGTGTTTTCTGCACAAAGGCGATTCTGCGAAGCAATGTAAACACTTCTGCTTCCCAGGCACAGAGAAGGTGCTAGCAGGGAATTCTCTGCCTGCCTTTCCCCAGTGCTCTGCAAGCTCTCCAGGACAACATAGAATCTGGGGCTCTGTGCTTTCTTTCGTTCTGAACAAGTGTTAGTGTTTTCTGCACAAAGGCGATTCTGCAAAGCAATGTAAACACTTCTGCTTCCCAGGCACAGAGAAGGTGCTAGCAGGGAATTCTCTGCCTGCCTTTCCCCAGTGCTCTTCAAGCTCTCCAGGACAACAGCAAATCTGGGGCTCTGTGCTTTCTTTTGTTCTGAACAAGTGTTAGTGTTTTCTGCACAAAGGCGATTCTGCGAACTAATGTGAACACTTCTGCTTCCCAGGCACAGAGAAGGTGCTAGCAGGGAATTCTCTGCCTGCCTTTCCCCAGTGCTCTGCAAGCTCTCCAGGACAACAGCAAATCTGGGGCTCTGTGCTTTCTTTTGTTCTGAACAAGTGTTGTGTTTTCTGCACAAAAGCGATTCTGCGAAGCAACGTAAACACTTCTGCTTCCCAGGCACAGAGAAGGTGCTAGCAGGGAATTCTCTGCCTGCCTTTCCCCAGTGCTCTGCAAGCTCTCCAGGACAACAGCAAATCTGGGGCTCTGTGCTTTCTTTTGTTCTGAACAAGTGTTAGTGTTTTCTGCACAAAAGCGATTCTGCGAAGCAACGTAAACACTTCTGCTTCCCAGACACAGAGAAGGTGCTAGCAGGGAATTCTCTGCCTGCCTTTCCCCAGTGCTCTGCAAGCTCTCCAGGACAACATAAAATCTGGGGCTCTGTGCTTTCTTTTGTTCTGCACAAGTGTTAGTGTTTTCTGCAGAAAAGCGATTCTGCGAAGCAATGTGAACACTTCTGCTTCCCAGGCACAGAGAAGGTGCTAGCAGGGAATTCTCTGCCTGCCTTTCCCCAGTGCTCTGCAAGCTCTCCAGAACAACAGCAAATCTGGGGCTCTGTGCTTTCTTTTGTTCTGAACAAGTGTTAGTGTTTTCTGCAGAAAAGCGATTCTGCGAAGCAATGTGAACACTTCTGCTTCCCAGGCACAGAGAAGGTGCTAGCAGGGAATTCTCTGCCTGCCTTTCCCCAGTGCTCTGCAAGCTCTCCAGGACAACATAGAAGCTGGGGCTCTGTGCTTTCTTTTGTTCTGAACAAGTGTTAGTGTTTTCTGCACAAAAGCGATTCTGTGAAGCAACGTAAACACTTCTGCTTCCCAGGCACAGAGAAGGTGCTAGCAGGGAATTCTCTGCCTGCCTTTCCCCAGTGCTCTGCAAGCTCTCCAGGACAACAGCAAATCTGGGGCTCTGTGCTTTCTATTGTTCTGCACAAGTGTTAGTGTTTTCTGCAGAAAAGCGATTCTGCGAAGCAATGTAAACACTTCTGCTTCCCAGACACAGAGAAGGTGCTAGCAGGGAATTCTCTGCCTGCCTTTCCCCAGTGCTATGCAAGCTCTCCAGAACTACAGCAAATCTGGGGCTCTGTGCTTTCTTTAGTTCTAAACAATTGTTAGTGTTTTCTGCACAAAAGCGATTCTGCGAAGCAATGTAAACACTTCTGCTTCCCAGACACAGAGAAGGTGCTAGCAGGGAATTCTCTGCCTGCCTTTCCCCAGTGCTCTGCAAGCTCTCCAGAACAACAGCAAATCTGGGGCTCTGTGCTTTCTTTTGTTCTGAACAAGTGTTAGTGTTTTCTGCACAAAAGCGATTCTGCGAAGCAATGTGAACACTTCTGCTTCCCAGGCACAGAGAAGGTGCTAGCAGGGAATTCTCTGCCTGCCTTTCCCCAGTGCTCTGCAAGCTCTCCAGAACAACAGCAAATCTGGGGCTCTGTGCTTTCTTTCGTTCTGAACAAGTGTTAGTGTTTTCTGCACAAAAGCGATTCTGCGAAGCAACGTAAACACTTCTGCTTCCCAGGCACAGAGAAGGTGCTAGCAGGGAATTCTCTGCCTGCCTTTCCCCAGTGCTCTGCAAGCTCTCCAGGACAACATAGAAGCTGGGGCTCTGTGCTTTCTTTTGTTCTGAACAAGTGTTAGTGTTTTCTGCACAAAAGCGATTCTGCGAAGCAACGTAAACACTTCTGCTTCCCAGACACAGAGAAGGTGCTAGCAGGGAATTCTCTGCCTGCCTTTCCCCAGTGCTCTGCAAGCTCTCCAGAACAACAGCAAATCTGGGGCTCTGTGCTTTCTTTTGTTCTGAACAAGTGTTAGTGTTTTCTGCACAAAAGCGATTCTGCGAAGCAACGTAAACACTTCTGCTTCCCAGGCACAGAGAAGGTGCTAGCAGGGAATTCTCTGCCTGCCTTTCCCCAGTGCTCTGCAAGCTCTCCAGAACAACAGCAAATCTGGGGCTCTGTGCTTTCTTTCGTTCTGAACAAGTGTTAGTGTTTTCTGCACAAAAGCGATTCTGCGAAGCAACGTAAACACTTCTGCTTCCCAGGCACAGAGAAGGCGCTAGCAGGGAATTCTCTGCCTGCCTTTCCCCAGTGCTCTGCAAGCTCTCCAGGACAACATAGAAGCTGGGGCTCTGTGCTTTCTTTTGTTCTGAACAAGTGTTAGTGTTTTCTGCACAAAGGCGATTCTGCGAAGCAACGTAAACACTTCTGCTTCCCAGGCACAGAGAAGGTGCTAGCAGGGAATTCTCTGCCTGCCTTTCCCCAGTGCTCTGCAAGCTCTCCAGGACAACAGCAAATCTGGGGCTCTGTGCTTTCTTTTGTTCTGAACAAGTGTTGTGTTTTCTGCACAAAAGCGATTCTGCGAAGCAATGTAAACACTTCTGCTTCCCAGACACAGAGAAGGTGCTAGCAGGGAATTCTCTGCCTGCCTTTCCCCAGTGCTCTGCAAGCTCTCCAGAACAACAGCAAATCTGGGGCTCTGTGCTTTCTTTTGTTCTGAACAAGTGTTAGTGTTTTCTGCACAAAAGCGATTCTGCGAAGCAACGTAAACACTTCTGCTTCCCAGGCACAGAGAAGGTGCTAGCAGGGAATTCTCTGCCTGCCTTTCCCCAGTGCTCTGCAAGCTCTCCAGAACAACAGCAAATCTGGGGCTCTGTGCTTTCTTTCGTTCTGAACAAGTGTTAGTGTTTTCTGCACAAAAGCGATTCTGCGAAGCAACGTAAACACTTCTGCTTCCCAGGCACAGAGAAGGTGCTAGCAGGGAATTCTCTGCCTGCCTTTCCCCAGTGCTCTGCAAGCTCTCCAGGACAACATAGAAGCTGGGGCTCTGTGCTTTCTTTTGTTCTGAACAAGTGTTAGTGTTTTCTGCACAAAGGCGATTCTGCGAAGCAACGTAAACACTTCTGCTTCCCAGGCACAGAGAAGGTGCTAGCAGGGAATTCTCTGCCTGCCTTTCCCCAGTGCTCTGCAAGCTCTCCAGGACAACAGCAAATCTGGGGCTCTGTGCTTTCTTTTGTTCTGAACAAGTGTTGTGTTTTCTGCACAAAAGCGATTCTGCGAAGCAACGTAAACACTTCTGCTTCCCAGGCACAGAGAAGGTGCTAGCAGGGAATTCTCTGCCTGCCTTTCCCCAGTGCTCTGCAAGCTCTCCAGGACAACAGCAAATCTGGGGCTCTGTGCTTTCTTTCGTTCTGAACAAGTGTTAGTGTTTTCTGCACAAAAGCGATTCTGCGAAGCAACGTAAACACTTCTGCTTCCCAGACACAGAGAAGGTGCTAGCAGGGAATTCTCTGCCTGCCTTTCCCCAGTGCTATGCAAGCTCTCCAGAACTACAGCAAATCTGGGGCTCTGTGCTTTCTTTAGTTCTAAACAATTGTTAGTGTTTTCTGCACAAAAGCGATTCTGCGAAGCAATGTAAACACTTCTGCTTCCCAGACACAGAGAAGGTGCTAGCAGGGAATTCTCTGCCTGCCTTTCCCCAGTGCTCTGCAAGCTCTCCAGAACAACAGCAAATCTGGGGCTCTGTGCTTTCTTTTGTTCTGAACAAGTGTTAGTGTTTTCTGCACAAAAGCGATTCTGCGAAGCAACGTAAACACTTCTGCTTCCCAGGCACAGAGAAGGTGCTAGCAGGGAATTCTCTGCCTGCCTTTCCCCAGTGCTCTGCAAGCTCTCCAGAACAACAGCAAATCTGGGGCTCTGTGCTTTCTTTCGTTCTGAACAAGTGTTAGTGTTTTCTGCACAAAAGCGATTCTGCGAAGCAACGTAAACACTTCTGCTTCCCAGGCACAGAGAAGGTGCTAGCAGGGAATTCTCTGCCTGCCTTTCCCCAGTGCTCTGCAAGCTCTCCAGGACAACATAGAATCTGGGGCTCTGTGCTTTCTTTTGTTCTGAACAAGTGTTAGTGTTTTCTGCACAAAGGCGATTCTGCGAAGCAACGTAAACACTTCTGCTTCCCAGGCACAGAGAAGGTGCTAGCAGGGAATTCTCTGCCTGCCTTTCCCCAGTGCTCTGCAAGCTTTCCAGGACAACAGCAAATCTGGGGCTCTGTGCTTTCTTTCGTTCTGAACAAGTGTTAGTGTTTTCTGCACAAAGGCGATTCTGCGAAGCAATGTGAACACTTCTGCTTCCCAGGCACAGAGAAGGTGCTAGCAGGGAATTCTCTGCCTGCCTTTCCCCAGTGCTCTGCAAGCTCTCCAGGACAACATAGAAGCTGGGGCTCTGTGCTTTCTTTTGTTCTGAACAAGTGTTAGTGTTTTCTGCACAAAGGCGATTCTGCGAAGCAATGTGAACACTTCTGCTTCCCAGGCACAGAGAAGGTGCTAGCAGGGAATTCTCTGCCTGCCTTTCCCCAGTGCTCTGCAAGCTCTCCAGAACAACAGCAAATCTGGGGCTCTGTGCTTTCTTTTGTTCTGAACAAGTGTTAGTGTTTTCTGCACAAAAGCGATTCTGCGAAGCAACGTAAACACTTCTGCTTCCCAGGCACAGAGAAGGTGCTAGCAGGGAATTCTCTGCCTGCCTTTCCCCAGTGCTCTGCAAGCTCTCCAGAACAACAGCAAATCTGGGGCTCTGTGCTTTCTTTTGTTCTGAACAAGTGTTAGTGTTTTCTGCACAAAGCGATTCTGCGAAGCAATGTGAACACTTCTGCTTCCCAGGCACAGAGAAGGTGCTAGCAGGGAATTCTCTGCCTGCCTTTCCCCAGTGCTCTGCAAGCTCTCCAGGACAACATAGAAGCTGGGGCTCTGTGCTTTCTTTTGTTCTGAACAAGTGTTAGTGTTTTCTGCACAAAGGCGATTCTGCGAAGCAATGTGAACACTTCTGCTTCCCAGGCACAGAGAAGGTGCTAGCAGGGAATTCTCTGCCTGCCTTTCCCCAGTGCTCTGCAAGCTCTCCAGGACAACATAGAATCTGGGGCTCTGTGCTTTCTTTCGTTCTGAACAAGTGTTAGTGTTTTCTGCACAAAGGCGATTCTGCAAAGCAATGTGAACACTTCTGCTTCCCAGGCACAGAGAAGGTGCTAGCAGGGAATTCTCTGCCTGCCTTTCCCCAGTGCTCTTCAAGCTCTCCAGGACAACAGCAAATCTGGGGCTCTGTGCTTTCTTTTGTTCTGAACAAGTGTTAGTGTTTTCTGCACAAAAGCGATTCTGCGAAGCAACGTAAACACCTCTGCTTCCCAGGCACAGAGAAGGTGCTAGCAAGGAATTCTCTGCCTGCCTTTCCCTAGTGCTCTGCAAGCTCTCCAGGACAACAGCAAATCTGGGGCTCTGTGCTTTCTTTTGTTCTGAACAAGTGTTAGTGTTTTCTGCAGAAAAGCGATTCTGCGAAGCAATGTAAACACTTCTGCTTCCCAGACACAGAGAAGGTGCTAGCAGGGAATTCTCTGCCTGCCTTTCCCCAGTGCTCTGCAAGCTCTCCAGAACAACAGCAAATCTGGGGCTCTGTGCTTTCTTTAGTTCTAAACAATTGTTAGTGTTTTCTGCACAAAAGCGATTCTGCGAAGCAATGTAAACACTTCTGCTTCCCAGACACAGAGAAGGTGCTAGCAGGGAATTCTCTGCCTGCCTTTCCCCAGTGCTCTGCAAGCTCTCCAGAACAACAGCAAATCTGGGGCTCTGTGCTTTCTTTCGTTCTGAACAAGTGTTAGTGTTTTCTGCACAAAAGCGATTCTGCGAAGCAATGTGAACACTTCTGCTTCCCAGGCACAGAGAAGGTGCTAGCAGGGAATTCTCTGCCTGCCTTTCCCCAGTGCTCTGCAAGCTCTCCAGAACAACAGCAAATCTGGGGCTCTGTGCTTTCTTTCGTTCTGAACAAGTGTTAGTGTTTTCTGCACAAAAGCGATTCTGCGAAGCAACGTAAACACTTCTGCTTCCCAGGCACAGAGAAGGTGCTAGCAGGGAATTCTCTGCCTGCCTTTCCCCAGTGCTCTGCAAGCTCTCCAGGACAACATAGAAGCTGGGGCTCTGTGCTTTCTTTTGTTCTGAACAAGTGTTAGTGTTTTCTGCACAAAGGCGATTCTGCGAAGCAACGTAAACACTTCTGCTTCCCAGGCACAGAGAAGGTGCTAGCAGGGAATTCTCTGCCTGCCTTTCCCCAGTGCTCTGCAAGCTCTCCAGGACAACAGCAAATCTGGGGCTCTGTGCTTTCTTTCGTTCTGAACAAGTGTTAGTGTTTTCTGCACAAAGGCGATTCTGCGAACTAATGTGAACACTTCTGCTTCCCAGGCACAGAGAAGGTGCTAGCAGGGAATTCTCTGCCTGCCTTTCCCCAGTGCTCTGCAAGCTCTCCAGAACAACAGCAAATCTGGGGCTCTGTGCTTTCTTTTGTTCTGAACAAGTGTTAGTGTTTTCTGCAGAAAAGCGATTCTGCGAAGCAATGTGAACACTTCTGCTTCCCAGACACAGAGAAGGTGCTAGCAGGGAATTCTCTGCCTGCCTTTCCCCAGTGCTCTGCAAGCTCTCCAGGACAACAGCAAATCTGGGGCTCTGTGCTTTCTTTCGTTCTGAACAAGTGTTAGTGTTTTCTGCACAAAAGCGATTCTGCGAAGCAACGTAAACACTTCTGCTTCCCAGACACAGAGAAGGTGCTAGCAGGGAATTCTCTGCCTGCCTTTCCCCAGTGCTCTGCAAGCTCTCCAGAACAACAGCAAATCTGGGGCTCTGTGCTTTCTTTTGTTCTGAACAAGTGTTAGTGTTTTCTGCACAAAGGCGATTCTGCGAAGCAATGTGAACACTTCTGCTTCCCAGGCACAGAGAAGGTGCTAGCAGGGAATTCTCTGCCTGCCTTTCCCCAGTGCTCTGCAAGCTCTCCAGGACAACATAGAAGCTGGGGCTCTGTGCTTTCTTTTGTTCTGAACAAGTGTTAGTGTTTTCTGCACAAAGGCGATTCTGCGAAGCAACGTAAACACTTCTGCTTCCCAGGCACAGAGAAGGTGCTAGCAGGGAATTCTCTGCCTGCCTTTCCCCAGTGCTCTGCAAGCTCTCCAGGACAACATAGAAGCTGGGGCTCTGTGCTTTCTTTTGTTCTGAACAAGTGTTAGTGTTTTCTGCACAAAGGCGATTCTGCGAAGCAATGTGAACACTTCTGCTTCCCAGGCACAGAGAAGGTGCTAGCAGGGAATTCTCTGCCTGCCTTTCCCCAGTGCTCTGCAAGTTCTCCAGGACAACATAGAATCTGGGGCTCTGTGCTTTCTTTCGTTCTGAACAAGTGTTAGTGTTTTCTGCACAAAGGCGATTCTGCAAAGCAATGTGAACACTTCTGCTTCCCAGGCACAGAGAAGGTGCTAGCAGGCAATTCTCTGCCTGCCTTTCCCCAGTGCTCTTCAAGCTCTCCAGGACAACAGCAAATCTGGGGCTCTGTGCTTTCTTTTGTTCTGAACAAGTGTTAGTGTTTTCTGCACAAAAGCGATTCTGCGAAGCAACGTAAACACTTCTGCTTCCCAGGCACAGAGAAGGTGCTAGCAAGGAATTCTCTGCCTGCCTTTCCCCAGTGCTCTGCAAGCTCTCCAGGACAACAGCAAATCTGGGGCTCTGTGCTTTCTTTCGTTCTGAACAAGTGTTAGTGTTTTCTGCACAAAAGCGATTCTGCGAAGCAACGTAAACACTTCTGCTTCCCAGACACAGAGAAGGTGCTAGCAGGGAATTCTCTGCCTGCCTTTCCCCAGTGCTCTGCAAGCTCTCCAGGACAACATAAAATCTGGGGCTCTGTGCTTTCTTTTGTTCTGCACAAGTGTTAGTGTTTTCTGCAGAAAAGCGATTCTGCGAAGCAATGTGAACACTTCTGCTTCCCAGGCACAGAGAAGGTGCTAGCAGGGAATTCTCTGCCTGCCTTTCCCCAGTGCTCTGCAAGCTCTCCAGAACAACAGCAAATCTGGGGCTCTGTGCTTTCTTTCGTTCTGAACAAGTGTTACTGTTTTCTGCACAAAAGCTATTCTGCGAAGCAATGTGAACACTTCTGCTTCCCAGGCACAGAGAAGGTGCTAGAAGGGAATTCTCTGCCTGCCTTTCCCCAGTGCTCTGCAAGCTCTCCAGGACAACATAGAATCTGGGGCTCTGTGCTTTCTTTTGTTCTGAACAAGTGTTAGTGTTTTCTGCACAAAAGCGATTCTGTGAAGCAACGTAAACACTTCTGCTTCCCAGGCACAGAGAAGGTGCTAGCAGGGAATTCTCTGCCTGCCTTTCCCCAGTGCTCTGCAAGCTCTCCAGGACAACAGCAAATCTGGGGCTCTGTGCTTTCTTTTGTTCTGAACAAGTGTTAGTGTTTTCTGCAGAAAAGCGATTCTGCGAAGCAATGTAAACACTTCTGCTTCCCAGACACAGAGAAGGTGCTAGCAGGGAATTCTCTGCCTGCCTTTCCCCAGTGCTCTGCAAGCTCTCCAGAACAACAGCAAATCTGGGGCTCTGTGCTTTCTTTAGTTCTAAACAATTGTTAGTGTTTTCTGCACAAAAGCGATTCTGCGAAGCAATGTAAACACTTCTGCTTCCCAGACACAGAGAAGGTGCTAGCAGGGAATTCTCTGCCTGCCTTTCCCCAGTGCTCTGCAAGCTCTGCAGAACAACAGCAAATCTGGGGCTCTGTGCTTTCTTTCGTTCTGAACAAGTGTTAGTGTTTTCTGCACAAAAGCGATTCTGCGAAGCAATGTGAACACTTCTGCTTCCCAGGCACAGAGAAGGTGCTAGCAGGGAATTCTCTGCCTGCCTTTCCCCAGTGCTCTGCAAGCTCTCCAGAACAACAGCAAATCTGGGGCTCTGTGCTTTCTTTCGTTCTGAACAAGTGTTAGTGTTTTCTGCACAAAAGCGATTCTGCGAAGCAACGTAAACACTTCTGCTTCCCAGGCACAGAGAAGGTGCTAGCAGGGAATTCTCTGCCTGCCTTTCCCCAGTGCTCTGCAAGCTCTCCAGGACAACATAGAAGCTGGGGCTCTGTGCTTTCTTTTGTTCTGAACAAGTGTTAGTGTTTTCTGCACAAAGGCGATTCTGCGAAGCAACGTAAACACTTCTGCTTCCCAGGCACAGAGAAGGTGCTAGCAGGGAATTCTCTGCCTGCCTTTCCCCAGTGCTCTGCAAGCTCTCCAGGACAACAGCAAATCTGGGGCTCTGTGCTTTCTTTCGTTCTGAACAAGTGTTAGTGTTTTCTGCACAAAAGCGATTCTGCGAAGCAACGTAAACACTTCTGCTTCCCAGGCACAGAGAAGGTGCTAGCAGGGAATTCTCTGCCTGCCTTTCCCCAGTGCTCTGCAAGCTCTCCAGAACAACAGCAAATCTGGGGCTCTGTGCTTTCTTTTGTTCTGAACAAGTGTTAGTGTTTTCTGCACAAAGGCGATTCTGCGAACTAATGTGAACACTTCTGCTTCCCAGGCACAGAGAAGGTGCTAGCAGGGAATTCTCTGCCTGCCTTTCCCCAGTGCTCTGCAAGCTCTCCAGAACAACAGCAAATCTGGGGCTCTGTGCTTTCTTTTGTTCTGAACAAGTGTTAGTGTTTTCTGCAGAAAAGCGATTCTGCGAAGCAATGTGAACACTTCTGCTTCCCAGACACAGAGAAGGTGCTAGCAGGGAATTCTCTGCCTGCCTTTCCCCAGTGCTCTGCAAGCTCTCCAGGACAACAGCAAATCTGGGGCTCTGTGCTTTCTTTCGTTCTGAACAAGTGTTAGTGTTTTCTGCACAAAAGCGATTCTGCGAAGCAACGTAAACACTTCTGCTTCCCAGGCACAGAGAAGGTGCTAGCAGGGAATTCTCTGCCTGCCTTTCCCCAGTGCTCTGCAAGCTCTCCAGAACAACAGCAAATCTGGGGCTCTGTGCTTTCTTTTGTTCTGAACAAGTGTTAGTGTTTTCTGCACAAAGGCGATTCTGCGAAGCAATGTGAACACTTCTGCTTCCCAGGCACAGAGAAGGTGCTAGCAGGGAATTCTCTGCCTGCCTTTCCCCAGTGCTCTGCAAGCTCTCCAGGACAACATAGAAGCTGGGGCTCTGTGCTTTCTTTTGTTCTGAACAAGTGTTAGTGTTTTCTGCACAAAGGCGATTCTGCGAAGCAACGTAAACACTTCTGCTTCCCAGGCACAGAGAAGGTGCTAGCAGGGAATTCTCTGCCTGCCTTTCCCCAGTGCTCTGCAAGCTCTCCAGGACAACATAGAAGCTGGGGCTCTGTGCTTTCTTTTGTTCTGAACAAGTGTTAGTGTTTTCTGCACAAAGGCGATTCTGCGAAGCAATGTGAACACTTCTGCTTCCCAGGCACAGAGAAGGTGCTAGCAGGGAATTCTCTGCCTGCCTTTCCCCAGTGCTCTGCAAGTTCTCCAGGACAACATAGAATCTGGGGCTCTGTGCTTTCTTTCGTTCTGAACAAGTGTTAGTGTTTTCTGCACAAAGGCGATTCTGCAAAGCAATGTGAACACTTCTGCTTCCCAGGCACAGAGAAGGTGCTAGCAGGCAATTCTCTGCCTGCCTTTCCCCAGTGCTCTTCAAGCTCTCCAGGACAACAGCAAATCTGGGGCTCTGTGCTTTCTTTTGTTCTGAACAAGTGTTAGTGTTTTCTGCACAAAAGCGATTCTGCGAAGCAACGTAAACACTTCTGCTTCCCAGGCACAGAGAAGGTGCTAGCAAGGAATTCTCTGCCTGCCTTTCCCCAGTGCTCTGCAAGCTCTCCAGGACAACAGCAAATCTGGGGCTCTGTGCTTTCTTTCGTTCTGAACAAGTGTTAGTGTTTTCTGCACAAAAGCGATTCTGCGAAGCAACGTAAACACTTCTGCTTCCCAGACACAGAGAAGGTGCTAGCAGGGAATTCTCTGCCTGCCTTTCCCCAGTGCTCTGCAAGCTCTCCAGGACAACATAAAATCTGGGGCTCTGTGCTTTCTTTTGTTCTGCACAAGTGTTAGTGTTTTCTGCAGAAAAGCGATTCTGCGAATCAATGTGAACACTTCTGCTTCCCAGGCACAGAGAAGGTGCTAGCAGGGAATTCTCTGCCTGCCTTTCCCCAGTGCTCTGCAAGCTCTCCAGAACAACAGCAAATCTGGGGCTCTGTGCTTTCTTTCGTTCTGAACAAGTGTTACTGTTTTCTGCACAAAAGCGATTCTGCGAAGCAATGTGAACACTTCTGCTTCCCAGGCACAGAGAAGGTGCTAGAAGGGAATTCTCTGCCTGCCTTTCCCCAGTGCTCTGCAAGCTCTCCAGGACAACATAGAATCTGGGGCTCTGTGCTTTCTTTTGTTCTGAACAAGTGTTAGTGTTTTCTGCACAAAAGCGATTCTGTGAAGCAACGTAAACACTTCTGCTTCCCAGGCACAGAGAAGGTGCTAGCAGGGAATTCTCTGCCTGCCTTTCCCCAGTGCTCTGCAAGCTCTCCAGGACAACAGCAAATCTGGGGCTCTGTGCTTTCTTTTGTTCTGAACAAGTGTTAGTGTTTTCTGCAGAAAAGCGATTCTGCGAAGCAACGTAAACACTTCTGCTTCCCAGGCACAGAGAAGGTGCTAGCAGGGAATTCTCTGCCTGCCTTTCCCCAGTGCTCTGCAAGCTCTCCAGAACAACAGCAAATCTGGGGCTCTGTGCTTTCTTTTGTTCTGAACAAGTGTTAGTGTTTTCTGCACAAAGGCGATTCTGCGAACTAATGTGAACACTTCTGCTTCCCAGGCACAGAGAAGGTGCTAGCAGGGAATTCTCTGCCTGCCTTTCCCCAGTGCTCTGCAAGCTCTCCAGAACAACAGCAAATCTGGGGCTCTGTGCTTTCTTTTGTTCTGAACAAGTGTTAGTGTTTTCTGCAGAAAAGCGATTCTGCGAAGCAATGTGAACACTTCTGCTTCCCAGACACAGAGAAGGTGCTAGCAGGGAATTCTCTGCCTGCCTTTCCCCAGTGCTCTGCAAGCTCTCCAGGACAACAGCAAATCTGGGGCTCTGTGCTTTCTTTCGTTCTGAACAAGTGTTAGTGTTTTCTGCACAAAAGCGATTCTGCGAAGCAACGTAAACACTTCTGCTTCCCAGACACAGAGAAGGTGCTAGCAGGGAATTCTCTGCCTGCCTTTCCCCAGTGCTCTGCAAGCTCTCCAGAACAACAGCAAATCTGGGGCTCTGTGCTTTCTTTTGTTCTGAACAAGTGTTAGTGTTTTCTGCACAAAGGCGATTCTGCGAAGCAATGTGAACACTTCTGCTTCCCAGGCACAGAGAAGGTGCTAGCAGGGAATTCTCTGCCTGCCTTTCCCCAGTGCTCTGCAAGCTCTCCAGGACAACAGCAAATCTGGGGCTCTGTGCTTTCTTTCGTTCTGAACAAGTGTTATTGTTTTCTGCACAAAGGTGATTCTGCGAAGCAACGTAAACACTTCTGCTTCCCAGGCACAGAGAAGGTGCTAGCAGGGAATTCTCTGCCTGCCTTTCCCCAGTGCTCTGCAAGCTCTCCAGAACAACAGCAAATCTGGGGCTCTGTGCTTTCTTTTGTTCTGAACAAGTGTTAGTGTTTTCTGCACAAAGGCGATTCTGCGAAGCAATGTGAACACTTCTGCTTCCCAGGCACAGAGAAGGTGCTAGCAGGGAATTCTCTGCCTGCCTTTCCCCAGTGCTCTGCAAGCTCTCCAGAACAACAGCAAATCTGGGGCTCTGTGCTTTCTTTTGTTCTGAACAAGTGTTAGTGTTTTCTGCACAAAGGCGATTCTGCGAACTAATGTGAACACTTCTGCTTCCCAGGCACAGAGAAGGTGCTAGCAGGGAATTCTCTGCCTGCCTTTCCCCAGTGCTCTGCAAGCTCTCCAGAACAACAGCAAATCTGGGGCTCTGTGCTTTCTTTCGTTCTGAACAAGTGTTAGTGTTTTCTGCAGAAAAGCGATTCTGCGAAGCAATGTGAACACTTCTGCTTCCCAGGCACAGAGAAGGGGCTAGCAGGGAATTCTCTGCCTGCCTTTCCCCAGTGCTCTGCAAGCTCTCCAGGAGGACATAAAATCTGGGGCTCTGTGCTTTCTTTTGTTCTGAACAAGTGTTAGTGTTTTCTGCAGAAAAGCGATTCTGCGAATCAATGTGAACACTTCTGCTTCCCAGGCACAGAGAAGGTGCTAGCAGGGAATTCTCTGCCTGCCTTTCCCCAGTGCTCTGCAAGCTCTCCAGAACAACAGCAAATCTGGGGCTCTGTGCTTTCTTTCGTTCTGAACAAGTGTTACTGTTTTCTGCACAAAAGCGATTCTGCGAAGCAATGTGAACACTTCTGCTTCCCAGGCACAGAGAAGGTGCTAGAAGGGAATTCTCTGCCTGCCTTTCCCCAGTGCTCTGCAAGCTCTCCAGGACAACATAGAATCTGGGGCTCTGTGCTTTCTTTTGTTCTGAACAAGTGTTAGTGTTTTCTGCACAAAAGCGATTCTGTGAAGCAACGTAAACACTTCTGCTTCCCAGGCACAGAGAAGGTGCTAGCAGGGAATTCTCTGCCTGCCTTTCCCCAGTGCTCTGCAAGCTCTCCAGGACAACAGCAAATCTGGGGCTCTGTGCTTTCTTTTGTTCTGAACAAGTGTTAGTGTTTTCTGCAGAAAAGCGATTCTGCGAAGCAACGTAAACACTTCTGCTTCCCAGGCACAGAGAAGGTGCTAGCAGGGAATTCTCTGCCTGCCTTTCCCCAGTGCTCTGCAAGCTCTCCAGAACAACAGCAAATCTGGGGCTCTGTGCTTTCTTTTGTTCTGAACAAGTGTTAGTGTTTTCTGCACAAAGGCGATTCTGCGAACTAATGTGAACACTTCTGCTTCCCAGGCACAGAGAAGGTGCTAGCAGGGAATTCTCTGCCTGCCTTTCCCCAGTGCTCTGCAAGCTCTCCAGAACAACAGCAAATCTGGGGCTCTGTGCTTTCTTTTGTTCTGAACAAGTGTTAGTGTTTTCTGCAGAAAAGCGATTCTGCGAAGCAATGTGAACACTTCTGCTTCCCAGACACAGAGAAGGTGCTAGCAGGGAATTCTCTGCCTGCCTTTCCCCAGTGCTCTGCAAGCTCTCCAGGACAACAGCAAATCTGGGGCTCTGTGCTTTCTTTCGTTCTGAACAAGTGTTAGTGTTTTCTGCACAAAAGCGATTCTGCGAAGCAACGTAAACACTTCTGCTTCCCAGACACAGAGAAGGTGCTAGCAGGGAATTCTCTGCCTGCCTTTCCCCAGTGCTCTGCAAGCTCTCCAGAACAACAGCAAATCTGGGGCTCTGTGCTTTCTTTTGTTCTGAACAAGTGTTAGTGTTTTCTGCACAAAGGCGATTCTGCGAAGCAATGTGAACACTTCTGCTTCCCAGGCACAGAGAAGGTGCTAGCAGGGAATTCTCTGCCTGCCTTTCCCCAGTGCTCTGCAAGCTCTCCAGGACAACAGCAAATCTGGGGCTCTGTGCTTTCTTTCGTTCTGAACAAGTGTTATTGTTTTCTGCACAAAGGTGATTCTGCGAAGCAACGTAAACACTTCTGCTTCCCAGGCACAGAGAAGGTGCTAGCAGGGAATTCTCTGCCTGCCTTTCCCCAGTGCTCTGCAAGCTCTCCAGAACAACAGCAAATCTGGGGCTCTGTGCTTTCTTTTGTTCTGAACAAGTGTTAGTGTTTTCTGCACAAAGGCGATTCTGCGAAGCAATGTGAACACTTCTGCTTCCCAGGCACAGAGAAGGTGCTAGCAGGGAATTCTCTGCCTGCCTTTCCCCAGTGCTCTGCAAGCTCTCCAGAACAACAGCAAATCTGGGGCTCTGTGCTTTCTTTTGTTCTGAACAAGTGTTAGTGTTTTCTGCACAAAGGCGATTCTGCGAACTAATGTGAACACTTCTGCTTCCCAGGCACAGAGAAGGTGCTAGCAGGGAATTCTCTGCCTGCCTTTCCCCAGTGCTCTGCAAGCTCTCCAGAACAACAGCAAATCTGGGGCTCTGTGCTTTCTTTCGTTCTGAACAAGTGTTAGTGTTTTCTGCAGAAAAGCGTTTCTGCGAAGCAATGTGAACACTTCTGCTTCCCAGGCACAGAGAAGGGGCTAGCAGGGAATTCTCTGCCTGCCTTTCCCCAGTGCTCTGCAAGCTCTCCAGGAGGACATAAAATCTGGGGCTCTGTGCTTTCTTTTGTTCTGAACAAGTGTTAGTGTTTTCTGCACAAAGGCGATTCTGCGAAGCAACGTAAACACTTCTGCTTCCCAGGCACAGAGAAGGTGCTAGCAGGGAATTCTCTGCCTGCCTTTCCCCAGTGCTCTGCAAGCTCTCCAGAACAACAGCAAATCTGGGGCTCTGTGCTTTCTTTTGTTCTGAACAAGTGTTAGTGTTTTCTGCAGAAAAGCGATTCTGCGAAGCAATGTGAACACTTCTGCTTCCCAGGCACAGAGAAGGTGCTAGCAGGGAATTCTCTGCCTGCCTTTCCCCAGTGCTCTGCAAGCTCTCCAGGACAACATAAAATCTGGGGCTCTGTGCTTTCTTTCGTTCTGAACAAGTGTTAGTGTTTTCTGCACAAAAGCGATTCTGCGAAGCAACGTAAACACTTCTGCTTCCCAGGCACAGAGAAGGTGCTAGCAGGGAATTCTCTGCCTGCCTTTCCCCAGTGCTCTGCAAGCTCTCCAGAACAACAGCAAATCTGGGGCTCTGTGCTTTCTTTTGTTCTGAACAAGTGTTAGTGTTTTCTGCAGAAAAGCGATTCTGCGAAGCAATGTGAACACTTCTGCTTCCCAGGCACAGAGAAGGTGCTAGCAGGGAATTCTCTGCCTGCCTTTCCCCAGTGCTCTGCAAGCTCTCCAGGACAACAGCAAATCTGGGGCTCTGTGCTTTCTTTTGTTCTGCACAAGTGTTAGTGTTTTCTGCAGAAAAGCGATTCTGCGAAGCAATGTGAACACTTCTGCTTCCCAGGCACAGAGAAGGGGCTAGCAGGGAATTCTCTGCCTGCCTTTCCCCAGTGCTCTGCAAGCTCTCCAGGACAACAGCAAATCTGGGGCTCTGTGCTTTCTTTCGTTCTGAACAAGTGTTACTGTTTTCTGCACAAAAGCGATTCTGTGAAGCAACGTAAACACTTCTGCTTCCCAGGCACAGAGAAGGTGCTAGCAGGGAATTCTCTGCCTGCCTTTCCCCAGTGCTCTGCAAGCTCTCCAGGACAACATAAAATCTGGGGCTCTGTGCTTTCTATTGTTCTGCACAAGTGTTAGTGTTTTCTGCACAAAAGCGATTCTGCGAAGCAACGTAAACACTTCTGCTTCCCAGGCACAGAGAAGGTGCTAGCAGGGAATTCTCTGCCTGCCTTTCCCCAGTGCTCTGCAAGCTCTCCAGGACAACAGCAAATCTGGGGCTCTGTGCTTTCTATTGTTCTGCACAAGTGTTAGTGTTTTCTGCAGAAAAGCGATTCTGCGAAGCAATGTAAACACTTCTGCTTCCCAGACACAGAGAAGGTGCTAGAAGGGAATTCTCTGCCTGCCTTTCCCCAGTGCTATGCAAGCTCTCCAGAACAACAGCAAATCTGGGGCTCTGTGCTTTCTTTAGTTCTAAACAATTGTTAGTGTTTTCTGCACAAAAGCGATTCTGCGAAGCAACGTAAACACTTCTGCTTCCCAGGCACAGAGAAGGTGCTAGCAGGGAATTCTCTGCCTGCCTTTCCCCAGTGCTCTGCAAGCTCTCCAGAACAACAGCAAATTTGGGGTCTGTGCTTTCTTTCGTTCTGAACAAGTGTTAGTGTTTTCTGCACAAAAGCGATTCTGCGAAGCAACGTAAACACTTCTGCTTCCCAGGCACAGAGAAGGTGCTAGCAGGGAATTCTCTGCCTGCCTTTCCCCAGTGCTCTGCAAGCTCTCCAGGACAACATAGAATCTGGGGCTCTGTGCTTTCTTTTGTTCTGAACAAGTGTTAGTGTTTTCTGCACAAAGGCGATTCTGCGAAGCAACGTAAACACTTCTGCTTCCCAGGCACAGAGAAGGTGCTAGCAGGGAATTCTCTGCCTGCCTTTCCCCAGTGCTCTGCAAGCTCTCCAGGACAACAGCAAATCTGGGGCTCTGTGCTTTCTTTCGTTCTGAACAAGTGTTAGTGTTTTCTGCACAAAGGTGATTCTGCGAAGCAATGTGAACACTTCTGCTTCCCAGGCACAGAGAAGGTGCTAGCAGGGAATTCTCTGCCTGCCTTTCCCCAGTGCTCTGCAAGCTCTCCAGAACAACAGCAAATCTGGGGCTCTGTGCTTTCTTTTGTTCTGAACAAGTGTTAGTGTTTTCTGCACAAAGGCGATTCTGCGAACTAATGTGAACACTTCTGCTTCCCAGGCACAGAGAAGGTGCTAGCAGGGAATTCTCTGCCTGCCTTTCCCCAGTGCTCTGCAAGCTCTCCAGAACAACAGCAAATCTGGGGCTCTGTGCTTTCTTTTGTTCTGAACAAGTGTTAGTGTTTTCTGCAGAAAAGCGATTCTGCGAAGCAATGTGAACACTTCTGCTTCCCAGACACAGAGAAGGTGCTAGCAGGGAATTCTCTGCCTGCCTTTCCCCAGTGCTCTGCAAGCTCTCCAGGACAACAGCAAATCTGGGGCTCTGTGCTTTCTTTCGTTCTGAACAAGTGTTAGTGTTTTCTGCACAAAAGCGATTCTGCGAAGCAACGTAAACACTTCTGCTTCCCAGACACAGAGAAGGTGCTAGCAGGGAATTCTCTGCCTGCCTTTCCCCAGTGCTCTGCAAGCTCTCCAGAACAACAGCAAATCTGGGGCTCTGTGCTTTCTTTTGTTCTGAACAAGTGTTAGTGTTTTCTGCAGAAAAGCGATTCTGCGAAGCAATGTGAACACTTCTGCTTCCCAGGCACAGAGAAGGTGCTAGCAGGGAATTCTCTGCCTGCCTTTCCCCAGTGCTCTGCAAGCTCTCCAGAACAACAGCAAATCTGGGGCTCTGTGCTTTCTTTCGTTCTGAACAAGTGTTACTGTTTTCTGCACAAATCGATTCTGCGAAGTAATGTGAACACTTCTGCTTCCCAGGCACAGAGAAGGTGCTAGAAGGGAATTCTCTGCCTGCCTTTCCCCAGTGCTCTGCAAGCTCTCCAGGACAACATAGAATCTGGGGCTCTGTGCTTTCTTTCGTTCTGAACAAGTGTTAGTGTTTTCTGCACAAAAGCGATTCTGTGAAGCAACGTAAACACTTCTGCTTCCCAGGCACAGAGAAGGTGCTAGCAGGGAATTCTCTGCCTGCCTTTCCCCAGTGCTCTGCAAGCTCTCCAGAACAACAGCAAATCTGGGGCTCTGTGCTTTCTTTCGTTCTGAACAAGTGTTAGTGTTTTCTGCAGAAAAGCGATTCTGCGAAGCAATGTGAACACTTCTGCTTCCCAGGCACAGAGAAGGTGCTAGCAGGGAATTCTCTGCCTGCCTTTCCCCAGTGCTCTGCAAGCTCTCCAGGACAACATAAAATCTGGGGCTCTGTGCTTTCTTTTGTTCTGAACAAGTGTTAGTGTTTTCTGCACAAAGGCGATTCTGCGAACTAATGTGAACACTTCTGCTTCCCAGGCACAGAGAAGGTGCTAGCAGGGAATTCTCTGCCTGCCTTTCCCCAGTGCTCTGCAAGCTCTCCAGAACAACAGCAAATCTGGGGCTCTGTGCTTTCTTTTGTTCTGAACAAGTGTTAGTGTTTTCTGCAGAAAAGCGATTCTGCGAAGCAATGTGAACACTTCTGCTTCCCAGGCACAGAGAAGGTGCTAGCAGGGAATTCTCTGCCTGCCTTTCCCCAGTGCTCTGCAAGCTCTCCAGGACAACATAAAATCTGGGGCTCTGTGCTTTCTTTCGTTCTGAACAAGTGTTAGTGTTTTCTGCACAAAAGCGATTCTGCGAAGCAACGTAAACACTTCTGCTTCCCAGGCACAGAGAAGGTGCTAGCAGGGAATTCTCTGCCTGCCTTTCCCCAGTGCTCTGCAAGCTCTCCAGAACAACAGCAAATCTGGGGCTCTGTGCTTTCTTTTGTTCTGAACAAGTGTTAGTGTTTTCTGCACAAAAGCGATTCTGCGAAACAATGTGAACACTTCTGCTTCCCAGGCACAGAGAAGGTGCTAGCAGGGAATTCTCTGCCTGCCTTTCCCCAGTGCTCTGCAAGCTCTCCAGGACAACAGCAAATCTGGGGCTCTGTGCTTTCTTTTGTTCTGCACAAGTGTTAGTGTTTTCTGCAGAAAAGCGATTCTGCGAAGCAATGTGAACACTTCTGCTTCCCAGGCACAGAGAAGGGGCTAGCAGGGAATTCTCTGCCTGCCTTTCCCCAGTGCTCTGCAAGCTCTCCAGGACAACATAGAATCTGGGGCTCTGTGCTTTCTTTCGTTCTGAACAAGTGTTACTGTTTTCTGCACAAAAGCGATTCTGTGAAGCAACGTAAACAATTCTGCTTCCCAGGCACAGAGAAGGTGCTAGCAGGGAATT
The DNA here is from genome assembly GCF_031877795.1 of Strix aluco. Lineage (NCBI taxonomy): Eukaryota > Metazoa > Chordata > Aves > Strigiformes > Strigidae > Strix > Strix aluco. Next base: position 17,740,643 of record NC_133947.1, read on the forward strand.
CTCTGCCTGCCTTTCCCCAGTGCTCTGCAAGCTCTCCAGGACAACATAAAATCTGGGGCTCTGTGCTTTCTTTCGTTCTGAACAAGTGTTAGTGTTTTCTGCACAAAAGCGATTCTGCGAAGCAACGTAAACACTTCTGCTTCCCAGGCACAGAGAAGGTGCTAGCAGGGAATTCTCTGCCTGCCTTTCCCCAGTGCTCTGCAAGCTCTCCAGAACAACAGCAAATCTGGGGCTCTGTGCTTTCTTTTGTTCTGAACAAGTGTTAGTGTTTTCTGCACAAAGGCGATTCTGCGAAGCAATGTGAACACTTCTGCTTCCCAGGCACAGAGAAGGTGCTAGCAGGGAATTCTCTGCCTGCCTTTCCCCAGTGCTCTGCAAGCTCTCCAGGACAACAGCAAATCTGGGGCTCTGTGCTTTCTATTGTTCTGCACAAGTGTTAGTGTTTTCTGCAGAAAAGCGATTCTGCGAAGCAATGTAAACACTTCTGCTTCCCAGACACAGAGAAGGTGCTAGCAGGGAATTCTCTGCCTGCCTTTCCCCAGTGCTCTGCAAGCTCTCCAGAACAACAGCAAATCTGGGGCTCTGTGCTTTCTTTTGTTCTGAACAAGTGTTAGTGTTTTCTGCACAAAGGCGATTCTGCGAAGCAACGTAAACACTTCTGCTTCCCAGGCACAGAGAAGGTGCTAGCAGGGAATTCTCTGCCTGCCTTTCCCCAGTGCTCTGCAAGCTCTCCAGGACAACAGCAAATCTGGGGCTCTGTGCTTTCTTTCGTTCTGAACAAGTGTTAGTGTTTTCTGCACAAAGGTGATTCTGCGAAGCAATGTGAACACTTCTGCTTCCCAGGCACAGAGAAGGTGCTAGCAGGGAATTCTCTGCCTGCCTTTCCCCAGTGCTCTGCAAGCTCTCCAGAACAACAGCAAATCTGGGGCTCTGTGCTTTCTTTTGTTCTGAACAAGTGTTAGTGTTTTCTGCACAAAGGCGATTCTGCGAACTAATGTGAACACTTCTGCTTCCCAGGCACAGAGAAGGTGCTAGCAGGGAATTCTCTGCCTGCCTTTCCCCAGTGCTCTGCAAGCTCTCCAGAACAACAGCAAATCTGGGGCTCTGTGCTTTCTTTTGTTCTGAACAAGTGTTAGTGTTTTCTGCAGAAAAGCGATTCTGCGAAGCAATGTGAACACTTCTGCTTCCCAGACACAGAGAAGGTGCTAGCAGGGAATTCTCTGCCTGCCTTTCCCCAGTGCTCTGCAAGCTCTCCAGGACAACAGCAAATCTGGGGCTCTGTGCTTTCTTTCGTTCTGAACAAGTGTTAGTGTTTTCTGCACAAAAGCGATTCTGCGAAGCAACGTAAACACTTCTGCTTCCCAGACACAGAGAAGGTGCTAGCAGGGAATTCTCTGCCTGCCTTTCCCCAGTGCTCTGCAAGCTCTCCAGAACAACAGCAAATCTGGGGCTCTGTGCTTTCTTTTGTTCTGAACAAGTGTTAGTGTTTTCTGCAGAAAAGCGATTCTGCGAAGCAATGTGAACACTTCTGCTTCCCAGGCACAGAGAAGGTGCTAGCAGGGAATTCTCTGCCTGCCTTTCCCCAGTGCTCTGCAAGCTCTCCAGAACAACAGCAAATCTGGGGCTCTGTGCTTTCTTTCGTTCTGAACAAGTGTTACTGTTTTCTGCACAAATCGATTCTGCGAAGTAATGTGAACACTTCTGCTTCCCAGGCACAGAGAAGGTGCTAGAAGGGAATTCTCTGCCTGCCTTTCCCCAGTGCTCTGCAAGCTCTCCAGGACAACATAGAATCTGGGGCTCTGTGCTTTCTTTCGTTCTGAACAAGTGTTAGTGTTTTCTGCACAAAAGCGATTCTGTGAAGCAACGTAAACACTTCTGCTTCCCAGGCACAGAGAAGGTGCTAGCAGGGAATTCTCTGCCTGCCTTTCCCCAGTGCTCTGCAAGCTCTCCAGAACAACAGCAAATCTGGGGCTCTGTGCTTTCTTTCGTTCTGAACAAGTGTTAGTGTTTTCTGCAGAAAAGCGATTCTGCGAAGCAATGTGAACACTTCTGCTTCCCAGGCACAGAGAAGGTGCTAGCAGGGAATTCTCTGCCTGCCTTTCCCCAGTGTTCTGTAAGCTCTCCAGGACAACAGCAAATCTGGGGCTCTGTGCTTTCTTTTGTTCTGAACAAGTGTTAGTGCTTTCTGCACAAAAGCGATTCTGCGAAGCAATGTGAACACTTCTGCTTCCCAGGCACATAGAAGGTGCTAGCAGGGAATTCTCTGCCTGCCTTTCCCCAGTGCTCTGCAAGCTCTCCAGGACAACAGCAAATCTGGGGCTCTGTGCTTTCTTTTGTTCTGAACAAGTGTTAGTGTTTTCTGCACAAAAGCGATTCTGCGAAGCAATGTGAACACTTCTGCTTCCCAGGCACAGAGAAGGGGCTAGCAGGGAACTCTCTGCCTGCCTTTCCCCAGTGCTCTGCAAGCTCTCCAGGACAACATAAAATCTGGGGCTCTGTGCTTTCTTTTGTTCTGAACAAGTGTTAGTGTTTTCTGCACAAAGGCGATTCTGCGAACTAATGTGAACACTTCTGCTTCCCAGGCACAGAGAAGGTGCTAGCAGGGAATTCTCTGCCTGCCTTTCCCCAGTGCTCTGCAAGCTCTCCAGAACAACAGCAAATCTGGGGCTCTGTGCTTTCTTTTGTTCTGAACAAGTGTTAGTGTTTTCTGCAGAAAAGCGATTCTGCGAAGCAATGTGAACACTTCTGCTTCCCAGGCACAGAGAAGGTGCTAGCAGGGAATTCTCTGCCTGCCTTTCCCCAGTGCTCTGCAAGCTCTCCAGGACAACATAAAATCTGGGGCTCTGTGCTTTCTTTCGTTCTGAACAAGTGTTAGTGTTTTCTGCACAAAAGCGATTCTGCGAAGCAACGTAAACACTTCTGCTTCCCAGGCACAGAGAAGGTGCTAGCAGGGAATTCTCTGCCTGCCTTTCCCCAGTGCTCTGCAAGCTCTCCAGAACAACAGCAAATCTGGGGCTCTGTGCTTTCTTTTGTTCTGAACAAGTGTTAGTGTTTTCTGCACAAAAGCGATTCTGCGAAACAATGTGAACACTTCTGCTTCCCAGGCACAGAGAAGGTGCTAGCAGGGAATTCTCTGCCTGCCTTTCCCCAGTGCTCTGCAAGCTCTCCAGGACAACAGCAAATCTGGGGCTCTGTGCTTTCTTTTGTTCTGCACAAGTGTTAGTGTTTTCTGCAGAAAAGCGATTCTGCGAAGCAATGTGAACACTTCTGCTTCCCAGGCACAGAGAAGGGGCTAGCAGGGAATTCTCTGCCTGCCTTTCCCCAGTGCTCTGCAAGCTCTCCAGGACAACATAGAATCTGGGGCTCTGTGCTTTCTTTCGTTCTGAACAAGTGTTACTGTTTTCTGCACAAAAGCGATTCTGTGAAGCAACGTAAACAATTCTGCTTCCCAGGCACAGAGAAGGTGCTAGCAGGGAATTCTCTGCCTGCCTTTCCCCAGTGCTCTGCAAGCTCTCCAGGACAACATAAAATCTGGGGCTCTGTGCTTTCTTTCGTTCTGAACAAGTGTTAGTGTTTTCTGCACAAAAGCGATTCTGCGAAGCAACGTAAACACTTCTGCTTCCCAGGCACAGAGAAGGTGCTAGCAGGGAATTCTCTGCCTGCCTTTCCCCAGTGCTCTGCAAGCTCTCCAGAACAACAGCAAATCTGGGGCTCTGTGCTTTCTTTTGTTCTGAACAAGTGTTAGTGTTTTCTGCACAAAGGCGATTCTGCGAAGCAATGTGAACACTTCTGCTTCCCAGGCACAGAGAAGGTGCTAGCAGGGAATTCTCTGCCTGCCTTTCCCCAGTGCTCTGCAAGCTCTCCAGGACAACAGCAAATCTGGGGCTCTGTGCTTTCTATTGTTCTGCACAAGTGTTAGTGTTTTCTGCAGAAAAGCGATTCTGCGAAGCAATGTAAACACTTCTGCTTCCCAGACACAGAGAAGGTGCTAGCAGGGAATTCTCTGCCTGCCTTTCCCCAGTGCTCTGCAAGCTCTCCAGAACAACAGCAAATCTGGGGCTCTGTGCTTTCTTTTGTTCTGAACAAGTGTTAGTGTTTTCTGCACAAAGGCGATTCTGCGAAGCAACGTAAACACTTCTGCTTCCCAGGCACAGAGAAGGTGCTAGCAGGGAATTCTCTGCCTGCCTTTCCCCAGTGCTCTGCAAGCTCTCCAGGACAACAGCAAATCTGGGGCTCTGTGCTTTCTTTCGTTCTGAACAAGTGTTAGTGTTTTCTGCACAAAGGTGATTCTGCGAAGCAATGTGAACACTTCTGCTTCCCAGGCACAGAGAAGGTGCTAGCAGGGAATTCTCTGCCTGCCTTTCCCCAGTGCTCTGCAAGCTCTCCAGAACAACAGCAAATCTGGGGCTCTGTGCTTTCTTTTGTTCTGAACAAGTGTTAGTGTTTTCTGCACAAAGGCGATTCTGCGAACTAATGTGAACACTTCTGCTTCCCAGGCACAGAGAAGGTGCTAGCAGGGAATTCTCTGCCTGCCTTTCCCCAGTGCTCTGCAAGCTCTCCAGAACAACAGCAAATCTGGGGCTCTGTGCTTTCTTTTGTTCTGAACAAGTGTTAGTGTTTTCTGCAGAAAAGCGATTCTGCGAAGCAATGTGAACACTTCTGCTTCCCAGACACAGAGAAGGTGCTAGCAGGGAATTCTCTGCCTGCCTTTCCCCAGTGCTCTGCAAGCTCTCCAGGACAACAGCAAATCTGGGGCTCTGTGCTTTCTTTCGTTCTGAACAAGTGTTAGTGTTTTCTGCACAAAAGCGATTCTGCGAAGCAACGTAAACACTTCTGCTTCCCAGGCACAGAGAAGGTGCTAGCAGGGAATTCTCTGCCTGCCTTTCCCCAGTGCTCTGCAAGCTCTCCAGAACAACAGCAAATCTGGGGCTCTGTGCTTTCTTTTGTTCTGAACAAGTGTTAGTGTTTTCTGCAGAAAAGCGATTCTGCGAAGCAATGTGAACACTTCTGCTTCCCAGGCACAGAGAAGGTGCTAGCAGGGAATTCTCTGCCTGCCTTTCCCCAGTGCTCTGCAAGCTCTCCAGAACAACAGCAAATCTGGGGCTCTGTGCTTTCTTTCGTTCTGAACAAGTGTTACTGTTTTCTGCACAAATCGATTCTGCGAAGTAATGTGAACACTTCTGCTTCCCAGGCACATAGAAGGTGCTAGCAGGGAATTCTCTGCCTGCCTTTCCCCAGTGCTCTGCAAGCTCTCCAGGACAACATAGAAGCTGGGGCTCTGTGCTTTCTTTTGTTCTGAACAAGTGTTAGTGTTTTCTGCACAAAAGCGATTCTGCGAAGCAATGTGAACACTTCTGCTTCCCAGGCACAGAGAAGGGGCTAGCAGGGAATTCTCTGCCTGCCTTTCCCCAGTGCTCTGCAAGCTCTCCAGGAGGACATAAAATCTGGGGCTCTGTGCTTTCTTTTGTTCTGAACAAGTGTTAGTGTTTTCTGCACAAAGGCGATTCTGCGAAGTAATGTGAACACTTCTGCTTCCCAGGCACAGAGAAGGTGCTAGCAGGGAATTCTCTGCCTGCCTTTCCCCAGTGCTCTGCAAGCTCTCCAGAACAACAGCAAATCTGGGGCTCTGTGCTTTCTTTTGTTCTGAACAAGTGTTAGTGTTTTCTGCAGAAAAGCGATTCTGCGAAGCAACGTAAACACTTCTGCTTCCCAGGCACAGAGAAGGTGCTAGCAGGGAATTCTCTGCCTGCCTTTCCCCAGTGCTCTGCAAGCTCTCCAGAACAACAGCAAATCTGGGGCTCTGTGCTTTCTTTTGTTCTGAACAAGTGTTAGTGTTTTCTGCACAAAGGCGATTCTGCGAAGCAATGTGAACACTTCTGCTTCCCAGGCACAGAGAAGGTGCTAGCAGGGAACTCTCTGCCTGCCTTTCCCCAGTGCTCTGTAAGCTCTCCAGGACAACATAAAATCTGGGGCTCTGTGCTTTCTTTTGTTCTGAACAAGTGTTAGTGTTTTCTGCAGAAAAGCGATTCTGCGAAGCAATGTGAACACTTCTGCTTCCCAGGCACAGAGAAGGTGCTAGCAGGGAATTCTCTGCCTGCCTTTCCCCAGTGCTCTGCAAGCTCTCCAGGACAACATAGAATCTGGGGCTCTGTGCTTTCTTTCGTTCTGAACAAGTGTTACTGTTTTCTGCACAAAAGCGATTCTGTGAAGCAACGTAAACACTTCTGCTTCCCAGGCACAGAGAAGGTGCTAGCAGGGAATTCTCTGCCTGCCTTTCCCCAGTGCTCTGCAAGCTCTCCAGGACAACATAAAATCTGGGGCTCTGTGCTTTCTTTTGTTCTGAACAAGTGTTAGTGTTTTCTGCACAAAAGCGATTCTGCGAAGCAACGTAAACACTTCTGCTTCCCAGGCACAGAGAAGGTGCTAGCAGGGAATTCTCTGCCTGCCTTTCCCCAGTGCTCTGCAAGCTCTCCAGAACAACAGCAAATCTGGGGCTCTGTGCTTTCTTTTGTTCTGAACAAGTGTTAGTGTTTTCTGCACAAAGGCGATTCTGCGAAGCAATGTGAACACTTCTGCTTCCCAGGCACAGAGAAGGTGCTAGCAGGGAATTCTCTGCCTGCCTTTCCCCAGTGCTCTGCAAGCTCTCCAGGACAACAGCAAATCTGGGGCTCTGTGCTTTCTATTGTTCTGCACAAGTGTTAGTGTTTTCTGCAGAAAAGCGATTCTGCGAAGCAATGTAAACACTTCTGCTTCCCAGACACAGAGAAGGTGCTAGCAGGGAATTCTCTGCCTGCCTTTCCCCAGTGTTCTGTAAGCTCTCCAGGACAACAGCAAATCTGGGGCTCTGTGCTTTCTTTTGTTCTGAACAAGTGTTAGTGCTTTCTGCACAAAAGCGATTCTGCGAAGCAATGTGAACACTTCTGCTTCCCAGGCACATAGAAGGTGCTAGCAGGGAATTCTCTGCCTGCCTTTCCCCAGTGCTCTGCAAGCTCTCCAGGACAACATAGAATCTGGGGCTCTGTGCTTTCTTTTGTTCTGAACAAGTGTTAGTGTTTTCTGCACAAAAGCGATTCTGCGAAGCAATGTGAACACTTCTGCTTCCCAGGCACAGAGAAGGGGCTAGCAGGGAATTCTCTGCCTGCCTTTCCCCAGTGCTCTGCAAGCTCTCCAGGAGGACATAAAATCTGGGGCTCTGTGCTTTCTTTTGTTCTGAACAAGTGTTAGTGTTTTCTGCACAAAGGCGATTCTGCGAAGTAATGTGAACACTTCTGCTTCCCAGGCACAGAGAAGGTGCTAGCAGGGAATTCTCTGCCTGCCTTTCCCCAGTGCTCTGCAAGCTCTCCAGAACAACAGCAAATCTGGGGCTCTGTGCTTTCTTTTGTTCTGAACAAGTGTTAGTGTTTTCTGCAGAAAAGCGATTCTGCGAAGCAACGTAAACACTTCTGCTTCCCAGGCACAGAGAAGGTGCTAGCAGGGAATTCTCTGCCTGCCTTTCCCCAGTGCTCTGCAAGCTCTCCAGAACAACAGCAAATCTGGGGCTCTGTGCTTTCTTTTGTTCTGAACAAGTGTTAGTGTTTTCTGCACAAAGGCGATTCTGCGAAGCAATGTGAACACTTCTGCTTCCCAGGCACAGAGAAGGTGCTAGCAGGGAACTCTCTGCCTGCCTTTCCCCAGTGCTCTGTAAGCTCTCCAGGACAACATAAAATCTGGGGCTCTGTGCTTTCTTTTGTTCTGAACAAGTGTTAGTGTTTTCTGCAGAAAAGCGATTCTGCGAAGCAATGTGAACACTTCTGCTTCCCAGGCACAGAGAAGGTGCTAGCAGGGAATTCTCTGCCTGCCTTTCCCCAGTGCTCTGCAAGCTCTCCAGGACAACATAGAATCTGGGGCTCTGTGCTTTCTTTCGTTCTGAACAAGTGTTACTGTTTTCTGCACAAAAGCGATTCTGTGAAGCAACGTAAACACTTCTGCTTCCCAGGCACAGAGAAGGTGCTAGCAGGGAATTCTCTGCCTGTCTTTCCCCAGTGCTCTGCAAGCTCTCCAGAACAACAGCAAATCTGGGGCTCTGTGCTTTCTTTCGTTCTGAACAAGTGTTAGTGTTTTCTGCACAAAAGCGATTCTGCGAAGCAACGTAAACACTTCTGCTTCCCAGGCACAGAGAAGGTGCTAGCAGGGAATTCTCTGCCTGCCTTTCCCCAGTGCTCTGCAAGCTCTCCAGAACAACAGCAAATCTGGGGCTCTGTGCTTTCTTTTGTTCTGAACAAGTGTTAGTGTTTTCTGCACAAAGGCGATTCTGCGAAGCAATGTGAACACTTCTGCTTCCCAGGCACAGAGAAGGTGCTAGCAGGGAATTCTCTGCCTGCCTTTCCCCAGTGCTCTGCAAGCTCTCCAGGACAACAGCAAATCTGGGGCTCTGTGCTTTCTATTGTTCTGCACAAGTGTTAGTGTTTTCTGCAGAAAAGCGATTCTGCGAAGCAATGTGAACACTTCTGCTTCCCAGGCACAGAGAAGGTGCTAGCAGGGAATTCTCTGCCTGCCTTTCCCCAGTGCTCTGCAAGCTCTCCAGGACAACATAAAATCTGGGGCTCTGTGCTTTCTTTCGTTCTGAACAAGTGTTAGTGTTTTCTGCACAAAAGCGATTCTGCGAAGCAACGTAAACACTTCTGCTTCCCAGGCACAGAGAAGGTGCTAGCAGGGAATTCTCTGCCTGCCTTTCCCCAGTGCTCTGCAAGCTCTCCAGAACAACAGCAAATCTGGGGCTCTGTGCTTTCTTTTGTTCTGAACAAGTGTTAGTGTTTTCTGCACAAAAGCGATTCTGCGAAGCAATGTGAACACTTCTGCTTCCCAGGCACAGAGAAGGTGCTAGCAGGGAATTCTCTGCCTGCCTTTCCCCAGTGCTCTGCAAGCTCTCCAGGACAACAGCAAATCTGGGGCTCTGTGCTTTCTTTTGTTCTGCACAAGTGTTAGTGTTTTCTGCAGAAAAGCGATTCTGCGAAGCAATGTGAACACTTCTGCTTCCCAGGCACAGAGAAGGGGCTAGCAGGGAATTCTCTGCCTGCCTTTCCCCAGTGCTCTGCAAGCTCTCCAGGACAACATAGAATCTGGGGCTCTGTGCTTTCTTTCGTTCTGAACAAGTGTTACTGTTTTCTGCACAAAAGCGATTCTGTGAAGCAACGTAAACAATTCTGCTTCCCAGGCACAGAGAAGGTGCTAGCAGGGAATTCTCTGCCTGCCTTTCCCCAGTGCTCTGCAAGCTCTCCAGGACAACATAAAATCTGGGGCTCTGTGCTTTCTTTTGTTCTGAACAAGTGTTAGTGTTTTCTGCACAAAAGCGATTCTGCGAAGCAACGTAAACACTTCTGCTTCCCAGGCACAGAGAAGGTGCTAGCAGGGAATTCTCTGCCTGCCTTTCCCCAGTGCTCTGCAAGCTCTCCAGAACAACAGCAAATCTGGGGCTCTGTGCTTTCTTTTGTTCTGAACAAGTGTTAGTGTTTTCTGCACAAAGGCGATTCTGCGAAGCAATGTGAACACTTCTGCTTCCCAGGCACAGAGAAGGTGCTAGCAGGGAATTCTCTGCCTGCCTTTCCCCAGTGCTCTGCAAGCTCTCCAGGACAACAGCAAATCTGGGGCTCTGTGCTTTCTATTGTTCTGCACAAGTGTTAGTGTTTTCTGCAGAAAAGCGATTCTGCGAAGCAATGTAAACACTTCTGCTTCCCAGACACAGAGAAGGTGCTAGCAGGGAATTCTCTGCCTGCCTTTCCCCAGTGCTCTGCAAGCTCTCCAGAACAACAGCAAATCTGGGGCTCTGTGCTTTCTTTAGTTCTAAACAATTGTTAGTGTTTTCTGCACAAAAGCGATTCTGCGAAGCAATGTAAACACTTCTGCTTCCCAGGCACAGAGAAGGTGCTAGCAGGGAATTCTCTGCCTGCCTTTCCCCAGTGCTCTGCAAGCTCTCCAGAACAACAGCAAATCTGGGGCTCTGTGCTTTCTTTTGTTCTGAACAAGTGTTAGTGTTTTCTGCAGAAAAGCGATTCTGCGAAGCAATGTGAACACTTCTGCTTCCCAGGCACAGAGAAGGTGCTAGCAGGGAATTCTCTGCCTGCCTTTCCCCAGTGCTCTGCAAGCTCTCCAGGACAACATAGAATCTGGGGCTCTGTGCTTTCTTTTGTTCTGAACAAGTGTTAGTGTTTTCTGCACAAAGGCGATTCTGCGAAGCAACGTAAACACTTCTGCTTCCCAGGCACAGAGAAGGTGCTAGCAGGGAATTCTCTGCCTGCCTTTCCCCAGTGCTCTGCAAGCTCTCCAGGACAACAGAAAATCTGGGGCTCTGTGCTTTCTTTTGTTCTGAACAAGTGTTAGTGTTTTCTGCACAAAGCGATTCTGCGAAGCAATGTGAACACTTCTGCTTCCCAGGCACAGAGAAGGTGCTAGCAGGGAATTCTCTGCCTGCCTTTCCCCAGTGCTCTGCAAGCTCTCCAGAACAACAGCAAATCTGGGGCTCTGTGCTTTCTTTTGTTCTGAACAAGTGTTAGTGTTTTCTGCACAAAGGCGATTCTGCGAACTAATGTGAACACTTCTGCTTCCCAGGCACAGAGAAGGTGCTAGCAGGGAATTCTCTGCCTGCCTTTCCCCAGTGCTCTGCAAGCTCTCCAGAACAACAGCAAATCTGGGGCTCTGTGCTTTCTTTTGTTCTGAACAAGTGTTAGTGTTTTCTGCAGAAAAGCGATTCTGCGAAGCAATGTGAACACTTCTGCTTCCCAGACACAGAGAAGGTGCTAGCAGGGAATTCTCTGCCTGCCTTTCCCCAGTGCTCTGCAAGCTCTCCAGGACAACAGCAAATCTGGGGCTCTGTGCTTTCTTTTGTTCTGCACAAGTGTTAGTGTTTTCTGCAGAAAAGCGATTCTGCGAAGCAATGTGAACACTTCTGCTTCCCAGGCACAGAGAAGGGGCTAGCAGGGAATTCTCTGCCTGCCTTTCCCCAGTGCTCTGCAAGCTCTCCAGGACAACATAGAATCTGGGGCTCTGTGCTTTCTTTCGTTCTGAACAAGTGTTACTGTTTTCTGCACAAAAGCGATTCTGTGAAGCAACGTAAACAATTCTGCTTCCCAGGCACAGAGAAGGTGCTAGCAGGGAATTCTCTGCCTGCCTTTCCCCAGTGCTCTGCAAGCTCTCCAGGACAACATAAAATCTGGGGCTCTGTGCTTTCTTTTGTTCTGAACAAGTGTTAGTGTTTTCTGCACAAAAGCGATTCTGCGAAGCAACGTAAACACTTCTGCTTCCCAGGCACAGAGAAGGTGCTAGCAGGGAATTCTCTGCCTGCCTTTCCCCAGTGCTCTGCAAGCTCTCCAGAACAACAGCAAATCTGGGGCTCTGTGCTTTCTTTTGTTCTGAACAAGTGTTAGTGTTTTCTGCACAAAGGCGATTCTGCGAAGCAATGTGAACACTTCTGCTTCCCAGGCACAGAGAAGGTGCTAGCAGGGAATTCTCTGCCTGCCTTTCCCCAGTGCTCTGCAAGCTCTCCAGGACAACAGCAAATCTGGGGCTCTGTGCTTTCTATTGTTCTGCACAAGTGTTAGTGTTTTCTGCAGAAAAGCGATTCTGCGAAGCAATGTAAACACTTCTGCTTCCCAGACACAGAGAAGGTGCTAGCAGGGAATTCTCTGCCTGCCTTTCCCCAGTGCTCTGCAAGCTCTCCAGAACAACAGCAAATCTGGGGCTCTGTGCTTTCTTTAGTTCTAAACAATTGTTAGTGTTTTCTGCACAAAAGCGATTCTGCGAAGCAATGTAAACACTTCTGCTTCCCAGGCACAGAGAAGGTGCTAGCAGGGAATTCTCTGCCTGCCTTTCCCCAGTGCTCTGCAAGCTCTCCAGGACAACATAGAATCTGGGGCTCTGTGCTTTCTTTTGTTCTGAACAAGTGTTAGTGTTTTCTGCACAAAGGCGATTCTGCGAAGCAACGTAAACACTTCTGCTTCCCAGGCACAGAGAAGGTGCTAGCAGGGAATTCTCTGCCTGCCTTTCCCCAGTGCTCTGCAAGCTCTCCAGGACAACAGCAAATCTGGGGCTCTGTGCTTTCTTTTGTTCTGAACAAGTGTTAGTGTTTTCTGCACAAAGCGATTCTGCGAAGCAATGTGAACACTTCTGCTTCCCAGGCACAGAGAAGGTGCTAGCAGGGAATTCTCTGCCTGCCTTTCCCCAGTGCTCTGCAAGCTCTCCAGAACAACAGCAAATCTGGGGCTCTGTGCTTTCTTTTGTTCTGAACAAGTGTTAGTGTTTTCTGCACAAAGGCGATTCTGCGAACTAATGTGAACACTTCTGCTTCCCAGGCACAGAGAAGGTGCTAGCAGGGAATTCTCTGCCTGCCTTTCCCCAGTGCTCTGCAAGCTCTCCAGAACAACAGCAAATCTGGGGCTCTGTGCTTTCTTTTGTTCTGAACAAGTGTTAGTGTTTTCTGCAGAAAAGCGATTCTGCGAAGCAATGTGAACACTTCTGCTTCCCAGACACAGAGAAGGTGCTAGCAGGGAATTCTCTGCCTGCCTTTCCCCAGTGCTCTGCAAGCTCTCCAGGACAACAGCAAATCTGGGGCTCTGTGCTTTCTTTCGTTCTGAACAAGTGTTAGTGTTTTCTGCACAAAAGCGATTCTGCGAAGCAACGTAAACACTTCTGCTTCCCAGACACAGAGAAGGTGCTAGCAGGGAATTCTCTGCCTGCCTTTCCCCAGTGCTCTGCAAGCTCTCCAGAACAACAGCAAATCTGGGGCTCTGTGCTTTCTTTTGTTCTGAACAAGTGTTAGTGTTTTCTGCAGAAAAGCGATTCTGCGAAGCAATGTGAACACTTCTGCTTCCCAGGCACAGAGAAGGTGCTAGCAGGGAATTCTCTGCCTGCCTTTCCCCAGTGCTCTGCAAGCTCTCCAGAACAACAGCAAATCTGGGGCTCTGTGCTTTCTTTCGTTCTGAACAAGTGTTACTGTTTTCTGCACAAATCGATTCTGCGAAGTAATGTGAACACTTCTGCTTCCCAGGCACAGAGAAGGTGCTAGAAGGGAATTCTCTGCCTGCCTTTCCCCAGTGCTCTGCAAGCTCTCCAGGACAACATAGAATCTGGGGCTCTGTGCTTTCTTTCGTTCTGAACAAGTGTTAGTGTTTTCTGCACAAAAGCGATTCTGTGAAGCAACGTAAACACTTCTGCTTCCCAGGCACAGAGAAGGTGCTAGCAGGGAATTCTCTGCCTGCCTTTCCCCAGTGCTCTGCAAGCTCTCCAGAACAACAGCAAATCTGGGGCTCTGTGCTTTCTTTCGTTCTGAACAAGTGTTAGTGTTTTCTGCAGAAAAGCGATTCTGCGAAGCAATGTGAACACTTCTGCTTCCCAGGCACAGAGAAGGTGCTAGCAGGGAATTCTCTGCCTGCCTTTCCCCAGTGTTCTGTAAGCTCTCCAGGACAACAGCAAATCTGGGGCTCTGTGCTTTCTTTTGTTCTGAACAAGTGTTAGTGCTTTCTGCACAAAAGCGATTCTGCGAAGCAATGTGAACACTTCTGCTTCCCAGGCACATAGAAGGTGCTAGCAGGGAATTCTCTGCCTGCCTTTCCCCAGTGCTCTGCAAGCTCTCCAGGACAACATAGAATCTGGGGCTCTGTGCTTTCTTTTGTTCTGAACAAGTGTTAGTGTTTTCTGCACAAAAGCGATTCTGCGAAGCAATGTGAACACTTCTGCTTCCCAGGCACAGAGAAGGGGCTAGCAGGGAATTCTCTGCCTGCCTTTCCCCAGTGCTCTGCAAGCTCTCCAGGAGGACATAAAATCTGGGGCTCTGTGCTTTCTTTTGTTCTGAACAAGTGTTAGTGTTTTCTGCACAAAGGCGATTCTGCGAAGTAATGTGAACACTTCTGCTTCCCAGGCACAGAGAAGGTGCTAGCAGGGAATTCTCTGCCTGCCTTTCCCCAGTGCTCTGCAAGCTCTCCAGAACAACAGCAAATCTGGGGCTCTGTGCTTTCTTTTGTTCTGAACAAGTGTTAGTGTTTTCTGCAGAAAAGCGATTCTGCGAAGCAACGTAAACACTTCTGCTTCCCAGGCACAGAGAAGGTGCTAGCAGGGAATTCTCTGCCTGCCTTTCCCCAGTGCTCTGCAAGCTCTCCAGAACAACAGCAAATCTGGGGCTCTGTGCTTTCTTTTGTTCTGAACAAGTGTTAGTGTTTTCTGCACAAAGGCGATTCTGCGAAGCAATGTGAACACTTCTGCTTCCCAGGCACAGAGAAGGTGCTAGCAGGGAACTCTCTGCCTGCCTTTCCCCAGTGCTCTGTAAGCTCTCCAGGACAACATAAAATCTGGGGCTCTGTGCTTTCTTTTGTTCTGAACAAGTGTTAGTGTTTTCTGCAGAAAAGCGATTCTGCGAAGCAATGTGAACACTTCTGCTTCCCAGGCACAGAGAAGGGGCTAGCAGGGAATTCTCTGCCTGCCTTTCCCCAGTGCTCTGCAAGCTCTCCAGGACAACATAGAATCTGGGGCTCTGTGCTTTCTTTCGTTCTGAACAAGTGTTACTGTTTTCTGCACAAAAGCGATTCTGTGAAGCAACGTAAACACTTCTGCTTCCCAGGCACAGAGAAGGTGCTAGCAGGGAATTCTCTGCCTGTCTTTCCCCAGTGCTCTGCAAGCTCTCCAGAACAACAGCAAATCTGGGGCTCTGTGCTTTCTTTCGTTCTGAACAAGTGTTAGTGTTTTCTGCACAAAAGCGATTCTGCGAAGCAACGTAAACACTTCTGCTTCCCAGGCACAGAGAAGGTGCTAGCAGGGAATTCTCTGCCTGCCTTTCCCCAGTGCTCTGCAAGCTCTCCAGAACAACAGCAAATCTGGGGCTCTGTGCTTTCTTTTGTTCTGAACAAGTGTTAGTGTTTTCTGCACAAAGGCGATTCTGCGAAGCAATGTGAACACTTCTGCTTCCCAGGCACAGAGAAGGTGCTAGCAGGGAATTCTCTGCCTGCCTTTCCCCAGTGCTCTGCAAGCTCTCCAGGACAACAGCAAATCTGGGGCTCTGTGCTTTCTATTGTTCTGCACAAGTGTTAGTGTTTTCTGCAGAAAAGCGATTCTGCGAAGCAATGTAAACACTTCTGCTTCCCAGACACAGAGAAGGTGCTAGAAGGGAATTCTCTGCCTGCCTTTCCCCAGTGCTATGCAAGCTCTCCAGAACAACAGCAAATCTGGGGCTCTGTGCTTTCTTTAGTTCTAAACAATTGTTAGTGTTTTCTGCACAAAAGCGATCCTGCGAAGCAATGTAAACACTTCTGCTTCCCAGACACAGAGAAGGTGCTAGCAGGGAATTCTCTGCCTGCCTTTCCCCAGTGCTCTGCAAGCTCTCCAGAACAACAGCAAATCTGGGGCTCTGTGCTTTCTTTTGTTCTGAACAAGTGTTAGTGTTTTCTGCACAAAAGCGATTCTGCGAAGCAATGTGAACACTTCTGCTTCCCAGGCACAGAGAAGGTGCTAGCAGGGAATTCTCTGCCTGCCTTTCCCCAGTGCTCTGCAAGCTCTCCAGAACAACAGCAAATCTGGGGCTCTGTGCTTTCTTTCGTTCTGAACAAGTGTTAGTGTTTTCTGCACAAAAGCGATTCTGCGAAGCAACGTAAACACTTCTGCTTCCCAGGCACAGAGAAGGTGCTAGCAGGGAATTCTCTGCCTGCCTTTCCCCAGTGCTCTGCAAGCTCTCCAGGACAACATAGAAGCTGGGGCTCTGTGCTTTCTTTCGTTCTGAACAAGTGTTAGTGTTTTCTGCACAAAGGCGATTCTGCGAAGCAACGTAAACACTTCTGCTTCCCAGGCACAGAGAAGGTGCTAGCAGGGAATTCTCTGCCTGCCTTTCCCCAGTGCTCTGCAAGCTCTCCAGGACAACAGCAAATCTGGGGCTCTGTGCTTTCTTTCGTTCTGAACAAGTGTTAGTGTTTTCTGCACAAAGGCGATTCTGCGAAGCAATGTGAACACTTCTGCTTCCCAGGCACAGAGAAGGTGCTAGCAGGGAATTCTCTGCCTGCCTTTCCCCAGTGCTCTGCAAGCTCTCCAGAACAACAGCAAATCTGGGGCTCTGTGCTTTCTTTTGTTCTGAACAAGTGTTAGTGTTTTCTGCACAAAGGCGATTCTGCGAACTAATGTGAACACTTCTGCTTCCCAGGCACAGAGAAGGTGCTAGCAGGGAATTCTCTGCCTGCCTTTCCCCAGTGCTCTGCAAGCTCTCCAGAACAACAGCAAATCTGGGGCTCTGTGCTTTCTATTGTTCTGCACAAGTGTTAGTGTTTTCTGCAGAAAAGCGATTCTGCGAAGCAATGTAAACACTTCTGCTTCCCAGACACAGAGAAGGTGCTAGCAGGGAATTCTCTGCCTGCCTTTCCCCAGTGCTCTGCAAGCTCTCCAGGACAACAGCAAATCTGGGGCTCTGTGCTTTCTTTCGTTCTGAGCAAGTGTTAGTGTTTTCTGCACAAAGGCGATTCTGCGAAGCAATGTGAACACTTCTGCTTCCCAGGCACAGAGAAGGTGCTAGCAGGGAATTCTCTGCCTGCCTTTCCCCAGTGCTCTGCAAGCTCTCCAGGACAACAGCAAATCTGGGGCTCTGTGCTTTCTTTCGTTCTGAACAAGTGTTAGTGTTTTCTGCACAAAAGCGATTCTGCGAAGCAACGTAAACACTTCTGCTTCCCAGGCACAGAGAAGGTGCTAGCAGGGAATTCTCTGCCTGCCTTTCCCCAGTGCTCTGCAAGCTCTCCAGAACAACAGCAAATCTGGGGCTCTGTGCTTTCTTTTGTTCTGAACAAGTGTTAGTGTTTTCTGCAGAAAAGCGATTCTGCGAAGCAATGTGAACACTTCTGCTTCCCAGACACAGAGAAGGTGCTAGCAGGGAATTCTCTGCCTGCCTTTCCCCAGTGCTCTGCAAGCTCTCCAGGACAACAGCAAATCTGGGGCTCTGTGCTTTCTTTCGTTCTGAACAAGTGTTAGTGTTTTCTGCACAAAAGCGATTCTGCGAAGCAATGTGAACACTTCTGCTTCCCAGGCACAGAGAAGGTGCTAGCAGGGAATTCTCTGCCTGCCTTTCCCCAGTGCTCTGCAAGCTCTCCAGGACAACATAGAATCTGGGGCTCTGTGCTTTCTTTCGTTCTGAACAAGTGTTACTGTTTTCTGCACAAAAGCGATTCTGCGAAGCAACGTAAACACTTCTGCTTCCCAGGCACAGAGAAGGTGCTAGCAGGGAATTCTCTGCCTGTCTTTCCCCAGTGCTCTGCAAGCTCTCCAGAACAACAGCAAATCTGGGGCTCTGTGCTTTCTTTCGTTCTGAACAAGTGTTAGTGTTTTCTGCACAAAAGCGATTCTGCGAAGCAATGTGAACACTTCTGCTTCCCAGGCACAGAGAAGGGGCTAGCAGGGAATTCTCTGCCTGCCTTTCCCCAGTGCTCTGCAAGCTCTCCAGGACAACAGCAAATCTGGGGCTCTGTGCTTTCTTTTGTTCTGAACAAGTGTTAGTGCTTTCTGCACAAAAGCGATTCTGCGAAGCAATGTGAACACTTCTGCTTCCCAGGCACAGAGAAGGTGCTAGCAGGGAATTCTCTGCCTGCCTTTCCCCAGTGCTCTGCAAGCTCTCCAGGACAACATAGAACCTGGGGCTCTGTGCTTTCTTTTGTTCTGAACAAGTGTTAGTGTTTTCTGCACAAAGGCGATTCTGCGAAGCAATGTGAACACTTCTGCTTCCCAGGCACAGAGAAGGTGCTAGCAGGGAATTCTCTGCCTGCCTTTCCCCAGTGCTCTGCAAGCTCTCCAGGACAACATAGAATCTGGGGCTCTGTGCTTTCTTTTGTTCTGAACAATTGTTAGTTTTTTATCTGCACAAAAGCGATTCTGCGAAGCAATGTGAACACTTCTGCTTCCCAGGCACAGAGAAGGTGCTAGCAGGGAATTCTCTGCCTGCCTTTCCCCAGTGCTCTGCAAGCTCTCCAGGACAACATAGAATCTGGGGCTCTGTGCTTTCTTTTGTTCTGAACAAGTGTTAGTGTTTTCTGCACAAAGGCGATTCTGCGAAGCAACGTGAACACTTCTGCTTCCCAGGCACAGAGAAGGTGCTAGCAGGGAATTCTCTGCCTGCCTTTCCCCAGTGCTCTGCAAGCTCTCCAGGAGGACATAAAATCTGGGGCTCTGTGCTTTCTTTTGTTCTGAACAAGTGTTAGTGTTTTCTGCACAAAGGCGATTCTGCGAAGTAATGTGAACACTTCTGCTTCCCAGGCACAGAGAAGGTGCTAGCAGGGAATTCTCTGCCTGCCTTTCCCCAGTGCTCTGCAAGCTCTCCAGAACAACAGCAAATCTGGGGCTCTGTGCTTTCTTTTGTTCTGAACAAGTGTTAGTGTTTTCTGCAGAAAAGCGATTCTGCGAAGCAACGTAAACACTTCTGCTTCCCAGGCACAGAGAAGGTGCTAGCAGGGAATTCTCTGCCTGCCTTTCCCCAGTGCTCTGCAAGCTCTCCAGAACAACAGCAAATCTGGGGCTCTGTGCTTTCTTTTGTTCTGAACAAGTGTTAGTGTTTTCTGCACAAAGGCGATTCTGCGAAGCAATGTGAACACTTCTGCTTCCCAGGCACAGAGAAGGTGCTAGCAGGGAACTCTCTGCCTGCCTTTCCCCAGTGCTCTGTAAGCTCTCCAGGACAACATAAAATCTGGGGCTCTGTGCTTTCTTTTGTTCTGAACAAGTGTTAGTGTTTTCTGCAGAAAAGCGATTCTGCGAAGCAATGTGAACACTTCTGCTTCCCAGGCACAGAGAAGGGGCTAGCAGGGAATTCTCTGCCTGCCTTTCCCCAGTGCTCTGCAAGCTCTCCAGGACAACATAGAATCTGGGGCTCTGTGCTTTCTTTCGTTCTGAACAAGTGTTACTGTTTTCTGCACAAAAGCGATTCTGTGAAGCAACGTAAACACTTCTGCTTCCCAGGCACAGAGAAGGTGCTAGCAGGGAATTCTCTGCCTGTCTTTCCCCAGTGCTCTGCAAGCTCTCCAGAACAACAGCAAATCTGGGGCTCTGTGCTTTCTTTCGTTCTGAACAAGTGTTAGTGTTTTCTGCACAAAAGCGATTCTGCGAAGCAACGTAAACACTTCTGCTTCCCAGGCACAGAGAAGGTGCTAGCAGGGAATTCTCTGCCTGCCTTTCCCCAGTGCTCTGCAAGCTCTCCAGAACAACAGCAAATCTGGGGCTCTGTGCTTTCTTTTGTTCTGAACAAGTGTTAGTGTTTTCTGCACAAAGGCGATTCTGCGAAGCAATGTGAACACTTCTGCTTCCCAGGCACAGAGAAGGTGCTAGCAGGGAATTCTCTGCCTGCCTTTCCCCAGTGCTCTGCAAGCTCTCCAGGACAACAGCAAATCTGGGGCTCTGTGCTTTCTATTGTTCTGCACAAGTGTTAGTGTTTTCTGCAGAAAAGCGATTCTGCGAAGCAATGTAAACACTTCTGCTTCCCAGACACAGAGAAGGTGCTAGAAGGGAATTCTCTGCCTGCCTTTCCCCAGTGCTATGCAAGCTCTCCAGAACAACAGCAAATCTGGGGCTCTGTGCTTTCTTTAGTTCTAAACAATTGTTAGTGTTTTCTGCACAAAAGCGATCCTGCGAAGCAATGTAAACACTTCTGCTTCCCAGACACAGAGAAGGTGCTAGCAGGGAATTCTCTGCCTGCCTTTCCCCAGTGCTCTGCAAGCTCTCCAGAACAACAGCAAATCTGGGGCTCTGTGCTTTCTTTTGTTCTGAACAAGTGTTAGTGTTTTCTGCACAAAAGCGATTCTGCGAAGCAATGTGAACACTTCTGCTTCCCAGGCACAGAGAAGGTGCTAGCAGGGAATTCTCTGCCTGCCTTTCCCCAGTGCTCTGCAAGCTCTCCAGAACAACAGCAAATCTGGGGCTCTGTGCTTTCTTTCGTTCTGAACAAGTGTTAGTGTTTTCTGCACAAAAGCGATTCTGCGAAGCAACGTAAACACTTCTGCTTCCCAGGCACAGAGAAGGTGCTAGCAGGGAATTCTCTGCCTGCCTTTCCCCAGTGCTCTGCAAGCTCTCCAGGACAACATAGAAGCTGGGGCTCTGTGCTTTCTTTCGTTCTGAACAAGTGTTAGTGTTTTCTGCACAAAGGCGATTCTGCGAAGCAACGTAAACACTTCTGCTTCCCAGGCACAGAGAAGGTGCTAGCAGGGAATTCTCTGCCTGCCTTTCCCCAGTGCTCTGCAAGCTCTCCAGGACAACAGCAAATCTGGGGCTCTGTGCTTTCTTTCGTTCTGAACAAGTGTTAGTGTTTTCTGCACAAAGGCGATTCTGCGAAGCAATGTGAACACTTCTGCTTCCCAGGCACAGAGAAGGTGCTAGCAGGGAATTCTCTGCCTGCCTTTCCCCAGTGCTCTGCAAGCTCTCCAGAACAACAGCAAATCTGGGGCTCTGTGCTTTCTTTTGTTCTGAACAAGTGTTAGTGTTTTCTGCACAAAGGCGATTCTGCGAACTAATGTGAACACTTCTGCTTCCCAGGCACAGAGAAGGTGCTAGCAGGGAATTCTCTGCCTGCCTTTCCCCAGTGCTCTGCAAGCTCTCCAGAACAACAGCAAATCTGGGGCTCTGTGCTTTCTTTTGTTCTGAACAAGTGTTAGTGTTTTCTGCAGAAAAGCGATTCTGCGAAGCAATGTGAACACTTCTGCTTCCCAGACACAGAGAAGGTGCTAGCAGGGAATTCTCTGCCTGCCTTTCCCCAGTGCTCTGCAAGCTCTCCAGGACAACAGCAAATCTGGGGCTCTGTGCTTTCTTTCGTTCTGAACAAGTGTTAGTGTTTTCTGCACAAAAGCGATTCTGCGAAGCAACGTAAACACTTCTGCTTCCCAGACACAGAGAAGGTGCTAGCAGGGAATTCTCTGCCTGCCTTTCCCCAGTGCTCTGCAAGCTCTCCAGGACAACATAGAATCTGGGGCTCTGTGCTTTCTTTTGTTCTGAACAAGTGTTAGTGTTTTCTGCACAAAGGCGATTCTGCGAAGCAATGTGAACACTTCTGCTTCCCAGGCACAGAGAAGGTGCTAGCAGGGAATTCTCTGCCTGCCTTTCCCCAGTGCTCTGCAAGCTCTCCAGGACAACAGCAAATCTGGGGCTCTGTGCTTTCTTTCGTTCTGAACAAGTGTTAGTGTTTTCTGCACAAAAGCGATTCTGCGAAGCAACGTAAACACTTCTGCTTCCCAGGCACAGAGAAGGTGCTAGCAGGGAATTCTCTGCCTGCCTTTCCCCAGTGCTCTGCAAGCTCTCCAGAACAACAGCAAATCTGGGGCTCTGTGCTTTCTTTTGTTCTGAACAAGTGTTAGTGTTTTCTGCAGAAAAGCGATTCTGCGAAGCAATGTGAACACTTCTGCTTCCCAGACACAGAGAAGGTGCTAGCAGGGAATTCTCTGCCTGCCTTTCCCCAGTGCTCTGCAAGCTCTCCAGGACAACAGCAAATCTGGGGCTCTGTGCTTTCTTTCGTTCTGAACAAGTGTTAGTGTTTTCTGCACAAAAGCGATTCTGCGAAGCAATGTGAACACTTCTGCTTCCCAGGCACAGAGAAGGTGCTAGCAGGGAATTCTCTGCCTGCCTTTCCCCAGTGCTCTGCAAGCTCTCCAGGACAACATAGAATCTGGGGCTCTGTGCTTTCTTTCGTTCTGAACAAGTGTTACTGTTTTCTGCACAAAAGCGATTCTGTGAAGCAACGTAAACACTTCTGCTTCCCAGGCACAGAGAAGGTGCTAGCAGGGAATTCTCTGCCTGTCTTTCCCCAGTGCTCTGCAAGCTCTCCAGAACAACAGCAAATCTGGGGCTCTGTGCTTTCTTTCGTTCTGAACAAGTGTTAGTGTTTTCTGCACAAAAGCGATTCTGCGAAGCAATGTGAACACTTCTGCTTCCCAGGCACAGAGAAGGGGCTAGCAGGGAATTCTCTGCCTGCCTTTCCCCAGTGCTCTGCAAGCTCTCCAGGACAACATAGAACCTGGGGCTCTGTGCTTTCTTTTGTTCTGAACAAGTGTTAGTGTTTTCTGCACAAAGGCGATTCTGCGAAGCAATGTGAACACTTCTGCTTCCCAGGCACAGAGAAGGTGCTAGCAGGGAATTCTCTGCCTGCCTTTCCCCAGTGCTCTGCAAGCTCTCCAGGACAACATAGAATCTGGGGCTCTGTGCTTTCTTTTGTTCTGAACAATTGTTAGTTTTTTATCTGCACAAAAGCGATTCTGCGAAGCAATGTGAACACTTCTGCTTCCCAGGCACAGAGAAGGTGCTAGCAGGGAATTCTCTGCCTGCCTTTCCCCAGTGCTCTGCAAGCTCTCCAGGACAACATAGAATCTGGGGCTCTGTGCTTTCTTTTGTTCTGAACAAGTGTTAGTGTTTTCTGCACAAAGGCGATTCTGCGAAGCAACGTGAACACTTCTGCTTCCCAGGCACAGAGAAGGTGCTAGCAGGGAATTCTCTGCCTGCCTTTCCCCAGTGCTCTGCAAGCTCTCCAGGACAACATAGAATCTGGGGCTCTGTGCTTTCTTTCGTTCTGAACAAGTGTTAGTGTTTTCTGCACAAAGGCGATTCTGCGAAGTAATGTGAACACTTCTGCTTCCCAGGCACAGAGAAGGTGCTAGCAGGGAATTCTCTGCCTGCCTTTCCCCAGTGCTCTGCAAGCTCTCCAGAACAACAGCAAATCTGGGGCTCTGTGCTTTCTTTTGTTCTGAACAAGTGTTAGTGTTTTCTGCACAAAGGTGATTCTGCGAAGCAATGTGAACACTTCTGCTTCCCAGGCACAGAGAAGGTGCTAGCAGGGAATTCTCTGCCTGCCTTTCCCCAGTGCTCTGCAAGCTCTCCAGGACAACATAAAATCTGGGGCTCTGTGCTTTCTTTTGTTCTGAACAACTGTTAGTGTTTTCTGCAGAAAAGCGATTCTGCGAAGCAATGTGAACACTTCTGCTTCCCAGGCACAGAGAAGGTGCTAGCAGGGAATTCTCTGCCTGCCTTTCCCCAGTGCTCTGCAAGCTCTCCAGGACAACAGCAAATCTGGGGCTCTGTGCTTTCTTTCGTTCTGAACAAGTGTTAGTGTTTTCTGCACAAAAGCGATTCTGCGAAGCAACGTAAACACTTCTGCTTCCCAGACACAGAGAAGGTGCTAGCAGGGAATTCTCTGCCTGCCTTTCCCCACTGCTCTGCAAGCTCTCCAGAACAACAGCAAATCTGGGGCTCTGTGCTTTCTTTTGTTCTGAACAAGTGTTAGTGTTTTCTGCACAAAGGCGATTCTGCGAAGCAATGTGAACACTTCTGCTTCCCAGGCACAGAGAAGGTGCTAGCAGGGAATTCTCTGCCTGCCTTTCCCCAGTGCTCTGCAAGCTCTCCAGGACAACATAAAATCTGGGGCTCTGTGCTTTCTTTTGTTCTGAACAACTGTTAGTGTTTTCTGCAGAAAAGCGATTCTGCGAAGCAATGTGAACACTTCTGCTTCCCAGGCACAGAGAAGGTGCTAGCAGGGAATTCTCTGCCTGCCTTTCCCCAGTGCTCTGCAAGCTCTCCAGGACAACATAGAATCTGGGGCTCTGTGCTTTCTTTTGTTCTGAACAAGTGTTAGTGCTTTCTGCACAAAAGCGATTCTGCGAAGCAATGTGAACACTTCTGCTTCCCAGGCACAGAGAAGGTGCTAGCAGGGAATTCTCTGCCTGCCTTTCCCCAGTGCTCTGCAAGCTCTCCAGGACAACATAGAATCTGGGGCTCTGTGCTTTCTTTCGTTCTGAACAAGTGTTAGTGTTTTCTGCAAAAAAGCGATTCTGCGAAGCAATGTGAACACTTCTGCTTCCCAGACACAGAGAAGGTGCTAGCAGGGAATTCTCTGCCTGCCTTTCCCCAGTGCTCTGCAAGCTCTCCAGGACAACAGCAAATCTGGGGCTCTGTGCTTTCTTCCGTTCTGAACAAGTGTTAGTGTTTTCTGCACAAAAGCGATTCTGCGAAGAAACGTAAACACTTCTGCTTCCCAGGCACAGAGAAGGTGCTAGCAGGGAATTCTCTGCCTGCCTTTCCCCAGTGCTCTGCAAGCTCTCCAGGACAACATAAAATCTGGGGCTCTGTGCTTTCTTTTGTTCTGCACAAGTGTTAGTGTTTTCTGCAGAAAAGCGATTCTGCGAAGCAATGTGAACACTTCTGCTTCCCAGGCACAGAGAAGGTGCTAGCAGGGAATTCTCTGCCTGCCTTTCCCCAGTGCTCTGCAAGCTCTCCAGAACAACAGCAAATCTGGGGCTCTGTGCTTTCTTTTGTTCTGAACAAGTGTTACTGTTTTCTGCACAAAAGCGATTCTGCGAAGCAATGTGAACACTTGTGGTTCCCAGGCACAGAGAAGGTGCTAGCAGGGAATTCTCTGCCTGCCTTTCCCCAGTGCTCTGCAAGCTCTCCAGAACAACAGCAAATCTGGGGCTCTGTGCTTTCTTTTGTTCTGAACAAGTGTTAGTGTTTTCTGCAGAAAAGCGATTCTGCGAAGCAATGTGAACACTTCTGCTTCCCAGACACAGAGAAGGTGCTAGCAGGGAATTCTCTGCCTGCCTTTCCCCAGTGCTCTGCAAGCTCTCCAGGACAACAGCAAATCTGGGGCTCTGTGCTTTCTTTCGTTCTGAACAAGTGTTAGTGTTTTCTGCACAAAAGCGATTCTGCGAAGCAACGTAAACACTTCTGCTTCCCAGACACAGAGAAGGTGCTAGCAGGGAATTCTCTGCCTGCCTTTCCCCAGTGCTCTGCAAGCTCTCCAGAACAACAGCAAATCTGGGGCTCTGTGCTTTCTTTTGTTCTGAACAACTGTTACTGTTTTCTGCACAAAAGCGATTCTGCGAAGCAATGTGAACACTTCTGCTTCCCAGGCACAGAGAAGGTGCTAGCAGGGAATTCTCTGCCTGCCTTTCCCCAGTGCTCTGCAAGCTCTCCAGGACAACATAGAAGCTGGGGCTCTGTGCTTTCTTTTGTTCTGAACAAGTGTTAGTGTTTTCTGCACAAAGGCGATTCTGCGAAGCAATGTGAACACTTCTGCTTCCCAGGCACAGAGAAGGTGCTAGCAGGGAATTCTCTGCCTGCCTTTCCCCAGTGCTCTGCAAGCTCTCCAGAACAACAGCAAATCTGGGGCTCTGTGCTTTCTTTTGTTCTGAACAAGTGTTAGTGTTTTCTGCACAAAAGCGATTCTGCGAAGCAACGTAAACACTTCTGCTTCCCAGGCACAGAGAAGGTGCTAGCAGGGAATTCTCTGCCTGCCTTTCCCCAGTGCTCTGCAAGCTCTCCAGGACAACAGCAAATCTGGGGCTCTGTGCTTTCTTTCGTTCTGAACAAGTGTTAGTGTTTTCTGCACAAAAGCGATTCTGCGAAGCAACGTAAACACTTCTGCTTCCCAGGCACAGAGAAGGTGCTAGCAGGGAATTCTCTGCCTGCCTTTCCCCAGTGCTCTGCAAGCTCTCCAGGACAACATAGAAGCTGGGGCTCTGTGCTTTCTTTCGTTCTGAACAAGTGTTAGTGTTTTCTGCACAAAGGCGATTCTGCGAAGCAACGTAAACACTTCTGCTTCCCAGGCACAGAGAAGGTGCTAGCAGGGAATTCTCTGCCTGCCTTTCCCCAGTGCTCTGCAAGCTCTCCAGAACAACAGCAAATCTGGGGCTCTGTGCTTTCTTTTGTTCTGAACAAGTGTTAGTGTTTTCTGCACAAAAGCGATTCTGCGAAGCAATGTGAACACTTCTGCTTCCCAGGCACAGAGAAGGTGCTAGCAGGGAATTCTCTGCCTGCCTTTCCCCAGTGCTCTGCAAGCTCTCCAGGACAACAGCAAATCTGGGGCTCTGTGCTTTCTTTCGTTCTGAACAAGTGTTAGTGTTTTCTGCACAAAAGCGATTCTGCGAAGCAACGTAAACACTTCTGCTTCCCAGACACAGAGAAGGTGCTAGCAGGGAATTCTCTGCCTGCCTTTCCCCAGTGCTCTGCAAGCTCTCCAGGACAACAGCAAATCTGGGGCTCTGTGCTTTCTTTCGTTCTGAACAAGTGTTAGTGTTTTCTGCACAAAAGCGATTCTGCGAAGCAACGTAAACACTTCTGCTTCCCAGGCACAGAGAAGGTGCTAGCAGGGAATTCTCTGCCTGCCTTTCCCCAGTGCTCTGCAAGCTCTCCAGGACAACATAGAAGCTGGGGCTCTGTGCTTTCTTTCGTTCTGAACAAGTGTTAGTGTTTTCTGCACAAAAGCGATTCTGCGAAGCAACGTAAACACTTCTGCTTCCCAGACACAGAGAAGGTGCTAGCAGGGAATTCTCTGCCTGCCTTTCCCCAGTGCTCTGCAAGCTCTCCAGAACAACAGCAAATCTGGGGCTCTGTGCTTTCTTTTGTTCTGAACAACTGTTACTGTTTTCTGCACAAAAGCGATTCTGCGAAGCAACGTAAACACTTCTGCTTCCCAGGCACAGAGAAGGTGCTAG
The DNA here is from genome assembly GCF_031877795.1 of Strix aluco. Taxonomy (NCBI): domain Eukaryota; kingdom Metazoa; phylum Chordata; class Aves; order Strigiformes; family Strigidae; genus Strix; species Strix aluco. Next base: position 17,767,081 of record NC_133947.1, read on the forward strand.
CAGGGAATTCTCTGCCTGCCTTTCCCCAGTGCTCTGCAAGCTCTCCAGGACAACAGCAAATCTGGGGCTCTGTGCTTTCTTTTGTTCTGCACAAGTGTTAGTGTTTTCTGCAGAAAAGCGATTCTGCGAAGCAATGTGAACACTTCTGCTTCCCAGGCACAGAGAAGGTGCTAGCAGGGAATTCTCTGCCTGCCTTTCCCCAGTGCTCTGCAAGCTCTCCAGAACAACAGCAAATCTGGGGCTCTGTGCTTTCTTTTGTTCTGAACAAGTGTTACTGTTTTCTGCACAAAAGCGATTCTGCGAAGCAATGTGAACACTTGTGGTTCCCAGGCACAGAGAAGGTGCTAGCAGGGAATTCTCTGCCTGCCTTTCCCCAGTGCTCTGCAAGCTCTCCAGAACAACAGCAAATCTGGGGCTCTGTGCTTTCTTTTGTTCTGAACAAGTGTTAGTGTTTTCTGCAGAAAAGCGATTCTGCGAAGCAATGTGAACACTTCTGCTTCCCAGACACAGAGAAGGTGCTAGCAGGGAATTCTCTGCCTGCCTTTCCCCAGTGCTCTGCAAGCTCTCCAGGACAACAGCAAATCTGGGGCTCTGTGCTTTCTTTCGTTCTGAACAAGTGTTAGTGTTTTCTGCACAAAAGCGATTCTGCGAAGCAACGTAAACACTTCTGCTTCCCAGACACAGAGAAGGTGCTAGCAGGGAATTCTCTGCCTGCCTTTCCCCAGTGCTCTGCAAGCTCTCCAGAACAACAGCAAATCTGGGGCTCTGTGCTTTCTTTTGTTCTGAACAACTGTTACTGTTTTCTGCACAAAAGCGATTCTGCGAAGCAATGTGAACACTTCTGCTTCCCAGGCACAGAGAAGGTGCTAGCAGGGAATTCTCTGCCTGCCTTTCCCCAGTGCTCTGCAAGCTCTCCAGGACAACATAGAAGCTGGGGCTCTGTGCTTTCTTTTGTTCTGAACAAGTGTTAGTGTTTTCTGCACAAAGGCGATTCTGCGAAGCAATGTGAACACTTCTGCTTCCCAGGCACAGAGAAGGTGCTAGCAGGGAATTCTCTGCCTGCCTTTCCCCAGTGCTCTGCAAGCTCTCCAGAACAACAGCAAATCTGGGGCTCTGTGCTTTCTTTTGTTCTGAACAAGTGTTAGTGTTTTCTGCACAAAAGCGATTCTGCGAAGCAACGTAAACACTTCTGCTTCCCAGGCACAGAGAAGGTGCTAGCAGGGAATTCTCTGCCTGCCTTTCCCCAGTGCTCTGCAAGCTCTCCAGGACAACATAGAAGCTGGGGCTCTGTGCTTTCTTTTGTTCTGAACAAGTGTTAGTGTTTTCTGCACAAAGGCGATTCTGCGAAGCAATGTGAACACTTCTGCTTCCCAGGCACAGAGAAGGTGCTAGCAGGGAATTCTCTGCCTGCCTTTCCCCAGTGCTCTGCAAGCTCTCCAGAACAACAGCAAATCTGGGGCTCTGTGCTTTCTTTTGTTCTGAACAAGTGTTAGTGTTTTCTGCACAAAAGCGATTCTGCGAAGCAACGTAAACACTTCTGCTTCCCAGGCACAGAGAAGGTGCTAGCAGGGAATTCTCTGCCTGCCTTTCCCCAGTGCTCTGCAAGCTCTCCAGGACAACAGCAAATCTGGGGCTCTGTGCTTTCTTTCGTTCTGAACAAGTGTTAGTGTTTTCTGCACAAAAGCGATTCTGCGAAGCAACGTAAACACTTCTGCTTCCCAGGCACAGAGAAGGTGCTAGCAGGGAATTCTCTGCCTGCCTTTCCCCAGTGCTCTGCAAGCTCTCCAGGACAACATAGAAGCTGGGGCTCTGTGCTTTCTTTCGTTCTGAACAAGTGTTAGTGTTTTCTGCACAAAGGCGATTCTGCGAAGCAACGTAAACACTTCTGCTTCCCAGGCACAGAGAAGGTGCTAGCAGGGAATTCTCTGCCTGCCTTTCCCCAGTGCTCTGCAAGCTCTCCAGAACAACAGCAAATCTGGGGCTCTGTGCTTTCTTTTGTTCTGAACAAGTGTTAGTGTTTTCTGCACAAAAGCGATTCTGCGAAGCAATGTGAACACTTCTGCTTCCCAGGCACAGAGAAGGTGCTAGCAGGGAATTCTCTGCCTGCCTTTCCCCAGTGCTCTGCAAGCTCTCCAGGACAACAGCAAATCTGGGGCTCTGTGCTTTCTTTCGTTCTGAACAAGTGTTAGTGTTTTCTGCACAAAAGCGATTCTGCGAAGCAACGTAAACACTTCTGCTTCCCAGACACAGAGAAGGTGCTAGCAGGGAATTCTCTGCCTGCCTTTCCCCAGTGCTCTGCAAGCTCTCCAGGACAACAGCAAATCTGGGGCTCTGTGCTTTCTTTCGTTCTGAACAAGTGTTAGTGTTTTCTGCACAAAAGCGATTCTGCGAAGCAACGTAAACACTTCTGCTTCCCAGGCACAGAGAAGGTGCTAGCAGGGAATTCTCTGCCTGCCTTTCCCCAGTGCTCTGCAAGCTCTCCAGGACAACATAGAAGCTGGGGCTCTGTGCTTTCTTTCGTTCTGAACAAGTGTTAGTGTTTTCTGCACAAAAGCGATTCTGCGAAGCAACGTAAACACTTCTGCTTCCCAGACACAGAGAAGGTGCTAGCAGGGAATTCTCTGCCTGCCTTTCCCCAGTGCTCTGCAAGCTCTCCAGAACAACAGCAAATCTGGGGCTCTGTGCTTTCTTTTGTTCTGAACAACTGTTACTGTTTTCTGCACAAAAGCGATTCTGCGAAGCAATGTGAACACTTCTGCTTCCCAGGCACAGAGAAGGTGCTAGCAGGGAATTCTCTGCCTGCCTTTCCCCAGTGCTCTGCAAGCTCTCCAGGACAACATAGAAGCTGGGGCTCTGTGCTTTCTTTTGTTCTGAACAAGTGTTAGTGTTTTCTGCACAAAGGCGATTCTGCGAAGCAATGTGAACACTTCTGCTTCCCAGGCACAGAGAAGGTGCTAGCAGGGAATTCTCTGCCTGCCTTTCCCCAGTGCTCTGCAAGCTCTCCAGAACAACAGCAAATCTGGGGCTCTGTGCTTTCTTTTGTTCTGAACAAGTGTTAGTGTTTTCTGCACAAAAGCGATTCTGCGAAGCAACGTAAACACTTCTGCTTCCCAGGCACAGAGAAGGTGCTAGCAGGGAATTCTCTGCCTGCCTTTCCCCAGTGCTCTGCAAGCTCTCCAGGACAACAGCAAATCTGGGGCTCTGTGCTTTCTTTCGTTCTGAACAAGTGTTAGTGTTTTCTGCACAAAAGCGATTCTGCGAAGCAACGTAAACACTTCTGCTTCCCAGACACAGAGAAGGTGCTAGCAGGGAATTCTCTGCCTGCCTTTCCCCAGTGCTCTGCAAGCTCTCCAGGACAACAGCAAATCTGGGGCTCTGTGCTTTCTTTCGTTCTGAACAAGTGTTAGTGTTTTCTGCACAAAAGCGATTCTGCGAAGCAACGTAAACACTTCTGCTTCCCAGGCACAGAGAAGGTGCTAGCAGGGAATTCTCTGCCTGCCTTTCCCCAGTGCTCTGCAAGCTCTCCAGGACAACATAGAAGCTGGGGCTCTGTGCTTTCTTTCGTTCTGAACAAGTGTTAGTGTTTTCTGCACAAAAGCGATTCTGCGAAGCAACGTAAACACTTCTGCTTCCCAGGCACAGAGAAGGTGCTAGCAGGGAATTCTCTGCCTGCCTTTCCCCAGTGCTCTGCAAGCTCTCCAGGACAACAGCAAATCTGGGGCTCTGTGCTTTCTTTTGTTCTGAACAAGTGTTAGTGTTTTCTGCACAAAGCGATTCTGCGAAGCAATGTGAACACTTCTGCTTCCCAGGCACAGAGAAGGTGCTAGCAGGGAATTCTCTGCCTGCCTTTCCCCAGTGCTCTGCAAGCTCTCCAGGACAACATAGAAGCTGGGGCTCTGTGCTTTCTTTTGTTCTGAACAAGTGTTAGTGTTTTCTGCACAAAGGCGATTCTGCGAAGCAATGTGAACACTTCTGCTTCCCAGGCACAGAGAAGGTGCTAGCAGGGAATTCTCTGCCTGCCTTTCCCCAGTGCTCTGCAAGCTCTCCAGGACAACATAGAATCTGGGGCTCTGTGCTTTCTTTCGTTCTGAACAAGTGTTAGTGTTTTCTGCACAAAGGCGATTCTGCAAAGCAATGTAAACACTTCTGCTTCCCAGGCACAGAGAAGGTGCTAGCAGGGAATTCTCTGCCTGCCTTTCCCCAGTGCTCTTCAAGCTCTCCAGGACAACAGCAAATCTGGGGCTCTGTGCTTTCTTTTGTTCTGAACAAGTGTTAGTGTTTTCTGCACAAAGGCGATTCTGCGAACTAATGTGAACACTTCTGCTTCCCAGGCACAGAGAAGGTGCTAGCAGGGAATTCTCTGCCTGCCTTTCCCCAGTGCTCTGCAAGCTCTCCAGGACAACAGCAAATCTGGGGCTCTGTGCTTTCTTTTGTTCTGAACAAGTGTTGTGTTTTCTGCACAAAAGCGATTCTGCGAAGCAACGTAAACACTTCTGCTTCCCAGGCACAGAGAAGGTGCTAGCAGGGAATTCTCTGCCTGCCTTTCCCCAGTGCTCTGCAAGCTCTCCAGGACAACAGCAAATCTGGGGCTCTGTGCTTTCTTTTGTTCTGAACAAGTGTTAGTGTTTTCTGCACAAAAGCGATTCTGCGAAGCAACGTAAACACTTCTGCTTCCCAGACACAGAGAAGGTGCTAGCAGGGAATTCTCTGCCTGCCTTTCCCCAGTGCTCTGCAAGCTCTCCAGGACAACATAAAATCTGGGGCTCTGTGCTTTCTTTTGTTCTGCACAAGTGTTAGTGTTTTCTGCAGAAAAGCGATTCTGCGAAGCAATGTGAACACTTCTGCTTCCCAGGCACAGAGAAGGTGCTAGCAGGGAATTCTCTGCCTGCCTTTCCCCAGTGCTCTGCAAGCTCTCCAGAACAACAGCAAATCTGGGGCTCTGTGCTTTCTTTTGTTCTGAACAAGTGTTAGTGTTTTCTGCAGAAAAGCGATTCTGCGAAGCAATGTGAACACTTCTGCTTCCCAGGCACAGAGAAGGTGCTAGCAGGGAATTCTCTGCCTGCCTTTCCCCAGTGCTCTGCAAGCTCTCCAGGACAACATAGAAGCTGGGGCTCTGTGCTTTCTTTTGTTCTGAACAAGTGTTAGTGTTTTCTGCACAAAAGCGATTCTGTGAAGCAACGTAAACACTTCTGCTTCCCAGGCACAGAGAAGGTGCTAGCAGGGAATTCTCTGCCTGCCTTTCCCCAGTGCTCTGCAAGCTCTCCAGGACAACAGCAAATCTGGGGCTCTGTGCTTTCTTTTGTTCTGAACAAGTGTTAGTGCTTTCTGCACAAAAGCGATTCTGCGAAGCAATGTGAACACTTCTGCTTCCCAGGCACAGAGAAGGTGCTAGCAGGGAATTCTCTGCCTGCCATTCCCCAGTGCTCTGCAAGCTCTCCAGGACAACATAGAACCTGGGGCTCTGTGCTTTCTTTTGTTCTGAACAAGTGTTAGTGTTTTCTGCACAAAGGCGATTCTGCGAAGCAATGTGAACACTTCTGCTTCCCAGGCACAGAGAAGGTGCTAGCAGGGAATTCTCTGCCTGCCTTTCCCCAGTGCTCTGCAAGCTCTCCAGGACAACATAGAATCTGGGGCTCTGTGCTTTCTTTTGTTCTGAACAATTGTTAGTTTTTTATCTGCACAAAAGCGATTCTGCGAAGCAATGTGAACACTTCTGCTTCCCAGGCACAGAGAAGGTGCTAGCAGGGAATTCTCTGCCTGCCTTTCCCCAGTGCTCTGCAAGCTCTCCAGGACAACATAGAATCTGGGGCTCTGTGCTTTCTTTTGTTCTGAACAAGTGTTAGTGTTTTCTGCACAAAGGCGATTCTGCGAAGCAACGTGAACACTTCTGCTTCCCAGGCACAGAGAAGGTGCTAGCAGGGAATTCTCTGCCTGCCTTTCCCCAGTGCTCTGCAAGCTCTCCAGGACAACATAGAATCTGGGGCTCTGTGCTTTCTTTTGTTCTGAACAAGTGTTAGTGTTTTCTGCACAAAGGCGATTCTGCGAAGTAATGTGAACACTTCTGCTTCCCAGGCACAGAGAAGGTGCTAGCAGGGAATTCTCTGCCTGCCTTTCCCCAGTGCTCTGCAAGCTCTCCAGAACAACAGCAAATCTGGGGCTCTGTGCTTTCTTTTGTTCTGAACAAGTGTTAGTGTTTTCTGCACAAAGGTGATTCTGCGAAGCAATGTGAACACTTCTGCTTCCCAGGCACAGAGAAGGTGCTAGCAGGGAATTCTCTGCCTGCCTTTCCCCAGTGCTCTGCAAGCTCTCCAGGACAACATAAAATCTGGGGCTCTGTGCTTTCTTTTGTTCTGAACAACTGTTAGTGTTTTCTGCAGAAAAGCGATTCTGCGAAGCAATGTGAACACTTCTGCTTCCCAGGCACAGAGAAGGTGCTAGCAGGGAATTCTCTGCCTGCCTTTCCCCAGTGCTCTGCAAGCTCTCCAGGACAACAGCAAATCTGGGGCTCTGTGCTTTCTTTCGTTCTGAACAAGTGTTAGTGTTTTCTGCACAAAAGCGATTCTGCGAAGCAACGTAAACACTTCTGCTTCCCAGACACAGAGAAGGTGCTAGCAGGGAATTCTCTGCCTGCCTTTCCCCAGTGCTCTGCAAGCTCTCCAGAACAACAGCAAATCTGGGGCTCTGTGCTTTCTTTTGTTCTGAACAAGTGTTAGTGTTTTCTGCACAAAGGCGATTCTGCGAAGCAATGTGAACACTTCTGCTTCCCAGGCACAGAGAAGGTGCTAGCAGGGAATTCTCTGCCTGCCTTTCCCCAGTGCTCTGCAAGCTCTCCAGGACAACATAAAATCTGGGGCTCTGTGCTTTCTTTTGTTCTGAACAACTGTTAGTGTTTTCTGCAGAAAAGCGATTCTGCGAAGCAATGTGAACACTTCTGCTTCCCAGGCACAGAGAAGGTGCTAGCAGGGAATTCTCTGCCTGCCTTTCCCCAGTGCTCTGCAAGCTCTCCAGGACAACATAGAATCTGGGGCTCTGTGCTTTCTTTTGTTCTGAACAAGTGTTAGTGCTTTCTGCACAAAAGCGATTCTGCGAAGCAATGTGAACACTTCTGCTTCCCAGGCACAGAGAAGGTGCTAGCAGGGAATTCTCTGCCTGCCTTTCCCCAGTGCTCTGCAAGCTCTCCAGGACAACATAGAATCTGGGGCTCTGTGCTTTCTTTCGTTCTGAACAAGTGTTAGTGTTTTCTGCAAAAAAGCGATTCTGCGAAGCAATGTGAACACTTCTGCTTCCCAGACACAGAGAAGGTGCTAGCAGGGAATTCTCTGCCTGCCTTTCCCCAGTGCTCTGCAAGCTCTCCAGGACAACAGCAAATCTGGGGCTCTGTGCTTTCTTCCGTTCTGAACAAGTGTTAGTGTTTTCTGCACAAAAGCGATTCTGCGAAGCAACGTAAACACTTCTGCTTCCCAGGCACAGAGAAGGTGCTAGCAGGGAATTCTCTGCCTGCCTTTCCCCAGTGCTCTGCAAGCTCTCCAGGACAACATAAAATCTGGGGCTCTGTGCTTTCTTTTGTTCTGCACAAGTGTTAGTGTTTTCTGCAGAAAAGCGATTCTGCGAAGCAATGTGAACACTTCTGCTTCCCAGGCACAGAGAAGGTGCTAGCAGGGAATTCTCTGCCTGCCTTTCCCCAGTGCTCTGCAAGCTCTCCAGAACAACAGCAAATCTGGGGCTCTGTGCTTTCTTTTGTTCTGAACAAGTGTTACTGTTTTCTGCACAAAAGCGATTCTGCGAAGCAATGTGAACACTTCTGCTTCCCAGGCACAGAGAAGGTGCTAGCAGGGAATTCTCTGCCTGCCTTTCCCCAGTGCTCTGCAAGCTCTCCAGAACAACAGCAAATCTGGGGCTCTGTGCTTTCTTTTGTTCTGAACAAGTGTTACTGTTTTCTGCACAAAAGCGATTCTGCGAAGCAATGTGAACACTTGTGGTTCCCAGGCACAGAGAAGGTGCTAGCAGGGAATTCTCTGCCTGCCTTTCCCCAGTGCTCTGCAAGCTCTCCAGAACAACAGCAAATCTGGGGCTCTGTGCTTTCTTTTGTTCTGAACAAGTGTTAGTGTTTTCTGCAGAAAAGCGATTCTGCGAAGCAATGTGAACACTTCTGCTTCCCAGACACAGAGAAGGTGCTAGCAGGGAATTCTCTGCCTGCCTTTCCCCAGTGCTCTGCAAGCTCTCCAGGACAACAGCAAATCTGGGGCTCTGTGCTTTCTTTCGTTCTGAACAAGTGTTAGTGTTTTCTGCACAAAGGCGATTCTGCGAAGCAACGTAAACACTTCTGCTTCCCAGGCACAGAGAAGGTGCTAGCAGGGAATTCTCTGCCTGCCTTTCCCCAGTGCTCTGCAAGCTCTCCAGAACAACAGCAAATCTGGGGCTCTGTGCTTTCTTTTGTTCTGAACAAGTGTTAGTGTTTTCTGCACAAAAGCGATTCTGCGAAGCAACGTAAACATTTCTGCTTCCCAGGCACAGAGAAGGTGCTAGCAGGGAATTCTCTGCCTGCCTTTCCCCAGTGCTCTGCAAGCTCTCCAGGACAACAGCAAATCTGGGGCTCTGTGCTTTCTTTCGTTCTGAACAAGTGTTAGTGTTTTCTGCACAAAAGCGATTCTGCGAAGCAACGTAAACACTTCTGCTTCCCAGGCACAGAGAAGGTGCTAGCAGGGAATTCTCTGCCTGCCTTTCCCCAGTGCTCTGCAAGCTCTCCAGGACAACAGCAAATCTGGGGCTCTGTGCTTTCTTTCGTTCTGAACAAGTGTTAGTGTTTTCTGCACAAAAGCAATTCTGCGAAGCAACGTAAACACTTCTGCTTCCCAGGCACAGAGAAGGTGCTAGCAGGGAATTCTCTGCCTGCCTTTCCCCAGTGCTCTGCAAGCTCTCCAGGACAACATAGAAGCTGGGGCTCTGTGCTTTCTTTCGTTCTGAACAAGTGTTAGTGTTTTCTGCACAAAAGCGATTCTGCGAAGCAACGTAAACACTTCTGCTTCCCAGGCACAGAGAAGGTGCTAGCAGGGAATTCTCTGCCTGCCTTTCCCCAGTGCTCTGCAAGCTCTCCAGAACAACAGCAAATCTGGGGCTCTGTGCTTTCTTTTGTTCTGAACAACTGTTACTGTTTTCTGCACAAAAGCGATTCTGCGAAGCAATGTGAACACTTCTGCTTCCCAGGCACAGAGAAGGTGCTAGCAGGGAATTCTCTGCCTGCCTTTCCCCAGTGCTCTGCAAGCTCTCCAGGACAACATAGAAGCTGGGGCTCTGTGCTTTCTTTTGTTCTGAACAAGTGTTAGTGTTTTCTGCACAAAGGCGATTCTGCGAAGCAACGTGAACACTTCTGCTTCCCAGGCACAGAGAAGGTGCTAGCAGGGAATTCTCTGCCTGCCTTTCCCCAGTGCTCTGCAAGCTCTCCAGAACAACAGCAAATCTGGGGCTCTGTGCTTTCTTTTGTTCTGAACAAGTGTTAGTGTTTTCTGCACAAAAGCGATTCTGCGAAGCAACGTAAACACTTCTGCTTCCCAGGCACAGAGAAGGTGCTAGCAGGGAATTCTCTGCCTGCCTTTCCCCAGTGCTCTGCAAGCTCTCCAGGACAACAGCAAATCTGGGGCTCTGTGCTTTCTTTCGTTCTGAACAAGTGTTAGTGTTTTCTGCACAAAAGCGATTCTGCGAAGCAACGTAAACACTTCTGCTTCCCAGACACAGAGAAGGTGCTAGCAGGGAATTCTCTGCCTGCCTTTCCCCAGTGCTCTGCAAGCTCTCCAGGACAACAGCAAATCTGGGGCTCTGTGCTTTCTTTCGTTCTGAACAAGTGTTAGTGTTTTCTGCACAAAAGCGATTCTGCGAAGCAACGTAAACACTTCTGCTTCCCAGGCACAGAGAAGGTGCTAGCAGGGAATTCTCTGCCTGCCTTTCCCCAGTGCTCTGCAAGCTCTCCAGGACAACATAGAAGCTGGGGCTCTGTGCTTTCTTTCGTTCTGAACAAGTGTTAGTGTTTTCTGCACAAAAGCGATTCTGCGAAGCAACGTAAACACTTCTGCTTCCCAGGCACAGAGAAGGTGCTAGCAGGGAATTCTCTGCCTGCCTTTCCCCAGTGCTCTGCAAGCTCTCCAGAACAACAGCAAATCTGGGGCTCTGTGCTTTCTTTTGTTCTGAACAAGTGTTAGTGTTTTCTGCACAAAGCGATTCTGCGAAGCAATGTGAACACTTCTGCTTCCCAGGCACAGAGAAGGTGCTAGCAGGGAATTCTCTGCCTGCCTTTCCCCAGTGCTCTGCAAGCTCTCCAGGACAACATAGAAGCTGGGGCTCTGTGCTTTCTTTTGTTCTGAACAAGTGTTAGTGTTTTCTGCACAAAGGCGATTCTGCGAAGCAACGTAAACACTTCTGCTTCCCAGGCACAGAGAAGGTGCTAGCAGGGAATTCTCTGCCTGCCTTTCCCCAGTGCTCTGCAAGCTCTCCAGGACAACATAGAATCTGGGGCTCTGTGCTTTCTTTCGTTCTGAACAAGTGTTACTGTTTTCTGCACAAAAGCGATTCTGCGAAGCAATGTGAACACTTGTGGTTCCCAGGCACAGAGAAGGTGCTAGCAGGGAATTCTCTGCCTGCCTTTCCCCAGTGCTCTGCAAGCTCTCCAGAACAACAGCAAATCTGGGGCTCTGTGCTTTCTTTTGTTCTGAACAAGTGTTAGTGTTTTCTGCAGAAAAGCGATTCTGCGAAGCAATGTGAACACTTCTGCTTCCCAGACACAGAGAAGGTGCTAGCAGGGAATTCTCTGCCTGCCTTTCCCCAGTGCTCTGCAAGCTCTCCAGGACAACAGCAAATCTGGGGCTCTGTGCTTTCTTTCGTTCTGAACAAGTGTTAGTGTTTTCTGCACAAAAGCGATTCTGCGAAGCAACGTAAACACTTCTGCTTCCCAGACACAGAGAAGGTGCTAGCAGGGAATTCTCTGCCTGCCTTTCCCCAGTGCTCTGCAAGCTCTCCAGAACAACAGCAAATCTGGGGCTCTGTGCTTTCTTTTGTTCTGAACAACTGTTACTGTTTTCTGCACAAAAGCGATTCTGCGAAGCAATGTGAACACTTCTGCTTCCCAGGCACAGAGAAGGTGCTAGCAGGGAATTCTCTGCCTGCCTTTCCCCAGTGCTCTGCAAGCTCTCCAGGACAACATAGAAGCTGGGGCTCTGTGCTTTCTTTTGTTCTGAACAAGTGTTAGTGTTTTCTGCACAAAGGCGATTCTGCGAAGCAACGTGAACACTTCTGCTTCCCAGGCACAGAGAAGGTGCTAGCAGGGAATTCTCTGCCTGCCTTTCCCCAGTGCTCTGCAAGCTCTCCAGAACAACAGCAAATCTGGGGCTCTGTGCTTTCTTTTGTTCTGAACAAGTGTTAGTGTTTTCTGCACAAAAGCGATTCTGCGAAGCAACGTAAACACTTCTGCTTCCCAGGCACAGAGAAGGTGCTAGCAGGGAATTCTCTGCCTGCCTTTCCCCAGTGCTCTGCAAGCTCTCCAGGACAACAGCAAATCTGGGGCTCTGTGCTTTCTTTCGTTCTGAACAAGTGTTAGTGTTTTCTGCACAAAAGCGATTCTGCGAAGCAACGTAAACACTTCTGCTTCCCAGACACAGAGAAGGTGCTAGCAGGGAATTCTCTGCCTGCCTTTCCCCAGTGCTCTGCAAGCTCTCCAGGACAACAGCAAATCTGGGGCTCTGTGCTTTCTTTCGTTCTGAACAAGTGTTAGTGTTTTCTGCACAAAAGCGATTCTGCGAAGCAACGTAAACACTTCTGCTTCCCAGGCACAGAGAAGGTGCTAGCAGGGAATTCTCTGCCTGCCTTTCCCCAGTGCTCTGCAAGCTCTCCAGGACAACATAGAAGCTGGGGCTCTGTGCTTTCTTTCGTTCTGAACAAGTGTTAGTGTTTTCTGCACAAAAGCGATTCTGCGAAGCAACGTAAACACTTCTGCTTCCCAGGCACAGAGAAGGTGCTAGCAGGGAATTCTCTGCCTGCCTTTCCCCAGTGCTCTGCAAGCTCTCCAGAACAACAGCAAATCTGGGGCTCTGTGCTTTCTTTTGTTCTGAACAAGTGTTAGTGTTTTCTGCACAAAGCGATTCTGCGAAGCAATGTGAACACTTCTGCTTCCCAGGCACAGAGAAGGTGCTAGCAGGGAATTCTCTGCCTGCCTTTCCCCAGTGCTCTGCAAGCTCTCCAGGACAACATAGAAGCTGGGGCTCTGTGCTTTCTTTTGTTCTGAACAAGTGTTAGTGTTTTCTGCACAAAGGCGATTCTGCGAAGCAACGTAAACACTTCTGCTTCCCAGGCACAGAGAAGGTGCTAGCAGGGAATTCTCTGCCTGCCTTTCCCCAGTGCTCTGCAAGCTCTCCAGGACAACATAGAATCTGGGGCTCTGTGCTTTCTTTCGTTCTGAACAAGTGTTACTGTTTTCTGCACAAAAGCGATTCTGCGAAGCAATGTGAACACTTGTGGTTCCCAGGCACAGAGAAGGTGCTAGCAGGGAATTCTCTGCCTGCCTTTCCCCAGTGCTCTGCAAGCTCTCCAGAACAACAGCAAATCTGGGGCTCTGTGCTTTCTTTTGTTCTGAACAAGTGTTAGTGTTTTCTGCAGAAAAGCGATTCTGCGAAGCAATGTGAACACTTCTGCTTCCCAGACACAGAGAAGGTGCTAGCAGGGAATTCTCTGCCTGCCTTTCCCCAGTGCTCTGCAAGCTCTCCAGGACAACAGCAAATCTGGGGCTCTGTGCTTTCTTTCGTTCTGAACAAGTGTTAGTGTTTTCTGCACAAAAGCGATTCTGCGAAGCAACGTAAACACTTCTGCTTCCCAGACACAGAGAAGGTGCTAGCAGGGAATTCTCTGCCTGCCTTTCCCCAGTGCTCTGCAAGCTCTCCAGAACAACAGCAAATCTGGGGCTCTGTGCTTTCTTTTGTTCTGAACAACTGTTACTGTTTTCTGCACAAAAGCGATTCTGCGAAGCAATGTGAACACTTCTGCTTCCCAGGCACAGAGAAGGTGCTAGCAGGGAATTCTCTGCCTGCCTTTCCCCAGTGCTCTGCAAGCTCTCCAGGACAACAGCAAATCTGGGGCTCTGTGCTTTCTTTTGTTCTGAACAAGTGTTAGTGTTTTCTGCACAAAAGCGATTCTGCGAAGCAACGTAAACACTTCTGCTTCCCAGGCACAGAGAAGGTGCTAGCAGGGAATTCTCTGCCTGCCTTTCCCCAGTGCTCTGCAAGCTCTCCAGGACAACATAGAAGCTGGGGCTCTGTGCTTTCTTTCGTTCTGAACAAGTGTTAGTGTTTTCTGCACAAAGGCGATTCTGCGAAGCAACGTAAACACTTCTGCTTCCCAGGCACAGAGAAGGTGCTAGCAGGGAATTCTCTGCCTGCCTTTCCCCAGTGCTCTGCAAGCTCTCCAGAACAACAGCAAATCTGGGGCTCTGTGCTTTCTTTTGTTCTGAACAAGTGTTAGTGTTTTCTGCACAAAAGCGATTCTGCGAAGCAACGTAAACACTTCTGCTTCCCAGTCACAGAGAAGGTGCTAGCAGGGAATTCTCTGCCTGCCTTTCCCCAGTGCTCTGCAAGCTCTCCAGGACAACAGCAAATCTGGGGCTCTGTGCTTTCTTTCGTTCTGAACAAGTGTTAGTGTTTTCTGCACAAAAGCGATTCTGCGAAGCAACGTAAACACTTCTGCTTCCCAGACACAGAGAAGGTGCTAGCAGGGAATTCTCTGCCTGCCTTTCCCCAGTGCTCTGCAAGCTCTCCAGGACAACATAGAAGCTGGGGCTCTGTGCTTTCTTTCGTTCTGAACAAGTGTTAGTGTTTTCTGCACAAAAGCGATTCTGCGAAGCAACGTAAACACTTCTGCTTCCCAGGCACAGAGAAGGTGCTAGCAGGGAATTCTCTGCCTGCCTTTCCCCAGTGCTCTGCAAGCTCTCCAGGACAACATAGAAGCTGGGGCTCTGTGCTTTCTTTTGTTCTGAACAAGTGTTAGTGTTTTCTGCACAAAGGCGATTCTGCGAAGCAACGTGAACACTTCTGCTTCCCAGGCACAGAGAAGGTGCTAGCAGGGAATTCTCTGCCTGCCTTTCCCCAGTGCTCTGCAAGCTCTCCAGGACAACATAGAAGCTGGGGCTCTGTGCTTTCTTTTGTTCTGAACAAGTGTTAGTGTTTTCTGCACAAAGGCGATTCTGCGAAGCAACGTAAACACTTCTGCTTCCCAGGCACAGAGAAGGTGCTAGCAGGGAATTCTCTGCCTGCCTTTCCCCAGTGCTCTGCAAGCTCTCCAGGACAACATAGAATCTGGGGCTCTGTGCTTTCTTTCGTTCTGAACAAGTGTTAGTGTTTTCTGCACAAAGGCGATTCTGCAAAGCAATGTAAACACTTCTGCTTCCCAGGCACAGAGAAGGTGCTAGCAGGGAATTCTCTGCCTGCCTTTCCCCAGTGCTCTTCAAGCTCTCCAGGACAACAGCAAATCTGGGGCTCTGTGCTTTCTTTTGTTCTGAACAAGTGTTAGTGTTTTCTGCACAAAGGCGATTCTGCAAAGCAATGTAAACACTTCTGCTTCCCAGGCACAGAGAAGGTGCTAGCAGGGAATTCTCTGCCTGCCTTTCCCCAGTGCTCTTCAAGCTCTCCAGGACAACAGCAAATCTGGGGCTCTGTGCTTTCTTTTGTTCTGAACAAGTGTTAGTGTTTTCTGCACAAAGGCGATTCTGCGAAGCAACGTAAACACTTCTGCTTCCCAGGCACAGAGAAGGTGCTAGCAGGGAATTCTCTGCCTGCCTTTCCCCAGTGCTCTGCAAGCTCTCCAGGACAACAGCAAATCTGGGGCTCTGTGCTTTCTTTTGTTCTGAACAAGTGTTAGTGTTTTCTGCACAAAAGCGATTCTGCGAAGCAACGTAAACACTTCTGCTTCCCAGACACAGAGAAGGTGCTAGCAGGGAATTCTCTGCCTGCCTTTCCCCAGTGCTCTGCAAGCTCTCCAGGACAACATAAAATCTGGGGCTCTGTGCTTTCTTTTGTTCTGCACAAGTGTTAGTGTTTTCTGCAGAAAAGCGATTCTGCGAAGCAATGTGAACACTTCTGCTTCCCAGGCACAGAGAAGGTGCTAGCAGGGAATTCTCTGCCTGCCTTTCCCCAGTGCTCTGCAAGCTCTCCAGAACAACAGCAAATCTGGGGCTCTGTGCTTTCTTTTGTTCTGAACAAGTGTTAGTGTTTTCTGCAGAAAAGCGATTCTGCGAAGCAATGTGAACACTTCTGCTTCCCAGGCACAGAGAAGGTGCTAGCAGGGAATTCTCTGCCTGCCTTTCCCCAGTGCTCTGCAAGCTCTCCAGGACAACATAGAAGCTGGGGCTCTGTGCTTTCTTTTGTTCTGAACAAGTGTTAGTGTTTTCTGCACAAAAGCGATTCTGTGAAGCAACGTAAACACTTCTGCTTCCCAGGCACAGAGAAGGTGCTAGCAGGGAATTCTCTGCCTGCCTTTCCCCAGTGCTCTGCAAGCTCTCCAGGACAACAGCAAATCTGGGGCTCTGTGCTTTCTATTGTTCTGCACAAGTGTTAGTGTTTTCTGCAGAAAAGCGATTCTGCGAAGCAATGTAAACACTTCTGCTTCCCAGACACAGAGAAGGTGCTAGCAGGGAATTCTCTGCCTGCCTTTCCCCAGTGCTATGCAAGCTCTCCAGAACTACAGCAAATCTGGGGCTCTGTGCTTTCTTTAGTTCTAAACAATTGTTAGTGTTTTCTGCACAAAAGCGATTCTGCGAAGCAATGTAAACACTTCTGCTTCCCAGACACAGAGAAGGTGCTAGCAGGGAATTCTCTGCCTGCCTTTCCCCAGTGCTCTGCAAGCTCTCCAGAACAACAGCAAATCTGGGGCTCTGTGCTTTCTTTTGTTCTGAACAAGTGTTAGTGTTTTCTGCAGAAAAGCGATTCTGCGAAGCAATGTGAACACTTCTGCTTCCCAGGCACAGAGAAGGTGCTAGCAGGGAATTCTCTGCCTGCCTTTCCCCAGTGCTCTGCAAGCTCTCCAGAACAACAGCAAATCTGGGGCTCTGTGCTTTCTTTCGTTCTGAACAAGTGTTAGTGTTTTCTGCACAAAAGCGATTCTGCGAAGCAACGTAAACACTTCTGCTTCCCAGGCACAGAGAAGGTGCTAGCAGGGAATTCTCTGCCTGCCTTTCCCCAGTGCTCTGCAAGCTCTCCAGGACAACATAGAAGCTGGGGCTCTGTGCTTTCTTTTGTTCTGAACAAGTGTTGTGTTTTCTGCACAAAAGCGATTCTGCGAAGCAACGTAAACACTTCTGCTTCCCAGGCACAGAGAAGGTGCTAGCAGGGAATTCTCTGCCTGCCTTTCCCCAGTGCTCTGCAAGCTCTCCAGGACAACAGCAAATCTGGGGCTCTGTGCTTTCTTTTGTTCTGAACAAGTGTTGTGTTTTCTGCACAAAAGCGATTCTGCGAAGCAACGTAAACACTTCTGCTTCCCAGGCACAGAGAAGGTGCTAGCAGGGAATTCTCTGCCTGCCTTTCCCCAGTGCTCTGCAAGCTCTCCAGGACAACAGCAAATCTGGGGCTCTGTGCTTTCTTTCGTTCTGAACAAGTGTTAGTGTTTTCTGCACAAAAGCGATTCTGCGAAGCAACGTAAACACTTCTGCTTCCCAGACACAGAGAAGGTGCTAGCAGGGAATTCTCTGCCTGCCTTTCCCCAGTGCTATGCAAGCTCTCCAGAACTACAGCAAATCTGGGGCTCTGTGCTTTCTTTAGTTCTAAACAATTGTTAGTGTTTTCTGCACAAAAGCGATTCTGCGAAGCAATGTAAACACTTCTGCTTCCCAGACACAGAGAAGGTGCTAGCAGGGAATTCTCTGCCTGCCTTTCCCCAGTGCTCTGCAAGCTCTCCAGAACAACAGCAAATCTGGGGCTCTGTGCTTTCTTTTGTTCTGAACAAGTGTTAGTGTTTTCTGCACAAAAGCGATTCTGCGAAGCAATGTGAACACTTCTGCTTCCCAGGCACAGAGAAGGTGCTAGCAGGGAATTCTCTGCCTGCCTTTCCCCAGTGCTCTGCAAGCTCTCCAGAACAACAGCAAATCTGGGGCTCTGTGCTTTCTTTCGTTCTGAACAAGTGTTAGTGTTTTCTGCACAAAAGCGATTCTGCGAAGCAACGTAAACACTTCTGCTTCCCAGGCACAGAGAAGGTGCTAGCAGGGAATTCTCTGCCTGCCTTTCCCCAGTGCTCTGCAAGCTCTCCAGGACAACATAGAATCTGGGGCTCTGTGCTTTCTTTCGTTCTGAACAAGTGTTAGTGTTTTCTGCACAAAGGCGATTCTGCGAAGCAACGTAAACACTTCTGCTTCCCAGGCACAGAGAAGGTGCTAGCAGGGAATTCTCTGCCTGCCTTTCCCCAGTGCTCTGCAAGCTCTCCAGAACAACAGCAAATCTGGGGCTCTGTGCTTTCTTTTGTTCTGAACAAGTGTTAGTGTTTTCTGCAGAAAAGCGATTCTGCGAAGCAATGTGAACACTTCTGCTTCCCAGACACAGAGAAGGTGCTAGCAGGGAATTCTCTGCCTGCCTTTCCCCAGTGCTCTGCAAGCTCTCCAGGACAACAGCAAATCTGGGGCTCTGTGCTTTCTTTCGTTCTGAACAAGTGTTAGTGTTTTCTGCACAAAAGCGATTCTGCGAAGCAACGTAAACACTTCTGCTTCCCAGACACAGAGAAGGTGCTAGCAGGGAATTCTCTGCCTGCCTTTCCCCAGTGCTCTGCAAGCTCTCCAGAACAACAGCAAATCTGGGGCTCTGTGCTTTCTTTTGTTCTGAACAAGTGTTAGTGTTTTCTGCAGAAAAGCGATTCTGCGAAGCAATGTGAACACTTCTGCTTCCCAGGCACAGAGAAGGTGCTAGCAGGGAATTCTCTGCCTGCCTTTCCCCAGTGCTCTGCAAGCTCTCCAGAACAACAGCAAATCTGGGGCTCTGTGCTTTCTTTCGTTCTGAACAAGTGTTAGTGTTTTCTGCACAAAAGCGATTCTGCGAAGCAACGTAAACACTTCTGCTTCCCAGGCACAGAGAAGGTGCTAGCAGGGAATTCTCTGCCTGCCTTTCCCCAGTGCTCTGCAAGCTCTCCAGGACAACATAGAATCTGGGGCTCTGTGCTTTCTTTCGTTCTGAACAAGTGTTAGTGTTTTCTGCACAAAGGCGATTCTGCGAAGCAACGTAAACACTTCTGCTTCCCAGGCACAGAGAAGGTGCTAGCAGGGAATTCTCTGCCTGCCTTTCCCCAGTGCTCTGCAAGCTTTCCAGGACAACAGCAAATCTGGGGCTCTGTGCTTTCTTTCGTTCTGAACAAGTGTTAGTGTTTTCTGCACAAAGGCGATTCTGCGAAGCAATGTGAACACTTCTGCTTCCCAGGCACAGAGAAGGTGCTAGCAGGGAATTCTCTGCCTGCCTTTCCCCAGTGCTCTGCAAGCTCTCCAGAACAACAGCAAATCTGGGGCTCTGTGCTTTCTTTTGTTCTGAACAAGTGTTAGTGTTTTCTGCACAAAGGCGATTCTGCGAACTAATGTGAACACTTCTGCTTCCCAGGCACAGAGAAGGTGCTAGCAGGGAATTCTCTGCCTGCCTTTCCCCAGTGCTCTGCAAGCTCTCCAGAACAACAGCAAATCTGGGGCTCTGTGCTTTCTTTTGTTCTGAACAAGTGTTAGTGTTTTCTGCAGAAAAGCGATTCTGCGAAGCAATGTGAACACTTCTGCTTCCCAGACACAGAGAAGGTGCTAGCAGGGAATTCTCTGCCTGCCTTTCCCCAGTGCTCTGCAAGCTCTCCAGGACAACAGCAAATCTGGGGCTCTGTGCTTTCTTTCGTTCTGAACAAGTGTTAGTGTTTTCTGCACAAAAGCGATTCTGCGAAGCAACGTAAACACTTCTGCTTCCCAGACACAGAGAAGGTGCTAGCAGGGAATTCTCTGCCTGCCTTTCCCCAGTGCTCTGCAAGCTCTCCAGAACAACAGCAAATCTGGGGCTCTGTGCTTTCTTTTGTTCTGAACAAGTGTTAGTGTTTTCTGCAGAAAAGCGATTCTGCGAAGCAATGTGAACACTTCTGCTTCCCAGGCACAGAGAAGGTGCTAGCAGGGAATTCTCTGCCTGCCTTTCCCCAGTGCTCTGCAAGCTCTCCAGGACAACATAGAAGCTGGGGCTCTGTGCTTTCTTTTGTTCTGAACAAGTGTTAGTGTTTTCTGCACAAAGGCGATTCTGCGAAGCAATGTGAACACTTCTGCTTCCCAGGCACAGAGAAGGTGCTAGCAGGGAATTCTCTGCCTGCCTTTCCCCAGTGCTCTGCAAGCTCTCCAGAACAACAGCAAATCTGGGGCTCTGTGCTTTCTTTTGTTCTGAACAAGTGTTAGTGTTTTCTGCACAAAAGCGATTCTGTGAAGCAACGTAAACACTTCTGCTTCCCAGGCACAGAGAAGGTGCTAGCAGGGAATTCTCTGCCTGCCTTTCCCCAGTGCTCTGCAAGCTCTCCAGGACAACATAGAATCTGGGGCTCTGTGCTTTCTTTCGTTCTGAACAAATGTTAGTGTTTTCTGCACAAAAGCGATTCTGCGAAGCAACGTAAACACTTCTGCTTCCCAGACACAGAGAAGGTGCTAGCAGGGAATTCTCTGCCTGCCTTTCCCCAGTGCTCTGCAAGCTCTCCAGGACAACAGCAAATCTGGGGCTCTGTGCTTTCTTTCGTTCTGAACAAGTGTTAGTGTTTTCTGCACAAAAGCGATTCTGCGAAGCAACGTAAACACTCCTGCTTCCCAGGCACAGAGAAGGTGCTAGCAGGGAATTCTCTGCCTGCCTTTCCCCAGTGCTCTGCAAGCTCTCCAGGACAACATAGAAGCTGGGGCTCTGTGCTTTCTTTTGTTCTGAACAAGTGTTAGTGTTTTCTGCACAAAGGCGATTCTGCGAAGCAACGTAAACACTTCTGCTTCCCAGGCACAGAGAAGGTGCTAGCAGGGAATTCTCTGCCTGCCTTTCCCCAGTGCTCTGCAAGCTCTCCAGGACAACAGCAAATCTGGGGCTCTGTGCTTTCTTTCGTTCTGAACAAGTGTTAGTGTTTTCTGCACAAAAGCGATTCTGCGAAGCAACGTAAACACTTCTGCTTCCCAGGCACAGAGAAGGTGCTAGCAGGGAATTCTCTGCCTGCCTTTCCCCAGTGCTCTGCAAGCTCTCCAGAACAACAGCAAATCTGGGGCTCTGTGCTTTCTTTTGTTCTGAACAAGTGTTAGTGTTTTCTGCACAAAGGCGATTCTGCGAACTAATGTGAACACTTCTGCTTCCCAGGCACAGAGAAGGTGCTAGCAGGGAATTCTCTGCCTGCCTTTCCCCAGTGCTCTGCAAGCTCTCCAGAACAACAGCAAATCTGGGGCTCTGTGCTTTCTTTTGTTCTGAACAAGTGTTAGTGTTTTCTGCAGAAAAGCGATTCTGCGAAGCAATGTGAACACTTCTGCTTCCCAGACACAGAGAAGGTGCTAGCAGGGAATTCTCTGCCTGCCTTTCCCCAGTGCTCTGCAAGCTCTCCAGGACAACAGCAAATCTGGGGCTCTGTGCTTTCTTTCGTTCTGAACAAGTGTTACTGTTTTCTGCACAAAAGCGATTCTGCGAAGCAATGTGAACACTTCTGCTTCCCAGGCACAGAGAAGGTGCTAGAAGGGAATTCTCTGCCTGCCTTTCCCCAGTGCTCTGCAAGCTCTCCAGGACAACATAGAATCTGGGGCTCTGTGCTTTCTTTTGTTCTGAACAAGTGTTAGTGTTTTCTGCACAAAAGCGATTCTGCGAAGCAACGTAAACACTTCTGCTTCCCAGGCACAGAGAAGGTGCTAGCAGGGAATTCTCTGCCTGCCTTTCCCCAGTGCTCTGCAAGCTCTCCAGAACAACAGCAAATCTGGGGCTCTGTGCTTTCTTTAGTTCTAAACAATTGTTAGTGTTTTCTGCACAAAAGCGATTCTGCGAAGCAATGTAAACACTTCTGCTTCCCAGACACAGAGAAGGTGCTAGCAGGGAATTCTCTGCCTGCCTTTCCCCAGTGCTCTGCAAGCTCTCCAGAACAACAGCAAATCTGGGGCTCTGTGCTTTCTTTCGTTCTGAACAAGTGTTAGTGTTTTCTGCACAAAAGCGATTCTGCGAAGCAACGTAAACACTTCTGCTTCCCAGACACAGAGAAGGTGCTAGCAGGGAATTCTCTGCCTGCCTTTCCCCAGTGCTATGCAAGCTCTCCAGAACTACAGCAAATCTGGGGCTCTGTGCTTTCTTTAGTTCTAAACAATTGTTAGTGTTTTCTGCACAAAAGCGATTCTGCGAAGCAATGTAAACACTTCTGCTTCCCAGGCACAGAGAAGGTGCTAGCAGGGAATTCTCTGCCTGCCTTTCCCCAGTGCTCTGCAAGCTCTCCAGAACAACAGCAAATCTGGGGCTCTGTGCTTTCTTTTGTTCTGAACAACTGTTACTGTTTTCTGCACAAAAGCGATTCTGCGAAGCAATGTGAACACTTCTGCTTCCCAGGCACAGAGAAGGTGCTAGCAGGGAATTCTCTGCCTGCCTTTCCCCAGTGCTCTGCAAGCTCTCCAGGACAACATAGAAGCTGGGGCTCTGTGCTTTCTTTTGTTCTGAACAAGTGTTAGTGTTTTCTGCACAAAGGCGATTCTGCGAAGCAATGTGAACACTTCTGCTTCCCAGGCACAGAGAAGGTGCTAGCAGGGAATTCTCTGCCTGCCTTTCCCCAGTGCTCTGCAAGCTCTCCAGAACAACAGCAAATCTGGGGCTCTGTGCTTTCTTTTGTTCTGAACAAGTGTTAGTGTTTTCTGCACAAAAGCGATTCTGCGAAGCAACGTAAACACTTCTGCTTCCCAGGCACAGAGAAGGTGCTAGCAGGGAATTCTCTGCCTGCCTTTCCCCAGTGCTCTGCAAGCTCTCCAGGACAACAGCAAATCTGGGGCTCTGTGCTTTCTTTCGTTCTGAACAAGTGTTAGTGTTTTCTGCACAAAAGCGATTCTGCGAAGCAACGTAAACACTTCTGCTTCCCAGACACAGAGAAGGTGCTAGCAGGGAATTCTCTGCCTGCCTTTCCCCAGTGCTCTGCAAGCTCTCCAGGACAACATAGAAGCTGGGGCTCTGTGCTTTCTTTTGTTCTGAACAAGTGTTAGTGTTTTCTGCACAAAGGCGATTCTGCGAAGCAACGTAAACACTTCTGCTTCCCAGGCACAGAGAAGGTGCTAGCAGGGAATTCTCTGCCTGCCTTTCCCCAGTGCTCTGCAAGCTCTCCAGGACAACAGCAAATCTGGGGCTCTGTGCTTTCTTTTGTTCTGAACAAGTGTTAGTGTTTTCTGCACAAAAGCGATTCTGCGAAGCAACGTAAACACTTCTGCTTCCCAGGCACAGAGAAGGTGCTAGCAGGGAATTCTCTGCCTGCCTTTCCCCAGTGCTCTGCAAGCTCTCCAGAACAACAGCAAATCTGGGGCTCTGTGCTTTCTTTTGTTCTGAACAAGTGTTAGTGTTTTCTGCAGAAAAGCGATTCTGCGAAGCAATGTGAACACTTCTGCTTCCCAGACACAGAGAAGGTGCTAGCAGGGAATTCTCTGCCTGCCTTTCCCCAGTGCTCTGCAAGCTCTCCAGGACAACAGCAAATCTGGGGCTCTGTGCTTTCTTTCGTTCTGAACAAGTGTTAGTGTTTTCTGCACAAAAGCGATTCTGCGAAGCAACGTAAACACTTCTGCTTCCCAGACACAGAGAAGGTGCTAGCAGGGAATTCTCTGCCTGCCTTTCCCCAGTGCTCTGCAAGCTCTCCAGAACAACAGCAAATCTGGGGCTCTGTGCTTTCTTTTGTTCTGAACAAGTGTTAGTGTTTTCTGCACAAAGGCGATTCTGCGAAGCAATGTGAACACTTCTGCTTCCCAGGCACAGAGAAGGTGCTAGCAGGGAATTCTCTGCCTGCCTTTCCCCAGTGCTCTGCAAGCTCTCCAGGACAACATAGAAGCTGGGGCTCTGTGCTTTCTTTTGTTCTGAACAAGTGTTAGTGTTTTCTGCACAAAGGCGATTCTGCGAAGCAACGTAAACACTTCTGCTTCCCAGGCACAGAGAAGGTGCTAGCAGGGAATTCTCTGCCTGCCTTTCCCCAGTGCTCTGCAAGCTCTCCAGGACAACATAGAAGCTGGGGCTCTGTGCTTTCTTTTGTTCTGAACAAGTGTTAGTGTTTTCTGCACAAAGGCGATTCTGCGAAGCAATGTGAACACTTCTGCTTCCCAGGCACAGAGAAGGTGCTAGCAGGGAATTCTCTGCCTGCCTTTCCCCAGTGCTCTGCAAGCTCTCCAGGACAACATAGAATCTGGGGCTCTGTGCTTTCTTTCGTTCTGAACAAGTGTTAGTGTTTTCTGCACAAAGGCGATTCTGCAAAGCAATGTGAACACTTCTGCTTCCCAGGCACAGAGAAGGTGCTAGCAGGGAATTCTCTGCCTGCCTTTCCCCAGTGCTCTTCAAGCTCTCCAGGACAACAGCAAATCTGGGGCTCTGTGCTTTCTTTTGTTCTGAACAAGTGTTAGTGTTTTCTGCACAAAAGCGATTCTGCGAAGCAACGTAAACACTTCTGCTTCCCAGGCACAGAGAAGGTGCTAGCAAGGAATTCTCTGCCTGCCTTTCCCCAGTGCTCTGCAAGCTCTCCAGGACAACAGCAAATCTGGGGCTCTGTGCTTTCTTTCGTTCTGAACAAGTGTTAGTGTTTTCTGCACAAAAGCGATTCTGCGAAGCAACGTAAACACTTCTGCTTCCCAGACACAGAGAAGGTGCTAGCAGGGAATTCTCTGCCTGCCTTTCCCCAGTGCTCTGCAAGCTCTCCAGGACAACATAAAATCTGGGGCTCTGTGCTTTCTTTTGTTCTGCACAAGTGTTAGTGTTTTCTGCAGAAAAGCGATTCTGCGAAGCAATGTGAACACTTCTGCTTCCCAGGCACAGAGAAGGTGCTAGCAGGGAATTCTCTGCCTGCCTTTCCCCAGTGCTCTGCAAGCTCTCCAGAACAACAGCAAATCTGGGGCTCTGTGCTTTCTTTCGTTCTGAACAAGTGTTAGTGTTTTCTGCACAAAAGCGATTCTGCGAAGCAACGTAAACACTTCTGCTTCCCAGGCACAGAGAAGGTGCTAGCAGGGAATTCTCTGCCTGCCTTTCCCCAGTGCTCTGCAAGCTCTCCAGGACAACATAGAATCTGGGGCTCTGTGCTTTCTTTCGTTCTGAACAAGTGTTAGTGTTTTCTGCACAAAGGCGATTCTGCGAAGCAACGTAAACACTTCTGCTTCCCAGGCACAGAGAAGGTGCTAGCAGGGAATTCTCTGCCTGCCTTTCCCCAGTGCTCTGCAAGCTTTCCAGGACAACAGCAAATCTGGGGCTCTGTGCTTTCTTTCGTTCTGAACAAGTGTTAGTGTTTTCTGCACAAAGGCGATTCTGCGAAGCAATGTGAACACTTCTGCTTCCCAGGCACAGAGAAGGTGCTAGCAGGGAATTCTCTGCCTGCCTTTCCCCAGTGCTCTGCAAGCTCTCCAGAACAACAGCAAATCTGGGGCTCTGTGCTTTCTTTTGTTCTGAACAAGTGTTAGTGTTTTCTGCACAAAGGCGATTCTGCGAACTAATGTGAACACTTCTGCTTCCCAGGCACAGAGAAGGTGCTAGCAGGGAATTCTCTGCCTGCCTTTCCCCACTGCTCTGCAAGCTCTCCAGAACAACAGCAAATCTGGGGCTCTGTGCTTTCTTTTGTTCTGAACAAGTGTTAGTGTTTTCTGCAGAAAAGCGATTCTGCGAAGCAATGTGAACACTTCTGCTTCCCAGACACAGAGAAGGTGCTAGCAGGGAATTCTCTGCCTGCCTTTCCCCAGTGCTCTGCAAGCTCTCCAGGACAACAGCAAATCTGGGGCTCTGTGCTTTCTTTCGTTCTGAACAAGTGTTAGTGTTTTCTGCACAAAAGCGATTCTGCGAAGCAACGTAAACACTTCTGCTTCCCAGACACAGAGAAGGTGCTAGCAGGGAATTCTCTGCCTGCCTTTCCCCAGTGCTCTGCAAGCTCTCCAGAACAACAGCAAATCTGGGGCTCTGTGCTTTCTTTTGTTCTGAACAAGTGTTAGTGTTTTCTGCAGAAAAGCGATTCTGCGAAGCAATGTGAACACTTCTGCTTCCCAGGCACAGAGAAGGTGCTAGCAGGGAATTCTCTGCCTGCCTTTCCCCAGTGCTCTGCAAGCTCTCCAGGACAACATAGAAGCTGGGGCTCTGTGCTTTCTTTTGTTCTGAACAAGTGTTAGTGTTTTCTGCACAAAGGCGATTCTGCGAAGCAATGTGAACACTTCTGCTTCCCAGGCACAGAGAAGGTGCTAGCAGGGAATTCTCTGCCTGCCTTTCCCCAGTGCTCTGCAAGCTCTCCAGAACAACAGCAAATCTGGGGCTCTGTGCTTTCTTTTGTTCTGAACAAGTGTTAGTGTTTTCTGCACAAAAGCGATTCTGCGAAGCAACGTAAACACTTCTGCTTCCCAGGCACAGAGAAGGTGCTAGCAGGGAATTCTCTGCCTGCCTTTCCCCAGTGCTCTGCAAGCTCTCCAGGACAACAGCAAATCTGGGGCTCTGTGCTTTCTTTCGTTCTGAACAAGTGTTAGTGTTTTCTGCACAAAAGCGATTCTGCGAAGCAACGTAAACACTTCTGCTTCCCAGACACAGAGAAGGTGCTAGCAGGGAATTCTCTGCCTGCCTTTCCCCAGTGCTCTGCAAGCTCTCCAGGACAACAGCAAATCTGGGGCTCTGTGCTTTCTTTCGTTCTGAACAAGTGTTAGTGTTTTCTGCACAAAAGCGATTCTGCGAAGCAACGTAAACACTCCTGCTTCCCAGGCACAGAGAAGGTGCTAGCAGGGAATTCTCTGCCTGCCTTTCCCCAGTGCTCTGCAAGCTCTCCAGGACAACATAGAAGCTGGGGCTCTGTGCTTTCTTTTGTTCTGAACAAGTGTTAGTGTTTTCTGCACAAAGGCGATTCTGCGAAGCAACGTAAACACTTCTGCTTCCCAGGCACAGAGAAGGTGCTAGCAGGGAATTCTCTGCCTGCCTTTCCCCAGTGCTCTGCAAGCTCTCCAGGACAACAGCAAATCTGGGGCTCTGTGCTTTCTTTCGTTCTGAACAAGTGTTAGTGTTTTCTGCACAAAAGCGATTCTGCGAAGCAACGTAAACACTTCTGCTTCCCAGGCACAGAGAAGGTGCTAGCAGGGAATTCTCTGCCTGCCTTTCCCCAGTGCTCTGCAAGCTCTCCAGAACAACAGCAAATCTGGGGCTCTGTGCTTTCTTTTGTTCTGAACAAGTGTTAGTGTTTTCTGCACAAAGGCGATTCTGCGAACTAATGTGAACACTTCTGCTTCCCAGGCACAGAGAAGGTGCTAGCAGGGAATTCTCTGCCTGCCTTTCCCCAGTGCTCTGCAAGCTCTCCAGAACAACAGCAAATCTGGGGCTCTGTGCTTTCTTTTGTTCTGCACAAGTGTTAGTGTTTTCTGCAGAAAAGCGATTCTGCGAAGCAATGTGAACACTTCTGCTTCCCAGACACAGAGAAGGTGCTAGCAGGGAATTCTCTGCCTGCCTTTCCCCAGTGCTCTGCAAGCTCTCCAGGACAACAGCAAATCTGGGGCTCTGTGCTTTCTTTCGTTCTGAACAAGTGTTACTGTTTTCTGCAGAAAAGCGATTCTGCGAAGCAATGTGAACACTTCTGCTTCCCAGGCACAGAGAAGGTGCTAGAAGGGAATTCTCTGCCTGCCTTTCCCCAGTGCTCTGCAAGCTCTCCAAGACAACATAGAATCTGGGGCTCTGTGCTTTCTTTTGTTCTGAACAAGTGTTAGTGTTTTCTGCACAAAAGCGATTCTGCGAAGCAACGTAAACACTTCTGCTTCCCAGGCTCAGAGAAGGTGCTAGCAGGGAATTCTCTGCCTGCCTTTCCCCAGTGCTCTGCAAGCTCTCCAGGACAACAGCAAATCTGGGGCTCTGTGCTTTCTTTTGTTCTGAACAAGTGTTAGTGTTTTCTGCAGAAAAGCGATTCTGCGAAGCAATGTAAACACTTCTGCTTCCCAGACACAGAGAAGGTGCTAGCAGGGAATTCTCTGCCTGCCTTTCCCCAGTGCTCTGCAAGCTCTCCAGAACAACAGCAAATCTGGGGCTCTGTGCTTTCTTTAGTTCTAAACAATTGTTAGTGTTTTCTGCACAAAAGCGATTCTGCGAAGCAATGTAAACACTTCTGCTTCCCAGACACAGAGAAGGTGCTAGCAGGGAATTCTCTGCCTGCCTTTCCCCAGTGCTCTGCAAGCTCTCCAGAACAACAGCAAATCTGGGGCTCTGTGCTTTCTTTCGTTCTGAACAAGTGTTAGTGTTTTCTGCACAAAAGCGATTCTGCGAAGCAACGTAAACACTTCTGCTTCCCAGACACAGAGAAGGTGCTAGCAGGGAATTCTCTGCCTGCCTTTCCCCAGTGCTATGCAAGCTCTCCAGAACTACAGCAAACCTGGGGCTCTGTGCTTTCTTTAGTTCTAAACAATTGTTAGTGTTTTCTGCACAAAAGCGATTCTGCGAAGCAATGTAAACACTTCTGCTTCCCAGGCACAGAGAAGGTGCTAGCAGGGAATTCTCTGCCTGCCTTTCCCCAGTGCTCTGCAAGCTCTCCAGAACAACAGCAAATCTGGGGCTCTGTGCTTTCTTTCGTTCTGAACAAGTGTTAGTGTTTTCTGCACAAAAGCGATTCTGCGAAGCAACGTAAACACTTCTGCTTCCCAGGCACAGAGAAGGTGCTAGCAGGGAATTCTCTGCCTGCCTTTCCCCAGTGCTCTGCAAGCTCTCCAGGACAACATAGAAGCTGGGGCTCTGTGCTTTCTTTCGTTCTGAACAAGTGTTAGTGTTTTCTGCACAAAGGCGATTCTGCGAAGCAACGTAAACACTTCTGCTTCCCAGGCACAGAGAAGGTGCTAGCAGGGAATTCTCTGCCTGCCTTTCCCCAGTGCTCTGCAAGCTCTCCAGAACAACAGCAAATCTGGGGCTCTGTGCTTTCTTTCGTTCTGAACAAGTGTTAGTGTTTTCTGCACAAAGGCGATTCTGCGAAGCAATGTGAACACTTCTGCTTCCCAGGCACAGAGAAGGTGCTAGCAGGGAATTCTCTGCCTGCCTTTCCCCAGTGCTCTGCAAGCTCTCCAGAACAACAGCAAATCTGGGGCTCTGTGCTTTCTTTTGTTCTGAACAAGTGTTAGTGTTTTCTGCACAAAGGCGATTCTGCGAACTAATGTGAACACTTCTGCTTCCCAGGCACAGAGAAGGTGCTATCAGGGAATTCTCTGCCTGCCTTTCCCCAGTGCTCTGCAAGCTCTCCAGAACAACAGCAAATCTGGGGCTCTGTGCTTTCTTTTGTTCTGAACAAGTGTTAGTGTTTTCTGCAGAAAAGCGATTCTGCGAAGCAATGTGAACACTTCTGCTTCCCAGACACAGAGAAGGTGCTAGCAGGGAATTCTCTGCCTGCCTTTCCCCAGTGCTCTGCAAGCTCTCCAGGACAACAGCAAATCTGGGGCTCTGTGCTTTCTTTCGTTCTGAACAAGTGTTAGTGTTTTCTGCACAAAAGCGATTCTGCGAAGCAACGTAAACACTTCTGCTTCCCAGACACAGAGAAGGTGCTAGCAGGGAATTCTCTGCCTGCCTTTCCCCAGTGCTCTGCAAGCTCTCCAGAACAACAGCAAATCTGGGGCTCTGTGCTTTCTTTTGTTCTGAACAAGTGTTAGTGTTTTCTGCACAAAAGCGATTCTGCGAAGCAATGTGAACACTTCTGCTTCCCAGGCACAGAGAAGGTGCTAGCAGGGAATTCTCTGCCTGCCTTTCCCCAGTGCTCTGCAAGCTCTCCAGGACAACATAGAAGCTGGGGCTCTGTGCTTTCTTTTGTTCTGAACAAGTGTTAGTGTTTTCTGCACAAAGGCGATTCTGCGAAGCAATGTGAACACTTCTGCTTCCCAGGCACAGAGAAGGTGCTAGCAGGGAATTCTCTGCCTGCCTTTCCCCAGTGCTCTGCAAGCTCTCCAGAACAACAGCAAATCTGGGGCTCTGTGCTTTCTTTTGTTCTGAACAAGTGTTAGTGTTTTCTGCACAAAAGCGATTCTGCGAAGCAACGTAAACACTTCTGCTTCCCAGGCACAGAGAAGGTGCTAGCAGGGAATTCTCTGCCTGCCTTTCCCCAGTGCTCTGCAAGCTCTCCAGAACAACAGCAAATCTGGGGCTCTGTGCTTTCTTTTGTTCTGAACAAGTGTTAGTGTTTTCTGCAGAAAAGCGATTCTGCGAAGCAATGTGAACACTTCTGCTTCCCAGACACAGAGAAGGTGCTAGCAGGGAATTCTCTGCCTGCCTTTCCCCAGTGCTCTGCAAGCTCTCCAGGACAACAGCAAATCTGGGGCTCTGTGCTTTCTTTCGTTCTGAACAAGTGTTAGTGTTTTCTGCACAAAAGCGATTCTGCGAAGCAACGTAAACACTTCTGCTTCCCAGACACAGAGAAGGTGCTAGCAGGGAATTCTCTGCCTGCCTTTCCCCAGTGCTCTGCAAGCTCTCCAGAACAACAGCAAATCTGGGGCTCTGTGCTTTCTTTTGTTCTGCACAAGTGTTAGTGTTTTCTGCAGAAAAGCGATTCTGCGAAGCAATGTGAACACTTCTGCTTCCCAGGCACAGAGAAGGTGCTAGCAGGGAATTCTCTGCCTGCCTTTCCCCAGTGCTCTGCAAGCTCTCCAGGACAACATAGAAGCTGGGGCTCTGTGCTTTCTTTTGTTCTGAACAAGTGTTAGTGTTTTCTGCACAAAGGCGATTCTGCGAAGCAACGTAAACACTTCTGCTTCCCAGGCACAGAGAAGGTGCTAGCAGGGAATTCTCTGCCTGCCTTTCCCCAGTGCTCTGCAAGCTCTCCAGGACAACATAGAAGCTGGGGCTCTGTGCTTTCTTTTGTTCTGAACAAGTGTTAGTGTTTTCTGCACAAAAGCGATTCTGCGAAGCAACGTAAACACTTCTGCTTCCCAGACACAGAGAAGGTGCTAGCAGGGAATTCTCTGCCTGCCTTTCCCCAGTGCTCTGCAAGCTCTCCAGGACAACATAAAATCTGGGGCTCTGTGCTTTCTTTTGTTCTGCACAAGTGTTAGTGTTTTCTGCACAAAGGCGATTCTGCGAAGCAATGTGAACACTTCTGCTTCCCAGGCACAGAGAAGGTGCTAGCAGGGAATTCTCTGCCTGCCTTTCCCCAGTGCTCTGCAAGCTCTCCAGAACAACAGCAAATCTGGGGCTCTGTGCTTTCTTTTGTTCTGAACAAGTGTTAGTGTTTTCTGCAGAAAAGCGATTCTGCGAAGCAATGTGAACACTTCTGCTTCCCAGGCACAGAGAAGGTGCTAGCAGGGAATTCTCTGCCTGCCTTTCCCCAGTGCTCTGCAAGCTCTCCAGGACAACATAGAAGCTGGGGCTCTGTGCTTTCTTTTGTTCTGAACAAGTGTTAGTGTTTTCTGCACAAAGGCGATTCTGCGAAGCAATGTGAACACTTCTGCTTCCCAGGCACAGAGAAGGTGCTAGCAGGGAATTCTCTGCCTGCCTTTCCCCAGTGCTCTGCAAGCTCTCCAGAACAACAGCAAATCTGGGGCTCTGTGCTTTCTTTTGTTCTGAACAAGTGTTAGTGTTTTCTGCACAAAAGCGATTCTGTGAAGCAACGTAAACACTTCTGCTTCCCAGGCACAGAGAAGGTGCTAGCAGGGAATTCTCTGCCTGCCTTTCCCCAGTGCTCTGCAAGCTCTCCAGGACAACATAGAATCTGGGGCTCTGTGCTTTCTTTCGTTCTGAACAAGTGTTAGTGTTTTCTGCACAAAAGCGATTCTGCGAAGCAACGTAAACACTTCTGCTTCCCAGACACAGAGAAGGTGCTAGCAGGGAATTCTCTGCCTGCCTTTCCCCAGTGCTCTGCAAGCTCTCCAGGACAACAGCAAATCTGGGGCTCTGTGCTTTCTTTCGTTCTGAACAAGTGTTAGTGTTTTCTGCACAAAAGCGATTCTGCGAAGCAACGTAAACACTCCTGCTTCCCAGGCACAGAGAAGGTGCTAGCAGGGAATTCTCTGCCTGCCTTTCCCCAGTGCTCTGCAAGCTCTCCAGGACAACATAGAAGCTGGGGCTCTGTGCTTTCTTTTGTTCTGAACAAGTGTTAGTGTTTTCTGCACAAAGGCGATTCTGCGAAGCAACGTAAACACTTCTGCTTCCCAGGCACAGAGAAGGTGCTAGCAGGGAATTCTCTGCCTGCCTTTCCCCAGTGCTCTGCAAGCTCTCCAGGACAACAGCAAATCTGGGGCTCTGTGCTTTCTTTCGTTCTGAACAAGTGTTAGTGTTTTCTGCACAAAAGCGATTCTGCGAAGCAACGTAAACACTTCTGCTTCCCAGGCACAGAGAAGGTGCTAGCAGGGAATTCTCTGCCTGCCTTTCCCCAGTGCTCTGCAAGCTCTCCAGAACAACAGCAAATCTGGGGCTCTGTGCTTTCTTTTGTTCTGAACAAGTGTTAGTGTTTTCTGCACAAAGGCGATTCTGCGAACTAATGTGAACACTTCTGCTTCCCAGGCACAGAGAAGGTGCTAGCAGGGAATTCTCTGCCTGCCTTTCCCCAGTGCTCTGCAAGCTCTCCAGAACAACAGCAAATCTGGGGCTCTGTGCTTTCTTTTGTTCTGAACAAGTGTTAGTGTTTTCTGCAGAAAAGCGATTCTGCGAAGCAATGTGAACACTTCTGCTTCCCAGACACAGAGAAGGTGCTAGCAGGGAATTCTCTGCCTGCCTTTCCCCAGTGCTCTGCAAGCTCTCCAGGACAACAGCAAATCTGGGGCTCTGTGCTTTCTTTCGTTCTGAACAAGTGTTACTGTTTTCTGCACAAAAGCGATTCTGCGAAGCAATGTGAACACTTCTGCTTCCCAGGCACAGAGAAGGTGCTAGAAGGGAATTCTCTGCCTGCCTTTCCCCAGTGCTCTGCAAGCTCTCCAGGACAACATAGAATCTGGGGCTCTGTGCTTTCTTTTGTTCTGAACAAGTGTTAGTGTTTTCTGCACAAAAGCGATTCTGCGAAGCAACGTAAACACTTCTGCTTCCCAGGCACAGAGAAGGTGCTAGCAGGGAATTCTCTGCCTGCCTTTCCCCAGTGCTCTGCAAGCTCTCCAGAACAACAGCAAATCTGGGGCTCTGTGCTTTCTTTAGTTCTAAACAATTGTTAGTGTTTTCTGCACAAAAGCGATTCTGCGAAGCAATGTAAACACTTCTGCTTCCCAGACACAGAGAAGGTGCTAGCAGGGAATTCTCTGCCTGCCTTTCCCCAGTGCTCTGCAAGCTCTCCAGAACAACAGCAAATCTGGGGCTCTGTGCTTTCTTTCGTTCTGAACAAGTGTTAGTGTTTTCTGCACAAAAGCGATTCTGCGAAGCAACGTAAACACTTCTGCTTCCCAGACACAGAGAAGGTGCTAGCAGGGAATTCTCTGCCTGCCTTTCCCCAGTGCTATGCAAGCTCTCCAGAACTACAGCAAATCTGGGGCTCTGTGCTTTCTTTAGTTCTAAACAATTGTTAGTGTTTTCTGCACAAAAGCGATTCTGCGAAGCAATGTAAACACTTCTGCTTCCCAGGCACAGAGAAGGTGCTAGCAGGGAATTCTCTGCCTGCCTTTCCCCAGTGCTCTGCAAGCTCTCCAGAACAACAGCAAATCTGGGGCTCTGTGCTTTCTTTTGTTCTGAACAACTGTTACTGTTTTCTGCACAAAAGCGATTCTGCGAAGCAATGTGAACACTTCTGCTTCCCAGGCACAGAGAAGGTGCTAGCAGGGAATTCTCTGCCTGCCTTTCCCCAGTGCTCTGCAAGCTCTCCAGGACAACATAGAAGCTGGGGCTCTGTGCTTTCTTTTGTTCTGAACAAGTGTTAGTGTTTTCTGCACAAAGGCGATTCTGCGAAGCAATGTGAACACTTCTGCTTCCCAGGCACAGAGAAGGTGCTAGCAGGGAATTCTCTGCCTGCCTTTCCCCAGTGCTCTGCAAGCTCTCCAGAACAACAGCAAATCTGGGGCTCTGTGCTTTCTTTTGTTCTGAACAAGTGTTAGTGTTTTCTGCACAAAAGCGATTCTGCGAAGCAACGTAAACACTTCTGCTTCCCAGGCACAGAGAAGGTGCTAGCAGGGAATTCTCTGCCTGCCTTTCCCCAGTGCTCTGCAAGCTCTCCAGGACAACAGCAAATCTGGGGCTCTGTGCTTTCTTTCGTTCTGAACAAGTGTTAGTGTTTTCTGCACAAAAGCGATTCTGCGAAGCAACGTAAACACTTCTGCTTCCCAGACACAGAGAAGGTGCTAGCAGGGAATTCTCTGCCTGCCTTTCCCCAGTGCTCTGCAAGCTCTCCAGGACAACATAGAAGCTGGGGCTCTGTGCTTTCTTTTGTTCTGAACAAGTGTTAGTGTTTTCTGCACAAAGGCGATTCTGCGAAGCAACGTAAACACTTCTGCTTCCCAGGCACAGAGAAGGTGCTAGCAGGGAATTCTCTGCCTGCCTTTCCCCAGTGCTCTGCAAGCTCTCCAGGACAACAGCAAATCTGGGGCTCTGTGCTTTCTTTTGTTCTGAACAAGTGTTAGTGTTTTCTGCACAAAAGCGATTCTGCGAAGCAACGTAAACACTTCTGCTTCCCAGGCACAGAGAAGGTGCTAGCAGGGAATTCTCTGCCTGCCTTTCCCCAGTGCTCTGCAAGCTCTCCAGAACAACAGCAAATCTGGGGCTCTGTGCTTTCTTTTGTTCTGAACAAGTGTTAGTGTTTTCTGCAGAAAAGCGATTCTGCGAAGCAATGTGAACACTTCTGCTTCCCAGACACAGAGAAGGTGCTAGCAGGGAATTCTCTGCCTGCCTTTCCCCAGTGCTCTGCAAGCTCTCCAGGACAACAGCAAATCTGGGGCTCTGTGCTTTCTTTCGTTCTGAACAAGTGTTAGTGTTTTCTGCACAAAAGCGATTCTGCGAAGCAACGTAAACACTTCTGCTTCCCAGACACAGAGAAGGTGCTAGCAGGGAATTCTCTGCCTGCCTTTCCCCAGTGCTCTGCAAGCTCTCCAGAACAACAGCAAATCTGGGGCTCTGTGCTTTCTTTTGTTCTGAACAAGTGTTAGTGTTTTCTGCACAAAGGCGATTCTGCGAAGCAATGTGAACACTTCTGCTTCCCAGGCACAGAGAAGGTGCTAGCAGGGAATTCTCTGCCTGCCTTTCCCCAGTGCTCTGCAAGCTCTCCAGGACAACATAGAAGCTGGGGCTCTGTGCTTTCTTTTGTTCTGAACAAGTGTTAGTGTTTTCTGCACAAAGGCGATTCTGCGAAGCAACGTAAACACTTCTGCTTCCCAGGCACAGAGAAGGTGCTAGCAGGGAATTCTCTGCCTGCCTTTCCCCAGTGCTCTGCAAGCTCTCCAGGACAACATAGAAGCTGGGGCTCTGTGCTTTCTTTTGTTCTGAACAAGTGTTAGTGTTTTCTGCACAAAGGCGATTCTGCGAAGCAATGTGAACACTTCTGCTTCCCAGGCACAGAGAAGGTGCTAGCAGGGAATTCTCTGCCTGCCTTTCCCCAGTGCTCTGCAAGCTCTCCAGGACAACATAGAATCTGGGGCTCTGTGCTTTCTTTCGTTCTGAACAAGTGTTAGTGTTTTCTGCACAAAGGCGATTCTGCAAAGCAATGTGAACACTTCTGCTTCCCAGGCACAGAGAAGGTGCTAGCAGGGAATTCTCTGCCTGCCTTTCCCCAGTGCTCTTCAAGCTCTCCAGGACAACAGCAAATCTGGGGCTCTGTGCTTTCTTTTGTTCTGAACAAGTGTTAGTGTTTTCTGCACAAAAGCGATTCTGCGAAGCAACGTAAACACTTCTGCTTCCCAGGCACAGAGAAGGTGCTAGCAAGGAATTCTCTGCCTGCCTTTCCCCAGTGCTCTGCAAGCTCTCCAGGACAACAGCAAATCTGGGGCTCTGTGCTTTCTTTCGTTCTGAACAAGTGTTAGTGTTTTCTGCACAAAAGCGATTCTGCGAAGCAACGTAAACACTTCTGCTTCCCAGACACAGAGAAGGTGCTAGCAGGGAATTCTCTGCCTGCCTTTCCCCAGTGCTCTGCAAGCTCTCCAGGACAACATAAAATCTGGGGCTCTGTGCTTTCTTTTGTTCTGCACAAGTGTTAGTGTTTTCTGCAGAAAAGCGATTCTGCGAAGCAATGTGAACACTTCTGCTTCCCAGGCACAGAGAAGGTGCTAGCAGGGAATTCTCTGCCTGCCTTTCCCCAGTGCTCTGCAAGCTCTCCAGAACAACAGCAAATCTGGGGCTCTGTGCTTTCTTTCGTTCTGAACAAGTGTTAGTGTTTTCTGCACAAAAGCGATTCTGCGAAGCAATGTAAACACTTCTGCTTCCCAGGCACAGAGAAGGTGCTAGCAGGGAATTCTCTGCCTGCCTTTCCCCAGTGCTCTGCAAGCTCTCCAGGACAACATAGAATCTGGGGCTCTGTGCTTTCTTTCGTTCTGAACAAGTGTTAGTGTTTTCTGCACAAAGGCGATTCTGCGAAGCAACGTAAACACTTCTGCTTCCCAGGCACAGAGAAGGTGCTAGCAGGGAATTCTCTGCCTGCCTTTCCCCAGTGCTCTGCAAGCTTTCCAGGACAACAGCAAATCTGGGGCTCTGTGCTTTCTTTCGTTCTGAACAAGTGTTAGTGTTTTCTGCACAAAGGCGATTCTGCGAAGCAATGTGAACACTTCTGCTTCCCAGGCACAGAGAAGGTGCTAGCAGGGAATTCTCTGCCTGCCTTTCCCCAGTGCTCTGCAAGCTCTCCAGAACAACAGCAAATCTGGGGCTCTGTGCTTTCTTTTGTTCTGAACAAGTGTTAGTGTTTTCTGCACAAAGGCGATTCTGCGAACTAATGTGAACACTTCTGCTTCCCAGGCACAGAGAAGGTGCTAGCAGGGAATTCTCTGCCTGCCTTTCCCCACTGCTCTGCAAGCTCTCCAGAACAACAGCAAATCTGGGGCTCTGTGCTTTCTTTTGTTCTGAACAAGTGTTAGTGTTTTCTGCAGAAAAGCGATTCTGCGAAGCAATGTGAACACTTCTGCTTCCCAGACACAGAGAAGGTGCTAGCAGGGAATTCTCTGCCTGCCTTTCCCCAGTGCTCTGCAAGCTCTCCAGGACAACAGCAAATCTGGGGCTCTGTGCTTTCTTTCGTTCTGAACAAGTGTTAGTGTTTTCTGCACAAAAGCGATTCTGCGAAGCAACGTAAACACTTCTGCTTCCCAGACACAGAGAAGGTGCTAGCAGGGAATTCTCTGCCTGCCTTTCCCCAGTGCTCTGCAAGCTCTCCAGAACAACAGCAAATCTGGGGCTCTGTGCTTTCTTTTGTTCTGAACAAGTGTTAGTGTTTTCTGCAGAAAAGCGATTCTGCGAAGCAATGTGAACACTTCTGCTTCCCAGGCACAGAGAAGGTGCTAGCAGGGAATTCTCTGCCTGCCTTTCCCCAGTGCTCTGCAAGCTCTCCAGGACAACATAGAAGCTGGGGCTCTGTGCTTTCTTTTGTTCTGAACAAGTGTTAGTGTTTTCTGCACAAAGGCGATTCTGCGAAGCAATGTGAACACTTCTGCTTCCCAGGCACAGAGAAGGTGCTAGCAGGGAATTCTCTGCCTGCCTTTCCCCAGTGCTCTGCAAGCTCTCCAGAACAACAGCAAATCTGGGGCTCTGTGCTTTCTTTTGTTCTGAACAAGTGTTAGTGTTTTCTGCACAAAAGCGATTCTGCGAAGCAACGTAAACACTTCTGCTTCCCAGGCACAGAGAAGGTGCTAGCAGGGAATTCTCTGCCTGCCTTTCCCCAGTGCTCTGCAAGCTCTCCAGGACAACAGCAAATCTGGGGCTCTGTGCTTTCTTTCGTTCTGAACAAGTGTTAGTGTTTTCTGCACAAAAGCGATTCTGCGAAGCAACGTAAACACTTCTGCTTCCCAGACACAGAGAAGGTGCTAGCAGGGAATTCTCTGCCTGCCTTTCCCCAGTGCTCTGCAAGCTCTCCAGGACAACAGCAAATCTGGGGCTCTGTGCTTTCTTTCGTTCTGAACAAGTGTTAGTGTTTTCTGCACAAAAGCGATTCTGCGAAGCAACGTAAACACTCCTGCTTCCCAGGCACAGAGAAGGTGCTAGCAGGGAATTCTCTGCCTGCCTTTCCCCAGTGCTCTGCAAGCTCTCCAGGACAACATAGAAGCTGGGGCTCTGTGCTTTCTTTTGTTCTGAACAAGTGTTAGTGTTTTCTGCACAAAGGCGATTCTGCGAAGCAACGTAAACACTTCTGCTTCCCAGGCACAGAGAAGGTGCTAGCAGGGAATTCTCTGCCTGCCTTTCCCCAGTGCTCTGCAAGCTCTCCAGGACAACAGCAAATCTGGGGCTCTGTGCTTTCTTTCGTTCTGAACAAGTGTTAGTGTTTTCTGCACAAAAGCGATTCTGCGAAGCAACGTAAACACTTCTGCTTCCCAGGCACAGAGAAGGTGCTAGCAGGGAATTCTCTGCCTGCCTTTCCCCAGTGCTCTGCAAGCTCTCCAGAACAACAGCAAATCTGGGGCTCTGTGCTTTCTTTTGTTCTGAACAAGTGTTAGTGTTTTCTGCACAAAGGCGATTCTGCGAAGCAATGTGAACACTTCTGCTTCCCAGGCACAGAGAAGGTGCTAGCAGGGAATTCTCTGCCTGCCTTTCCCCAGTGCTCTGCAAGCTCTCCAGAACAACAGCAAATCTGGGGCTCTGTGCTTTCTTTTGTTCTGCACAAGTGTTAGTGTTTTCTGCAGAAAAGCGATTCTGCGAAGCAATGTGAACACTTCTGCTTCCCAGACACAGAGAAGGTGCTAGCAGGGAATTCTCTGCCTGCCTTTCCCCAGTGCTCTGCAAGCTCTCCAGGACAACAGCAAATCTGGGGCTCTGTGCTTTCTTTCGTTCTGAACAAGTGTTACTGTTTTCTGCACAAAAGCGATTCTGCGAAGCAATGTGAACACTTCTGCTTCCCAGGCACAGAGAAGGTGCTAGAAGGGAATTCTCTGCCTGCCTTTCCCCAGTGCTCTGCAAGCTCTCCAAGACAACATAGAATCTGGGGCTCTGTGCTTTCTTTTGTTCTGAACAAGTGTTAGTGTTTTCTGCACAAAAGCGATTCTGCGAAGCAACGTAAACACTTCTGCTTCCCAGGCTCAGAGAAGGTGCTAGCAGGGAATTCTCTGCCTGCCTTTCCCCAGTGCTCTGCAAGCTCTCCAGGACAACAGCAAATCTGGGGCTCTGTGCTTTCTTTTGTTCTGAACAAGTGTTAGTGTTTTCTGCAGAAAAGCGATTCTGCGAAGCAATGTAAACACTTCTGCTTCCCAGACACAGAGAAGGTGCTAGCAGGGAATTCTCTGCCTGCCTTTCCCCAGTGCTCTGCAAGCTCTCCAGAACAACAGCAAATCTGGGGCTCTGTGCTTTCTTTAGTTCTAAACAATTGTTAGTGTTTTCTGCACAAAAGCGATTCTGCGAAGCAATGTAAACACTTCTGCTTCCCAGACACAGAGAAGGTGCTAGCAGGGAATTCTCTGCCTGCCTTTCCCCAGTGCTCTGCAAGCTCTCCAGAACAACAGCAAATCTGGGGCTCTGTGCTTTCTTTCGTTCTGAACAAGTGTTAGTGTTTTCTGCACAAAAGCGATTCTGCGAAGCAACGTAAACACTTCTGCTTCCCAGACACAGAGAAGGTGCTAGCAGGGAATTCTCTGCCTGCCTTTCCCCAGTGCTATGCAAGCTCTCCAGAACTACAGCAAACCTGGGGCTCTGTGCTTTCTTTAGTTCTAAACAATTGTTAGTGTTTTCTGCACAAAAGCGATTCTGCGAAGCAATGTAAACACTTCTGCTTCCCAGGCACAGAGAAGGTGCTAGCAGGGAATTCTCTGCCTGCCTTTCCCCAGTGCTCTGCAAGCTCTCCAGAACAACAGCAAATCTGGGGCTCTGTGCTTTCTTTCGTTCTGAACAAGTGTTAGTGTTTTCTGCACAAAAGCGATTCTGCGAAGCAACGTAAACACTTCTGCTTCCCAGGCACAGAGAAGGTGCTAGCAGGGAATTCTCTGCCTGCCTTTCCCCAGTGCTCTGCAAGCTCTCCAGGACAACATAGAAGCTGGGGCTCTGTGCTTTCTTTTGTTCTGAACAAGTGTTAGTGTTTTCTGCACAAAGGCGATTCTGCGAAGCAACGTAAACACTTCTGCTTCCCAGGCACAGAGAAGGTGCTAGCAGGGAATTCTCTGCCTGCCTTTCCCCAGTGCTCTGCAAGCTCTCCAGAACAACAGCAAATCTGGGGCTCTGTGCTTTCTTTCGTTCTGAACAAGTGTTAGTGTTTTCTGCACAAAAGCGATTCTGCGAAGCAACGTAAACACTTCTGCTTCCCAGGCACAGAGAAGGTGCTAGCAGGGAATTCTCTGCCTGCCTTTCCCCAGTGCTCTGCAAGCTCTCCAGGACAACATAGAATCTGGGGCTCTGTGCTTTCTTTCGTTCTGAACAAGTGTTAGTGTTTTCTGCACAAAGGCGATTCTGCGAAGCAACGTAAACACTTCTGCTTCCCAGGCACAGAGAAGGTGCTAGCAGGGAATTCTCTGCCTGCCTTTCCCCAGTGCTCTGCAAGCTCTCCAGGACAACAGCAAATCTGGGGCTCTGTGCTTTCTTTCGTTCTGAACAAGTGTTAGTGTTTTCTGCACAAAGGCGATTCTGCGAAGCAATGTGAACACTTCTGCTTCCCAGGCACAGAGAAGGTGCTAGCAGGGAATTCTCTGCCTGCCTTTCCCCAGTGCTCTGCAAGCTCTCCAGAACAACAGCAAATCTGGGGCTCTGTGCTTTCTTTTGTTCTGAACAAGTGTTAGTGTTTTCTGCACAAAGGCGATTCTGCGAACTAATGTGAACACTTCTGCTTCCCAGGCACAGAGAAGGTGCTATCAGGGAATTCTCTGCCTGCCTTTCCCCAGTGCTCTGCAAGCTCTCCAGAACAACAGCAAATCTGGGGCTCTGTGCTTTCTTTTGTTCTGAACAAGTGTTAGTGTTTTCTGCAGAAAAGCGATTCTGCGAAGCAATGTGAACACTTCTGCTTCCCAGACACAGAGAAGGTGCTAGCAGGGAATTCTCTGCCTGCCTTTCCCCAGTGCTCTGCAAGCTCTCCAGGACAACAGCAAATCTGGGGCTCTGTGCTTTCTTTCGTTCTGAACAAGTGTTAGTGTTTTCTGCACAAAAGCGATTCTGCGAAGCAACGTAAACACTTCTGCTTCCCAGACACAGAGAAGGTGCTAGCAGGGAATTCTCTGCCTGCCTTTCCCCAGTGCTCTGCAAGCTCTCCAGAACAACAGCAAATCTGGGGCTCTGTGCTTTCTTTTGTTCTGAACAAGTGTTAGTGTTTTCTGCACAAAAGCGATTCTGCGAAGCAATGTGAACACTTCTGCTTCCCAGGCACAGAGAAGGTGCTAGCAGGGAATTCTCTGCCTGCCTTTCCCCAGTGCTCTGCAAGCTCTCCAGGACAACATAGAAGCTGGGGCTCTGTGCTTTCTTTTGTTCTGAACAAGTGTTAGTGTTTTCTGCACAAAGGCGATTCTGCGAAGCAATGTGAACACTTCTGCTTCCCAGGCACAGAGAAGGTGCTAGCAGGGAATTCTCTGCCTGCCTTTCCCCAGTGCTCTGCAAGCTCTCCAGAACAACAGCAAATCTGGGGCTCTGTGCTTTCTTTTGTTCTGAACAAGTGTTAGTGTTTTCTGCACAAAAGCGATTCTGCGAAGCAACGTAAACACTTCTGCTTCCCAGGCACAGAGAAGGTGCTAGCAGGGAATTCTCTGCCTGCCTTTCCCCAGTGCTCTGCAAGCTCTCCAGGACAACAGCAAATCTGGGGCTCTGTGCTTTCTTTCGTTCTGAACAAGTGTTAGTGTTTTCTGCACAAAAGCGATTCTGCGAAGCAACGTAAACACTTCTGCTTCCCAGACACAGAGAAGGTGCTAGCAGGGAATTCTCTGCCTGCCTTTCCCCAGTGCTCTGCAAGCTCTCCAGGACAACAGCAAATCTGGGGCTCTGTGCTTTCTTTCGTTCTGAACAAGTGTTAGTGTTTTCTGCACAAAAGCGATTCTGCGAAGCAACGTAAACACTCCTGCTTCCCAGGCACAGAGAAGGTGCTAGCAGGGAATTCTCTGCCTGCCTTTCCCCAGTGCTCTGCAAGCTCTCCAGGACAACATAGAAGCTGGGGCTCTGTGCTTTCTTTTGTTCTGAACAAGTGTTAGTGTTTTCTGCACAAAGGCGATTCTGCGAAGCAACGTAAACACTTCTGCTTCCCAGGCACAGAG
The DNA here is from genome assembly GCF_031877795.1 of Strix aluco. Lineage (NCBI taxonomy): Eukaryota > Metazoa > Chordata > Aves > Strigiformes > Strigidae > Strix > Strix aluco. The sequence goes on from NC_133947.1 coordinate 17,808,479, forward strand.
AAGGTGCTAGCAGGGAATTCTCTGCCTGCCTTTCCCCAGTGCTCTGCAAGCTCTCCAGGACAACAGCAAATCTGGGGCTCTGTGCTTTCTTTCGTTCTGAACAAGTGTTAGTGTTTTCTGCACAAAAGCGATTCTGCGAAGCAACGTAAACACTTCTGCTTCCCAGGCACAGAGAAGGTGCTAGCAGGGAATTCTCTGCCTGCCTTTCCCCAGTGCTCTGCAAGCTCTCCAGAACAACAGCAAATCTGGGGCTCTGTGCTTTCTTTTGTTCTGAACAAGTGTTAGTGTTTTCTGCAGAAAAGCGATTCTGCGAAGCAATGTGAACACTTCTGCTTCCCAGACACAGAGAAGGTGCTAGCAGGGAATTCTCTGCCTGCCTTTCCCCAGTGCTCTGCAAGCTCTCCAGGACAACAGCAAATCTGGGGCTCTGTGCTTTCTTTCGTTCTGAACAAGTGTTAGTGTTTTCTGCACAAAAGCGATTCTGCGAAGCAACGTAAACACTTCTGCTTCCCAGACACAGAGAAGGTGCTAGCAGGGAATTCTCTGCCTGCCTTTCCCCAGTGCTCTGCAAGCTCTCCAGAACAACAGCAAATCTGGGGCTCTGTGCTTTCTTTTGTTCTGCACAAGTGTTAGTGTTTTCTGCAGAAAAGCGATTCTGCGAAGCAATGTGAACACTTCTGCTTCCCAGGCACAGAGAAGGTGCTAGCAGGGAATTCTCTGCCTGCCTTTCCCCAGTGCTCTGCAAGCTCTCCAGGACAACATAGAAGCTGGGGCTCTGTGCTTTCTTTTGTTCTGAACAAGTGTTAGTGTTTTCTGCACAAAGGCGATTCTGCGAAGCAACGTAAACACTTCTGCTTCCCAGGCACAGAGAAGGTGCTAGCAGGGAATTCTCTGCCTGCCTTTCCCCAGTGCTCTGCAAGCTCTCCAGGACAACATAGAAGCTGGGGCTCTGTGCTTTCTTTTGTTCTGAACAAGTGTTAGTGTTTTCTGCACAAAAGCGATTCTGCGAAGCAACGTAAACACTTCTGCTTCCCAGACACAGAGAAGGTGCTAGCAGGGAATTCTCTGCCTGCCTTTCCCCAGTGCTCTGCAAGCTCTCCAGGACAACATAAAATCTGGGGCTCTGTGCTTTCTTTTGTTCTGCACAAGTGTTAGTGTTTTCTGCACAAAGGCGATTCTGCGAAGCAATGTGAACACTTCTGCTTCCCAGGCACAGAGAAGGTGCTAGCAGGGAATTCTCTGCCTGCCTTTCCCCAGTGCTCTGCAAGCTCTCCAGAACAACAGCAAATCTGGGGCTCTGTGCTTTCTTTCGTTCTGAACAAGTGTTACTGTTTTCTGCACAAAAGCGATTCTGCGAAGCAATGTGAACACTTCTGCTTCCCAGGCACAGAGAAGGTGCTAGAAGGGAATTCTCTGCCTGCCTTTCCCCAGTGCTCTGCAAGCTCTCCAGGACAACATAGAATCTGGGGCTCTGTGCTTTCTTTTGTTCTGAACAAGTGTTAGTGTTTTCTGCAGAAAAGCGATTCTGTGAAGCAACGTAAACACTTCTGCTTCCCAGGCACAGAGAAGGTGCTAGCAGGGAATTCTCTGCCTGCCTTTCCCCAGTGCTCTGCAAGCTCTCCAGGACAACAGCAAATCTGGGGCTCTGTGCTTTCTTTTGTTCTGAACAAGTGTTAGTGTTTTCTGCAGAAAAGCGATTCTGCGAAGCAATGTAAACACTTCTGCTTCCCAGACACAGAGAAGGTGCTAGCAGGGAATTCTCTGCCTGCCTTTCCCCAGTGCTCTGCAAGCTCTCCAGAACAACAGCAAATCTGGGGCTCTGTGCTTTCTTTAGTTCTAAACAATTGTTAGTGTTTTCTGCACAAAAGCGATTCTGCGAAGCAATGTAAACACTTCTGCTTCCCAGACACAGAGAAGGTGCTATCAGGGAATTCTCTGCCTGCCTTTCCCCAGTGCTCTGCAAGCTCTCCAGAACAACAGCAAATCTGGGGCTCTGTGCTTTCTTTTGTTCTGAACAAGTGTTAGTGTTTTCTGCACAAAAGCGATTCTGCGAAGCAATGTGAACACTTCTGCTTCCCAGGCACAGAGAAGGTGCTAGCAGGGAATTCTCTGCCTGCCTTTCCCCAGTGCTCTGCAAGCTCTCCAGAACAACAGCAAATCTGGGGCTCTGTGCTTTCTTTCGTTCTGAACAAGTGTTAGTGTTTTCTGCACAAAAGCGATTCTGCGAAGCAACGTAAACACTTCTGCTTCCCAGGCACAGAGAAGGTGCTAGCAGGGAATTCTCTGCCTGCCTTTCCCCAGTGCTCTGCAAGCTCTCCAGAACAACAGCAAATCTGGGGCTCTGTGCTTTCTTTTGTTCTGAACAAGTGTTAGTGTTTTCTGCACAAAGGCGATTCTGCGAAGCAATGTGAACACTTCTGCTTCCCAGGCACAGAGAAGGTGCTAGCAGGGAATTCTCTGCCTGCCTTTCCCCAGTGCTCTGCAAGCTCTCCAGAACAACAGCAAATCTGGGGCTCTGTGCTTTCTTTTGTTCTGAACAAGTGTTAGTGTTTTCTGCAGAAAAGCGATTCTGCGAAGCAATGTGAACACTTCTGCTTCCCAGACACAGAGAAGGTGCTAGCAGGGAATTCTCTGCCTGCCTTTCCCCAGTGCTCTGCAAGCTCTCCAGGACAACAGCAAATCTGGGGCTCTGTGCTTTCTTTCGTTCTGAACAAGTGTTAGTGTTTTCTGCACAAAAGCGATTCTGCGAAGCAACGTAAACACTTCTGCTTCCCAGACACAGAGAAGGTGCTAGCAGGGAATTCTCTGCCTGCCTTTCCCCAGTGCTCTGCAAGCTCTCCAGAACAACATAGAAGCTGGGGCTCTGTGCTTTCTTTTGTTCTGAACAAGTGTTAGTGTTTTCTGCACAAAGGCGATTCTGCGAAGCAATGTGAACACTTCTGCTTCCCAGGCACAGAGAAGGTGCTAGCAGGGAATTCTCTGCCTGCCTTTCCCCAGTGCTCTGCAAGCTCTCCAGGACAACATAGAAGCTGGGGCTCTGTGCTTTCTTTTGTTCTGAACAAGTGTTAGTGTTTTCTGCACAAAGGCGATTCTGCGAAGCAACGTAAACACTTCTGCTTCCCAGGCACAGAGAAGGTGCTAGCAGGGAATTCTCTGCCTGCCTTTCCCCAGTGCTCTGCAAGCTCTCCAGGACAACAGCAAACCTGGGGCTCTGTGCTTTCTTTCGTTCTGAACATGTGTTAGTGTTTTCTGCACAAAGGCGATTCTGCGAAGCAATGTGAACACTTCTGCTTCCCAGGCACAGAGAAGGTGCTAGCAGGGAATTCTCTGCCTGCCTTTCCCCAGTGCTCTGCAAGCTCTCCAGAACAACAGCAAATCTGGGGCTCTGTGCTTTCTTTTGTTCTGAACAAGTGTTAGTGTTTTCTGCACAAAGGCGATTCTGCGAACTAATGTGAACACTTCTGCTTCCCAGGCACAGAGAAGGTGCTAGCAGGGAATTCTCTGCCTGCCTTTCCCCAGTGCTCTGCAAGCTCTCCAGAACAACAGCAAATCTGGGGCTCTGTGCTTTCTTTCGTTCTGAACAAGTGTTAGTGTTTTCTGCACAAAAGCGATTCTGCGAAGCAATGTGAACACTTCTGCTTCCCAGGCACAGAGAAGGGGCTAGCAGGGAATTCTCTGCCTGCCTTTCCCCAGTGCTCTGCAAGCTCTCCAGGAGGACATAAAATCTGGGGCTCTGTGCTTTCTTTTGTTCTGAACAAGTGTTAGTGTTTTCTGCACAAAGGCGATTCTGCGAACTAATGTGAACACTTCTGCTTCCCAGGCACAGAGAAGGTGCTAGCAGGGAATTCTCTGCCTGCCTTTCCCCAGTGCTCTGCAAGCTCTCCAGAACAACAGCAAATCTGGGGCTCTGTGCTTTCTTTTGTTCTGAACAAGTGTTAGTGTTTTCTGCAGAAAAGCGATTCTGCGAAGCAATGTGAACACTTCTGCTTCCCAGGCACAGAGAAGGTGCTAGCAGGGAATTCTCTGCCTGCCTTTCCCCAGTGCTCTGCAAGCTCTCCAGGACAACATAAAATCTGGGGCTCTGTGCTTTCTTTCGTTCTGAACAAGTGTTAGTGTTTTCTGCACAAAAGCGATTCTGCGAAGCAACGTAAACACTTCTGCTTCCCAGGCACAGAGAAGGTGCTAGCAGGGAATTCTCTGCCTGCCTTTCCCCAGTGCTCTGCAAGCTCTCCAGAACAACAGCAAATCTGGGGCTCTGTGCTTTCTTTTGTTCTGAACAAGTGTTAGTGTTTTCTGCAGAAAAGCGATTCTGCGAAGCAATGTGAACACTTCTGCTTCCCAGGCACAGAGAAGGTGCTAGCAGGGAATTCTCTGCCTGCCTTTCCCCAGTGCTCTGCAAGCTCTCCAGGACAACAGCAAATCTGGGGCTCTGTGCTTTCTTTTGTTCTGCACAAGTGTTAGTGTTTTCTGCAGAAAAGCGATTCTGCGAAGCAATGTGAACACTTCTGCTTCCCAGGCACAGAGAAGGGGCTAGCAGGGAATTCTCTGCCTGCCTTTCCCCAGTGCTCTGCAAGCTCTCCAGGACAACATAGAATCTGGGGCTCTGTGCTTTCTTTCGTTCTGAACAAGTGTTACTGTTTTCTGCACAAAAGCGATTCTGTGAAGCAACGTAAACACTTCTGCTTCCCAGGCACAGAGAAGGTGCTAGCAGGGAATTCTCTGCCTGCCTTTCCCCAGTGCTCTGCAAGCTCTCCAGGACAACATAAAATCTGGGGCTCTGTGCTTTCTTTCGTTCTGAACAAGTGTTAGTGTTTTCTGCACAAAAGCGATTCTGCGAAGCAACGTAAACACTTCTGCTTCCCAGGCACAGAGAAGGTGCTAGCAGGGAATTCTCTGCCTGCCTTTCCCCAGTGCTCTGCAAGCTCTCCAGAACAACAGCAAATCTGGGGCTCTGTGCTTTCTTTTGTTCTGAACAAGTGTTAGTGTTTTCTGCACAAAGGCGATTCTGCGAAGCAATGTGAACACTTCTGCTTCCCAGGCACAGAGAAGGTGCTAGCAGGGAATTCTCTGCCTGCCTTTCCCCAGTGCTCTGCAAGCTCTCCAGGACAACAGCAAATCTGGGGCTCTGTGCTTTCTATTGTTCTGCACAAGTGTTAGTGTTTTCTGCAGAAAAGCGATTCTGCGAAGCAATGTAAACACTTCTGCTTCCCACACACAGAGAAGGTGCTAGAAGGGAATTCTCTGCCTGCCTTTCCCCAGTGCTATGCAAGCTCTCCAGAACAACAGCAAATCTGGGGCTCTGTGCTTTCTTTAGTTCTAAACAATTGTTAGTGTTTTCTGCACAAAAGCGATTCTGCGAAGCAATGTAAACACTTCTGCTTCCCAGGCACAGAGAAGGTGCTAGCAGGGAATTCTCTGCCTGCCTTTCCCCAGTGCTCTGCAAGCTCTCCAGAACAACAGCAAATCTGGGGCTCTGTGCTTTCTTTCGTTCTGAACAAGTGTTAGTGTTTTCTGCACAAAAGCGATTCTGCGAAGCAACGTAAACACTTCTGCTTCCCAGGCACAGAGAAGGTGCTAGCAGGGAATTCTCTGCCTGCCTTTCCCCAGTGCTCTGCAAGCTCTCCAGGACAACATAGAATCTGGGGCTCTGTGCTTTCTTTTGTTCTGAACAAGTGTTAGTGTTTTCTGCACAAAGGCGATTCTGCGAAGCAACGTAAACACTTCTGCTTCCCAGGCACAGAGAAGGTGCTAGCAGGGAATTCTCTGCCTGCCTTTCCCCAGTGCTCTGCAAGCTCTCCAGGACAACAGCAAATCTGGGGCTCTGTGCTTTCTTTCGTTCTGAACAAGTGTTAGTGTTTTCTGCACAAAGGTGATTCTGCGAAGCAATGTGAACACTTCTGCTTCCCAGGCACAGAGAAGGTGCTAGCAGGGAATTCTCTGCCTGCCTTTCCCCAGTGCTCTGCAAGCTCTCCAGAACAACAGCAAATCTGGGGCTCTGTGCTTTCTTTTGTTCTGAACAAGTGTTAGTGTTTTCTGCACAATGGCGATTCTGCGAACTAATGTGAACACTTCTGCTTCCCAGGCACAGAGAAGGTGCTAGCAGGGAATTCTCTGCCTGCCTTTCCCCAGTGCTCTGCAAGCTCTCCAGAACAACAGCAAATCTGGGGCTCTGTGCTTTCTTTTGTTCTGAACAAGTGTTAGTGTTTTCTGCAGAAAAGCGATTCTGCGAAGCAATGTGAACAGTTCTGCTTCCCAGACACAGAGAAGGTGCTAGCAGGGAATTCTCTGCCTGCCTTTCCCCAGTGCTCTGCAAGCTCTCCAGGACAACAGCAAATCTGGGGCTCTGTGCTTTCTTTCGTTCTGAACAAGTGTTAGTGTTTTCTGCACAAAAGCGATTCTGCGAAGCAACGTAAACACTTCTGCTTCCCAGACACAGAGAAGGTGCTAGCAGGGAATTCTCTGCCTGCCTTTCCCCAGTGCTCTGCAAGCTCTCCAGAACAACAGCAAATCTGGGGCTCTGTGCTTTCTTTTGTTCTGAACAAGTGTTAGTGTTTTCTGCAGAAAAGCGATTCTGCGAAGCAATGTGAACACTTCTGCTTCCCAGGCACAGAGAAGGTGCTAGCAGGGAATTCTCTGCCTGCCTTTCCCCAGTGCTCTGCAAGCTCTCCAGAACAACAGCAAATCTGGGGCTCTGTGCTTTCTTTCGTTCTGAACAAGTCTTACTGTTTTCTGCACAAAAGCGATTCTGCGAAGTAATGTGAACACTTCTGCTTCCCAGGCACAGAGAAGGTGCTAGCAGGGAATTCTCTGCCTGCCTTTCCCCAGTGCTCTGCAAGCTCTCCAGAACAACAGCAAATCTGGGGCTCTGTGCTTTCTTTCGTTCTGAACAAGTGTTAGTGTTTTCTGCAGAAAAGCGATTCTGCGAAGCAATGTGAACACTTCTGCTTCCCAGGCACAGAGAAGGTGCTAGCAGGGAATTCTCTGCCTGCCTTTCCCCAGTGTTCTGTAAGCTCTCCAGGACAACAGCAAATCTGGGGCTCTGTGCTTTCTTTTGTTCTGAACAAGTGTTAGTGCTTTCTGCACAAAAGCGATTCTGCGAAGCAATGTGAACACTTCTGCTTCCCAGGCACAGAGAAGGTGCTAGCAGGGAACTCTCTGCCTGCCTTTCCCCAGTGCTCTGCAAGCTCTCCAGGACAACATAAAATCTGGGGCTCTGTGCTTTCTTTTGTTCTGAACAAGTGTTAGTGTTTTCTGCAGAAAAGCGATTCTGCGAAGCAATGTGAACACTTCTGCTTCCCAGGCACAGAGAAGGGGCTAGCAGGGAATTCTCTGCCTGCCTTTCCCCAGTGCTCTGCAAGCTCTCCAGGACAACATAGAATCTGGGGCTCTGTGCTTTCTTTCGTTCTGAACAAGTGTTACTGTTTTCTGCACAAAAGCGATTCTGTGAAGCAACGTAAACACTTCTGCTTCCCAGGCACAGAGAAGGTGCTAGCAGGGAATTCTCTGCCTGTCTTTCCCCAGTGCTCTGCAAGCTCTCCAGAACAACAGCAAATCTGGGGCTCTGTGCTTTCTTTCGTTCTGAACAAGTGTTAGTGTTTTCTGCACAAAAGCGATTCTGCGAAGCAACGTAAACACTTCTGCTTCCCAGGCACAGAGAAGGTGCTAGCAGGGAATTCTCTGCCTGCCTTTCCCCAGTGCTCTGCAAGCTCTCCAGAACAACAGCAAATCTGGGGCTCTGTGCTTTCTTTTGTTCTGAACAAGTGTTAGTGTTTTCTGCACAAAGGCGATTCTGCGAAGCAATGTGAACACTTCTGCTTCCCAGGCACAGAGAAGGTGCTAGCAGGGAATTCTCTGCCTGCCTTTCCCCAGTGCTCTGCAAGCTCTCCAGGACAACAGCAAATCTGGGGCTCTGTGCTTTCTATTGTTCTGCACAAGTGTTAGTGTTTTCTGCAGAAAAGCGATTCTGCGAAGCAATGTAAACACTTCTGCTTCCCAGACACAGAGAAGGTGCTAGAAGGGAATTCTCTGCCTGCCTTTCCCCAGTGCTCTGCAAGCTCTCCAGGAGGACATAAAATCTGGGGCTCTGTGCTTTCTTTCGTTCTGAACAAGTGTTAGTGTTTTCTGCACAAAAGCGATTCTGCGAAGCAATGTGAACACTTCTGCTTCCCAGGCACAGAGAAGGTGCTAGCAGGGAATTCTCTGCCTGCCTTTCCCCAGTGCTCTGCAAGCTCTCCAGGACAACAGCAAATCTGGGGCTCTGTGCTTTCTTTCGTTCTGAACAAGTGTTAGTGTTTTCTGCACAAAAGCGATTCTGCGAAGCAACGTAAACACTTCTGCTTCCCAGGCACAGAGAAGGTGCTAGCAGGGAATTCTCTGCCTGCCTTTCCCCAGTGCTCTGCAAGCTCTCCAGGACAACATAGAAGCTGGGGCTCTGTGCTTTCTTTTGTTCTGAACAAGTGTTAGTGTTTTCTGCACAAAGGCGATTCTGCGAAGCAACGTAAACACTTCTGCTTCCCAGGCACAGAGAAGGTGCTAGCAGGGAATTCTCTGCCTGCCTTTCCCCAGTGCTCTGCAAGCTCTCCAGGACAACATAGAATCTGGGGCTCTGTGCTTTCTTTCGTTCTGAACAAGTGTTAGTGTTTTCTGCACAAAAGCGATTCTGCGAAGCAACGTAAACACTTCTGCTTCCCAGGCACAGAGAAGGTGCTAGCAGGGAATTCTCTGCCTGCCTTTCCCCAGTGCTCTGCAAGCTCTCCAGAACAACAGCAAATCTGGGGCTCTGTGCTTTCTTTTGTTCTGAACAAGTGTTAGTGTTTTCTGCACAAAGGCGATTCTGCGAACTAATGTGAACACTTCTGCTTCCCAGGCACAGAGAAGGTGCTAGCAGGGAATTCTCTGCCTGCCTTTCCCCAGTGCTCTGCAAGCTCTCCAGAACAACAGCAAATCTGGGGCTCTGTGCTTTCTTTTGTTCTGAACAAGTGTTAGTGTTTTCTGCAGAAAAGCGATTCTGCGAAGCAATGTGAACACTTCTGCTTCCCAGACACAGAGAAGGTGCTAGCAGGGAATTCTCTGCCTGCCTTTCCCCAGTGCTCTGCAAGCTCTCCAGGACAACAGCAAATCTGGGGCTCTGTGCTTTCTTTCGTTCTGAACAAGTGTTAGTGTTTTCTGCACAAAAGCGATTCTGCGAAGCAACGTAAACACTTCTGCTTCCCAGACACAGAGAAGGTGCTAGCAGGGAATTCTCTGCCTGCCTTTCCCCAGTGCTCTGCAAGCTCTCCAGAACAACAGCAAATCTGGGGCTCTGTGCTTTCTTTTGTTCTGAACAAGTGTTAGTGTTTTCTGCACAAAGGCGATTCTGCGAAGCAATGTGAACACTTCTGCTTCCCAGGCACAGAGAAGGTGCTAGCAGGGAATTCTCTGCCTGCCTTTCCCCAGTGCTCTGCAAGCTCTCCAGGACAACATAGAAGCTGGGGCTCTGTGCTTTCTTTTGTTCTGAACAAGTGTTAGTGTTTTCTGCACAAAGGCGATTCTGCGAAGCAACGTAAACACTTCTGCTTCCCAGGCACAGAGAAGGTGCTAGCAGGGAATTCTCTGCCTGCCTTTCCCCAGTGCTCTGCAAGCTCTCCAGGACAACAGCAAATCTGGGGCTCTGTGCTTTCTTTCGTTCTGAACAAGTGTTAGTGTTTTCTGCACAAAGGCGATTCTGCGAAGCAATGTGAACACTTCTGCTTCCCAGGCACAGAGAAGGTGCTAGCAGGGAATTCTCTGCCTGCCTTTCCCCAGTGCTCTGCAAGCTCTCCAGAACAACAGCAAATCTGGGGCTCTGTGCTTTCTTTTGTTCTGAACAAGTGTTAGTGTTTTCTGCACAAAGGCGATTCTGCGAACTAATGTGAACACTTCTGCTTCCCAGGCACAGAGAAGGTGCTAGCAGGGAATTCTCTGCCTGCCTTTCCCCAGTGCTCTGCAAGCTCTCCAGAACAACAGCAAATCTGGGGCTCTGTGCTTTCTTTCGTTCTGAACAAGTGTTAGTGTTTTCTGCACAAAAGCGATTCTGCGAAGCAATGTGAACACTTCTGCTTCCCAGGCACAGAGAAGGGGCTAGCAGGGAATTCTCTGCCTGCCTTTCCCCAGTGCTCTGCAAGCTCTCCAGGAGGACATAAAATCTGGGGCTCTGTGCTTTCTTTTGTTCTGAACAAGTGTTAGTGTTTTCTGCACAAAGGCGATTCTGCGAACTAATGTGAACACTTCTGCTTCCCAGGCACAGAGAAGGTGCTAGCAGGGAATTCTCTGCCTGCCTTTCCCCAGTGCTCTGCAAGCTCTCCAGGACAACATAAAATCTGGGGCTCTGTGCTTTCTTTCGTTCTGAACAAGTGTTAGTGTTTTCTGCACAAAAGCGATTCTGCGAAGCAACGTAAACACTTCTGCTTCCCAGGCACAGAGAAGGTGCTAGCAGGGAATTCTCTGCCTGCCTTTCCCCAGTGCTCTGCAAGCTCTCCAGAACAACAGCAAATCTGGGGCTCTGTGCTTTCTTTTGTTCTGAACAAGTGTTAGTGTTTTCTGCAGAAAAGCGATTCTGCGAAGCAATGTGAACACTTCTGCTTCCCAGGCACAGAGAAGGTGCTAGCAGGGAATTCTCTGCCTGCCTTTCCCCAGTGCTCTGCAAGCTCTCCAGGACAACAGCAAATCTGGGGCTCTGTGCTTTCTTTTGTTCTGAACAAGTGTTAGTGTTTTCTGCACAAAAGCGATTCTGCGAAGCAACGTAAACACTTCTGCTTCCCAGACACAGAGAAGGTGCTAGCAGGGAATTCTCTGCCTGCCTTTCCCCAGTGCTCTGCAAGCTCTCCAGAACAACAGCAAATCTGGGGCTCTGTGCTTTCTTTTGTTCTGCACAAGTGTTAGTGTTTTCTGCAGAAAAGCGATTCTGCGAAGCAATGTGAACACTTCTGCTTCCCAGGCACAGAGAAGGTGCTAGCAGGGAATTCTCTGCCTGCCTTTCCCCAGTGCTCTGCAAGCTCTCCAGGACAACATAGAAGCTGGGGCTCTGTGCTTTCTTTTGTTCTGAACAAGTGTTAGTGTTTTCTGCACAAAGGCGATTCTGCGAAGCAACGTAAACACTTCTGCTTCCCAGGCACAGAGAAGGTGCTAGCAGGGAATTCTCTGCCTGCCTTTCCCCAGTGCTCTGCAAGCTCTCCAGGACAACATAGAATCTGGGGCTCTGTGCTTTCTTTCGTTCTGAACAAGTGTTAGTGTTTTCTGCACAAAGGCGATTCTGCAAAGCAATGTGAACACTTCTGCTTCCCAGGCACAGAGAAGGTGCTAGCAGGGAATTCTCTGCCTGCCTTTCCCCAGTGCTCTGCAAGCTCTCCAGGACAACATAAAATCTGGGGCTCTGTGCTTTCTTTCGTTCTGAACAAGTGTTAGTGTTTTCTGCACAAAAGCGATTCTGCGAAGCAACGTAAACACTTCTGCTTCCCAGGCACAGAGAAGGTGCTAGCAGGGAATTCTCTGCCTGCCTTTCCCCAGTGCTCTGCAAGCTCTCCAGAACAACAGGAAATCTGGGGCTCTGTGCTTTCTTTTGTTCTGAACAAGTGTTAGTGTTTTCTGCAGAAAAGCGATTCTGCGAAGCAATGTGAACACTTCTGCTTCCCAGGCACAGAGAAGGTGCTAGCAGGGAATTCTCTGCCTGCCTTTCCCCAGTGCTCTGCAAGCTCTCCAGGACAACAGCAAATCTGGGGCTCTGTGCTTTCTTTCGTTCTGAACAAGTGTTAGTGTTTTCTGCACAAAAGCGATTCTGCGAAGCAACGTAAACACTTCTGCTTCCCAGACACAGAGAAGGTGCTAGCAGGGAATTCTCTGCCTGCCTTTCCGCAGTGCTCTGCAAGCTCTCCAGAACAACAGCAAATCTGGGGCTCTGTGCTTTCTTTTGTTCTGCACAAGTGTTAGTGTTTTCTGCAGAAAAGCGATTCTGCGAAGCAATGTGAACACTTCTGCTTCCCAGGCACAGAGAAGGTGCTAGCAGGGAATTCTCTGCCTGCCTTTCCCCAGTGCTCTTCAAGCTCTCCAGGACAACAGCAAATCTGGGGCTCTGTGCTTTCTTTTGTTCTGAACAAGTGTTAGTGTTTTCTGCACAAAAGCGATTCTGCGAAGCAACGTAAACACTTCTGCTTCCCAGGCACAGAGAAGGTGCTAGCAAGGAATTCTCTGCCTGCCTTTCCCCAGTGCTCTGCAAGCTCTCCAGGACAACAGCAAATCTGGGGCTCTGTGCTTTCTTTTGTTCTGAACAAGTGTTAGTGTTTTCTGCACAAAAGCGATTCTGCGAAGCAACGTAAACACTTCTGCTTCCCAGACACAGAGAAGGTGCTAGCAGGGAATTCTCTGCCTGCCTTTCCCCAGTGCTCTGCAAGCTCTCCAGGACAACATAAAATCTGGGGCTCTGTGCTTTCTTTTGTTCTGCACAAGTGTTAGTGTTTTCTGCAGAAAAGCGATTCTGCGAAGCAATGTGAACACTTCTGCTTCCCAGGCACAGAGAAGGTGCTAGCAGGGAATTCTCTGCCTGCCTTTCCCCAGTGCTCTGCAAGCTCTCCAGAACAACAGCAAATCTGGGGCTCTGTGCTTTCTTTCGTTCTGAACAAGTGTTACTGTTTTCTGCACAAAAGCGATTCTGCGAAGCAATGTGAACACTTCTGCTTCCCAGGCACAGAGAAGGTGCTAGAAGGGAATTCTCTGCCTGCCTTTCCCCAGTGCTCTGCAAGCTCTCCAGGACAACATAGAATCTGGGGCTCTGTGCTTTCTTTTGTTCTGAACAAGTGTTAGTGTTTTCTGCACAAAAGCGATTCTGCGAAGCAACGTGAACACTTCTGCTTCCCAGGCACAGAGAAGGTGCTAGCAGGGAATTCTCTGCCTGCCTTTCCCCAGTGCTCTGCAAGCTCTCCAGGACAACAGCAAATCTGGGGCTCTGTGCTTTCTTTTGTTCTGAACAAGTGTTAGTGTTTTCTGCAGAAAAGCGATTCTGCGAAGCAATGTAAATACTTCTGCTTCCCAGACACAGAGAAGGTGCTAGCAGGGAATTCTCTGCCTGCCTTTCCCCAGTGCTCTGCAAGCTCTCCAGAACAACAGCAAATCTGGGGCTCTGTGCTTTCTTTAGTTCTAAACAATTGTTAGTGTTTTCTGCACAAAAGCGATTCTGCGAAGCAATGTAAACACTTCTGCTTCCCAGACACAGAGAAGGTGCTAGCAGGGAATTCTCTGCCTGCCTTTCCCCAGTGCTCTGCAAGCTCTCCAGAACAACAGCAAATATGGGGCTCTGTGCTTTCTTTTGTTCTGAACAAGTGTTAGTGTTTTCTGCACAAAAGCGATTCTGCGAAGCAATGTGAACACTTCTGCTTCCCAGGCACAGAGAAGGTGCTAGCAGGGAATTCTCTGCCTGCCTTTCCCCAGTGCTCTGCAAGCTCTCCAGAACAACAGCAAATCTGGGGCTCTGTGCTTTCTTTCGTTCTGAACAAGTGTTAGTGTTTTCTGCACAAAAGCGATTCTGCGAAGCAACGTAAACACTTCTGCTTCCCAGGCACAGAGAAGGTGCTAGCAGGGAATTCTCTGCCTGCCTTTCCCCAGTGCTCTGCAAGCTCTCCAGGACAACATAGAAGCTGGGGCTCTGTGCTTTCTTTTGTTCTGAACAAGTGTTAGTGTTTTCTGCACAAAAGCGATTCTGCGAAGCAACGTAAACACTTCTGCTTCCCAGGCACAGAGAAGGTGCTAGCAGGGAATTCTCTGCCTGCCTTTCCCCAGTGCTCTGCAAGCTCTCCAGAACAACAGCAAATCTGGGGCTCTGTGCTTTCTTTTGTTCTGAACAAGTGTTAGTGTTTTCTGCACAAAGGCGATTCTGCGAAGCAATGTGAACACTTCTGCTTCCCAGGCACAGAGAAGGTGCTAGCAGGGAATTCTCTGCCTGCCTTTCCCCAGTGCTCTGCAAGCTCTCCAGAACAACAGCAAATCTGGGGCTCTGTGCTTTCTTTTGTTCTGAACAAGTGTTAGTGTTTTCTGCAGAAAAGCGATTCTGCGAAGCAATGTGAACACTTCTGCTTCCCAGACACAGAGAAGGTGCTAGCAGGGAATTCTCTGCCTGCCTTTCCCCAGTGCTCTGCAAGCTCTCCAGGACAACAGCAAATCTGGGGCTCTGTGCTTTCTTTCGTTCTGAACAAGTGTTAGTGTTTTCTGCACAAAAGCGATTCTGCGAAGCAACGTAAACACTTCTGCTTCCCAGACACAGAGAAGGTGCTAGCAGGGAATTCTCTGCCTGCCTTTCCCCAGTGCTCTGCAAGCTCTCCAGAACAACAGCAAATCTGGGGCTCTGTGCTTTCTTTTGTTCTGAACAAGTGTTAGTGTTTTCTGCACAAAGGCGATTCTGCGAAGCAATGTGAACACTTCTGCTTCCCAGGCACAGAGAAGGTGCTAGCAGGGAATTCTCTGCCTGCCTTTCCCCAGTGCTCTGCAAGCTCTCCAGGACAACATAGAAGCTGGGGCTCTGTGCTTTCTTTTGTTCTGAACAAGTGTTAGTGTTTTCTGCACAAAGGCGATTCTGCGAAGCAACGTAAACACTTCTGCTTCCCAGGCACAGAGAAGGTGCTAGCAGGGAATTCTCTGCCTGCCTTTCCCCAGTGCTCTGCAAGCTCTCCAGGACAACAGCAAATCTGGGGCTCTGTGCTTTCTTTCGTTCTGAACATGTGTTAGTGTTTTCTGCACAAAGGCGATTCTGCGAAGCAATGTGAACACTTCTGCTTCCCAGGCACAGAGAAGGTGCTAGCAGGGAATTCTCTGCCTGCCTTTCCCCAGTGCTCTGCAAGCTCTCCAGAACAACAGCAAATCTGGGGCTCTGTGCTTTCTTTTGTTCTGAACAAGTGTTAGTGTTTTCTGCACAAAGGCGATTCTGCGAACTAATGTGAACACTTCTGCTTCCCAGGCACAGAGAAGGTGCTAGCAGGGAATTCTCTGCCTGCCTTTCCCCAGTGCTCTGCAAGCTCTCCAGAACAACAGCAAATCTGGGGCTCTGTGCTTTCTTTCGTTCTGAACAAGTGTTAGTGTTTTCTGCAGAAAAGCGATTCTGCGAAGCAATGTGAACACTTCTGCTTCCCAGGCACAGAGAAGGGGCTAGCAGGGAATTCTCTGCCTGCCTTTCCCCAGTGCTCTGCAAGCTCTCCAGGAGGACATAAAATCTGGGGCTCTGTGCTTTCTTTTGTTCTGAACAAGTGTTAGTGTTTTCTGCACAAAGGCGATTCTGCGAACTAATGTGAACACTTCTGCTTCCCAGGCACAGAGAAGGTGCTAGCAGGGAATTCTCTGCCTGCCTTTCCCCAGTGCTCTGCAAGCTCTCCAGAACAACAGCAAATCTGGGGCTCTGTGCTTTCTTTTGTTCTGAACAAGTGTTAGTGCTTTCTGCACAAAAGCGATTCTGCGAAGCAATGTGAACACTTCTGCTTCCCAGGCACAGAGAAGGTGCTAGCAGGGAATTCTCTGCCTGCCTTTCCCCAGTGCTCTGCAAGCTCTCCAGGACAACATAAAATCTGGGGCTCTGTGCTTTCTTTCGTTCTGAACAAGTGTTAGTGTTTTCTGCACAAAAGCGATTCTGCGAAGCAACGTAAACACTTCTGCTTCCCAGGCACAGAGAAGGTGCTAGCAGGGAATTCTCTGCCTGCCTTTCCCCAGTGCTCTGCAAGCTCTCCAGAACAACAGCAAATCTGGGGCTCTGTGCTTTCTTTTGTTCTGAACAAGTGTTAGTGTTTTCTGCACAAAGGCGATTCTGCGAAGCAATGTGAACACTTCTGCTTCCCAGGCACAGAGAAGGTGCTAGCAGGGAATTCTCTGCCTGCCTTTCCCCAGTGCTCTGCAAGCTCTCCAGGACAACAGCAAATCTGGGGCTCTGTGCTTTCTTTTGTTCTGCACAAGTGTTAGTGTTTTCTGCAGAAAAGCGATTCTGCGAAGCAATGTGAACACTTCTGCTTCCCAGGCACAGAGAAGGGGCTAGCAGGGAATTCTCTGCCTGCCTTTCCCCAGTGCTCTGCAAGCTCTCCAGGACAACATAGAATCTGGGGCTCTGTGCTTTCTTTCGTTCTGAACAAGTGTTACTGTTTTCTGCACAAAAGCGATTCTGTGAAGCAACGTAAACACTTCTGCTTCCCAGGCACAGAGAAGGTGCTAGCAGGGAATTCTCTGCCTGCCTTTCCCCAGTGCTCTGCAAGCTCTCCAGGACAACATAAAATCTGGGGCTCTGTGCTTTCTTTCGTTCTGAACAAGTGTTAGTGTTTTCTGCACAAAAGCGATTCTGCGAAGCAACGTAAACACTTCTGCTTCCCAGGCACAGAGAAGGTGCTAGCAGGGAATTCTCTGCCTGCCTTTCCCCAGTGCTCTGCAAGCTCTCCAGAACAACAGCAAATCTGGGGCTCTGTGCTTTCTTTTGTTCTGAACAAGTGTTAGTGTTTTCTGCACAAAGGCGATTCTGCGAAGCAATGTGAACACTTCTGCTTCCCAGGCACAGAGAAGGTGCTAGCAGGGAATTCTCTGCCTGCCTTTCCCCAGTGCTCTGCAAGCTCTCCAGGACAACAGCAAATCTGGGGCTCTGTGCTTTCTATTGTTCTGCACAAGTGTTAGTGTTTTCTGCAGAAAAGCGATTCTGCGAAGCAATGTAAACACTTCTGCTTCCCAGACACAGAGAAGGTGCTAGAAGGGAATTCTCTGCCTGCCTTTCCCCAGTGCTATGCAAGCTCTCCAGAACAACAGCAAATCTGGGGCTCTGTGCTTTCTTTAGTTCTAAACAATTGTTAGTGTTTTCTGCACAAAAGCGATTCTGCGAAGCAATGTAAACACTTCTGCTTCCCAGGCACAGAGAAGGTGCTAGCAGGGAATTCTCTGCCTGCCTTTCCCCAGTGCTCTGCAAGCTCTCCAGAACAACAGCAAATCTGGGGCTCTGTGCTTTCTTTCGTTCTGAACAAGTGTTAGTGTTTTCTGCACAAAAGCGATTCTGCGAAGCAACGTAAACACTTCTGCTTCCCAGGCACAGAGAAGGTGCTAGCAGGGAATTCTCTGCCTGCCTTTCCCCAGTGCTCTGCAAGCTCTCCAGGACAACATAGAATCTGGGGCTCTGTGCTTTCTTTTGTTCTGAACAAGTGTTAGTGTTTTCTGCACAAAGGCGATTCTGCGAAGCAACGTAAACACTTCTGCTTCCCAGGCACAGAGAAGGTGCTAGCAGGGAATTCTCTGCCTGCCTTTCCCCAGTGCTCTGCAAGCTCTCCAGGACAACAGCAAATCTGGGGCTCTGTGCTTTCTTTCGTTCTGAACAAGTGTTAGTGTTTTCTGCACAAAGGTGATTCTGCGAAGCAATGTGAACACTTCTGCTTCCCAGGCACAGAGAAGGTGCTAGCAGGGAATTCTCTGCCTGCCTTTCCCCAGTGCTCTGCAAGCTCTCCAGAACAACAGCAAATCTGGGGCTCTGTGCTTTCTTTTGTTCTGAACAAGTGTTAGTGTTTTCTGCACAATGGCGATTCTGCGAACTAATGTGAACACTTCTGCTTCCCAGGCACAGAGAAGGTGCTAGCAGGGAATTCTCTGCCTGCCTTTCCCCAGTGGTCTGCAAGCTCTCCAGAACAACAGCAAATCTGGGGCTCTGTGCTTTCTTTTGTTCTGAACAAGTGTTAGTGTTTTCTGCAGAAAAGCGATTCTGCGAAGCAATGTGAACACTTCTGCTTCCCAGACACAGAGAAGGTGCTAGCAGGGAATTCTCTGCCTGCCTTTCCCCAGTGCTCTGCAAGCTCTCCAGGACAACAGCAAATCTGGGGCTCTGTGCTTTCTTTCGTTCTGAACAAGTGTTAGTGTTTTCTGCAGAAAAGCGATTCTGCGAAGCAACGTAAACACTTCTGCTTCCCAGACACAGAGAAGGTGCTAGCAGGGAATTCTCTGCCTGCCTTTCCCCAGTGCTCTGCAAGCTCTCCAGAACAACAGCAAATCTGGGGCTCTGTGCTTTCTTTTGTTCTGAACAAGTGTTAGTGTTTTCTGCAGAAAAGCGATTCTGCGAAGCAATGTGAACACTTCTGCTTCCCAGGCACAGAGAAGGTGCTAGCAGGGAATTCTCTGCCTGCCTTTCCCCAGTGCTCTGCAAGCTCTCCAGAACAACAGCAAATCTGGGGCTCTGTGCTTTCTTTCGTTCTGAACAAGTGTTACTGTTTTCTGCACAAATCGATTCTGCGAAGTAATGTGAACACTTCTGCTTCCCAGGCACAGAGAAGGTGCTAGAAGGGAATTCTCTGCCTGCCTTTCCCCAGTGCTCTGCAAGCTCTCCAGGACAACATAGAATCTGGGGCTCTGTGCTTTCTTTCGTTCTGAACAAGTGTTAGTGTTTTCTGCACAAAAGCGATTCTGTGAAGCAACGTAAACACTTCTGCTTCCCAGGCACAGAGAAGGTGCTAGCAGGGAATTCTCTGCCTGCCTTTCCCCAGTGCTCTGCAAGCTCTCCAGAACAACAGCAAATCTGGGGCTCTGTGCTTTCTTTCGTTCTGAACAAGTGTTAGTGTTTTCTGCAGAAAAGCGATTCTGCGAAGCAATGTGAACACTTCTGCTTCCCAGGCACAGAGAAGGTGCTAGCAGGGAATTCTCTGCCTGCCTTTCCCCAGTGTTCTGTAAGCTCTCCAGGACAACAGCAAATCTGGGGCTCTGTGCTTTCTTTTGTTCTGAACAAGTGTTAGTGCTTTCTGCACAAAAGCGATTCTGCGAAGCAATGTGAACACTTCTGCTTCCCAGGCACAGAGAAGGTGCTAGCAGGGAACTCTCTGCCTGCCTTTCCCCAGTGCTCTGCAAGCTCTCCAGGACAACATAAAATCTGGGGCTCTGTGCTTTCTTTTGTTCTGAACAAGTGTTAGTGTTTTCTGCACAAAAGCGATTCTGCGAAGCAATGTGAACACTTCTGCTTCCCAGGCACAGAGAAGGGGCTAGCAGGGAATTCTCTGCCTGCCTTTCCCCAGTGCTCTGCAAGCTCTCCAGGACAACATAGAATCTGGGGCTCTGTGCTTTCTTTCGTTCTGAACAAGTGTTACTGTTTTCTGCACAAAAGCGATTCTGTGAAGCAACGTAAACACTTCTGCTTCCCAGGCACAGAGAAGGTGCTAGCAGGGAATTCTCTGCCTGTCTTTCCCCAGTGCTCTGCAAGCTCTCCAGAACAACAGCAAATCTGGGGCTCTGTGCTTTCTTTCGTTCTGAACAAGTGTTAGTGTTTTCTGCACAAAAGCGATTCTGCGAAGCAACGTAAACACTTCTGCTTCCCAGGCACAGAGAAGGTGCTAGCAGGGAATTCTCTGCCTGCCTTTCCCCAGTGCTCTGCAAGCTCTCCAGAACAACAGCAAATCTGGGGCTCTGTGCTTTCTTTTGTTCTGAACAAGTGTTAGTGTTTTCTGCACAAAGGCGATTCTGCGAAGCAATGTGAACACTTCTGCTTCCCAGGCACAGAGAAGGTGCTAGCAGGGAATTCTCTGCCTGCCTTTCCCCAGTGCTCTGCAAGCTCTCCAGGACAACAGCAAATCTGGGGCTCTGTGCTTTCTATTGTTCTGCACAAGTGTTAGTGTTTTCTGCAGAAAAGCGATTCTGCGAAGCAATGTAAACACTTCTGCTTCCCAGACACAGAGAAGGTGCTAGAAGGGAATTCTCTGCCTGCCTTTCCCCAGTGCTCTGCAAGCTCTCCAGGAGGACATAAAATCTGGGGCTCTGTGCTTTCTTTCGTTCTGAACAAGTGTTAGTGTTTTCTGCACAAAAGCGATTCTGCGAACTAATGTGAACACTTCTGCTTCCCAGGCACAGAGAAGGTGCTAGCAGGGAATTCTCTGCCTGCCTTTCCCCAGTGCTCTGCAAGCTCTCCAGGACAACAGCAAATCTGGGGCTCTGTGCTTTCTTTCGTTCTGAACAAGTGTTAGTGTTTTCTGCACAAAAGCGATTCTGCGAAGCAACGTAAACACTTCTGCTTCCCAGGCACAGAGAAGGTGCTAGCAGGGAATTCTCTGCCTGCCTTTCCCCAGTGCTCTGCAAGCTCTGCAGGACAACATAGCAGCTGGGGCTCTGTGCTTTCTTTTGTTCTGAACAAGTGTTAGTGTTTTCTGCACAAAGGCGATTCTGCGAAGCAACGTAAACACTTCTGCTTCCCAGGCACAGAGAAGGTGCTAGCAGGGAATTCTCTGCCTGCCTTTCCCCAGTGCTCTGCAAGCTCTCCAGGACAACATAGAATCTGGGGCTCTGTGCTTTCTTTCGTTCTGAACAAGTGTTAGTGTTTTCTGCACAAAAGCGATTCTGCGAAGCAACGTAAACACTTCTGCTTCCCAGGCACAGAGAAGGTGCTAGCAGGGAATTCTCTGCCTGCCTTTCCCCAGTGCTCTGCAAGCTCTCCAGAACAACAGCAAATCTGGGGCTCTGTGCTTTCTTTTGTTCTGAACAAGTGTTAGTGTTTTCTGCACAAAGGCGATTCTGCGAACTAATGTGAACACTTCTGCTTCCCAGGCACAGAGAAGGTGCTAGCAGGGAATTCTCTGCCTGCCTTTCCCCAGTGCTCTGCAAGCTCTCCAGAACAACAGCAAATCTGGGGCTCTGTGCTTTCTTTCGTTCTGAACAACTGTTAGTGTTTTCTGCACAAAAGCGATTCTGCGAAGCAACGTAAACACTTCTGCTTCCCAGGCACAGGGAAGGTGCTAGCAGGGAATTCTCTGCCTGCCTTTCCCCAGTGCTCTGCAAGCTCTCCAGAACAACAGCAAATCTGGGGCTCTGTGCTTTCTTTTGTTCTGAACAATTGTTAGTGTTTTCTGCACAAAGGCGATTCTGCGAACTAATGTGAACACTTCTGCTTCCCAGGCACAGAGAAGGTGCTAGCAGGGAATTCTCTGCCTGCCTTTCCCCAGTGCTCTGCAAGCTCTCCAGGACAACAGCAAATCTGGGGCTCTGTGCTTTCTATTGTTCTGCACAAGTGTTAGTGTTTTCTGCAGAAAAGCGATTCTGCGAAGCAATGTAAACACTTCTGTTTCCCAGACACAGAGAAGGTGCTAGAAGGGAATTCTCTGCCTGCCTTTCCCCAGTGCTCTGCAAGCTCTCCAGGAGGACATAAAATCTGGGGCTCTGTGCTTTCTTTCGTTCTGAACAAGTGTTAGTGTTTTCTGCACAAAAGCGATTCTGCGAACTAATGTGAACACTTCTGCTTCCCAGGCACAGAGAAGGTGCTAGCAGGGAATTCTCTGCCTGCCTTTCCCCAGTGCTCTGCAAGCTCTCCAGGACAACAGCAAATCTGGGGCTCTGTGCTTTCTTTCGTTCTGAACAAGTGTTAGTGTTTTCTGCACAAAAGCGATTCTGCGAAGCAACGTAAACACTTCTGCTTCCCAGGCACAGAGAAGGTGCTAGCAGGGAATTCTCTGCCTGCCTTTCCCCAGTGCTCTGCAAGCTCTCCAGGACAACATAGAAGCTGGGGCTCTGTGCTTTCTTTCGTTCTGAACAAGTGTTAGTGTTTTCTGCACAAAGGCGATTCTGCGAAGCAACGTAAACACTTCTGCTTCCCAGGCACAGAGAAGGTGCTAGCAGGGAATTCTCTGCCTGCCTTTCCCCAGTGCTCTGCAAGCTCTCCAGGACAACATAGAATCTGGGGCTCTGTGCTTTCTTTCGTTCTGAACAAGTGTTAGTGTTTTCTGCACAAAAGCGATTCTGCGAAGCAACGTAAACACTTCTGCTTCCCAGGCACAGAGAAGGTGCTAGCAGGGAATTCTCTGCCTGCCTTTCCCCAGTGCTCTGCAAGCTCTCCAGAACAACAGCAAATCTGGGGCTCTGTGCTTTCTTTTGTTCTGAACAAGTGTTAGTGTTTTCTGCACAAAGGCGATTCTGCGAACTAATGTGAACACTTCTGCTTCCCAGGCACAGAGAAGGTGCTAGCAGGGAATTCTCTGCCTGCCTTTCCCCAGTGCTCTGCAAGCTCTCCAGAACAACAGCAAATCTGGGGCTCTGTGCTTTCTTTTGTTCTGAACAAGTGTTAGTGTTTTCTGCAGAAAAGCGATTCTGCGAAGCAATGTGAACACTTCTGCTTCCCAGACACAGAGAAGGTGCTAGCAGGGAATTCTCTGCCTGCCTTTCCCCAGTGCTCTGCAAGCTCTCCAGGACAACAGCAAATCTGGGGCTCTGTGCTTTCTTTCGTTCTGAACAAGTGTTAGTGTTTTCTGCACAAAAGCGATTCTGCGAAGCAACGTAAACACTTCTGCTTCCCAGACACAGAGAAGGTGCTAGCAGGGAATTCTCTGCCTGCCTTTCCCCAGTGCTCTGCAAGCTCTCCAGAACAACAGCAAATCTGGGGCTCTGTGCTTTCTTTTGTTCTGAACAAGTGTTAGTGTTTTCTGCACAAAGGCGATTCTGCGAAGCAATGTGAACACTTCTGCTTCCCAGGCACAGAGAAGGTGCTAGCAGGGAATTCTCTGCCTGCCTTTCCCCAGTGCTCTGCAAGCTCTCCAGGACAACATAGAAGCTGGGGCTCTGTGCTTTCTTTCGTTCTGAACAAGTGTTAGTGTTTTCTGCACAAAAGCGATTCTGCGAAGCAACGTAAACACTTCTGCTTCCCAGACACAGAGAAGGTGCTAGCAGGGAATTCTCTGCCTGCCTTTCCCCAGTGCTCTGCAAGCTCTCCAGAACAACAGCAAATCTGGGGCTCTGTGCTTTCTTTTGTTCTGAACAAGTGTTAGTGTTTTCTGCACAAAGGCGATTCTGCGAACTAATGTGAACACTTCTGCTTCCCAGGCACAGAGAAGGTGCTAGCAGGGAATTCTCTGCCTGCCTTTCCCCAGTGCTCTGCAAGCTCTCCAGAACAACAGCAAATCTGGGGCTCTGTGCTTTCTTTCGTTCTGAACAAGTGTTAGTGTTTTCTGCACAAAAGCGATTCTGCGAAGCAACGTAAACACTTCTGCTTCCCAGGCACAGAGAAGGTGCTAGCAGGGAATTCTCTGCCTGCCTTTCCCCAGTGCTCTGCAAGCTCTCCAGAACAACAGCAAATCTGGGGCTCTGTGCTTTCTTTTGTTCTGAACAATTGTTAGTGTTTTCTGCACAAAGGCGATTCTGCGAACTAATGTGAACACTTCTGCTTCCCAGGCACAGAGAAGGTGCTAGCAGGGAATTGTCTGCCTGCCTTTCCCCAGTGCTCTGCAAGCTCTCCAGGACAACAGCAAATCTGGGGCTCTGTGCTTTCTATTGTTCTGCACAAGTGTTAGTGTTTTCTGCAGAAAAGCGATTCTGCGAAGCAATGTAAACACTTCTGTTTCCCAGACACAGAGAAGGTGCTAGAAGGGAATTCTCTGCCTGCCTTTCCCCAGTGCTCTGCAAGCTCTCCAGGAGGACATAAAATCTGGGGCTCTGTGCTTTCTTTCGTTCTGAACAAGTGTTAGTGTTTTCTGCACAAAAGCGATTCTGCGAACTAATGTGAACACTTCTGCTTCCCAGGCACAGAGAAGGTGCTAGCAGGGAATTCTCTGCCTGCCTTTCCCCAGTGCTCTGCAAGCTCTCCAGAACAACAGCAAATCTGGGGCTCTGTGCTTTCTTTCGTTCTGAACAAGTGTTACTGTTTTCTGCACAAATCGATTCTGCGAAGTAATGTGAACACTTCTGCTTCCCAGGCACAGAGAAGGTGCTAGAAGGGAATTCTCTGCCTGCCTTTCCCCAGTGCTCTGCAAGCTCTCCAGGACAACATAGAATCTGGGGCTCTGTGCTTTCTTTCGTTCTGAACAAGTGTTAGTGTTTTCTGCACAAAAGCGATTCTGTGAAGCAACGTAAACACTTCTGCTTCCCAGGCACAGAGAAGGTGCTAGCAGGGAATTCTCTGCCTGCCTTTCCCCAGTGCTCTGCAAGCTCTCCAGAACAACAGCAAATCTGGGGCTCTGTGCTTTCTTTCGTTCTGAACAAGTGTTAGTGTTTTCTGCAGAAAAGCGATTCTGCGAAGCAATGTGAACACTTCTGCTTCCCAGGCACAGAGAAGGTGCTAGCAGGGAATTCTCTGCCTGCCTTTCCCCAGTGTTCTGTAAGCTCTCCAGGACAACAGCAAATCTGGGGCTCTGTGCTTTCTTTTGTTCTGAACAAGTGTTAGTGCTTTCTGCACAAAAGCGATTCTGCGAAGCAATGTGAACACTTCTGCTTCCCAGGCACAGAGAAGGTGCTAGCAGGGAACTCTCTGCCTGCCTTTCCCCAGTGCTCTGCAAGCTCTCCAGGACAACATAAAATCTGGGGCTCTGTGCTTTCTTTTGTTCTGAACAAGTGTTAGTGTTTTCTGCACAAAAGCGATTCTGCGAAGCAATGTGAACACTTCTGCTTCCCAGGCACAGAGAAGGTGCTAGCAGGGAATTCTCTGCCTGCCTTTCCCCAGTGCTCTGCAAGCTCTCCAGGAGGACATAAAATCTGGGGCTCTGTGCTTTCTTTCGTTCTGCACAAGTGTTAGTGTTTTCTGCACAAAAGCGATTCTGCGAACTAATGTGAACACTTCTGCTTCCCAGGCACAGAGAAGGTGCTAGCAGGGAATTCTCTGCCTGCCTTTCCCCAGTGCTCTGCAAGCTCTCCAGGACAACAGCAAATCTGGGGCTCTGTGCTTTCTTTCGTTCTGAACAAGTGTTAGTGTTTTCTGCACAAAAGCGATTCTGCGAAGCAACGTAAACACTTCTGCTTCCCAGGCACAGAGAAGGTGCTAGCAGGGAATTCTCTGCCTGCCTTTCCCCAGTGCTCTGCAAGCTCTCCAGGACAACATAGAAGCTGGGGCTCTGTGCTTTCTTTTGTTCTGAACAAGTGTTAGTGTTTTCTGCACAAAGGCGATTCTGCGAAGCAACGTAAACACTTCTGCTTCCCAGGCACAGAGAAGGTGCTAGCAGGGAATTCTCTGCCTGCCTTTCCCCAGTGCTCTGCAAGCTCTCCAGGACAACATAGAATCTGGGGCTCTGTGCTTTCTTTCGTTCTGAACAAGTGTTAGTGTTTTCTGCACAAAAGCGATTCTGCGAAGCAACGTAAACACTTCTGCTTCCCAGGCACAGAGAAGGTGCTAGCAGGGAATTCTCTGCCTGCCTTTCCCCAGTGCTCTGCAAGCTCTCCAGAACAACAGCAAATCTGGGGCTCTGTGCTTTCTTTTGTTCTGAACAAGTGTTAGTGTTTTCTGCACAAAGGCGATTCTGCGAACTAATGTGAACACTTCTGCTTCCCAGGCACAGAGAAGGTGCTAGCAGGGAATTCTCTGCCTGCCTTTCCCCAGTGCTCTGCAAGCTCTCCAGAACAACAGCAAATCTGGGGCTCTGTGCTTTCTTTCGTTCTGAACAAGTGTTAGTGTTTTCTGCACAAAAGCGATTCTGCGAAGCAACGTAAACACTTCTGCTTCCCAGGCACAGAGAAGGTGCTAGCAGGGAATTCTCTGCCTGCCTTTCCCCAGTGCTCTGCAAGCTCTCCAGAACAACAGCAAATCTGGGGCTCTGTGCTTTCTTTTGTTCTGAACAAGTGTTAGTGTTTTCTGCACAAAGGCGATTCTGCGAAGCAATGTGAACACTTCTGCTTCCCAGGCACAGAGAAGGTGCTAGCAGGGAATTCTCTGCCTGCCTTTCCCCAGTGCTCTGCAAGCTCTCCAGGACAACATAGAATCTGGGGCTCTGTGCTTTCTTTTGTTCTGCACAAGTGTTAGTGTTTTCTGCAGAAAAGCGATTCTGCGAAGCAATGTGAACACTTCTGCTTCCCAGGCACAGAGAAGGGGCTAGCAGGGAATTCTCTGCCTGCCTTTCCCCAGTGCTCTGCAAGCTCTCCAGAACAACAGCAAATCTGGGGCTCTGTGCTTTCTTTTGTTCTGAACAAGTGTTAGTGTTTTCTGCACAAAGGCGATTCTGCGAAGCAATGTGAACACTTCTGCTTCCCAGGCACAGAGAAGGTGCTAGCAGGGAATTCTCTGCCTGCCTTTCCCCAGTGCTCTGCAAGCTCTCCAGGACAACATAGAATCTGGGGCTCTGTGCTTTCTTTTGTTCTGCACAAGTGTTAGTGTTTTCTGCAGAAAAGCGATTCTGCGAAGCAATGTGAACACTTCTGCTTCCCAGGCACAGAGAAGGGGCTAGCAGGGAATTCTCTGCCTGCCTTTCCCCAGTGCTCTGCAAGCTCTCCAGGACAACATAGAATCTGGGGCTCTGTGCTTTCTTTCGTTCTGAACAAGTGTTACTGTTTTCTGCACAAAAGCGATTCTGTGAAGCAACGTAAACACTTCTGCTTCCCAGGCACAGAGAAGGTGCTAGCAGGGAATTCTCTGCCTGCCTTTCCCCAGTGCTCTGCAAGCTCTCCAGGACAACATAAAATCTGGGGCTCTGTGCTTTCTTTCGTTCTGAACAAGTGTTAGTGTTTTCTGCACAAAAGCGATTCTGCGAAGCAACGTAAACACTTCTGCTTCCCAGGCACAGAGAAGGTGCTAGCAGGGAATTCTCTGCCTGCCTTTCCCCAGTGCTCTGCAAGCTCTCCAGAACAACAGCAAATCTGGGGCTCTGTGCTTTCTTTTGTTCTGAACAAGTGTTAGTGTTTTCTGCACAAAGGCGATTCTGCGAAGCAATGTGAACACTTCTGCTTCCCAGGCACAGAGAAGGTGCTAGCAGGGAATTCTCTGCCTGCCTTTCCCCAGTGCTCTGCAAGCTCTCCAGGACAACAGCAAATCTGGGGCTCTGTGCTTTCTATTGTTCTGCACAAGTGTTAGTGTTTTCTGCAGAAAAGCGATTCTGCGAAGCAATGTAAACACTTCTGCTTCCCAGACACAGAGAAGGTGCTAGAAGGGAATTCTCTGCCTGCCTTTCCCCAGTGCTATGCAAGCTCTCCAGAACAACAGCAAATCTGGGGCTCTGTGCTTTCTTTAGTTCTAAACAATTGTTAGTGTTTTCTGCACAAAAGCGATTCTGCGAAGCAATGTAAACACTTCTGCTTCCCAGGCACAGAGAAGGTGCTAGCAGGGAATTCTCTGCCTGCCTTTCCCCAGTGCTCTGCAAGCTCTCCAGAACAACAGCAAATCTGGGGCTCTGTGCTTTCTTTCGTTCTGAACAAGTGTTAGTGTTTTCTGCACAAAAGCGATTCTGCGAAGCAACGTAAACACTTCTGCTTCCCAGGCACAGAGAAGGTGCTAGCAGGGAATTCTCTGCCTGCCTTTCCCCAGTGCTCTGCAAGCTCTCCAGGACAACATAGAATCTGGGGCTCTGTGCTTTCTTTTGTTCTGAACAAGTGTTAGTGTTTTCTGCACAAAGGCGATTCTGCGAAGCAACGTAAACACTTCTGCTTCCCAGGCACAGAGAAGGTGCTAGCAGGGAATTCTCTGCCTGCCTTTCCCCAGTGCTCTGCAAGCTCTCCAGGACAACAGCAAATCTGGGGCTCTGTGCTTTCTTTCGTTCTGAACAAGTGTTAGTGTTTTCTGCACAAAGGTGATTCTGCGAAGCAATGTGAACACTTCTGCTTCCCAGGCACAGAGAAGGTGCTAGCAGGGAATTCTCTGCCTGCCTTTCCCCAGTGCTCTGCAAGCTCTCCAGAACAACAGCAAATCTGGGGCTCTGTGCTTTCTTTTGTTCTGAACAAGTGTTAGTGTTTTCTGCACAATGGCGATTCTGCGAACTAATGTGAACACTTCTGCTTCCCAGGCACAGAGAAGGTGCTAGCAGGGAATTCTCTGCCTGCCTTTCCCCAGTGCTCTGCAAGCTCTCCAGAACAACAGCAAATCTGGGGCTCTGTGCTTTCTTTTGTTCTGAACAAGTGTTAGTGTTTTCTGCAGAAAAGCGATTCTGCGAAGCAATGTGAACACTTCTGCTTCCCAGACACAGAGAAGGTGCTAGCAGGGAATTCTCTGCCTGCCTTTCCCCAGTGCTCTGCAAGCTCTCCAGGACAACAGCAAATCTGGGGCTCTGTGCTTTCTTTCGTTCTGAACAAGTGTTAGTGTTTTCTGCAGAAAAGCGATTCTGCGAAGCAACGTAAACACTTCTGCTTCCCAGACACAGAGAAGGTGCTAGCAGGGAATTCTCTGCCTGCCTTTCCCCAGTGCTCTGCAAGCTCTCCAGAACAACAGCAAATCTGGGGCTCTGTGCTTTCTTTTGTTCTGAACAAGTGTTAGTGTTTTCTGCAGAAAAGCGATTCTGCGAAGCAATGTGAACACTTCTGCTTCCCAGGCACAGAGAAGGTGCTAGCAGGGAATTCTCTGCCTGCCTTTCCCCAGTGCTCTGCAAGCTCTCCAGAACAACAGCAAATCTGGGGCTCTGTGCTTTCTTTCGTTCTGAACAAGTGTTACTGTTTTCTGCACAAATCGATTCTGCGAAGTAATGTGAACACTTCTGCTTCCCAGGCACAGAGAAGGTGCTAGAAGGGAATTCTCTGCCTGCCTTTCCCCAGTGCTCTGCAAGCTCTCCAGGACAACATAGAATCTGGGGCTCTGTGCTTTCTTTCGTTCTGAACAAGTGTTAGTGTTTTCTGCACAAAAGCGATTCTGTGAAGCAACGTAAACACTTCTGCTTCCCAGGCACAGAGAAGGTGCTAGCAGGGAATTCTCTGCCTGCCTTTCCCCAGTGCTCTGCAAGCTCTCCAGAACAACAGCAAATCTGGGGCTCTGTGCTTTCTTTCGTTCTGAACAAGTGTTAGTGTTTTCTGCAGAAAAGCGATTCTGCGAAGCAATGTGAACACTTCTGCTTCCCAGGCACAGAGAAGGTGCTAGCAGGGAATTCTCTGCCTGCCTTTCCCCAGTGTTCTGTAAGCTCTCCAGGACAACAGCAAATCTGGGGCTCTGTGCTTTCTTTTGTTCTGAACAAGTGTTAGTGCTTTCTGCACAAAAGCGATTCTGCGAAGCAATGTGAACACTTCTGCTTCCCAGGCACAGAGAAGGTGCTAGCAGGGAACTCTCTGCCTGCCTTTCCCCAGTGCTCTGCAAGCTCTCCAGGACAACATAAAATCTGGGGCTCTGTGCTTTCTTTTGTTCTGAACAAGTGTTAGTGTTTTCTGCACAAAAGCGATTCTGCGAAGCAATGTGAACACTTCTGCTTCCCAGGCACAGAGAAGGTGCTAGCAGGGAATTCTCTGCCTGCCTTTCCCCAGTGCTCTGCAAGCTCTCCAGGAGGACATAAAATCTGGGGCTCTGTGCTTTCTTTCGTTCTGAACAAGTGTTAGTGTTTTCTGCACAAAAGCGATTCTGCGAACTAATGTGAACACTTCTGCTTCCCAGGCACAGAGAAGGTGCTAGCAGGGAATTCTCTGCCTGCCTTTCCCCAGTGCTCTGCAAGCTCTCCAGGACAACAGCAAATCTGGGGCTCTGTGCTTTCTTTCGTTCTGAACAAGTGTTAGTGTTTTCTGCACAAAAGCGATTCTGCGAAGCAACGTAAACACTTCTGCTTCCCAGGCACAGAGAAGGTGCTAGCAGGGAATTCTCTGCCTGCCTTTCCCCAGTGCTCTGCAAGCTCTCCAGGACAACATAGAAGCTGGGGCTCTGTGCTTTCTTTTGTTCTGAACAAGTGTTAGTGTTTTCTGCACAAAGGCGATTCTGCGAAGCAACGTAAACACTTCTGCTTCCCAGGCACAGAGAAGGTGCTAGCAGGGAATTCTCTGCCTGCCTTTCCCCAGTGCTCTGCAAGCTCTCCAGGACAACATAGAATCTGGGGCTCTGTGCTTTCTTTCGTTCTGAACAAGTGTTAGTGTTTTCTGCACAAAAGCGATTCTGCGAAGCAACGTAAACACTTCTGCTTCCCAGGCACAGAGAAGGTGCTAGCAGGGAATTCTCTGCCTGCCTTTCCCCAGTGCTCTGCAAGCTCTCCAGAACAACAGCAAATCTGGGGCTCTGTGCTTTCTTTTGTTCTGAACAAGTGTTAGTGTTTTCTGCACAAAGGCGATTCTGCGAACTAATGTGAACACTTCTGCTTCCCAGGCACAGAGAAGGTGCTAGCAGGGAATTCTCTGCCTGCCTTTCCCCAGTGCTCTGCAAGCTCTCCAGAACAACAGCAAATCTGGGGCTCTGTGCTTTCTTTCGTTCTGAACAAGTGTTAGTGTTTTCTGCACAAAAGCGATTCTGCGAAGCAACGTAAACACTTCTGCTTCCCAGGCACAGAGAAGGTGCTAGCAGGGAATTCTCTGCCTGCCTTTCCCCAGTGCTCTGCAAGCTCTCCAGAACAACAGCAAATCTGGGGCTCTGTGCTTTCTTTTGTTCTGAACAAGTGTTAGTGTTTTCTGCACAAAGGCGATTCTGCGAAGCAATGTGAACACTTCTGCTTCCCAGGCACAGAGAAGGTGCTAGCAGGGAATTCTCTGCCTGCCTTTCCCCAGTGCTCTGCAAGCTCTCCAGGACAACAGCAAATCTGGGGCTCTGTGCTTTCTATTGTTCTGCACAAGTGTTAGTGTTTTCTGCAGAAAAGCGATTCTGCGAAGCAATGTAAACACTTCTGCTTCCCAGACACAGAGAAGGTGCTAGAAGGGAATTCTCTGCCTGCCTTTCCCCAGTGCTCTGCAAGCTCTCCAGGAGGACATAAAATCTGGGGCTCTGTGCTTTCTTTCGTTCTGAACAAGTGTTAGTGTTTTCTGCACAAAAGCGATTCTGCGAACTAATGTGAACACTTCTGCTTCCCAGGCACAGAGAAGGTGCTAGCAGGGAATTCTCTGCCTGCCTTTCCCCAGTGCTCTGCAAGCTCTCCAGGACAACAGCAAATCTGGGGCTCTGTGCTTTCTTTCGTTCTGAACAAGTGTTAGTGTTTTCTGCACAAAAGCGATTCTGCGAAGCAACGTAAACACTTCTGCTTCCCAGGCACAGAGAAGGTGCTAGCAGGGAATTCTCTGCCTGCCTTTCCCCAGTGCTCTGCAAGCTCTCCAGGACAACATAGAAGCTGGGGCTCTGTGCTTTCTTTTGTTCTGAACAAGTGTTAGTGTTTTCTGCACAAAGGCGATTCTGCGAAGCAACGTAAACACTTCTGCTTCCCAGGCACAGAGAAGGTGCTAGCAGGGAATTCTCTGCCTGCCTTTCCCCAGTGCTCTGCAAGCTCTCCAGGACAACATAGAATCTGGGGCTCTGTGCTTTCTTTCGTTCTGAACAAGTGTTAGTGTTTTCTGCACAAAAGCGATTCTGCGAAGCAACGTAAACACTTCTGCTTCCCAGGCACAGAGAAGGTGCTAGCAGGGAATTCTCTGCCTGCCTTTCCCCAGTGCTCTGCAAGCTCTCCAGAACAACAGCAAATCTGGGGCTCTGTGCTTTCTTTTGTTCTGAACAAGTGTTAGTGTTTTCTGCACAAAGGCGATTCTGCGAACTAATGTGAACACTTCTGCTTCCCAGGCACAGAGAAGGTGCTAGCAGGGAATTCTCTGCCTGCCTTTCCCCAGTGCTCTGCAAGCTCTCCAGAACAACAGCAAATCTGGGGCTCTGTGCTTTCTTTTGTTCTGAACAAGTGTTAGTGTTTTCTGCAGAAAAGCGATTCTGCGAAGCAATGTGAACACTTCTGCTTCCCAGACACAGAGAAGGTGCTAGCAGGGAATTCTCTGCCTGCCTTTCCCCAGTGCTCTGCAAGCTCTCCAGGACAACAGCAAATCTGGGGCTCTGTGCTTTCTTTCGTTCTGAACAAGTGTTAGTGTTTTCTGCACAAAAGCGATTCTGCGAAGCAACGTAAACACTTCTGCTTCCCAGACACAGAGAAGGTGCTAGCAGGGAATTCTCTGCCTGCCTTTCCCCAGTGCTCTGCAAGCTCTCCAGAACAACAGCAAATCTGGGGCTCTGTGCTTTCTTTTGTTCTGAACAAGTGTTAGTGTTTTCTGCACAAAGGCGATTCTGCGAAGCAATGTGAACACTTCTGCTTCCCAGGCACAGAGAAGGTGCTAGCAGGGAATTCTCTGCCTGCCTTTCCCCAGTGCTCTGCAAGCTCTCCAGGACAACATAGAAGCTGGGGCTCTGTGCTTTCTTTCGTTCTGAACAAGTGTTAGTGTTTTCTGCACAAAAGCGATTCTGCGAAGCAACGTAAACACTTCTGCTTCCCAGACACAGAGAAGGTGCTAGCAGGGAATTCTCTGCCTGCCTTTCCCCAGTGCTCTGCAAGCTCTCCAGAACAACAGCAAATCTGGGGCTCTGTGCTTTCTTTTGTTCTGAACAAGTGTTAGTGTTTTCTGCACAAAGGCGATTCTGCGAAGCAATGTGAACACTTCTGCTTCCCAGGCACAGAGAAGGTGCTAGCAGGGAATTCTCTGCCTGCCTTTCCCCAGTGCTCTGCAAGCTCTCCAGGACAACATAGAAGCTGGGGCTCTGTGCTTTCTTTTGTTCTGAACAAGTGTTAGTGTTTTCTGCACAAAGGCGATTCTGCGAAGCAACGTAAACACTTCTGCTTCCCAGGCACAGAGAAGGGGCTAGCAGGGAATTCTCTGCCTGCCTTTCCCCAGTGCTCTGCAAGCTCTCCAGGAGGACATAAAATCTGGGGCTCTGTGCTTTCTTTTGTTCTGAACAAGTGTTAGTGTTTTCTGCACAAAGGCGATTCTGCGAACTAATGTGAACACTTCTGCTTCCCAGGCACAGAGAAGGTGCTAGCAGGGAATTCTCTGCCTGCCTTTCCCCAGTGCTCTGCAAGCTCTCCAGAACAACAGCAAATCTGGGGCTCTGTGCTTTCTTTTGTTCTGAACAAGTGTTAGTGTTTTCTGCAGAAAAGCGATTCTGCGAAGCAATGTGAACACTTCTGCTTCCCAGGCACAGAGAAGGTGCTAGCAGGGAATTCTCTGCCTGCCTTTCCCCAGTGCTCTGCAAGCTCTCCAGGACAACATAAAATCTGGGGCTCTGTGCTTTCTTTCGTTCTGAACAAGTGTTAGTGTTTTCTGCACAAAAGCGATTCTGCGAAGCAACGTAAACACTTCTGCTTCCCAGGCACAGAGAAGGTGCTAGCAGGGAATTCTCTGCCTGCCTTTCCCCAGTGCTCTGCAAGCTCTCCAGAACAACAGCAAATCTGGGGCTCTGTGCTTTCTTTTGTTCTGAACAAGTGTTAGTGTTTTCTGCAGAAAAGCGATTCTGCGAAGCAATGTGAACACTTCTGCTTCCCAGGCACAGAGAAGGTGCTAGCAGGGAATTCTCTGCCTGCCTTTCCCCAGTGCTCTGCAAGCTCTCCAGGACAACAGCAAATCTGGGGCTCTGTGCTTTCTTTTGTTCTGCACAAGTGTTAGTGTTTTCTGCAGAAAAGCGATTCTGCGAAGCAATGTGAACACTTCTGCTTCCCAGGCACAGAGAAGGGGCTAGCAGGGAATTCTCTGCCTGCCTTTCCCCAGTGCTCTGCAAGCTCTCCAGGACAACATAGAATCTGGGGCTCTGTGCTTTCTTTCGTTCTGAACAAGTGTTACTGTTTTCTGCACAAAAGCGATTCTGTGAAGCAACGTAAACACTTCTGCTTCCCAGGCACAGAGAAGGTGCTAGCAGGGAATTCTCTGCCTGCCTTTCCCCAGTGCTCTGCAAGCTCTCCAGGACAACAGCAAATCTGGGGCTCTGTGCTTTCTTTCGTTCTGAACAAGTGTTAGTGTTTTCTGCACAAAAGCGATTCTGCGAAGCAACGTAAACACTTCTGCTTCCCAGGCACAGAGAAGGTGCTAGCAGGGAATTCTCTGCCTGCCTTTCCCCAGTGCTCTGCAAGCTCTCCAGAACAACAGCAAATCTGGGGCTCTGTGCTTTCTTTCGTTCTGAACAAGTGTTAGTGTTTTCTGCAGAAAAGCGATTCTGCGAAGCAATGTGAACACTTCTGCTTCCCAGGCACAGAGAAGGTGCTAGCAGGGAATTCTCTGCCTGCCTTTCCCCAGTGTTCTGTAAGCTCTCCAGGACAACAGCAAATCTGGGGCTCTGTGCTTTCTTTTGTTCTGAACAAGTGTTAGTGCTTTCTGCACAAAAGCGATTCTGCGAAGCAATGTGAACACTTCTGCTTCCCAGGCACAGAGAAGGTGCTAGCAGGGAACTCTCTGCCTGCCTTTCCCCAGTGCTCTGCAAGCTCTCCAGGACAACAGCAAATCTGGGGCTCTGTGCTTTCTATTGTTCTGCACAAGTGTTAGTGTTTTCTGCAGAAAAGCGATTCTGCGAAGCAATGTAAACACTTCTGCTTCCCAGACACAGAGAAGGTGCTAGAAGGGAATTCTCTGCCTGCCTTTCCCCAGTGCTCTGCAAGCTCTCCAGGAGGACATAAAATCTGGGGCTCTGTGCTTTCTTTCGTTCTGAACAAGTGTTAGTGTTTTCTGCACAAAAGCGATTCTGCGAACTAATGTGAACACTTCTGCTTCCCAGGCACAGAGAAGGTGCTAGCAGGGAATTCTCTGCCTGCCTTTCCCCAGTGCTCTGCAAGCTCTCCAGGACAACAGCAAATCTGGGGCTCTGTGCTTTCTTTCGTTCTGAACAAGTGTTAGTGTTTTCTGCACAAAAGCGATTCTGCGAAGCAACGTAAACACTTCTGCTTCCCAGGCACAGAGAAGGTGCTAGCAGGGAATTCTCTGCCTGCCTTTCCCCAGTGCTCTGCAAGCTCTCCAGGACAACATAGAAGCTGGGGCTCTGTGCTTTCTTTTGTTCTGAACAAGTGTTAGTGTTTTCTGCACAAAGGCGATTCTGCGAAGCAACGTAAACACTTCTGCTTCCCAGGCACAGAGAAGGTGCTAGCAGGGAATTCTCTGCCTGCCTTTCCCCAGTGCTCTGCAAGCTCTCCAGGACAACATAGAATCTGGGGCTCTGTGCTTTCTTTCGTTCTGAACAAGTGTTAGTGTTTTCTGCACAAAAGCGATTCTGCGAAGCAACGTAAACACTTCTGCTTCCCAGGCACAGAGAAGGTGCTAGCAGGGAATTCTCTGCCTGCCTTTCCCCAGTGCTCTGCAAGCTCTCCAGAACAACAGCAAATCTGGGGCTCTGTGCTTTCTTTTGTTCTGAACAAGTGTTAGTGTTTTCTGCACAAAGGCGATTCTGCGAACTAATGTGAACACTTCTGCTTCCCAGGCACAGAGAAGGTGCTAGCAGGGAATTCTCTGCCTGCCTTTCCCCAGTGCTCTGCAAGCTCTCCAGAACAACAGCAAATCTGGGGCTCTGTGCTTTCTTTTGTTCTGAACAAGTGTTAGTGTTTTCTGCAGAAAAGCGATTCTGCGAAGCAATGTGAACACTTCTGCTTCCCAGACACAGAGAAGGTGCTAGCAGGGAATTCTCTGCCTGCCTTTCCCCAGTGCTCTGCAAGCTCTCCAGGACAACAGCAAATCTGGGGCTCTGTGCTTTCTTTCGTTCTGAACAAGTGTTAGTGTTTTCTGCACAAAAGCGATTCTGCGAAGCAACGTAAACACTTCTGCTTCCCAGACACAGAGAAGGTGCTAGCAGGGAATTCTCTGCCTGCCTTTCCCCAGTGCTCTGCAAGCTCTCCAGAACAACAGCAAATCTGGGGCTCTGTGCTTTCTTTTGTTCTGAACAAGTGTTAGTGTTTTCTGCACAAAGGCGATTCTGCGAAGCAATGTGAACACTTCTGCTTCCCAGGCACAGAGAAGGTGCTAGCAGGGAATTCTCTGCCTGCCTTTCCCCAGTGCTCTGCAAGCTCTCCAGGACAACATAGAAGCTGGGGCTCTGTGCTTTCTTTTGTTCTGAACAAGTGTTAGTGTTTTCTGCACAAAAGCGATTCTGCGAAGCAACGTAAACACTTCTGCTTCCCAGACACAGAGAAGGTGCTAGCAGGGAATTCTCTGCCTGCCTTT
This sequence comes from Strix aluco, assembly GCF_031877795.1. Lineage (NCBI taxonomy): Eukaryota > Metazoa > Chordata > Aves > Strigiformes > Strigidae > Strix > Strix aluco. The sequence goes on from NC_133947.1 coordinate 17,844,179, forward strand.
CCCCAGTGCTCTGCAAGCTCTCCAGAACAACAGCAAATCTGGGGCTCTGTGCTTTCTTTTGTTCTGAACAAGTGTTAGTGTTTTCTGCACAAAGGCGATTCTGCGAAGCAATGTGAACACTTCTGCTTCCCAGGCACAGAGAAGGTGCTAGCAGGGAATTCTCTGCCTGCCTTTCCCCAGTGCTCTGCAAGCTCTCCAGGACAACATAGAAGCTGGGGCTCTGTGCTTTCTTTTGTTCTGAACAAGTGTTAGTGTTTTCTGCACAAAGGCGATTCTGCGAAGCAACGTAAACACTTCTGCTTCCCAGGCACAGAGAAGGGGCTAGCAGGGAATTCTCTGCCTGCCTTTCCCCAGTGCTCTGCAAGCTCTCCAGGAGGACATAAAATCTGGGGCTCTGTGCTTTCTTTTGTTCTGAACAAGTGTTAGTGTTTTCTGCACAAAGGCGATTCTGCGAACTAATGTGAACACTTCTGCTTCCCAGGCACAGAGAAGGTGCTAGCAGGGAATTCTCTGCCTGCCTTTCCCCAGTGCTCTGCAAGCTCTCCAGAACAACAGCAAATCTGGGGCTCTGTGCTTTCTTTTGTTCTGAACAAGTGTTAGTGTTTTCTGCAGAAAAGCGATTCTGCGAAGCAATGTGAACACTTCTGCTTCCCAGGCACAGAGAAGGTGCTAGCAGGGAATTCTCTGCCTGCCTTTCCCCAGTGCTCTGCAAGCTCTCCAGGACAACATAAAATCTGGGGCTCTGTGCTTTCTTTCGTTCTGAACAAGTGTTAGTGTTTTCTGCACAAAAGCGATTCTGCGAAGCAACGTAAACACTTCTGCTTCCCAGGCACAGAGAAGGTGCTAGCAGGGAATTCTCTGCCTGCCTTTCCCCAGTGCTCTGCAAGCTCTCCAGAACAACAGCAAATCTGGGGCTCTGTGCTTTCTTTTGTTCTGAACAAGTGTTAGTGTTTTCTGCAGAAAAGCGATTCTGCGAAGCAATGTGAACACTTCTGCTTCCCAGGCACAGAGAAGGTGCTAGCAGGGAATTCTCTGCCTGCCTTTCCCCAGTGCTCTGCAAGCTCTCCAGGACAACAGCAAATCTGGGGCTCTGTGCTTTCTTTTGTTCTGCACAAGTGTTAGTGTTTTCTGCAGAAAAGCGATTCTGCGAAGCAATGTGAACACTTCTGCTTCCCAGGCACAGAGAAGGGGCTAGCAGGGAATTCTCTGCCTGCCTTTCCCCAGTGCTCTGCAAGCTCTCCAGGACAACATAGAATCTGGGGCTCTGTGCTTTCTTTCGTTCTGAACAAGTGTTACTGTTTTCTGCACAAAAGCGATTCTGTGAAGCAACGTAAACACTTCTGCTTCCCAGGCACAGAGAAGGTGCTAGCAGGGAATTCTCTGCCTGCCTTTCCCCAGTGCTCTGCAAGCTCTCCAGGACAACAGCAAATCTGGGGCTCTGTGCTTTCTTTCGTTCTGAACAAGTGTTAGTGTTTTCTGCACAAAAGCGATTCTGCGAAGCAACGTAAACACTTCTGCTTCCCAGGCACAGAGAAGGTGCTAGCAGGGAATTCTCTGCCTGCCTTTCCCCAGTGCTCTGCAAGCTCTCCAGAACAACAGCAAATCTGGGGCTCTGTGCTTTCTTTCGTTCTGAACAAGTGTTAGTGTTTTCTGCAGAAAAGCGATTCTGCGAAGCAATGTGAACACTTCTGCTTCCCAGGCACAGAGAAGGTGCTAGCAGGGAATTCTCTGCCTGCCTTTCCCCAGTGTTCTGTAAGCTCTCCAGGACAACAGCAAATCTGGGGCTCTGTGCTTTCTTTTGTTCTGAACAAGTGTTAGTGCTTTCTGCACAAAAGCGATTCTGCGAAGCAATGTGAACACTTCTGCTTCCCAGGCACAGAGAAGGTGCTAGCAGGGAACTCTCTGCCTGCCTTTCCCCAGTGCTCTGCAAGCTCTCCAGGACAACATAAAATCTGGGGCTCTGTGCTTTCTTTTGTTCTGAACAAGTGTTAGTGTTTTCTGCACAAAAGCGATTCTGCGAAGCAATGTGAACACTTCTGCTTCCCAGGCACAGAGAAGGTGCTAGCAGGGAATTCTCTGCCTGCCTTTCCCCAGTGCTCTGCAAGCTCTCCAGGAGGACATAAAATCTGGGGCTCTGTGCTTTCTTTCGTTCTGAACAAGTGTTAGTGTTTTCTGCACAAAAGCGATTCTGCGAACTAATGTGAACACTTCTGCTTCCCAGGCACAGAGAAGGTGCTAGCAGGGAATTCTCTGCCTGCCTTTCCCCAGTGCTCTGCAAGCTCTCCAGGACAACAGCAAATCTGGGGCTCTGTGCTTTCTTTCGTTCTGAACAAGTGTTAGTGTTTTCTGCACAAAAGCGATTCTGCGAAGCAACGTAAACACTTCTGCTTCCCAGGCACAGAGAAGGTGCTAGCAGGGAATTCTCTGCCTGCCTTTCCCCAGTGCTCTGCAAGCTCTCCAGGACAACATAGAAGCTGGGGCTCTGTGCTTTCTTTTGTTCTGAACAAGTGTTAGTGTTTTCTGCACAAAGGCGATTCTGCGAAGCAACGTAAACACTTCTGCTTCCCAGGCACAGAGAAGGTGCTAGCAGGGAATTCTCTGCCTGCCTTTCCCCAGTGCTCTGCAAGCTCTCCAGGACAACATAGAATCTGGGGCTCTGTGCTTTCTTTCGTTCTGAACAAGTGTTAGTGTTTTCTGCACAAAAGCGATTCTGCGAAGCAACGTAAACACTTCTGCTTCCCAGGCACAGAGAAGGTGCTAGCAGGGAATTCTCTGCCTGCCTTTCCCCAGTGCTCTGCAAGCTCTCCAGAACAACAGCAAATCTGGGGCTCTGTGCTTTCTTTTGTTCTGAACAAGTGTTAGTGTTTTCTGCACAAAGGCGATTCTGCGAACTAATGTGAACACTTCTGCTTCCCAGGCACAGAGAAGGTGCTAGCAGGGAATTCTCTGCCTGCCTTTCCCCAGTGCTCTGCAAGCTCTCCAGAACAACAGCAAATCTGGGGCTCTGTGCTTTCTTTCGTTCTGAACAAGTGTTAGTGTTTTCTGCACAAAAGCGATTCTGCGAAGCAACGTAAACACTTCTGCTTCCCAGGCACAGAGAAGGTGCTAGCAGGGAATTCTCTGCCTGCCTTTCCCCAGTGCTCTGCAAGCTCTCCAGAACAACAGCAAATCTGGGGCTCTGTGCTTTCTTTTGTTCTGAACAAGTGTTAGTGTTTTCTGCACAAAGGCGATTCTGCGAAGCAATGTGAACACTTCTGCTTCCCAGGCACAGAGAAGGTGCTAGCAGGGAATTCTCTGCCTGCCTTTCCCCAGTGCTCTGCAAGCTCTCCAGGACAACATAGAATCTGGGGCTCTGTGCTTTCTTTTGTTCTGCACAAGTGTTAGTGTTTTCTGCAGAAAAGCGATTCTGCGAAGCAATGTGAACACTTCTGCTTCCCAGACACAGAGAAGGTGCTAGCAGGGAATTCTCTGCCTGCCTTTCCCCAGTGCTCTGCAAGCTCTCCAGGACAACAGCAAATCTGGGGCTCTGTGCTTTCTTTCGTTCTGAACAAGTGTTAGTGTTTTCTGCAGAAAAGCGATTCTGCGAAGCAACGTAAACACTTCTGCTTCCCAGACACAGAGAAGGTGCTAGCAGGGAATTCTCTGCCTGCCTTTCCCCAGTGCTCTGCAAGCTCTCCAGAACAACAGCAAATCTGGGGCTCTGTGCTTTCTTTTGTTCTGAACAAGTGTTAGTGTTTTCTGCAGAAAAGCGATTCTGCGAAGCAATGTGAACACTTCTGCTTCCCAGGCACAGAGAAGGTGCTAGCAGGGAATTCTCTGCCTGCCTTTCCCCAGTGCTCTGCAAGCTCTCCAGAACAACAGCAAATCTGGGGCTCTGTGCTTTCTTTCGTTCTGAACAAGTGTTACTGTTTTCTGCACAAATCGATTCTGCGAAGTAATGTGAACACTTCTGCTTCCCAGGCACAGAGAAGGTGCTAGAAGGGAATTCTCTGCCTGCCTTTCCCCAGTGCTCTGCAAGCTCTCCAGGACAACATAGAATCTGGGGCTCTGTGCTTTCTTTCGTTCTGAACAAGTGTTAGTGTTTTCTGCACAAAAGCGATTCTGTGAAGCAACGTAAACACTTCTGCTTCCCAGGCACAGAGAAGGTGCTAGCAGGGAATTCTCTGCCTGCCTTTCCCCAGTGCTCTGCAAGCTCTCCAGAACAACAGCAAATCTGGGGCTCTGTGCTTTCTTTCGTTCTGAACAAGTGTTAGTGTTTTCTGCAGAAAAGCGATTCTGCGAAGCAATGTGAACACTTCTGCTTCCCAGGCACAGAGAAGGTGCTAGCAGGGAATTCTCTGCCTGCCTTTCCCCAGTGTTCTGTAAGCTCTCCAGGACAACAGCAAATCTGGGGCTCTGTGCTTTCTTTTGTTCTGAACAAGTGTTAGTGCTTTCTGCACAAAAGCGATTCTGCGAAGCAATGTGAACACTTCTGCTTCCCAGGCACAGAGAAGGTGCTAGCAGGGAACTCTCTGCCTGCCTTTCCCCAGTGCTCTGCAAGCTCTCCAGGACAACATAAAATCTGGGGCTCTGTGCTTTCTTTTGTTCTGAACAAGTGTTAGTGTTTTCTGCACAAAAGCGATTCTGCGAAGCAATGTGAACACTTCTGCTTCCCAGGCACAGAGAAGGTGCTAGCAGGGAATTCTCTGCCTGCCTTTCCCCAGTGCTCTGCAAGCTCTCCAGGAGGACATAAAATCTGGGGCTCTGTGCTTTCTTTCGTTCTGAACAAGTGTTAGTGTTTTCTGCACAAAAGCGATTCTGCGAACTAATGTGAACACTTCTGCTTCCCAGGCACAGAGAAGGTGCTAGCAGGGAATTCTCTGCCTGCCTTTCCCCAGTGCTCTGCAAGCTCTCCAGGACAACATAGAATCTGGGGCTCTGTGCTTTCTTTCGTTCTGAACAAGTGTTAGTGTTTTCTGCACAAAAGCGATTCTGCGAAGCAACGTAAACACTTCTGCTTCCCAGGCACAGAGAAGGTGCTAGCAGGGAATTCTCTGCCTGCCTTTCCCCAGTGCTCTGCAAGCTCTCCAGGACAACATAGAAGCTGGGGCTCTGTGCTTTCTTTTGTTCTGAACAAGTGTTAGTGTTTTCTGCACAAAGGCGATTCTGCGAAGCAACGTAAACACTTCTGCTTCCCAGGCACAGAGAAGGTGCTAGCAGGGAATTCTCTGCCTGCCTTTCCCCAGTGCTCTGCAAGCTCTCCAGGACAACATAGAATCTGGGGCTCTGTGCTTTCTTTCGTTCTGAACAAGTGTTAGTGTTTTCTGCACAAAAGCGATTCTGCGAAGCAACGTAAACACTTCTGCTTCCCAGGCACAGAGAAGGTGCTAGCAGGGAATTCTCTGCCTGCCTTTCCCCAGTGCTCTGCAAGCTCTCCAGAACAACAGCAAATCTGGGGCTCTGTGCTTTCTTTTGTTCTGAACAAGTGTTAGTGTTTTCTGCACAAAGGCGATTCTGCGAACTAATGTGAACACTTCTGCTTCCCAGGCACAGAGAAGGTGCTAGCAGGGAATTCTCTGCCTGCCTTTCCCCAGTGCTCTGCAAGCTCTCCAGAACAACAGCAAATCTGGGGCTCTGTGCTTTCTTTCGTTCTGAACAAGTGTTAGTGTTTTCTGCACAAAAGCGATTCTGCGAAGCAACGTAAACACTTCTGCTTCCCAGGCACAGAGAAGGTGCTAGCAGGGAATTCTCTGCCTGCCTTTCCCCAGTGCTCTGCAAGCTCTCCAGAACAACAGCAAATCTGGGGCTCTGTGCTTTCTTTTGTTCTGAACAAGTGTTAGTGTTTTCTGCACAAAGGCGATTCTGCGAAGCAATGTGAACACTTCTGCTTCCCAGGCACAGAGAAGGTGCTAGCAGGGAATTCTCTGCCTGCCTTTCCCCAGTGCTCTGCAAGCTCTCCAGGACAACAGCAAATCTGGGGCTCTGTGCTTTCTATTGTTCTGCACAAGTGTTAGTGTTTTCTGCAGAAAAGCGATTCTGCGAAGCAATGTAAACACTTCTGCTTCCCAGACACAGAGAAGGTGCTAGAAGGGAATTCTCTGCCTGCCTTTCCCCAGTGCTCTGCAAGCTCTCCAGGAGGACATAAAATCTGGGGCTCTGTGCTTTCTTTCGTTCTGAACAAGTGTTAGTGTTTTCTGCACAAAAGCGATTCTGCGAACTAATGTGAACACTTCTGCTTCCCAGGCACAGAGAAGGTGCTAGCAGGGAATTCTCTGCCTGCCTTTCCCCAGTGCTCTGCAAGCTCTCCAGGACAACAGCAAATCTGGGGCTCTGTGCTTTCTTTCGTTCTGAACAAGTGTTAGTGTTTTCTGCACAAAAGCGATTCTGCGAAGCAACGTAAACACTTCTGCTTCCCAGGCACAGAGAAGGTGCTAGCAGGGAATTCTCTGCCTGCCTTTCCCCAGTGCTCTGCAAGCTCTCCAGGACAACATAGAAGCTGGGGCTCTGTGCTTTCTTTTGTTCTGAACAAGTGTTAGTGTTTTCTGCACAAAGGCGATTCTGCGAAGCAACGTAAACACTTCTGCTTCCCAGGCACAGAGAAGGTGCTAGCAGGGAATTCTCTGCCTGCCTTTCCCCAGTGCTCTGCAAGCTCTCCAGGACAACATAGAATCTGGGGCTCTGTGCTTTCTTTCGTTCTGAACAAGTGTTAGTGTTTTCTGCACAAAAGCGATTCTGCGAAGCAACGTAAACACTTCTGCTTCCCAGGCACAGAGAAGGTGCTAGCAGGGAATTCTCTGCCTGCCTTTCCCCAGTGCTCTGCAAGCTCTCCAGAACAACAGCAAATCTGGGGCTCTGTGCTTTCTTTTGTTCTGAACAAGTGTTAGTGTTTTCTGCACAAAGGCGATTCTGCGAACTAATGTGAACACTTCTGCTTCCCAGGCACAGAGAAGGTGCTAGCAGGGAATTCTCTGCCTGCCTTTCCCCAGTGCTCTGCAAGCTCTCCAGAACAACAGCAAATCTGGGGCTCTGTGCTTTCTTTTGTTCTGAACAAGTGTTAGTGTTTTCTGCAGAAAAGCGATTCTGCGAAGCAATGTGAACACTTCTGCTTCCCAGACACAGAGAAGGTGCTAGCAGGGAATTCTCTGCCTGCCTTTCCCCAGTGCTCTGCAAGCTCTCCAGGACAACAGCAAATCTGGGGCTCTGTGCTTTCTTTCGTTCTGAACAAGTGTTAGTGTTTTCTGCACAAAAGCGATTCTGCGAAGCAACGTAAACACTTCTGCTTCCCAGACACAGAGAAGGTGCTAGCAGGGAATTCTCTGCCTGCCTTTCCCCAGTGCTCTGCAAGCTCTCCAGAACAACAGCAAATCTGGGGCTCTGTGCTTTCTTTTGTTCTGAACAAGTGTTAGTGTTTTCTGCACAAAGGCGATTCTGCGAAGCAATGTGAACACTTCTGCTTCCCAGGCACAGAGAAGGTGCTAGCAGGGAATTCTCTGCCTGCCTTTCCCCAGTGCTCTGCAAGCTCTCCAGGACAACATAGAAGCTGGGGCTCTGTGCTTTCTTTCGTTCTGAACAAGTGTTAGTGTTTTCTGCACAAAAGCGATTCTGCGAAGCAACGTAAACACTTCTGCTTCCCAGACACAGAGAAGGTGCTAGCAGGGAATTCTCTGCCTGCCTTTCCCCAGTGCTCTGCAAGCTCTCCAGAACAACAGCAAATCTGGGGCTCTGTGCTTTCTTTTGTTCTGAACAAGTGTTAGTGTTTTCTGCACAAAGGCGATTCTGCGAAGCAATGTGAACACTTCTGCTTCCCAGGCACAGAGAAGGTGCTAGCAGGGAATTCTCTGCCTGCCTTTCCCCAGTGCTCTGCAAGCTCTCCAGGACAACATAGAAGCTGGGGCTCTGTGCTTTCTTTTGTTCTGAACAAGTGTTAGTGTTTTCTGCACAAAGGCGATTCTGCGAAGCAACGTAAACACTTCTGCTTCCCAGGCACAGAGAAGGGGCTAGCAGGGAATTCTCTGCCTGCCTTTCCCCAGTGCTCTGCAAGCTCTCCAGGAGGACATAAAATCTGGGGCTCTGTGCTTTCTTTTGTTCTGAACAAGTGTTAGTGTTTTCTGCACAAAGGCGATTCTGCGAACTAATGTGAACACTTCTGCTTCCCAGGCACAGAGAAGGTGCTAGCAGGGAATTCTCTGCCTGCCTTTCCCCAGTGCTCTGCAAGCTCTCCAGAACAACAGCAAATCTGGGGCTCTGTGCTTTCTTTTGTTCTGAACAAGTGTTAGTGTTTTCTGCAGAAAAGCGATTCTGCGAAGCAATGTGAACACTTCTGCTTCCCAGGCACAGAGAAGGTGCTAGCAGGGAATTCTCTGCCTGCCTTTCCCCAGTGCTCTGCAAGCTCTCCAGGACAACATAAAATCTGGGGCTCTGTGCTTTCTTTCGTTCTGAACAAGTGTTAGTGTTTTCTGCACAAAAGCGATTCTGCGAAGCAACGTAAACACTTCTGCTTCCCAGGCACAGAGAAGGTGCTAGCAGGGAATTCTCTGCCTGCCTTTCCCCAGTGCTCTGCAAGCTCTCCAGAACAACAGCAAATCTGGGGCTCTGTGCTTTCTTTTGTTCTGAACAAGTGTTAGTGTTTTCTGCAGAAAAGCGATTCTGCGAAGCAATGTGAACACTTCTGCTTCCCAGGCACAGAGAAGGTGCTAGCAGGGAATTCTCTGCCTGCCTTTCCCCAGTGCTCTGCAAGCTCTCCAGGACAACAGCAAATCTGGGGCTCTGTGCTTTCTTTTGTTCTGCACAAGTGTTAGTGTTTTCTGCAGAAAAGCGATTCTGCGAAGCAATGTGAACACTTCTGCTTCCCAGGCACAGAGAAGGGGCTAGCAGGGAATTCTCTGCCTGCCTTTCCCCAGTGCTCTGCAAGCTCTCCAGGACAACATAGAATCTGGGGCTCTGTGCTTTCTTTCGTTCTGAACAAGTGTTACTGTTTTCTGCACAAAAGCGATTCTGTGAAGCAACGTAAACACTTCTGCTTCCCAGGCACAGAGAAGGTGCTAGCAGGGAATTCTCTGCCTGCCTTTCCCCAGTGCTCTGCAAGCTCTCCAGGACAACAGCAAATCTGGGGCTCTGTGCTTTCTTTCGTTCTGAACAAGTGTTAGTGTTTTCTGCACAAAAGCGATTCTGCGAAGCAACGTAAACACTTCTGCTTCCCAGGCACAGAGAAGGTGCTAGCAGGGAATTCTCTGCCTGCCTTTCCCCAGTGCTCTGCAAGCTCTCCAGAACAACAGCAAATCTGGGGCTCTGTGCTTTCTTTCGTTCTGAACAAGTGTTACTGTTTTCTGCACAAATCGATTCTGCGAAGTAATGTGAACACTTCTGCTTCCCAGGCACAGAGAAGGTGCTAGAAGGGAATTCTCTGCCTGCCTTTCCCCAGTGCTCTGCAAGCTCTCCAGGACAACATAGAATCTGGGGCTCTGTGCTTTCTTTCGTTCTGAACAAGTGTTAGTGTTTTCTGCACAAAAGCGATTCTGTGAAGCAACGTAAACACTTCTGCTTCCCAGGCACAGAGAAGGTGCTAGCAGGGAATTCTCTGCCTGCCTTTCCCCAGTGCTCTGCAAGCTCTCCAGAACAACAGCAAATCTGGGGCTCTGTGCTTTCTTTCGTTCTGAACAAGTGTTAGTGTTTTCTGCAGAAAAGCGATTCTGCGAAGCAATGTGAACACTTCTGCTTCCCAGGCACAGAGAAGGTGCTAGCAGGGAATTCTCTGCCTGCCTTTCCCCAGTGTTCTGTAAGCTCTCCAGGACAACAGCAAATCTGGGGCTCTGTGCTTTCTTTTGTTCTGAACAAGTGTTAGTGCTTTCTGCACAAAAGCGATTCTGCGAAGCAATGTGAACACTTCTGCTTCCCAGGCACAGAGAAGGTGCTAGCAGGGAACTCTCTGCCTGCCTTTCCCCAGTGCTCTGCAAGCTCTCCAGGACAACATAAAATCTGGGGCTCTGTGCTTTCTTTTGTTCTGAACAAGTGTTAGTGTTTTCTGCACAAAAGCGATTCTGCGAAGCAATGTGAACACTTCTGCTTCCCAGGCACAGAGAAGGTGCTAGCAGGGAATTCTCTGCCTGCCTTTCCCCAGTGCTCTGCAAGCTCTCCAGGAGGACATAAAATCTGGGGCTCTGTGCTTTCTTTCGTTCTGAACAAGTGTTAGTGTTTTCTGCACAAAAGCGATTCTGCGAACTAATGTGAACACTTCTGCTTCCCAGGCACAGAGAAGGTGCTAGCAGGGAATTCTCTGCCTGCCTTTCCCCAGTGCTCTGCAAGCTCTCCAGGACAACATAGAATCTGGGGCTCTGTGCTTTCTTTCGTTCTGAACAAGTGTTAGTGTTTTCTGCACAAAAGCGATTCTGCGAAGCAACGTAAACACTTCTGCTTCCCAGGCACAGAGAAGGTGCTAGCAGGGAATTCTCTGCCTGCCTTTCCCCAGTGCTCTGCAAGCTCTCCAGGACAACATAGAAGCTGGGGCTCTGTGCTTTCTTTTGTTCTGAACAAGTGTTAGTGTTTTCTGCACAAAGGCGATTCTGCGAAGCAACGTAAACACTTCTGCTTCCCAGGCACAGAGAAGGTGCTAGCAGGGAATTCTCTGCCTGCCTTTCCCCAGTGCTCTGCAAGCTCTCCAGGACAACATAGAATCTGGGGCTCTGTGCTTTCTTTCGTTCTGAACAAGTGTTAGTGTTTTCTGCACAAAAGCGATTCTGCGAAGCAACGTAAACACTTCTGCTTCCCAGGCACAGAGAAGGTGCTAGCAGGGAATTCTCTGCCTGCCTTTCCCCAGTGCTCTGCAAGCTCTCCAGAACAACAGCAAATCTGGGGCTCTGTGCTTTCTTTTGTTCTGAACAAGTGTTAGTGTTTTCTGCACAAAGGCGATTCTGCGAACTAATGTGAACACTTCTGCTTCCCAGGCACAGAGAAGGTGCTAGCAGGGAATTCTCTGCCTGCCTTTCCCCAGTGCTCTGCAAGCTCTCCAGAACAACAGCAAATCTGGGGCTCTGTGCTTTCTTTCGTTCTGAACAAGTGTTAGTGTTTTCTGCACAAAAGCGATTCTGCGAAGCAACGTAAACACTTCTGCTTCCCAGGCACAGAGAAGGTGCTAGCAGGGAATTCTCTGCCTGCCTTTCCCCAGTGCTCTGCAAGCTCTCCAGAACAACAGCAAATCTGGGGCTCTGTGCTTTCTTTTGTTCTGAACAAGTGTTAGTGTTTTCTGCACAAAGGCGATTCTGCGAAGCAATGTGAACACTTCTGCTTCCCAGGCACAGAGAAGGTGCTAGCAGGGAATTCTCTGCCTGCCTTTCCCCAGTGCTCTGCAAGCTCTCCAGGACAACAGCAAATCTGGGGCTCTGTGCTTTCTATTGTTCTGCACAAGTGTTAGTGTTTTCTGCAGAAAAGCGATTCTGCGAAGCAATGTAAACACTTCTGCTTCCCAGACACAGAGAAGGTGCTAGAAGGGAATTCTCTGCCTGCCTTTCCCCAGTGCTCTGCAAGCTCTCCAGGAGGACATAAAATCTGGGGCTCTGTGCTTTCTTTCGTTCTGAACAAGTGTTAGTGTTTTCTGCACAAAAGCGATTCTGCGAACTAATGTGAACACTTCTGCTTCCCAGGCACAGAGAAGGTGCTAGCAGGGAATTCTCTGCCTGCCTTTCCCCAGTGCTCTGCAAGCTCTCCAGGACAACAGCAAATCTGGGGCTCTGTGCTTTCTTTCGTTCTGAACAAGTGTTAGTGTTTTCTGCACAAAAGCGATTCTGCGAAGCAACGTAAACACTTCTGCTTCCCAGGCACAGAGAAGGTGCTAGCAGGGAATTCTCTGCCTGCCTTTCCCCAGTGCTCTGCAAGCTCTCCAGGACAACATAGAAGCTGGGGCTCTGTGCTTTCTTTTGTTCTGAACAAGTGTTAGTGTTTTCTGCACAAAGGCGATTCTGCGAAGCAACGTAAACACTTCTGCTTCCCAGGCACAGAGAAGGTGCTAGCAGGGAATTCTCTGCCTGCCTTTCCCCAGTGCTCTGCAAGCTCTCCAGGACAACATAGAATCTGGGGCTCTGTGCTTTCTTTCGTTCTGAACAAGTGTTAGTGTTTTCTGCACAAAAGCGATTCTGCGAAGCAACGTAAACACTTCTGCTTCCCAGGCACAGAGAAGGTGCTAGCAGGGAATTCTCTGCCTGCCTTTCCCCAGTGCTCTGCAAGCTCTCCAGAACAACAGCAAATCTGGGGCTCTGTGCTTTCTTTTGTTCTGAACAAGTGTTAGTGTTTTCTGCACAAAGGCGATTCTGCGAACTAATGTGAACACTTCTGCTTCCCAGGCACAGAGAAGGTGCTAGCAGGGAATTCTCTGCCTGCCTTTCCCCAGTGCTCTGCAAGCTCTCCAGAACAACAGCAAATCTGGGGCTCTGTGCTTTCTTTTGTTCTGAACAAGTGTTAGTGTTTTCTGCAGAAAAGCGATTCTGCGAAGCAATGTGAACACTTCTGCTTCCCAGACACAGAGAAGGTGCTAGCAGGGAATTCTCTGCCTGCCTTTCCCCAGTGCTCTGCAAGCTCTCCAGGACAACAGCAAATCTGGGGCTCTGTGCTTTCTTTCGTTCTGAACAAGTGTTAGTGTTTTCTGCACAAAAGCGATTCTGCGAAGCAACGTAAACACTTCTGCTTCCCAGACACAGAGAAGGTGCTAGCAGGGAATTCTCTGCCTGCCTTTCCCCAGTGCTCTGCAAGCTCTCCAGAACAACAGCAAATCTGGGGCTCTGTGCTTTCTTTTGTTCTGAACAAGTGTTAGTGTTTTCTGCACAAAGGCGATTCTGCGAAGCAATGTGAACACTTCTGCTTCCCAGGCACAGAGAAGGTGCTAGCAGGGAATTCTCTGCCTGCCTTTCCCCAGTGCTCTGCAAGCTCTCCAGGACAACATAGAAGCTGGGGCTCTGTGCTTTCTTTCGTTCTGAACAAGTGTTAGTGTTTTCTGCACAAAAGCGATTCTGCGAAGCAACGTAAACACTTCTGCTTCCCAGACACAGAGAAGGTGCTAGCAGGGAATTCTCTGCCTGCCTTTCCCCAGTGCTCTGCAAGCTCTCCAGAACAACAGCAAATCTGGGGCTCTGTGCTTTCTTTTGTTCTGAACAAGTGTTAGTGTTTTCTGCACAAAGGCGATTCTGCGAAGCAATGTGAACACTTCTGCTTCCCAGGCACAGAGAAGGTGCTAGCAGGGAATTCTCTGCCTGCCTTTCCCCAGTGCTCTGCAAGCTCTCCAGGACAACATAGAAGCTGGGGCTCTGTGCTTTCTTTTGTTCTGAACAAGTGTTAGTGTTTTCTGCACAAAGGCGATTCTGCGAAGCAACGTAAACACTTCTGCTTCCCAGGCACAGAGAAGGGGCTAGCAGGGAATTCTCTGCCTGCCTTTCCCCAGTGCTCTGCAAGCTCTCCAGGAGGACATAAAATCTGGGGCTCTGTGCTTTCTTTTGTTCTGAACAAGTGTTAGTGTTTTCTGCACAAAGGCGATTCTGCGAACTAATGTGAACACTTCTGCTTCCCAGGCACAGAGAAGGTGCTAGCAGGGAATTCTCTGCCTGCCTTTCCCCAGTGCTCTGCAAGCTCTCCAGAACAACAGCAAATCTGGGGCTCTGTGCTTTCTTTTGTTCTGAACAAGTGTTAGTGTTTTCTGCAGAAAAGCGATTCTGCGAAGCAATGTGAACACTTCTGCTTCCCAGGCACAGAGAAGGTGCTAGCAGGGAATTCTCTGCCTGCCTTTCCCCAGTGCTCTGCAAGCTCTCCAGGACAACATAAAATCTGGGGCTCTGTGCTTTCTTTCGTTCTGAACAAGTGTTAGTGTTTTCTGCACAAAAGCGATTCTGCGAAGCAACGTAAACACTTCTGCTTCCCAGGCACAGAGAAGGTGCTAGCAGGGAATTCTCTGCCTGCCTTTCCCCAGTGCTCTGCAAGCTCTCCAGAACAACAGCAAATCTGGGGCTCTGTGCTTTCTTTTGTTCTGAACAAGTGTTAGTGTTTTCTGCAGAAAAGCGATTCTGCGAAGCAATGTGAACACTTCTGCTTCCCAGGCACAGAGAAGGTGCTAGCAGGGAATTCTCTGCCTGCCTTTCCCCAGTGCTCTGCAAGCTCTCCAGGACAACAGCAAATCTGGGGCTCTGTGCTTTCTTTTGTTCTGCACAAGTGTTAGTGTTTTCTGCAGAAAAGCGATTCTGCGAAGCAATGTGAACACTTCTGCTTCCCAGGCACAGAGAAGGGGCTAGCAGGGAATTCTCTGCCTGCCTTTCCCCAGTGCTCTGCAAGCTCTCCAGGACAACATAGAATCTGGGGCTCTGTGCTTTCTTTCGTTCTGAACAAGTGTTACTGTTTTCTGCACAAAAGCGATTCTGTGAAGCAACGTAAACACTTCTGCTTCCCAGGCACAGAGAAGGTGCTAGCAGGGAATTCTCTGCCTGCCTTTCCCCAGTGCTCTGCAAGCTCTCCAGGACAACAGCAAATCTGGGGCTCTGTGCTTTCTTTCGTTCTGAACAAGTGTTAGTGTTTTCTGCACAAAAGCGATTCTGCGAAGCAACGTAAACACTTCTGCTTCCCAGGCACAGAGAAGGTGCTAGCAGGGAATTCTCTGCCTGCCTTTCCCCAGTGCTCTGCAAGCTCTCCAGAACAACAGCAAATCTGGGGCTCTGTGCTTTCTTTCGTTCTGAACAAGTGTTAGTGTTTTCTGCAGAAAAGCGATTCTGCGAAGCAATGTGAACACTTCTGCTTCCCAGGCACAGAGAAGGTGCTAGCAGGGAATTCTCTGCCTGCCTTTCCCCAGTGTTCTGTAAGCTCTCCAGGACAACAGCAAATCTGGGGCTCTGTGCTTTCTTTTGTTCTGAACAAGTGTTAGTGCTTTCTGCACAAAAGCGATTCTGCGAAGCAATGTGAACACTTCTGCTTCCCAGGCACAGAGAAGGTGCTAGCAGGGAACTCTCTGCCTGCCTTTCCCCAGTGCTCTGCAAGCTCTCCAGGACAACATAAAATCTGGGGCTCTGTGCTTTCTTTTGTTCTGAACAAGTGTTAGTGTTTTCTGCACAAAAGCGATTCTGCGAAGCAATGTGAACACTTCTGCTTCCCAGGCACAGAGAAGGTGCTAGCAGGGAATTCTCTGCCTGCCTTTCCCCAGTGCTCTGCAAGCTCTCCAGGAGGACATAAAATCTGGGGCTCTGTGCTTTCTTTCGTTCTGAACAAGTGTTAGTGTTTTCTGCACAAAAGCGATTCTGCGAACTAATGTGAACACTTCTGCTTCCCAGGCACAGAGAAGGTGCTAGCAGGGAATTCTCTGCCTGCCTTTCCCCAGTGCTCTGCAAGCTCTCCAGGACAACAGCAAATCTGGGGCTCTGTGCTTTCTTTCGTTCTGAACAAGTGTTAGTGTTTTCTGCACAAAAGCGATTCTGCGAAGCAACGTAAACACTTCTGCTTCCCAGGCACAGAGAAGGTGCTAGCAGGGAATTCTCTGCCTGCCTTTCCCCAGTGCTCTGCAAGCTCTCCAGGACAACATAGAAGCTGGGGCTCTGTGCTTTCTTTTGTTCTGAACAAGTGTTAGTGTTTTCTGCACAAAGGCGATTCTGCGAAGCAACGTAAACACTTCTGCTTCCCAGGCACAGAGAAGGTGCTAGCAGGGAATTCTCTGCCTGCCTTTCCCCAGTGCTCTGCAAGCTCTCCAGGACAACATAGAATCTGGGGCTCTGTGCTTTCTTTCGTTCTGAACAAGTGTTAGTGTTTTCTGCACAAAAGCGATTCTGCGAAGCAACGTAAACACTTCTGCTTCCCAGGCACAGAGAAGGTGCTAGCAGGGAATTCTCTGCCTGCCTTTCCCCAGTGCTCTGCAAGCTCTCCAGAACAACAGCAAATCTGGGGCTCTGTGCTTTCTTTTGTTCTGAACAAGTGTTAGTGTTTTCTGCACAAAGGCGATTCTGCGAACTAATGTGAACACTTCTGCTTCCCAGGCACAGAGAAGGTGCTAGCAGGGAATTCTCTGCCTGCCTTTCCCCAGTGCTCTGCAAGCTCTCCAGAACAACAGCAAATCTGGGGCTCTGTGCTTTCTTTCGTTCTGAACAAGTGTTAGTGTTTTCTGCACAAAAGCGATTCTGCGAAGCAACGTAAACACTTCTGCTTCCCAGGCACAGAGAAGGTGCTAGCAGGGAATTCTCTGCCTGCCTTTCCCCAGTGCTCTGCAAGCTCTCCAGAACAACAGCAAATCTGGGGCTCTGTGCTTTCTTTTGTTCTGAACAAGTGTTAGTGTTTTCTGCACAAAGGCGATTCTGCGAAGCAATGTGAACACTTCTGCTTCCCAGGCACAGAGAAGGTGCTAGCAGGGAATTCTCTGCCTGCCTTTCCCCAGTGCTCTGCAAGCTCTCCAGGACAACAGCAAATCTGGGGCTCTGTGCTTTCTATTGTTCTGCACAAGTGTTAGTGTTTTCTGCAGAAAAGCGATTCTGCGAAGCAATGTAAACACTTCTGCTTCCCAGACACAGAGAAGGTGCTAGAAGGGAATTCTCTGCCTGCCTTTCCCCAGTGCTCTGCAAGCTCTCCAGGAGGACATAAAATCTGGGGCTCTGTGCTTTCTTTCGTTCTGAACAAGTGTTAGTGTTTTCTGCACAAAAGCGATTCTGCGAACTAATGTGAACACTTTTGCTTCCCAGGCACAGAGAAGGTGCTAGCAGGGAATTCTCTGCCTGCCTTTCCCCAGTGCTCTGCAAGCTCTCCAGGACAACAGCAAATCTGGGGCTCTGTGCTTTCTTTCGTTCTGAACAAGTGTTAGTGTTTTCTGCACAAAAGCGATTCTGCGAAGCAACGTAAACACTTCTGCTTCCCAGGCACAGAGAAGGTGCTAGCAGGGAATTCTCTGCCTGCCTTTCCCCAGTGCTCTGCAAGCTCTCCAGGACAACATAGAAGCTGGGGCTCTGTGCTTTCTTTTGTTCTGAACAAGTGTTAGTGTTTTCTGCACAAAGGCGATTCTGCGAAGCAACGTAAACACTTCTGCTTCCCAGGCACAGAGAAGGTGCTAGCAGGGAATTCTCTGCCTGCCTTTCCCCAGTGCTCTGCAAGCTCTCCAGGACAACATAGAATCTGGGGCTCTGTGCTTTCTTTTGTTCTGAACAAGTGTTACTGTTTTCTGCACAAAAGCGATTCTGCGAAGCAATGTGAACACTTCTGCTTCCCAGGCACAGAGAAGGTGCTAGCAGGGAATTCTCTGCCTGCCTTTCCCCAGTGCTCTGCAAGCTCTCCAGAACAACAGCAAATCTGGGGCTCTGTGCTTTCTTTTGTTCTGAACAAGTGTTAGTGTTTTCTGCAGAAAAGCGATTCTGCGAAGCAATGTGAACACTTCTGCTTCCCAGACACAGAGAAGGTGCTAGCAGGGAATTCTCTGCCTGCCTTTCCCCAGTGCTCTGCAAGCTCTCCAGGACAACAGCAAATCTGGGGCTCTGTGCTTTCTTTCGTTCTGAACAAGTGTTAGTGTTTTCTGCACAAAAGCGATTCTGCGAAGCAACGTAAACACTTCTGCTTCCCAGACACAGAGAAGGTGCTAGCAGGGAATTCTCTGCCTGCCTTTCCCCAGTGCTCTGCAAGCTCTCCAGAACAACAGCAAATCTGGGGCTCTGTGCTTTCTTTTGTTCTGAACAAGTGTTAGTGTTTTCTGCACAAAGGCGATTCTGCGAAGCAACGTAAACACTTCTGCTTCCCAGGCACAGAGAAGGGGCTAGCAGGGAATTCTCTGCCTGCCTTTCCCCAGTGCTCTGCAAGCTCTCCAGGACAACATAAAATCTGGGGCTCTGTGCTTTCTTTTGTTCTGAACAAGTGTTAGTGTTTTCTGCACAAAGGCGATTCTGCGAACTAATGTGAACACTTCTGCTTCCCAGGCACAGAGAAGGTGCTAGCAGGGAATTCTCTGCCTGCCTTTCCCCAGTGCTCTGCAAGCTCTCCAGAACAACAGCAAATCTGGGGCTCTGTGCTTTCTTTTGTTCTGAACAAGTGTTAGTGTTTTCTGCAGAAAAGCGATTCTGCGAAGCAATGTGAACACTTCTGCTTCCCAGGCACAGAGAAGGTGCTAGCAGGGAATTCTCTGCCTGCCTTTCCCCAGTGCTCTGCAAGCTCTCCAGGACAACATAAAATCTGGGGCTCTGTGCTTTCTTTCGTTCTGAACAAGTGTTAGTGTTTTCTGCACAAAAGCGATTCTGCGAAACAACGTAAACACTTCTGCTTCCCAGGCACAGAGAAGGTGCTAGCAGGGAATTCTCTGCCTGCCTTTCCCCAGTGCTCTGCAAGCTCTCCAGAACAACAGCAAATCTGGGGCTCTGTGCTTTCTTTTGTTCTGAACAAGTGTTAGTGTTTTCTGCAGAAAAGCGATTCTGCGAAGCAATGTGAACACTTCTGCTTCCCAGGCACAGAGAAGGTGCTAGCAGGGAATTCTCTGCCTGCCTTTCCCCAGTGCTCTGCAAGCTCTCCAGGACAACAGCAAATCTGGGGCTCTGTGCTTTCTTTTGTTCTGCACAAGTGTTAGTGTTTTCTGCAGAAAAGCGATTCTGCGAAGCAATGTGAACACTTCTGCTTCCCAGGCACAGAGAAGGGGCTAGCAGGGAATTCTCTGCCTGCCTTTCCCCAGTGCTCTGCAAGCTCTCCAGGACAACATAGAATCTGGGGCTCTGTGCTTTCTTTCGTTCTGAACAAGTGTTACTGTTTTCTGCACAAAAGCGATTCTGTGAAGCAACGTAAACACTTCTGCTTCCCAGGCACAGAGAAGGTGCTAGCAGGGAATTCTCTGCCTGCCTTTCCCCAGTGCTCTGCAAGCTCTCCAGGACAACAGCAAATCTGGGGCTCTGTGCTTTCTTTCGTTCTGAACAAGTGTTAGTGTTTTCTGCACAAAAGCGATTCTGCGAAGCAACGTAAACACTTCTGCTTCCCAGGCACAGAGAAGGTGCTAGCAGGGAATTCTCTGCCTGCCTTTCCCCAGTGCTCTGCAAGCTCTCCAGAACAACAGCAAATCTGGGGCTCTGTGCTTTCTTTTGTTCTGAACAAGTGTTAGTGTTTTCTGCACAAAGGCGATTCTGCGAAGCAATGTGAACACCTCTGCTTCCCAGGCACAGAGAAGGTGCTAGCAGGGAATTCTCTGCCTGCCTTTCCCCAGTGCTCTGCAAGCTCTCCAGGACAACAGCAAATCTGGGGCTCTGTGCTTTCTATTGTTCTGCACAAGTGTTAGTGTTTTCTGCAGAAAAGCGATTCTGCGAAGCAATGTAAACACTTCTGCTTCCCAGACACAGAGAAGGTGCTAGCAGGGAATTCTCTGCCTGCCTTTCCCCAGTGCTATGCAAGCTCTCCAGAACAACAGCAAATCTGGGGCTCTGTGCTTTCTTTAGTTCTAAACAATTGTTAGTGTTTTCTGCACAAAAGCGATCCTGCGAAGCAATGTAAACACTTCTGCTTCCCAGACACAGAGAAGGTGCTAGCAGGGAATTCTCTGCCTGCCTTTCCCCAGTGCTCTGCAAGCTCTCCAGAACAACAGCAAATCTGGGGCTCTGTGCTTTCTTTCGTTCTGAACAAGTGTTAGTGTTTTCTGCACAAAAGCGATTCTGCGAAGCAACGTAAACACTTCTGCTTCCCAGGCACAGAGAAGGTGCTAGCAGGGAATTCTCTGCCTGCCTTTCCCCAGTGCTCTGCAAGCTCTCCAGGACAACATAGAATCTGGGGCTCTGTGCTTTCTTTTGTTCTGAACAAGTGTTAGTGTTTTCTGCACAAAGGCGATTCTGCGAAGCAACGTAAACACTTCTGCTTCCCAGGCACAGAGAAGGTGCTAGCAGGGAATTCTCTGCCTGCCTTTCCCCAGTGCTCTGCAAGCTCTCCAGGACAACAGCAAATCTGGGGCTCTGTGCTTTCTTTCGTTCTGAACAAGTGTTAGTGTTTTCTGCACAAAGGTGATTCTGCGAAGCAATGTGAACACTTCTGCTTCCCAGGCACAGAGAAGGTGCTAGCAGGGAATTCTCTGCCTGCCTTTCCCCAGTGCTCTGCAAGCTCTCCAGAACAACAGCAAATCTGGGGCTCTGTGCTTTCTTTTGTTCTGAACAAGTGTTAGTGTTTTCTGCACAAAGGCGATTCTGCGAACTAATGTGAACACTTCTGCTTCCCAGGCACAGAGAAGGTGCTAGCAGGGAATTCTCTGCCTGCCTTTCCCCAGTGCTCTGCAAGCTCTCCAGAACAACAGCAAATCTGGGGCTCTGTGCTTTCTTTTGTTCTGAACAAGTGTTAGTGTTTTCTGCAGAAAAGCGATTCTGCGAAGCAATGTGAACACTTCTGCTTCCCAGACACAGAGAAGGTGCTAGCAGGGAATTCTCTGCCTGCCTTTCCCCAGTGCTCTGCAAGCTCTCCAGGACAACAGCAAATCTGGGGCTCTGTGCTTTCTTTCGTTCTGAACAAGTGTTAGTGTTTTCTGCACAAAAGCGATTCTGCGAAGCAACGTAAACACTTCTGCTTCCCAGACACAGAGAAGGTGCTAGCAGGGAATTCTCTGCCTGCCTTTCCCCAGTGCTCTGCAAGCTCTCCAGAACAACAGCAAATCTGGGGCTCTGTGCTTTCTTTTGTTCTGAACAAGTGTTAGTGTTTTCTGCAGAAAAGCGATTCTGCGAAGCAATGTGAACACTTCTGCTTCCCAGGCACAGAGAAGGTGCTAGCAGGGAATTCTCTGCCTGCCTTTCCCCAGTGCTCTGCAAGCTCTCCAGAACAACAGCAAATCTGGGGCTCTGTGCTTTCTTTCGTTCTGAACAAGTGTTACTGTTTTCTGCACAAATCGATTCTGCGAAGTAATGTGAACACTTCTGCTTCCCAGGCACAGAGAAGGTGCTAGAAGGGAATTCTCTGCCTGCCTTTCCCCAGTGCTCTGCAAGCTCTCCAGGACAACATAGAATCTGGGGCTCTGTGCTTTCTTTCGTTCTGAACAAGTGTTAGTGTTTTCTGCACAAAAGCGATTCTGTGAAGCAACGTAAACACTTCTGCTTCCCAGGCACAGAGAAGGTGCTAGCAGGGAATTCTCTGCCTGCCTTTCCCCAGTGCTCTGCAAGCTCTCCAGAACAACAGCAAATCTGGGGCTCTGTGCTTTCTTTCGTTCTGAACAAGTGTTAGTGTTTTCTGCAGAAAAGCGATTCTGCGAAGCAATGTGAACACTTCTGCTTCCCAGGCACAGAGAAGGTGCTAGCAGGGAATTCTCTGTCTGCCTTTCCCCAGTGTTCTGTAAGCTCTCCAGGACAACAGCAAATCTGGGGCTCTGTGCTTTCTTTTGTTCTGAACAAGTGTTAGTGCTTTCTGCACAAAAGCGATTCTGCGAAGCAATGTGAACACTTCTGCTTCCCAGGCACATAGAAGTTGCTAGCAGGGAATTCTCTGCCTGCCTTTCCCCAGTGCTCTGCAAGCTCTCCAGGACAACATAGAATCTGGGGCTCTGTGCTTTCTTTTGTTCTGAACAAGTGTTAGTGTTTTCTGCACAAAAGCGATTCTGCGAAGCAATGTGAACACTTCTGCTTCCCAGGCACAGAGAAGGGGCTAGCAGGGAATTCTCTGCCTGCCTTTCCCCAGTGCTCTGCAAGCTCTCCAGGAGGACATAAAATCTGGGGCTCTGTGCTTTCTTTTGTTCTGAACAAGTGTTAGTGTTTTCTGCACAAAGGCGATTCTGCGAAGCAATGTGAACACTTCTGCTTCCCAGGCACAGAGAAGGTGCTAGCAGGGAATTCTCTGCCTGCCTTTCCCCAGTGCTCTGCAAGCTCTCCAGGAGGACATAAAATCTGGGGCTCTGTGCTTTCTTTTGTTCTGAACAAGTGTTAGTGTTTTCTGCAGAAAAGCGATTCTGCGAAGCAATGTGAACACTTCTGCTTCCCAGGCACAGAGAAGGTGCTAGCAGGGAATTCTCTGCCTGCCTTTCCCCAGTGCTCTGCAAGCTCTCCAGGACAACAGCAAATCTGGGGCTCTGTGCTTTCTTTCGTTCTGAACAAGTGTTAGTGTTTTCTGCACAAAAGCGATTCTGCGAAGCAACGTAAACACTTCTGCTTCCCAGGCACAGAGAAGGTGCTAGCAGGGAATTCTCTGCCTGCCTTTCCCCAGTGCTCTGCAAGCTCTCCAGAACAACAGCAAATCTGGGGCTCTGTGCTTTCTTTTGTTCTGAACAAGTGTTAGTGTTTTCTGCACAAAGGCGATTCTGCGAAGCAATGTGAACACTTCTGCTTCCCAGGCACAGAGAAGGTGCTAGCAGGGAACTCTCTGCCTGCCTTTCCCCAGTGCTCTGCAAGCTCTCCAGGACAACATAAAATCTGGGGCTCTGTGCTTTCTTTTGTTCTGAACAAGTGTTAGTGTTTTCTGCAGAAAAGCGATTCTGCGAAGCAATGTGAACACTTCTGCTTCCCAGGCACAGAGAAGGGGCTAGCAGGGAATTCTCTGCCTGCCTTTCCCCAGTGCTCTGCAAGCTCTCCAGGACAACATAGAATCTGGGGCTCTGTGCTTTCTTTCGTTCTGAACAAGTGTTACTGTTTTCTGCACAAAAGCGATTCTGTGAAGCAACGTAAACACTTCTGCTTCCCAGGCACAGAGAAGGTGCTAGCAGGGAATTCTCTGCCTGTCTTTCCCCAGTGCTCTGCAAGCTCTCCAGAACAACAGCAAATCTGGGGCTCTGTGCTTTCTTTCGTTCTGAACAAGTGTTAGTGTTTTCTGCACAAAAGCGATTCTGCGAAGCAACGTAAACACTTCTGCTTCCCAGGCACAGAGAAGGTGCTAGCAGGGAATTCTCTGCCTGCCTTTCCCCAGTGCTCTGCAAGCTCTCCAGAACAACAGCAAATCTGGGGCTCTGTGCTTTCTTTTGTTCTGAACAAGTGTTAGTGTTTTCTGCACAAAGGCGATTCTGCGAAGCAATGTGAACACTTCTGCTTCCCAGGCACAGAGAAGGTGCTAGCAGGGAATTCTCTGCCTGCCTTTCCCCAGTGCTCTGCAAGCTCTCCAGGACAACAGCAAATCTGGGGCTCTGTGCTTTCTATTGTTCTGCACAAGTGTTAGTGTTTTCTGCAGAAAAGCGATTCTGCGAAGCAATGTAAACACTTCTGCTTCCCAGACACAGAGAAGGTGCTAGAAGGGAATTCTCTGCCTGCCTTTCCCCAGTGCTCTGCAAGCTCTCCAGGAGGACATAAAATCTGGGGCTCTGTGCTTTCTTTTGTTCTGAACAAGTGTTAGTGTTTTCTGCACAAAGGCGATTCTGCGAACTAATGTGAACACTTCTGCTTCCCAGGCACAGAGAAGGTGCTAGCAGGGAATTCTCTGCCTGCCTTTCCCCAGTGCTCTGCAAGCTCTCCAGAACAACAGCAAATCTGGGGCTCTGTGCTTTCTTTTGTTCTGAACAAGTGTTAGTGTTTTCTGCAGAAAAGCGATTCTGCGAAGCAATGTGAACACTTCTGCTTCCCAGGCACAGAGAAGGTGCTAGCAGGGAATTCTCTGCCTGCCTTTCCCCAGTGCTCTGCAAGCTCTCCAGGACAACATAAAATCTGGGGCTCTGTGCTTTCTTTCGTTCTGAACAAGTGTTAGTGTTTTCTGCACAAAAGCGATTCTGCGAAGCAACGTAAACACTTCTGCTTCCCAGGCACAGAGAAGGTGCTAGCAGGGAATTCTCTGCCTGCCTTTCCCCAGTGCTCTGCAAGCTCTCCAGAACAACAGCAAATCTGGGGCTCTGTGCTTTCTTTTGTTCTGAACAAGTGTTAGTGTTTTCTGCAGAAAAGCGATTCTGCGAAGCAATGTGAACACTTCTGCTTCCCAGGCACAGAGAAGGTGCTAGCAGGGAATTCTCTGCCTGCCTTTCCCCAGTGCTCTGCAAGCTCTCCAGGACAACAGCAAATCTGGGGCTCTGTGCTTTCTTTTGTTCTGCACAAGTGTTAGTGTTTTCTGCAGAAAAGCGATTCTGCGAAGCAATGTAAACACTTCTGCTTCCCAGGCACAGAGAAGGGGCTAGCAGGGAATTCTCTGCCTGCCTTTCCCCAGTGCTCTGCAAGCTCTCCAGGACAACAGCAAATCTGGGGCTCTGTGCTTTCTTTCGTTCTGAACAAGTGTTACTGTTTTCTGCACAAAAGCGATTCTGTGAAGCAACGTAAACACTTCTGCTTCCCAGGCACAGAGAAGGTGCTAGCAGGGAATTCTCTGCCTGCCTTTCCCCAGTGCTCTGCAAGCTCTCCAGGACAACATAAAATCTGGGGCTCTGTGCTTTCTTTCGTTCTGAACAAGTGTTAGTGTTTTCTGCACAAAAGCGATTCTGCGAAGCAACGTAAACACTTCTGCTTCCCAGGCACAGAGAAGGGGCTAGCAGGGAATTCTCTGCCTGCCTTTCCCCAGTGCTCTGCAAGCTCTCCAGAACAACAGCAAATCTGGGGCTCTGTGCTTTCTTTTGTTCTGAACAAGTGTTAGTGTTTTCTGCACAAAGGCGATTCTGCGAAGCAATGTGAACACTTCTGCTTCCCAGGCACAGAGAAGGTGCTAGCAGGGAATTCTCTGCCTGCCTTTCCCCAGTGCTCTGCAAGCTCTCCAGGACAACAGCAAATCTGGGGCTCTGTGCTTTCTATTGTTCTGCACAAGTGTTAGTGTTTTCTGCAGAAAAGCGATTCTGCGAAGCAATGTAAACACTTCTGCTTCCCAGACACAGAGAAGGTGCTAGAAGGGAATTCTCTGCCTGCCTTTCCCCAGTGCTATGCAAGCTCTCCAGAACAACAGCAAATCTGGGGCTCTGTGCTTTCTTTAGTTCTAAACAATTGTTAGTGTTTTCTGCACAAAAGCGATTCTGCGAAGCAATGTAAACACTTCTGCTTCCCAGGCACAGAGAAGGTGCTAGCAGGGAATTCTCTGCCTGCCTTTCCCCAGTGCTCTGCAAGCTCTCCAGAACAACAGCAAATCTGGTGCTCTGTGCTTTCTTTCGTTCTGAACAAGTGTTAGTGTTTTCTGCACAAAAGCGATTCTGCGAAGCAACGTAAACACTTCTGCTTCCCAGGCACAGAGAAGGTGCTAGCAGGGAATTCTCTGCCTGCCTTTCCCCAGTGCTCTGCAAGCTCTCCAGGACAACATAGAATCTGGGGCTCTGTGCTTTCTTTTGTTCTGAACAAGTGTTAGTGTTTTCTGCACAAAGGCGATTCTGCGAAGCAACGTAAACACTTCTGCTTCCCAGGCACAGAGAAGGTGCTAGCAGGGAATTCTCTGCCTGCCTTTCCCCAGTGCTCTGCAAGCTCTCCAGGACAACAGCAAATCTGGGGCTCTGTGCTTTCTTTCGTTCTGAACAAGTGTTAGTGTTTTCTGCACAAAGGTGATTCTGCGAAGCAATGTGAACACTTCTGCTTCCCAGGCACAGAGAAGGTGCTAGCAGGGAATTCTCTGCCTGCCTTTCCCCAGTGCTCTGCAAGCTCTCCAGAACAACAGCAAATCTGGGGCTCTGTGCTTTCTTTTGTTCTGAACAAGTGTTAGTGTTTTCTGCACAAAGGCGATTCTGCGAACTAATGTGAACACTTCTGCTTCCCAGGCACAGAGAAGGTGCTAGCAGGGAATTCTCTGCCTGCCTTTCCCCAGTGCTCTGCAAGCTCTCCAGAACAACAGCAAATCTGGGGCTCTGTGCTTTCTTTTGTTCTGAACAAGTGTTAGTGTTTTCTGCAGAAAAGCGATTCTGCGAAGCAATGTGAACACTTCTGCTTCCCAGACACAGAGAAGGTGCTAGCAGGGAATTCTCTGCCTGCCTTTCCCCAGTGCTCTGCAAGCTCTCCAGGACAACAGCAAATCTGGGGCTCTGTGCTTTCTTTCGTTCTGAACAAGTGTTAGTGTTTTCTGCACAAAAGCGATTCTGCGAAGCAACGTAAACACTTCTGCTTCCCAGACACAGAGAAGGTGCTAGCAGGGAATTCTCTGCCTGCCTTTCCCCAGTGCTCTGCAAGCTCTCCAGAACAACAGCAAATCTGGGGCTCTGTGCTTTCTTTTGTTCTGAACAAGTGTTAGTGTTTTCTGCAGAAAAGCGATTCTGCGAAGCAATGTGAACACTTCTGCTTCCCAGGCACAGAGAAGGTGCTAGCAGGGAATTCTCTGCCTGCCTTTCCCCAGTGCTCTGCAAGCTCTCCAGAACAACAGCAAATCTGGGGCTCTGTGCTTTCTTTCGTTCTGAACAAGTGTTACTGTTTTCTGCACAAATCGATTCTGCGAAGTAATGTGAACACTTCTGCTTCCCAGGCACAGAGAAGGTGCTAGCAGGGAATTCTCTGCCTGCCTTTCCCCAGTGCTCTGCAAGCTCTCCAGGACAACATAGAATCTGGGGCTCTGTGCTTTCTTTCGTTCTGAACAAGTGTTAGTGTTTTCTGCACAAAAGCGATTCTGTGAAGCAACGTAAACACTTCTGCTTCCCAGGCACAGAGAAGGTGCTAGCAGGGAATTCTCTGCCTGCCTTTCCCCAGTGCTCTGCAAGCTCTCCAGAACAACAGCAAATCTGGGGCTCTATGCTTTCTTTCGTTCTGAACAAGTGTTAGTGTTTTCTGCAGAAAAGCGATTCTGCGAAGCAATGTGAACACTTCTGCTTCCCAGGCACAGAGAAGGTGCTAGCAGGGAATTCTCTGCCTGCCTTTCCCCAGTGTTCTGTAAGCTCTCCAGGACAACAGCAATTCTGGGGCTCTGTGCTTTCTTTTGTTCTGAACAAGTGTTAGTGCTTTCTGCACAAAAGCGATTCTGCGAAGCAATGTGAACACTTCTGCTTCCCAGGCACATAGAAGGTGCTAGCAGGGAATTCTCTGCCTGCCTTTCCCCAGTGCTCTGCAAGCTCTCCAGGACAACATAGAATCTGGGGCTCTGTGCTTTCTTTTGTTCTGAACAAGTGTTAGTGTTTTCTGCACAAAAGCGATTCTGCGAAGCAATGTGAACACTTCTGCTTCCCAGGCACAGAGAAGGGGCTAGCAGGGAATTCTCTGCCTGCCTTTCCCCAGTGCTCTGCAAGCTCTCCAGGAGGACATAAAATCTGGGGCTCTGTGCTTTCTTTTGTTCTGAACAAGTGTTAGTGTTTTCTGCACAAAGGCGATTCTGCGAAGTAATGTGAACACTTCTGCTTCCCAGGCACAGAGAAGGTGCTAGCAGGGAATTCTCTGCCTGCCTTTCCCCAGTGCTCTGCAAGCTCTCCAGAACAACAGCAAATCTGGGGCTCTGTGCTTTCTTTTGTTCTGAACAAGTGTTAGTGTTTTCTGCAGAAAAGCGATTCTGCGAAGCAATGTGAACACTTCTGCTTCCCAGGCACAGAGAAGGTGCTAGCAGGGAA
This sequence comes from Strix aluco, assembly GCF_031877795.1. Lineage (NCBI taxonomy): Eukaryota > Metazoa > Chordata > Aves > Strigiformes > Strigidae > Strix > Strix aluco. The sequence goes on from NC_133947.1 coordinate 17,871,477, forward strand.
TTCTCTGCCTGCCTTTCCCCAGTGCTCTGCAAGCTCTCCAGGACAACATAAAATCTGGGGCTCTGTGCTTTCTTTCGTTCTGAACAAGTGTTAGTGTTTTCTGCACAAAAGCGATTCTGCGAAGCAACGTAAACACTTCTGCTTCCCAGGCACAGAGAAGGTGCTAGCAGGGAATTCTCTGCCTGCCTTTCCCCAGTGCTCTGCAAGCTCTCCAGAACAACAGCAAATCTGGGGCTCTGTGCTTTCTTTTGTTCTGAACAAGTGTTAGTGTTTTCTGCACAAAGGCGATTCTGCGAAGCAATGTGAACACTTCTGCTTCCCAGGCACAGAGAAGGTGCTAGCAGGGAACTCTCTGCCTGCCTTTCCCCAGTGCTCTGCAAGCTCTCCAGGACAACATAAAATCTGGGGCTCTGTGCTTTCTTTTGTTCTGAACAAGTGTTAGTGTTTTCTGCAGAAAAGCGATTCTGCGAAGCAATGTGAACACTTCTGCTTCCCAGGCACAGAGAAGGGGCTAGCAGGGAATTCTCTGCCTGCCTTTCCCCAGTGCTCTGCAAGCTCTCCAGGACAACATAGAATCTGGGGCTCTGTGCTTTCTTTCGTTCTGAACAAGTGTTACTGTTTTCTGCACAAAAGCGATTCTGTGAAGCAACGTAAACACTTCTGCTTCCCAGGCACAGAGAAGGTGCTAGCAGGGAATTCTCTGCCTGTCTTTCCCCAGTGCTCTGCAAGCTCTCCAGAACAACAGCAAATCTGGGGCTCTGTGCTTTCTTTCGTTCTGAACAAGTGTTAGTGTTTTCTGCACAAAAGCGATTCTGCGAAGCAACGTAAACACTTCTGCTTCCCAGGCACAGAGAAGGTGCTAGCAGGGAATTCTCTGCCTGCCTTTCCCCAGTGCTCTGCAAGCTCTCCAGAACAACAGCAAATCTGGGGCTCTGTGCTTTCTTTTGTTCTGAACAAGTGTTAGTGTTTTCTGCACAAAGGCGATTCTGCGAAGCAATGTGAACACTTCTGCTTCCCAGGCACAGAGAAGGTGCTAGCAGGGAATTCTCTGCCTGCCTTTCCCCAGTGCTCTGCAAGCTCTCCAGGACAACATAGAATCTGGGGCTCTGTGCTTTCTTTCGTTCTGAACAAGTGTTAGTGTTTTCTGCACAAAAGCGATTCTGTGAAGCAACGTAAACACTTCTGCTTCCCAGGCACAGAGAAGGTGCTAGCAGGGAATTCTCTGCCTGCCTTTCCCCAGTGCTCTGCAAGCTCTCCAGAACAACAGCAAATCTGGGGCTCTGTGCTTTCTTTCGTTCTGAACAAGTGTTAGTGTTTTCTGCAGAAAAGCGATTCTGCGAAGCAATGTGAACACTTCTGCTTCCCAGGCACAGAGAAGGTGCTAGCAGGGAATTCTCTGCCTGCCTTTCCCCAGTGTTCTGTAAGCTCTCCAGGACAACAGCAATTCTGGGGCTCTGTGCTTTCTTTTGTTCTGAACAAGTGTTAGTGCTTTCTGCACAAAAGCGATTCTGCGAAGCAATGTGAACACTTCTGCTTCCCAGGCACATAGAAGGTGCTAGCAGGGAATTCTCTGCCTGCCTTTCCCCAGTGCTCTGCAAGCTCTCCAGGACAACATAGAATCTGGGGCTCTGTGCTTTCTTTTGTTCTGAACAAGTGTTAGTGTTTTCTGCACAAAAGCGATTCTGCGAAGCAATGTGAACACTTCTGCTTCCCAGGCTCAGAGAAGGGGCTAGCAGGGAATTCTCTGCCTGCCTTTCCCCAGTGCTCTGCAAGCTCTCCAGGAGGACATAAAATCTGGGGCTCTGTGCTTTCTTTTGTTCTGAACAAGTGTTAGTGTTTTCTGCACAAAGGCGATTCTGCGAAGTAATGTGAACACTTCTGCTTCCCAGGCACAGAGAAGGTGCTAGCAGGGAATTCTCTGCCTGCCTTTCCCCAGTGCTCTGCAAGCTCTCCAGAACAACAGCAAATCTGGGGCTCTGTGCTTTCTTTTGTTCTGAACAAGTGTTAGTGTTTTCTGCAGAAAAGCGATTCTGCGAAGCAATGTGAACACTTCTGCTTCCCAGGCACAGAGAAGGTGCTAGCAGGGAATTCTCTGCCTGCCTTTCCCCAGTGCTCTGCAAGCTCTCCAGGACAACATAAAATCTGGGGCTCTGTGCTTTCTTTCGTTCTGAACAAGTGTTAGTTTTTTCTGCACAAAAGCGATTCTGCGAAGCAACGTAAACACTTCTGCTTCCCAGGCACAGAGAAGGTGCTAGCAGGGAATTCTCTGCCTGCCTTTCCCCAGTGCTCTGCAAGCTCTCCAGAACAACAGCAAATCTGGGGCTCTGTGCTTTCTTTTGTTCTGAACAAGTGTTAGTGTTTTCTGCACAAAGGCGATTCTGCGAAGCAATGTGAACACTTCTGCTTCCCAGGCACAGAGAAGGTGCTAGCAGGGAACTCTCTGCCTGCCTTTCCCCAGTGCTCTGCAAGCTCTCCAGGACAACATAAAATCTGGGGCTCTGTGCTTTCTTTTGTTCTGAACAAGTGTTAGTGTTTTCTGCAGAAAAGCGATTCTGCGAAGCAATGTGAACACTTCTGCTTCCCAGGCACAGAGAAGGGGCTAGCAGGGAATTCTCTGCCTGCCTTTCCCCAGTGCTCTGCAAGCTCTCCAGGACAACATAGAATCTGGGGCTCTGTGCTTTCTTTCGTTCTGAACAAGTGTTACTGTTTTCTGCACAAAAGCGATTCTGTGAAGCAACGTAAACACTTCTGCTTCCCAGGCACAGAGAAGGTGCTAGCAGGGAATTCTCTGCCTGTCTTTCCCCAGTGCTCTGCAAGCTCTCCAGAACAACAGCAAATCTGGGGCTCTGTGCTTTCTTTCGTTCTGAACAAGTGTTAGTGTTTTCTGCACAAAAGCGATTCTGCGAAGCAACGTAAACACTTCTGCTTCCCAGGCACAGAGAAGGTGCTAGCAGGGAATTCTCTGCCTGCCTTTCCCCAGTGCTCTGCAAGCTCTCCAGAACAACAGCAAATCTGGGGCTCTGTGCTTTCTTTTGTTCTGAACAAGTGTTAGTGTTTTCTGCACAAAGGCGATTCTGCGAAGCAATGTGAACACTTCTGCTTCCCAGGCACAGAGAAGGTGCTAGCAGGGAATTCTCTGCCTGCCTTTCCCCAGTGCTCTGCAAGCTCTCCAGGACAACAGCAAATCTGGGGCTCTGTGCTTTCTATTGTTCTGCACAAGTGTTAGTGTTTTCTGCAGAAAAGCGATTCTGCGAAGCAATGTAAACACTTCTGCTTCCCAGACACAGAGAAGGTGCTAGCAGGGAATTCTCTGCCTGCCTTTCCCCAGTGCTCTGCAAGCTCTCCAGAACAACAGCAAATCTGGGGCTCTGTGCTTTCTTTTGTTCTGAACAAGTGTTAGTGTTTTCTGCAGAAAAGCGATTCTGCGAAGCAATGTGAACACTTCTGCTTCCCAGGCACAGAGAAGGGGCTAGCAGGGAATTCTCTGCCTGCCTTTCCCCAGTGCTCTGCAAGCTCTCCAGGACAACATAGAATCTGGGGCTCTGTGCTTTCTTTCGTTCTGAACAAGTGTTACTGTTTTCTGCACAAAAGCGATTCTGTGAAGCAACGTAAACACTTCTGCTTCCCAGGCACAGAGAAGGTGCTAGCAGGGAATTCTCTGCCTGTCTTTCCCCAGTGCTCTGCAAGCTCTCCAGAACAACAGCAAATCTGGGGCTCTGTGCTTTCTTTCGTTCTGAACAAGTGTTAGTGTTTTCTGCACAAAAGCGATTCTGCGAAGCAACGTAAACACTTCTGCTTCCCAGGCACAGAGAAGGTGCTAGCAGGGAATTCTCTGCCTGCCTTTCCCCAGTGCTCTGCAAGCTCTCCAGGACAACAGCAAATCTGGGGCTCTGTGCTTTCTATTGTTCTGCACAAGTGTTAGTGTTTTCTGCACAAAAGCGATTCTGCGAAGCAATGTAAACACTTCTGCTTCCCAGACACAGAGAAGGTGCTAGCAGGGAATTCTCTGCCTGCCTTTCCCCAGTGCTATGCAAGCTCTCCAGAACAACAGCAAATCTGGGGCTCTGTGCTTTCTTTAGTTCTAAACAATTGTTAGTGTTTTCTGCACAAAAGCGATCCTGCGAAGCAATGTAAACACTTCTGCTTCCCAGACACAGAGAAGGTGCTAGCAGGGAATTCTCTGCCTGCCTTTCCCCAGTGCTCTGCAAGCTCTCCAGAACAACAGCAAATCTGGGGCTCTGTGCTTTCTTTTGTTCTGAACAAGTGTTAGTGTTTTCTGCACAAAGGCGATTCTGCGAAGCAATGTGAACACTTCTGCTTCCCAGGCACAGAGAAGGTGCTAGCAGGGAATTCTCTGCCTGCCTTTCCCCAGTGCTCTGCAAGCTCTCCAGGACAACAGCAAATCTGGGGCTCTGTGCTTTCTTTTGTTCTGAACAAGTGTTAGTGTTTTCTGCACAAAGGCGATTCTGCGAACTAATGTGAACACTTCTGCTTCCCAGGCACAGAGAAGGTGCTAGCAGGGAATTCTCTGCCTGCCTTTCCCCAGTGCTCTGCAAGCTCTCCAGAACAACAGCAAATCTGGGGCTCTGTGCTTTCTTTTGTTCTGAACAAGTGTTAGTGTTTTCTGCAGAAAAGCGATTCTGCGAAGCAATGTGAACACTTCTGCTTCCCAGACACAGAGAAGGTGCTAGCAGGGAATTCTCTGCCTGCCTTTCCCCAGTGCTCTGCAAGCTCTCCAGGACAACAGCAAATCTGGGGCTCTGTGCTTTCTTTCGTTCTGAACAAGTGTTAGTGTTTTCTGCACAAAAGCGATTCTGCGAAGCAACGTAAACACTTCTGCTTCCCAGACACAGAGAAGGTGCTAGCAGGGAATTCTCTGCCTGCCTTTCCCCAGTGCTCTGCAAGCTCTCCAGGACAACATAGAATCTGGGGCTCTGTGCTTTCTTTTGTTCTGAACAAGTGTTAGTGTTTTCTGCACAAAGGCGATTCTGCGAAGCAATGTGAACACTTCTGCTTCCCAGGCACAGAGAAGGTGCTAGCAGGGAATTCTCTGCCTGCCTTTCCCCAGTGCTCTGCAAGCTCTCCAGGACAACATAAAATCTGGGGCTCTGTGCTTTCTTTTGTTCTGAACAACTGTTAGTGTTTTCTGCACAAAAGCGATTCTGCGAAGCAATGTGAACACTTCTGCTTCCCAGGCACAGAGAAGGTGCTAGCAGGGAATTCTCTGCCTGCCTTTCCCCAGTGCTCTGCAAGCTCTCCAGAACAACAGCAAATCTGGGGCTCTGTGCTTTCTTTTGTTCTGAACAAGTGTTAGTGTTTTCTGCAGAAAAGCGATTCTGCGAAGCAATGTGAACACTTCTGCTTCCCAGACACAGAGAAGGTGCTAGCAGGGAATTCTCTGCCTGCCTTTCCCCAGTGCTCTGCAAGCTCTCCAGGACAACAGCAAATCTGGGGCTCTGTGCTTTCTTTCGTTCTGCACAAGTGTTAGTGTTTTCTGCAGAAAAGCGATTCTGCGAAGCAATGTGAACACTTCTGCTTCCCAGGCACAGAGAAGGTGCTAGCAGGGAATTCTCTGCCTGCCTTTCCCCAGTGCTCTGCAAGCTCTCCAGAACAACAGCAAATCTGGGGCTCTGTGCTTTCTTTCGTTCTGAACAAGTGTTACTGTTTTCTGCACAAAAGCGATTCTGCGAAGCAATGTGAACACTTCTGCTTCCCAGGCACAGAGAAGGTGCTAGCAGGGAATTCTCTGCCTGCCTTTCCCCAGTGCTCTGCAAGCTCTCCAGGACAACATAGAATCTGGGGCTCTGTGCTTTCTTTTGTTCTGAACAAGTGTTAGTGTTTTCTGCACAAAAGCGATTCTGTGAAGCAACGTAAACACTTCTGCTTCCCAGGCACAGAGAAGGTGCTAGCAGGGAATTCTCTGCCTGCCTTTCCCCAGTGCTCTGCAAGCTCTCCAGGACAACAGCAAATCTGGGGCTCTGTGCTTTCTTTTGTTCTGAACAAGTGTTAGTGTTTTCTGCAGAAAAGCGATTCTGCGAAGCAATGTAAACACTTCTGCTTCCCAGACACAGAGAAGGTGCTAGCAGGGAATTCTCTGCCTGCCTTTCCCCAGTGCTCTGCAAGCTCTCCAGAACAACAGCAAATCTGGGGCTCTGTGCTTTCTTTAGTTCTAAACAATTGTTAGTGTTTTCTGCACAAAAGCGATTCTGCGAAGCAATGTAAACACTTCTGCTTCCCAGACACAGAGAAGGTGCTAGCAGGGAATTCTCTGCCTGCCTTTCCCCAGTGCTCTGCAAGCTCTCCAGAACAACAGCAAATCTGGGGCTCTGTGCTTTCTTTTGTTCTGAACAAGTGTTAGTGTTTTCTGCAGAAAAGCGATTCTGCGAAGCAATGTGAACACTTCTGCTTCCCAGGCACAGAGAAGGTGCTAGCAGGGAATTCTCTGCCTGCCTTTCCCCAGTGCTCTGCAAGCTCTCCAGAACAACAGCAAATCTGGGGCTCTGTGCTTTCTTTCGTTCTGAACAAGTGTTAGTGTTTTCTGCACAAAAGCGATTCTGCGAAGCAACGTAAACACTTCTGCTTCCCAGGCACAGAGAAGGTGCTAGCAGGGAATTCTCTGCCTGCCTTTCCCCAGTGCTCTGCAAGCTCTCCAGGACAACATAGAAGCTGGGGCTCTGTGCTTTCTTTTGTTCTGAACAAGTGTTAGTGTTTTCTGCACAAAGGCGATTCTGCGAAGCAACGTAAACACTTCTGCTTCCCAGGCACAGAGAAGGTGCTAGCAGGGAATTCTCTGCCTGCCTTTCCCCAGTGCTCTGCAAGCTCTCCAGGACAACAGCAAATCTGGGGCTCTGTGCTTTCTTTCGTTCTGAACAAGTGTTAGTGTTTTCTGCACAAAGGCGATTCTGCGAACTAATGTGAACACTTCTGCTTCCCAGGCACAGAGAAGGTGCTAGCAGGGAATTCTCTGCCTGCCTTTCCCCAGTGCTCTGCAAGCTCTCCAGAACAACAGCAAATCTGGGGCTCTGTGCTTTCTTTTGTTCTGAACAAGTGTTAGTGTTTTCTGCAGAAAAGCGATTCTGCGAAGCAATGTGAACACTTCTGCTTCCCAGACACAGAGAAGGTGCTAGCAGGGAATTCTCTGCCTGCCTTTCCCCAGTGCTCTGCAAGCTCTCCAGGACAACAGCAAATCTGGGGCTCTGTGCTTTCTTTCGTTCTGAACAAGTGTTAGTGTTTTCTGCACAAAAGCGATCCTGCGAAGCAACGTAAACACTTCTGCTTCCCAGACACAGAGAAGGTGCTAGCAGGGAATTCTCTGCCTGCCTTTCCCCAGTGCTCTGCAAGCTCTCCAGAACAACAGCAAATCTGGGGCTCTGTGCTTTCTTTTGTTCTGAACAAGTGTTAGTGTTTTCTGCACAAAGGCGATTCTGCGAAGCAATGTGAACACTTCTGCTTCCCAGGCACAGAGAAGGTGCTAGCAGGGAATTCTCTGCCTGCCTTTCCCCAGTGCTCTGCAAGCTCTCCAGGACAACATAGAAGCTGGGGCTCTGTGCTTTCTTTTGTTCTGAACAAGTGTTAGTGTTTTCTGCACAAAGGCGATTCTGCGAAGCAACGTAAACACTTCTGCTTCCCAGGCACAGAGAAGGTGCTAGCAGGGAATTCTCTGCCTGCCTTTCCCCAGTGCTCTGCAAGCTCTCCAGGACAACAGCAAATCTGGGGCTCTGTGCTTTCTTTCGTTCTGAACAAGTGTTAGTGTTTTCTGCACAAAGGCGATTCTGCGAAGCAATGTGAACACTTCTGCTTCCCAGGCACAGAGAAGGTGCTAGCAGGGAATTCTCTGCCTGCCTTTCCCCAGTGCTCTGCAAGCTCTCCAGAACAACAGCAAATCTGGGGCTCTGTGCTTTCTTTTGTTCTGAACAAGTGTTAGTGTTTTCTGCACAAAGGCGATTCTGCGAACTAATGTGAACACTTCTGCTTCCCAGGCACAGAGAAGGTGCTAGCAGGGAATTCTCTGCCTGCCTTTCCCCAGTGCTCTGCAAGCTCTCCAGAACAACAGCAAATCTGGGGCTCTGTGCTTTCTTTCGTTCTGAACAAGTGTTAGTGTTTTCTGCACAAAAGCGATTCTGCGAAGCAATGTGAACACTTCTGCTTCCCAGGCACAGAGAAGGGGCTAGCAGGGAATTCTCTGCCTGCCTTTCCCCAGTGCTCTGCAAGCTCTCCAGGAGGACATAAAATCTGGGGCTCTGTGCTTTCTTTTGTTCTGAACAAGTGTTAGTGTTTTCTGCACAAAGGCGATTCTGCGAACTAATGTGAACACTTCTGCTTCCCAGGCACAGAGAAGGTGCTAGCAGGGAATTCTCTGCCTGCCTTTCCCCAGTGCTCTGCAAGCTCTCCAGAACAACAGCAAATCTGGGGCTCTGTGCTTTCTTTTGTTCTGAACAAGTGTTAGTGTTTTCTGCAGAAAAGCGATTCTGCGAAGCAATGTGAACACTTCTGCTTCCCAGGCACAGAGAAGGTGCTAGCAGGGAATTCTCTGCCTGCCTTTCCCCAGTGCTCTGCAAGCTCTCCAGGACAACATAAAATCTGGGGCTCTGTGCTTTCTTTCGTTCTGAACAAGTGTTAGTGTTTTCTGCACAAAAGCGATTCTGCGAAGCAACGTAAACACTTCTGCTTCCCAGGCACAGAGAAGGTGCTAGCAGGGAATTCTCTGCCTGCCTTTCCCCAGTGCTCTGCAAGCTCTCCAGAACAACAGCAAATCTGGGGCTCTGTGCTTTCTTTCGTTCTGAACAAGTGTTAGTGTTTTCTGCACAAAAGCGATTCTGCGAAGCAACGTAAACACTTCTGCTTCCCAGGCACAGAGAAGGTGCTAGCAGGGAATTCTCTGCCTGCCTTTCCCCAGTGCTCTGCAAGCTCTCCAGGACAACATAGAATCTGGGGCTCTGTGCTTTCTTTTGTTCTGAACAAGTGTTAGTGTTTTCTGCACAAAGGCGATTCTGCGAAGCAACGTAAACACTTCTGCTTCCCAGGCACAGAGAAGGTGCTAGCAGGGAATTCTCTGCCTGCCTTTCCCCAGTGCTCTGCAAGCTCTCCAGGACAACAGCAAATCTGGGGCTCTGTGCTTTCTTTCGTTCTGAACAAGTGTTAGTGTTTTCTGCACAAAGGTGATTCTGCGAAGCAATGTGAACACTTCTGCTTCCCAGGCACAGAGAAGGTGCTAGCAGGGAATTCTCTGCCTGCCTTTCCCCAGTGCTCTGCAAGCTCTCCAGAACAACAGCAAATCTGGGGCTCTGTGCTTTCTTTTGTTCTGAACAAGTGTTAGTGTTTTCTGCACAAAGGCGATTCTGCGAACTAATGTGAACACTTCTGCTTCCCAGGCACAGAGAAGGTGCTAGCAGGGAATTCTCTGCCTGCCTTTCCCCAGTGCTCTGCAAGCTCTCCAGAACAACAGCAAATCTGGGGCTCTGTGCTTTCTTTTGTTCTGAACAAGTGTTAGTGTTTTCTGCAGAAAAGCGATTCTGCGAAGCAATGTGAACACTTCTGCTTCCCAGACACAGAGAAGGTGCTAGCAGGGAATTCTCTGCCTGCCTTTCCCCAGTGCTCTGCAAGCTCTCCAGGACAACAGCAAATCTGGGGCTCTGTGCTTTCTTTCGTTCTGAACAAGTGTTAGTGTTTTCTGCACAAAAGCGATTCTGCGAAGCAACGTAAACACTTCTGCTTCCCAGACACAGAGAAGGTGCTAGCAGGGAATTCTCTGCCTGCCTTTCCCCAGTGCTCTGCAAGCTCTCCAGAACAACAGCAAATCTGGGGCTCTGTGCTTTCTTTTGTTCTGAACAAGTGTTAGTGTTTTCTGCAGAAAAGCGATTCTGCGAAGCAATGTGAACACTTCTGCTTCCCAGGCACAGAGAAGGTGCTAGCAGGGAATTCTCTGCCTGCCTTTCCCCAGTGCTCTGCAAGCTCTCCAGAACAACAGCAAATCTGGGGCTCTGTGCTTTCTTTCGTTCTGAACAAGTGTTACTGTTTTCTGCACAAATCGATTCTGCGAAGTAATGTGAACACTTCTGCTTCCCAGGCACAGAGAAGGTGCTAGCAGGGAATTCTCTGCCTGCCTTTCCCCAGTGCTCTGCAAGCTCTCCAGGACAACATAGAATCTGGGGCTCTGTGCTTTCTTTCGTTCTGAACAAGTGTTAGTGTTTTCTGCACAAAAGCGATTCTGTGAAGCAACGTAAACACTTCTGCTTCCCAGGCACAGAGAAGGTGCTAGCAGGGAATTCTCTGCCTGCCTTTCCCCAGTGCTCTGCAAGCTCTCCAGAACAACAGCAAATCTGGGGCTCTGTGCTTTCTTTCGTTCTGAACAAGTGTTAGTGTTTTCTGCAGAAAAGCGATTCTGCGAAGCAATGTGAACACTTCTGCTTCCCAGGCACAGAGAAGGTGCTAGCAGGGAATTCTCTGCCTGCCTTTCCCCAGTGTTCTGTAAGCTCTCCAGGACAACAGCAATTCTGGGGCTCTGTGCTTTCTTTTGTTCTGAACAAGTGTTAGTGCTTTCTGCACAAAAGCGATTCTGCGAAGCAATGTGAACACTTCTGCTTCCCAGGCACAGAGAAGGGGCTAGCAGGGAATTCTCTGCCTGCCTTTCCCCAGTGCTCTGCAAGCTCTCCAGGACAACATAGAATCTGGGGCTCTGTGCTTTCTTTTGTTCTGAACAAGTGTTAGTGTTTTCTGCACAAAAGCGATTCTGCGAAGCAATGTGAACACTTCTGCTTCCCAGGCACAGAGAAGGGGCTAGCAGGGAATTCTCTGCCTGCCTTTCCCCAGTGCTCTGCAAGCTCTCCAGGAGGACATAAAATCTGGGGCTCTGTGCTTTCTTTTGTTCTGAACAAGTGTTAGTGTTTTCTGCACAAAGGCGATTCTGCGAAGTAATGTGAACACTTCTGCTTCCCAGGCACAGAGAAGGTGCTAGCAGGGAATTCTCTGCCTGCCTTTCCCCAGTGCTCTGCAAGCTCTCCAGAACAACAGCAAATCTGGGGCTCTGTGCTTTCTTTTGTTCTGAACAAGTGTTAGTGTTTTCTGCAGAAAAGCGATTCTGCGAAGCAATGTGAACACTTCTGCTTCCCAGGCACAGAGAAGGTGCTAGCAGGGAATTCTCTGCCTGCCTTTCCCCAGTGCTCTGCAAGCTCTCCAGGACAACATAAAATCTGGGGCTCTGTGCTTTCTTTCGTTCTGAACAAGTGTTAGTGTTTTCTGCACAAAAGCGATTCTGCGAAGCAACGTAAACACTTCTGCTTCCCAGGCACAGAGAAGGTGCTAGCAGGGAATTCTCTGCCTGCCTTTCCCCAGTGCTCTGCAAGCTCTCCAGAACAACAGCAAATCTGGGGCTCTGTGCTTTCTTTTGTTCTGAACAAGTGTTAGTGTTTTCTGCACAAAGGCGATTCTGCGAAGCAATGTGAACACTTCTGCTTCCCAGGCACAGAGAAGGTGCTAGCAGGGAACTCTCTGCCTGCCTTTCCCCAGTGCTCTGAAAGCTCTCCAGGACAACATAAAATCTGGGGCTCTGTGCTTTCTTTTGTTCTGAACAAGTGTTAGTGTTTTCTGCAGAAAAGCGATTCTGCGAAGCAATGTGAACACTTCTGCTTCCCAGGCACAGAGAAGGGGCTAGCAGGGAATTCTCTGCCTGCCTTTCCCCAGTGCTCTGCAAGCTCTCCAGGACAACATAGAATCTGGGGCTCTGTGCTTTCTTTCGTTCTGAACAAGTGTTACTGTTTTCTGCACAAAAGCGATTCTGTGAAGCAACGTAAACACTTCTGCTTCCCAGGCACAGAGAAGGTGCTAGCAGGGAATTCTCTGCCTGTCTTTCCCCAGTGCTCTGCAAGCTCTCCAGAACAACAGCAAATCTGGGGCTCTGTGCTTTCTTTCGTTCTGAACAAGTGTTAGTGTTTTCTGCACAAAAGCGATTCTGCGAAGCAACGTAAACACTTCTGCTTCCCAGGCACAGAGAAGGTGCTAGCAGGGAATTCTCTGCCTGCCTTTCCCCAGTGCTCTGCAAGCTCTCCAGAACAACAGCAAATCTGGGGCTCTGTGCTTTCTTTTGTTCTGAACAAGTGTTAGTGTTTTCTGCACAAAGGCGATTCTGCGAAGCAATGTGAACACTTCTGCTTCCCAGGCACAGAGAAGGTGCTAGCAGGGAATTCTCTGCCTGCCTTTCCTCAGTGCTCTGCAAGCTCTCCAGGACAACAGCAAATCTGGGGCTCTGTGCTTTCTATTGTTCTGCACAAGTGTTAGTGTTTTCTGCAGAAAAGCGATTCTGCGAAGCAATGTAAACACTTCTGCTTCCCAGACACAGAGAAGGTGCTAGCAGGGAATTCTCTGCCTGCCTTTCCCCAGTGCTATGCAAGCTCTCCAGAACAACAGCAAATCTGGGGCTCTGTGCTTTCTTTAGTTCTAAACAATTGTTAGTGTTTTCTGCACAAAAGCGATCCTGCGAAGCAATGTAAACACTTCTGCTTCCCAGACACAGAGAAGGTGCTAGCAGGGAATTCTCTGCCTGCCTTTCCCCAGTGCTCTGCAAGCTCTCCAGAACAACAGCAAATCTGGGGCTCTGTGCTTTCTTTTGTTCTGAACAAGTGTTAGTGTTTTCTGCACAAAGGCGATTCTGCGAAGCAATGTGAACACTTCTGCTTCCCAGGCACAGAGAAGGTGCTAGCAGGGAATTCTCTGCCTGCCTTTCCCCAGTGCTCTGCAAGCTCTCCAGGACAACATAAAATCTGGGGCTCTGTGCTTTCTTTTGTTCTGAACAACTGTTAGTGTTTTCTGCACAAAAGCGATTCTGCGAAGCAATGTGAACACTTCTGCTTCCCAGGCACAGAGAAGGTGCTAGCAGGGAATTCTCTGCCTGCCTTTCCCCAGTGCTCTGCAAGCTCTCCAGAACAACAGCAAATCTGGGGCTCTGTGCTTTCTTTTGTTCTGAACAAGTGTTAGTGTTTTCTGCAGAAAAGCGATTCTGCGAAGCAATGTGAACACTTCTGCTTCCCAGACACAGAGAAGGTGCTAGCAGGGAATTCTCTGCCTGCCTTTCCCCAGTGCTCTGCAAGCTCTCCAGGACAACAGCAAATCTGGGGCTCTGTGCTTTCTTTCGTTCTGCACAAGTGTTAGTGTTTTCTGCAGAAAAGCGATTCTGCGAAGCAATGTGAACACTTCTGCTTCCCAGGCACAGAGAAGGTGCTAGCAGGGAATTCTCTGCCTGCCTTTCCCCAGTGCTCTGCAAGCTCTCCAGAACAACAGCAAATCTGGGGCTCTGTGCTTTCTTTCGTTCTGAACAAGTGTTACTGTTTTCTGCACAAAAGCGATTCTGCGAAGCAATGTGAACACTTCTGCTTCCCAGGCACAGAGAAGGTGCTAGAAGGGAATTCTCTGCCTGCCTTTCCCCAGTGCTCTGCAAGCTCTCCAGGACAACATAGAATCTGGGGCTCTGTGCTTTCTTTTGTTCTGAACAAGTGTTAGTGTTTTCTGCACAAAAGCGATTCTGTGAAGCAACGTAAACACTTCTGCTTCCCAGGCACAGAGAAGGTGCTAGCAGGGAATTCTCTGCCTGCCTTTCCCCAGTGCTCTGCAAGCTCTCCAGGACAACAGCAAATCTGGGGCTCTGTGCTTTCTTTTGTTCTGAACAAGTGTTAGTGTTTTCTGCAGAAAAGCGATTCTGCGAAGCAATGTAAACACTTCTGCTTCCCAGACACAGAGAAGGTGCTAGCAGGGAATTCTCTGCCTGCCTTTCCCCAGTGCTCTGCAAGCTCTCCAGAACAACAGCAAATCTGGGGCTCTGTGCTTTCTTTAGTTCTAAACAATTGTTAGTGTTTTCTGCACAAAAGCGATTCTGCGAAGCAATGTGAACACTTCTGCTTCCCAGGCACAGAGAAGGTGCTAGCAGGGAATTCTCTGCCTGCCTTTCCCCAGTGCTCTGCAAGCTCTCAAGAACAACAGCAAATCTGGGGCTCTGTGCTTTCTTTTGTTCTGAACAAGTGTTAGTGTTTTCTGCACAAAAGCGATTCTGCGAAGCAATGTGAACACTTCTGCTTCCCAGGCACAGAGAAGGTGCTAGCAGGGAATTCTCTGCCTGCCTTTCCCCAGTGCTCTGCAAGCTCTCCAGAACAACAGCAAATCTGGGGCTCTGTGCTTTCTTTCGTTCTGAACAAGTGTTAGTGTTTTCTGCACAAAAGCGATTCTGCGAAGCAACGTAAACACTTCTGCTTCCCAGGCACAGAGAAGGTGCTAGCAGGGAATTCTCTGCCTGCCTTTCCCCAGTGCTCTGCAAGCTCTCCAGGACAACATAGAAGCTGGGGCTCTGTGCTTTCTTTTGTTCTGAACAAGTGTTAGTGTTTTCTGCACAAAGGCGATTCTGCGAAGCAACGTAAACACTTCTGCTTCCCAGGCACAGAGAAGGTGCTAGCAGGGAATTCTCTGCCTGCCTTTCCCCAGTGCTCTGCAAGCTCTCCAGGACAACAGCAAATCTGGGGCTCTGTGCTTTCTTTCGTTCTGAACAAGTGTTAGTGTTTTCTGCACAAAAGCGATTCTGCGAAGCAACGTAAACACTTCTGCTTCCCAGGCACAGAGAAGGTGCTAGCAGGGAATTCTCTGCCTGCCTTTCCCCAGTGCTCTGCAAGCTCTCCAGAACAACAGCAAATCTGGGGCTCTGTGCTTTCTTTTGTTCTGAACAAGTGTTAGTGTTTTCTGCACAAAGGCGATTCTGCGAACTAATGTGAACACTTCTGCTTCCCAGGCACAGAGAAGGTGCTAGCAGGGAATTCTCTGCCTGCCTTTCCCCAGTGCTCTGCAAGCTCTCCAGGACAACATAGAATCTGGGGCTCTGTGCTTTCTTTTGTTCTGAACAAGTGTTAGTGTTTTCTGCACAAAAGCGATTCTGTGAAGCAACGTAAACACTTCTGCTTCCCAGGCACAGAGAAGGTGCTAGCAGGGAATTCTCTGCCTGCCTTTCCCCAGTGCTCTGCAAGCTCTCCAGGACAACAGCAAATCTGGGGCTCTGTGCTTTCTTTTGTTCTGAACAAGTGTTAGTGTTTTCTGCAGAAAAGCGATTCTGCGAAGCAATGTAAACACTTCTGCTTCCCAGACACAGAGAAGGTGCTAGCAGGGAATTCTCTGCCTGCCTTTCCCCAGTGCTCTGCAAGCTCTCCAGAACAACAGCAAATCTGGGGCTCTGTGCTTTCTTTAGTTCTAAACAATTGTTAGTGTTTTCTGCACAAAAGCGATTCTGCGAAGCAATGTAAACACTTCTGCTTCCCAGGCACAGAGAAGGTGCTAGCAGGGAATTCTCTGCCTGCCTTTCCCCAGTGCTCTGCAAGCTCTCCAGAACAACAGCAAATCTGGGGCTCTGTGCTTTCTTTTGTTCTGAACAAGTGTTAGTGTTTTCTGCAGAAAAGCGATTCTGCGAAGCAATGTGAACACTTCTGCTTCCCAGGCACAGAGAAGGTGCTAGCAGGGAATTCTCTGCCTGCCTTTCCCCAGTGCTCTGCAAGCTCTCCAGAACAACAGCAAATCTGGGGCTCTGTGCTTTCTTTCGTTCTGAACAAGTGTTAGTGTTTTCTGCACAAAAGCGATTCTGCGAAGCAACGTAAACACTTCTGCTTCCCAGGCACAGAGAAGGTGCTAGCAGGGAATTCTCTGCCTGCCTTTCCCCAGTGCTCTGCAAGCTCTCCAGGACAACATAGAAGCTGGGGCTCTGTGCTTTCTTTTGTTCTGAACAAGTGTTAGTGTTTTCTGCACAAAGGCGATTCTGCGAAGCAACGTAAACACTTCTGCTTCCCAGGCACAGAGAAGGTGCTAGCAGGGAATTCTCTGCCTGCCTTTCCCCAGTGCTCTGCAAGCTCTCCAGGACAACAGCAAATCTGGGGCTCTGTGCTTTCTTTCGTTCTGAACAAGTGTTAGTGTTTTCTGCACAAAGGCGATTCTGCGAACTAATGTGAACACTTCTGCTTCCCAGGCACAGAGAAGGTGCTAGCAGGGAATTCTCTGCCTGCCTTTCCCCAGTGCTCTGCAAGCTCTCCAGAACAACAGCAAATCTGGGGCTCTGTGCTTTCTTTTGTTCTGAACAAGTGTTAGTGTTTTCTGCAGAAAAGCGATTCTGCGAAGCAATGTGAACACTTCTGCTTCCCAGACACAGAGAAGGTGCTAGCAGGGAATTCTCTGCCTGCCTTTCCCCAGTGCTCTGCAAGCTCTCCAGGACAACAGCAAATCTGGGGCTCTGTGCTTTCTTTCGTTCTGAACAAGTGTTAGTGTTTTCTGCACAAAAGCGATTCTGCGAAGCAACGTAAACACTTCTGCTTCCCAGACACAGAGAAGGTGCTAGCAGGGAATTCTCTGCCTGCCTTTCCCCAGTGCTCTGCAAGCTCTCCAGAACAACAGCAAATCTGGGGCTCTGTGCTTTCTTTTGTTCTGAACAAGTGTTAGTGTTTTCTGCACAAAGGCGATTCTGCGAAGCAATGTGAACACTTCTGCTTCCCAGGCACAGAGAAGGTGCTAGCAGGGAATTCTCTGCCTGCCTTTCCCCAGTGCTCTGCAAGCTCTCCAGGACAACATAGAAGCTGGGGCTCTGTGCTTTCTTTTGTTCTGAACAAGTGTTAGTGTTTTCTGCACAAAGGCGATTCTGCGAAGCAACGTAAACACTTCTGCTTCCCAGGCACAGAGAAGGTGCTAGCAGGGAATTCTCTGCCTGCCTTTCCCCAGTGCTCTGCAAGCTCTCCAGGACAACAGCAAATCTGGGGCTCTGTGCTTTCTTTCGTTCTGAACAAGTGTTAGTGTTTTCTGCACAAAGGCGATTCTGCGAAGCAATGTGAACACTTCTGCTTCCCAGGCACAGAGAAGGTGCTAGCAGGGAATTCTCTGCCTGCCTTTCCCCAGTGCTCTGCAAGCTCTCCAGAACAACAGCAAATCTGGGGCTCTGTGCTTTCTTTTGTTCTGAACAAGTGTTAGTGTTTTCTGCACAAAGGCGATTCTGCGAACTAATGTGAACACTTCTGCTTCCCAGGCACAGAGAAGGTGCTAGCAGGGAATTCTCTGCCTGCCTTTCCCCAGTGCTCTGCAAGCTCTCCAGAACAACAGCAAATCTGGGGCTCTGTGCTTTCTTTCGTTCTGAACAAGTGTTAGTGTTTTCTGCACAAAAGCGATTCTGCGAAGCAATGTGAACACTTCTGCTTCCCAGGCACAGAGAAGGGGCTAGCAGGGAATTCTCTGCCTGCCTTTCCCCAGTGCTCTGCAAGCTCTCCAGGAGGACATAAAATCTGGGGCTCTGTGCTTTCTTTTGTTCTGAACAAGTGTTAGTGTTTTCTGCACAAAGGCGATTCTGCGAACTAATGTGAACACTTCTGCTTCCCAGGCACAGAGAAGGTGCTAGCAGGGAATTCTCTGCCTGCCTTTCCCCAGTGCTCTGCAAGCTCTCCAGAACAACAGCAAATCTGGGGCTCTGTGCTTTCTTTTGTTCTGAACAAGTGTTAGTGTTTTCTGCAGAAAAGCGATTCTGCGAAGCAATGTGAACACTTCTGCTTCCCAGGCACAGAGAAGGTGCTAGCAGGGAATTCTCTGCCTGCCTTTCCCCAGTGCTCTGCAAGCTCTCCAGGACAACATAAAATCTGGGGCTCTGTGCTTTCTTTCGTTCTGAACAAGTGTTAGTGTTTTCTGCACAAAAGCGATTCTGCGAAGCAACGTAAACACTTCTGCTTCCCAGGCACAGAGAAGGTGCTAGCAGGGAATTCTCTGCCTGCCTTTCCCCAGTGCTCTGCAAGCTCTCCAGAACAACAGCAAATCTGGGGCTCTGTGCTTTCTTTCGTTCTGAACAAGTGTTAGTGTTTTCTGCACAAAAGCGATTCTGCGAAGCAACGTAAACACTTCTGCTTCCCAGGCACAGAGAAGGTGCTAGCAGGGAATTCTCTGCCTGCCTTTCCCCAGTGCTCTGCAAGCTCTCCAGGACAACATAGAATCTGGGGCTCTGTGCTTTCTTTTGTTCTGAACAAGTGTTAGTGTTTTCTGCACAAAGGCGATTCTGCGAAGCAACGTAAACACTTCTGCTTCCCAGGCACAGAGAAGGTGCTAGCAGGGAATTCTCTGCCTGCCTTTCCCCAGTGCTCTGCAAGCTCTCCAGGACAACAGCAAATCTGGGGCTCTGTGCTTTCTTTCGTTCTGAACAAGTGTTAGTGTTTTCTGCACAAAGGTGATTCTGCGAAGCAATGTGAACACTTCTGCTTCCCAGGCACAGAGAAGGTGCTAGCAGGGAATTCTCTGCCTGCCTTTCCCCAGTGCTCTGCAAGCTCTCCAGAACAACAGCAAATCTGGGGCTCTGTGCTTTCTTTTGTTCTGAACAAGTGTTAGTGTTTTCTGCACAAAGGCGATTCTGCGAACTAATGTGAACACTTCTGCTTCCCAGGCACAGAGAAGGTGCTAGCAGGGAATTCTCTGCCTGCCTTTCCCCAGTGCTCTGCAAGCTCTCCAGAACAACAGCAAATCTGGGGCTCTGTGCTTTCTTTTGTTCTGAACAAGTGTTAGTGTTTTCTGCAGAAAAGCGATTCTGCGAAGCAATGTGAACACTTCTGCTTCCCAGACACAGAGAAGGTGCTAGCAGGGAATTCTCTGCCTGCCTTTCCCCAGTGCTCTGCAAGCTCTCCAGGACAACAGCAAATCTGGGGCTCTGTGCTTTCTTTCGTTCTGAACAAGTGTTAGTGTTTTCTGCACAAAAGCGATTCTGCGAAGCAACGTAAACACTTCTGCTTCCCAGACACAGAGAAGGTGCTAGCAGGGAATTCTCTGCCTGCCTTTCCCCAGTGCTCTGCAAGCTCTCCAGAACAACAGCAAATCTGGGGCTCTGTGCTTTCTTTTGTTCTGAACAAGTGTTAGTGTTTTCTGCAGAAAAGCGATTCTGCGAAGCAATGTGAACACTTCTGCTTCCCAGGCACAGAGAAGGTGCTAGCAGGGAATTCTCTGCCTGCCTTTCCCCAGTGCTCTGCAAGCTCTCCAGAACAACAGCAAATCTGGGGCTCTGTGCTTTCTTTCGTTCTGAACAAGTGTTACTGTTTTCTGCACAAATCGATTCTGCGAAGTAATGTGAACACTTCTGCTTCCCAGGCACAGAGAAGGTGCTAGCAGGGAATTCTCTGCCTGCCTTTCCCCAGTGCTCTGCAAGCTCTCCAGGACAACATAGAATCTGGGGCTCTGTGCTTTCTTTCGTTCTGAACAAGTGTTAGTGTTTTCTGCACAAAAGCGATTCTGTGAAGCAACGTAAACACTTCTGCTTCCCAGGCACAGAGAAGGTGCTAGCAGGGAATTCTCTGCCTGCCTTTCCCCAGTGCTCTGCAAGCTCTCCAGGACAACATAGAATCTGGGGCTCTGTGCTTTCTTTTGTTCTGAACAAGTGTTAGTGTTTTCTGCACAAAAGCGATTCTGCGAAGCAATGTGAACACTTCTGCTTCCCAGGCACAGAGAAGGGGCTAGCAGGGAATTCTCTGCCTGCCTTTCCCCAGTGCTCTGCAAGCTCTCCAGGAGGACATAAAATCTGGGGCTCTGTGCTTTCTTTTGTTCTGAACAAGTGTTAGTGTTTTCTGCACAAAGGCGATTCTGCGAAGTAATGTGAACACTTCTGCTTCCCAGGCACAGAGAAGGTGCTAGCAGGGAATTCTCTGCCTGCCTTTCCCCAGTGCTCTGCAAGCTCTCCAGAACAACAGCAAATCTGGGGCTCTGTGCTTTCTTTTGTTCTGAACAAGTGTTAGTGTTTTCTGCAGAAAAGCGATTCTGCGAAGCAATGTGAACACTTCTGCTTCCCAGGCACAGAGAAGGTGCTAGCAGGGAATTCTCTGCCTGCCTTTCCCCAGTGCTCTGCAAGCTCTCCAGGACAACATAAAATCTGGGGCTCTGTGCTTTCTTTCGTTCTGAACAAGTGTTAGTGTTTTCTGCACAAAAGCGATTCTGCGAAGCAACGTAAACACTTCTGCTTCCCAGGCACAGAGAAGGTGCTAGCAGGGAATTCTCTGCCTGCCTTTCCCCAGTGCTCTGCAAGCTCTCCAGAACAACAGCAAATCTGGGGCTCTGTGCTTTCTTTTGTTCTGAACAAGTGTTAGTGTTTTCTGCACAAAGGCGATTCTGCGAAGCAATGTGAACACTTCTGCTTCCCAGGCACAGAGAAGGTGCTAGCAGGGAACTCTCTGCCTGCCTTTCCCCAGTGCTCTGAAAGCTCTCCAGGACAACATAAAATCTGGGGCTCTGTGCTTTCTTTTGTTCTGAACAAGTGTTAGTGTTTTCTGCAGAAAAGCGATTCTGCGAAGCAATGTGAACACTTCTGCTTCCCAGGCACAGAGAAGGGGCTAGCAGGGAATTCTCTGCCTGCCTTTCCCCAGTGCTCTGCAAGCTCTCCAGGACAACATAGAATCTGGGGCTCTGTGCTTTCTTTCGTTCTGAACAAGTGTTACTGTTTTCTGCACAAAAGCGATTCTGTGAAGCAACGTAAACACTTCTGCTTCCCAGGCACAGAGAAGGTGCTAGCAGGGAATTCTCTGCCTGTCTTTCCCCAGTGCTCTGCAAGCTCTCCAGAACAACAGCAAATCTGGGGCTCTGTGCTTTCTTTCGTTCTGAACAAGTGTTAGTGTTTTCTGCACAAAAGCGATTCTGCGAAGCAACGTAAACACTTCTGCTTCCCAGGCACAGAGAAGGTGCTAGCAGGGAATTCTCTGCCTGCCTTTCCCCAGTGCTCTGCAAGCTCTCCAGAACAACAGCAAATCTGGGGCTCTGTGCTTTCTTTTGTTCTGAACAAGTGTTAGTGTTTTCTGCACAAAGGCGATTCTGCGAAGCAATGTGAACACTTCTGCTTCCCAGGCACAGAGAAGGTGCTAGCAGGGAATTCTCTGCCTGCCTTTCCTCAGTGCTCTGCAAGCTCTCCAGGACAACAGCAAATCTGGGGCTCTGTGCTTTCTATTGTTCTGCACAAGTGTTAGTGTTTTCTGCAGAAAAGCGATTCTGCGAAGCAATGTAAACACTTCTGCTTCCCAGACACAGAGAAGGTGCTAGCAGGGAATTCTCTGCCTGCCTTTCCCCAGTGCTATGCAAGCTCTCCAGAACAACAGCAAATCTGGGGCTCTGTGCTTTCTTTAGTTCTAAACAATTGTTAGTGTTTTCTGCACAAAAGCGATCCTGCGAAGCAATGTAAACACTTCTGCTTCCCAGACACAGAGAAGGTGCTAGCAGGGAATTCTCTGCCTGCCTTTCCCCAGTGCTCTGCAAGCTCTCCAGAACAACAGCAAATCTGGGGCTCTGTGCTTTCTTTTGTTCTGAACAAGTGTTAGTGTTTTCTGCACAAAGGCGATTCTGCGAAGCAATGTGAACACTTCTGCTTCCCAGGCACAGAGAAGGTGCTAGCAGGGAATTCTCTGCCTGCCTTTCCCCAGTGCTCTGCAAGCTCTCCAGGACAACAGCAAATCTGGGGCTCTGTGCTTTCTTTTGTTCTGAACAAGTGTTAGTGTTTTCTGCACAAAGGCGATTCTGCGAACTAATGTGAACACTTCTGCTTCCCAGGCACAGAGAAGGTGCTAGCAGGAAATTCTCTGCCTGCCTTTCCCCAGTGCTCTGCAAGCTCTCCAGAACAACAGCAAATCTGGGGCTCTGTGCTTTCTTTCGTTCTGAACAAGTGTTAGTGTTTTCTGCACAAAAGCGATTCTGCGAAGCAACGTAAACACTTCTGCTTCCCAGGCACAGAGAAGGTGCTAGCAGGGAATTCTCTGCCTGCCTTTCCCCAGTGCTCTGCAAGCTCTCCAGGACAACATAGAATCTGGGGCTCTGTGCTTTCTTTTGTTCTGAACAAGTGTTAGTGTTTTCTGCACAAAGGCGATTCTGCGAAGCAATGTGAACACTTCTGCTTCCCAGGCACAGAGAAGGTGCTAGCAGGGAATTCTCTGCCTGCCTTTCCCCAGTGCTCTGCAAGCTCTCCAGGACAACATAAAATCTGGGGCTCTGTGCTTTCTTTTGTTCTGAACAACTGTTAGTGTTTTCTGCACAAAAGCGATTCTGCGAAGCAATGTGAACACTTCTGCTTCCCAGGCACAGAGAAGGTGCTAGCAGGGAATTCTCTGCCTGCCTTTCCCCAGTGCTCTGCAAGCTCTCCAGAACAACAGCAAATCTGGGGCTCTGTGCTTTCTTTTGTTCTGAACAAGTGTTAGTGTTTTCTGCAGAAAAGCGATTCTGCGAAGCAATGTGAACACTTCTGCTTCCCAGACACAGAGAAGGTGCTAGCAGGGAATTCTCTGCCTGCCTTTCCCCAGTGCTCTGCAAGCTCTCCAGAACAACAGCAAATCTGGGGCTCTGTGCTTTCTTTCGTTCTGAACAAGTGTTAGTGTTTTCTGCAGAAAAGCGATTCTGCGAAGCAATGTGAACACTTCTGCTTCCCAGGCACAGAGAAGGTGCTAGCAGGGAATTCTCTGCCTGCCTTTCCCCAGTGCTCTGCAAGCTCTCCAGAACAACAGCAAATCTGGGGCTCTGTGCTTTCTTTCGTTCTGAACAAGTGTTACTGTTTTCTGCACAAAAGCGATTCTGCGAAGCAATGTGAACACTTCTGCTTCCCAGGCACAGAGAAGGTGCTAGAAGGGAATTCTCTGCCTGCCTTTCCCCAGTGCTCTGCAAGCTCTCCAGGACAACATAGAATCTGGGGCTCTGTGCTTTCTTTTGTTCTGAACAAGTGTTAGTGTTTTCTGCACAAAAGCGATTCTGTGAAGCAACGTAAACACTTCTGCTTCCCAGGCACAGAGAAGGTGCTAGCAGGGAATTCTCTGCCTGCCTTTCCCCAGTGCTCTGCAAGCTCTCCAGGACAACAGCAAATCTGGGGCTCTGTGCTTTCTTTTGTTCTGAACAAGTGTTAGTGTTTTCTGCAGAAAAGCGATTCTGCGAAGCAATGTAAACACTTCTGCTTCCCAGACACAGAGAAGGTGCTAGCAGGGAATTCTCTGCCTGCCTTTCCCCAGTGCTCTGCAAGCTCTCCAGAACAACAGCAAATCTGGGGCTCTGTGCTTTCTTTTGTTCTGAACAAGTGTTAGTGTTTTCTGCACAAAGGCGATTCTGCGAAGCAATGTGAACACTTCTGCTTCCCAGGCACAGAGAAGGTGCTAGCAGGGAATTCTCTGCCTGCCTTTCCTCAGTGCTCTGCAAGCTCTCCAGGACAACAGCAAATCTGGGGCTCTGTGCTTTCTATTGTTCTGCACAAGTGTTAGTGTTTTCTGCAGAAAAGCGATTCTGCGAAGCAATGTAAACACTTCTGCTTCCCAGACACAGAGAAGGTGCTAGCAGGGAATTCTCTGCCTGCCTTTCCCCAGTGCTATGCAAGCTCTCCAGAACAACAGCAAATCTGGGGCTCTGTGCTTTCTTTAGTTCTAAACAATTGTTAGTGTTTTCTGCACAAAAGCGATCCTGCGAAGCAATGTAAACACTTCTGCTTCCCAGACACAGAGAAGGTGCTAGCAGGGAATTCTCTGCCTGCCTTTCCCCAGTGCTCTGCAAGCTCTCCAGAACAACAGCAAATCTGGGGCTCTGTGCTTTCTTTTGTTCTGAACAAGTGTTAGTGTTTTCTGCACAAAGGCGATTCTGCGAAGCAATGTGAACACTTCTGCTTCCCAGGCACAGAGAAGGTGCTAGCAGGGAATTCTCTGCCTGCCTTTCCCCAGTGCTCTGCAAGCTCTCCAGGACAACAGCAAATCTGGGGCTCTGTGCTTTCTTTTGTTCTGAACAAGTGTTAGTGTTTTCTGCACAAAGGCGATTCTGCGAACTAATGTGAACACTTCTGCTTCCCAGGCACAGAGAAGGTGCTAGCAGGAAATTCTCTGCCTGCCTTTCCCCAGTGCTCTGCAAGCTCTCCAGAACAACAGCAAATCTGGGGCTCTGTGCTTTCTTTCGTTCTGAACAAGTGTTAGTGTTTTCTGCACAAAAGCGATTCTGCGAAGCAACGTAAACACTTCTGCTTCCCAGGCACAGAGAAGGTGCTAGCAGGGAATTCTCTGCCTGCCTTTCCCCAGTGCTCTGCAAGCTCTCCAGGACAACATAGAATCTGGGGCTCTGTGCTTTCTTTTGTTCTGAACAAGTGTTAGTGTTTTCTGCACAAAGGCGATTCTGCGAAGCAATGTGAACACTTCTGCTTCCCAGGCACAGAGAAGGTGCTAGCAGGGAATTCTCTGCCTGCCTTTCCCCAGTGCTCTGCAAGCTCTCCAGGACAACATAAAATCTGGGGCTCTGTGCTTTCTTTTGTTCTGAACAACTGTTAGTGTTTTCTGCACAAAAGCGATTCTGCGAAGCAATGTGAACACTTCTGCTTCCCAGGCACAGAGAAGGTGCTAGCAGGGAATTCTCTGCCTGCCTTTCCCCAGTGCTCTGCAAGCTCTCCAGAACAACAGCAAATCTGGGGCTCTGTGCTTTCTTTTGTTCTGAACAAGTGTTAGTGTTTTCTGCAGAAAAGCGATTCTGCGAAGCAATGTGAACACTTCTGCTTCCCAGACACAGAGAAGGTGCTAGCAGGGAATTCTCTGCCTGCCTTTCCCCAGTGCTCTGCAAGCTCTCCAGAACAACAGCAAATCTGGGGCTCTGTGCTTTCTTTCGTTCTGAACAAGTGTTAGTGTTTTCTGCAGAAAAGCGATTCTGCGAAGCAATGTGAACACTTCTGCTTCCCAGGCACAGAGAAGGTGCTAGCAGGGAATTCTCTGCCTGCCTTTCCCCAGTGCTCTGCAAGCTCTCCAGAACAACAGCAAATCTGGGGCTCTGTGCTTTCTTTCGTTCTGAACAAGTGTTACTGTTTTCTGCACAAAAGCGATTCTGCGAAGCAATGTGAACACTTCTGCTTCCCAGGCACAGAGAAGGTGCTAGAAGGGAATTCTCTGCCTGCCTTTCCCCAGTGCTCTGCAAGCTCTCCAGGACAACATAGAATCTGGGGCTCTGTGCTTTCTTTTGTTCTGAACAAGTGTTAGTGTTTTCTGCACAAAAGCGATTCTGTGAAGCAACGTAAACACTTCTGCTTCCCAGGCACAGAGAAGGTGCTAGCAGGGAATTCTCTGCCTGCCTTTCCCCAGTGCTCTGCAAGCTCTCCAGGACAACAGCAAATCTGGGGCTCTGTGCTTTCTTTTGTTCTGAACAAGTGTTAGTGTTTTCTGCAGAAAAGCGATTCTGCGAAGCAATGTAAACACTTCTGCTTCCCAGACACAGAGAAGGTGCTAGCAGGGAATTCTCTGCCTGCCTTTCCCCAGTGCTCTGCAAGCTCTCCAGAACAACAGCAAATCTGGGGCTCTGTGCTTTCTTTAGTTCTAAACAATTGTTAGTGTTTTCTGCACAAAAGCGATTCTGCGAAGCAATGTGAACACTTCTGCTTCCCAGGCACAGAGAAGGTGCTAGCAGGGAATTCTCTGCCTGCCTTTCCCCAGTGCTCTGCAAGCTCTCAAGAACAACAGCAAATCTGGGGCTCTGTGCTTTCTTTTGTTCTGAACAAGTGTTAGTGTTTTCTGCACAAAAGCGATTCTGCGAAGCAATGTGAACACTTCTGCTTCCCAGGCACAGAGAAGGTGCTAGCAGGGAATTCTCTGCCTGCCTTTCCCCAGTGCTCTGCAAGCTCTCCAGAACAACAGCAAATCTGGGGCTCTGTGCTTTCTTTCGTTCTGAACAAGTGTTAGTGTTTTCTGCACAAAAGCGATTCTGCGAAGCAACGTAAACACTTCTGCTTCCCAGGCACAGAGAAGGTGCTAGCAGGGAATTCTCTGCCTGCCTTTCCCCAGTGCTCTGC
Source organism: Strix aluco (assembly GCF_031877795.1). Lineage (NCBI taxonomy): Eukaryota > Metazoa > Chordata > Aves > Strigiformes > Strigidae > Strix > Strix aluco. Next base: position 17,897,257 of record NC_133947.1, read on the forward strand.
AAGCTCTCCAGGACAACATAGAAGCTGGGGCTCTGTGCTTTCTTTTGTTCTGAACAAGTGTTAGTGTTTTCTGCACAAAGGCGATTCTGCGAAGCAACGTAAACACTTCTGCTTCCCAGGCACAGAGAAGGTGCTAGCAGGGAATTCTCTGCCTGCCTTTCCCCAGTGCTCTGCAAGCTCTCCAGGACAACAGCAAATCTGGGGCTCTGTGCTTTCTTTCGTTCTGAACAAGTGTTAGTGTTTTCTGCACAAAAGCGATTCTGCGAAGCAACGTAAACACTTCTGCTTCCCAGGCACAGAGAAGGTGCTAGCAGGGAATTCTCTGCCTGCCTTTCCCCAGTGCTCTGCAAGCTCTCCAGAACAACAGCAAATCTGGGGCTCTGTGCTTTCTTTTGTTCTGAACAAGTGTTAGTGTTTTCTGCACAAAGGCGATTCTGCGAACTAATGTGAACACTTCTGCTTCCCAGGCACAGAGAAGGTGCTAGCAGGGAATTCTCTGCCTGCCTTTCCCCAGTGCTCTGCAAGCTCTCCAGAACAACAGCAAATCTGGGGCTCTGTGCTTTCTTTTGTTCTGAACAAGTGTTAGTGTTTTCTGCAGAAAAGCGATTCTGCGAAGCAATGTGAACACTTCTGCTTCCCAGACACAGAGAAGGTGCTAGCAGGGAATTCTCTGCCTGCCTTTCCCCAGTGCTCTGCAAGCTCTCCAGGACAACAGCAAATCTGGGGCTCTGTGCTTTCTTTCGTTCTGAACAAGTGTTAGTGTTTTCTGCACAAAAGCGATTCTGCGAAGCAACGTAAACACTTCTGCTTCCCAGGCACAGAGAAGGTGCTAGCAGGGAATTCTCTGCCTGCCTTTCCCCAGTGCTCTGCAAGCTCTCCAGAACAACAGCAAATCTGGGGCTCTGTGCTTTCTTTTGTTCTGAACAACTGTTAGTGTTTTCTGCACAAAGGCGATTCTGCGAAGCAATGTGAACACTTCTGCTTCCCAGGCACAGAGAAGGTGCTAGCAGGGAATTCTCTGCCTGCCTTTCCCCAGTGCTCTGCAAGCTCTCCAGGACAACATAGAAGCTGGGGCTCTCTGCTTTCTTTTGTTCTGAACAAGTGTTAGTGTTTTCTGCACAAAGGCGATTCTGCGAAGCAACGTAAACACTTCTGCTTCCCAGGCACAGAGAAGGTGCTAGCAGGGAATTCTCTGCCTGCCTTTCCCCAGTGCTCTGCAAGCTCTCCAGGACAACAGCAAATCTGGGGCTCTGTGCTTTCTTTCGTTCTGAACAAGTGTTAGTGTTTTCTGCACAAAGGCGATTCTGCGAACTAATGTGAACACTTCTGCTTCCCAGGCACAGAGAAGGGGCTAGCAGGGAATTCTCTGCCTGCCTTTCCCCAGTGCTCTGCAAGCTCTCCAGGAGGACATAAAATCTGGGGCTCTGTGCTTTCTTTTGTTCTGAACAAGTGTTAGTGTTTTCTGCACAAAGGCGATTCTGCGAACTAATGTGAACACTTCTGCTTCCCAGGCACAGAGAAGGTGCTAGCAGGGAATTCTCTGCCTGCCTTTCCCCAGTGCTCTGCAAGCTCTCCAGAACAACAGCAAATCTGGGGCTCTGTGCTTTCTTTTGTTCTGAACAAGTGTTAGTGTTTTCTGCAGAAAAGCGATTCTGCGAAGCAATGTGAACACTTCTGCTTCCCAGGCACAGAGAAGGTGCTAGCAGGGAATTCTCTGCCTGCCTTTCCCCAGTGCTCTGCAAGCTCTCCAGGACAACATAAAATCTGGGGCTCTGTGCTTTCTTTCGTTCTGAACAAGTGTTAGTGTTTTCTGCACAAAAGCGATTCTGCGAAGCAACGTAAACACTTCTGCTTCCCAGGCACAGAGAAGGTGCTAGCAGGGAATTCTCTGCCTGCCTTTCCCCAGTGCTCTGCAAGCTCTCCAGAACAACAGCAAATCTGGGGCTCTGTGCTTTCTTTTGTTCTGAACAAGTGTTAGTGTTTTCTGCAGAAAAGCGATTCTGCGAAGCAATGTGAACACTTCTGCTTCCCAGGCACAGAGAAGGTGCTAGCAGGGAATTCTCTGCCTGCCTTTCCCTAGTGTTCTGTAAGCTCTCCAGGACAACAGCAAATCTGGGGCTCTGTGCTTTCTTTTGTTCTGCACAAGTGTTAGTGTTTTCTGCAGAAAAGCGATTCTGCGAAGCAATGTGAACACTTCTGCTTCCCAGGCACAGAGAAGGGGCTAGCAGGGAATTCTCTGCCTGCCTTTCCCCAGTGCTCTGCAAGCTCTCCAGGACAACATAGAATCTGGGGCTCTGTGCTTTCTTTTGTTCTGAACAAGTGTTAGTGTTTTCTGCACAAAAGCGATTCTGTGAAGCAACGTAAACACTTCTGCTTCCCAGGCACAGAGAAGGTGCTAGCAGGGAATTCTCTGCCTGCCTTTCCCCAGTGCTCTGCAAGCTCTCCAGGACAACATAAAATCTGGGGCTCTGTGCTTTCTTTCGTTCTGAACAAGTGTTAGTGTTTTCTGCACAAAAGCGATTCTGCGAAGCAACGTAAACACTTCTGCTTCCCAGGCACAGAGAAGGTGCTAGCAGGGAATTCTCTGCCTGCCTTTCCCCAGTGCTCTGCAAGCTCTCCAGAACAACAGCAAATCTGGGGCTCTGTGCTTTCTTTTGTTCTGAACAAGTGTTAGTGTTTTCTGCACAAAGGCGATTCTGCGAAGCAATGTGAACACTTCTGCTTCCCAGGCACAGAGAAGGTGCTAGCAGGGAATTCTCTGCCTGCCTTTCCCCAGTGCTCTGCAAGCTCTCCAGAACAACAGCAAATCTGGGGCTCTGTGCTTTCTTTTGTTCTGAACAAGTGTTAGTGTTTTCTGCACAAAGGCGATTCTGCGAAGCAATGTGAACACTTCTGCTTCCCAGGCACAGAGAAGGTGCTAGCAGGGAATTCTCTGCCTGCCTTTCCCCAGTGCTCTGCAAGCTCTCCAGGACAACAGCAAATCTGGGGCTCTGTGCTTTCTTTTGTTCTGAACAAGTGTTAGTGTTTTCTGCACAAAGGCGATTCTGCGAACTAATGTGAACACTTCTGCTTCCCAGGCACAGAGAAGGTGCTAGCAGGAAATTCTCTGCCTGCCTTTCCCCAGTGCTCTGCAAGCTCTCCAGAACAACAGCAAATCTGGGGCTCTGTGCTTTCTTTCGTTCTGAACAAGTGTTAGTGTTTTCTGCACAAAAGCGATTCTGCGAAGCAACGTAAACACTTCTGCTTCCCAGACACAGAGAAGGTGCTAGCAGGGAATTCTCTGCCTGCCTTTCCCCAGTGCTCTGCAAGCTCTCCAGGACAACATAGAATCTGGGGCTCTGTGCTTTCTTTTGTTCTGAACAAGTGTTAGTGTTTTCTGCACAAAGGCGATTCTGCGAAGCAATGTGAACACTTCTGCTTCCCAGGCACAGAGAAGGTGCTAGCAGGGAATTCTCTGCCTGCCTTTCCCCAGTGCTCTGCAAGCTCTCCAGGACAACATAAAATCTGGGGCTCTGTGCTTTCTTTTGTTCTGAACAACTGTTAGTGTTTTCTGCACAAAAGCGATTCTGCGAAGCAATGTGAACACTTCTGCTTCCCAGGCACAGAGAAGGTGCTAGCAGGGAATTCTCTGCCTGCCTTTCCCCAGTGCTCTGCAAGCTCTCCAGAACAACAGCAAATCTGGGGCTCTGTGCTTTCTTTTGTTCTGAACAAGTGTTAGTGTTTTCTGCAGAAAAGCGATTCTGCGAAGCAATGTGAACACTTCTGCTTCCCAGACACAGAGAAGGTGCTAGCAGGGAATTCTCTGCCTGCCTTTCCCCAGTGCTCTGCAAGCTCTCCAGGACAACAGCAAATCTGGGGCTCTGTGCTTTCTTTCGTTCTGCACAAGTGTTAGTGTTTTCTGCAGAAAAGCGATTCTGCGAAGCAATGTGAACACTTCTGCTTCCCAGGCACAGAGAAGGTGCTAGCAGGGAATTCTCTGCCTGCCTTTCCCCAGTGCTCTGCAAGCTCTCCAGAACAACAGCAAATCTGGGGCTCTGTGCTTTCTTTCGTTCTGAACAAGTGTTACTGTTTTCTGCACAAAAGCGATTCTGCGAAGCAATGTGAACACTTCTGCTTCCCAGGCACAGAGAAGGTGCTAGAAGGGAATTCTCTGCCTGCCTTTCCCCAGTGCTCTGCAAGCTCTCCAGGACAACATAGAATCTGGGGCTCTGTGCTTTCTTTTGTTCTGAACAAGTGTTAGTGTTTTCTGCACAAAAGCGATTCTGTGAAGCAACGTAAACACTTCTGCTTCCCAGGCACAGAGAAGGTGCTAGCAGGGAATTCTCTGCCTGCCTTTCCCCAGTGCTCTGCAAGCTCTCCAGGACAACATAGAATCTGGGGCTCTGTGCTTTCTTTTGTTCTGAACAAGTGTTAGTGTTTTCTGCACAAAGGCGATTCTGCGAAGCAATGTAAACACTTCTGCTTCCCAGGCACAGAGAAGGTGCTAGCAGGGAATTCTCTGCCTGCCTTTCCCCAGTGCTCTGCAAGCTCTCCAGAACAACAGCAAATCTGGGGCTCTGTGCTTTCTTTAGTTCTAAACAATTGTTAGTGTTTTCTGCACAAAAGCGATTCTGCGAAGCAATGTGAACACTTCTGCTTCCCAGGCACAGAGAAGGTGCTAGCAGGGAATTCTCTGCCTGCCTTTCCCCAGTGCTCTGCAAGCTCTCAAGAACAACAGCAAATCTGGGGCTCTGTGCTTTCTTTTGTTCTGAACAAGTGTTAGTGTTTTCTGCACAAAAGCGATTCTGCGAAGCAATGTGAACACTTCTGCTTCCCAGGCACAGAGAAGGTGCTAGCAGGGAATTCTCTGCCTGCCTTTCCCCAGTGCTCTGCAAGCTCTCCAGAACAACAGCAAATCTGGGGCTCTGTGCTTTCTTTCGTTCTGAACAAGTGTTAGTGTTTTCTGCACAAAAGCGATTCTGCGAAGCAACGTAAACACTTCTGCTTCCCAGGCACAGAGAAGGTGCTAGCAGGGAATTCTCTGCCTGCCTTTCCCCAGTGCTCTGCAAGCTCTCCAGGACAACATAGAAGCTGGGGCTCTGTGCTTTCTTTTGTTCTGAACAAGTGTTAGTGTTTTCTGCACAAAGGCGATTCTGCGAAGCAACGTAAACACTTCTGCTTCCCAGGCACAGAGAAGGTGCTAGCAGGGAATTCTCTGCCTGCCTTTCCCCAGTGCTCTGCAAGCTCTCCAGGACAACAGCAAATCTGGGGCTCTGTGCTTTCTTTCGTTCTGAACAAGTGTTAGTGTTTTCTGCACAAAAGCGATTCTGCGAAGCAACGTAAACACTTCTGCTTCCCAGGCACAGAGAAGGTGCTAGCAGGGAATTCTCTGCCTGCCTTTCCCCAGTGCTCTGCAAGCTCTCCAGAACAACAGCAAATCTGGGGCTCTGTGCTTTCTTTTGTTCTGAACAAGTGTTAGTGTTTTCTGCACAAAGGCGATTCTGCGAACTAATGTGAACACTTCTGCTTCCCAGGCACAGAGAAGGTGCTAGCAGGGAATTCTCTGCCTGCCTTTCCCCAGTGCTCTGCAAGCTCTCCAGAACAACAGCAAATCTGGGGCTCTGTGCTTTCTTTTGTTCTGAACAAGTGTTAGTGTTTTCTGCAGAAAAGCGATTCTGCGAAGCAATGTGAACACTTCTGCTTCCCAGACACAGAGAAGGTGCTAGCAGGGAATTCTCTGCCTGCCTTTCCCCAGTGCTCTGCAAGCTCTCCAGAACAACAGCAAATCTGGGGCTCTGTGCTTTCTTTCGTTCTGAACAAGTGTTAGTGTTTTCTGCACAAAAGCGATTCTGCGAAGCAACGTAAACACTTCTGCTTCCCAGGCACAGAGAAGGTGCTAGCAGGGAATTCTCTGCCTGCCTTTCCCCAGTGCTCTGCAAGCTCTCCAGAACAACAGCAAATCTGGGGCTCTGTGCTTTCTTTTGTTCTGAACAAGTGTTAGTGTTTTCTGCACAAAGGCGATTCTGCGAAGCAATGTGAACACTTCTGCTTCCCAGGCACAGAGAAGGTGCTAGCAGGGAATTCTCTGCCTGCCTTTCCCCAGTGCTCTGCAAGCTCTCCAGAACAACAGCAAATCTGGGGCTCTGTGCTTTCTTTCGTTCTGAACAAGTGTTAGTGTTTTCTGCACAAAGGCGATTCTGCGAACTAATGTGAACACTTCTGCTTCCCAGGCACAGAGAAGGTGCTAGCAGGGAATTCTCTGCCTGCCTTTCCCCAGTGCTCTGCAAGCTCTCCAGGACAACAGCAAATCTGGGGCTCTGTGCTTTCTTTCGTTCTGAACAAGTGTTAGTGTTTTCTGCACAAAGGCGATTCTGCGAAGCAATGTGAACACTTCTGCTTCCCAGGCGCAGAGAAGGTGCTAGCAGGGAATTCTCTGCCTGCCTTTCCCCAGTGCTCTGCAAGCTCTCCAGAACAACAGCAAATCTGGGGCTCTGTGCTTTCTTTTGTTCTGAACAAGTGTTAGTGTTTTCTGCACAAAGGCGATTCTGCGAACTAATGTGAACACTTCTGCTTCCCAGGCACAGAGAAGGTGCTAGCAGGGAATTCTCTGCCTGCCTTTCCCCAGTGCTCTGCAAGCTCTCCAGAACAACAGCAAATCTGGGGCTCTGTGCTTTCTTTCGTTCTGAACAAGTGTTAGTGTTTTCTGCACAAAAGCGATTCTGCGAAGCAATGTGAACACTTCTGCTTCCCAGGCACAGAGAAGGGGCTAGCAGGGAATTCTCTGCCTGCCTTTCCCCAGTGCTCTGCAAGCTCTCCAGGAGGACATAAAATCTGGGGCTCTGTGCTTTCTTTTGTTCTGAACAAGTGTTAGTGTTTTCTGCACAAAGGCGATTCTGCGAACTAATGTGAACACTTCTGCTTCCCAGGCACAGAGAAGGTGCTAGCAGGGAATTCTCTGCCTGCCTTTCCCCAGTGCTCTGCAAGCTCTCCAGAACAACAGCAAATCTGGGGCTCTGTGCTTTCTTTTGTTCTGAACAAGTGTTAGTGTTTTCTGCAGAAAAGCGATTCTGCGAAGCAATGTGAACACTTCTGCTTCCCAGGCACAGAGAAGGTGCTAGCAGGGAATTCTCTGCCTGCCTTTCCCCAGTGCTCTGCAAGCTCTCCAGGACAACATAAAATCTGGGGCTCTGTGCTTTCTTTCGTTCTGAACAAGTGTTAGTGTTTTCTGCACAAAAGCGATTCTGCGAAGCAACGTAAACACTTCTGCTTCCCAGGCACAGAGAAGGTGCTAGCAGGGAATTCTCTGCCTGCCTTTCCCCAGTGCTCTGCAAGCTCTCCAGAACAACAGCAAATCTGGGGCTCTGTGCTTTCTTTTGTTCTGAACAAGTGTTAGTGTTTTCTGCAGAAAAGCGATTCTGCGAAGCAATGTGAACACTTCTGCTTCCCAGGCACAGAGAAGGTGCTAGCAGGGAATTCTCTGCCTGCCTTTCCTCAGTGCTCTGCAAGCTCTCCAGGACAACAGCAAATCTGGGGCTCTGTGCTTTCTTTTGTTCTGCACAAGTGTTAGTGTTTTCTGCAGAAAAGCGATTCTGCGAAGCAATGTGAACACTTCTGCTTCCCAGGCACAGAGAAGGGGCTAGCAGGGAATTCTCTGCCTGCCTTTCCCCAGTGCTCTGCAAGCTCTCCAGGACAACATAGAATCTGGGGCTCTGTGCTTTCTTTCGTTCTGAACAAGTGTTACTGTTTTCTGCACAAAAGCGATTCTGTGAAGCAACGTAAACACTTCTGCTTCCCAGGCACAGAGAAGGTGCTAGCAGGGAATTCTCTGCCTGCCTTTCCCCAGTGCTCTGCAAGCTCTCCAGGACAACATAAAATCTGGGGCTCTGTGCTTTCTTTCGTTCTGAACAAGTGTTAGTGTTTTCTGCACAAAAGCGATTCTGCGAAGCAACGTAAACACTTCTGCTTCCCAGGCACAGAGAAGGTGCTAGCAGGGAATTCTCTGCCTGCCTTTCCCCAGTGCTCTGCAAGCTCTCCAGAACAACAGCAAATCTGGGGCTCTGTGCTTTCTTTTGTTCTGAACAAGTGTTAGTGTTTTCTGCACAAAGGCGATTCTGCGAAGCAATGTGAACACTTCTGCTTCCCAGGCACAGAGAAGGTGCTAGCAGGGAATTCTCTGCCTGCCTTTCCCCAGTGCTCTGCAAGCTCTCCAGGACAACAGCAAATCTGGGGCTCTGTGCTTTCTTTAGTTCTAAACAATTGTTAGTGTTTTCTGCACAAAAGCGATTCTGCGAAGCAATGTAAACACTTCTGCTTCCCAGGCACAGAGAAGGTGCTAGCAGGGAATTCTCTGCCTGCCTTTCCCCAGTGCTCTGCAAGCTCTCCAGAACAACAGCAAATCTGGGGCTCTGTGCTTTCTTTCGTTCTGAACAAGTGTTAGTGTTTTCTGCACAAAAGCGATTCTGCGAAGCAACGTAAACACTTCTGCTTCCCAGGCACAGAGAAGGTGCTAGCAGGGAATTCTCTGCCTGCCTTTCCCCAGTGCTCTGCAAGCTCTCCAGGACAACATAGAATCTGGGGCTCTGTGCTTTCTTTTGTTCTGAACAAGTGTTAGTGTTTTCTGCACAAAGGCGATTCTGCGAAGCAACGTAAACACTTCTGCTTCCCAGGCACAGAGAAGGTGCTAGCAGGGAATTCTCTGCCTGCCTTTCCCCAGTGCTCTGCAAGCTCTCCAGGACAACAGCAAATCTGGGGCTATGTGCTTTCTTTCGTTCTGAACAAGTGTTAGTGTTTTCTGCACAAAGGTGATTCTGCGAAGCAATGTGAACACTTCTGCTTCCCAGGCACAGAGAAGGTGCTAGCAGGGAATTCTCTGCCTGCCTTTCCCCAGTGCTCTGCAAGCTCTCCAGAACAACAGCAAATCTGGGGCTCTGTGCTTTCTTTTGTTCTGAACAAGTGTTAGTGTTTTCAGCACAAAGGCGATTCTGCGAACTAATGTGAACACTTCTGCTTCCCAGGCACAGAGAAGGTGCTAGCAGGGAATTCTCTGCCTGCCTTTCCCCAGTGCTCTGCAAGCTCTCCAGAACAACAGCAAATCTGGGGCTCTGTGCTTTCTTTTGTTCTGAACAAGTGTTAGTGTTTTCTGCAGAAAAGCGATTCTGCGAAGCAATGTGAACACTTCTGCTTCCCAGGCACAGAGAAGGTGCTAGCAGGGAATTCTCTGCCTGCCTTTCCCCAGTGCTCTGCAAGCTCTCCAGAACAACAGCAAATCTGGGGCTCTGTGCTTTCTTTTGTTCTGAACAAGTGTTAGTGTTTTCTGCAGAAAAGCGATTCTGCGAAGCAATGTGAACACTTCTGCTTCCCAGGCACAGAGAAGGTGCTAGCAGGGAATTCTCTGCCTGCCTTTCCCCAGTGCTCTGCAAGCTCTCCAGAACAACAGCAAATCTGGGGCTCTGTGCTTTCTTTCGTTCTGAACAAGTGTTACTGTTTTCTGCACAAATCGATTCTGCGAAGTAATGTGAACACTTCTGCTTCCCAGGCACAGAGAAGGTGCTAGAAGGGAATTCTCTGTCTGCCTTTCCCCAGTGCTCTGCAAGCTCTCCAGGACAACATAGAATCTGGGGCTCTGTGCTTTCTTTCGTTCTGAACAAGTGTTAGTGTTTTCTGCACAAAGGCGATTCTGCGAACTAATGTGAACACTTCTGCTTCCCAGGCACAGAGAAGGTGCTAGCAGGGAATTCTCTGCCTGCCTTTCCCCAGTGCTCTGCAAGCTCTCCAGAACAACAGCAAATCTGGGGCTCTGTGCTTTCTTTCGTTCTGAACAAGTGTTAGTGTTTTCTGCAGAAAAGCGATTCTGCGAAGCAATGTGAACACTTCTGCTTCCCAGGCACAGAGAAGGTGCTAGCAGGGAATTCTCTGCCTGCCTTTCCCCAGTGTTCTGTAAGCTCTCCAGGACAACAGCAAATCTGGGGCTCTGTGCTTTCTTTTGTTCTGAACAAGTGTTAGTGCTTTCTGCACAAAAGCGATTCTGCGAAGCAATGTGAACACTTCTGCTTCCCAGGCACATAGAAGGTGCTAGCAGGGAATTCTCTGCCTGCCTTTCCCCAGTGCTCTGCAAGCTCTCCAGGACAACATAGAATCTGGGGCTCTGTGCTTTCTTTTGTTCTGAACAAGTGTTAGTGTTTTCTGCACAAAAGCGATTGTGCGAAGCAATGTGAACACTTCTGCTTCCCAGGCACAGAGAAGGGGCTAGCAGGGAATTCTCTGCCTGCCTTTCCCCAGTGCTCTGCAAGCTCTCCAGGAGGACATAAAATCTGGGGCTCTGTGCTTTCTTTTGTTCTGAACAAGTGTTAGTGTTTTCTGCACAAAGGCGATTCTGCGAAGCAATGTGAACACTTCTGCTTCCCAGGCACAGAGAAGGTGCTAGCAGGGAATTCTCTGCCTGCCTTTCCCCAGTGCTCTGCAAGCTCTCCAGAACAACAGCAAATCTGGGGCTCTGTGCTTTCTTTTGTTCTGAACAAGTGTTAGTGTTTTCTGCAGAAAAGCGATTCTGCGAAGCAATGTGAACACTTCTGCTTCCCAGGCACAGAGAAGGTGCTAGCAGGGAATTCTCTGCCTGCCTTTCCCCAGTGCTCTGCAAGCTCTCCAGGACAACATAAAATCTGGGGCTCTGTGCTTTCTTTCGTTCTGAACAAGTGTTAGTGTTTTCTGCACAAAAGCGATTCTGCGAAGCAACGTAAACACTTCTGCTTCCCAGGCACAGAGAAGGTGCTAGCAGGGAATTCTCTGCCTGCCTTTCCCCAGTGCTCTGCAAGCTCTCCAGAACAACAGCAAATCTGGGGCTCTGTGCTTTCTTTTGTTCTGAACAAGTGTTAGTGTTTTCTGCACAAAGGCGATTCTGCGAAGCAATGTGAACACTTCTGCTTCCCAGGCACAGAGAAGGTGCTAGCAGGGAACTCTCTGCCTGCCTTTCCCCAGTGCTCTGCAAGCTCTCCAGGACAACATAAAATCTGGGGCTCTGTGCTTTCTTTTGTTCTGAACAAGTGTTAGTGTTTTCTGCAGAAAAGCGATTCTGCGAAGCAATGTGAACACTTCTGCTTCCCAGGCACAGAGAAGGGGCTAGCAGGGAATTCTCTGCCTGCCTTTCCCCAGTGCTCTGCAAGCTCTCCAGGACAACATAGAATCTGGGGCTCTGTGCTTTCTTTCGTTCTGAACAAGTGTTACTGTTTTCTGCACAAAAGCGATTCTGTGAAGCAACGTAAACACTTCTGCTTCCCAGGCACAGAGAAGGTGCTAGCAGGGAATTCTCTGCCTGTCTTTCCCCAGTGCTCTGCAAGCTCTCCAGAACAACAGCAAATCTGGGGCTCTGTGCTTTCTTTCGTTCTGAACAAGTGTTAGTGTTTTCTGCACAAAAGCGATTCTGCGAAGCAACGTAAACACTTCTGCTTCCCAGGCACAGAGAAGGTGCTAGCAGGGAATTCTCTGCCTGCCTTTCCCCAGTGCTCTGCAAGCTCTCCAGAACAACAGCAAATCTGGGGCTCTGTGCTTTCTTTTGTTCTGAACAAGTGTTAGTGTTTTCTGCACAAAGGCGATTCTGCGAAGCAATGTGAACACTTCTGCTTCCCAGGCACAGAGAAGGTGCTAGCAGGGAATTCTCTGCCTGCCTTTCCCCAGTGCTCTGCAAGCTCTCCAGGACAACAGCAAATCTGGGGCTCTGTGCTTTCTATTGTTCTGCACAAGTGTTAGTGTTTTCTGCAGAAAAGCGATTCTGCGAAGCAATGTAAACACTTCTGCTTCCCAGACACAGAGAAGGTGCTAGAAGGGAATTCTCTGCCTGCCTTTCCCCAGTGCTCTGCAAGCTCTCCAGGAGGACATAAAATCTGGGGCTCTGTGCTTTCTTTTGTTCTGAACAAGTGTTAGTGTTTTCTGCACAAAGGCGATTCTGCGAACTAATGTGAACACTTCTGCTTCCCAGGCACAGAGAAGGTGCTAGCAGGGAATTCTCTGCCTGCCTTTCCCCAGTGCTCTGCAAGCTCTCCAGAACAACAGCAAATCTGGGGCTCTGTGCTTTCTTTTGTTCTGAACAAGTGTTAGTGTTTTCTGCAGAAAAGCGATTCTGCGAAGCAATGTGAACACTTCTGCTTCCCAGGCACAGAGAAGGTGCTAGCAGGGAATTCTCTGCCTGCCTTTCCCCAGTGCTCTGCAAGCTCTCCAGGACAACATAAAATCTGGGGCTCTGTGCTTTCTTTCGTTCTGAACAAGTGTTAGTGTTTTCTGCACAAAAGCGATTCTGCGAAGCAACGTAAACACTTCTGCTTCCCAGGCACAGAGAAGGTGCTAGCAGGGAATTCTCTGCCTGCCTTTCCCCAGTGCTCTGCAAGCTCTCCAGAACAACAGCAAATCTGGGGCTCTGTGCTTTCTTTTGTTCTGAACAAGTGTTAGTGTTTTCTGCAGAAAAGCGATTCTGCGAAGCAATGTGAACACTTCTGCTTCCCAGGCACAGAGAAGGTGCTAGCAGGGAATTCTCTGCCTGCCTTTCCCCAGTGCTCTGCAAGCTCTCCAGGACAACAGCAAATCTGGGGCTCTGTGCTTTCTTTTGTTCTGCACAAGTGTTAGTGTTTTCTGCAGAAAAGCGATTCTGCGAAGCAATGTGAACACTTCTGCTTCCCAGGCACAGAGAAGGGGCTAGCAGGGAATTCTCTGCCTGCCTTTCCCCAGTGCTCTGCAAGCTCTCCAGGACAACATAGAATCTGGGGCTCTGTGCTTTCTTTCCTTCTGAACAAGTGTTACTGTTTTCTGCACAAAAGCGATTCTGTGAAGCAACGTAAACACTTCTGCTTCCCAGGCACAGAGAAGGTGCTAGCAGGGAATTCTCTGCCTGCCTTTCCCCAGTGCTCTGCAAGCTCTCCAGGACAACATAAAATCTGGGGCTCTGTGCTTTCTTTCGTTCTGAACAAGTGTTAGTGTTTTCTGCACAAAAGCGATTCTGCGAAGCAACGTAAACACTTCTGCTTCCCAGGCACAGAGAAGGTGCTAGCAGGGAATTCTCTGCCTGCCTTTCCCCAGTGCTCTGCAAGCTCTCCAGGACAACAGCAAATCTGGGGCTCTGTGCTTTCTTTTGTTCTGAACAAGTGTTAGTGTTTTCTGCAGAAAAGCGATTCTGCGAAGCAATGTAAACACTTCTGCTTCCCAGACACAGAGAAGGTGCTAGCAGGGAATTCTCTGCCTGCCTTTCCCCAGTGCTCTGCAAGCTCTCCAGAACAACAGCAAATCTGGGGCTCTGTGCTTTCTTTAGTTCTAAACAATTGTTAGTGTTTTCTGCACAAAAGCGATTCTGCGAAGCAATGTGAACACTTCTGCTTCCCAGGCACAGAGAAGGTGCTAGCAGGGAATTCTCTGCCTGCCTTTCCCCAGTGCTCTGCAAGCTCTCCAGAACAACAGCAAATCTGGGGCTCTGTGCTTTCTTTTGTTCTGAACAAGTGTTAGTGTTTTCTGCAGAAAAGCGATTCTGCGAAGCAATGTGAACACTTCTGCTTCCCAGGCACAGAGAAGGTGCTAGAAGGGAATTCTCTGTCTGCCTTTCCCCAGTGCTCTGCAAGCTCTCCAGGACAACATAGAATCTGGGGCTCTGTGCTTTCTTTCGTTCTGAACAAGTGTTAGTGTTTTCTGCACAAAGGCGATTCTGCGAACTAATGTGAACACTTCTGCTTCCCAGGCACAGAGAAGGTGCTAGCAGGGAATTCTCTGCCTGCCTTTCCCCAGTGCTCTGCAAGCTCTCCAGAACAACAGCAAATCTGGGGCTCTGTGCTTTCTTTCGTTCTGAACAAGTGTTAGTGTTTTCTGCAGAAAAGCGATTCTGCGAAGCAATGTGAACACTTCTGCTTCCCAGGCACAGAGAAGGTGCTAGCAGGGAATTCTCTGCCTGCCTTTCCCCAGTGTTCTGTAAGCTCTCCAGGACAACAGCAAATCTGGGGCTCTGTGCTTTCTTTTGTTCTGAACAAGTGTTAGTGCTTTCTGCACAAAAGCGATTCTGCGAAGCAATGTGAACACTTCTGCTTCCCAGGCACATAGAAGGTGCTAGCAGGGAATTCTCTGCCTGCCTTTCCCCAGTGCTCTGCAAGCTCTCCAGGACAACATAGAATCTGGGGCTCTGTGCTTTCTTTTGTTCTGAACAAGTGTTAGTGTTTTCTGCACAAAAGCGATTGTGCGAAGCAATGTGAACACTTCTGCTTCCCAGGCACAGAGAAGGGGCTAGCAGGGAATTCTCTGCCTGCCTTTCCCCAGTGCTCTGCAAGCTCTCCAGGAGGACATAAAATCTGGGGCTCTGTGCTTTCTTTTGTTCTGAACAAGTGTTAGTGTTTTCTGCACAAAGGCGATTCTGCGAAGCAATGTGAACACTTCTGCTTCCCAGGCACAGAGAAGGTGCTAGCAGGGAATTCTCTGCCTGCCTTTCCCCAGTGCTCTGCAAGCTCTCCAGAACAACAGCAAATCTGGGGCTCTGTGCTTTCTTTTGTTCTGAACAAGTGTTAGTGTTTTCTGCAGAAAAGCGATTCTGCGAAGCAATGTGAACACTTCTGCTTCCCAGGCACAGAGAAGGTGCTAGCAGGGAATTCTCTGCCTGCCTTTCCCCAGTGCTCTGCAAGCTCTCCAGGACAACATAAAATCTGGGGCTCTGTGCTTTCTTTCGTTCTGAACAAGTGTTAGTGTTTTCTGCACAAAAGCGATTCTGCGAAGCAACGTAAACACTTCTGCTTCCCAGGCACAGAGAAGGTGCTAGCAGGGAATTCTCTGCCTGCCTTTCCCCAGTGCTCTGCAAGCTCTCCAGAACAACAGCAAATCTGGGGCTCTGTGCTTTCTTTTGTTCTGAACAAGTGTTAGTGTTTTCTGCACAAAGGCGATTCTGCGAAGCAATGTGAACACTTCTGCTTCCCAGGCACAGAGAAGGTGCTAGCAGGGAACTCTCTGCCTGCCTTTCCCCAGTGCTCTGCAAGCTCTCCAGGACAACATAAAATCTGGGGCTCTGTGCTTTCTTTTGTTCTGAACAAGTGTTAGTGTTTTCTGCAGAAAAGCGATTCTGCGAAGCAATGTGAACACTTCTGCTTCCCAGGCACAGAGAAGGGGCTAGCAGGGAATTCTCTGCCTGCCTTTCCCCAGTGCTCTGCAAGCTCTCCAGGACAACATAGAATCTGGGGCTCTGTGCTTTCTTTCGTTCTGAACAAGTGTTACTGTTTTCTGCACAAAAGCGATTCTGTGAAGCAACGTAAACACTTCTGCTTCCCAGGCACAGAGAAGGTGCTAGCAGGGAATTCTCTGCCTGTCTTTCCCCAGTGCTCTGCAAGCTCTCCAGAACAACAGCAAATCTGGGGCTCTGTGCTTTCTTTCGTTCTGAACAAGTGTTAGTGTTTTCTGCACAAAAGCGATTCTGCGAAGCAACGTAAACACTTCTGCTTCCCAGGCACAGAGAAGGTGCTAGCAGGGAATTCTCTGCCTGCCTTTCCCCAGTGCTCTGCAAGCTCTCCAGAACAACAGCAAATCTGGGGCTCTGTGCTTTCTTTTGTTCTGAACAAGTGTTAGTGTTTTCTGCACAAAGGCGATTCTGCGAAGCAATGTGAACACTTCTGCTTCCCAGGCACAGAGAAGGTGCTAGCAGGGAATTCTCTGCCTGCCTTTCCCCAGTGCTCTGCAAGCTCTCCAGGACAACAGCAAATCTGGGGCTCTGTGCTTTCTATTGTTCTGCACAAGTGTTAGTGTTTTCTGCAGAAAAGCGATTCTGCGAAGCAATGTAAACATTTCTGCTTCCCAGACACAGAGAAGGTGCTAGAAGGGAATTCTCTGCCTGCCTTTCCCCAGTGCTCTGCAAGCTCTCCAGGAGGACATAAAATCTGGGGCTCTGTGCTTTCTTTTGTTCTGAACAAGTGTTAGTGTTTTCTGCACAAAGGCGATTCTGCGAACTAATGTGAACACTTCTGCTTCCCAGGCACAGAGAAGGTGCTAGCAGGGAATTCTCTGCCTGCCTTTCCCCAGTGCTCTGCAAGCTCTCCAGAACAACAGCAAATCTGGGGCTCTGTGCTTTCTTTTGTTCTGAACAAGTGTTAGTGTTTTCTGCAGAAAAGCGATTCTGCGAAGCAATGTGAACACTTCTGCTTCCCAGGCACAGAGAAGGTGCTAGCAGGGAATTCTCTGCCTGCCTTTCCCCAGTGCTCTGCAAGCTCTCCAGGACAACATAAAATCTGGGGCTCTGTGCTTTCTTTCGTTCTGAACAAGTGTTAGTGTTTTCTGCACAAAAGCGATTCTGCGAAGCAACGTAAACACTTCTGCTTCCCAGGCACAGAGAAGGTGCTAGCAGGGAATTCTCTGCCTGCCTTTCCCCAGTGCTCTGCAAGCTCTCCAGAACAACAGCAAATCTGGGGCTCTGTGCTTTCTTTTGTTCTGAACAAGTGTTAGTGTTTTCTGCAGAAAAGCGATTCTGCGAAGCAATGTGAACACTTCTGCTTCCCAGGCACAGAGAAGGTGCTAGCAGGGAATTCTCTGCCTGCCTTTCCCCAGTGCTCTGCAAGCTCTCCAGGACAACAGCAAATCTGGGGCTCTGTGCTTTCTTTTGTTCTGCACAAGTGTTAGTGTTTTCTGCAGAAAAGCGATTCTGCGAAGCAATGTGAACACTTCTGCTTCCCAGGCACAGAGAAGGGGCTAGCAGGGAATTCTCTGCCTGCCTTTCCCCAGTGCTCTGCAAGCTCTCCAGGACAACATAGAATCTGGGGCTCTGTGCTTTCTTTCCTTCTGAACAAGTGTTACTGTTTTCTGCACAAAAGCGATTCTGTGAAGCAACGTAAACACTTCTGCTTCCCAGGCACAGAGAAGGTGCTAGCAGGGAATTCTCTGCCTGCCTTTCCCCAGTGCTCTGCAAGCTCTCCAGGACAACATAAAATCTGGGGCTCTGTGCTTTCTTTCGTTCTGAACAAGTGTTAGTGTTTTCTGCACAAAAGCGATTCTGCGAAGCAACGTAAACACTTCTGCTTCCCAGGCACAGAGAAGGTGCTAGCAGGGAATTCTCTGCCTGCCTTTCCCCAGTGCTCTGCAAGCTCTCCAGAACAACAGCAAATCTGGGGCTCTGTGCTTTCTTTTGTTCTGAACAAGTGTTAGTGTTTTCTGCACAAAGGCGATTCTGCGAAGCAATGTGAACACTTCTGCTTCCCAGGCACAGAGAAGGTGCTAGCAGGGAATTCTCTGCCTGCCTTTCCCCAGTGCTCTGCAAGCTCTCCAGGACAACAGCAAATCTGGGGCTCTGTGCTTTCTATTGTTCTGCACAAGTGTTAGTGTTTTCTGCAGAAAAGCGATTCTGCGAAGCAATGTAAACACTTCTGCTTCCCAGACACAGAGAAGGTGCTAGAAGGGAATTCTCTGCCTGCCTTTCCCCAGTGCTATGCAAGCTCTCCAGAACAACATAAAATCTGGGGCTCTGTGCTTTCTTTAGTTCTAAACAATTGTTAGTGTTTTCTGCACAAAAGCGATTCTGCGAAGCAATGTAAACACTTCTGCTTCCCAGGCACAGAGAAGGTGCTAGCAGGGAATTCTCTGCCTGCCTTTCCCCAGTGCTCTGCAAGCTCTCCAGAACAACAGCAAATCTGGGGCTCTGTGCTTTCTTTCGTTCTGAACAAGTGTTAGTGTTTTCTGCACAAAAGCGATTCTGCGAAGCAACGTAAACACTTCTGCTTCCCAGGCACAGAGAAGGTGCTAGCAGGGAATTCTCTGCCTGCCTTTCCCCAGTGCTCTGCAAGCTCTCCAGGACAACATAGAATCTGGGGCTCTGTGCTTTCTTTTGTTCTGAACAAGTGTTAGTGTTTTCTGCACAAAGGCGATTCTGCGAAGCAACGTAAACACTTCTGCTTCCCAGGCACAGAGAAGGTGCTAGCAGGGAATTCTCTGCCTGCCTTTCCCCAGTGCTCTGCAAGCTCTCCAGGACAACAGCAAATCTGGGGCTCTGTGCTTTCTTTCGTTCTGAACAAGTGTTAGTGTTTTCTGCACAAAGGTGATTCTGCGAAGCAATGTGAACACTTCTGCTTCCCAGGCACAGAGAAGGTGCTAGCAGGGAATTCTCTGCCTGCCTTTCCCCAGTGCTCTGCAAGCTCTCCAGAACAACAGCAAATCTGGGGCTCTGTGCTTTCTTTTGTTCTGAACAAGTGTTAGTGTTTTCTGCACAAAGGCGATTCTGCGAACTAATGTGAACACTTCTGCTTCCCAGGCACAGAGAAGGTGCTAGCAGGGAATTCTCTGCCTGCCTTTCCCCAGTGCTCTGCAAGCTCTCCAGAACAACAGCAAATCTGGGGCTCTGTGCTTTCTTTTGTTCTGAACAAGTGTTAGTGTTTTCTGCAGAAAAGCGATTCTGCGAAGCAATGTGAACACTTCTGCTTCCCAGACACAGAGAAGGTGCTAGCAGGGAATTCTCTGCCTGCCTTTCCCCAGTGCTCTGCAAGCTCTCCAGGACAACAGCAAATCTGGGGCTCTGTGCTTTCTTTCGTTCTGAACAAGTGTTAGTGTTTTCTGCACAAAAGCGATTCTGCGAAGCAACGTAAACACTTCTGCTTCCCAGACACAGAGAAGGTGCTAGCAGGGAATTCTCTGCCTGCCTTTCCCCAGTGCTCTGCAAGCTCTCCAGAACAACAGCAAATCTGGGGCTCTGTGCTTTCTTTTGTTCTGAACAAGTGTTAGTGTTTTCTGCAGAAAAGCGATTCTGCGAAGCAATGTGAACACTTCTGCTTCCCAGGCACAGAGAAGGTGCTAGCAGGGAATTCTCTGCCTGCCTTTCCCCAGTGCTCTGCAAGCTCTCCAGAACAACAGCAAATCTGGGGCTCTGTGCTTTCTTTCGTTCTGAACAAGTGTTAGTGTTTTCTGCACAAAAGCGATTCTGCGAAGCAACGTAAACACTTCTGCTTCCCAGGCACAGAGAAGGTGCTAGCAGGGAATTCTCTGCCTGCCTTTCCCCAGTGCTCTGCAAGCTCTCCAGAACAACAGCAAATCTGGGGCTCTGTGCTTTCTTTTGTTCTGAACAAGTGTTAGTGTTTTCTGCACAAAGGCGATTCTGCGAAGCAATGTGAACACTTCTGCTTCCCAGGCACAGAGAAGGTGCTAGCAGGGAATTCTCTGCCTGCCTTTCCCCAGTGCTCTGCAAGCTCTCCAGGACAACAGCAAATCTGGGGCTCTGTGCTTTCTATTGTTCTGCACAAGTGTTAGTGTTTTCTGCAGAAAAGCGATTCTGCGAAGCAATGTAAACACTTCTGCTTCCCAGACACAGAGAAGGTGCTAGAAGGGAATTCTCTGCCTGCCTTTCCCCAGTGCTCTGCAAGCTCTCCAGCAGGACATAAAATCTGGGGCTCTGTGCTTTCTTTTGTTCTGAACAAGTGTTAGTGTTTTCTGCACAAAGGCGATTCTGCGAACTAATGTGAACACTTCTGCTTCCCAGGCACAGAGAAGGTGCTAGCAGGGAATTCTCTGCCTGCCTTTCCCCAGTGCTCTGCAAGCTCTCCAGAACAACAGCAAATCTGGGGCTCTGTGCTTTCTTTTGTTCTGAACAAGTGTTAGTGTTTTCTGCAGAAAAGCGATTCTGCGAAGCAATGTGAACACTTCTGCTTCCCAGGCACAGAGAAGGTGCTAGCAGGGAATTCTCTGCCTGCCTTTCCCCAGTGCTCTGCAAGCTCTCCAGGACAACATAAAATCTGGGGCTCTGTGCTTTCTTTCGTTCTGAACAAGTGTTAGTGTTTTCTGCACAAAAGCGATTCTGCGAAGCAACGTAAACACTTCTGCTTCCCAGGCACAGAGAAGGTGCTAGCAGGGAATTCTCTGCCTGCCTTTCCCCAGTGCTCTGCAAGCTCTCCAGAAGGACATAAAATCTGGGGCTCTGTGCTTTCTTTTGTTCTGAACAAGTGTTAGTGTTTTCTGCAGAAAAGCGATTCTGCGAAGCAATGTGAACACTTCTGCTTCCCAGGCACAGAGAAGGTGCTAGCAGGGAATTCTCTGCCTGCCTTTCCCCAGTGCTCTGCAAGCTCTCCAGGACAACAGCAAATCTGGGGCTCTGTGCTTTCTTTTGTTCTGCACAAGTGTTAGTGTTTTCTGCACAAAAGCGATTCTGCGAAGCAATGTGAACACTTCTGCTTCCCAGGCACAGAGAAGGGGCTAGCAGGGAATTATCTGCCTGCCTTTCCCCAGTGCTCTGCAAGCTCTCCAGGACAACATAGAATCTGGGGCTCTGTGCTTTCTTTCCTTCTGAACAAGTGTTACTGTTTTCTGCACAAAAGCGATTCTGTGAAGCAACGTAAACACTTCTGCTTCCCAGGCACAGAGAAGGTGCTAGCAGGGAATTCTCTGCCTGCCTTTCCCCAGTGCTCTGCAAGCTCTCCAGGACAACATAAAATCTGGGGCTCTGTGCTTTCTTTCGTTCTGAACAAGTGTTAGTGTTTTCTGCACAAAAGCGATTCTGCGAAGCAACGTAAACACTTCTGCTTCCCAGGCACAGAGAAGGTGCTAGCAGGGAATTCTCTGCCTGCCTTTCCCCAGTGCTCTGCAAGCTCTCCAGAACAACAGCAAATCTGGGGCTCTGTGCTTTCTTTTGTTCTGAACAAGTGTTAGTGTTTTCTGCACAAAGGCGATTCTGCGAAGCAATGTGAACACTTCTGCTTCCCAGGCACAGAGAAGGTGCTAGCAGGGAATTCTCTGCCTGCCTTTCCCCAGTGCTCTGCAAGCTCTCCAGGACAACAGCAAATCTGGGGCTCTGTGCTTTCTATTGTTCTGCACAAGTGTTAGTGTTTTCTGCAGAAAAGCGATTCTGCGAAGCAATGTAAACACTTCTGCTTCCCAGACACAGAGAAGGTGCTAGAAGGGAATTCTCTGCCTGCCTTTCCCCAGTGCTATGCAAGCTCTCCAGAACAACATAAAATCTGGGGCTCTGTGCTTTCTTTAGTTCTAAACAATTGTTAGTGTTTTCTGCACAAAAGCGATTCTGCGAAGCAATGTGAACACTTCTGCTTCCCAGGCACAGAGAAGGTGCTAGCAGGGAATTCTCTGCCTGCCTTTCCCCAGTGCTCTGCAAGCTCTCCAGAACAACAGCAAATCTGGGGCTCTGTGCTTTCTTTCGTTCTGAACAAGTGTTAGTGTTTTCTGCACAAAAGCGATTCTGCGAAGCAACGTAAACACTTCTGCTTCCCAGGCACAGAGAAGGTGCTAGCAGGGAATTCTCTGCCTGCCTTTCCCCAGTGCTCTGCAAGCTCTCCAGGACAACATAGAATCTGGGGCTCTGTGCTTTCTTTTGTTCTGAACAAGTGTTAGTGTTTTCTGCACAAAGGCGATTCTGCGAAGCAACGTAAACACTTCTGCTTCCCAGGCACAGAGAAGGTGCTAGCAGGGAATTCTCTGCCTGCCTTTCCCCAGTGCTCTGCAAGCTCTCCAGGACAACAGCAAATCTGGGGCTCTGTGCTTTCTTTCGTTCTGAACAAGTGTTAGTGTTTTCTGCACAAAGGTGATTCTGCGAAGCAATGTGAACACTTCTGCTTCCCAGGCACAGAGAAGGTGCTAGCAGGGAATTCTCTGCCTGCCTTTCCCCAGTGCTCTGCAAGCTCTCCAGAACAACAGCAAATCTGGGGCTCTGTGCTTTCTTTTGTTCTGAACAAGTGTTAGTGTTTTCTGCACAAAGGCGATTCTGCGAACTAATGTGAACACTTCTGCTTCCCAGGCACAGAGAAGGTGCTAGCAGGGAATTCTCTGCCTGCCTTTCCCCAGTGCTCTGCAAGCTCTCCAGAACAACAGCAAATCTGGGGCTCTGTGCTTTCTTTTGTTCTGAACAAGTGTTAGTGTTTTCTGCAGAAAAGCGATTCTGCGAAGCAATGTGAACACTTCTGCTTCCCAGACACAGAGAAGGTGCTAGCAGGGAATTCTCTGCCTGCCTTTCCCCAGTGCTCTGCAAGCTCTCCAGGACAACAGCAAATCTGGGGCTCTGTGCTTTCTTTCGTTCTGAACAAGTGTTAGTGTTTTCTGCACAAAAGCGATTCTGCGAAGCAACGTAAACACTTCTGCTTCCCAGACACAGAGAAGGTGCTAGCAGGGAATTCTCTGCCTGCCTTTCCCCAGTGCTCTGCAAGCTCTCCAGAACAACAGCAAATCTGGGGCTCTGTGCTTTCTTTTGTTCTGAACAAGTGTTAGTGTTTTCTGCAGAAAAGCGATTCTGCGAAGCAATGTGAACACTTCTGCTTCCCAGGCACAGAGAAGGTGCTAGCAGGGAATTCTCTGCCTGCCTTTCCCCAGTGCTCTGCAAGCTCTCCAGAACAACAGCAAATCTGGGGCTCTGTGCTTTCTTTCGTTCTGAACAAGTGTTACTGTTTTCTGCACAAATCGATTCTGCGAAGTAATGTGAACACTTCTGCTTCCCAGGCACAGAGAAGGTGCTAGAAGGGAATTCTCTGCCTGCCTTTCCCCAGTGCTCTGCAAGCTCTCCAGGACAACATAGATTCTGGGGCTCTGTGCTTTCTTTCGTTCTGAACAAGTGTTAGTGTTTTCTGCACAAAAGCGATTCTGTGAAGCAACGTAAACACTTCTGCTTCCCAGGCACAGAGAAGGTGCTAGCAGGGAATTCTCTGCCTGCCTTTCCCCAGTGCTCTGCAAGCTCTCCAGAACAACAGCAAATCTGGGGCTCTGTGCTTTCTTTCGTTCTGAACAAGTGTTAGTGTTTTCTGCAGAAAAGCGATTCTGCGAAGCAATGTGAACACTTCTGCTTCCCAGGCACAGAGAAGGTGCTAGCAGGGAATTCTCTGCCTGCCTTTCCCCAGTGCTCTGCAAGCTCTCCAGAACAACAGCAAATCTGGGGCTCTGTGCTTTCTTTTGTTCTGAACAAGTGTTAGTGCTTTCTGCACAAAAGCGATTCTGCGAAGCAACGTAAACACTTCTGCTTCCCAGGCACAGAGAAGGTGCTAGCAGGGAATTCTCTGCCTGCCTTTCCCCAGTGCTCTGCAAGCTCTCCAGGACAACATAGAATCTGGGGCTCTGTGCTTTCTTTTGTTCTGAACAAGTGTTAGTGTTTTCTGCACAAAGGCGATTCTGCGAAGCAACGTAAACACTTCTGCTTCCCAGGCACAGAGAAGGTGCTAGCAGGGAATTCTCTGCCTGCCTTTCCCCAGTGCTCTGCAAGCTCTCCAGGACAACAGCAAATCTGGGGCTCTGTGCTTTCTTTCGTTCTGAACAAGTGTTAGTGTTTTCTGCACAAAGGTGATTCTGCGAAGCAATGTGAACACTTCTGCTTCCCAGGCACAGAGAAGGTGCTAGCAGGGAATTCTCTGCCTGCCTTTCCCCAGTGCTCTGCAAGCTCTCCAGAACAACAGCAAATCTGGGGCTCTGTGCTTTCTTTTGTTCTGAACAAGTGTTAGTGTTTTCTGCACAAAGGCGATTCTGCGAACTAATGTGAACACTTCTGCTTCCCAGGCACAGAGAAGGTGCTAGCAGGGAATTCTCTGCCTGCCTTTCCCCAGTGCTCTGCAAGCTCTCCAGAACAACAGCAAATCTGGGGCTCTGTGCTTTCTTTTGTTCTGAACAAGTGTTAGTGTTTTCTGCAGAAAAGCGATTCTGCGAAGCAATGTGAACGCTTCTGCTTCCCAGACACAGAGAAGGTGCTAGCAGGGAATTCTCTGCCTGCCTTTCCCCAGTGCTCTGCAAGCTCTCCAGGACAACAGCAAATCTGGGGCTCTGTGCTTTCTTTCGTTCTGAACAAGTGTTAGTGTTTTCTGCACAAAAGCGATTCTGCGAAGCAACGTAAACACTTCTGCTTCCCAGACACAGAGAAGGTGCTAGCAGGGAATTCTCTGCCTGCCTTTCCCCAGTGCTCTGCAAGCTCTCCAGAACAACAGCAAATCTGGGGCTCTGTGCTTTCTTTTGTTCTGAACAAGTGTTAGTGTTTTCTGCAGAAAAGCGATTCTGCGAAGCAATGTGAACACTTCTGCTTCCCAGGCACAGAGAAGGTGCTAGCAGGGAATTCTCTGCCTGCCTTTCCCCAGTGCTCTGCAAGCTCTCCAGAACAACAGCAAATCTGGGGCTCTGTGCTTTCTTTCGTTCTGAACAAGTGTTACTGTTTTCTGCACAAATCGATTCTGCGAAGTAATGTGAACACTTCTGCTTCCCAGGCACAGAGAAGGTGCTAGCAGGGAATTCTCTGCCTGTCTTTCCCCAGTGCTCTGCAAGCTCTCCAGGACAACATAAAATCTGGGGCTCTGTGCTTTCTTTCGTTCTGAACAAGTGTTAGTGTTTTCTGCACAAAAGCGATTCTGCGAAGCAACGTAAACACTTCTGCTTCCCAGGCACAGAGAAGGTGCTAGCAGGGAATTCTCTGCCTGCCTTTCCCCAGTGCTCTGCAAGCTCTCCAGAACAACAGCAAATCTGGGGCTCTGTGCTTTCTTTTGTTCTGAACAAGTGTTAGTGTTTTCTGCACAAAGGCGATTCTGCGAAGCAATGTGAACACTTCTGCTTCCCAGGCACAGAGAAGGTGCTAGCAGGGAACTCTCTGCCTGCCTTTCCCCAGTGCTCTGCAAGCTCTCCAGGACAACATAAAATCTGGGGCTCTGTGCTTTCTTTTGTTCTGAACAACTGTTAGTGTTTTCTGCAGAAAAGCGATTCTGCGAAGCAATGTGAACACTGCTGCTTCCCAGGCACAGAGAAGGGGCTAGCAGGGAATTCTCTGCCTGCCTTTCCCCAGTGCTCTGCAAGCTCTCCAGGACAACATAGAATCTGGGGCTCTGTGCTTTCTATTGTTCTGCACAAGTGTTAGTGTTTTCTGCACAAAAGCGATTCTGTGAAGCAATGTGAACACTTCTGCTTCCCAGGCACAGAGAAGGTGCTAGCAGGGAATTCTCTGCCTGCCTTTCCCCAGTGCTCTGCAAGCTCTCCAGGACAACAGCAAATCTGGGGCTCTGTGCTTTCTTTCGTTCTGAACAAGTGTTAGTGTTTTCTGCACAAAAGCGATTCTGCGAAGCAACGTAAACACTTCTGCTTCCCAGGCACAGAGAAGGTGCTAGCAGGGAATTCTCTGCCTGCCTTTCCCCAGTGCTCTGCAAGCTCTCCAGGACAACATAGAAGCTGGGGCTCTGTGCTTTCTTTTGTTCTGAACAAGTGTTAGTGTTTTCTGCACAAAGGCGATTCTGCGAACTAATGTGAACACTTCTGCTTCCCAGGCACAGAGAAGGTGCTAGCAGGGAATTCTCTGCCTGCCTTTCCCCAGTGCTCTGCAAGCTCTCCAGAACAACAGCAAATCTGGGGCTCTGTGCTTTCTTTTGTTCTGAACAAGTGTTAGTGTTTTCTGCAGAAAAGCGATTCTGCGAAGCAACGTGAACACTTCTGCTTCCCAGACACAGAGAAGGTGCTAGCAGGGAATTCTCTGCCTGCCTTTCCCCAGTGCTCTGCAAGCTCTCCAGGACAACAGCAAATCTGGGGCTCTGTGCTTTCTTTCGTTCTGAACAAGTGTTAGTGTTTTCTGCACAAAAGCGATTCTGCGAAGCAACGTAAACACTTCTGCTTCCCAGACACAGAGAAGGTGCTAGCAGGGAATTCTCTGCCTGCCTTTCCCCAGTGCTCTGCAAGCTCTCCAGGACAACATAGAATCTGGGGCTCTGTGCTTTCTTTTGTTCTGAACAAGTGTTAGTGTTTTATGCACAAAGGCGATTCTGCGAAGCAATGTGAACACTTCTGCTTCCCAGGCACAGAGAAGGTGCTAGCAGGGAATTCTCTGCCTGCCTTTCCCCAGTGCTCTGCAAGCTCTCCAGAACAACAGCAAATCTGGGGCTCTGTGCTTTCTTTTGTTCTGAACAAGTGTTAGTGTTTTCTGCAGAAAAGCGATTCTGCGAAGCAATGTGAACACTTCTGCTTCCCAGACACAGAGAAGGTGCTAGCAGGGAATTCTCTGCCTGCCTTTCCCCAGTGCTCTGCAAGCTCTCCAGGACAACAGCAAATCTGGGGCTCTGTGCTTTCTTTCGTTCTGAACAAGTGTTAGTGTTTTCTGCACAAAAGCGATTCTGCGAAGCAACGTGAACACTTCTGCTTCCCAGGCACAGAGAAGGTGCTAGCAGGGAATTCTCTGCCTGCCTTTCCCCAGTGCTCTGCAAGCTCTCCAGGACAACATAGAATCTGGGGCTCTGTGCTTTCTTTCGTTCTGAACAAGTGTTACTGTTTTCTGCACAAAAGCGATTCTGCGAAGCAACGTAAACACTTCTGCTTCCCAGGCACAGAGAAGGTGCTAGCAGGGAATTCTCTGCCTGTCTTTCCCCAGTGCTCTGCAAGCTCTCCAGAACAACAGCAAATCTGGGGCTCTGTGCTTTCTTTCGTTCTGAACAAGTGTTAGTGTTTTCTGCAGAAAAGCGATTCTGCGAAGCAATGTGAACACTTCTGCTTCCCAGGCACAGAGAAGGGGCTAGCAGGGAATTCTCTGCCTGCCTTTCCCCAGTGCTCTGCAAGCTCTCCAGGACAACAGCAAATCTGGGGCTCTGTGCTTTCTTTTGTTCTGAACAAGTGTTAGTGCTTTCTGCACAAAAGCGATTCTGCGAAGCAATGTGAACACTTCTGCTTCCCAGGCACAGAGAAGGGGCTAGCAGGGAATTCTCTGCCTGCCTTTCCCCAGTGCTCTGCAAGCTCTCCAGGACAACAGCAAATCTGGGGCTCTGTGCTTTCTTTCGTTCTGAACAAGTGTTAGTGTTTTCTGCACAAAAGCGATTCTGCGAAGCAATGTGAACACTTCTGCTTCCCAGGCACAGAGAAGGTGCTAGCAGGGAATTCTCTGCCTGCCTTTCCCCAGTGCTCTGCAAGCTCTCCAGAACAACAGCAAATCTGGGGCTCTGTGCTTTCTTTCGTTCTGAACAAGTGTTACTGTTTTCTGCACAAAAGCGATTCTGCGAAGCAATGTGAACACTTCTGCTTCCCAGGCACAGAGAAGGTGCTAGCAGGGAATTCTCTGCCTGCCTTTCCCCAGTGCTCTGCAAGCTCTCCAGGACAACATAGAATCTGGGGCTCTGTGCTTTCTTTTGTTCTGAACAAGTGTTAGTGTTTTCTGCACAAAAGCGATTCTGTGAAGCAACGTAAACACTTCTGCTTCCCAGGCACAGAGAAGGTGCTAGCAGGGAATTCTCTGCCTGCCTTTCCCCAGTGCTCTGCAAGCTCTCCAGGACAACAGCAAATCTGGGGCTCTGTGCTTTCTTTTGTTCTGAACAAGTGTTAGTGTTTTCTGCAGAAAAGCGATTCTGCGAAGCAATGTAAACACTTCTGCTTCCCAGACACAGAGAAGGTGCTAGCAGGGAATTCTCTGCCTGCCTTTCCCCAGTGCTCTGCAAGCTCTCCAGAACAACAGCAAATCTGGGGCTCTGTGCTTTCTTTAGTTCTAAACAATTGTTAGTGTTTTCTGCACAAAAGCGATTCTGCGAAGCAATGTAAACACTTCTGCTTCCCAGACACAGAGAAGGTGCTAGCAGGGAATTCTCTGCCTGCCTTTCCCCAGTGCTCTGCAAGCTCTCCAGAACAACAGCAAATCTGGGGCTCTGTGCTTTCTTTTGTTCTGAACAAGTGTTAGTGTTTTCTGCAGAAAAGCGATTCTGCGAAGCAATGTGAACACTTCTGCTTCCCAGGCACAGAGAAGGTGCTAGCAGGGAATTCTCTGCCTGCCTTTCCCCAGTGCTCTGCAAGCTCTCCAGAACAACAGCAAATCTGGGGCTCTGTGCTTTCTTTCGTTCTGAACAAGTGTTAGTGTTTTCTGCACAAAAGCGATTCTGCGAAGCAACGTAAACACTTCTGCTTCCCAGGCACAGAGAAGGTGCTAGCAGGGAATTCTCTGCCTGCCTTTCCCCAGTGCTCTGCAAGCTCTCCAGGACAACATAGAAGCTGGGGCTCTGTGCTTTCTTTTGTTCTGAACAAGTGTTAGTGTTTTCTGCACAAAGGCGATTCTGCGAAGCAACGTAAACACTTCTGCTTCCCAGGCACAGAGAAGGTGCTAGCAGGGAATTCTCTGCCTGCCTTTCCCCAGTGCTCTGCAAGCTCTCCAGGACAACAGCAAATCTGGGGCTCTGTGCTTTCTTTCGTTCTGAACAAGTGTTAGTGTTTTCTGCACAAAGGCGATTCTGCGAACTAATGTGAACACTTCTGCTTCCCAGGCACAGAGAAGGTGCTAGCAGGGAATTCTCTGCCTGCCTTTCCCCAGTGCTCTGCAAGCTCTCCAGAACAACAGCAAATCTGGGGCTCTGTGCTTTCTTTTGTTCTGAACAAGTGTTAGTGTTTTCTGCAGAAAAGCGATTCTGCGAAGCAATGTGAACACTTCTGCTTCCCAGACACAGAGAAGGTGCTAGCAGGGAATTCTCTGCCTGCCTTTCCCCAGTGCTCTGCAAGCTCTCCAGGACAACAGCAAATCTGGGGCTCTGTGCTTTCTTTCGTTCTGAACAAGTGTTAGTGTTTTCTGCACAAAAGCGATTCTGCGAAGCAACGTAAACACTTCTGCTTCCCAGACACAGAGAAGGTGCTAGCAGGGAATTCTCTGCCTGCCTTTCCCCAGTGCTCTGCAAGCTCTCCAGAACAACAGCAAATCTGGGGCTCTGTGCTTTCTTTTGTTCTGAACAAGTGTTAGTGTTTTCTGCACAAAGGCGATTCTGCGAAGCAATGTGAACACTTCTGCTTCCCAGGCACAGAGAAGGTGCTAGCAGGGAATTCTCTGCCTGCCTTTCCCCAGTGCTCTGCAAGCTCTCCAGGACAACATAGAAGCTGGGGCTCTGTGCTTTCTTTTGTTCTGAACAAGTGTTAGTGTTTTCTGCACAAAGGCGATTCTGCGAAGCAACGTAAACACTTCTGCTTCCCAGGCACAGAGAAGGTGCTAGCAGGGAATTCTCTGCCTGCCTTTCCCCAGTGCTCTGCAAGCTCTCCAGGACAACAGCAAATCTGGGGCTCTGTGCTTTCTTTCGTTCTGAACAAGTGTTAGTGTTTTCTGCACAAAGGCGATTCTGCGAAGCAATGTGAACACTTCTGCTTCCCAGGCACAGAGAAGGTGCTAGCAGGGAATTCTCTGCCTGCCTTTCCCCAGTGCTCTGCAAGCTCTCCAGAACAACAGCAAATCTGGGGCTCTGTGCTTTCTTTTGTTCTGAACAAGTGTTAGTGTTTTCTGCACAAAGGCGATTCTGCGAACTAATGTGAACACTTCTGCTTCCCAGGCACAGAGAAGGTGCTAGCAGGGAATTCTCTGCCTGCCTTTCCCCAGTGCTCTGCAAGCTCTCCAGAACAACAGCAAATCTGGGGCTCTGTGCTTTCTTTCGTTCTGAACAAGTGTTAGTGTTTTCTGCACAAAAGCGATTCTGCGAAGCAATGTGAACACTTCTGCTTCCCAGGCACAGAGAAGGGGCTAGCAGGGAATTCTCTGCCTGCCTTTCCCCAGTGCTCTGCAAGCTCTCCAGGAGGACATAAAATCTGGGGCTCTGTGCTTTCTTTTGTTCTGAACAAGTGTTAGTGTTTTCTGCACAAAGGCGATTCTGCGAACTAATGTGAACACTTCTGCTTCCCAGGCACAGAGAAGGTGCTAGCAGGGAATTCTCTGCCTGCCTTTCCCCAGTGCTCTGCAAGCTCTCCAGAACAACAGCAAATCTGGGGCTCTGTGCTTTCTTTTGTTCTGAACAAGTGTTAGTGTTTTCTGCAGAAAAGCGATTCTGCGAAGCAATGTGAACACTTCTGCTTCCCAGGCACAGAGAAGGTGCTAGCAGGGAATTCTCTGCCTGCCTTTCCCCAGTGCTCTGCAAGCTCTCCAGGACAACATAAAATCTGGGGCTCTGTGCTTTCTTTCGTTCTGAACAAGTGTTAGTGTTTTCTGCACAAAAGCGATTCTGCGAAGCAACGTAAACACTTCTGCTTCCCAGGCACAGAGAAGGTGCTAGCAGGGAATTCTCTGCCTGCCTTTCCCCAGTGCTCTGCAAGCTCTCCAGAACAACAGCAAATCTGGGGCTCTGTGCTTTCTTTCGTTCTGAACAAGTGTTAGTGTTTTCTGCACAAAAGCGATTCTGCGAAGCAACGTAAACACTTCTGCTTCCCAGGCACAGAGAAGGTGCTAGCAGGGAATTCTCTGCCTGCCTTTCCCCAGTGCTCTGCAAGCTCTCCAGGACAACATAGAATCTGGGGCTCTGTGCTTTCTTTTGTTCTGAACAAGTGTTAGTGTTTTCTGCACAAAGGCGATTCTGCGAAGCAACGTAAACACTTCTGCTTCCCAGGCACAGAGAAGGTGCTAGCAGGGAATTCTCTGCCTGCCTTTCCCCAGTGCTCTGCAAGCTCTCCAGGACAACAGCAAATCTGGGGCTCTGTGCTTTCTTTCGTTCTGAACAAGTGTTAGTGTTTTCTGCACAAAGGTGATTCTGCGAAGCAATGTGAACACTTCTGCTTCCCAGGCACAGAGAAGGTGCTAGCAGGGAATTCTCTGCCTGCCTTTCCCCAGTGCTCTGCAAGCTCTCCAGAACAACAGCAAATCTGGGGCTCTGTGCTTTCTTTTGTTCTGAACAAGTGTTAGTGTTTTCTGCACAAAGGCGATTCTGCGAACTAATGTGAACACTTCTGCTTCCCAGGCACAGAGAAGGTGCTAGCAGGGAATTCTCTGCCTGCCTTTCCCCAGTGCTCTGCAAGCTCTCCAGAACAACAGCAAATCTGGGGCTCTGTGCTTTCTTTTGTTCTGAACAAGTGTTAGTGTTTTCTGCAGAAAAGCGATTCTGCGAAGCAATGTGAACACTTCTGCTTCCCAGACACAGAGAAGGTGCTAGCAGGGAATTCTCTGCCTGCCTTTCCCCAGTGCTCTGCAAGCTCTCCAGGACAACAGCAAATCTGGGGCTCTGTGCTTTCTTTCGTTCTGAACAAGTGTTAGTGTTTTCTGCACAAAAGCGATTCTGCGAAGCAACGTAAACACTTCTGCTTCCCAGACACAGAGAAGGTGCTAGCAGGGAATTCTCTGCCTGCCTTTCCCCAGTGCTCTGCAAGCTCTCCAGAACAACAGCAAATCTGGGGCTCTGTGCTTTCTTTTGTTCTGAACAAGTGTTAGTGTTTTCTGCAGAAAAGCGATTCTGCGAAGCAATGTGAACACTTCTGCTTCCCAGGCACAGAGAAGGTGCTAGCAGGGAATTCTCTGCCTGCCTTTCCCCAGTGCTCTGCAAGCTCTCCAGAACAACAGCAAATCTGGGGCTCTGTGCTTTCTTTCGTTCTGAACAAGTGTTACTGTTTTCTGCACAAATCGATTCTGCGAAGTAATGTGAACACTTCTGCTTCCCAGGCACAGAGAAGGTGCTAGCAGGGAATTCTCTGCCTGCCTTTCCCCAGTGCTCTGCAAGCTCTCCAGGACAACATAGAATCTGGGGCTCTGTGCTTTCTTTCGTTCTGAACAAGTGTTAGTGTTTTCTGCACAAAAGCGATTCTGTGAAGCAACGTAAACACTTCTGCTTCCCAGGCACAGAGAAGGTGCTAGCAGGGAATTCTCTGCCTGCCTTTCCCCAGTGCTCTGCAAGCTCTCCAGAACAACAGCAAATCTGGGGCTCTGTGCTTTCTTTCGTTCTGAACAAGTGTTAGTGTTTTCTGCAGAAAAGCGATTCTGCGAAGCAATGTGAACACTTCTGCTTCCCAGGCACAGAGAAGGTGCTAGCAGGGAATTCTCTGCCTGCCTTTCCCCAGTGTTCTGTAAGCTCTCCAGGACAACAGCAATTCTGGGGCTCTGTGCTTTCTTTTGTTCTGAACAAGTGTTAGTGCTTTCTGCACAAAAGCGATTCTGCGAAGCAATGTGAACACTTCTGCTTCCCAGGCACATAGAAGGTGCTAGCAGGGAATTCTCTGCCTGCCTTTCCCCAGTGCTCTGCAAGCTCTCCAGGACAACATAGAATCTGGGGCTCTGTGCTTTCTTTTGTTCTGAACAAGTGTTAGTGTTTTCTGCACAAAAGCGATTCTGCGAAGCAATGTGAACACTTCTGCTTCCCAGGCACAGAGAAGGGGCTAGCAGGGAATTCTCTGCCTGCCTTTCCCCAGTGCTCTGCAAGCTCTCCAGGAGGACATAAAATCTGGGGCTCTGTGCTTTCTTTTGTTCTGAACAAGTGTTAGTGTTTTCTGCACAAAGGCGATTCTGCGAAGTAATGTGAACACTTCTGCTTCCCAGACACAGAGAAGGTGCTAGCAGGGAATTCTCTGCCTGCCTTTCCCCAGTGCTCTGCAAGCTCTCCAGAACAACAGCAAATCTGGGGCTCTGTGCTTTCTTTTGTTCTGAACAAGTGTTAGTGTTTTCTGCAGAAAAGCGATTCTGCGAAGCAATGTGAACACTTCTGCTTCCCAGGCACAGAGAAGGTGCTAGCAGGGAATTCTCTGCCTGCCTTTCCCCAGTGCTCTGCAAGCTCTCCAGGACAACATAAAATCTGGGGCTCTGTGCTTTCTTTCGTTCTGAACAAGTGTTAGTGTTTTCTGCACAAAAGCGATTCTGCGAAGCAACGTAAACACTTCTGCTTCCCAGGCACAGAGAAGGTGCTAGCAGGGAATTCTCTGCCTGCCTTTCCCCAGTGCTCTGCAAGCTCTCCAGAACAACAGCAAATCTGGGGCTCTGTGCTTTCTTTTGTTCTGAACAAGTGTTAGTGTTTTCTGCACAAAGGCGATTCTGCGAAGCAATGTGAACACTTCTGCTTCCCAGGCACAGAGAAGGTGCTAGCAGGGAACTCTCTGCCTGCCTTTCCCCAGTGCTCTGCAAGCTCTCCAGGACAACATAAAATCTGGGGCTCTGTGCTTTCTTTTGTTCTGAACAAGTGTTAGTGTTTTCTGCAGAAAAGCGATTCTGCGAAGCAATGTGAACACTTCTGCTTCCCAGGCACAGAGAAGGGGCTAGCAGGGAATTCTCTGCCTGCCTTTCCCCAGTGCTCTGCAAGCTCTCCAGGACAACATAGAATCTGGGGCTCTGTGCTTTCTTTCGTTCTGAACAAGTGTTACTGTTTTCTGCACAAAAGCGATTCTGTGAAGCAACGTAAACACTTCTGCTTCCCAGGCACAGAGAAGGTGCTAGCAGGGAATTCTCTGCCTGTCTTTCCCCAGTGCTCTGCAAGCTCTCCAGAACAACAGCAAATCTGGGGCTCTGTGCTTTCTTTCGTTCTGAACAAGTGTTAGTGTTTTCTGCACAAAAGCGATTCTGCGAAGCAACGTAAACACTTCTGCTTCCCAGGCACAGAGAAGGTGCTAGCAGGGAATTCTCTGCCTGCCTTTCCCCAGTGCTCTGCAAGCTCTCCAGAACAACAGCAAATCTGGGGCTCTGTGCTTTCTTTTGTTCTGAACAAGTGTTAGTGTTTTCTGCACAAAGGCGATTCTGCGAAGCAATGTGAACACTTCTGCTTCCCAGGCACAGAGAAGGTGCTAGCAGGGAATTCTCTGCCTGCCTTTCCTCAGTGCTCTGCAAGCTCTCCAGGACAACAGCAAATCTGGGGCTCTGTGCTTTCTATTGTTCTGCACAAGTGTTAGTGTTTTCTGCAGAAAAGCGATTCTGCGAAGCAATGTAAACACTTCTGCTTCCCAGACACAGAGAAGGTTCTAGCAGGGAATTCTCTGCCTGCCTTTCCCCAGTGCTATGCAATCTCTCCAGAACAACAGCAAATCTGGGGCTCTGTGCTTTCTTTAGTTCTAAACAATTGTTAGTGTTTTCTGCACAAAAGCGATCCTGCGAAGCAATGTAAACACTTCTGCTTCCCAGACACAGAGAAGGTGCTAGCAGGGAATTCTCTGCCTGCCTTTCCCCAGTGCTCTGCAAGCTCTCCAGAACAACAGCAAATCTGGGGCTCTGTGCTTTCTTTTGTTCTGAACAAGTGTTAGTGTTTTCTGCACAAAGGCGATTCTGCGAAGCAATGTGAACACTTCTGCTTCCCAGGCACAGAGAAGGTGCTAGCAGGGAATTCTCTGCCTGCCTTTCCCCAGTGCTCTGCAAGCTCTCCAGAACAACAGCAAATCTGGGGCTCTGTGCTTTCTTTTGTTCTGAACAAGTGTTAGTGTTTTCTGCACAAAGGCGATTCTGCGAACTAATGTGAACACTTCTGCTTCCCAGGCACAGAGAAGGTGCTAGCAGGAAATTCTCTGCCTGCCTTTCCCCAGTGCTCTGCAAGCTCTCCAGAACAACAGCAAATCTGGGGCTCTGTGCTTTCTTTTGTTCTGAACAATTGTTAGTGTTTTCTGCAGAAAAGCGATTCTGCGAAGCAATGTGAACACTTCTGCTTCCCAGACACAGAGAAGGTGCTAGCAGGGAATTCTCTGCCTGCCTTTCCCCAGTGCTCTGCAAGCTCTCCAGAACAACAGCAAATCTGGGGCTCTGTGCTTTCTTTCGTTCTGAACAAGTGTTAGTGTTTTCTGCACAAAAGCGATTCTGCGAAGCAACGTAAACACTTCTGCTTCCCAGGCACAGAGAAGGTGCTAGCAGGGAATTCTCTGCCTGCCTTTCCCCAGTGCTCTGCAAGCTCTCCAGGACAACATAGAATCTGGGGCTCTGTGCTTTCTTTTGTTCTGAACAAGTGTTAGTGTTTTCTGCACAAAGGCGATTCTGCGAAGCAATGTGAACACTTCTGCTTCCCAGGCACAGAGAAGGTGCTAGCAGGGAATTCTCTGCCTGCCTTTCCCCAGTGCTCTGCAAGCTCTCCAGGACAACATAAAATCTGGGGCTCTGTGCTTTCTTTTGTTCTGAACAAGTGTTAGTGTTTTCTGCACAAAAGCGATTCTGCGAAGCAATGTGAACACTTCTGCTTCCCAGGCACAGAGAAGGTGCTAGCAGGGAATTCTCTGCCTGCCTTTCCCCAGTGCTCTGCAAGCTCTCCAGAACAACAGCAAATCTGGGGCTCTGTGCTTTCTTTTGTTCTGAACAAGTGTTAGTGTTTTCTGCAGAAAAGCGATTCTGCGAAGCAATGTGAACACTTCTGCTTCCCAGACACAGAGAAGGTGCTAGCAGGGAATTCTCTGCCTGCCTTTCCCCAGTGCTCTGCAAGCTCTCCAGGACAACAGCAAATCTGGGGCTCTGTGCTTTCTTTCGTTCTGCACAAGTGTTAGTGTTTTCTGCAGAAAAGCGATTCTGCGAAGCAATGTGAACACTTCTGCTTCCCAGGCACAGAGAAGGTGCTAGCAGGGAATTCTCTGCCTGCCTTTCCCCAGTGCTCTGCAAGCTCTCCAGAACAACAGCAAATCTGGGGCTCTGTGCTTTCTTTCGTTCTGAACAAGTGTTACTGTTTTCTGCACAAAAGCGATTCTGCGAAGCAATGTGAACACTTCTGCTTCCCAGGCACAGAGAAGGTGCTAGAAGGGAATTCTCTGCCTGCCTTTCCCCAGTGCTCTGCAAGCTCTCCAGGACAACATAGAATCTGGGGCTCTGTGCTTTCTTTTGTTCTGAACAAGTGTTAGTGTTTTCTGCACAAAAGCGATTCTGTGAAGCAACGTAAACACTTCTGCTTCCCAGGAACAGAGAAGGTGCTAGCAGGGAATTCTCTGCCTGCCTTTCCCCAGTGCTCTGCAAGCTCTCCAGGACAACAGCAAATCTGGGGCTCTGTGCTTTCTTTTGTTCTGAACAAGTGTTAGTGTTTTCTGCAGAAAAGCGATTCTGCGAAGCAATGTAAACACTTCTGCTTCCCAGACACAGAGAAGGTGCTAGCAGGGAATTCTCTGCCTGCCTTTCCCCAGTGCTCTGCAAGCTCTCCAGAACAACAGCAAATCTGGGGCTCTGTGCTTTCTTTAGTTCTAAACAATTGTTAGTGTTTTCTGCACAAAAGCGATTCTGCGAAGCAATGTGAACACTTCTGCTTCCCAGGCACAGAGAAGGTGCTAGCAGGGAATTCTCTGCCTGCCTTTCCCCAGTGCTCTGCAAGCTCTCCAGAACAACAGCAAATCTGGGGCTCTGTGCTTTCTTTTGTTCTGAACAAGTGTTAGTGTTTTCTGCACAAAAGCGATTCTGCGAAGCAATGTGAACACTTCTGCTTCCCAGGCACAGAGAAGGTGCTAGCAGGGAATTCTCTGCCTGCCTTTCCCCAGTGCTCTGCAAGCTCTCCAGAACAACAGCAAATCTGGGGCTCTGTGCTTTCTTTCGTTCTTAACAAGTGTTAGTGTTTTCTGCACAAAAGCGATTCTGCGAAGCAACGTAAACACTTCTGCTTCCCAGGCACAGAGAAGGTGCTAGCAGGGAATTCTCTGCCTGCCTTTCCCCAGTGCTCTGCAAGCTCTCCAGGACAACATAGAAGCTGGGGCTCTGTGCTTTCTTTTGTTCTGAACAAGTGTTAGTGTTTTCTGCACAAAGGCGATTCTGCGAAGCAACGTAAACACTTCTGCTTCCCAGGCACAGAGAAGGTGCTAGCAGGGAATTCTCTGCCTGCCTTTCCCCAGTGCTCTGCAAGCTCTCCAGGACAACAGCAAATCTGGGGCTCTGTGCTTTCTTTCGTTCTGAACAAGTGTTAGTGTTTTCTGCACAAAAGCGATTCTGCGAAGCAACGTAAACACTTCTGCTTCCCAGGCACAGAGAAGGTGCTAGCAGGGAATTCTCTGCCTGCCTTTCCCCAGTGCTCTGCAAGCTCTCCAGAACAACAGCAAATCTGGGGCTCTGTGCTTTCTTTTGTTCTGAACAAGTGTTAGTGTTTTCTGCACAAAGGCGATTCTGCGAACTAATGTGAACACTTCTGCTTCCCAGGCACAGAGAAGGTGCTAGCAGGGAATTCTCTGCCTGCCTTTCCCCAGTGCTCTGCAAGCTCTCCAGAACAACAGCAAATCTGGGGCTCTGTGCTTTCTTTTGTTCTGAACAAGTGTTAGTGTTTTCTGCAGAAAAGCGATTCTGCGAAGCAATGTGAACACTTCTGCTTCCCAGACACAGAGAAGGTGCTAGCAGGGAATTCTCTGCCTGCCTTTCCCCAGTGCTCTGCAAGCTCTCCAGGACAACAGCAAATCTGGGGCTCTGTGCTTTCTTTCGTTCTGAACAAGTGTTAGTGTTTTCTGCACAAAAGCGATTCTGCGAAGCAACGTAAACACTTCTGCTTCCCAGACACAGAGAAGGTGCTAGCAGGGAATTCTCTGCCTGCCTTTCCCCAGTGCTCTGCAAGCTCTCCAGAACAACAGCAAATCTGGGGCTCTGTGCTTTCTTTTGTTCTGAACAAGTGTTAGTGTTTTCTGCACAAAGGCGATTCTGCGAAGCAATGTGAACACTTCTGCTTCCCAGGCACAGAGAAGGTGCTAGCAGGGAATTCTCTGCCTGCCTTTCCCCAGTGCTCTGCAAGCTCTCCAGGACAACATAGAAGCTGGGGCTCTGTGCTTTCTTTTGTTCTGAACAAGTGTTAGTGTTTTCTGCACAAAGGCGATTCTGCGAAGCAACGTAAACACTTCTGCTTCCCAGGCACAGAGAAGGTGCTAGCAGGGAATTCTCTGCCTGCCTTTCCCCAGTGCTCTGCAAGCTCTCCAGGACAACAGCAAATCTGGGGCTCTGTGCTTTCTTTCGTTCTGAACAAGTGTTAGTGTTTTCTGCACAAAGGCGATTCTGCGAAGCAATGTGAACACTTCTGCTTCCCAGGCACAGAGAAGGTGCTAGCAGGGAATTCTCTGCCTGCCTTTCCCCAGTGCTCTGCAAGCTCTCCAGAACAACAGCAAATCTGGGGCTCTGTGCTTTCTTTTGTTCTGAACAAGTGTTAGTGTTTTCTGCACAAAGGCGATTCTGCGAACTAATGTGAACACTTCTGCTTCCCAGGCACAGAGAAGGTGCTAGCAGGGAATTCTCTGCCTGCCTTTCCCCAGTGCTCTGCAAGCTCTCCAGAACAACAGCAAATCTGGGGCTCTGTGCTTTCTTTCGTTCTGAACAAGTGTTAGTGTTTTCTGCACAAAAGCGATTCTGCGAAGCAATGTGAACACTTCTGCTTCCCAGGCACAGAGAAGGGGCTAGCAGGGAATTCTCTGCCTGCCTTTCCCCAGTGCTCTGCAAGCTCTCCAGGAGGACATAAAATCTGGGGCTCTGTGCTTTCTTTTGTTCTGAACAAGTGTTAGTGTTTTCTGCACAAAGGCGATTCTGCGAACTAATGTGAACACTTCTGCTTCCCAGGCACAGAGAAGGTGCTAGCAGGGAATTCTCTGCCTGCCTTTCCCCAGTGCTCTGCAAGCTCTCCAGAACAACAGCAAATCTGGGGCTCTGTGCTTTCTTTTGTTCTGAACAAGTGTTAGTGTTTTCTGCAGAAAAGCGATTCTGCGAAGCAATGTGAACACTTCTGCTTCCCAGGCACAGAGAAGGTGCTAGCAGGGAATTCTCTGCCTGCCTTTCCCCAGTGCTCTGCAAGCTCTCCAGGACAACATAAAATCTGGGGCTCTGTGCTTTCTTTCGTTCTGAACAAGTGTTAGTGTTTTCTGCACAAAAGCGATTCTGCGAAGCAACGTAAACACTTCTGCTTCCCAGGCACAGAGAAGGTGCTAGCAGGGAATTCTCTGCCTGCCTTTCCCCAGTGCTCTGCAAGCTCTCCAGAACAACAGCAAATCTGGGGCTCTGTGCTTTCTTTTGTTCTGAACAAGTGTTAGTGTTTTCTGCAGAAAAGCGATTCTGCGAAGCAATGTGAACACTTCTGCTTCCCAGGCACAGAGAAGGTGCTAGCAGGGAATTCTCTGCCTGCCTTTCCCCAGTGCTCTGCAAGCTCTCCAGGACAACAGCAAATCTGGGGCTCTGTGCTTTCTTTTGTTCTGCACAAGTGTTAGTGTTTTCTGCAGAAAAGCGATTCTGCGAAGCAATGTGAACACTTCTGCTTCCCAGGCACAGAGAAGGGGCTAGCAGGGAATTCTCTGCCTGCCTTTCCCCAGTGCTCTGCAAGCTCTCCAGGACAACATAGAATCTGGGGCTCTGTGCTTTCTTTTGTTCTGAACAAGTGTTACTGTTTTCTGCACAAAAGCGATTCTGTGAAGCAACGTAAACACTTCTGCTTCCCAGGCACAGAGAAGGTGCTAGCAGGGAATTCTCTGCCTGCCTTTCCCCAGTGCTCTGCAAGCTCTCCAGGACAACATAAAATCTGGGGCTCTGTGCTTTCTTTCGTTCTGAACAAGTGTTAGTGTTTTCTGCACAAAAGCGATTCTGCGAAGCAACGTAAACACTTCTGCTTCCCAGGCACAGAGAAGGTGCTAGCAGGGAATTCTCTGCCTGCCTTTCCCCAGTGCTCTGCAAGCTCTCCAGAACAACAGCAAATCTGGGGCTCTGTGCTTTCTTTTGTTCTGAACAAGTGTTAGTGTTTTCTGCACAAAGGCGATTCTGCGAAGCAATGTGAACACTTCTGCTTCCCAGGCACAGAGAAGGTGCTAGCAGGGAATTCTCTGCCTGCCTTTCCCCAGTGCTCTGCAAGCTCTCCAGGACAACAGCAAATCTGGGGCTCTGTGCTTTCTATTGTTCTGCACAAGTGTTAGTGTTTTCTGCAGAAAAGCGATTCTGCGAAGCAATGTAAACACTTCTGCTTCCCAGACACAGAGAAGGTGCTAGAAGGGAATTCTCTGCCTGCCTTTCCCCAGTGCTATGCAAGCTCTCCAGAACAACAGCAAATCTGGGGCTCTGTGCTTTCTTTAGTTCTAAACAATTGTTAGTGTTTTCTGCACAAAAGCGATTCTGCGAAGCAATGTAAACACTTCTGCTTCCCAGGCACAGAGAAGGTGCTAGCAGGGAATTCTCTGCCTGCCTTTCCCCAGTGCTCTGCAAGCTCTCCAGAACAACAGCAAATCTGGGGCTCTGTGCTTTCTTTCGTTCTGAACAAGTGTTAGTGTTTTCTGCACAAAAGCGATTCTGCGAAGCAACGTAAACACTTCTGCTTCCCAGGCACAGAGAAGGTGCTAGCAGGGAATTCTCTGCCTGCCTTTCCCCAGTGCTCTGCAAGCTCTCCAGGACAACATAGAATCTGGGGCTCTGTGCTTTCTTTTGTTCTGAACAAGTGTTAGTGTTTTCTGCACAAAGGCGATTCTGCGAAGCAACGTAAACACTTCTGCTTCCCAGGCACAGAGAAGGTGCTAGCAGGGAATTCTCTGCCTGCCTTTCCCCAGTGCTCTGCAAGCTCTCCAGGACAACAGCAAATCTGGGGCTCTGTGCTTTCTTTCGTTCTGAACAAGTGTTAGTGTTTTCTGCACAAAGGTGATTCTGCGAAGCAATGTGAACACTTCTGCTTCCCAGGCACAGAGAAGGTGCTAGCAGGGAATTCTCTGCCTGCCTTTCCCCAGTGCTCTGCAAGCTCTCCAGAACAACAGCAAATCTGGGGCTCTGTGCTTTCTTTTGTTCTGAACAAGTGTTAGTGTTTTCAGCACAAAGGCGATTCTGCGAACTAATGTGAACACTTCTGCTTCCCAGGCACAGAGAAGGTGCTAGCAGGGAATTCTCTGCCTGCCTTTCCCCAGTGCTCTGCAAGCTCTCCAGAACAACAGCAAATCTGGGGCTCTGTGCTTTCTTTTGTTCTGAACAAGTGTTAGTGTTTTCTGCAGAAAAGCGATTCTGCGAAGCAATGTGAACACTTCTGCTTCCCAGACACAGAGAAGGTGCTAGCAGGGAATTCTCTGCCTGCCTTTCCCCAGTGCTCTGCAAGCTCTCCAGGACAACAGCAAATCTGGGGCTCTGTGCTTTCTTTCGTTCTGAACAAGTGTTAGTGTTTTCTGCACAAAAGCGATTCTGTGAAGCAACGTAAACACTTCTGCTTCCCAGGCACAGAGAAGGTGCTAGCAGGGAATTCTCTGCCTGCCTTTCCCCAGTGCTCTGCAAGCTCTCCAGAACAACAGCAAATCTGGGGCTCTGTGCTTTCTTTCGTTCTGAACAAGTGTTAGTGTTTTCTGCAGAAAAGCGATTCTGCGAAGCAATGTGAACACTTCTGCTTCCCAGGCACAGAGAAGGTGCTAGCAGGGAATTCTCTGCCTGCCTTTCCCCAGTGCTCTGCAAGCTCTCCAGAACAACAGCAAATCTGGGGCTCTGTGCTTTCTTTTGTTCTGAACAAGTGTTAGTGCTTTCTGCACAAAAGCGATTCTGCGAAGCAATGTGAACACTTCTGCTTCCCAGGCACATAGAAGGTGCTAGCAGGGAATTCTCTGCCTGCCTTTCCCCAGTGCTCTGCAAGCTCTCCAGGACAACATAGAATCTGGGGCTCTGTGCTTTCTTTTGTTCTGAACAAGTGTTAGTGTTTTCTGCACAAAGGCGATTCTGCGAAGTAATGTGAACACTTCTGCTTCCCAGGCACAGAGAAGGTGCTAGCAGGGAATTCTCTGCCTGCCTTTCCCCAGTGCTCTGCAAGCTCTCCAGA
Source organism: Strix aluco (assembly GCF_031877795.1). Classification (NCBI taxonomy): domain Eukaryota; kingdom Metazoa; phylum Chordata; class Aves; order Strigiformes; family Strigidae; genus Strix; species Strix aluco. The sequence goes on from NC_133947.1 coordinate 17,938,503, forward strand.
ACAACAGCAAATCTGGGGCTCTGTGCTTTCTTTTGTTCTGAACAAGTGTTAGTGTTTTCTGCAGAAAAGCGATTCTGCGAAGCAATGTGAACACTTCTGCTTCCCAGGCACAGAGAAGGTGCTAGCAGGGAATTCTCTGCCTGCCTTTCCCCAGTGCTCTGCAAGCTCTCCAGGACAACATAAAATCTGGGGCTCTGTGCTTTCTTTCGTTCTGAACAAGTGTTAGTGTTTTCTGCACAAAAGCGATTCTGCGAAGCAACGTAAACACTTCTGCTTCCCAGGCACAGAGAAGGTGCTAGCAGGGAATTCTCTGCCTGCCTTTCCCCAGTGCTCTGCAAGCTCTCCAGAACAACAGCAAATCTGGGGCTCTGTGCTTTCTTTTGTTCTGAACAAGTGTTAGTGTTTTCTGCACAAAGGCGATTCTGCGAAGCAATGTGAACACTTCTGCTTCCCAGGCACAGAGAAGGTGCTAGCAGGGAACTCTCTGCCTGCCTTTCCCCAGTGCTCTGCAAGCTCTCCAGGACAACATAAAATCTGGGGCTCTGTGCTTTCTTTTGTTCTGAACAACTGTTAGTGTTTTCTGCAGAAAAGCGATTCTGCGAAGCAATGTGAACACTTCTGCTTCCCAGGCACAGAGAAGGGGCTAGCAGGGAATTCTCTGCCTGCCTTTCCCCAGTGCTCTGCAAGCTCTCCAGGACAACATAGAATCTGGGGCTCTGTGCTTTCTTTCGTTCTGAACAAGTGTTACTGTTTTCTGCACAAAAGCGATTCTGTGAAGCAATGTGAACACTTCTGCTTCCCAGGCACAGAGAAGGTGCTAGCAGGGAATTCTCTGCCTGCCTTTCCCCAGTGCTCTGCAAGCTCTCCAGGACAACAGCAAATCTGGGGCTCTGTGCTTTCTTTCGTTCTGAACAAGTGTTAGTGTTTTCTGCACAAAAGCGATTCTGCGAAGCAACGTAAACACTTCTGCTTCCCAGGCACAGAGAAGGTGCTAGCAGGGAATTCTCTGCCTGCCTTTCCCCAGTGCTCTGCAAGCTCTCCAGAACAACAGCAAATCTGGGGCTCTGTGCTTTCTTTTGTTCTGAACAAGTGTTAGTGTTTTCTGCACAAAGGCGATTCTGCGAAGCAATGTGAACACTTCTGCTTCCCAGGCACAGAGAAGGTGCTAGCAGGGAATTCTCTGCCTGCCTTTCCCCAGTGCTCTGCAAGCTCTCCAGGACAACAGCAAATCTGGGGCTCTGTGCTTTCTATTGTTCTGCACAAGTGTTAGTGTTTTCTGCAGAAAAGCGATTCTGCGAAGCAATGTAAACACTTCTGCTTCCCAGACACAGAGAAGGTGCTAGCAGGGAATTCTCTGCCTGCCTTTCCCCAGTGCTCTGCAAGCTCTCCAGAACAACAGCAAATCTGGGGCTCTGTGCTTTCTTTTGTTCTGAACAAGTGTTAGTGTTTTCTGCACAAAAGCGATTCTGCGAAGCAATGTGAACACTTCTGCTTCCCAGGCACAGAGAAGGTGCTAGCAGGGAATTCTCTGCCTGCCTTTCCCCAGTGCTCTGCAAGCTCTCCAGAACAACAGCAAATCTGGGGCTCTGTGCTTTCTTTCGTTCTGAACAAGTGTTAGTGTTTTCTGCACAAAAGCGATTCTGCGAAGCAACGTAAACACTTCTGCTTCCCAGGCACAGAGAAGGTGCTAGCAGGGAATTCTCTGCCTGCCTTTCCCCAGTGCTCTGCAAGCTCTCCAGGACAACATAGAAGCTGGGGCTCTGTGCTTTCTTTTGTTCTGAACAAGTGTTAGTGTTTTCTGCACAAAGGCGATTCTGCGAAGCAACGTAAACACTTCTGCTTCCCAGGCACAGAGAAGGTGCTAGCAGGGAATTCTCTGCCTGCCTTTCCCCAGTGCTCTGCAAGCTCTCCAGAACAACAGCAAATCTGGGGCTCTGTGCTTTCTTTCGTTCTGAACAAGTGTTAGTGTTTTCTGCACAAAGGCGATTCTGCGAAGCAACGTGAACACTTCTGCTTCCCAGGCACAGAGAAGGTGCTAGCAGGGAATTCTCTGCCTGCCTTTCCCCAGTGCTCTGCAAGCTCTCCAGGACAACAGCAAATCTGGGGCTCTGTGCTTTCTTTTGTTCTGAACAAGTGTTAGTGTTTTCTGCACAAAGGCGATTCTGCGAACTAATGTGAACACTTCTGCTTCCCAGGCACAGAGAAGGTGCTAGCAGGGAATTCTCTGCCTGCCTTTCCCCAGTGCTCTGCAAGCTCTCCAGAACAACAGCAAATCTGGGGCTCTGTGCTTTCTTTTGTTCTGAACAAGTGTTAGTGTTTTCTGCAGAAAAGCGATTCTGCGAAGCAACGTGAACACTTCTGCTTCCCAGACACAGAGAAGGTGCTAGCAGGGAATTCTCTGCCTGCCTTTCCCCAGTGCTCTGCAAGCTCTCCAGGACAACAGCAAATCTGGGGCTCTGTGCTTTCTTTCGTTCTGAACAAGTGTTAGTGTTTTCTGCACAAAAGCGATTCTGCGAAGCAACGTAAACACTTCTGCTTCCCAGACACAGAGAAGGTGCTAGCAGGGAATTCTCTGCCTGCCTTTCCCCAGTGCTCTGCAAGCTCTCCAGGACAACATAGAATCTGGGGCTCTGTGCTTTCTTTTGTTCTGAACAAGTGTTAGTGTTTTCTGCAGAAAAGCGATTCTGCGAAGCAATGTGAACACTTCTGCTTCCCAGACACAGAGAAGGGGCTAGCAGGGAATTCTCTGCCTGCCTTTCCCCAGTGCTCTGCAAGCTCTCCAGGACAACAGCAAATCTGGGGCTCTGTGCTTTCTTTCGTTCTGAACAAGTGTTAGTGTTTTCTGCACAAAAGCGATTCTGCGAAGCAACGTGAACACTTCTGCTTCCCAGGCACAGAGAAGGTGCTAGCAGGGAATTCTCTGCCTGCCTTTCCCCAGTGCTCTGCAAGCTCTCCAGGACAACATAGAATCTGGGGCTCTGTGCTTTCTTTCGTTCTGAACAAGTGTTACTGTTTTCTGCACAAAAGCGATTCTGCGAAGCAACGTAAACACTTCTGCTTCCCAGGCACAGAGAAGGTGCTAGCAGGGAATTCTCTGCCTGTCTTTCCCCAGTGCTCTGCAAGCTCTCCAGAACAACAGCAAATCTGGGGCTCTGTGCTTTCTTTCGTTCTGAACAAGTGTTAGTGTTTTCTGCAGAAAAGCGATTCTGCGAAGCAATGTGAACACTTCTGCTTCCCAGGCACAGAGAAGGGGCTAGCAGGGAATTCTCTGCCTGCCTTTCCCCAGTGCTCTGCAAGCTCTCCAGGACAACAGCAAATCTGGGGCTCTGTGCTTTCTTTTGTTCTGAACAAGTGTTAGTGCTTTCTGCACAAAAGCGATTCTGCGAAGCAATGTGAACACTTCTGCTTCCCAGGCACAGAGAAGGGGCTAGCAGGGAATTCTCTGCCTGCCTTTCCCCAGTGCTCTGCAAGCTCTCCAGGACAACAGCAAATCTGGGGCTCTGTGCTTTCTTTCGTTCTGCACAAGTGTTAGTGTTTTCTGCAGAAAAGCGATTCTGCGAAGCAATGTGAACACTTCTGCTTCCCAGGCACAGAGAAGGTGCTAGCAGGGAATTCTCTGCCTGCCTTTCCCCAGTGCTCTGCAAGCTCTCCAGAACAACAGCAAATCTGGGGCTCTGTGCTTTCTTTCGTTCTGAACAAGTGTTACTGTTTTCTGCACAAAAGCGATTCTGCGAAGCAATGTGAACACTTCTGCTTCCCAGGCACAGAGAAGGTGCTAGCAGGGAATTCTCTGCCTGCCTTTCCCCAGTGCTCTGCAAGCTCTCCAGGACAACATAGAATCTGGGGCTCTGTGCTTTCTTTTGTTCTGAACAAGTGTTAGTGTTTTCTGCACAAAAGCGATTCTGTGAAGCAACGTAAACACTTCTGCTTCCCAGGCACAGAGAAGGTGCTAGCAGGGAATTCTCTGCCTGCCTTTCCCCAGTGCTCTGCAAGCTCTCCAGGACAACAGCAAATCTGGGGCTCTGTGCTTTCTTTTGTTCTGAACAAGTGTTAGTGTTTTCTGCAGAAAAGCGATTCTGCGAAGCAATGTAAACACTTCTGCTTCCCAGACACAGAGAAGGTGCTAGCAGGGAATTCTCTGCCTGCCTTTCCCCAGTGCTCTGCAAGCTCTCCAGAACAACAGCAAATCTGGGGCTCTGTGCTTTCTTTAGTTCTAAACAATTGTTAGTGTTTTCTGCACAAAAGCGATTCTGCGAAGCAATGTAAACACTTCTGCTTCCCAGACACAGAGAAGGTGCTAGCAGGGAATTCTCTGCCTGCCTTTCCCCAGTGCTCTGCAAGCTCTCCAGAACAACAGCAAATCTGGGGCTCTGTGCTTTCTTTTGTTCTGAACAAGTGTTAGTGTTTTCTGCAGAAAAGCGATTCTGCGAAGCAATGTGAACACTTCTGCTTCCCAGACACAGAGAAGGTGCTAGCAGGGAATTCTCTGCCTGCCTTTCCCCAGTGCTCTGCAAGCTCTCCAGAACAACAGCAAATCTGGGGCTCTGTGCTTTCTTTCGTTCTGAACAAGTGTTAGTGTTTTCTGCACAAAAGCGATTCTGCGAAGCAACGTAAACACTTCTGCTTCCCAGGCACAGAGAAGGTGCTAGCAGGGAATTCTCTGCCTGCCTTTCCCCAGTGCTCTGCAAGCTCTCCAGGACAACATAGAAGCTGGGGCTCTGTGCTTTCTTTTGTTCTGAACAAGTGTTAGTGTTTTCTGCACAAAGGCGATTCTGCGAAGCAACGTAAACACTTCTGCTTCCCAGGCACAGAGAAGGTGCTAGCAGGGAATTCTCTGCCTGCCTTTCCCCAGTGCTCTGCAAGCTCTCCAGGACAACAGCAAATCTGGGGCTCTGTGCTTTCTTTCGTTCTGAACAAGTGTTAGTGTTTTCTGCACAAAGGCGATTCTGCGAACTAATGTGAACACTTCTGCTTCCCAGGCACAGAGAAGGTGCTAGCAGGGAATTCTCTGCCTGCCTTTCCCCAGTGCTCTGCAAGCTCTCCAGAACAACAGCAAATCTGGGGCTCTGTGCTTTCTTTTGTTCTGAACAAGTGTTAGTGTTTTCTGCAGAAAAGCGATTCTGCGAAGCAATGTGAACACTTCTGCTTCCCAGACACAGAGAAGGTGCTAGCAGGGAATTCTCTGCCTGCCTTTCCCCAGTGCTCTGCAAGCTCTCCAGGACAACAGCAAATCTGGGGCTCTGTGCTTTCTTTCGTTCTGAACAAGTGTTAGTGTTTTCTGCACAAAAGCGATTCTGCGAAGCAACGTAAACACTTCTGCTTCCCAGACACAGAGAAGGTGCTAGCAGGGAATTCTCTGCCTGCCTTTCCCCAGTGCTCTGCAAGCTCTCCAGAACAACAGCAAATCTGGGGCTCTGTGCTTTCTTTTGTTCTGAACAAGTGTTAGTGTTTTCTGCACAAAGGCGATTCTGCGAAGCAATGTGAACACTTCTGCTTCCCAGGCACAGAGAAGGTGCTAGCAGGGAATTCTCTGCCTGCCTTTCCCCAGTGCTCTGCAAGCTCTCCAGGACAACATAGAAGCTGGGGCTCTGTGCTTTCTTTTGTTCTGAACAAGTGTTAGTGTTTTCTGCACAAAGGCGATTCTGCGAAGCAACGTAAACACTTCTGCTTCCCAGGCACAGAGAAGGTGCTAGCAGGGAATTCTCTGCCTGCCTTTCCCCAGTGCTCTGCAAGCTCTCCAGGACAACAGCAAATCTGGGGCTCTGTGCTTTCTTTCGTTCTGAACAAGTGTTAGTGTTTTCTGCACAAAGGCGATTCTGCGAAGCAATGTGAACACTTCTGCTTCCCAGGCACAGAGAAGGAGCTAGCAGGGAATTCTCTGCCTGCCTTTCCCCAGTGCTCTGCAAGCTCTCCAGAACAACAGCAAATCTGGGGCTCTGTGCTTTCTTTTGTTCTGAACAAGTGTTAGTGTTTTCTGCACAAAGGCGATTCTGCGAACTAATGTGAACACTTCTGCTTCCCAGGCACAGAGAAGGTGCTAGCAGGGAATTCTCTGCCTGCCTTTCCCCAGTGCTCTGCAAGCTCTCCAGAACAACAGCAAATCTGGGGCTCTGTGCTTTCTTTCGTTCTGAACAAGTGTTAGTGTTTTCTGCACAAAAGCGATTCTGCGAAGCAATGTGAACACTTCTGCTTCCCAGGCACAGAGAAGGGGCTAGCAGGGAATTCTCTGCCTGCCTTTCCCCAGTGCTCTGCAAGCTCTCCAGGAGGACATAAAATCTGGGGCTCTGTGCTTTCTTTTGTTCTGAACAAGTGTTAGTGTTTTCTGCACAAAGGCGATTCTGCGAACTAATGTGAACACTTCTGCTTCCCAGGCACAGAGAAGGTGCTAGCAGGGAATTCTCTGCCTGCCTTTCCCCAGTGCTCTGCAAGCTCTCCAGAACAACAGCAAATCTGGGGCTCTGTGCTTTCTTTTGTTCTGAACAAGTGTTAGTGTTTTCTGCAGAAAAGCGATTCTGCGAAGCAATGTGAACACTTCTGCTTCCCAGGCACAGAGAAGGTGCTAGCAGGGAATTCTCTGCCTGCCTTTCCCCAGTGCTCTGCAAGCTCTCCAGGACAACATAAAATCTGGGGCTCTGTGCTTTCTTTCGTTCTGAACAAGTGTTAGTGTTTTCTGCACAAAAGCGATTCTGCGAAGCAACGTAAACACTTCTGCTTCCCAGGCACAGAGAAGGTGCTAGCAGGGAATTCTCTGCCTGCCTTTCCCCAGTGCTCTGCAAGCTCTCCAGGACAACATAGAATCTGGGGCTCTGTGCTTTCTTTTGTTCTGAACAAGTGTTAGTGTTTTCTGCACAAAAGCGATTCTGTGAAGCAACGTAAACACTTCTGCTTCCCAGGCACAGAGAAGGTGCTAGCAGGGAATTCTCTGCCTGCCTTTCCCCAGTGCTCTGCAAGCTCTCCAGGACAACAGCAAATCTGGGGCTCTGTGCTTTCTTTTGTTCTGAACAAGTGTTAGTGTTTTCTGCAGAAAAGCGATTCTGCGAAGCAATGTAAACACTTCTGCTTCCCAGACACAGAGAAGGTGCTAGCAGGGAATTCTCTGCCTGCCTTTCCCCAGTGCTCTGCAAGCTCTCCAGAACAACAGCAAATCTGGGGCTCTGTGCTTTCTTTAGTTCTAAACAATTGTTAGTGTTTTCTGCACAAAAGCGATTCTGCGAAGCAATGTAAACACTTCTGCTTCCCAGACACAGAGAAGGTGCTAGCAGGGAATTCTCTGCCTGCCTTTCCCCAGTGCTCTGCAAGCTCTCCAGGACAACAGCAAATCTGGGGCTCTGTGCTTTCTTTCGTTCTGAACAAGTGTTAGTGTTTTCTGCACAAAAGCGATTCTGCGAAGCAACGTAAACACTTCTGCTTCCCAGGCACAGAGAAGGTGCTAGCAGGGAATTCTCTGCCTGCCTTTCCCCAGTGCTCTGCAAGCTCTCCAGAACAACAGCAAATCTGGGGCTCTGTGCTTTCTTTTGTTCTGAACAAGTGTTAGTGTTTTCTGCAGAAAAGCGATTCTGCGAAGCAATGTGAACACTTCTGCTTCCCAGACACAGAGAAGGTGCTAGCAGGGAATTCTCTGCCTGCCTTTCCCCAGTGCTCTGCAAGCTCTCCAGGACAACAGCAAATCTGGGGCTCTGTGCTTTCTTTCGTTCTGAACAAGTGTTAGTGTTTTCTGCACAAAAGCGATTCTGCGAAGCAACGTAAACACTTCTGCTTCCCAGACACAGAGAAGGTGCTAGCAGGGAATTCTCTGCCTGCCTTTCCCCAGTGCTCTGCAAGCTCTCCAGAACAACAGCAAATCTGGGGCTCTGTGCTTTCTTTTGTTCTGAACAAGTGTTAGTGTTTTCTGCACAAAGGCGATTCTGCGAAGCAATGTGAACACTTCTGCTTCCCAGGCACAGAGAAGGTGCTAGCAGGGAATTCTCTGCCTGCCTTTCCCCAGTGCTCTGCAAGCTCTCCAGGACAACATAGAAGCTGGGGCTCTGTGCTTTCTTTTGTTCTGAACAAGTGTTAGTGTTTTCTGCACAAAGGCGATTCTGCGAAGCAACGTAAACACTTCTGCTTCCCAGGCACAGAGAAGGTGCTAGCAGGGAATTCTCTGCCTGCCTTTCCCCAGTGCTCTGCAAGCTCTCCAGGACAACAGCAAATCTGGGGCTCTGTGCTTTCTTTCGTTCTGAACAAGTGTTAGTGTTTTCTGCACAAAGGCGATTCTGCGAAGCAATGTGAACACTTCTGCTTCCCAGGCACAGAGAAGGTGCTAGCAGGGAATTCTCTGCCTGCCTTTCCCCAGTGCTCTGCAAGCTCTCCAGAACAACAGCAAATCTGGGGCTCTGTGCTTTCTTTTGTTCTGAACAAGTGTTAGTGTTTTCTGCACAAAGGCGATTCTGCGAACTAATGTGAACACTTCTGCTTCCCAGGCACAGAGAAGGTGCTAGCAGGGAATTCTCTGCCTGCCTTTCCCCAGTGCTCTGCAAGCTCTCCAGAACAACAGCAAATCTGGGGCTCTGTGCTTTCTTTCGTTCTGAACAAGTGTTAGTGTTTTCTGCACAAAAGCGATTCTGCGAAGCAATGTGAACACTTCTGCTTCCCAGGCACAGAGAAGGGGCTAGCAGGGAATTCTCTGCCTGCCTTTCCCCAGTGCTCTGCAAGCTCTCCAGGAGGACATAAAATCTGGGGCTCTGTGCTTTCTTTTGTTCTGAACAAGTGTTAGTGTTTTCTGCACAAAGGCGATTCTGCGAACTAATGTGAACACTTCTGCTTCCCAGGCACAGAGAAGGTGCTAGCAGGGAATTCTCTGCCTGCCTTTCCCCAGTGCTCTGCAAGCTCTCCAGAACAACAGCAAATCTGGGGCTCTGTGCTTTCTTTTGTTCTGAACAAGTGTTAGTGTTTTCTGCAGAAAAGCGATTCTGCGAAGCAATGTGAATACTTCTGCTTCCCAGGCACAGAGAAGGTGCTAGCAGGGAATTCTCTGCCTGCCTTTCCCCAGTGCTCTGCAAGCTCTCCAGGACAACATAAAATCTGGGGCTCTGTGCTTTCTTTCGTTCTGAACAAGTGTTAGTGTTTTCTGCACAAAAGCGATTCTGCGAAGCAACGTAAACACTTCTGCTTCCCAGGCACAGAGAAGGTGCTAGCAGGGAATTCTCTGCCTGCCTTTCCCCAGTGCTCTGCAAGCTCTCCAGAACAACAGCAAATCTGGGGCTCTGTGCTTTCTTTTGTTCTGAACAAGTGTTAGTGTTTTCTGCAGAAAAGCGATTCTGCGAAGCAATGTGAACACTTCTGCTTCCCAGGCACAGAGAAGGTGCTAGCAGGGAATTCTCTGCCTGCCTTTCCCCAGTGCTCTGCAAGCTCTCCAGGACAACAGCAAATCTGGGGCTCTGTGCTTTCTTTTGTTCTGCACAAGTGTTAGTGTTTTCTGCAGAAAAGCGATTCTGCGAAGCAATGTGAACACTTCTGCTTCCCAGGCACAGAGAAGGGGCTAGCAGGGAATTCTCTGCCTGCCTTTCCCCAGTGCTCTGCAAGCTCTCCAGGACAACATAGAATCTGGGGCTCTGTGCTTTCTTTCGTTCTGAACAAGTGTTACTGTTTTCTGCACAAAAGCGATTCTGTGAAGCAACGTAAACACTTCTGCTTCCCAGGCACAGAGAAGGTGCTAGCAGGGAATTCTCTGCCTGCCTTTCCCCAGTGCTCTGCAAGCTCTCCAGGACAACATAAAATCTGGGGCTCTGTGCTTTCTTTCGTTCTGAACAAGTGTTAGTGTTTTCTGCACAAAAGCGATTCTGCGAAGCAACGTAAACACTTCTGCTTCCCAGGCACAGAGAAGGTGCTAGCAGGGAATTCTCTGCCTGCCTTTCCCCAGTGCTCTGCAAGCTCTCCAGAACAACAGCAAATCTGGGGCTCTGTGCTTTCTTTTGTTCTGAACAAGTGTTAGTGTTTTCTGCACAAAGGCGATTCTGCGAAGCAATGTGAACACTTCTGCTTCCCAGGCACAGAGAAGGTGCTAGCAGGGAATTCTCTGCCTGCCTTTCCCCAGTGCTCTGCAAGCTCTCCAGGACAACAGCAAATCTGGGGCTCTGTGCTTTCTATTGTTCTGCACAAGTGTTAGTGTTTTCTGCAGAAAAGCGATTCTGCGAAGCAATGTAAACACTTCTGCTTCCCAGACACAGAGAAGGTGCTAGAAGGGAATTCTCTGCCTGCCTTTCCCCAGTGCTATGCAAGCTCTCCAGAACAACAGCAAATCTGGGGCTCTGTGCTTTCTTTAGTTCTAAACAATTGTTAGTGTTTTCTGCACAAAAGCGATTCTGCGAAGCAATGTAAACACTTCTGCTTCCCAGGCACAGAGAAGGTGCTAGCAGGGAATTCTCTGCCTGCCTTTCCCCAGTGCTCTGCAAGCTCTCCAGAACAACAGCAAATCTGGGGCTCTGTGCTTTCTTTCGTTCTGAACAAGTGTTAGTGTTTTCTGCACAAAAGCGATTCTGCGAAGCAACGTAAACACTTCTGCTTCCCAGGCACAGAGAAGGTGCTAGCAGGGAATTCTCTGCCTGCCTTTCCCCAGTGCTCTGCAAGCTCTCCAGGACAACATAGAATCTGGGGCTCTGTGCTTTCTTTTGTTCTGAACAAGTGTTAGTGTTTTCTGCACAAAGGCGATTCTGCGAAGCAACGTAAACACTTCTGCTTCCCAGGCACAGAGAAGGTGCTAGCAGGGAATTCTCTGCCTGCCTTTCCCCAGTGCTCTGCAAGCTCTCCAGGACAACAGCAAATCTGGGGCTCTGTGCTTTCTTTCGTTCTGAACAAGTGTTAGTGTTTTCTGCACAAAGGTGATTCTGCGAAGCAATGTGAACACTTCTGCTTCCCAGGCACAGAGAAGGTGCTAGCAGGGAATTCTCTGCCTGCCTTTCCCCAGTGCTCTGCAAGCTCTCCAGAACAACAGCAAATCTGGGGCTCTGTGCTTTCTTTTGTTCTGAACAAGTGTTAGTGTTTTCAGCACAAAGGCGATTCTGCGAACTAATGTGAACACTTCTGCTTCCCAGGCACAGAGAAGGTGCTAGCAGGGAATTCTCTGCCTGCCTTTCCCCAGTGCTCTGCAAGCTCTCCAGAACAACAGCAAATCTGGGGCTCTGTGCTTTCTTTTGTTCTGAACAAGTGTTAGTGTTTTCTGCAGAAAAGCGATTCTGCGAAGCAATGTGAACACTTCTGCTTCCCAGACACAGAGAAGGTGCTAGCAGGGAATTCTCTGCCTGCCTTTCCCCAGTGCTCTGCAAGCTCTCCAGGACAACAGCAAATCTGGGGCTCTGTGCTTTCTTTCGTTCTGAACAAGTGTTAGTGTTTTCTGCACAAAAGCGATTCTGTGAAGCAACGTAAACACTTCTGCTTCCCAGGCACAGAGAAGGTGCTAGCAGGGAATTCTCTGCCTGCCTTTCCCCAGTGCTCTGCAAGCTCTCCAGAACAACAGCAAATCTGGGGCTCTGTGCTTTCTTTCGTTCTGAACAAGTGTTAGTGTTTTCTGCAGAAAAGCGATTCTGCGAAGCAATGTGAACACTTCTGCTTCCCAGGCACAGAGAAGGTGCTAGCAGGGAATTCTCTGCCTGCCTTTCCCCAGTGCTCTGCAAGCTCTCCAGAACAACAGCAAATCTGGGGCTCTGTGCTTTCTTTTGTTCTGAACAAGTGTTAGTGTTTTCTGCAGAAAAGCGATTCTGCGAAGCAATGTGAACACTTCTGCTTCCCAGGCACATAGAAGGTGCTAGCAGGGAATTCTCTGCCTGCCTTTCCCCAGTGCTCTGCAAGCTCTCCAGGACAACATAGAATCTGGGGCTCTGTGCTTTCTTTTGTTCTGAACAAGTGTTAGTGTTTTCTGCACAAAGGCGATTCTGCGAAGTAATGTGAACACTTCTGCTTCCCAGGCACAGAGAAGGTGCTAGCAGGGAATTCTCTGCCTGCCTTTCCCCAGTGCTCTGCAAGCTCTCCAGAACAACAGCAAATCTGGGGCTCTGTGCTTTCTTTTGTTCTGAACAAGTGTTAGTGTTTTCTGCAGAAAAGCGATTCTGCGAAGCAATGTGAACACTTCTGCTTCCCAGGCACAGAGAAGGTGCTAGCAGGGAATTCTCTGCCTGCCTTTCCCCAGTGCTCTGCAAGCTCTCCAGGACAACATAAAATCTGGGGCTCTGTGCTTTCTTTCGTTCTGAACAAGTGTTAGTGTTTTCTGCACAAAAGCGATTCTGCGAAGCAACGTAAACACTTCTGCTTCCCAGGCACAGAGAAGGTGCTAGCAGGGAATTCTCTGCCTGCCTTTCCCCAGTGCTCTGCAAGCTCTCCAGAACAACAGCAAATCTGGGGCTCTGTGCTTTCTTTTGTTCTGAACAAGTGTTAGTGTTTTCTGCACAAAGGCGATTCTGCGAAGCAATGTGAACACTTCTGCTTCCCAGGCACAGAGAAGGTGCTAGCAGGGAACTCTCTGCCTGCCTTTCCCCAGTGCTCTGCAAGCTCTCCAGGACAACATAAAATCTGGGGCTCTGTGCTTTCTTTTGTTCTGAACAACTGTTAGTGTTTTCTGCAGAAAAGCGATTCTGCGAAGCAATGTGAACACTTCTGCTTCCCAGGCACAGAGAAGGGGCTAGCAGGGAATTCTCTGCCTGCCTTTCCCCAGTGCTCTGCAAGCTCTCCAGGACAACATAGAATCTGGGGCTCTGTGCTTTCTTTCGTTCTGAACAAGTGTTACTGTTTTCTGCACAAAAGCGATTCTGTGAAGCAATGTGAACACTTCTGCTTCCCAGGCACAGAGAAGGTGCTAGCAGGGAATTCTCTGCCTGCCTTTCCCCAGTGCTCTGCAAGCTCTCCAGGACAACAGCAAATCTGGGGCTCTGTGCTTTCTTTCGTTCTGAACAAGTGTTAGTGTTTTCTGCACAAAAGCGATTCTGCGAAGCAACGTAAACACTTCTGCTTCCCAGGCACAGAGAAGGTGCTAGCAGGGAATTCTCTGCCTGCCTTTCCCCAGTGCTCTGCAAGCTCTCCAGAACAACAGCAAATCTGGGGCTCTGTGCTTTCTTTTGTTCTGAACAAGTGTTAGTGTTTTCTGCACAAAGGCGATTCTGCGAAGCAATGTGAACACTTCTGCTTCCCAGGCACAGAGAAGGTGCTAGCAGGGAATTCTCTGCCTGCCTTTCCCCAGTGCTCTGCAAGCTCTCCAGGACAACAGCAAATCTGGGGCTCTGTGCTTTCTATTGTTCTGCACAAGTGTTAGTGTTTTCTGCAGAAAAGCGATTCTGCGAAGCAATGTAAACACTTCTGCTTCCCAGACACAGAGAAGGTGCTAGCAGGGAATTCTCTGCCTGCCTTTCCCCAGTGCTCTGCAAGCTCTCCAGAACAACAGCAAATCTGGGGCTCTGTGCTTTCTTTTGTTCTGAACAAGTGTTAGTGTTTTCTGCACAAAAGCGATTCTGCGAAGCAATGTGAACACTTCTGCTTCCCAGGCACAGAGAAGGTGCTAGCAGGGAATTCTCTGCCTGCCTTTCCCCAGTGCTCAGCAAGCTCTCCAGAACAACAGCAAATCTGGGGCTCTGTGCTTTCTTTCGTTCTGAACAAGTGTTAGTGTTTTCTGCACAAAAGCGATTCTGCGAAGCAACGTAAACACTTCTGCTTCCCAGGCACAGAGAAGGTGCTAGCAGGGAATTCTCTGCCTGCCTTTCCCCAGTGCTCTGCAAGCTCTCCAGGACAACAGCAAATCTGGGGCTCTGTGCTTTCTTTTGTTCTGAACAAGTGTTAGTGTTTTCTGCACAAAGGCGATTCTGCGAAGCAACGTAAACACTTCTGCTTCCCAGGCACAGAGAAGGTGCTAGCAGGGAATTCTCTGCCTGCCTTTCCCCAGTGCTCTGCAAGCTCTCCAGAACAACAGCAAATCTGGGGCTCTGTGCTTTCTTTCGTTCTGAACAAGTGTTAGTGTTTTCTGCACAAAGGCGATTCTGCGAAGCAACGTGAACACTTCTGCTTCCCAGGCACAGAGAAGGTGCTAGCAGGGAATTCTCTGCCTGCCTTTCCCCAGTGCTCTGCAAGCTCTCCAGGACAACAGCAAATCTGGGGCTCTGTGCTTTCTTTTGTTCTGAACAAGTGTTAGTGTTTTCTGCACAAAGGCGATTCTGCGAACTAATGTGAACACTTCTGCTTCCCAGGCACAGAGAAGGTGCTAGCAGGGAATTCTCTGCCTGCCTTTCCCCAGTGCTCTGCAAGCTCTCCAGGACAACAGCAAATCTGGGGCTCTGTGCTTTCTTTCGTTCTGAACAAGTGTTAGTGTTTTCTGCACAAAAGCGATTCTGCGAAGCAACGTAAACACTTCTGCTTCCCAGACACAGAGAAGGTGCTAGCAGGGAATTCTCTGCCTGCCTTTCCCCAGTGCTCTGCAAGCTCTCCAGGACAACATAGAAGCTGGGGCTCTGTGCTTTGTTTTGTTCTGAACAAGTGTTAGTGTTTTCTGCACAAAGGCGATTCTGCGAAGCAACGTAAACACTTCTGCTTCCCAGGCACAGAGAAGGTGCTAGCAGGGAATTCTCTGCCTGCCTTTCCCCAGTGCTCTGCAAGCTCTCCAGAACAACAGCAAATCTGGGGCTCTGTGCTTTCTTTTGTTCTGAACAAGTGTTAGTGTTTTCTGCAGAAAAGCGATTCTGCGAAGCAATGTGAACACTTCTGCTTCCCAGACACAGAGAAGGTGCTAGCAGGGAATTCTCTGCCTGCCTTTCCCCAGTGCTCTGCAAGCTCTCCAGGACAACAGCAAATCTGGGGCTCTGTGCTTTCTTTCGTTCTGAACAAGTGTTAGTGTTTTCTGCACAAAAGCGATTCTGCGAAGCAACGTGAACACTTCTGCTTCCCAGGCACAGAGAAGGTGCTAGCAGGGAATTCTCTGCCTGCCTTTCCCCAGTGCTCTGCAAGCTCTCCAGGACAACATAGAATCTGGGGCTCTGTGCTTTCTTTCGTTCTGAACAAGTGTTACTGTTTTCTGCACAAAAGCGATTCTGCGAAGCAACGTAAACACTTCTGCTTCCCAGGCACAGAGAAGGTGCTAGCAGGGAATTCTCTGCCTGTCTTTCCCCAGTGCTCTGCAAGCTCTCCAGAACAACAGCAAATCTGGGGCTCTGTGCTTTCTTTCGTTCTGAACAAGTGTTAGTGTTTTCTGCAGAAAAGCGATTCTGCGAAGCAATGTGAACACTTCTGCTTCCCAGGCACAGAGAAGGGGCTAGCAGGGAATTCTCTGCCTGCCTTTCCCCAGTGCTCTGCAAGCTCTCCAGGACAACAGCAAATCTGGGGCTCTGTGCTTTCTTTTGTTCTGAACAAGTGTTAGTGCTTTCTGCACAAAAGCGATTCTGCGAAGCAATGTGAACACTTCTGCTTCCCAGGCACAGAGAAGGGGCTAGCAGGGAATTCTCTGCCTGCCTTTCCCCAGTGCTCTGCAAGCTCTCCAGGACAACAGCAAATCTGGGGCTCTGTGCTTTCTTTCGTTCTGCACAAGTGTTAGTGTTTTCTGCAGAAAAGCGATTCTGCGAAGCAATGTGAACACTTCTGCTTCCCAGGCACAGAGAAGGTGCTAGCAGGGAATTCTCTGCCTGCCTTTCCCCAGTGCTCTGCAAGCTCTCCAGAACAACAGCAAATCTGGGGCTCTGTGCTTTCTTTCGTTCTGAACAAGTGTTACTGTTTTCTGCACAAAAGCGATTCTGCGAAGCAATGTGAACACTTCTGCTTCCCAGGCACAGAGAAGGTGCTAGCAGGGAATTCTCTGCCTGCCTTTCCCCAGTGCTCTGCAAGCTCTCCAGGACAACATAGAATCTGGGGCTCTGTGCTTTCTTTTGTTCTGAACAAGTGTTAGTGTTTTCTGCACAAAAGCGATTCTGTGAAGCAACGTAAACACTTCTGCTTCCCAGGCACAGAGAAGGTGCTAGCAGGGAATTCTCTGCCTGCCTTTCCCCAGTGCTCTGCAAGCTCTCCAGGACAACAGCAAATCTGGGGCTCTGTGCTTTCTTTTGTTCTGAACAAGTGTTAGTGTTTTCTGCAGAAAAGCGATTCTGCGAAGCAATGTAAACACTTCTGCTTCCCAGACACAGAGAAGGTGCTAGCAGGGAATTCTCTGCCTGCCTTTCCCCAGTGCTCTGCAAGCTCTCCAGAACAACAGCAAATCTGGGGCTCTGTGCTTTCTTTAGTTCTAAACAATTGTTAGTGTTTTCTGCACAAAAGCGATTCTGCGAAGCAATGTAAACACTTCTGCTTCCCAGACACAGAGAAGGTGCTAGCAGGGAATTCTCTGCCTGCCTTTCCCCAGTGCTCTGCAAGCTCTCCAGAACAACAGCAAATCTGGGGCTCTGTGCTTTCTTTTGTTCTGAACAAGTGTTAGTGTTTTCTGCAGAAAAGCGATTCTGCGAAGCAATGTGAACACTTCTGCTTCCCAGACACAGAGAAGGTGCTAGCAGGGAATTCTCTGCCTGCCTTTCCCCAGTGCTCTGCAAGCTCTCCAGAACAACAGCAAATCTGGGGCTCTGTGCTTTCTTTCGTTCTGAACAAGTGTTAGTGTTTTCTGCACAAAAGCGATTCTGCGAAGCAACGTAAACACTTCTGCTTCCCAGGCACAGAGAAGGTGCTAGCAGGGAATTCTCTGCCTGCCTTTCCCCAGTGCTCTGCAAGCTCTCCAGGACAACATAGAAGCTGGGGCTCTGTGCTTTCTTTTGTTCTGAACAAGTGTTAGTGTTTTCTGCACAAAGGCGATTCTGCGAAGCAACGTAAACACTTCTGCTTCCCAGGCACAGAGAAGGTGCTAGCAGGGAATTCTCTGCCTGCCTTTCCCCAGTGCTCTGCAAGCTCTCCAGGACAACAGCAAATCTGGGGCTCTGTGCTTTCTTTCGTTCTGAACAAGTGTTAGTGTTTTCTGCACAAAGGCGATTCTGCGAACTAATGTGAACACTTCTGCTTCCCAGGCACAGAGAAGGTGCTAGCAGGGAATTCTCTGCCTGCCTTTCCCCAGTGCTCTGCAAGCTCTCCAGAACAACAGCAAATCTGGGGCTCTGTGCTTTCTTTTGTTCTGAACAAGTGTTAGTGTTTTCTGCAGAAAAGCGATTCTGCGAAGCAATGTGAACACTTCTGCTTCCCAGACACAGAGAAGGTGCTAGCAGGGAATTCTCTGCCTGCCTTTCCCCAGTGCTCTGCAAGCTCTCCAGGACAACAGCAAATCTGGGGCTCTGTGCTTTCTTTCGTTCTGAACAAGTGTTAGTGTTTTCTGCACAAAAGCGATTCTGCGAAGCAACGTAAACACTTCTGCTTCCCAGACACAGAGAAGGTGCTAGCAGGGAATTCTCTGCCTGCCTTTCCCCAGTGCTCTGCAAGCTCTCCAGAACAACAGCAAATCTGGGGCTCTGTGCTTTCTTTTGTTCTGAACAAGTGTTAGTGTTTTCTGCACAAAGGCGATTCTGCGAAGCAATGTGAACACTTCTGCTTCCCAGGCACAGAGAAGGTGCTAGCAGGGAATTCTCTGCCTGCCTTTCCCCAGTGCTCTGCAAGCTCTCCAGGACAACATAGAAGCTGGGGCTCTGTGCTTTCTTTTGTTCTGAACAAGTGTTAGTGTTTTCTGCACAAAGGCGATTCTGCGAAGCAACGTAAACACTTCTGCTTCCCAGGCACAGAGAAGGTGCTAGCAGGGAATTCTCTGCCTGCCTTTCCCCAGTGCTCTGCAAGCTCTCCAGGACAACAGCAAATCTGGGGCTCTGTGCTTTCTTTCGTTCTGAACAAGTGTTAGTGTTTTCTGCACAAAGGCGATTCTGCGAAGCAATGTGAACACTTCTGCTTCCCAGGCACAGAGAAGGAGCTAGCAGGGAATTCTCTGCCTGCCTTTCCCCAGTGCTCTGCAAGCTCTCCAGAACAACAGCAAATCTGGGGCTCTGTGCTTTCTTTTGTTCTGAACAAGTGTTAGTGTTTTCTGCACAAAGGCGATTCTGCGAACTAATGTGAACACTTCTGCTTCCCAGGCACAGAGAAGGTGCTAGCAGGGAATTCTCTGCCTGCCTTTCCCCAGTGCTCTGCAAGCTCTCCAGAACAACAGCAAATCTGGGGCTCTGTGCTTTCTTTCGTTCTGAACAAGTGTTAGTGTTTTCTGCACAAAAGCGATTCTGCGAAGCAATGTGAACACTTCTGCTTCCCAGGCACAGAGAAGGGGCTAGCAGGGAATTCTCTGCCTGCCTTTCCCCAGTGCTCTGCAAGCTCTCCAGGAGGACATAAAATCTGGGGCTCTGTGCTTTCTTTTGTTCTGAACAAGTGTTAGTGTTTTCTGCACAAAGGCGATTCTGCGAACTAATGTGAACACTTCTGCTTCCCAGGCACAGAGAAGGTGCTAGCAGGGAATTCTCTGCCTGCCTTTCCCCAGTGCTCTGCAAGCTCTCCAGAACAACAGCAAATCTGGGGCTCTGTGCTTTCTTTTGTTCTGAACAAGTGTTAGTGTTTTCTGCAGAAAAGCGATTCTGCGAAGCAATGTGAACACTTCTGCTTCCCAGGCACAGAGAAGGTGCTAGCAGGGAATTCTCTGCCTGCCTTTCCCCAGTGCTCTGCAAGCTCTCCAGGACAACATAAAATCTGGGGCTCTGTGCTTTCTTTCGTTCTGAACAAGTGTTAGTGTTTTCTGCACAAAAGCGATTCTGCGAAGCAACGTAAACACTTCTGCTTCCCAGGCACAGAGAAGGTGCTAGCAGGGAATTCTCTGCCTGCCTTTCCCCAGTGCTCTGCAAGCTCTCCAGGACAACATAGAATCTGGGGCTCTGTGCTTTCTTTTGTTCTGAACAAGTGTTAGTGTTTTCTGCACAAAAGCGATTCTGTGAAGCAACGTAAACACTTCTGCTTCCCAGGCACAGAGAAGGTGCTAGCAGGGAATTCTCTGCCTGCCTTTCCCCAGTGCTCTGCAAGCTCTCCAGGACAACAGCAAATCTGGGGCTCTGTGCTTTCTTTTGTTCTGAACAAGTGTTAGTGTTTTCTGCAGAAAAGCGATTCTGCGAAGCAATGTAAACACTTCTGCTTCCCAGACACAGAGAAGGTGCTAGCAGGGAATTCTCTGCCTGCCTTTCCCCAGTGCTCTGCAAGCTCTCCAGAACAACAGCAAATCTGGGGCTCTGTGCTTTCTTTAGTTCTAAACAATTGTTAGTGTTTTCTGCACAAAAGCGATTCTGCGAAGCAATGTAAACACTTCTGCTTCCCAGACACAGAGAAGGTGCTAGCAGGGAATTCTCTGCCTGCCTTTCCCCAGTGCTCTGCAAGCTCTCCAGAACAACAGCAAATCTGGGGCTCTGTGCTTTCTTTTGTTCTGAACAAGTGTTAGTGTTTTCTGCAGAAAAGCGATTCTGCGAAGCAATGTGAACACTTCTGCTTCCCAGACACAGAGAAGGTGCTAGCAGGGAATTCTCTGCCTGCCTTTCCCCAGTGCTCTGCAAGCTCTCCAGAACAACAGCAAATCTGGGGCTCTGTGCTTTCTTTCGTTCTGAACAAGTGTTAGTGTTTTCTGCACAAAAGCGATTCTGCGAAGCAACGTAAACACTTCTGCTTCCCAGGCACAGAGAAGGTGCTAGCAGGGAATTCTCTGCCTGCCTTTCCCCAGTGCTCTGCAAGCTCTCCAGGACAACATAGAAGCTGGGGCTCTGTGCTTTCTTTTGTTCTGAACAAGTGTTAGTGTTTTCTGCACAAAGGCGATTCTGCGAAGCAACGTAAACACTTCTGCTTCCCAGGCACAGAGAAGGTGCTAGCAGGGAATTCTCTGCCTGCCTTTCCCCAGTGCTCTGCAAGCTCTCCAGGACAACAGCAAATCTGGGGCTCTGTGCTTTCTTTCGTTCTGAACAAGTGTTAGTGTTTTCTGCACAAAGGCGATTCTGCGAACTAATGTGAACACTTCTGCTTCCCAGGCACAGAGAAGGTGCTAGCAGGGAATTCTCTGCCTGCCTTTCCCCAGTGCTCTGCAAGCTCTCCAGAACAACAGCAAATCTGGGGCTCTGTGCTTTCTTTTGTTCTGAACAAGTGTTAGTGTTTTCTGCAGAAAAGCGATTCTGCGAAGCAATGTGAACACTTCTGCTTCCCAGACACAGAGAAGGTGCTAGCAGGGAATTCTCTGCCTGCCTTTCCCCAGTGCTCTGCAAGCTCTCCAGGACAACAGCAAATCTGGGGCTCTGTGCTTTCTTTCGTTCTGAACAAGTGTTAGTGTTTTCTGCACAAAAGCGATTCTGCGAAGCAACGTAAACACTTCTGCTTCCCAGACACAGAGAAGGTGCTAGCAGGGAATTCTCTGCCTGCCTTTCCCCAGTGCTCTGCAAGCTCTCCAGAACAACAGCAAATCTGGGGCTCTGTGCTTTCTTTTGTTCTGAACAAGTGTTAGTGTTTTCTGCACAAAGGCGATTCTGCGAAGCAATGTGAACACTTCTGCTTCCCAGGCACAGAGAAGGTGCTAGCAGGGAATTCTCTGCCTGCCTTTCCCCAGTGCTCTGCAAGCTCTCCAGGACAACATAGAAGCTGGGGCTCTGTGCTTTCTTTTGTTCTGAACAAGTGTTAGTGTTTTCTGCACAAAGGCGATTCTGCGAAGCAACGTAAACACTTCTGCTTCCCAGGCACAGAGAAGGTGCTAGCAGGGAATTCTCTGCCTGCCTTTCCCCAGTGCTCTGCAAGCTCTCCAGGACAACAGCAAATCTGGGGCTCTGTGCTTTCTTTCGTTCTGAACAAGTGTTAGTGTTTTCTGCACAAAGGCGATTCTGCGAAGCAATGTGAACACTTCTGCTTCCCAGGCACAGAGAAGGAGCTAGCAGGGAATTCTCTGCCTGCCTTTCCCCAGTGCTCTGCAAGCTCTCCAGAACAACAGCAAATCTGGGGCTCTGTGCTTTCTTTCGTTCTGAACAAGTGTTAGTGTTTTCTGCACAAAAGCGATTCTGCGAAGCAATGTGAACACTTCTGCTTCCCAGGCACAGAGAAGGGGCTAGCAGGGAATTCTCTGCCTGCCTTTCCCCAGTGCTCTGCAAGCTCTCCAGGAGGACATAAAATCTGGGGCTCTGTGCTTTCTTTTGTTCTGAACAAGTGTTAGTGTTTTCTGCACAAAGGCGATTCTGCGAACTAATGTGAACACTTCTGCTTCCCAGGCACAGAGAAGGTGCTAGCAGGGAATTCTCTGCCTGCCTTTCCCCAGTGCTCTGCAAGCTCTCCAGAACAACAGCAAATCTGGGGCTCTGTGCTTTCTTTTGTTCTGAACAAGTGTTAGTGTTTTCTGCAGAAAAGCGATTCTGCGAAGCAATGTGAACACTTCTGCTTCCCAGGCACAGAGAAGGTGCTAGCAGGGAATTCTCTGCCTGCCTTTCCCCAGTGCTCTGCAAGCTCTCCAGGACAACATAAAATCTGGGGCTCTGTGCTTTCTTTCGTTCTGAACAAGTGTTAGTGTTTTCTGCACAAAAGCGATTCTGCGAAGCAACGTAAACACTTCTGCTTCCCAGGCACAGAGAAGGTGCTAGCAGGGAATTCTCTGCCTGCCTTTCCCCAGTGCTCTGCAAGCTCTCCAGAACAACAGCAAATCTGGGGCTCTGTGCTTTCTTTCGTTCTGAACAAGTGTTAGTGTTTTCTGCACAAAAGCGATTCTGCGAAGCAACGTAAACACTTCTGCTTCCCAGGCACAGAGAAGGTGCTAGCAGGGAATTCTCTGCCTGCCTTTCCCCAGTGCTCTGCAAGCTCTCCAGGACAACATAGAATCTGGGGCTCTGTGCTTTCTTTTGTTCTGAACAAGTGTTAGTGTTTTCTGCACAAAGGCGATTCTGCGAAGCAACGTAAACACTTCTGCTTCCCAGGCACAGAGAAGGTGCTAGCAGGGAATTCTCTGCCTGCCTTTCCCCAGTGCTCTGCAAGCTCTCCAGGACAACAGCAAATCTGGGGCTCTGTGCTTTCTTTCGTTCTGAACAAGTGTTAGTGTTTTCTGCACAAAGGTGATTCTGCGAAGCAATGTGAACACTTCTGCTTCCCAGGCACAGAGAAGGTGCTAGCAGGGAATTCTCTGCCTGCCTTTCCCCAGTGCTCTGCAAGCTCTCCAGAACAACAGCAAATCTGGGGCTCTGTGCTTTCTTTTGTTCTGAACAAGTGTTAGTGTTTTCTGCACAAAGGCGATTCTGCGAACTAATGTGAACACTTCTGCTTCCCAGGCACAGAGAAGGTGCTAGCAGGGAATTCTCTGCCTGCCTTTCCCCAGTGCTCTGCAAGCTCTCCAGAACAACAGCAAATCTGGGGCTCTGTGCTTTCTTTTGTTCTGAACAAGTGTTAGTGTTTTCTGCAGAAAAGCGATTCTGCGAAGCAATGTGAACACTTCTGCTTCCCAGACACAGAGAAGGTGCTAGCAGGGAATTCTCTGCCTGCCTTTCCCCAGTGCTCTGCAAGCTCTCCAGGACAACAGCAAATCTGGGGCTCTGTGCTTTCTTTCGTTCTGAACAAGTGTTAGTGTTTTCTGCACAAAAGCGATTCTGCGAAGCAACGTAAACACTTCTGCTTCCCAGACACAGAGAAGGTGCTAGCAGGGAATTCTCTGCCTGCCTTTCCCCAGTGCTCTGCAAGCTCTCCAGAACAACAGCAAATCTGGGGCTCTGTGCTTTCTTTTGTTCTGAACAAGTGTTAGTGTTTTCTGCAGAAAAGCGATTCTGCGAAGCAATGTGAACACTTCTGCTTCCCAGGCACAGAGAAGGTGCTAGCAGGGAATTCTCTGCCTGCCTTTCCCCAGTGCTCTGCAAGCTCTCCAGAACAACAGCAAATCTGGGGCTCTGTGCTTTCTTTCGTTCTGAACAAGTGTTACTGTTTTCTGCACAAATCGATTCTGCGAAGTAATGTGAACACTTCTGCTTCCCAGGCACAGAGAAGGTGCTAGCAGGGAATTCTCTGCCTGCCTTTCCCCAGTGCTCTGCAAGCTCTCCAGAACAACAGCAAATCTGGGGCTCTGTGCTTTCTTTCGTTCTGAACAAGTGTTAGTGTTTTCTGCAGAAAAGCGATTCTGCGAAGCAATGTGAACACTTCTGCTTCCCAGGCACAGAGAAGGTGCTAGCAGGGAATTCTCTGCCTGCCTTTCCCCAGTGTTCTGTAAGCTCTCCAGGACAACAGCAATTCTGGGGCTCTGTGCTTTCTTTTGTTCTGAACAAGTGTTAGTGCTTTCTGCACAAAAGCGATTCTGCGAAGCAATGTGAACACTTCTGCTTCCCAGGCACATAGAAGGTGCTAGCAGGGAATTCTCTGCCTGCCTTTCCCCAGTGCTCTGCAAGCTCTCCAGGACAACATAGAATCTGGGGCTCTGTGCTTTCTTTTGTTCTGAACAAGTGTTAGTGTTTTCTGCACAAAAGCGATTCTGCGAAGCAATGTGAACACTTCTGCTTCCCAGGCACAGAGAAGGGGCTAGCAGGGAATTCTCTGCCTGCCTTTCCCCAGTGCTCTGCAAGCTCTCCAGGAGGACATAAAATCTGGGGCTCTGTGCTTTCTTTTGTTCTGAACAAGTGTTAGTGTTTTCTGCAGAAAAGCGATTCTGCGAAGCAATGTGAACACTTCTGCTTCCCAGGCACAGAGAAGGTGCTAGCAGGGAATTCTCTGCCTGCCTTTCCCCAGTGCTCTGCAAGCTCTCCAGGACAACATAAAATCTGGGGCTCTGTGCTTTCTTTCGTTCTGAACAAGTGTTAGTGTTTTCTGCACAAAAGCGATTCTGCGAAGCAACGTAAACACTTCTGCTTCCCAGGCACAGAGAAGGTGCTAGCAGGGAATTCTCTGCCTGCCTTTCCCCAGTGCTCTGCAAGCTCTCCAGAACAACAGCAAATCTGGGGCTCTGTGCTTTCTTTTGTTCTGAACAAGTGTTAGTGTTTTCTGCACAAAGGCGATTCTGCGAAGCAATGTGAACACTTCTGCTTCCCAGGCACAGAGAAGGTGCTAGCAGGGAACTCTCTGCCTGCCTTTCCCCAGTGCTCTGCAAGCTCTCCAGGACAACATAAAATCTGGGGCTCTGTGCTTTCTTTTGTTCTGAACAAGTGTTAGTGTTTTCTGCAGAAAAGCGATTCTGCGAAGCAATGTGAACACTTCTGCTTCCCAGGCACAGAGAAGGGGCTAGCAGGGAATTCTCTGCCTGCCTTTCCCCAGTGCTCTGCAAGCTCTCCAGGACAACATCAAATCTGGGGCTCTGTGCTTTCTTTCGTTCTGAACAAGTGTTACTGTTTTCTGCACAAAAGCGATTCTGTGAAGCAACGTAAACACTTCTGCTTCCCAGGCACAGAGAAGGTGCTAGCAGGGAATTCTCTGCCTGTCTTTCCCCAGTGCTCTGCAAGCTCTCCAGAACAACAGCAAATCTGGGGCTCTGTGCTTTCTTTCGTTCTGAACAAGTGTTAGTGTTTTCTGCACAAAAGCGATTCTGCGAAGCAACGTAAACACTTCTGCTTCCCAGGCACAGAGAAGGTGCTAGCAGGGAATTCTCTGCCTGCCTTTCCCCAGTGCTCTGCAAGCTCTCCAGAACAACAGCAAATCTGGGGCTCTGTGCTTTCTTTTGTTCTGAACAAGTGTTAGTGTTTTCTGCACAAAGGCGATTCTGCGAAGCAATGTGAACACTTCTGCTTCCCAGGCACAGAGAAGGTGCTAGCAGGGAATTCTCTGCCTGCCTTTCCTCAGTGCTCTGCAAGCTCTCCAGGACAACAGCAAATCTGGGGCTCTGTGCTTTCTATTGTTCTGCACAAGTGTTAGTGTTTTCTGCAGAAAAGCGATTCTGCGAAGCAATGTAAACACTTCTGCTTCCCAGACACAGAGAAGGTGCTAGCAGGGAATTCTCTGCCTGCCTTTCCCCAGTGCTCTGCAAGCTCTCCAGAACAACAGCAAATCTGGGGCTCTGTGCTTTCTTTTGTTCTGAACAAGTGTTAGTGTTTTCTGCACAAAGGCGATTCTGCGAAGCAATGTGAACACTTCTGCTTCCCAGGCACAGAGAAGGTGCTAGCAGGGAATTCTCTGCCTGCCTTTCCCCAGTGCTCTGCAAGCTCTCCAGGACAACAGCAAATCTGGGGCTCTGTGCTTTCTTTTGTTCTGAACAAGTGTTAGTGTTTTCTGCACAAAGGCGATTCTGCGAACTAATGTGAACACTTCTGCTTCCCAGGCACAGAGAAGGTGCTAGCAGGAAATTCTCTGCCTGCCTTTCCCCAGTGCTCTGCAAGCTCTCCAGAACAACAGCAAATCTGGGGCTCTGTGCTTTCTTTTGTTCTGAACAATTGTTAGTGTTTTCTGCAGAAAAGCGATTCTGCGAAGCAATGTGAACACTTCTGCTTCCCAGACACAGAGAAGGTGCTAGCAGGGAATTCTCTGCCTGCCTTTCCCCAGTGCTCTGCAAGCTCTCCAGGACAACAGCAAATCTGGGGCTCTGTGCTTTCTTTCGTTCTGAACAAGTGTTAGTGTTTTCTGCACAAAAGCGATTCTGCGAAGCAACGTAAACACTTCTGCTTCCCAGACACAGAGAAGGTGCTAGCAGGGAATTCTCTGCCTGCCTTTCCCCAGTGCTCTGCAAGCTCTCCAGGACAACATAGAATCTGGGGCTCTGTGCTTTCTTTTGTTCTGAACAAGTGTTAGTGTTTTCTGCACAAAGGCGATTCTGCGAAGCAATGTGAACACTTCTGCTTCCCAGGCACAGAGAAGGTGCTAGCAGGGAATTCTCTGCCTGCCTTTCCCCAGTGCTCTGCAAGCTCTCCAGGACAACATAAAATCTGGGGCTCTGTGCTTTCTTTTGTTCTGAACAACTGTTAGTGTTTTCTGCACAAAAGCGATTCTGCGAAGCAATGTGAACACTTCTGCTTCCCAGGCACAGAGAAGGTGCTAGCAGGGAATTCTCTGCCTGCCTTTCCCCAGTGCTCTGCAAGCTCTCCAGAACAACAGCAAATCTGGGGCTCTGTGCTTTCTTTTGTTCTGAACAAGTGTTAGTGTTTTCTGCAGAAAAGCGATTCTGCGAAGCAATGTGAACACTTCTGCTTCCCAGACACAGAGAAGGTGCTAGCAGGGAATTCTCTGCCTGCCTTTCCCCAGTGCTCTGCAAGCTCTCCAGGAGGACATAAAATCTGGGGCTCTGTGCTTTCTTTTGTTCTGAACAAGTGTTAGTGTTTTCTGCACAAAGGCGATTCTGCGAACTAATGTGAACACTTCTGCTTCCCAGGCACAGAGAAGGTGCTAGCAGGGAATTCTCTGCCTGCCTTTCCCCAGTGCTCTGCAAGCTCTCCAGAACAACAGCAAATCTGGGGCTCTGTGCTTTCTTTTGTTCTGAACAAGTGTTAGTGTTTTCTGCAGAAAAGCGATTCTGCGAAGCAATGTGAACACTTCTGCTTCCCAGGCACAGAGAAGGTGCTAGCAGGGAATTCTCTGCCTGCCTTTCCCCAGTGCTCTGCAAGCTCTCCAGGACAACATAAAATCTGGGGCTCTGTGCTTTCTTTCGTTCTGAACAAGTGTTAGTGTTTTCTGCACAAAAGCGATTCTGCGAAGCAACGTAAACACTTCTGCTTCCCAGGCACAGAGAAGGTGCTAGCAGGGAATTCTCTGCCTGCCTTTCCCCAGTGCTCTGCAAGCTCTCCAGAACAACAGCAAATCTGGGGCTCTGTGCTTTCTTTCGTTCTGAACAAGTGTTAGTGTTTTCTGCACAAAAGCGATTCTGCGAAGCAACGTAAACACTTCTGCTTCCCAGGCACAGAGAAGGTGCTAGCAGGGAATTCTCTGCCTGCCTTTCCCCAGTGCTCTGCAAGCTCTCCAGGACAACATAGAATCTGGGGCTCTGTGCTTTCTTTTGTTCTGAACAAGTGTTAGTGTTTTCTGCACAAAGGCGATTCTGCGAAGCAACGTAAACACTTCTGCTTCCCAGGCACAGAGAAGGTGCTAGCAGGGAATTCTCTGCCTGCCTTTCCCCAGTGCTCTGCAAGCTCTCCAGGACAACAGCAAATCTGGGGCTCTGTGCTTTCTTTCGTTCTGAACAAGTGTTAGTGTTTTCTGCACAAAGGTGATTCTGCGAAGCAATGTGAACACTTCTGCTTCCCAGGCACAGAGAAGGTGCTAGCAGGGAATTCTCTGCCTGCCTTTCCCCAGTGCTCTGCAAGCTCTCCAGAACAACAGCAAATCTGGGGCTCTGTGCTTTCTTTTGTTCTGAACAAGTGTTAGTGTTTTCTGCACAAAGGCGATTCTGCGAACTAATGTGAACACTTCTGCTTCCCAGGCACAGAGAAGGTGCTAGCAGGGAATTCTCTGCCTGCCTTTCCCCAGTGCTCTGCAAGCTCTCCAGAACAACAGCAAATCTGGGGCTCTGTGCTTTCTTTTGTTCTGAACAAGTGTTAGTGTTTTCTGCAGAAAAGCGATTCTGCGAAGCAATGTGAACACTTCTGCTTCCCAGACACAGAGAAGGTGCTAGCAGGGAATTCTCTGCCTGCCTTTCCCCAGTGCTCTGCAAGCTCTCCAGGACAACAGCAAATCTGGGGCTCTGTGCTTTCTTTCGTTCTGAACAAGTGTTAGTGTTTTCTGCACAAAAGCGATTCTGCGAAGCAACGTAAACACTTCTGCTTCCCAGACACAGAGAAGGTGCTAGCAGGGAATTCTCTGCCTGCCTTTCCCCAGTGCTCTGCAAGCTCTCCAGAACAACAGCAAATCTGGGGCTCTGTGCTTTCTTTTGTTCTGAACAAGTGTTAGTGTTTTCTGCAGAAAAGCGATTCTGCGAAGCAATGTGAACACTTCTGCTTCCCAGGCACAGAGAAGGTGCTAGCAGGGAATTCTCTGCCTGCCTTTCCCCAGTGCTCTGCAAGCTCTCCAGAACAACAGCAAATCTGGGGCTCTGTGCTTTCTTTCGTTCTGAACAAGTGTTACTGTTTTCTGCACAAATCGATTCTGCGAAGTAATGTGAACACTTCTGCTTCCCAGGCACAGAGAAGGTGCTAGCAGGGAATTCTCTGCCTGCCTTTCCCCAGTGCTCTGCAAGCTCTCCAGGACAACATAGAATCTGGGGCTCTGTGCTTTCTTTCGTTCTGAACAAGTGTTAGTGTTTTCTGCACAAAAGCGATTCTGTGAAGCAACGTAAACACTTCTGCTTCCCAGGCACAGAGAAGGTGCTAGCAGGGAATTCTCTGCCTGCCTTTCCCCAGTGCTCTGCAAGCTCTCCAGAACAACAGCAAATCTGGGGCTCTGTGCTTTCTTTCGTTCTGAACAAGTGTTAGTGTTTTCTGCAGAAAAGCGATTCTGCGAAGCAATGTGAACACTTCTGCTTCCCAGGCACAGAGAAGGTGCTAGCAGGGAATTCTCTGCCTGCCTTTCCCCAGTGTTCTGTAAGCTCTCCAGGACAACAGCAATTCTGGGGCTCTGTGCTTTCTTTTGTTCTGAACAAGTGTTAGTGCTTTCTGCACAAAAGCGATTCTGCGAAGCAATGTGAACACTTCTGCTTCCCAGGCACATAGAAGGTGCTAGCAGGGAATTCTCTGCCTGCCTTTCCCCAGTGCTCTGCAAGCTCTCCAGGACAACATAGAATCTGGGGCTCTGTGCTTTCTTTTGTTCTGAACAAGTGTTAGTGTTTTCTGCACAAAAGCGATTCTGCGAAGCAATGTGAACACTTCTGCTTCCCAGGCACAGAGAAGGGGCTAGCAGGGAATTCTCTGCCTGCCTTTCCCCAGTGCTCTGCAAGCTCTCCAGGAGGACATAAAATCTGGGGCTCTGTGCTTTCTTTTGTTCTGAACAAGTGTTAGTGTTTTCTGCACAAAGGCGATTCTGCGAAGTAATGTGAACACTTCTGCTTCCCAGGCACAGAGAAGGTGCTAGCAGGGAATTCTCTGCCTGCCTTTCCCCAGTGCTCTGCAAGCTCTCCAGAACAACAGCAAATCTGGGGCTCTGTGCTTTCTTTTGTTCTGAACAAGTGTTAGTGTTTTCTGCAGAAAAGCGATTCTGCGAAGCAATGTGAACACTTCTGCTTCCCAGGCACAGAGAAGGTGCTAGCAGGGAATTCTCTGCCTGCCTTTCCCCAGTGCTCTGCAAGCTCTCCAGGACAACATAAAATCTGGGGCTCTGTGCTTTCTTTCGTTCTGAACAAGTGTTAGTGTTTTCTGCACAAAAGCGATTCTGCGAAGCAACGTAAACACTTCTGCTTCCCAGGCACAGAGAAGGTGCTAGCAGGGAATTCTCTGCCTGCCTTTCCCCAGTGCTCTGCAAGCTCTCCAGAACAACAGCAAATCTGGGGCTCTGTGCTTTCTTTTGTTCTGAACAAGTGTTAGTGTTTTCTGCACAAAGGCGATTCTGCGAAGCAATGTGAACACTTCTGCTTCCCAGGCACAGAGAAGGTGCTAGCAGGGAACTCTCTGCCTGCCTTTCCCCAGTGCTCTGCAAGCTCTCCAGGACAACATAAAATCTGGGGCTCTGTGCTTTCTTTTGTTCTGAACAAGTGTTAGTGTTTTCTGCAGAAAAGCGATTCTGCGAAGCAATGTGAACACTTCTGCTTCCCAGGCACAGAGAAGGGGCTAGCAGGGAATTCTCTGCCTGCCTTTCCCCAGTGCTCTGCAAGCTCTCCAGGACAACATCAAATCTGGGGCTCTGTGCTTTCTTTCGTTCTGAACAAGTGTTACTGTTTTCTGCACAAAAGCGATTCTGTGAAGCAACGTAAACACTTCTGCTTCCCAGGCACAGAGAAGGTGCTAGCAGGGAATTCTCTGCCTGTCTTTCCCCAGTGCTCTGCAAGCTCTCCAGAACAACAGCAAATCTGGGGCTCTGTGCTTTCTTTCGTTCTGAACAAGTGTTAGTGTTTTCTGCACAAAAGCGATTCTGCGAAGCAACGTAAACACTTCTGCTTCCCAGGCACAGAGAAGGTGCTAGCAGGGAATTCTCTGCCTGCCTTTCCCCAGTGCTCTGCAAGCTCTCCAGAACAACAGCAAATCTGGGGCTCTGTGCTTTCTTTTGTTCTGAACAAGTGTTAGTGTTTTCTGCACAAAGGCGATTCTGCGAAGCAATGTGAACACTTCTGCTTCCCAGGCACAGAGAAGGTGCTAGCAGGGAATTCTCTGCCTGCCTTTCCTCAGTGCTCTGCAAGCTCTCCAGGACAACAGCAAATCTGGGGCTCTGTGCTTTCTATTGTTCTGCACAAGTGTTAGTGTTTTCTGCAGAAAAGCGATTCTGCGAAGCAATGTAAACACTTCTGCTTCCCAGACACAGAGAAGGTGCTAGCAGGGAATTCTCTGCCTGCCTTTCCCCAGTGCTCTGCAAGCTCTCCAGAACAACAGCAAATCTGGGGCTCTGTGCTTTCTTTTGTTCTGAACAAGTGTTAGTGTTTTCTGCACAAAGGCGATTCTGCGAAGCAATGTGAACACTTCTGCTTCCCAGGCACAGAGAAGGTGCTAGCAGGGAATTCTCTGCCTGCCTTTCCCCAGTGCTCTGCAAGCTCTCCAGGACAACAGCAAATCTGGGGCTCTGTGCTTTCTTTTGTTCTGAACAAGTGTTAGTGTTTTCTGCACAAAGGCGATTCTGCGAACTAATGTGAACACTTCTGCTTCCCAGGCACAGAGAAGGTGCTAGCAGGAAATTCTCTGCCTGCCTTTCCCCAGTGCTCTGCAAGCTCTCCAGAACAACAGCAAATCTGGGGCTCTGTGCTTTCTTTTGTTCTGAACAATTGTTAGTGTTTTCTGCAGAAAAGCGATTCTGCGAAGCAATGTGAACACTTCTGCTTCCCAGACACAGAGAAGGTGCTAGCAGGGAATTCTCTGCCTGCCTTTCCCCAGTGCTCTGCAAGCTCTCCAGGACAACATAGAATCTGGGGCTCTGTGCTTTCTTTTGTTCTGAACAAGTGTTAGTGTTTTCTGCACAAAGGCGATTCTGCGAAGCAATGTGAACACTTCTGCTTCCCAGGCACAGAGAAGGTGCTAGCAGGGAATTCTCTGCCTGCCTTTCCCCAGTGCTCTGCAAGCTCTCCAGGACAACATAAAATCTGGGGCTCTGTGCTTTCTTTTGTTCTGAACAACTGTTAGTGTTTTCTGCACAAAAGCGATTCTGCGAAGCAATGTGAACACTTCTGCTTCCCAGGCACAGAGAAGGTGCTAGCAGGGAATTCTCTGCCTGCCTTTCCCCAGTGCTCTGCAAGCTCTCCAGAACAACAGCAAATCTGGGGCTCTGTGCTTTCTTTTGTTCTGAACAAGTGTTAGTGTTTTCTGCAGAAAAGCGATTCTGCGAAGCAATGTGAACACTTCTGCTTCCCAGACACAGAGAAGGTGCTAGCAGGGAATTCTCTGCCTGCCTTTCCCCAGTGCTCTGCAAGCTCTCCAGGACAACAGCAAATCTGGGGCTCTGTGCTTTCTTTCGTTCTGCACAAGTGTTAGTGTTTTCTGCAGAAAAGCGATTCTGCGAAGCAATGTGAACACTTCTGCTTCCCAGGCACAGAGAAGGTGCTAGCAGGGAATTCTCTGCCTGCCTTTCCCCAGTGCTCTGCAAGCTCTCCAGAACAACAGCAAATCTGGGGCTCTGTGCTTTCTTTCGTTCTGAACAAGTGTTAATGTTTTCTGCACAAAAGCGATTCTGCGAAGCAATGTGAACACTTCTGCTTCCCAGGCACAGAGAAGGTGCTAGAAGGGAATTCTCTGCCTGCCTTTCCCCAGTGCTCTGCAAGCTCTCCAGGACAACATAGAATCTGGGGCTCTGTGCTTTCTTTTGTTCTGAACAAGTGTTAGTGTTTTCTGCACAAAAGCGATTCTGTGAAGCAACGTAAACACTTCTGCTTCCCAGGAACAGAGAAGGTGCTAGCAGGGAATTCTCTGCCTGCCTTTCCCCAGTGCTCTGCAAGCTCTCCAGGACAACAGCAAATCTGGGGCTCTGTGCTTTCTTTTGTTCTGAACAAGTGTTAGTGTTTTCTGCAGAAAAGCGATTCTGCGAAGCAATGTAAACACTTCTGCTTCCCAGACACAGAGAAGGTGCTAGCAGGGAATTCTCTGCCTGCCTTTCCCCAGTGCTCTGCAAGCTCTCCAGAACAACAGCAAATCTGGGGCTCTGTGCTTTCTTTTGTTCTGAACAAGTGTTAGTGTTTTCTGCAGAAAAGCGATTCTGCGAAGCAATGTGAACACTTCTGCTTCCCAGGCACAGAGAAGGTGCTAGCAGGGAATTCTCTGCCTGCCTTTCCCCAGTGCTCTGCAAGCTCTCCAGAACAACAGCAAATCTGGGGCTCTGTGCTTTCTTTTGTTCTGAACAAGTGTTAGTGTTTTCTGCACAAAAGCGATTCTGCGAAGCAATGTGAACACTTCTGCTTCCCAGGCACAGAGAAGGTGCTAGCAGGGAATTCTCTGCCTGCCTTTCCCCAGTGCTCTGCAAGCTCTCCAGAACAACAGCAAATCTGGGGCTCTGTGCTTTCTTTCGTTCTGAACAAGTGTTAGTGTTTTCTGCACAAAAGCGATTCTGCGAAGCAACGTAAACACTTCTGCTTCCCAGGCACAGAGAAGGTGCTAGCAGGGAATTCTCTGCCTGCCTTTCCCCAGTGCTCTGCAAGCTCTCCAGGACAACATAGAAGCTGGGGCTCTGTGCTTTCTTTTGTTCTGAACAAGTGTTAGTGTTTTCTGCACAAAGGCGATTCTGCGAAGCAACGTAAACACTTCTGCTTCCCAGGCACAGAGAAGGTGCTAGCAGGGAATTCTCTGCCTGCCTTTCCCCAGTGCTCTGCAAGCTCTCCAGGACAACAGCAAATCTGGGGCTCTGTGCTTTCTTTCGTTCTGAACAAGTGTTAGTGTTTTCTGCACAAAAGCGATTCTGCGAAGCAACGTAAACACTTCTGCTTCCCAGGCACAGAGAAGGTGCTAGCAGGGAATTCTCTGCCTGCCTTTCCCCAGTGCTCTGCAAGCTCTCCAGAACAACAGCAAATCTGGGGCTCTGTGCTTTCTTTTGTTCTGAACAAGTGTTAGTGTTTTCTGCACAAAGGCGATTCTGCGAACTAATGTGAACACTTCTGCTTCCCAGGCACAGAGAAGGTGCTAGCAGGGAATTCTCTGCCTGCCTTTCCCCAGTGCTCTGCAAGCTCTCCAGAACAACAGCAAATCTGGGGCTCTGTGCTTTCTTTTGTTCTGAACAAGTGTTAGTGTTTTCTGCAGAAAAGCGATTCTGCGAAGCAATGTGAACACTTCTGCTTCCCAGACACAGAGAAGGTGCTAGCAGGGAATTCTCTGCCTGCCTTTCCCCAGTGCTCTGCAAGCTCTCCAGGACAACAGCAAATCTGGGGCTCTGTGCTTTCTTTCGTTCTGAACAAGTGTTAGTGTTTTCTGCACAAAAGCGATTCTGCGAAGCAACGTAAACACTTCTGCTTCCCAGACACAGAGAAGGTGCTAGCAGGGAATTCTCTGCCTGCCTTTCCCCAGTGCTCTGCAAGCTCTCCAGAACAACAGCAAATCTGGGGCTCTGTGCTTTCTTTTGTTCTGAACAAGTGTTAGTGTTTTCTGCACAAAGGCGATTCTGCGAAGCAATGTGAACACTTCTGCTTCCCAGGCACAGAGAAGGTGCTAGCAGGGAATTCTCTGCCTGCCTTTCCCCAGTGCTCTGCAAGCTCTCCAGGACAACATAGAAGCTGGGGCTCTGTGCTTTCTTTTGTTCTGAACAAGTGTTAGTGTTTTCTGCACAAAGGCGATTCTGCGAAGCAACGTAAACACTTCTGCTTCCCAGGCACAGAGAAGGTGCTAGCAGGGAATTCTCTGCCTGCCTTTCCCCAGTGCTCTGCAAGCTCTCCAGGACAACAGCAAATCTGGGGCTCTGTGCTTTCTTTCGTTCTGAACAAGTGTTAGTGTTTTCTGCACAAAGGCGATTCTGCGAAGCAATGTGAACACTTCTGCTTCCCAGGCACAGAGAAGGTGCTAGCAGGGAATTCTCTGCCTGCCTTTCCCCAGTGCTCTGCAAGCTCTCCAGAACAACAGCAAATCTGGGGCTCTGTGCTTTCTTTTGTTCTGAACAAGTGTTAGTGTTTTCTGCACAAAGGCGATTCTGCGAAGCAACGTAAACACTTCTGCTTCCCAGGCACAGAGAAGGTGCTAGCAGGGAATTCTCTGCCTGCCTTTCCCCAGTGCTCTGCAAGCTCTCCAGAACAACAGCAAATCTGGGGCTCTGTGCTTTCTTTCGTTCTGAACAAGTGTTAGTGTTTTCTGCACAAAAGCGATTCTGCGAAGCAATGTGAACACTTCTGCTTCCCAGGCACAGAGAAGGGGCTAGCAGGGAATTCTCTGCCTGCCTTTCCCCAGTGCTCTGCAAGCTCTCCAGGAGGACATAAAATCTGGGGCTCTGTGCTTTCTTTTGTTCTGAACAAGTGTTAGTGTTTTCTGCACAAAGGCGATTCTGCGAACTAATGTGAACACTTCTGCTTCCCAGGCACAGAGAAGGTGCTAGCAGGGAATTCTCTGCCTGCCTTTCCCCAGTGCTCTGCAAGCTCTCCAGAACAACAGCAAATCTGGGGCTCTGTGCTTTCTTTTGTTCTGAACAAGTGTTAGTGTTTTCTGCAGAAAAGCGATTCTGCGAAGCAATGTGAACACTTCTGCTTCCCAGGCACAGAGAAGGTGCTAGCAGGGAATTCTCTGCCTGCCTTTCCCCAGTGCTCTGCAAGCTCTCCAGGACAACATAAAATCTGGGGCTCTGTGCTTTCTTTCGTTCTGAACAAGTGTTAGTGTTTTCTGCACAAAAGCGATTCTGCGAAGCAACGTAAACACTTCTGCTTCCCAGGCACAGAGAAGGTGCTAGCAGGGAATTCTCTGCCTGCCTTTCCCCAGTGCTCTGCAAGCTCTCCAGAACAACAGCAAATCTGGGGCTCTGTGCTTTCTTTTGTTCTGAACAAGTGTTAGTGTTTTCTGCAGAAAAGCGATTCTGCGAAGCAATGTGAACACTTCTGCTTCCCAGGCACAGAGAAGGTGCTAGCAGGGAATTCTCTGCCTGCCTTTCCCCAGTGCTCTGCAAGCTCTCCAGGACAACAGCAAATCTGGGGCTCTGTGCTTTCTTTTGTTCTGCACAAGTGTTAGTGTTTTCTGCAGAAAAGCGATTCTGCGAAGCAATGTGAACACTTCTGCTTCCCAGGCACAGAGAAGGGGCTAGCAGGGAATTCTCTGCCTGCCTTTCCCCAGTGCTCTGCAAGCTCTCCAGGACAACATAGAATCTGGGGCTCTGTGCTTTCTTTCGTTCTGAACAAGTGTTACTGTTTTCTGCACAAAAGCGATTCTGTGAAGCAACGTAAACACTTCTGCTTCCCAGGCACAGAGAAGGTGCTAGCAGGGAATTCTCTGCCTGCCTTTCCCCAGTGCTCTGCAAGCTCTCCAGGACAACATAAAATCTGGGGCTCTGTGCTTTCTTTCGTTCTGAACAAGTGTTAGTGTTTTCTGCACAAAAGCGATTCTGCGAAGCAACGTAAACACTTCTGCTTCCCAGGCACAGAGAAGGTGCTAGCAGGGAATTCTCTGCCTGCCTTTCCCCAGTGCTCTGCAAGCTCTCCAGGACAACAGCAAATCTGGGGCTCTGTGCTTTCTTTTGTTCTGAACAAGTGTTAGTGTTTTCTGCACAAAGGCGATTCTGCGAAGCAATGTGAACACTTCTGCTTCCCAGGCACAGAGAAGGTGCTAGCAGGGAATTCTCTGCCTGCCTTTCCCCAGTGCTCTGCAAGCTCTCCAGGACAACAGCAAATCTGGGGCTCTGTGCTTTCTATTGTTCTGCACAAGTGTTAGTGTTTTCTGCAGAAAAGCGATTCTGCGAAGCAATGTACACACTTCTGCTTCCCAGACACAGAGAAGGTGCTAGAAGGGAATTCTCTGCCTGCCTTTCCCCAGTGCTATGCAAGCTCTCCAGAACAACAGCAAATCTGGGGCTCTGTGCTTTCTTTAGTTCTAAACAATTGTTAGTGTTTTCTGCACAAAAGCGATTCTGCGAAGCAATGTAAACACTTCTGCTTCCCAGGCACAGAGAAGGTGCTAGCAGGGAATTCTCTGCCTGCCTTTCCCCAGTGCTCTGCAAGCTCTCCAGAACAACAGCAAATCTGGGGCTCTGTGCTTTCTTTCGTTCTGAACAAGTGTTAGTGTTTTCTGCACAAAAGCGATTCTGCGAAGCAACGTAAACACTTCTGCTTCCCAGGCACAGAGAAGGTGCTAGCAGGGAATTCTCTGCCTGCCTTTCCCCAGTGCTCTGCAAGCTCTCCAGGACAACATAGAATCTGGGGCTCTGTGCTTTCTTTTGTTCTGAACAAGTGTTAGTGTTTTCTGCACAAAGGCGATTCTGCGAAGCAACGTAAACACTTCTGCTTCCCAGGCACAGAGAAGGTGCTAGCAGGGAATTCTCTGCCTGCCTTTCCCCAGTGCTCTGCAAGCTCTCCAGGACAACAGCAAATCTGGGGCTCTGTGCTTTCTTTCGTTCTGAACAAGTGTTAGTGTTTTCTGCACAAAGGTGATTCTGCGAAGCAATGTGAACACTTCTGCTTCCCAGGCACAGAGAAGGTGCTAGCAGGGAATTCTCTGCCTGCCTTTCCCCAGTGCTCTGCAAGCTCTCCAGAACAACAGCAAATCTGGGGCTCTGTGCTTTCTTTTGTTCTGAACAAGTGTTAGTGTTTTCTGCAGAAAAGCGATTCTGCGAAGCAATGTGAACACTTCTGCTTCCCAGACACAGAGAAGGTGCTAGCAGGGAATTCTCTGCCTGCCTTTCCCCAGTGCTCTGCAAGCTCTCCAGGACAACAGCAAATCTGGGGCTCTGTGCTTTCTTTCGTTCTGAACAAGTGTTAGTGTTTTCTGCACAAAAGCGATTCTGCGAAGCAACGTAAACACTTCTGCTTCCCAGACACAGAGAAGGTGCTAGCAGGGAATTCTCTGCCTGCCTTTCCCCAGTGCTCTGCAAGCTCTCCAGAACAACAGCAAATCTGGGGCTCTGTGCTTTCTTTTGTTCTGAACAAGTGTTAGTGTTTTCTGCAGAAAAGCGATTCTGCGAAGCAATGTGAACACTTCTGCTTCCCAGGCACAGAGAAGGTGCTAGCAGGGAATTCTCTGCCTGCCTTTCCCCAGTGCTCTGCAAGCTCTCCAGAACAACAGCAAATCTGGGGCTCTGTGCTTTCTTTCGTTCTGAACAAGTGTTACTGTTTTCTGCACAAATCGATTCTGCGAAGTAATGTGAACACTTCTGCTTCCCAGGCACAGAGAAGGTGCTAGAAGGGAATTCTCTGTCTGCCTTTCCCCAGTGCTCTGCAAGCTCTCCAGGACAACATAGAATCTGGGGCTCTGTGCTTTCTTTCGTTCTGAACAAGTGTTAGTGTTTTCTGCACAAAGGCGATTCTGCGAACTAATGTGAACACTTCTGCTTCCCAGGCACAGAGAAGGTGCTAGCAGGGAATTCTCTGCCTGCCTTTCCCCAGTGCTCTGCAAGCTCTCCAGAACAACAGCAAATCTGGGGCTCTGTGCTTTCTTTCGTTCTGAACAAGTGTTAGTGTTTTCTGCAGAAAAGCGATTCTGCGAAGCAATGTGAACACTTCTGCTTCCCAGGCACAGAGAAGGTGCTAGCAGGGAATTCTCTGCCTGCCTTTCCCCAGTGTTCTGTAAGCTCTCCAGGACAACAGCAAATCTGGGGCTCTGTGCTTTCTTTTGTTCTGAACAAGTGTTAGTGCTTTCTGCACAAAAGCGATTCTGCGAAGCAATGTGAACACTTCTGCTTCCCAGGCACAGAGAAGGTGCTAGCAGGGAATTCTCTGCCTGCCTTTCCCCAGTGCTCTGCAAGCTCTCCAGGACAACATAGAATCTGGGGCTCTGTGCTTTCTTTTGTTCTGAACAAGTGTTAGTGTTTTCTGCACAAAAGCGATTGTGCGAAGCAATGTGAACACTTCTGCTTCCCAGGCACAGAGAAGGGGCTAGCAGGGAATTCTCTGCCTGCCTTTCCCCAGTGCTCTGCAAGCTCTCCAGGAGGACATAAAATCTGGGGCTCTGTGCTTTCTTTTGTTCTGAACAAGTGTTAGTGTTTTCTGCACAAAGGCGATTCTGCGAAGCAATGTGAACACTTCTGCTTCCCAGGCACAGAGAAGGTGCTAGCAGGGAATTCTCTGCCTGCCTTTCCCCAGTGCTCTGCAAGCTCTCCAGAACAACAGCAAATCTGGGGCTCTGTGCTTTCTTTTGTTCTGAACAAGTGTTAGTGTTTTCTGCAGAAAAGCGATTCTGCGAAGCAATGTGAACACTTCTGCTTCCCAGGCACAGAGAAGGTGCTAGCAGGGAATTCTCTGCCTGCCTTTCCCCAGTGCTCTGCAAGCTCTCCAGGACAACATAAAATCTGGGGCTCTGTGCTTTCTTTCGTTCTGAACAAGTGTTAGTGTTTTCTGCACAAAAGCGATTCTGCGAAGCAACGTAAACACTTCTGCTTCCCAGGCACAGAGAAGGTGCTAGCAGGGAATTCTCTGCCTGCCTTTCCCCAGTGCTCTGCAAGCTCTCCAGAACAACAGCAAATCTGGGGCTCTGTGCTTTCTTTTGTTCTGAACAAGTGTTAGTGTTTTCTGCACAAAGGCGATTCTGCGAAGCAATGTGAACACTTCTGCTTCCCAGGCACAGAGAAGGTGCTAGCAGGGAACTCTCTGCCTGCCTTTCCCCAGTGCTCTGCAAGCTCTCCAGGACAACATAAAATCTGGGGCTCTGTGCTTTCTTTTGTTCTGAACAAGTGTTAGTGTTTTCTGCAGAAAAGCGATTCTGCGAAGCAATGTGAACACTTCTGCTTCCCAGGCACAGAGAAGGGGCTAGCAGGGAATTCTCTGCCTGCCTTTCCCCAGTGCTCTGCAAGCTCTCCAGGACAACATAGAATCTGGGGCTCTGTGCTTTCTTTCGTTCTGAACAAGTGTTACTGTTTTCTGCACAAAAGCGATTCTGTGAAGCAACGTAAACACTTCTGCTTCCCAGGCACAGAGAAGGTGCTAGCAGGGAATTCTCTGCCTGTCTTTCCCCAGTGCTCTGCAAGCTCTCCAGAACAACAGCAAATCTGGGGCTCTGTGCTTTCTTTCGTTCTGAACAAGTGTTAGTGTTTTCTGCACAAAAGCGATTCTGCGAAGCAACGTAAACACTTCTGCTTCCCAGGCACAGAGAAGGTGCTAGCAGGGAATTCTCTGCCTGCCTTTCCCCAGTGCTCTGCAAGCTCTCCAGAACAACAGCAAATCTGGGGCTCTGTGCTTTCTTTTGTTCTGAACAAGTGTTAGTGTTTTCTGCACAAAGGCGATTCTGCGAAGCAATGTGAACACTTCTGCTTCCCAGGCACAGAGAAGGTGCTAGCAGGGAATTCTCTGCCTGCCTTTCCCCAGTGCTCTGCAAGCTCTCCAGGACAACAGCAAATCTGGGGCTCTGTGCTTTCTATTGTTCTGCACAAGTGTTAGTGTTTTCTGCAGAAAAGCGATTCTGCGAAGCAATGTAAACACTTCTGCTTCCCAGACACAGAGAAGGTGCTAGAAGGGAATTCTCTGCCTGCCTTTCCCCAGTGCTCTGCAAGCTCTCCAGGAGGACATAAAATCTGGGGCTCTGTGCTTTCTTTTGTTCTGAACAAGTGTTAGTGTTTTCTGCACAAAGGCGATTCTGCGAACTAATGTGAACACTTCTGCTTCCCAGGCACAGAGAAGGTGCTAGCAGGGAATTCTCTGCCTGCCTTTCCCCAGTGCTCTGCAAGCTCTCCAGAACAACAGCAAATCTGGGGCTCTGTGCTTTCTTTTGTTCTGAACAAGTGTTAGTGTTTTCTGCAGAAAAGCGATTCTGCGAAGCAATGTGAACACTTCTGCTTCCCAGGCACAGAGAAGGTGCTAGCAGGGAATTCTCTGCCTGCCTTTCCCCAGTGCTCTGCAAGCTCTCCAGGACAACATAAAATCTGGGGCTCTGTGCTTTCTTTCGTTCTGAACAAGTGTTAGTGTTTTCTGCACAAAAGCGATTCTGCGAAGCAACGTAAACACTTCTGCTTCCCAGGCACAGAGAAGGTGCTAGCAGGGAATTCTCTGCCTGCCTTTCCCCAGTGCTCTGCAAGCTCTCCAGAACAACAGCAAATCTGGGGCTCTGTGCTTTCTTTTGTTCTGAACAAGTGTTAGTGTTTTCTGCAGAAAAGCGATTCTGCGAAGCAATGTGAACACTTCTGCTTCCCAGGCACAGAGAAGGTGCTAGCAGGGAATTCTCTGCCTGCCTTTCCCCAGTGCTCTGCAAGCTCTCCAGGACAACAGCAAATCTGGGGCTCTGTGCTTTCTTTTGTTCTGCACAAGTGTTAGTGTTTTCTGCAGAAAAGCGATTCTGCGAAGCAATGTGAACACTTCTGCTTCCCAGGCACAGAGAAGGGGCTAGCAGGGAATTCTCTGCCTGCCTTTCCCCAGTGCTCTGCAAGCTCTCCAGGACAACATAGAATCTGGGGCTCTGTGCTTTCTTTCCTTCTGAACAAGTGTTACTGTTTTCTGCACAAAAGCGATTCTGTGAAGCAACGTAAACACTTCTGCTTCCCAGGCACAGAGAAGGTGCTAGCAGGGAATTCTCTGCCTGCCTTTCCCCAGTGCTCTGCAAGCTCTCCAGGACAACATAAAATCTGGGGCTCTGTGCTTTCTTTCGTTCTGAACAAGTGTTAGTGTTTTCTGCACAAAAGCGATTCTGCGAAGCAACGTAAACACTTCTGCTTCCCAGGCACAGAGAAGGTGCTAGCAGGGAATTCTCTGCCTGCCTTTCCCCAGTGCTCTGCAAGCTCTCCAGAACAACAGCAAATCTGGGGCTCTGTGCTTTCTTTTGTTCTGAACAAGTGTTAGTGTTTTCTGCACAAAGGCGATTCTGCGAAGCAATGTGAACACTTCTGCTTCCCAGGCACAGAGAAGGTGCTAGCAGGGAATTCTCTGCCTGCCTTTCCCCAGTGCTCTGCAAGCTCTCCAGGACAACAGCAAATCTGGGGCTCTGTGCTTTCTATTGTTCTGCACAAGTGTTAGTGTTTTCTGCAGAAAAGCGATTCTGCGAAGCAATGTAAACACTTCTGCTTCCCAGACACAGAGAAGGTGCTAGAAGGGAATTCTCTGCCTGCCTTTCCCCAGTGCTATGCAAGCTCTCCAGAACAACATAAAATCTGGGGCTCTGTGCTTTCTTTAGTTCTAAACAATTGTTAGTGTTTTCTGCACAAAAGCGATTCTGCGAAGCAATGTAAACACTTCTGCTTCCCAGGCACAGAGAAGGTGCTAGCAGGGAATTCTCTGCCTGCCTTTCCCCAGTGCTCTGCAAGCTCTCCAGAACAACAGCAAATCTGGGGCTCTGTGCTTTCTTTCGTTCTGCACAAGTGTTAGTGTTTTCTGCACAAAAGCGATTCTGCGAAGCAACGTAAACACTTCTGCTTCCCAGGCACAGAGAAGGTGCTAGCAGGGAATTCTCTGCCTGCCTTTCCCCAGTGCTCTGCAAGCTCTCCAGGACAACATAGAATCTGGGGCTCTGTGCTTTCTTTTGTTCTGAACAAGTGTTAGTGTTTTCTGCACAAAGGCGATTCTGCGAAGCAACGTAAACACTTCTGCTTCCCAGGCACAGAGAAGGTGCTAGCAGGGAATTCTCTGCCTGCCTTTCCCCAGTGCTCTGCAAGCTCTCCAGGACAACAGCAAATCTGGGGCTCTGTGCTTTCTTTCGTTCTGAACAAGTGTTAGTGTTTTCTGCACAAAGGTGATTCTGCGAAGCAATGTGAACACTTCTGCTTCCCAGGCACAGAGAAGGTGCTAGCAGGGAATTCTCTGCCTGCCTTTCCCCAGTGCTCTGCAAGCTCTCCAGAACAACAGCAAATCTGGGGCTCTGTGCTTTCTTTTGTTCTGAACAAGTGTTAGTGTTTTCTGCACAAAGGCGATTCTGCGAACTAATGTGAACACTTCTGCTTCCCAGGCAC
This sequence comes from Strix aluco, assembly GCF_031877795.1. Classification (NCBI taxonomy): domain Eukaryota; kingdom Metazoa; phylum Chordata; class Aves; order Strigiformes; family Strigidae; genus Strix; species Strix aluco. Next base: position 17,980,371 of record NC_133947.1, read on the forward strand.
AGAGAAGGTGCTAGCAGGGAATTCTCTGCCTGCCTTTCCCCAGTGCTCTGCAAGCTCTCCAGAACAACAGCAAATCTGGGGCTCTGTGCTTTCTTTTGTTCTGAACAAGTGTTAGTGTTTTCTGCAGAAAAGCGATTCTGCGAAGCAATGTGAACACTTCTGCTTCCCAGACACAGAGAAGGTGCTAGCAGGGAATTCTCTGCCTGCCTTTCCCCAGTGCTCTGCAAGCTCTCCAGGACAACAGCAAATCTGGGGCTCTGTGCTTTCTTTCGTTCTGAACAAGTGTTAGTGTTTTCTGCACAAAAGCGATTCTGCGAAGCAACGTAAACACTTCTGCTTCCCAGGCACAGAGAAGGTGCTAGCAGGGAATTCTCTGCCTGCCTTTCCCCAGTGCTCTGCAAGCTCTCCAGAACAACAGCAAATCTGGGGCTCTGTGCTTTCTTTTGTTCTGAACAAGTGTTAGTGTTTTCTGCACAAAGGCGATTCTGCGAAGCAATGTGAACACTTCTGCTTCCCAGGCACAGAGAAGGTGCTAGCAGGGAACTCTCTGCCTGCCTTTCCCCAGTGCTCTGCAAGCTCTCTAGGACAACATAAAATCTGGGGCTCTGTGCTTTCTTTTGTTCTGAACAAGTGTTAGTGTTTTCTGCAGAAAAGCGATTCTGCGAAGCAATGTGAACACTTCTGCTTCCCAGGCACAGAGAAGGGGCTAGCAGGGAATTCTCTGCCTGCCTTTCCCCAGTGCTCTGCAAGCTCTCCAGGACAACATAGAATCTGGGGCTCTGTGCTTTCTTTCGTTCTGAACAAGTGTTACTGTTTTCTGCACAAAAGCGATTCTGTGAAGCAACGTAAACACTTCTGCTTCCCAGGCACAGAGAAGGTGCTAGCAGGGAATTCTCTGCCTGTCTTTCCCCAGTGCTCTGCAAGCTCTCCAGAACAACAGCAAATCTGGGGCTCTGTGCTTTCTTTCGTTCTGAACAAGTGTTAGTGTTTTCTGCACAAAAGCGATTCTGCGAAGCAACGTAAACACTTCTGCTTCCCAGGCACAGAGAAGGTGCTAGCAGGGAATTCTCTGCCTGCCTTTCCCCAGTGCTCTGCAAGCTCTCCAGAACAACAGCAAATCTGGGGCTCTGTGCTTTCTTTTGTTCTGAACAAGTGTTAGTGTTTTCTGCACAAAGGCGATTCTGCGAAGCAATGTGAACACTTCTGCTTCCCAGGCACAGAGAAGGTGCTAGCAGGGAATTCTCTGCCTGCCTTTCCCCAGTGCTCTGCAAGCTCTCCAGGACAACAGCAAATCTGGGGCTCTGTGCTTTCTATTGTTCTGCACAAGTGTTAGTGTTTTCTGCAGAAAAGCGATTCTGCGAAGCAATGTACACACTTCTGCTTCCCAGACACAGAGAAGGTGCTAGAAGGGAATTCTCTGCCTGCCTTTCCCCAGTGCTATGCAAGCTCTCCAGAACAACAGCAAATCTGGGGCTCTGTGCTTTCTTTAGTTCTAAACAATTGTTAGTGTTTTCTGCACAAAAGCGATTCTGCGAAGCAATGTAAACACTTCTGCTTCCCAGGCACAGAGAAGGTGCTAGCAGGGAATTCTCTGCCTGCCTTTCCCCAGTGCTCTGCAAGCTCTCCAGAACAACAGCAAATCTGGGGCTCTGTGCTTTCTTTCGTTCTGAACAAGTGTTAGTGTTTTCTGCACAAAAGCGATTCTGCGAAGCAACGTAAACACTTCTGCTTCCCAGGCACAGAGAAGGTGCTAGCAGGGAATTCTCTGCCTGCCTTTCCCCAGTGCTCTGCAAGCTCTCCAGGACAACATAGAATCTGGGGCTCTGTGCTTTCTTTTGTTCTGAACAAGTGTTAGTGTTTTCTGCACAAAGGCGATTCTGCGAAGCAACGTAAACACTTCTGCTTCCCAGGCACAGAGAAGGTGCTAGCAGGGAATTCTCTGCCTGCCTTTCCCCAGTGCTCTGCAAGCTCTCCAGGACAACAGCAAATCTGGGGCTCTGTGCTTTCTTTCGTTCTGAACAAGTGTTAGTGTTTTCTGCACAAAGGTGATTCTGCGAAGCAATGTGAACACTTCTGCTTCCCAGGCACAGAGAAGGTGCTAGCAGGGAATTCTCTGCCTGCCTTTCCCCAGTGCTCTGCAAGCTCTCCAGAACAACAGCAAATCTGGGGCTCTGTGCTTTCTTTTGTTCTGAACAAGTGTTAGTGTTTTCAGCACAAAGGCGATTCTGCGAACTAATGTGAACACTTCTGCTTCCCAGGCACAGAGAAGGTGCTAGCAGGGAATTCTCTGCCTGCCTTTCCCCAGTGCTCTGCAAGCTCTCCAGAACAACAGCAAATCTGGGGCTCTGTGCTTTCTTTTGTTCTGAACAAGTGTTAGTGTTTTCTGCAGAAAAGCGATTCTGCGAAGCAATGTGAACACTTCTGCTTCCCAGACACAGAGAAGGTGCTAGCAGGGAATTCTCTGCCTGCCTTTCCCCAGTGCTCTGCAAGCTCTCCAGGACAACAGCAAATCTGGGGCTCTGTGCTTTCTTTCGTTCTGAACAAGTGTTAGTGTTTTCTGCACAAAAGCGATTCTGCGAAGCAACGTAAACACTTCTGCTTCCCAGACACAGAGAAGGTGCTAGCAGGGAATTCTCTGCCTGCCTTTCCCCAGTGCTCTGCAAGCTCTCCAGAACAACAGCAAATCTGGGGCTCTGTGCTTTCTTTTGTTCTGAACAAGTGTTAGTGTTTTCTGCAGAAAAGCGATTCTGCGAAGCAATGTGAACACTTCTGCTTCCCAGGCACAGAGAAGGTGCTAGCAGGGAATTCTCTGCCTGCCTTTCCCCAGTGCTCTGCAAGCTCTCCAGAACAACAGCAAATCTGGGGCTCTGTGCTTTCTTTCGTTCTGAACAAGTGTTACTGTTTTCTGCACAAATCGATTCTGCGAAGTAATGTGAACACTTCTGCTTCCCAGGCACAGAGAAGGTGCTAGAAGGGAATTCTCTGTCTGCCTTTCCCCAGTGCTCTGCAAGCTCTCCAGGACAACATAGAATCTGGGGCTCTGTGCTTTCTTTCGTTCTGAACAAGTGTTAGTGTTTTCTGCACAAAGGCGATTCTGCGAACTAATGTGAACACTTCTTCTTCCCAGGCACAGAGAAGGTGCTAGCAGGGAATTCTCTGCCTGCCTTTCCCCAGTGCTCTGCAAGCTCTCCAGAACAACAGCAAATCTGGGGCTCTGTGCTTTCTTTCGTTCTGAACAAGTGTTAGTGTTTTCTGCAGAAAAGCGATTCTGCGAAGCAATGTGAACACTTCTGCTTCCCAGGCACAGAGAAGGTGCTAGCAGGGAATTCTCTGCCTGCCTTTCCCCAGTGTTCTGTAAGCTCTCCAGGACAACAGCAAATCTGGGGCTCTGTGCTTTCTTTTGTTCTGAACAAGTGTTAGTGCTTTCTGCACAAAAGCGATTCTGCGAAGCAATGTGAACACTTCTGCTTCCCAGGCACATAGAAGGTGCTAGCAGGGAATTCTCTGCCTGCCTTTCCCCAGTGCTCTGCAAGCTCTCCAGGACAACATAGAATCTGGGGCTCTGTGCTTTCTTTTGTTCTGAACAAGTGTTAGTGTTTTCTGCACAAAAGCGATTGTGCGAAGCAATGTGAACACTTCTGCTTCCCAGGCACAGAGAAGGGGCTAGCAGGGAATTCTCTGCCTGCCTTTCCCCAGTGCTCTGCAAGCTCTCCAGGAGGACATAAAATCTGGGGCTCTGTGCTTTCTTTTGTTCTGAACAAGTGTTAGTGTTTTCTGCACAAAGGCGATTCTGCGAAGCAATGTGAACACTTCTGCTTCCCAGGCACAGAGAAGGTGCTAGCAGGGAATTCTCTGCCTGCCTTTCCCCAGTGCTCTGCAAGCTCTCCAGAACAACAGCAAATCTGGGGCTCTGTGCTTTCTTTTGTTCTGAACAAGTGTTAGTGTTTTCTGCAGAAAAGCGATTCTGCGAAGCAATGTGAACACTTCTGCTTCCCAGGCACAGAGAAGGTGCTAGCAGGGAATTCTCTGCCTGCCTTTCCCCAGTGCTCTGCAAGCTCTCCAGGACAACATAAAATCTGGGGCTCTGTGCTTTCTTTCGTTCTGAACAAGTGTTAGTGTTTTCTGCACAAAAGCGATTCTGCGAAGCAACGTAAACACTTCTGCTTCCCAGGCACAGAGAAGGTGCTAGCAGGGAATTCTCTGCCTGCCTTTCCCCAGTGCTCTGCAAGCTCTCCAGAACAACAGCAAATCTGGGGCTCTGTGCTTTCTTTTGTTCTGAACAAGTGTTAGTGTTTTCTGCACAAAGGCGATTCTGCGAAGCAATGTGAACACTTCTGCTTCCCAGGCACAGAGAAGGTGCTAGCAGGGAACTCTCTGCCTGCCTTTCCCCAGTGCTCTGCAAGCTCTCCAGGACAACATAAAATCTGGGGCTCTGTGCTTTCTTTTGTTCTGAACAAGTGTTAGTGTTTTCTGCAGAAAAGCGATTCTGCGAAGCAATGTGAACACTTCTGCTTCCCAGGCACAGAGAAGGGGCTAGCAGGGAATTCTCTGCCTGCCTTTCCCCAGTGCTCTGCAAGCTCTCCAGGACAACATAGAATCTGGGGCTCTGTGCTTTCTTTCGTTCTGAACAAGTGTTACTGTTTTCTGCACAAAAGCGATTCTGTGAAGCAACGTAAACACTTCTGCTTCCCAGGCACAGAGAAGGTGCTAGCAGGGAATTCTCTGCCTGTCTTTCCCCAGTGCTCTGCAAGCTCTCCAGAACAACAGCAAATCTGGGGCTCTGTGCTTTCTTTCGTTCTGAACAAGTGTTAGTGTTTTCTGCACAAAAGCGATTCTGCGAAGCAACGTAAACACTTCTGCTTCCCAGGCACAGAGAAGGTGCTAGCAGGGAATTCTCTGCCTGCCTTTCCCCAGTGCTCTGCAAGCTCTCCAGAACAACAGCAAATCTGGGGCTCTGTGCTTTCTTTTGTTCTGAACAAGTGTTAGTGTTTTCTGCACAAAGGCGATTCTGCGAAGCAATGTGAACACTTCTGCTTCCCAGGCACAGAGAAGGTGCTAGCAGGGAATTCTCTGCCTGCCTTTCCCCAGTGCTCTGCAAGCTCTCCAGGACAACAGCAAATCTGGGGCTCTGTGCTTTCTATTGTTCTGCACAAGTGTTAGTGTTTTCTGCAGAAAAGCGATTCTGCGAAGCAATGTAAACACTTCTGCTTCCCAGACACAGAGAAGGTGCTAGAAGGGAATTCTCTGCCTGCCTTTCCCCAGTGCTCTGCAAGCTCTCCAGGAGGACATAAAATCTGGGGCTCTGTGCTTTCTTTTGTTCTGAACAAGTGTTAGTGTTTTCTGCACAAAGGCGATTCTGCGAACTAATGTGAACACTTCTGCTTCCCAGGCACAGAGAAGGTGCTAGCAGGGAATTCTCTGCCTGCCTTTCCCCAGTGCTCTGCAAGCTCTCCAGAACAACAGCAAATCTGGGGCTCTGTGCTTTCTTTTGTTCTGAACAAGTGTTAGTGTTTTCTGCAGAAAAGCGATTCTGCGAAGCAATGTGAACACTTCTGCTTCCCAGGCACAGAGAAGGTGCTAGCAGGGAATTCTCTGCCTGCCTTTCCCCAGTGCTCTGCAAGCTCTCCAGGACAACATAAAATCTGGGGCTCTGTGCTTTCTTTCGTTCTGAACAAGTGTTAGTGTTTTCTGCACAAAAGCGATTCTGCGAAGCAACGTAAACACTTCTGCTTCCCAGGCACAGAGAAGGTGCTAGCAGGGAATTCTCTGCCTGCCTTTCCCCAGTGCTCTGCAAGCTCTCCAGAACAACAGCAAATCTGGGGCTCTGTGCTTTCTTTTGTTCTGAACAAGTGTTAGTGTTTTCTGCAGAAAAGCGATTCTGCGAAGCAATGTGAACACTTCTGCTTCCCAGGCACAGAGAAGGTGCTAGCAGGGAATTCTCTGCCTGCCTTTCCCCAGTGCTCTGCAAGCTCTCCAGGACAACAGCAAATCTGGGGCTCTGTGCTTTCTTTTGTTCTGCACAAGTGTTAGTGTTTTCTGCAGAAAAGCGATTCTGCGAAGCAATGTGAACACTTCTGCTTCCCAGGCACAGAGAAGGGGCTAGCAGGGAATTCTCTGCCTGCCTTTCCCCAGTGCTCTGCAAGCTCTCCAGGACAACATAGAATCTGGGGCTCTGTGCTTTCTTTCCTTCTGAACAAGTGTTACTGTTTTCTGCACAAAAGCGATTCTGTGAAGCAACGTAAACACTTCTGCTTCCCAGGCACAGAGAAGGTGCTAGCAGGGAATTCTCTGCCTGCCTTTCCCCAGTGCTCTGCAAGCTCTCCAGGACAACATAAAATCTGGGGCTCTGTGCTTTCTTTCGTTCTGAACAAGTGTTAGTGTTTTCTGCACAAAAGCGATTCTGCGAAGCAACGTAAACACTTCTGCTTCCCAGGCACAGAGAAGGTGCTAGCAGGGAATTCTCTGCCTGCCTTTCCCCAGTGCTCTGCAAGCTCTCCAGAACAACAGCAAATCTGGGGCTCTGTGCTTTCTTTTGTTCTGAACAAGTGTTAGTGTTTTCTGCACAAAGGCGATTCTGCGAAGCAATGTGAACACTTCTGCTTCCCAGGCACAGAGAAGGTGCTAGCAGGGAATTCTCTGCCTGCCTTTCCCCAGTGCTCTGCAAGCTCTCCAGGACAACAGCAAATCTGGGGCTCTGTGCTTTCTATTGTTCTGCACAAGTGTTAGTGTTTTCTGCAGAAAAGCGATTCTGCGAAGCAATGTAAACACTTCTGCTTCCCAGACACAGAGAAGGTGCTAGAAGGGAATTCTCTGCCTGCCTTTCCCCAGTGCTATGCAAGCTCTCCAGAACAACATAAAATCTGGGGCTCTGTGCTTTCTTTAGTTCTAAACAATTGTTAGTGTTTTCTGCACAAAAGCGATTCTGCGAAGCAATGTAAACACTTCTGCTTCCCAGGCACAGAGAAGGTGCTAGCAGGGAATTCTCTGCCTGCCTTTCCCCAGTGCTCTGCAAGCTCTCCAGAACAACAGCAAATCTGGGGCTCTGTGCTTTCTTTCGTTCTGCACAAGTGTTAGTGTTTTCTGCACAAAAGCGATTCTGCGAAGCAACGTAAACACTTCTGCTTCCCAGGCACAGAGAAGGTGCTAGCAGGGAATTCTCTGCCTGCCTTTCCCCAGTGCTCTGCAAGCTCTCCAGGACAACATAGAATCTGGGGCTCTGTGCTTTCTTTTGTTCTGAACAAGTGTTAGTGTTTTCTGCACAAAGGCGATTCTGCGAAGCAACGTAAACACTTCTGCTTCCCAGGCACAGAGAAGGTGCTAGCAGGGAATTCTCTGCCTGCCTTTCCCCAGTGCTCTGCAAGCTCTCCAGGACAACAGCAAATCTGGGGCTCTGTGCTTTCTTTCGTTCTGAACAAGTGTTAGTGTTTTCTGCACAAAGGTGATTCTGCGAAGCAATGTGAACACTTCTGCTTCCCAGGCACAGAGAAGGTGCTAGCAGGGAATTCTCTGCCTGCCTTTCCCCAGTGCTCTGCAAGCTCTCCAGAACAACAGCAAATCTGGGGCTCTGTGCTTTCTTTTGTTCTGAACAAGTGTTAGTGTTTTCTGCACAAAGGCGATTCTGCGAACTAATGTGAACACTTCTGCTTCCCAGGCACAGAGAAGGTGCTAGCAGGGAATTCTCTGCCTGCCTTTCCCCAGTGCTCTGCAAGCTCTCCAGAACAACAGCAAATCTGGGGCTCTGTGCTTTCTTTTGTTCTGAACAAGTGTTAGTGTTTTCTGCAGAAAAGCGATTCTGCGAAGCAATGTGAACACTTCTGCTTCCCAGACACAGAGAAGGTGCTAGCAGGGAATTCTCTGCCTGCCTTTCCCCAGTGCTCTGCAAGCTCTCCAGGACAACAGCAAATCTGGGGCTCTGTGCTTTCTTTCGTTCTGAACAAGTGTTAGTGTTTTCTGCACAAAAGCGATTCTGCGAAGCAACGTAAACACTTCTGCTTCCCAGGCACAGAGAAGGTGCTAGCAGGGAATTCTCTGCCTGCCTTTCCCCAGTGCTCTGCAAGCTCTCCAGAACAACAGCAAATCTGGGGCTCTGTGCTTTCTTTTGTTCTGAACAAGTGTTAGTGTTTTCTGCACAAAGGCGATTCTGCGAAGCAATGTGAACACTTCTGCTTCCCAGGCACAGAGAAGGTGCTAGCAGGGAACTCTCTGCCTGCCTTTCCCCAGTGCTCTGCAAGCTCTCTAGGACAACATAAAATCTGGGGCTCTGTGCTTTCTTTTGTTCTGAACAAGTGTTAGTGTTTTCTGCAGAAAAGCGATTCTGCGAAGCAATGTGAACACTTCTGCTTCCCAGGCACAGAGAAGGGGCTAGCAGGGAATTCTCTGCCTGCCTTTCCCCAGTGCTCTGCAAGCTCTCCAGGACAACATAGAATCTGGGGCTCTGTGCTTTCTTTCGTTCTGAACAAGTGTTACTGTTTTCTGCACAAAAGCGATTCTGTGAAGCAACGTAAACACTTCTGCTTCCCAGGCACAGAGAAGGTGCTAGCAGGGAATTCTCTGCCTGTCTTTCCCCAGTGCTCTGCAAGCTCTCCAGAACAACAGCAAATCTGGGGCTCTGTGCTTTCTTTCGTTCTGAACAAGTGTTAGTGTTTTCTGCACAAAAGCGATTCTGCGAAGCAACGTAAACACTTCTGCTTCCCAGGCACAGAGAAGGTGCTAGCAGGGAATTCTCTGCCTGCCTTTCCCCAGTGCTCTGCAAGCTCTCCAGAACAACAGCAAATCTGGGGCTCTGTGCTTTCTTTTGTTCTGAACAAGTGTTAGTGTTTTCTGCACAAAGGCGATTCTGCGAAGCAATGTGAACACTTCTGCTTCCCAGGCACAGAGAAGGTGCTAGCAGGGAATTCTCTGCCTGCCTTTCCCCAGTGCTCTGCAAGCTCTCCAGGACAACAGCAAATCTGGGGCTCTGTGCTTTCTATTGTTCTGCACAAGTGTTAGTGTTTTCTGCAGAAAAGCGATTCTGCGAAGCAATGTAAACACTTCTGCTTCCCAGACACAGAGAAGGTGCTAGAAGGGAATTCTCTGCCTGCCTTTCCCCAGTGCTCTGCAAGCTCTCCAGGAGGACATAAAATCTGGGGCTCTGTGCTTTCTTTTGTTCTGAACAAGTGTTAGTGTTTTCTGCACAAAGGCGATTCTGCGAACTAATGTGAACACTTCTGCTTCCCAGGCACAGAGAAGGTGCTAGCAGGGAATTCTCTGCCTGCCTTTCCCCAGTGCTCTGCAAGCTCTCCAGAACAACAGCAAATCTGGGGCTCTGTGCTTTCTTTTGTTCTGAACAAGTGTTAGTGTTTTCTGCAGAAAAGCGATTCTGCGAAGCAATGTGAACACTTCTGCTTCCCAGGCACAGAGAAGGTGCTAGCAGGGAATTCTCTGCCTGCCTTTCCCCAGTGCTCTGCAAGCTCTCCAGGACAACAGCAAATCTGGGGCTCTGTGCTTTCTTTCGTTCTGAACAAGTGTTAGTGTTTTCTGCACAAAAGCGATTCTGCGAAGCAACGTAAACACTTCTGCTTCCCAGGCACAGAGAAGGTGCTAGCAGGGAATTCTCTGCCTGCCTTTCCCCAGTGCTCTGCAAGCTCTCCAGAACAACAGCAAATCTGGGGCTCTGTGCTTTCTTTTGTTCTGAACAAGTGTTAGTGTTTTCTACAGAAAAGCGATTCTGCGAAGCAATGTGAACACTTCTGCTTCCCAGGCACAGAGAAGGTGCTAGCAGGGAATTCTCTGCCTGCCTTTCCCCAGTGCTCTGCAAGCTCTCCAGGACAACAGCAAATCTGGGGCTCTGTGCTTTCTTTTGTTCTGCACAAGTGTTAGTGTTTTCTGCAGAAAAGCGATTCTGCGAAGCAATGTGAACACTTCTGCTTCCCAGGCACAGAGAAGGGGCTAGCAGGGAATTCTCTGCCTGCCTTTCCCCAGTGCTCTGCAAGCTCTCCAGGACAACATAGAATCTGGGGCTCTGTGCTTTCTTTCCTTCTGAACAAGTGTTACTGTTTTCTGCACAAAAGCGATTCTGTGAAGCAACGTAAACACTTCTGCTTCCCAGGCACAGAGAAGGTGCTAGCAGGGAATTCTCTGCCTGCCTTTCCCCAGTGCTCTGCAAGCTCTCCAGGACAACATAAAATCTGGGGCTCTGTGCTTTCTTTCGTTCTGAACAAGTGTTAGTGTTTTCTGCACAAAAGCGATTCTGCGAAGCAACGTAAACACTTCTGCTTCCCAGGCACAGAGAAGGTGCTAGCAGGGAATTCTCTGCCTGCCTTTCCCCAGTGCTCTGCAAGCTCTCCAGAACAACAGCAAATCTGGGGCTCTGTGCTTTCTTTTGTTCTGAACAAGTGTTAGTGTTTTCTGCACAAAGGCGATTCTGCGAAGCAATGTGAACACTTCTGCTTCCCAGGCACAGAGAAGGTGCTAGCAGGGAATTCTCTGCCTGCCTTTCCCCAGTGCTCTGCAAGCTCTCCAGGACAACAGCAAATCTGGGGCTCTGTGCTTTCTATTGTTCTGCACAAGTGTTAGTGTTTTCTGCAGAAAAGCGATTCTGCGAAGCAATGTAAACACTTCTGCTTCCCAGACACAGAGAAGGTGCTAGAAGGGAATTCTCTGCCTGCCTTTCCCCAGTGCTATGCAAGCTCTCCAGAACAACATAAAATCTGGGGCTCTGTGCTTTCTTTAGTTCTAAACAATTGTTAGTGTTTTCTGCACAAAAGCGATTCTGCGAAGCAATGTAAACACTTCTGCTTCCCAGGCACAGAGAAGGTGCTAGCAGGGAATTCTCTGCCTGCCTTTCCCCAGTGCTCTGCAAGCTCTCCAGAACAACAGCAAATCTGGGGCTCTGTGCTTTCTTTCGTTCTGCACAACTGTTAGTGTTTTCTGCACAAAAGCGATTCTGCGAAGCAACGTAAACACTTCTGCTTCCCAGGCACAGAGAAGGTGCTAGCAGGGAATTCTCTGCCTGCCTTTCCCCAGTGCTCTGCAAGCTCTCCAGGACAACATAGAATCTGGGGCTCTGTGCTTTCTTTTGTTCTGAACAAGTGTTAGTGTTTTCTGCACAAAGGCGATTCTGCGAAGCAACGTAAACACTTCTGCTTCCCAGGCACAGAGAAGGTGCTAGCAGGGAATTCTCTGCCTGCCTTTCCCCAGTGCTCTGCAAGCTCTCCAGGACAACAGCAAATCTGGGGCTCTGTGCTTTCTTTTGTTCTGAACAAGTGTTAGTGTTTTCTGCACAAAGGTGATTCTGCGAAGCAATGTGAACACTTCTGCTTCCCAGGCACAGAGAAGGTGCTAGCAGGGAATTCTCTGCCTGCCTTTCCCCAGTGCTCTGCAAGCTCTCCAGAACAACAGCAAATCTGGGGCTCTGTGCTTTCTTTTGTTCTGAACAAGTGTTAGTGTTTTCTGCACAAAGGCGATTCTGCGAACTAATGTGAACACTTCTGCTTCCCAGGCACAGAGAAGGTGCTAGCAGGGAATTCTCTGCCTGCCTTTCCCCAGTGCTCTGCAAGCTCTCCAGAACAACAGCAAATCTGGGGCTCTGTGCTTTCTTTTGTTCTGAACAAGTGTTAGTGTTTTCTGCAGAAAAGCGATTCTGCGAAGCAATGTGAACACTTCTGCTTCCCAGACACAGAGAAGGTGCTAGCAGGGAATTCTCTGCCTGCCTTTCCCCAGTGCTCTGCAAGCTCTCCAGGACAACAGCAAATCTGGGGCTCTGTGCTTTCTTTCGTTCTGAACAAGTGTTAGTGTTTTCTGCACAAAAGCGATTCTGCGAAGCAACGTAAACACTTCTGCTTCCCAGACACAGAGAAGGTGCTAGCAGGGAATTCTCTGCCTGCCTTTCCCCAGTGCTCTGCAAGCTCTCCAGAACAACAGCAAATCTGGGGCTCTGTGCTTTCTTTTGTTCTGAACAAGTGTTAGTGTTTTCTGCAGAAAAGCGATTCTGCGAAGCAATGTGAACACTTCTGCTTCCCAGGCACAGAGAAGGTGCTAGCAGGGAATTCTCTGCCTGCCTTTCCCCAGTGCTCTGCAAGCTCTCCAGAACAACAGCAAATCTGGGGCTCTGTGCTTTCTTTCGTTCTGAACAAGTGTTACTGTTTTCTGCACAAATCGATTCTGCGAAGTAATGTGAACACTTCTGCTTCCCAGGCACAGAGAAGGTGCTAGAAGGGAATTCTCTGCCTGCCTTTCCCCAGTGCTATGCAAGCTCTCCAGAACAACATAAAATCTGGGGCTCTGTGCTTTCTTTAGTTCTAAACAATTGTTAGTGTTTTCTGCACAAAAGCGATTCTGCGAAGCAATGTAAACACTTCTGCTTCCCAGGCACAGAGAAGGTGCTAGCAGGGAATTCTCTGCCTGCCTTTCCCCAGTGCTCTGCAAGCTCTCCAGAACAACAGCAAATCTGGGGCTCTGTGCTTTCTTTCGTTCTGCACAACTGTTAGTGTTTTCTGCACAAAAGCGATTCTGCGAAGCAACGTAAACACTTCTGCTTCCCAGGCACAGAGAAGGTGCTAGCAGGGAATTCTCTGCCTGCCTTTCCCCAGTGCTCTGCAAGCTCTCCAGGACAACATAGAATCTGGGGCTCTGTGCTTTCTTTTGTTCTGAACAAGTGTTAGTGTTTTCTGCACAAAGGCGATTCTGCGAAGCAACGTAAACACTTCTGCTTCCCAGGCACAGAGAAGGTGCTAGCAGGGAATTCTCTGCCTGCCTTTCCCCAGTGCTCTGCAAGCTCTCCAGGACAACAGCAAATCTGGGGCTCTGTGCTTTCTTTTGTTCTGAACAAGTGTTAGTGTTTTCTGCACAAAGGTGATTCTGCGAAGCAATGTGAACACTTCTGCTTCCCAGGCACAGAGAAGGTGCTAGCAGGGAATTCTCTGCCTGCCTTTCCCCAGTGCTCTGCAAGCTCTCCAGAACAACAGCAAATCTGGGGCTCTGTGCTTTCTTTTGTTCTGAACAAGTGTTAGTGTTTTCTGCACAAAGGCGATTCTGCGAACTAATGTGAACACTTCTGCTTCCCAGGCACAGAGAAGGTGCTAGCAGGGAATTCTCTGCCTGCCTTTCCCCAGTGCTCTGCAAGCTCTCCAGAACAACAGCAAATCTGGGGCTCTGTGCTTTCTTTTGTTCTGAACAAGTGTTAGTGTTTTCTGCAGAAAAGCGATTCTGCGAAGCAATGTGAACACTTCTGCTTCCCAGACACAGAGAAGGTGCTAGCAGGGAATTCTCTGCCTGCCTTTCCCCAGTGCTCTGCAAGCTCTCCAGGACAACAGCAAATCTGGGGCTCTGTGCTTTCTTTCGTTCTGAACAAGTGTTAGTGTTTTCTGCACAAAAGCGATTCTGCGAAGCAACGTAAACACTTCTGCTTCCCAGACACAGAGAAGGTGCTAGCAGGGAATTCTCTGCCTGCCTTTCCCCAGTGCTCTGCAAGCTCTCCAGAACAACAGCAAATCTGGGGCTCTGTGCTTTCTTTTGTTCTGAACAAGTGTTAGTGTTTTCTGCAGAAAAGCGATTCTGCGAAGCAATGTGAACACTTCTGCTTCCCAGGCACAGAGAAGGTGCTAGCAGGGAATTCTCTGCCTGCCTTTCCCCAGTGCTCTGCAAGCTCTCCAGAACAACAGCAAATCTGGGGCTCTGTGCTTTCTTTCGTTCTGAACAAGTGTTACTGTTTTCTGCACAAATCGATTCTGCGAAGTAATGTGAACACTTCTGCTTCCCAGGCACAGAGAAGGTGCTAGAAGGGAATTCTCTGCCTGCCTTTCCCCAGTGCTCTGCAAGCTCTCCAGGACAACATAGATTCTGGGGCTCTGTGCTTTCTTTCGTTCTGAACAAGTGTTAGTGTTTTCTGCACAAAAGCGATTCTGTGAAGCAACGTAAACACTTCTGCTTCCCAGGCACAGAGAAGGTGCTAGCAGGGAATTCTCTGCCTGCCTTTCCCCAGTGCTCTGCAAGCTCTCCAGAACAACAGCAAATCTGGGGCTCTGTGCTTTCTTTCGTTCTGAACAAGTGTTAGTGTTTTCTGCAGAAAAGCGATTCTGCGAAGCAATGTGAACACTTCTGCTTCCCAGGCACAGAGAAGGTGCTAGCAGGGAATTCTCTGCCTGCCTTTCCCCAGTGCTCTGCAAGCTCTCCAGAACAACAGCAAATCTGGGGCTCTGTGCTTTCTTTTGTTCTGAACAAGTGTTAGTGCTTTCTGCACAAAAGCGATTCTGCGAAGCAACGTAAACACTTCTGCTTCCCAGGCACAGAGAAGGTGCTAGCAGGGAATTCTCTGCCTGCCTTTCCCCAGTGCTCTGCAAGCTCTCCAGGACAACATAGAATCTGGGGCTCTGTGCTTTCTTTTGTTCTGAACAAGTGTTAGTGTTTTCTGCACAAAGGCGATTCTGCGAAGCAACGTAAACACTTCTGCTTCCCAGGCACAGAGAAGGTGCTAGCAGGGAATTCTCTGCCTGCCTTTCCCCAGTGCTCTGCAAGCTCTCCAGGACAACAGCAAATCTGGGGCTCTGTGCTTTCTTTCGTTCTGAACAAGTGTTAGTGTTTTCTGCACAAAGGTGATTCTGCGAAGCAATGTGAACACTTCTGCTTCCCAGGCACAGAGAAGGTGCTAGCAGGGAATTCTCTGCCTGCCTTTCCCCAGTGCTCTGCAAGCTCTCCAGAACAACAGCAAATCTGGGGCTCTGTGCTTTCTTTTGTTCTGAACAAGTGTTAGTGTTTTCTGCACAAAGGCGATTCTGCGAACTAATGTGAACACTTCTGCTTCCCAGGCACAGAGAAGGTGCTAGCAGGGAATTCTCTGCCTGCCTTTCCCCAGTGCTCTGCAAGCTCTCCAGAACAACAGCAAATCTGGGGCTCTGTGCTTTCTTTTGTTCTGCACAAGTGTTAGTGTTTTCTGCAGAAAAGCGATTCTGCGAAGCAATGTGAACACTTCTGCTTCCCAGACACAGAGAAGGTGCTAGCAGGGAATTCTCTGCCTGCCTTTCCCCAGTGCTCTGCAAGCTCTCCAGGACAACAGCAAATCTGGGGCTCTGTGCTTTCTTTCGTTCTGAACAAGTGTTAGTGTTTTCTGCACAAAAGCGATTCTGCGAAGCAACGTAAACACTTCTGCTTCCCAGACACAGAGAAGGTGCTAGCAGGGAATTCTCTGCCTGCCTTTCCCCAGTGCTCTGCAAGCTCTCCAGAACAACAGCAAATCTGGGGCTCTGTGCTTTCTTTTGTTCTGAACAAGTGTTAGTGTTTTCTGCAGAAAAGCGATTCTGCGAAGCAATGTGAACACTTCTGCTTCCCAGGCACAGAGAAGGTGCTAGCAGGGAATTCTCTGCCTGCCTTTCCCCAGTGCTCTGCAAGCTCTCCAGAACAACAGCAAATCTGGGGCTCTGTGCTTTCTTTCGTTCTGAACAAGTGTTACTGTTTTCTGCACAAATCGATTCTGCGAAGTAATGTGAACACTTCTGCTTCCCAGGCACAG
Organism: Strix aluco; assembly: GCF_031877795.1. NCBI lineage: Eukaryota > Metazoa > Chordata > Aves > Strigiformes > Strigidae > Strix > Strix aluco. The sequence goes on from NC_133947.1 coordinate 17,995,855, forward strand.
AGAAGGTGCTAGAAGGGAATTCTCTGCCTGCCTTTCCCCAGTGCTCTGCAAGCTCTCCAGGACAACATAGAATCTGGGGCTCTGTGCTTTCTTTCGTTCTGAACAAGTGTTAGTGTTTTCTGCACAAAAGCGATTCTGTGAAGCAACGTAAACACTTCTGCTTCCCAGGCACAGAGAAGGTGCTAGCAGGGAATTCTCTGCCTGCCTTTCCCCAGTGCTCTGCAAGCTCTCCAGAACAACAGCAAATCTGGGGCTCTGTGCTTTCTTTCGTTCTGAACAAGTGTTAGTGTTTTCTGCAGAAAAGCGATTCTGCGAAGCAATGTGAACACTTCTGCTTCCCAGGCACAGAGAAGGTGCTAGCAGGGAATTCTCTGCCTGCCTTTCCCCAGTGCTCTGCAAGCTCTCCAGGACAACATAAAATCTGGGGCTCTGTGCTTTCTTTCGTTCTGAACAAGTGTTAGTGTTTTCTGCACAAAAGCGATTCTGCGAAGCAACGTAAACACTTCTGCTTCCCAGGCACAGAGAAGGTGCTAGCAGGGAATTCTCTGCCTGCCTTTCCCCAGTGCTCTGCAAGCTCTCCAGAACAACAGCAAATCTGGGGCTCTGTGCTTTCTTTTGTTCTGAACAAGTGTTAGTGTTTTCTGCACAAAGGCGATTCTGCGAAGCAATGTGAACACTTCTGCTTCCCAGGCACAGAGAAGGTGCTAGCAGGGAACTCTCTGCCTGCCTTTCCCCAGTGCTCTGCAAGCTCTCCAGGACAACATAAAATCTGGGGCTCTGTGCTTTCTTTTGTTCTGAACAACTGTTAGTGTTTTCTGCAGAAAAGCGATTCTGCGAAGCAATGTGAACACTTCTGCTTCCCAGGCACAGAGAAGGGGCTAGCAGGGAATTCTCTGCCTGCCTTTCCCCAGTGCTCTGCAAGCTCTCCAGGACAACATAAAATCTGGGGCTCTGTGCTTTCTTTCGTTCTGAACAAGTGTTAGTGTTTTCTGCACAAAAGCGATTCTGCGAAGCAACGTAAACACTTCTGCTTCCCAGGCACAGAGAAGGTGCTAGCAGGGAATTCTCTGCCTGCCTTTCCCCAGTGCTCTGCAAGCTCTCCAGAACAACAGCAAATCTGGGGCTCTGTGCTTTCTTTTGTTCTGAACAAGTGTTAGTGTTTTCTGCAGAAAAGCGATTCTGCGAAGCAATGTGAACACTTCTGCTTCCCAGGCACAGAGAAGGTGCTAGCAGGGAATTCTCTGCCTGCCTTTCCCCAGTGCTCTGCAAGCTCTCCAGGACAACAGCAAATCTGGGGCTCTGTGCTTTCTTTTGTTCTGCACAAGTGTTAGTGTTTTCTGCAGAAAAGCGATTCTGCGAAGCAATGTGAACACTTCTGCTTCCCAGGCACAGAGAAGGGGCTAGCAGGGAATTCTCTGCCTGCCTTTCCCCAGTGCTCTGCAAGCTCTCCAGGACAACATAGAATCTGGGGCTCTGTGCTTTCTTTCCTTCTGAACAAGTGTTACTGTTTTCTGCACAAAAGCGATTCTGTGAAGCAACGTAAACACTTCTGCTTCCCAGGCACAGAGAAGGTGCTAGCAGGGAATTCTCTGCCTGCCTTTCCCCAGTGCTCTGCAAGCTCTCCAGGACAACATAAAATCTGGGGCTCTGTGCTTTCTTTCGTTCTGAACAAGTGTTAGTGTTTTCTGCACAAAAGCGATTCTGCGAAGCAACGTAAACACTTCTGCTTCCCAGGCACAGAGAAGGTGCTAGCAGGGAATTCTCTGCCTGCCTTTCCCCAGTGCTCTGCAAGCTCTCCAGAACAACAGCAAATCTGGGGCTCTGTGCTTTCTTTTGTTCTGAACAAGTGTTAGTGTTTTCTGCACAAAGGCGATTCTGCGAAGCAATGTGAACACTTCTGCTTCCCAGGCACAGAGAAGGTGCTAGCAGGGAATTCTCTGCCTGCCTTTCCCCAGTGCTCTGCAAGCTCTCCAGGACAACAGCAAATCTGGGGCTCTGTGCTTTCTATTGTTCTGCACAAGTGTTAGTGTTTTCTGCAGAAAAGCGATTCTGCGAAGCAATGTAAACACTTCTGCTTCCCAGACACAGAGAAGGTGCTAGAAGGGAATTCTCTGCCTGCCTTTCCCCAGTGCTATGCAAGCTCTCCAGAACAACATAAAATCTGGGGCTCTGTGCTTTCTTTAGTTCTAAACAATTGTTAGTGTTTTCTGCACAAAAGCGATTCTGCGAAGCAATGTAAACACTTCTGCTTCCCAGGCACAGAGAAGGTGCTAGCAGGGAATTCTCTGCCTGCCTTTCCCCAGTGCTCTGCAAGCTCTCCAGAACAACAGCAAATCTGGGGCTCTGTGCTTTCTTTCGTTCTGCACAACTGTTAGTGTTTTCTGCACAAAAGCGATTCTGCGAAGCAACGTAAACACTTCTGCTTCCCAGGCACAGAGAAGGTGCTAGCAGGGAATTCTCTGCCTGCCTTTCCCCAGTGCTCTGCAAGCTCTCCAGGACAACATAGAATCTGGGGCTCTGTGCTTTCTTTCGTTCTGAACAAGTGTTAGTGTTTTCTGCACAAAGGTGATTCTGCGAAGCAATGTGAACACTTCTGCTTCCCAGGCACAGAGAAGGTGCTAGCAGGGAATTCTCTGCCTGCCTTTCCCCAGTGCTCTGCAAGCTCTCCAGAACAACAGCAAATCTGGGGCTCTGTGCTTTCTTTTGTTCTGAACAAGTGTTAGTGTTTTCTGCACAAAGGCGATTCTGCGAAGCAATGTGAACACTTCTGCTTCCCAGGCACAGAGAAGGTGCTAGCAGGGAATTCTCTGCCTGCCTTTCCCCAGTGCTCTGCAAGCTCTCCAGGACAACAGCAAATCTGGGGCTCTGTGCTTTCTATTGTTCTGCACAAGTGTTAGTGTTTTCTGCAGAAAAGCGATTCTGCGAAGCAATGTAAACACTTCTGCTTCCCAGACACAGAGAAGGTGCTAGAAGGGAATTCTCTGCCTGCCTTTCCCCAGTGCTATGCAAGCTCTCCAGAACAACATAAAATCTGGGGCTCTGTGCTTTCTTTAGTTCTAAACAATTGTTAGTGTTTTCTGCACAAAAGCGATTCTGCGAAGCAATGTAAACACTTCTGCTTCCCAGGCACAGAGAAGGTGCTAGCAGGGAATTCTCTGCCTGCCTTTCCCCAGTGCTCTGCAAGCTCTCCAGAACAACAGCAAATCTGGGGCTCTGTGCTTTCTTTCGTTCTGCACAACTGTTAGTGTTTTCTGCACAAAAGCGATTCTGCGAAGCAACGTAAACACTTCTGCTTCCCAGGCACAGAGAAGGTGCTAGCAGGGAATTCTCTGCCTGCCTTTCCCCAGTGCTCTGCAAGCTCTCCAGGACAACAGCAAATCTGGGGCTCTGTGCTTTCTTTCGTTCTGAACAAGTGTTAGTGTTTTCTGCACAAAGGTGATTCTGCGAAGCAATGTGAACACTTCTGCTTCCCAGGCACAGAGAAGGTGCTAGCAGGGAATTCTCTGCCTGCCTTTCCCCAGTGCTCTGCAAGCTCTCCAGAACAACAGCAAATCTGGGGCTCTGTGCTTTCTTTTGTTCTGAACAAGTGTTAGTGTTTTCTGCACAAAGGCGATTCTGCGAACTAATGTGAACACTTCTGCTTCCCAGGCACAGAGAAGGTGCTAGCAGGGAATTCTCTGCCTGCCTTTCCCCAGTGCTCTGCAAGCTCTCCAGAACAACAGCAAATCTGGGGCTCTGTGCTTTCTTTTGTTCTGCACAAGTGTTAGTGTTTTCTGCAGAAAAGCGATTCTGCGAAGCAATGTGAACACTTCTGCTTCCCAGACACAGAGAAGGTGCTAGCAGGGAATTCTCTGCCTGCCTTTCCCCAGTGCTCTGCAAGCTCTCCAGGACAACAGCAAATCTGGGGCTCTGTGCTTTCTTTCGTTCTGAACAAGTGTTAGTGTTTTCTGCACAAAAGCGATTCTGCGAAGCAACGTAAACACTTCTGCTTCCCAGACACAGAGAAGGTGCTAGCAGGGAATTCTCTGCCTGCCTTTCCCCAGTGCTCTGCAAGCTCTCCAGAACAACAGCAAATCTGGGGCTCTGTGCTTTCTTTTGTTCTGAACAAGTGTTAGTGTTTTCTGCAGAAAAGCGATTCTGCGAAGCAATGTGAACACTTCTGCTTCCCAGGCACAGAGAAGGTGCTAGCAGGGAATTCTCTGCCTGCCTTTCCCCAGTGCTCTGCAAGCTCTCCAGAACAACAGCAAATCTGGGGCTCTGTGCTTTCTTTCGTTCTGAACAACTGTTAGTGTTTTCTGCAGAAAAGCGATTCTGCGAAGCAATGTGAACACTTCTGCTTCCCAGGCACAGAGAAGGTGCTAGCAGGGAATTCTCTGCCTGCCTTTCCCCAGTGCTCTGCAAGCTCTCCAGGACAACATAGAATCTGGGGCTCTGTGCTTTCTTTCGTTCTGAACAAGTGTTAGTGTTTTCTGCACAAAAGCGATTCTGTGAAGCAACGTAAACACTTCTGCTTCCCAGGCACAGAGAAGGTGCTAGCAGGGAATTCTCTGCCTGCCTTTCCCCAGTGCTCTGCAAGCTCTCCAGAACAACAGCAAATCTGGGGCTCTGTGCTTTCTTTCGTTCTGAACAAGTGTTAGTGTTTTCTGCAGAAAAGCGATTCTGCGAGGCAATGTGAACACTTCTGCTTCCCAGGCACAGAGAAGGTGCTAGCAGGGAATTCTCTGCCTGCCTTTCCCCAGTGCTCTGCAAGCTCTCCAGGACAACATAAAATCTGGGGCTCTGTGCTTTCTTTCGTTCTGAACAAGTGTTAGTGTTTTCTGCACAAAAGCGATTCTGCGAAGCAACGTAAACACTTCTGCTTCCCAGGCACAGAGAAGGTGCTAGCAGGGAATTCTCTGCCTGCCTTTCCCCAGTGCTCTGCAAGCTCTCCAGAACAACAGCAAATCTGGGGCTCTGTGCTTTCTTTTGTTCTGAACAAGTGTTAGTGTTTTCTGCACAAAGGCGATTCTGCGAAGCAATGTGAACACTTCTGCTTCCCAGGCACAGAGAAGGTGCTAGCAGGGAACTCTCTGCCTGCCTTTCCCCAGTGCTCTGCAAGCTCTCCAGGACAACATAAAATCTGGGGCTCTGTGCTTTCTTTTGTTCTGAACAACTGTTAGTGTTTTCTGCAGAAAAGCGATTCTGCGAAGCAATGTGAACACTTCTGCTTCCCAGGCACAGAGAAGGGGCTAGCAGGGAATTCTCTGCCTGCCTTTCCCCAGTGCTCTGCAAGCTCTCCAGGACAACAGCAAATCTGGGGCTCTGTGCTTTCTTTCGTTCTGAACAAGTGTTAGTGTTTTCTGCAGAAAAGCGATTCTGCGAAGCAATGTAAACACTTCTGCTTCCCAGACACAGAGAAGGTGCTAGCAGGGAATTCTCTGCCTGCCTTTCCCCAGTGCTCTGCAAGCTCTCCAGAACAACAGCAAATCTGGGGCTCTGTGCTTTCTTTTGTTCTGAACAAGTGTTAGTGTTTTCTGCACAAAAGCGATTCTGCGAAGCAATGTGAACACTTCTGCTTCCCAGGCACAGAGAAGGTGCTAGCAGGGAATTCTCTGCCTGCCTTTCCCCAGTGCTCTGCAAGCTCTCCAGAACAACAGCAAATCTGGGGCTCTGTGCTTTCTTTCGTTCTGAACAAGTGTTAGTGTTTTCTGCACAAAAGCGATTCTGCGAAGCAACGTAAACACTTCTGCTTCCCAGGCACAGAGAAGGTGCTAGCAGGGAATTCTCTGCCTGCCTTTCCCCAGTGCTCTGCAAGCTCTCCAGGACAACATAGAAGCTGGGGCTCTGTGCTTTCTTTTGTTCTGAACAAGTGTTAGTGTTTTCTGCACAAAGGCGATTCTGCGAAGCAACGTAAACACTTCTGCTTCCCAGGCACAGAGAAGGTGCTAGCAGGGAATTCTCTGCCTGCCTTTCCCCAGTGCTCTGCAAGCTCTCCAGGACAACAGCAAATCTGGGGCTCTGTGCTTTCTTTCGTTCTGAACAAGTGTTAGTGTTTTCTGCACAAAGGCGATTCTGCGAAGCAATGTGAACACTTCTGCTTCCCAGGCACAGAGAAGGTGCTAGCAGGGAATTCTCTGCCTGCCTTTCCCCAGTGCTCTGCAAGCTCTCCAGGACAACAGCAAATCTGGGGCTCTGTGCTTTCTTTTGTTCTGAACAAGTGTTAGTGTTTTCTGCACAAAGGCGATTCTGCGAACTAATGTGAACACTTCTGCTTCCCAGGCACAGAGAAGGTGCTAGCAGGGAATTCTCTGCCTGCCTTTCCCCAGTGCTCTGCAAGCTCTCCAGAACAACAGCAAATCTGGGGCTCTGTGCTTTCTTTTGTTCTGAACAAGTGTTAGTGTTTTCTGCAGAAAAGCAATTCTGCGAAGCAATGTGAACACTTCTGCTTCCCAGACACAGAGAAGGTGCTAGCAGGGAATTCTCTGCCTGCCTTTCCCCAGTGCTCTGCAAGCTCTCCAGGACAACAGCAAATCTGGGGCTCTGTGCTTTCTTTCGTTCTGAACAAGTGTTAGTGTTTTCTGCACAAAAGCGATTCTGCGAAGCAACGTAAACACTTCTGCTTCCCAGACACAGAGAAGGTGCTAGCAGGGAATTCTCTGCCTGCCTTTCCCCAGTGCTCTGCAAGCTCTCCAGGACAACATAGAATCTGGGGCTCTGTGCTTTCTTTTGTTCTGAACAAGTGTTAGTGTTTTCTGCACAAAGGCGATTCTGCGAAGCAATGTGAACACTTCTGCTTCCCAGGCACAGAGAAGGTGCTAGCAGGGAATTCTCTGCCTGCCTTTCCCCAGTGCTCTGCAAGCTCTCCAGAACAACAGCAAATCTGGGGCTCTGTGCTTTCTTTTGTTCTGAACAAGTGTTAGTGTTTTCTGCAGAAAAGCGATTCTGCGAAGCAATGTGAACACTTCTGCTTCCCAGACACAGAGAAGGTGCTAGCAGGGAATTCTCTGCCTGCCTTTCCCCAGTGCTCTGCAAGCTCTCCAGGACAACAGCAAATCTGGGGCTCTGTGCTTTCTTTCGTTCTGAACAAGTGTTAGTGTTTTCTGCACAAAAGCGATTCTGCGAAGCAATGTGAACACTTCTGCTTCCCAGGCACAGAGAAGGTGCTAGCAGGGAATTCTCTGCCTGCCTTTCCCCAGTGCTCTGCAAGCTCTCCAGGACAACATAGAATCTGGGGCTCTGTGCTTTCTTTCGTTCTGAACAAGTGTTACTGTTTTCTGCACAAAAGCGATTCTGCGAAGCAACGTAAACACTTCTGCTTCCCAGGCACAGAGAAGGTGCTAGCAGGGAATTCTCTGCCTGTCTTTCCCCAGTGCTCTGCAAGCTCTCCAGAACAACAGCAAATCTGGGGCTCTGTGCTTTCTTTCGTTCTGAACAAGTGTTAGTGTTTTCTGCAGAAAAGCGATTCTGCGAAGCAATGTGAACACTTCTGCTTCCCAGGCACAGAGAAGGGGCTAGCAGGGAATTCTCTGCCTGCCTTTCCCCAGTGCTCTGCAAGCTCTCCAGGACAACAGCAAATCTGGGGCTCTGTGCTTTCTTTTGTTCTGAACAAGTGTTAGTGCTTTCTGCACAAAAGCGATTCTGCGAAGCAATGTGAACACTTCTGCTTCCCAGGCACAGAGAAGGTGCTAGCAGGGAATTCTCTGCCTGCCTTTCCCCAGTGCTCTGCAAGCTCTCCAGGACAACATAGAACCTGGGGCTCTGTGCTTTCTTTTGTTCTGAACAAGTGTTAGTGTTTTCTGCACAAAGGCGATTCTGCGAAGCAATGTGAACACTTCTGCTTCCCAGGCACAGAGAAGGTGCTAGCAGGGAATTCTCTGCCTGCCTTTCCCCAGTGCTCTGCAAGCTCTCCAGGACAACATAGAATCTGGGGCTCTGTGCTTTCTTTTGTTCTGAACAATTGTTAGTTTTTTATCTGCACAAAAGCGATTCTGCGAAGCAATGTGAACACTTCTGCTTCCCAGGCACAGAGAAGGTGCTAGCAGGGAATTCTCTGCCTGCCTTTCCCCAGTGCTCTGCAAGCTCTCCAGGACAACATAGAATCTGGGGCTCTGTGCTTTCTTTTGTTCTGAACAAGTGTTAGTGTTTTCTGCACAAAGGCGATTCTGCGAAGCAACGTGAACACTTCTGCTTCCCAGGCACAGAGAAGGTGCTAGCAGGGAATTCTCTGCCTGCCTTTCCCCAGTGCTCTGCAAGCTCTCCAGGACAACATAGAATCTGGGGCTCTGTGCTTTCTTTCGTTCTGAACAAGTGTTAGTGTTTTCTGCACAAAGGCGATTCTGCGAAGTAATGTGAACACTTCTGCTTCCCAGGCACAGAGAAGGTGCTAGCAGGGAATTCTCTGCCTGACTTTCCCCAGTGCTCTGCAAGCTCTCCAGGACAACAGCAAATCTGGGGCTCTGTGCTTTCTTTTGTTCTGAACAAGTGTTAGTGTTTTCTGCACAAAGGTGATTCTGCGAAGCAATGTGAACACTTCTGCTTCCCAGGCACAGAGAAGGTGCTAGCAGGGAATTCTCTGCCTGCCTTTCCCCAGTGCTCTGCAAGCTCTCCAGGACAACATAAAATCTGGGGCTCTGTGCTTTCTTTTGTTCTGAACAACTTTTAGTGTTTTCTGCAGAAAAGCGATTCTGCGAAGCAATGTGAACACTTCTGCTTCCCAGGCACAGAGAAGGTGCTAGCAGGGAATTCTCTGCCTGCCTTTCCCCAGTGCTCTGCAAGCTCTCCAGGACAACAGCAAATCTGGGGCTCTGTGCTTTCTTTCGTTCTGAACAAGTGTTAGTGTTTTCTGCACAAAAGCGATTCTGCGAAGCAACGTAAACACTTCTGCTTCCCAGACACAGAGAAGGTGCTAGCAGGGAATTCTCTGCCTGCCTTTCCCCAGTGCTCTGCAAGCTCTCCAGAACAACAGCAAATCTGGGGCTCTGTGCTTTCTTTTGTTCTGAACAAGTGTTAGTGTTTTCTGCACAAAGGCGATTCTGCGAAGCAATGTGAACACTTCTGCTTCCCAGGCACAGAGAAGGTGCTAGCAGGGAATTCTCTGCCTGCCTTTCCCCAGTGCTCTGCAAGCTCTCCAGGACAACATAAAATCTGGGGCTCTGTGCTTTCTTTTGTTCTGAACAACTGTTAGTGTTTTCTGCAGAAAAGCGATTCTGCGAAGCAATGTGAACACTTCTGCTTCCCAGGCACAGAGAAGGTGCTAGCAGGGAATTCTCTGCCTGCCTTTCCCCAGTGCTCTGCAAGCTCTCCAGGACAACATAGAATCTGGGGCTCTGTGCTTTCTTTTGTTCTGAACAAGTGTTAGTGCTTTCTGCACAAAAGCGATTCTGCGAAGCAATGTGAACACTTCTGCTTCCCAGGCACAGAGAAGGTGCTAGCAGGGAATTCTCTGCCTGCCTTTCCCCAGTGCTCTGCAAGCTCTCCAGGACAACATAGAATCTGGGGCTCTGTGCTTTCTTTCGTTCTGAACAAGTGTTAGTGTTTTCTGCACAAAAGCGATTCTGCGAAGCAATGTGAACACTTCTGCTTCCCAGGCACAGAGAAGGGGCTAGCAGGGAGTTCTCTGCCTGCCTTTCCCCAGTGCTCTGCAAGCTCTCCAGAACAACAGCAAATCTGGGGCTCTGTGCTTTCTTTCGTTCTGAACAAGTGTTAGTGTTTTCTGCACAAAAGCGATTCTGCGAAGCAATGTGAACACTTCTGCTTCCCAGGCACAGAGAAGGTGCTAGAAGGGAATTCTCTGCCTGCCTTTCCCCAGTGCTCTGCAAGCTCTGCAGGACAACATAGAATCTGGGGCTCTGTGCTTTCTTTTGTTCTGAACAAGTGTTAGTGTTTTCTGCACAAAAGCGATTCTGCGAAGCAATGTGAACACTTCTGCTTCCCAGGCACAGAGAAGGGGCTAGCAGGGAGTTCTCTGCCTGCCTTTCCCCAGTGCTCTGCAAGCTCTCCAGAACAACAGCAAATCTGGGGCTCTGTGCTTTCTTTCGTTCTGAACAAGTGTTAGTGTTTTCTGCAGAAAAGCGATTCTGCGAAGCAATGTGAACACTTCTGCTTCCCAGGCACAGAGAAGGTGCTAGCAGGGAACTCTCTGCCTGCCTTTCCCCAGTGCTCTGCAAGCTCTCCAGGACAACATAAAATCTGGGGCTCTGTGCTTTCTTTTGTTCTGAACAAGTGTTAGTGTTTTCTGCAGAAAAGCGATTCTGCGAAGCAATGTGAACACTTCTGCTTCCCAGGCACAGAGAAGGGGCTAGCAGGGAATTCTCTGCCTGCCTTTCCCCAGTGCTCTGCAAGCTCTCCAGGACAACATAGAATCTGGGGCTCTGTGCTTTCTTTCGTTCTGAACAAGTGTTACTGTTTTCTGCACAAAAGCGATTCTGTGAAGCAACGTAAACACTTCTGCTTCCCAGGCACAGAGAAGGTGCTAGCAGGGAATTCTCTGCCTGTCTTTCCCCAGTGCTCTGCAAGCTCTCCAGAACAACAGCAAATCTGGGGCTCTGTGCTTTCTTTCGTTCTGAACAAGTGTTAGTGTTTTCTGCACAAAAGCGATTCTGCGAAGCAACGTAAACACTTCTGCTTCCCAGGCACAGAGAAGGTGCTAGCAGGGAATTCTCTGCCTGCCTTTCCCCAGTGCTCTGCAAGCTCTCCAGAACAACAGCAAATCTGGGGCTCTGTGCTTTCTTTTGTTCTGAACAAGTGTTAGTGTTTTCTGCACAAAGGCGATTCTGCGAAGCAATGTGAACACTTCTGCTTCCCAGGCACAGAGAAGGTGCTAGCAGGGAATTCTCTGCCTGCCTTTCCCCAGTGCTCTGCAAGCTCTCCAGGACAACAGCAAATCTGGGGCTCTGTGCTTTCTATTGTTCTGCACAAGTGTTAGTGTTTTCTGCAGAAAAGCGATTCTGAGAAGCAATGTAAACACTTCTGCTTCCCAGACACAGAGAAGGTGCTAGCAGGGAATTCTCTGCCTGCCTTTCCCCAGTGCTATGCAAGCTCTCCAGAACAACAGCAAATCTGGGGCTCTGTGCTTTCTTTAGTTCTAAACAATTGTTAGTGTTTTCTGCACAAAAGCGATCCTGCGAAGCAATGTAAACACTTCTGCTTCCCAGACACAGAGAAGGTGCTAGCAGGGAATTCTCTGCCTGCCTTTCCCCAGTGCTCTGCAAGCTCTCCAGGACAACATAGAAGCTGGGGCTCTGTGCTTTCTTTTGTTCTGAACAAGTGTTAGTGTTTTCTGCACAAAGGCGATTCTGCGAAGCAACGTAAACACTTCTGCTTCCCAGGCACAGAGAAGGTGCTAGCAGGGAATTCTCTGCCTGCCTTTCCCCAGTGCTCTGCAAGCTCTCCAGGACAACAGCAAATCTGGGGCTCTGTGCTTTCTTTCGTTCTGAACAAGTGTTAGTGTTTTCTGCACAAAGGCGATTCTGCGAACTAATGTGAACACTTCTGCTTCCCAGGCACAGAGAAGGTGCTAGCAGGGAATTCTCTGCCTGCCTTTCCCCAGTGCTCTGCAAGCTCTCCAGAACAACAGCAAATCTGGGGCTCTGTGCTTTCTTTTGTTCTGAACAAGTGTTAGTGTTTTCTGCAGAAAAGCGATTCTGCGAAGCAATGTGAACACTTCTGCTTCCCAGACACAGAGAAGGTGCTAGCAGGGAATTCTCTGCCTGCCTTTCCCCAGTGCTCTGCAAGCTCTCCAGGACAACAGCAAATCTGGGGCTCTGTGCTTTCTTTCGTTCTGAACAAGTGTTAGTGTTTTCTGCACAAAAGCGATTCTGCGAAGCAACGTAAACACTTCTGCTTCCCAGACACAGAGAAGGTGCTAGCAGGGAATTCTCTGCCTGCCTTTCCCCAGTGCTCTGCAAGCTCTCCAGGACAACATAGAATCTGGGGCTCTGTGCTTTCTTTTGTTCTGAACAAGTGTTAGTGTTTTCTGCACAAAGGCGATTCTGCGAAGCAATGTGAACACTTCTGCTTCCCAGGCACAGAGAAGGTGCTAGCAGGGAATTCTCTGCCTGCCTTTCCCCAGTGCTCTGCAAGCTCTCCAGGACAACAGCAAATCTGGGGCTCTGTGCTTTCTTTTGTTCTGAACAACTGTTAGTGTTTTCTGCAGAAAAGCGATTCTGCGAAGCAATGTGAACACTTCTGCTTCCCAGGCACAGAGAAGGTGCTAGCAGGGAATTCTCTGCCTGCCTTTCCCCAGTGCTCTGCAAGCTCTCCAGAACAACAGCAAATCTGGGGCTCTGTGCTTTCTTTTGTTCTGAACAAGTGTTAGTGTTTTCTGCAGAAAAGCGATTCTGCGAAGCAATGTGAACACTTCTGCTTCCCAGACACAGAGAAGGTGCTAGCAGGGAATTCTCTGCCTGCCTTTCCCCAGTGCTCTGCAAGCTCTCCAGGACAACAGCAAATCTGGGGCTCTGTGCTTTCTTTCGTTCTGAACAAGTGTTAGTGTTTTCTGCACAAAAGCGATTCTGCGAAGCAATGTGAGCACTTCTGCTTCCCAGGCACAGAGAAGGTGCTAGCAGGGAATTCTCTGCCTGCCTTTCCCTAGTGCTCTGCAAGCTCTCCAGGACAACATAGAATCTGGGGCTCTGTGCTTTCTTTCGTTCTGAACAAGTGTTACTGTTTTCTGCACAAAAGCGATTCTGCGAAGCAACGTAAACACTTCTGCTTCCCAGGCACAGAGAAGGTGCTAGCAGGGAATTCTCTGCCTGCCTTTCCCCAGTGCTCTGCAAGCTCTCCAGAACAACAGCAAATCTGGGGCTCTGTGCTTTCTTTCGTTCTGAACAAGTGTTAGTGTTTTCTGCAGAAAAGCGATTCTGCGAAGCAATGTGAACACTTCTGCTTCCCAGACACAGAGAAGGGGCTAGCAGGGAATTCTCTGCCTGCCTTTCCCCAGTGCTCTGCAAGCTCTCCAGGACAACAGCAAATCTGGGGCTCTGTGCTTTCTTTTGTTCTGAACAAGTGTTAGTGCTTTCTGCACAAAAGCGATTCTGCGAAGCAATGTGAACACTTCTGCTTCCCAGGCACAGAGAAGGTGCTAGCAGGGAATTCTCTGCCTGCCTTTCCCCAGTGCTCTGCAAGCTCTCCAGGACAACATAGAACCTGGGGCTCTGTGCTTTCTTTTGTTCTGAACAAGTGTTAGTGTTTTCTGCACAAAGGCGATTCTGCGAAGCAATGTGAACACTTCTGCTTCCCAGGCACAGAGAAGGTGCTAGCAGGGAATTCTCTGCCTGCCTTTCCCCAGTGCTCTGCAAGCTCTCCAGGACAACATAGAATCTGGGGCTCTGTGCTTTCTTTTGTTCTGAACAATTGTTAGTTTTTTATCTGCACAAAAGCGATTCTGCGAAGCAATGTGAACACTTCTGCTTCCCAGGCACAGAGAAGGTGCTAGCAGGGAATTCTCTGCCTGCCTTTCCCCAGTGCTCTGCAAGCTCTCCAGGACAACATAGAATCTGGGGCTCTGTGCTTTCTTTTGTTCTGAACAAGTGTTAGTGTTTTCTGCACAAAGGCGATTCTGCGAAGCAACGTGAACACTTCTGCTTCCCAGGCACAGAGAAGGTGCTAGCAGGGAATTCTCTGCCTGCCTTTCCCCAGTGCTCTGCAAGCTCTCCAGGACAACATAGAATCTGGGGCTCTGTGCTTTCTTTCGTTCTGAACAAGTGTTAGTGTTTTCTGCACAAAGGCGATTCTGCGAAGTAATGTGAACACTTCTGCTTCCCAGGCACAGAGAAGGTGCTAGCAGGGAATTCTCTGCCTGCCTTTCCCCAGTGCTCTGCAAGCTCTCCAGAACAACAGCAAATCTGGGGCTCTGTGCTTTCTTTTGTTCTGAACAAGTGTTAGTGTTTTCTGCACAAAGGTGATTCTGCGAAGCAATGTGAACACTTCTGCTTCCCAGGCACAGAGAAGGTGCTAGAAGGGAATTCTCTGCCTGCCTTTCCCCAGTGCTCTGCAAGCTCTCCAGGACAACATAAAATCTGGGGCTCTGTGCTTTCTTTTGTTCTGAACAAGTGTTAGTGTTTTCTGCAGAAAAGCGATTCTGCGAAGCAATGTGAACACTTCTGCTTCCCAGGCACAGAGAAGGTGCTAGCAGGGAATTCTCTGCCTGCCTTTCCCCAGTGCTCTGCAAGCTCTCCAGGACAACAGCAAATCTGGGGCTCTGTGCTTTCTTTCGTTCTGAACAAGTGTTAGTGTTTTCTGCACAAAAGCGATTCTGCGAAGCAACGTAAACACTTCTGCTTCCCAGACACAGAGAAGGTGCTAGCAGGGAATTCTCTGCCTGCCTTTCCCCAGTGCTCTGCAAGCTCTCCAGGACAACATAGAATCTGGGGCTCTGTGCTTTCTTTCGTTCTGAACAAGTGTTACTGTTTTCTGCACAAAAGCGATTCTGCGAAGCAACGTAAACACTTCTGCTTCCCAGGCACAGAGAAGGTGCTAGCAGGGAATTCTCTGCCTGTCTTTCCCCAGTGCTCTGCAAGCTCTCCAGAACAACAGCAAATCTGGGGCTCTGTGCTTTCTTTCGTTCTGAACAAGTGTTAGTGTTTTCTGCAGAAAAGCGATTCTGCGAGGCAATGTGAACACTTCTGCTTCCCAGGCACAGAGAAGGGGCTAGCAGGGAATTCTCTGCCTGCCTTTCCCCAGTGCTCTGCAAGCTCTCCAGGACAACAGCAAATCTGGGGCTCTGTGCTTTCTTTTGTTCTGAACAAGTGTTAGTGCTTTCTGCACAAAAGCGATTCTGCGAAGCAATGTGAACACTTCTGCTTCCCAGGCACAGAGAAGGTGCTAGCAGGGAATTCTCTGCCTGCCTTTCCCCAGTGCTCTGCAAGCTCTCCAGGACAACATAGAACCTGGGGCTCTGTGCTTTCTTTTGTTCTGAACAAGTGTTAGTGTTTTCTGCACAAAGGCGATTCTGCGAAGCAATGTGAACACTTCTGCTTCCCAGGCACAGAGAAGGTGCTAGCAGGGAATTCTCTGCCTGCCTTTCCCCAGTGCTCTGCAAGCTCTCCAGGACAACATAGAATCTGGGGCTCTGTGCTTTCTTTTGTTCTGAACAATTGTTAGTTTTTTATCTGCACAAAAGCGATTCTGCGAAGCAATGTGAACACTTCTGCTTCCCAGGCACAGAGAAGGTGCTAGCAGGGAATTCTCTGCCTGCCTTTCCCCAGTGCTCTGCAAGCTCTCCAGGACAACATAGAATCTGGGGCTCTGTGCTTTCTTTTGTTCTGAACAAGTGTTAGTGTTTTCTGCACAAAGGCGATTCTGCGAAGCAACGTGAACACTTCTGCTTCCCAGGCACAGAGAAGGTGCTAGCAGGGAATTCTCTGCCTGCCTTTCCCCAGTGCTCTGCAAGCTCTCCAGGACAACATAGAATCTGGGGCTCTGTGCTTTCTTTCGTTCTGAACAAGTGTTAGTGTTTTCTGCACAAAGGCGATTCTGCGAAGTAATGTGAACACTTCTGCTTCCCAGGCACAGAGAAGGTGCTAGCAGGGAATTCTCTGCCTGCCTTTCCCCAGTGCTCTGCAAGCTCTCCAGAACAACAGCAAATCTGGGGCTCTGTGCTTTCTTTTGTTCTGAACAAGTGTTAGTGTTTTCTGCACAAAGGTGATTCTGCGAAGCAATGTGAACACTTCTGCTTCCCAGGCACAGAGAAGGTGCTAGCAGGGAATTCTCTGCCTGCCTTTCCCCAGTGCTCTGCAAGCTCTCCAGGACAACATAAAATCTGGGGCTCTGTGCTTTCTTTTGTTCTGAACAAGTGTTAGTGTTTTCTGCAGAAAAGCGATTCTGCGAAGCAATGTGAACACTTCTGCTTCCCAGGCACAGAGAAGGTGCTAGCAGGGAATTCTCTGCCTGCCTTTCCCCAGTGCTCTGCAAGCTCTCCAGGACAACAGCAAATCTGGGGCTCTGTGCTTTCTTTCGTTCTGAACAAGTGTTAGTGTTTTCTGCACAAAAGCGATTCTGCGAAGCAACGTAAACACTTCTGCTTCCCAGACACAGAGAAGGTGCTAGCAGGGAATTCTCTGCCTGCCTTTCCCCAGTGCTCTGCAAGCTCTCCAGAACAACAGCAAATCTGGGGCTCTGTGCTTTCTTTTGTTCTGAACAAGTGTTAGTGTTTTCTGCACAAAGGCGATTCTGCGAAGCAATGTGAACACTTCTGCTTCCCAGGCACAGAGAAGGTGCTAGCAGGGAATTCTCTGCCTGCCTTTCCCCAGTGCTCTGCAAGCTCTCCAGGACAACATAAAATCTGGGGCTCTGTGCTTTCTTTTGTTCTGAACAAGTGTTAGTGTTTTCTGCAGAAAAGCGATTCTGCGAAGCAATGTGAACACTTCTGCTTCCCAGGCACAGAGAAGGTGCTAGCAGGGAATTCTCTGCCTGCCTTTCCCCAGTGCTCTGCAAGCTCTCCAGGACAACATAGAATCTGGGGCTCTGTGCTTTCTTTTGTTCTGAACAAGTGTTAGTGCTTTCTGCACAAAAGCGATTCTGCGAAGCAATGTGAACACTTCTGCTTCCCAGGCACAGAGAAGGTGCTAGCAGGGAATTCTCTGCCTGCCTTTCCCCAGTGCTCTGCAAGCTCTCCAGGACAACATAGAATCTGGGGCTCTGTGCTTTCTTTCGTTCTGAACAAGTGTTAGTGTTTTCTGCAAAAAAGCGATTCTGCGAAGCAATGTGAACACTTCTGCTTCCCAGGCACAGAGAAGGTGCTAGCAGGGAATTCTCTGCCTGCCTTTCCCCAGTGCTCTGCAAGCTCTCCAGAACAACAGCAAATCTGGGGCTCTGTGCTTTCTTTTGTTCTGAACAAGTGTTAGTGTTTTCTGCACAAAGGCGATTCTGCGAAGCAATGTGAACACTTCTGCTTCCCAGGCACAGAGAAGGTGCTAGCAGGGAATTCTCTGCCTGCCTTTCCCCAGTGCTCTGCAAGCTCTCCAGGACAACAGCAAATCTGGGGCTCTGTGCTTTCTATTGTTCTGCACAAGTGTTAGTGTTTTCTGCAGAAAAGCGATTCTGCGAAGCAATGTAAACACTTCTGCTTCCCAGACACAGAGAAGGTGCTAGCAGGGAATTCTCTGCCTGCCTTTCCCCAGTGCTCTGCAAGCTCTCCAGGACAACATAGAAGCTGGGGCTCTGTGCTTTCTTTTGTTCTGAACAAGTGTTAGTGTTTTCTGCACAAAGGCGATTCTGCGAAGCAACGTAAACACTTCTGCTTCCCAGGCACAGAGAAGGTGCTAGCAGGGAATTCTCTGCCTGCCTTTCCCCAGTGCTCTGCAAGCTCTCCAGGACAACAGCAAATCTGGGGCTCTGTGCTTTCTTTCGTTCTGAACAAGTGTTAGTGTTTTCTGCACAAAGGCGATTCTGCGAAGCAATGTGAACACTTCTGCTTCCCAGGCACAGAGAAGGTGCTAGCAGGGAATTCTCTGCCTGCCTTTCCCCAGTGCTCTGCAAGCTCTCCAGGACAACAGCAAATCTGGGGCTCTGTGCTTTCTTTTGTTCTGAACAAGTGTTAGTGTTTTCTGCACAAAGGCGATTCTGCGAAGCAATGTGAACACTTCTGCTTCCCAGGCACAGAGAAGGTGCTAGCAGGGAATTCTCTGCCTGCCTTTCCCCAGTGCTCTGCAAGCTCTCCAGGACAACAGCAAATCTGGGGCTCTGTGCTTTCTTTTGTTCTGAACAACTGTTAGTGTTTTCTGCAGAAAAGCGATTCTGCGAAGCAATGTGAACACTTCTGCTTCCCAGGCACAGAGAAGGTGCTAGCAGGGAATTCTCTGCCTGCCTTTCCCCAGTGCTCTGCAAGCTCTCCAGAACAACAGCAAATCTGGGGCTCTGTGCTTTCTTTTGTTCTGAACAAGTGTTAGTGTTTTCTGCAGAAAAGCGATTCTGCGAAGCAATGTGAACACTTCTGCTTCCCAGACACAGAGAAGGTGCTAGCAGGGAATTCTCTGCCTGCCTTTCCCCAGTGCTCTGCAAGCTCTCCAGGACAACAGCAAATCTGGGGCTCTGTGCTTTCTTTCGTTCTGAACAAGTGTTAGTGTTTTCTGCACAAAAGCGATTCTGCGAAGCAATGTGAACACTTCTGCTTCCCAGGCACAGAGAAGGTGCTAGCAGGGAATTCTCTGCCTGCCTTTCCCCAGTGCTCTGCAAGCTCTCCAGGACAACATAGAATCTGGGGCTCTGTGCTTTCTTTCGTTCTGAACAAGTGTTACTGTTTTCTGCACAAAAGCGATTCTGCGAAGCAACGTAAACACTTCTGCTTCCCAGGCACAGAGAAGGTGCTAGCAGGGAATTCTCTGCCTGTCTTTCCCCAGTGCTCTGCAAGCTCTCCAGAACAACAGCAAATCTGGGGCTCTGTGCTTTCTTTCGTTCTGAACAAGTGTTAGTGTTTTCTGCAGAAAAGCGATTCTGCGAGGCAATGTGAACACTTCTGCTTCCCAGGCACAGAGAAGGGGCTAGCAGGGAATTCTCTGCCTGCCTTTCCCCAGTGCTCTGCAAGCTCTCCAGGACAACAGCAAATCTGGGGCTCTGTGCTTTCTTTTGTTCTGAACAAGTGTTAGTGCTTTCTGCACAAAAGCGATTCTGCGAAGCAATGTGAACACTTCTGCTTCCCAGGCACAGAGAAGGTGCTAGCAGGGAATTCTCTGCCTGCCTTTCCCCAGTGCTCTGCAAGCTCTCCAGGACAACATAGAACCTGGGGCTCTGTGCTTTCTTTTGTTCTGAACAAGTGTTAGTGTTTTCTGCACAAAGGCGATTCTGCGAAGCAATGTGAACACTTCTGCTTCCCAGGCACAGAGAAGGTGCTAGCAGGGAATTCTCTGCCTGCCTTTCCCCAGTGCTCTGCAAGCTCTCCAGGACAACATAGAATCTGGGGCTCTGTGCTTTCTTTCGTTCTGAACAATTGTTAGTTTTTTATCTGCACAAAAGCGATTCTGCGAAGCAATGTGAACACTTCTGCTTCCCAGGCACAGAGAAGGTGCTAGCAGGGAATTCTCTGCCTGCCTTTCCCCAGTGCTCTGCAAGCTCTCCAGGACAACATAGAATCTGGGGCTCTGTGCTTTCTTTTGTTCTGAACAAGTGTTAGTGTTTTCTGCACAAAGGCGATTCTGCGAAGCAACGTGAACACTTCTGCTTCCCAGGCACAGAGAAGGTGCTAGCAGGGAATTCTCTGCCTGCCTTTCCCCAGTGCTCTGCAAGCTCTCCAGGACAACATAGAATCTGGGGCTCTGTGCTTTCTTTCGTTCTGAACAAGTGTTAGTGTTTTCTGCACAAAGGCGATTCTGCGAAGTAATGTGAACACTTCTGCTTCCCAGGCACAGAGAAGGTGCTAGCAGGGAATTCTCTGCCTGCCTTTCCCCAGTGCTCTGCAAGCTCTCCAGAACAACAGCAAATCTGGGGCTCTGTGCTTTCTTTTGTTCTGAACAAGTGTTAGTGTTTTCTGCACAAAGGTGATTCTGCGAAGCAATGTGAACACTTCTGCTTCCCAGACACAGAGAAGGTGCTAGCAGGGAATTCTCTGCCTGCCTTTCCCCAGTGCTCTGCAAGCTCTCCAGGACAACATAAAATCTGGGGCTCTGTGCTTTCTTTTGTTCTGAACAACTTTTAGTGTTTTCTGCAGAAAAGCGATTCTGCGAAGCAATGTGAACACTTCTGCTTCCCAGGCACAGAGAAGGTGCTAGCAGGGAATTCTCTGCCTGCCTTTCCCCAGTGCTCTGCAAGCTCTCCAGGACAACATAGAATCTGGGGCTCTGTGCTTTCTTTCGTTCTGAACAAGTGTTAGTGTTTTCTGCACAAAAGCGATTCTGCGAAGCAACGTAAACACTTCTGCTTCCCAGACACAGAGAAGGTGCTAGCAGGGAATTCTCTGCCTGCCTTTCCCCAGTGCTCTGCAAGCTCTCCAGAACAACAGCAAATCTGGGGCTCTGTGCTTTCTTTTGTTCTGAACAAGTGTTAGTGTTTTCTGCACAAAGGCGATTCTGCGAAGCAATGTGAACACTTCTGCTTCCCAGGCACAGAGAAGGTGCTAGCAGGGAATTCTCTGCCTGCCTTTCCCCAGTGCTCTGCAAGCTCTCCAGGACAACATAAAATCTGGGGCTCTGTGCTTTCTTTTGTTCTGAACAACTGTTAGTGTTTTCTGCAGAAAAGCGATTCTGCGAAGCAATGTGAACACTTCTGCTTCCCAGGCACAGAGAAGGTGCTAGCAGGGAATTCTCTGCCTGCCTTTCCCCAGTGCTCTGCAAGCTCTCCAGGACAACATAGAATCTGGGGCTCTGTGCTTTCTTTCGTTCTGAACAAGTGTTAGTGTTTTCTGCAAAAAAGCGATTCTGCGAAGCAATGTGAACACTTCTGCTTCCCAGACACAGAGAAGGTGCTAGCAGGGAATTCTCTGCCTGCCTTTCCCCAGTGCTCTGCAAGCTCTCCAGGACAACAGCAAATCTGGGGCTCTGTGCTTTCTTCCGTTCTGAACAAGTGTTAGTGTTTTCTGCACAAAAGCGATTCTGCGAAGCAACGTAAACACTTCTGCTTCCCAGGCACAGAGAAGGTGCTAGCAGGGAATTCTCTGCCTGCCTTTCCCCAGTGCTCTGCAAGCTCTCCAGGACAACAGCAAATCTGGGGCTCTGTGCTTTCTTTTGTTCTGCACAAGTGTTAGTGTTTTCTGCAGAAAAGCGATTATGCGAAGCAATGTGAACACTTCTGCTTCCCAGGCACAGAGAAGGGGCTAGCAGGGAATTCTCTGCCTGCCTTTCCCCAGTGCTCTGCAAGCTCTCCAGAACAACAGCAAATCTGGGGCTCTGTGCTTTCTTTCGTTCTGAACAAGTGTTACTGTTTTCTGCACAAAAGCGATTCTGCGAAGCAATGTGAACACTTCTGCTTCCCAGGCACAGAGAAGGTGCTAGAAGGGAATTCTCTGCCTGCCTTTCCCCAGTGCTCTGCAAGCTCTCCAGGACAACATAAAATCTGGGGCTCTGTGCTTTCTTTTGTTCTGAACAAGTGTTAGTGTTTTCTGCACAAAGGCGATTCTGCGAAGCAATGTGAACACTTCTGCTTCCCAGGCACAGAGAAGGGGCTAGCAGGGAGTTCTCTGCCTGCCTTTCCCCAGTGCTCTGCAAGCTCTCCAGAACAACAGCAAATCTGGGGCTCTGTGCTTTCTTTCGTTCTGAACAAGTGTTAGTGTTTTCTGCAGAAAAGCGATTCTGCGAAGCAATGTGAACACTTCTGCTTCCCAGGCACAGAGAAGGGGCTAGCAGGGAATTCTCTGCCTGCCTTTCCCCAGTGCTCTGCAAGCTCTCCAGGACAACAGCAAATCTGGGGCTCTGTGCTTTCTTTTGTTCTGAACAAGTGTTAGTGCTTTCTGCACAAAAGCGATTCTGCGAAGCAATGTGAACACTTCTGCTTCCCAGGCACAGAGAAGGTGCTAGCAGGGAATTCTCTGCCTGCCTTTCCCCAGTGCTCTGCAAGCTCTCCAGGACAACATAGAATCTGGGGCTCTGTGCTTTCTTTTGTTCTGAACAAGTGTTAGTGTTTTCTGCACAAAGGCGATTCTGCGAACTAATGTGAACACTTCTGCTTCCCAGGCACAGAGAAGGTGCTAGCAGGGAATTCTCTGCCTGCCTTTCCCCAGTGCTCTGCAAGCTCTCCAGAACAACAGCAAATCTGGGGCTCTGTGCTTTCTTTTGTTCTGAACAAGTGTTAGTGTTTTCTGCAGAAAAGCGATTCTGCGAAGCAATGTGAACACTTCTGCTTCCCAGGCACAGAGAAGGTGCTAGCAGGGAATTCTCTGCCTGCCTTTCCCCAGTGCTCTGCAAGCTCTCCAGGACAACAGCAAATCTGGGGCTCTGTGCTTTCTTTCGTTCTGAACAAGTGTTAGTGTTTTCTGCACAAAAGCGATTCTGCGAAGCAATGTGAACACTTCTGCTTCCCAGGCACAGAGAAGGTGCTAGCAGGGAATTCTCTGCCTGCCTTTCCCCAGTGCTCTGCAAGCTCTCCAGAACAACAGCAAATCTGGGGCTCTGTGCTTTCTTTCGTTCTGAACAAGTGTTAGTGTTTTCTGCACAAAGGCGATTCTGCGAAGCAATGTGAACACTTCTGCTTCCCAGGCACAGAGAAGGTGCTAGCAGGGAACTCTCTGCCTGCCTTTCCCCAGTGCTCTGCAAGCTCTCCAGGACAACATAAAATCTGGGGCTCTGTGCTTTCTTTTGTTCTGCACAAGTGTTAGTGTTTTCTGCAGAAAAGCGATTCTGCGAAGCAATGTGAACACTTCTGCTTCCCAGGCACAGAGAAGGGGCTAGCAGGGAATTCTCTGCCTGCCTTTCCCCAGTGCTCTTCAAGCTCTCCAGGACAACATAGAATCTGGGGCTCTGTGCTTTCTTTCGTTCTGAACAAGTGTTACTGTTTTCTGCACAAAAGCGATTCTGTGAAGCAACGTAAACACTTCTGCTTCCCAGGCACAGAGAAGGTGCTAGCAGGGAATTCTCTGCCTGTCTTTCCCCAGTGCTCTGCAAGCTCTCCAGAACAACAGCAAATCTGGGGCTCTGTGCTTTCTTTCGTTCTGAACAAGTGTTAGTGTTTTCTGCACAAAAGCGATTCTGCGAAGCAACGTAAACACTTCTGCTTCCCAGGCACAGAGAAGGTGCTAGCAGGGAATTCTCTGCCTGCCTTTCCCCAGTGCTCTGCAAGCTCTCCAGAACAACAGCAAATCTGGGGCTCTGTGCTTTCTTTTGTTCTGAACAAGTGTTAGTGTTTTCTGCACAAAGGCGATTCTGCGAAGCAATGTGAACACTTCTGCTTCCCAGGCACAGAGAAGGGGCTAGCAGGGAATTCTCTGCCTGCCTTTCCCCAGTGCTCTGCAAGCTCTCCAGGACAACAGCAAATCTGGGGCTCTGTGCTTTCTTTTGTTCTGAACAAGTGTTAGTGCTTTCTGCACAAAAGCGATTCTGCGAAGCAATGTGAACACTTCTGCTTCCCAGGCACAGAGAAGGTGCTAGCAGGGAATTCTCTGCCTGCCTTTCCCCAGTGCTCTGCAAGCTCTCCAGGACAACATAGAATCTGGGGCTCTGTGCTTTCTTTTGTTCTGAACAAGTGTTAGTGTTTTCTGCACAAAAGCGATTCTGCGAAGCAATGTGAACACTTCTGCTTCCCAGGCACAGAGAAGGGGCTAGCAGGGAATTCTCTGCCTGCCTTTCCCCAGTGCTCTGCAAGCTCTCCAGGAGGACATAAAATCTGGGGCTCTGTGCTTTCTTTTGTTCTGAACAAGTGTTAGTGTTTTCTGCACAAAAGCGATTCTGCGAAGCAATGTGAACACTTCTGCTTCCCAGGCACAGAGAAGGGGCTAGCAGGGAATTCTCTGCCTGCCTTTCCCCAGTGCTCTGCAAGCTCTCCAGGAGGACATAAAATCTGGGGCTCTGTGCTTTCTTTTGTTCTGAACAAGTGTTAGTGTTTTCTGCACAAAAGCGATTCTGCGAAGCAATGTGAACACTTCTGCTTCCCAGGCACAGAGAAGGGGCTAGCAGGGAATTCTCTGCCTGCCTTTCCCCAGTGCTCTGCAAGCTCTCCAGAACAACAGCAAATCTGGGGCTCTGTGCTTTCTTTCGTTCTGAACAAGTGTTAGTGTTTTCTGCAGAAAAGCGATTCTGCGAAGCAATGTGAACACTTCTGCTTCCCAGGCACAGAGAAGGGGCTAGCAGGGAATTCTCTGCCTGCCTTTCCCCAGTGCTCTGCAAGCTCTCCAGGACAACAGCAAATCTGGGGCTCTGTGCTTTCTTTTGTTCTGAACAAGTGTTAGTGCTTTCTGCACAAAAGCGATTCTGCGAAGCAATGTGAACACTTCTGCTTCCCAGGCACAGAGAAGGTGCTAGCAGGGAATTCTCTGCCTGCCTTTCCCCAGTGCTCTGCAAGCTCTCCAGGACAACATAGAATCTGGGGCTCTGTGCTTTCTTTTGTTCTGAACAAGTGTTAGTGTTTTCTGCACAAAAGCGATTCTGCGAAGCAATGTGAACACTTCTGCTTCCCAGGCACAGAGAAGGGGCTAGCAGGGAATTCTCTGCCTGCCTTTCCCCAGTGCTCTGCAAGCTCTCCAGGAGGACATAAAATCTGGGGCTCTGTGCTTTCTTTTGTTCTGAACAAGTGTTAGTGTTTTCTGCACAAAGGCGATTCTGCGAACTAATGTGAACACTTCTGCTTCCCAGGCACAGAGAAGGTGCTAGCAGGGAATTCTCTGCCTGCCTTTCCCCAGTGCTCTGCAAGCTCTCCAGAACAACAGCAAATCTGGGGCTCTGTGCTTTCTTTTGTTCTGAACAAGTGTTAGTGTTTTCTGCAGAAAAGCGATTCTGCGAAGCAATGTGAACACTTCTGCTTCCCAGGCACAGAGAAGGTGCTAGCAGGGAATTCTCTGCCTGCCTTTCCCCAGTGCTCTGCAAGCTCTCCAGGACAACAGCAAATCTGGGGCTCTGTGCTTTCTTTCGTTCTGAACAAGTGTTAGTGTTTTCTGCACAAAAGCGATTCTGCGAAGCAATGTGAACACTTCTGCTTCCCAGGCACAGAGAAGGTGCTAGCAGGGAATTCTCTGCCTGCCTTTCCCCAGTGCTCTGCAAGCTCTCCAGAACAACAGCAAATCTGGGGCTCTGTGCTTTCTTTCGTTCTGAACAAGTGTTAGTGTTTTCTGCACAAAGGCGATTCTGCGAAGCAATGTGAACACTTCTGCTTCCCAGGCACAGAGAAGGTGCTAGCAGGGAACTCTCTGCCTGCCTTTCCCCAGTGCTCTGCAAGCTCTCCAGGACAACATAAAATCTGGGGCTCTGTGCTTTCTTTTGTTCTGCACAAGTGTTAGTGTTTTCTGCAGAAAAGCGATTCTGCGAAGCAATGTGAACACTTCTGCTTCCCAGGCACAGAGAAGGGGCTAGCAGGGAATTCTCTGCCTGCCTTTCCCCAGTGCTCTTCAAGCTCTCCAGGACAACATAGAATCTGGGGCTCTGTGCTTTCTTTCGTTCTGAACAAGTGTTACTGTTTTCTGCACAAAAGCGATTCTGTGAAGCAACGTAAACACTTCTGCTTCCCAGGCACAGAGAAGGTGCTAGCAGGGAATTCTCTGCCTGTCTTTCCCCAGTGCTCTGCAAGCTCTCCAGAACAACAGCAAATCTGGGGCTCTGTGCTTTCTTTCGTTCTGAACAAGTGTTAGTGTTTTCTGCACAAAAGCGATTCTGCGAAGCAACGTAAACACTTCTGCTTCCCAGGCACAGAGAAGGTGCTAGCAGGGAATTCTCTGCCTGCCTTTCCCCAGTGCTCTGCAAGCTCTCCAGAACAACAGCAAATCTGGGGCTCTGTGCTTTCTTTTGTTCTGAACAAGTGTTAGTGTTTTCTGCACAAAGGCGATTCTGCGAAGCAATGTGAACCCTTCTGCTTCCCAGGCACAGAGAAGGGGCTAGCAGGGAATTCTCTGCCTGCCTTTCCCCAGTGCTCTGCAAGCTCTCCAGGACAACAGCAAATCTGGGGCTCTGTGCTTTCTTTTGTTCTGAACAAGTGTTAGTGCTTTCTGCACAAAAGCGATTCTGCGAAGCAATGTGAACACTTCTGCTTCCCAGGCACAGAGAAGGTGCTAGCAGGGAATTCTCTGCCTGCCTTTCCCCAGTGCTCTGCAAGCTCTCCAGGACAACATAGAATCTGGGGCTCTGTGCTTTCTTTTGTTCTGAACAAGTGTTAGTGTTTTCTGCACAAAAGCGATTCTGCGAAGCAATGTGAACACTTCTGCTTCCCAGGCACAGAGAAGGGGCTAGCAGGGAATTCTCTGCCTGCCTTTCCCCAGTGCTCTGCAAGCTCTCCAGGAGGACATAAAATCTGGGGCTCTGTGCTTTCTTTTGTTCTGAACAAGTGTTAGTGTTTTCTGCACAAAGGCGATTCTGCGAACTAATGTGAACACTTCTGCTTCCCAGGCACAGAGAAGGTGCTAGCAGGGAATTCTCTGCCTGCCTTTCCCCAGTGCTCTGCAAGCTCTCCAGAACAACAGCAAATCTGGGGCTCTGTGCTTTCTTTTGTTCTGAACAAGTGTTAGTGTTTTCTGCAGAAAAGCGATTCTGCGAAGCAATGTGAACACTTCTGCTTCCCAGGCACAGAGAAGGTGCTAGCAGGGAATTCTCTGCCTGCCTTTCCCCAGTGCTCTGCAAGCTCTCCAGGACAACAGCAAATCTGGGGCTCTGTGCTTTCTTTCGTTCTGAACAAGTGTTAGTGTTTTCTGCACAAAAGCGATTCTGCGAAGCAATGTGAACACTTCTGCTTCCCAGGCACAGAGAAGGTGCTAGCAGGGAATTCTCTGCCTGCCTTTCCCCAGTGCTCTGCAAGCTCTCCAGAACAACAGCAAATCTGGGGCTCTGTGCTTTCTTTCGTTCTGAACAAGTGTTAGTGTTTTCTGCACAAAGGCGATTCTGCGAAGCAATGTGAACACTTCTGCTTCCCAGGCACAGAGAAGGTGCTAGCAGGGAACTCTCTGCCTGCCTTTCCCCAGTGCTCTGCAAGCTCTCCAGGACAACATAAAATCTGGGGCTCTGTGCTTTCTTTTGTTCTGCACAAGTGTTAGTGTTTTCTGCAGAAAAGCGATTCTGCGAAGCAATGTGAACACTTCTGCTTCCCAGGCACAGAGAAGGGGCTAGCAGGGAATTCTCTGCCTGCCTTTCCCCAGTGCTCTTCAAGCTCTCCAGGACAACATAGAATCTGGGGCTCTGTGCTTTCTTTCATTCTGAACAAGTGTTACTGTTTTCTGCACAAAAGCGATTCTGTGAAGCAACGTAAACACTTCTGCTTCCCAGGCACAGAGAAGGTGCTAGCAGGGAATTCTCTGCCTGTCTTTCCCCAGTGCTCTGCAAGCTCTCCAGAACAACAGCAAATCTGGGGCTCTGTGCTTTCTTTCGTTCTGAACAAGTGTTAGTGTTTTCTGCACAAAAGCGATTCTGCGAAGCAACGTAAACACTTCTGCTTCCCAGGCACAGAGAAGGTGCTAGCAGGGAATTCTCTGCCTGCCTTTCCCCAGTGCTCTGCAAGCTCTCCAGAACAACAGCAAATCTGGGGCTCTGTGCTTTCTTTTGTTCTGAACAAGTGTTAGTGTTTTCTGCACAAAGGCGATTCTGCGAAGCAATGTGAACACTTCTGCTTCCCAGGCACAGAGAAGGTGCTAGCAGGGAATTCTCTGCCTGCCTTTCCCCAGTGCTCTGCAAGCTCTCCAGGACAACATAGAATCTGGGGCTCTGTGCTTTCTTTTGTTCTGAACAATTGTTAGTTTTTTATCTGCACAAAAGCGATTCTGCGAAGCAATGTGAACACTTCTGCTTCCCAGGCACAGAGAAGGTGCTAGCAGGGAATTCTCTGCCTGCCTTTCCCCAGTGCTCTGCAAGCTCTCCAGGACAACATAGAATCTGGGGCTCTGTGCTTTCTTTTGTTCTGAACAAGTGTTAGTGTTTTCTGCACAAAGGCGATTCTGCGAAGCAACGTGAACACTTCTGCTTCCCAGGCACAGAGAAGGTGCTAGCAGGGAATTCTCTGCCTGCCTTTCCCCAGTGCTCTGCAAGCTCTCCAGGACAACATAGAATCTGGGGCTCTGTGCTTTCTTTCGTTCTGAACAAGTGTTAGTGTTTTCTGCACAAAAGCGATTCTGTGAAGCAACGTAAACACTTCTGCTTCCCAGGCACAGAGAAGGTGCTAGCAGGGAA
Organism: Strix aluco; assembly: GCF_031877795.1. NCBI lineage: Eukaryota > Metazoa > Chordata > Aves > Strigiformes > Strigidae > Strix > Strix aluco. The sequence goes on from NC_133947.1 coordinate 18,023,550, forward strand.
TTCTCTGCCTGCCTTTCCCCAGTGCTCTGCAAGCTCTCCAGAACAACAGCAAATCTGGGGCTCTGTGCTTTCTTTCGTTCTGAACAAATGTTAGTGTTTTCTGCACAAAAGCGATTCTGCGAAGCAACGTAAACACTTCTGCTTCCCAGGCACAGAGAAGGTGCTAGCAGGGAATTCTCTGCCTGCCTTTCCCCAGTGCTCTGCAAGCTCTCCAGAACAACAGCAAATCTGGGGCTCTGTGCTTTCTTTTGTTCTGAACAAGTGTTAGTGTTTTCTGCACAAAGGCGATTCTGCGAAGCAATGTCAACACTTCTGCTTCCCAGGCACAGAGAAGGTGCTAGCAGGGAATTCTCTGCCTGCCTTTCCCCAGTGCTCTGCAAGCTCTCCAGGACAACAGCAAATCTGGGGCTCTGTGCTTTCTATTGTTCTGCACAAGTGTTAGTGTTTTCTGCAGAAAAGCGATTCTGCGAAGCAACGTAAACACTTCTGCTTCCCAGGCACAGAGAAGGTGCTAGCAGGGAATTCTCTGCCTGCCTTTCCCCAGTGCTATGCAAGCTCTCCAGAACAACAGCAAATCTGGGGCTCTGTGCTTTCTTTAGTTCTAAACAATTGTTAGTGTTTTCTGCACAAAAGCGATTCTGCGAAGCAATGTAAACACTTCTGCTTCCCAGACACAGAGAAGGTGCTAGCAGGGAATTCTCTGCCTGCCTTTCCCCAGTGCTTTGCAAGCTCTCCAGAACAACAGCAAATCTGGGGCTCTGTGCTTTCTTTTGTTCTGAACAAGTGTTAGTGTTTTCTGCACAAAAGCGATTCTGCGAAGCAATGTGAACACTTCTGCTTCCCAGGCACAGAGAAGGTGCTAGCAGGGAATTCTCTGCCTGCCTTTCCCCAGTGCTCTGCAAGCTCTCCAGGACAACAGCAAATCTGGGGCTCTGTGCTTTCTTTCGTTCTGAACAAGTGTTAGTGTTTTCTGCACAAAAGCGATTCTGCGAAGCAACGTAAACACTTCTGCTTCCCAGGCACAGAGAAGGTGCTAGCAGGGAATTCTCTGCCTGCCTTTCCCCAGTGCTCTGCAAGCTCTCCAGGACAACATAGAAGCTGGGGCTCTGTGCTTTCTTTTGTTCTGAACAAGTGTTAGAGTTTTCTGCACAAAGGCGATTCTGCGAAGCAACGTAAACACTTCTGCTTCCCAGGCACAGAGAAGGTGCTAGCAGGGAATTCTCTGCCTGCCTTTCCCCAGTGCTCTGCAAGCTCTCCAGGACAACAGCAAATCTGGGGCTCTGTGCTTTCTTTCATTCTGAACAAGTGTTAGTGTTTTCTGCACAAAGGCGATTCTGCGAAGCAATGTGAACACTTCTGCTTCCCAGGCACAGAGAAGGTGCTAGCAGGGAATTCTCTGCCTGCCTTTCCCCAGTGCTCTGCAAGCTCTCCAGAACAACAGCAAATCTGGGGCTCTGTGCTTTCTTTTGTTCTGAACAAGTGTTAGTGTTTTCTGCACAAAGGCGATTCTGCGAAGTAATGTGAACACTTCTGCTTCCCAGGCACAGAGAAGGTGCTAGCAGGGAATTCTCTGCCTGCCTTTCCCCAGTGCTCTGCAAGCTCTCCAGAACAACAGCAAATCTGGGGCTCTGTGCTTTCTTTTGTTCTGAACAAGTGTTAGTGTTTTCTGCAGAAAAGCGATTCTGCGAAGCAATGTGAACACTTCTGCTTCCCAGACACAGAGAAGGTGCTAGCAGGGAATTCTCTGCCTGCCTTTCCCCAGTGCTCTGCAAGCTCTCCAGGACAACAGCAAATCTGGGGCTCTGTGCTTTCTTTTGTTCTGAACAAGTGTTAGTGTTTTCTGCACAAAAGCGATTCTGCGAAGCAATGTGAACACTTCTGCTTCCCAGGCACAGAGAAGGGGCTAGCAGGGAATTCTCTGCCTGCCTTTCCCCAGTGCTCTGCAAGCTCTCCAGAACAACAGCAAATCTGGGGCTCTGTGCTTTCTTTCGTTCTGAACAAGTGTTAGTGTTTTCTGCAGAAAAGCGATTCTGCGAAGCAATGTGAACACTTCTGCTTCCCAGGCACAGAGAAGGGGCTAGCAGGGAATTCTCTGCCTGCCTTTCCCCAGTGCTCTGCAAGCTCTCCAGGACAACAGCAAATCTGGGGCTCTGTGCTTTCTTTTGTTCTGAACAAGTGTTAGTGCTTTCTGCGCAAAAGCGAATCTGCGAAGCAATGTGAACACTTCTGCTTCCCAGGCACAGAGAAGGTGCTAGCAGGGAATTCTCTGCCTGCCTTTCCCCAGTGCTCTGCAAGCTCTCCAGGACAACATAGAATCTGGGGCTCTGTGCTTTCTTTTGTTCTGAACAAGTGTTAGTGTTTTCTGCACAAAAGCGATTCTGCGAAGCAATGTGAACACTTCTGCTTCCCAGGCACAGAGAAGGGGCTAGCAGGGAATTCTCTGCCTGCCTTTCCCCAGTGCTCTGCAAGCTCTCCAGGAGGACATAAAATCTGGGGCTCTGTGCTTTCTTTTGTTCTGAACAAGTGTTAGTGTTTTCTGCACAAAGGCGATTCTGCGAAGTAATGTGAACACTTCTGCTTCCCAGGCACAGAGAAGGTGCTAGCAGGGAATTCTCTGCCTGCCTTTCCCCAGTGCTCTGCAAGCTCTCCAGAACAACAGCAAATCTGGGGCTCTGTGCTTTCTTTCGTTCTGAACAAGTGTTAGTGTTTTCTGCACAAAAGCGATTCTGCGAAGCAACGTAAACACTTCTGCTTCCCAGGCACAGAGAAGGTGCTAGCAGGGAATTCTCTGCCTGCCTTTCCCCAGTGCTCTGCAAGCTCTCCAGAACAACAGCAAATCTGGGGCTCTGTGCTTTCTTTTGTTCTGAACAAGTGTTAGTGTTTTCTGCACAAAGGCGATTCTGCGAAGCAATGTGAACACTTCTGCTTCCCAGGCACAGAGAAGGTGCTAGCAGGGAATTCTCTGCCTGCCTTTCCCCAGTGCTCTGCAAGCTCTCCAGAACAACAGCAAATCTGGGGCTCTGTGCTTTCTTTCGTTCTGAACAAGTGTTAGTGTTTTCTGCACAAAAGCGATTCTGCGAAGCAACGTAAACACTTCTGCTTCCCAGGCACAGAGAAGGTGCTAGCAGGGAATTCTCTGCCTGCCTTTCCCCAGTGCTCTGCAAGCTCTCCAGGACAACATAGAATCTGGGGCTCTGTGCTTTCTTTTGTTCTGAACAAGTGTTAGAGTTTTCTGCACAAAGGCGATTCTGCGAAGCAACGTAAACACTTCTGCTTCCCAGGCACAGAGCAGGTGCTAGCAGGGAATTCTCTGCCTGCCTTTCCCCAGTGCTCTGCAAGCTCTCCAGGACAACAGCAAATCTGGGGCTCTGTGCTTTCTTTCATTCTGAACAAGTGTTAGTGTTTTCTGCACAAAGGCGATTCTGCGAAGCAATGTGAACACTTCTGCTTCCCAGGCACAGAGAAGGTGCTAGCAGGGAATTCTCTGCCTGCCTTTCCCCAGTGCTCTGCAAGCTCTCCAGAACAACAGCAAATCTGGGGCTCTGTGCTTTCTTTTGTTCTGAACAAGTGTTAGTGTTTTCTGCACAAAGGCGATTCTGCGAAGTAATGTGAACACTTCTGCTTCCCAGGCACAGAGAAGGTGCTAGCAGGGAATTCTCTGCCTGCCTTTCCCCAGTGCTCTGCAAGCTCTCCAGAACAACAGCAAATCTGGGGCTCTGTGCTTTCTTTTGTTCTGAACAAGTGTTAGTGTTTTCTGCAGAAAAGCGATTCTGCGAAGCAATGTGAACACTTCTGCTTCCCAGACACAGAGAAGGTGCTAGCAGGGAATTCTCTGCCTGCCTTTCCCCAGTGCTCTGCAAGCTCTCCAGGACAACAGCAAATCTGGGGCTCTGTGCTTTCTTTTGTTCTGAACAAGTGTTAGTGTTTTCTGCACAAAAGCGATTCTGCGAAGCAATGTGAACACTTCTGCTTCCCAGGCACAGAGAAGGGGCTAGCAGGGAATTCTCTGCCTGCCTTTCCCCAGTGCTCTGCAAGCTCTCCAGAACAACAGCAAATCTGGGGCTCTGTGCTTTCTTTCGTTCTGAACAAGTGTTAGTGTTTTCTGCAGAAAAGCGATTCTGCGAAGCAATGTGAACACTTCTGCTTCCCAGGCACAGAGAAGGGGCTAGCAGGGAATTCTCTGCCTGCCTTTCCCCAGTGCTCTGCAAGCTCTCCAGGACAACAGCAAATCTGGGGCTCTGTGCTTTCTTTTGTTCTGAACAAGTGTTAGTGCTTTCTGCGCAAAAGCGAATCTGCGAAGCAATGTGAACACTTCTGCTTCCCAGGCACAGAGAAGGGGCTAGCAGGGAATTCTCTGCCTGCCTTTCCCCAGTGCTCTGCAAGCTCTCCAGAACAACAGCAAATCTGGGGCTCTGTGCTTTCTTTCGTTCTGAACAAGTGTTAGTGTTTTCTGCAGAAAAGCGATTCTGCGAAGCAATGTGAACACTTCTGCTTCCCAGGCACAGAGAAGGGGCTAGCAGGGAATTCTCTGCCTGCCTTTCCCCAGTGCTCTGCAAGCTCTCCAGGACAACAGCAAATCTGGGGCTCTGTGCTTTCTTTTGTTCTGAACAAGTGTTAGTGCTTTCTGCGCAAAAGCGATTCTGCGAAGCAATGTGAACACTTCTGCTTCCCAGGCACAGAGAAGGTGCTAGCAGGGAATTCTCTGCCTGCCTTTCCCCAGTGCTCTGCAAGCTCTCCAGGACAACATAGAATCTGGGGCTCTGTGCTTTCTTTTGTTCTGAACAAGTGTTAGTGTTTTCTGCACAAAAGCGATTCTGCGAAGCAATGTGAACACTTCTGCTTCCCAGGCACAGAGAAGGGGCTAGCAGGGAATTCTCTGCCTGCCTTTCCCCAGTGCTCTGCAAGCTCTCCAGGAGGACATAAAATCTGGGGCTCTGTGCTTTCTTTTGTTCTGAACAAGTGTTAGTGTTTTCTGCACAAAGGCGATTCTGCGAAGTAATGTGAACACTTCTGCTTCCCAGGCACAGAGAAGGTGCTAGCAGGGAATTCTCTGCCTGCCTTTCCCCAGTGCTCTGCAAGCTCTCCAGAACAACAGCAAATCTGGGGCTCTGTGCTTTCTTTCGTTCTGAACAAGTGTTAGTGTTTTCTGCACAAAAGCGATTCTGCGAAGCAACGTAAACACTTCTGCTTCCCAGGCACAGAGAAGGTGCTAGCAGGGAATTCTCTGCCTGCCTTTCCCCAGTGCTCTGCAAGCTCTCCAGAACAACAGCAAATCTGGGGCTCTGTGCTTTCTTTTGTTCTGAACAAGTGTTAGTGTTTTCTGCACAAAGGCGATTCTGCGAAGCAATGTGAACACTTCTGCTTCCCAGGCACAGAGAAGGTGCTAGCAGGGAATTCTCTGCCTGCCTTTCCCCAGTGCTCTGCAAGCTCTCCAGAACAACAGCAAATCTGGGGCTCTGTGCTTTCTTTCGTTCTGAACAAGTGTTAGTGTTTTCTGCACAAAAGCGATTCTGCGAAGCAACGTAAACACTTCTGCTTCCCAGGCACAGAGAAGGTGCTAGCAGGGAATTCTCTGCCTGCCTTTCCCCAGTGCTCTGCAAGCTCTCCAGGACAACATAGAAGCTGGGGCTCTGTGCTTTCTTTTGTTCTGAACAAGTGTTAGAGTTTTCTGCACAAAGGCGATTCTGCGAAGCAACGTAAACACTTCTGCTTCCCAGGCACAGAGCAGGTGCTAGCAGGGAATTCTCTGCCTGCCTTTCCCCAGTGCTCTGCAAGCTCTCCAGGACAACAGCAAATCTGGGGCTCTGTGCTTTCTTTCATTCTGAACAAGTGTTAGTGTTTTCTGCACAAAGGCGATTCTGCGAAGCAATGTGAACACTTCTGCTTCCCAGGCACAGAGAAGGTGCTAGCAGGGAATTCTCTGCCTGCCTTTCCCCAGTGCTCTGCAAGCTCTCCAGAACAACAGCAAATCTGGGGCTCTGTGCTTTCTTTTGTTCTGAACAAGTGTTAGTGTTTTCTGCACAAAGGCGATTCTGCGAAGTAATGTGAACACTTCTGCTTCCCAGGCACAGAGAAGGTGCTAGCAGGGAATTCTCTGCCTGCCTTTCCCCAGTGCTCTGCAAGCTCTCCAGAACAACAGCAAATCTGGGGCTCTGTGCTTTCTTTTGTTCTGAACAAGTGTTAGTGTTTTCTGCAGAAAAGCGATTCTGCGAAGCAATGTGAACACTTCTGCTTCCCAGACACAGAGAAGGTGCTAGCAGGGAATTCTCTGCCTGCCTTTCCCCAGTGCTCTGCAAGCTCTCCAGGACAACAGCAAATCTGGGGCTCTGTGCTTTCTTTTGTTCTGAACAAGTGTTAGTGTTTTCTGCACAAAAGCGATTCTGCGAAGCAATGTGAACACTTCTGCTTCCCAGGCACAGAGAAGGGGCTAGCAGGGAATTCTCTGCCTGCCTTTCCCCAGTGCTCTGCAAGCTCTCCAGAACAACAGCAAATCTGGGGCTCTGTGCTTTCTTTCGTTCTGAACAAGTGTTAGTGTTTTCTGCAGAAAAGCGATTCTGCGAAGCAATGTGAACACTTCTGCTTCCCAGGCACAGAGAAGGGGCTAGCAGGGAATTCTCTGCCTGCCTTTCCCCAGTGCTCTGCAAGCTCTCCAGGACAACAGCAAATCTGGGGCTCTGTGCTTTCTTTTGTTCTGAACAAGTGTTAGTGCTTTCTGCGCAAAAGCGAATCTGCGAAGCAATGTGAACACTTCTGCTTCCCAGGCACAGAGAAGGTGCTAGCAGGGAATTCTCTGCCTGCCTTTCCCCAGTGCTCTGCAAGCTCTCCAGGACAACATAGAATCTGGGGCTCTGTGCTTTCTTTTGTTCTGAACAAGTGTTAGTGTTTTCTGCACAAAAGCGATTCTGCGAAGCAATGTGAACACTTCTGCTTCCCAGGCACAGAGAAGGGGCTAGCAGGGAATTCTCTGCCTGCCTTTCCCCAGTGCTCTGCAAGCTCTCCAGGAGGACATAAAATCTGGGGCTCTGTGCTTTCTTTTGTTCTGAACAAGTGTTAGTGTTTTCTGCACAAAGGCGATTCTGCGAAGTAATGTGAACACTTCTGCTTCCCAGGCACAGAGAAGGTGCTAGCAGGGAATTCTCTGCCTGCCTTTCCCCAGTGCTCTGCAAGCTCTCCAGAACAACAGCAAATCTGGGGCTCTGTGCTTTCTTTCGTTCTGAACAAGTGTTAGTGTTTTCTGCACAAAAGCGATTCTGCGAAGCAACGTAAACACTTCTGCTTCCCAGGCACAGAGAAGGTGCTAGCAGGGAATTCTCTGCCTGCCTTTCCCCAGTGCTCTGCAAGCTCTCCAGAACAACAGCAAATCTGGGGCTCTGTGCTTTCTTTTGTTCTGAACAACTGTTAGTGTTTTCTGCACAAAGGCGATTCTGCGAAGCAATGTGAACACTTCTGCTTCCCAGGCACAGAGAAGGTGCTAGCAGGGAACTCTCTGCCTGCCTTTCCCCAGTGCTCTGCAAGCTCTCCAGGACAACATAAAATCTGGGGCTCTGTGCTTTCTTTTGTTCTGCACAAGTGTTAGTGTTTTCTGCAGAAAAGCGATTCTGCGAAGCAATGTGAACACTTCTGCTTCCCAGGCACAGAGAAGGGGCTAGCAGGGAATTCTCTGCCTGCCTTTCCCCAGTGCTCTGCAAGCTCTCCAGGACAACATAGAATCTGGGGCTCTGTGCTTTCTTTCGTTCTGAACAAGTGTTACTGTTTTCTGCACAAAAGCGATTCTGTGAAGCAACGTAAACACTTCTGCTTCCCAGGCACAGAGAAGGTGCTAGCAGGGAATTCTCTGCCTGTCTTTCCCCAGTGCTCTGCAAGCTCTCCAGAACAACAGCAAATCTGGGGCTCTGTGCTTTCTTTCGTTCTGAACAAGTGTTAGTGTTTTCTGCACAAAAGCGATTCTGCGAAGCAACGTAAACACTTCTGCTTCCCAGGCACAGAGAAGGTGCTAGCAGGGAATTCTCTGCCTGCCTTTCCCCAGTGCTCTGCAAGCTCTCCAGAACAACAGCAAATCTGGGGCTCTGTGCTTTCTTTTGTTCTGAACAAGTGTTAGTGTTTTCTGCACAAAGGCGATTCTGCGAAGCAATGTGAACACTTCTGCTTCCCAGGCACAGAGAAGGTGCTAGCAGGGAATTCTCTGCCTGCCTTTCCCCAGTGCTCTGCAAGCTCTCCAGGACAACAGTAAATCTGGGGCTCTGTGCTTTCTATTGTTCTGCACAAGTGTTAGTGTTTTCTGCACAAAAGCGATTCTGCGAAGCAATGTAAACACTTCTGCTTCCCAGGCACAGAGAAGGTGCTAGCAGGGAATTCTCTGCCTGCCTTTCCCCAGTGCTATGCAAGCTCTCCAGGACAACAGCAAATCTGGGGCTCTGTGCTTTCTTTCGTTCTGAACAAGTGTTAGTGTTTTCTGCACAAAGGCGATTCTGCGAAGCAATGTGAACACTTCTGCTTCCCAGGCACAGAGAAGGTGCTAGCAGGGAATTCTCTGCCTGCCTTTCCCCAGTGCTCTGCAAGCTCTCCAGAACAACAGCAAATCTGGGGCTCTGTGCTTTCTTTTGTTCTGAACAAGTGTTAGTGTTTTCTGCACAAAGGCGATTCTGCGAAGCAATGTGAACACTTCTGCTTCCCAGGCACAGAGAAGGTGCTAGCAGGGAATTCTCTGCCTGTCTTTCCCCAGTGCTCTGCAAGCTCTCCAGAACAACAGCAAATCTGGGGCTCTGTGCTTTCTTTCGTTCTGAACAAGTGTTAGTGTTTTCTGCACAAAAGCGATTCTGCGAAGCAATGTGAACACTTCTGCTTCCCAGGCACAGAGAAGGTGCTAGCAGGGAATTCTCTGCCTGCCTTTCCCCAGTGCTCTGCAAGCTCTCTAGAACAACAGCAAATCTGGGGCTCTGTGCTTTCTTTTGTTCTGAACAAGTGTTAGTGTTTTCTGCACAAAGGCGATTCTGCGAAGCAATGTGAACACTTCTGCGTCCCAGGCACAGAGAAGGTGCTAGCAGGGAATTCTCTGCCTGCCTTTCCCCAGTGCTATGCAAGCTCTCCAGAACAACAGCAAATCTGGGGCTCTGTGCTTTCTTTTGTTCTGAACAATTGTTAGTGTTTTCTGCACAAAAGCGATTCTGCGAAGCAATGTAAACACTTCTGCTTCCCAGACACAGAGAAGGTGCTAGCAGGGAATTCTCTGCCTGCCTTTCCCCAGTGCTCTGCAATCTCTCCAGAACAACAGCAAATCTGGGGCTCTGTGCTTTCTTTTGTTCTGAACAAGTGTTAGTGTTTTATGCACAAAAGCGATTCTGCGAAGCAATGTGAACACTTCTGCTTCCCAGGCACAGAGAAGGTGCTAGCAGGGAATTCTCTGCCTGCCTTTCCCCAGTGCTCTGCAAGCTCTCCAGAACAACAGCAAATCTGGGGCTCTGTGCTTTCTTTCGTTCTGAACAAGTGTTAGTGTCTTCTGCACAAAAGCGATTCTGCGAAGCAACGTAAACACTTCTGCTTCCCAGGCACAGAGAAGGTGCTAGCAGGGAATTCTCTGCCTGCCTTTCCCCAGTGCTCTGCAAGCTCTCCAGAACAACAGCAAATCTGGGCTCTGTGCTTTCTTTTGTTCTGAACAAGTGTTAGTGTTTTCTGCACAAAGGCGATTCTGCGAAGCAATGTGAACACTTCTGCTTCCCAGACACAGAGAAGGTGCTAGCAGGGAATTCTCTGCCTGCCTTTCCCCAGTGCTCTGCAAGCTCTCCAGGACAACAGCAAATCTGGGGCTCTGTGCTTTCTTTTGTTCTGAACAAGTGTTAGTGTTTTCTGCACAAAGGCGATTCTGCGAAGCAATGTGAACACTTCTGCTTCCCAGGCACAGAGAAGGTGCTAGCAGGGAATTCTCTGCCTGCCTTTCCCCAGTGCTCTGCAAGCTCTCCAGGACAACATAAAATCTGGGGCTCTGTGCTTTCTTTTGTTCTGAACAACTGTTAGTGTTTTCTGCAGAAAAGCGATTCTGCGAAGCAATGTGAACACTTCTGCTTCGCAGGCACAGAGAAGGTGCTAGCAGGGAATTCTCTGCCTGTCTTTCCCCAGTGCTCTGCAAGCTCTCCAGAACAACAGCAAATCTGGGGCTCTGTGCTTTCTTTCGTTCTGAACAAGTGTTAGTGTTTTCTGCAGAAAAGCGATTCTGCGAAGCAATGTGAACACTTCTGCTTCCCAGGCACAGAGAAGGGGCTAGCAGGGAATTCTCTGCCTGCCTTTCCGCAGTGCTCTGCAAGCTCTCCAGGACAACAGCAAATCTGGGGCTCTGTGCTTTCTTTTGTTCTGAACAAGTGTTAGTGCTTTCTGCACAAAAGCGATTCTGCGAAGCAATGTGAACACTTCTGCTTCCCAGGCACAGAGAAGGTGCTAGCAGGGAATTCTCTGCCTGCCTTTCCCCAGTGCTCTGCAAGCTCTCCAGGACAACATAGAATGTGGGGCTCTGTGCTTTCTTTTGTTCTGAACAAGTGTTAGTGTTTTCTGCAGAAAAGCGATTCTGCGAAGCAATGTGAACACTTCTGCTTCCCAGACACAGAGAAGGTGCTAGCAGGGAATTCTCTGCCTGCCTTTCCCCAGTGCTCTGCAAGCTCTCCAGGACAACATAGAATCTGGGGCTCTGTGCTTTCTTTTGTTCTGAACAATTGTTAGTTTTTTATCTGCACAAAAGCGATTCTGCGAAGCAATGTGAACACTTCTGCTTCCCAGGCACAGAGAAGGTGCTAGCAGGGAATTCTCTGCCTGCCTTTCCCCAGTGCTCTGCAAGCTCTCCAGGACAACATAGAATCTGGGGCTCTGTGCTTTCTTTTGTTCTGAACAAGTGTTAGTGTTTTCTGCACAAAAGCGATTCTGCGAAGCAATGTGAACACTTCTGCTTCCCAGGCACAGAGAAGGTGCTAGCAGGGAATTCTCTGCCTGCCTTTCCCCAGTGCTCTGCAAGCTCTCCAGGACAACATAAAATCTGGGGCTCTGTGCTTTCTTTTGTTCTGAACAACTGTTAGTGTTTTCTGCAGAAAAGCGATTCTGCGAAGCAATGTGAACACTTCTGCTTCCCAGGCACAGAGAAGGTGCTAGGAGGGAATTCTCTGCCTGCCTTTCCCCAGTGCTCTGCAAGCTCTCCAGGACAACAGCAAATCTGGGGCTCTGTGCTTTCTTTCGTTCTGAACAAGTGTTAGTGTTTTCTGCACAAAAGCGATTCTGCGAAGCAACGTAAACACTTCTGCTTCCCAGACACAGAGAAGGTGCTAGCAGGGAATTCTCTGCCTGCCTTTCCCCAGTGCTCTGCAAGCTCTCCAGAACAACAGCAAATCTGGGGCTCTGTGCTTTCTTTTGTTCTGAACAAGTGTTAGTGTTTTCTGCACAAAGGCGATTCTGCGAAGCAATGTAAACACTTCTGCTTCCCAGACACAGAGAAGGTGCTAGCAGGGAATTCTCTGCCTGCCTTTCCCCAGTGCTCTGCAAGCTCTCCAGGACAACATAGAATCTGGGGCTCTGTGCTTTCTATTGTTCTGAACAATTGTTAGTGTTTTCTGCACAAAAGCGATTCTGCGAAGCAATGTGAACACTTCTGCTTCCCAGGCACATAGAAGGTGCTAGCAGGGAATTCCCTGCCTGCCTTTCCCCAGTGCTCTGCAAGCTCTCCAGGACAACATAAAATCTGGGGCTCTGTGCTTTCTTTCCTTCTGAAGAAGTGTTAGTGTTTTCTGCACAAAAGCGTTTCTGCGAAGCAATGTGAACACTCCTGCTTCCCAGGCACAGAGAAGGGGCTAGCAGGGAATTCTCTGCCTGCCTTTCCCCAGTGCTCTGCAAGCTCTCCAGGAGGACATAAAATCTGGGGCTCTGTGCTTTCTTTTGTTCTGAACAAGTGTTAGTGTTTTCTGCACAAAGGCGATTCTGCGAAGTAATGTGAACACTTCTGCTTCCCAGGCACAGAGAAGGTGCTAGCAGGGAATTCTCTGCCTGCCTTTCCCCAGTGCTCTGCAAGCTCTCCAGAACAACAGCAAATCTGGGGCTCTGTGCTTTCTTTCGTTCTGAACAAGTGTTAGTGTTTTCTGCAGAAAAGCGATTCTGCGAAGCAATGTGAACACTTCTGCTTCCCAGGCACAGAGAAGGTGCTAGCAGGGAATTCTCTGCCTGCCTTTCCCCAGTGCTCTGCAAGCTCTCCAGGACAACATAGAAGCTGGGGCTCTGTGCTTTCTTTTGTTCTGAACAAGTGTTAGTGTTTTCTGCACAAAGGTGATTCTGCGAAGCAACGTAAACACTTCTGCTTCCCAGGCACAGAGAAGGTGCTAGCAGGGAATTCTCTGCCTGCCTTTCCCCAGTGCTCTGCAAGCTCTCCAGGACAACAGCAAATCTGGGGCTCTGTGCTTTCTTTCGTTCTGAACAAGTGTTAGTGTTTTCTGCACAAAAGCGATTCTGCGAAGCAACGTAAACACTTCTGCTTCCCAGGCACAGAGAAGGTGCTAGCAGGGAATTCTCTGCCTGCCTTTCCCCAGTGCTCTGCAAGCTCTCCAGAACAACAGCAAATCTGGGGCTCTGTGCTTTCTTTTGTTCTGAACAACTGTTAGTGTTTTCTGCAGAAAGGCGATTCTGCGAAGCAATGTGAACACTTCTGCTTCCCAGGCACAGAGAAGGTGCTAGCAGGGAATTCTCTGCCTGCCTTTCCCCAGTGCTCTGCAAGCTCTCCAGGACAACAGCAAATCTGGGGCTCTGTGCTTTCTTTCGTTCTGAACAAGTGTTAGTGTTTTCTGCACAAAGGTGAATCTGCGAAGCAATGTGAACACTTCTGCTTCCCAGGCACAGAGAAGGTGCTAGCAGGGAATTCTCTGCCTGCCTTTCCCCAGTGCTCTGCAAGCTCTCCAGGACAACATAAAATCTGGGGCTCTGTGCTTTCTTTCCTTCTGAACAAGTGTTACTGTTTTCTGCACAAAAACGATTCTGCGAAGCAATGTGAACACTCCTGCTTCCCAGGCACAGAGAAGGGGCTAGCAGGGAATTCTCTGCCTGCCTTTCCCCAGTGCTCTGCAAGCTCTCCAGGAGGACATAAAATCTGGGGCTCTGTGCTTTCTTTTGTTCTGAACAAGTGTTAGTGTTTTCTGCACAAAGGCGATTCTGCGAAGTAATGTGAACACTTCTGCTTCCCAGGCACAGAGAAGGTGCTAGCAGGGAATTCTCTGCCTGCCTTTCCCCAGTGCTCTGCAAGCTCTCCAGAACAACAGCAAATCTGGGGCTCTGTGCTTTCTTTTGTTCTGAACAAGTGTTAGTGTTTTCTGCAGAAAAGCGATTCTGCGAAGCAATGTGAACACTTCTGCTTCCCAGGCACAGAGAAGGCGCTAGCAGGGAATTCTCTGCCTGCCTTTCCCCAGTGCTCTGCAAGCTCTCCAGGACAACATAGAAGCTGGGGCTCTGTGCTTTCTTTTGTTCTGAACAAGTGTTAGTGTTTTCTGCACAAAGGTGATTCTGCGAAGCAACGTAAACACTTCTGCTTCCCAGGCACAGAGAAGGTGCTAGCAGGGAATTCTCTGCCTGCCTTTCCCCAGTGCTCTGCAAGCTCTCCAGGACAACATAGAATCTGGGGCTCTGTGCTTTCTTTCGTTCTGAACAAGTGTTAGTGTTTTCTGCACAAAAGCGATTCTGCGAAGCAACGTAAACACTTCTGCTTCCCAGGCACAGAGAAGGTGCTAGCAGGGAATTCTCTGCCTGCCTTTCCCCAGTGCTCTGCAAGCTCTCCAGGACAACATAGAATCTGGGGCTCTGTGCTTTCTTTCCTTCTGAACAAGTGTTAGTGTTTTCTGCACAAAAGCGATTCTGCGAAGCAACGTAAACACTTCTGCTTCCCAGGCACAGAGAAGGTGCTAGCAGGGAATTCTCTGCCTGCCTTTCCCCAGTGCTCTGCAAGCTCTCCAGGACAACATAGAATCTGGGGCTCTGTGCTTTCTTTCCTTCTGAACAAGTGTTAGTGTTTTCTGCACAAAAGCGATTCTGCGAAGCAACGTAAACACTTCTGCTTCCCAGGCACAGAGAAGGTGCTAGCAGGGAATTCTCTGCCTGCCTTTCCCCAGTGCTCTGCAAGCTCTCCAGGACAACAGCAAATCTGGGGCTCTGTGCTTTCTTTCGTTCTGGACAAGTGTTAGTGTTTTCTGCACAAAGGTGATTCTGCGAAGCAATGTGAACACTTCTGCTTCCCAGGCACAGAGAAGGTGCTAGCAGGGAATTCTCTGCCTGCCTTTCCCCAGTGCTCTGCAAGCTCTCCAGGACAACATAAAATCTGGGGCTCTGTGCTTTCTTTTGTTCTGAACAAGTGTTAGTGTTTTCTGCACAAAGGCGATTCTGCGAAGCAATGTGAACACTTCTGCTTCCCAGGCACAGAGAAGGTGCTAGCAGGGAATTCTCTGCCTGCCTTTCCCCAGTGCTCTGCAAGCTCTCCAGGACAACAGCAAATCTGGGGCTCTGTGCTTTCTTTCGTTCTGAACAAGTGTTAGTGTTTTCTGCACAAAGGTGATTCTGCGAAGCAATGTGAACACTTCTGCTTCCCAGGCACAGAGAAGGTGCTAGCAGGGAATTCTCTGCCTGCCTTTCCCCAGTGCTCTGCAAGCTCTCCAGGACAACATAAAATCTGGGGCTCTGTGCTTTCTTTTGTTCTGAACAAGTGTTAGTGTTTTCTGCACAAAGGCGATTCTGCGAAGCAACGTAAACACTTCTGCTTCCCAGACACAGAGAAGGTGCTAGCAGGGAATTCTCTGCCTGCCTTTCCCCAGTGCTCTGCAAGCTCTCCAGGACAACAGCAAATCTGGGGCTCTGTGCTTTCTTTCGTTCTGAACAAGTGTTAGTGTTTTCTGCACAAAGGCGATTCTGCGAAGCAATGTGAACACTTCTGCTTCCCAGGCACAGAGAAGGTGCTAGCAGGGAATTCTCTGCCTGCCTTTCCCCAGTGCTCTGCAAGCTCTCCAGGACAACATAGAATCTGGGGCTCTGTGCTTTCTATTGTTCTGAACAATTGTTAGTGTTTTCTGCACAAAAGCGATTCTGCGAAGCAATGTGAACACTTCTGCTTCCCAGGCACATAGAAGGTGCTAGCAGGGAATTCCCTGCCTGCCTTTCCCCAGTGCTCTGCAAGCTCTCCAGGACAACATAAAATCTGGGGCTCTGTGCTTTCTTTCCTTCTGAAGAAGTGTTAGTGTTTTCTGCACAAAAGCGTTTCTGCGAAGCAATGTGAACACTCCTGCTTCCCAGGCACAGAGAAGGGGCTAGCAGGGAATTCTCTGCCTGCCTTTCCCCAGTGCTCTGCAAGCTCTCCAGGAGGACATAAAATCTGGGGCTCTGTGCTTTCTTTTGTTCTGAACAAGTGTTAGTGTTTTCTGCACAAAGGCGATTCTGCGAAGTAATGTGAACACTTCTGCTTCCCAGGCACAGAGAAGGTGCTAGCAGGGAATTCTCTGCCTGCCTTTCCCCAGTGCTCTGCAAGCTCTCCAGAACAACAGCAAATCTGGGGCTCTGTGCTTTCTTTTGTTCTGAACAAGTGTTAGTGTTTTCTGCAGAAAAGCGATTCTGCGAAGCAATGTGAACACTTCTGCTTCCCAGGCACAGAGAAGGTGCTAGCAGGGAATTCTCTGCCTGCCTTTCCCCAGTGCTCTGCAAGCTCTCCAGGACAACATAGAAGCTGGGGCTCTGTGCTTTCTTTTGTTCTGAACAAGTGTTAGTGTTTTCTGCACAAAGGTGATTCTGCGAAGCAACGTAAACACTTCTGCTTCCCAGGCACAGAGAAGGTGCTAGCAGGGAATTCTCTGCCTGCCTTTCCCCAGTGCTCTGCAAGCTCTCCAGGACAACAGCAAATCTGGGGCTCTGTGCTTTCTTTCGTTCTGAACAAGTGTTAGTGTTTTCTGCACAAAAGCGATTCTGCGAAGCAACGTAAACACTTCTGCTTCCCAGGCACAGAGAAGGTGCTAGCAGGGAATTCCCTGCCTGCCTTTCCCCAGTGCTCTGCAAGCTGTCCAGGACAACATAGAATCTGGGGCTCTGTGCTTTCTTTCCTTCTGAACAAGTGTTAGTGTTTTCTGCACAAAAGCGATTCTGCGAAGCAACGTAAACACTTCTGCTTCCCAGGCACAGAGAAGGTGCTAGCAGGGAATTCTCTGCCTGCCTTTCCCCAGTGCTCTGCAAGCTCTCCAGAACAACAGCAAATCTGGGGCTCTGTGCTTTCTTTTGTTCTGAACAACTGTTAGTGTTTTCTGCAGAAAGGCGATTCTGCGAAGCAATGTGAACACTTCTGCTTCCCAGGCACAGAGAAGGTGCTAGCAGGGAATTCTCTGCCTGCCTTTCCCCAGTGCTCTGCAAGCTCTCCAGGACAACAGCAAATCTGGGGCTCTGTGCTTTCTTTCGTTCTGAACAAGTGTTAGTGTTTTCTGCACAAAGGTGAATCTGCGAAGCAATGTGAACACTTCTGCTTCCCAGGCACAGAGAAGGTGCTAGCAGGGAATTCCCTGCCTGCCTTTCCCCAGTGCTCTGCAAGCTCTCCAGGACAACATAAAATCTGGGGCTCTGTGCTTTCTTTCCTTCTGAACAAGTGTTACTGTTTTCTGCACAAAAACGATTCTGCGAAGCAATGTGAACACTCCTGCTTCCCAGGCACAGAGAAGGGGCTAGCAGGGAATTCTCTGCCTGCCTTTCCCCAGTGCTCTGCAAGCTCTCCAGGAGGACATAAAATCTGGGGCTCTGTGCTTTCTTTTGTTCTGAACAAGTGTTAGTGTTTTCTGCACAAAGGCGATTCTGCGAAGTAATGTGAACACTTCTGCTTCCCAGGCACAGAGAAGGTGCTAGCAGGGAATTCTCTGCCTGCCTTTCCCCAGTGCTCTGCAAGCTCTCCAGAACAACATAAAATCTGGGGCTCTGTGCTTTCTTTCCTTCTGAACAAGTGTTACTGTTTTCTGCACAAAAACGATTCTTCGAAGCAATGTGAACACTCCTGCTTCCCAGGCACAGAGAAGGGGCTAGCAGGGAATTCTCTGCCTGCCTTTCCCCAGTGCTCTGCAAGCTCTCCAGGACAACATAGAATCTGGGGCTCTGTGCTTTCTTTTGTTCTGAACAAGTGTTAGTGTTTTCTGCACAAAAGCGATTCTGCGAAGCAATGTGAACACTTCTGCTTCCCAGGCACAGAGAATGTGCTAGCAGGGAATTCTCTGCCTGCCTTTCCCCAGTGCTCTGCAAGCTCTCCAGGACAACATAGAATCTGGGGCTCTGTGCTTTCTTTTGTTCTGAACAAGTGTTAGTGTTTTCTGCACAAAGGCGATTCTGCGAAGCAATGTGAACACTTCTGCTTCCCAGGCACAGAGAAGGTGCTAGCAGGGAATTCTCTGCCTGCCTTTCCCCAGTGCTCTGCAAGCTCTCCAGGACAACATAGAATCTGGGGCTCTGTGCTTTCTATTGTTCTGAACAATTGTTAGTGTTTTCTGCACAAAAGCGATTCTGCGAAGCAATGTGAACACTTCTGCTTCCCAGGCACATAGAAGGTGCTAGCAGGGAATTCCCTGCCTGCCTTTCCCCAGTGCTCTGCAAGCTCTCCAGGACAACATAAAATCTGGGGCTCTGTGCTTTCTTTCCTTCTGAAGAAGTGTTAGTGTTTTCTGCACAAAAGCGTTTCTGCGAAGCAATGTGAACACTCCTGCTTCCCAGGCACAGAGAAGGGGCTAGCAGGGAATTCTCTGCCTGCCTTTCCCCAGTGCTCTGCAAGCTCTCCAGGACAACATAGAATCTGGGGCTCTGTGCTTTCTTTTGTTCTGAACAAGTGTTAGTGTTTTCTGCACAAAAGCGATTCTGCGAAGCAATGTGAACACTTCTGCTTCCCAGGCACAGAGAATGTGCTAGCAGGGAATTCTCTGCCTGCCTTTCCCCAGTGCTCTGCAAGCTCTCCAGGACAACATAGAATCTGGGGCTCTGTGCTTTCTTTTGTTCTGAACAAGTGTTAGTGTTTTCTGCACAAAGGCGATTCTGCGAAGCAATGTGAACACTTCTGCTTCCCAGGCACAGAGAAGGTGCTAGCAGGGAATTCTCTGCCTGCCTTTCCCCAGTGCTCTGCAAGCTCTCCAGGACAACATAGAATCTGGGGCTCTGTGCTTTCTATTGTTCTGAACAATTGTTAGTGTTTTCTGCACAAAAGCGATTCTGCGAAGCAATGTGAACACTTCTGCTTCCCAGGCACATAGAAGGTGCTAGCAGGGAATTCCCTGCCTGCCTTTCCCCAGTGCTCTGCAAGCTCTCCAGGACAACATAAAATCTGGGGCTCTGTGCTTTCTTTCCTTCTGAAGAAGTGTTAGTGTTTTCTGCACAAAAGCGTTTCTGCGAAGCAATGTGAACACTCCTGCTTCCCAGGCACAGAGAAGGGGCTAGCAGGGAATTCTCTGCCTGCCTTTCCCCAGTGCTCTGCAAGCTCTCCAGGAGGACATAAAATCTGGGGCTCTGTGCTTTCTTTTGTTCTGAACAAGTGTTAGTGTTTTCTGCACAAAGGCGATTCTGCGAAGTAATGTGAACACTTCT
Organism: Strix aluco; assembly: GCF_031877795.1. Lineage (NCBI taxonomy): Eukaryota > Metazoa > Chordata > Aves > Strigiformes > Strigidae > Strix > Strix aluco. Next base: position 18,042,135 of record NC_133947.1, read on the forward strand.
GCTTCCCAGGCACAGAGAAGGTGCTAGCAGGGAATTCTCTGCCTGCCTTTCCCCAGTGCTCTGCAAGCTCTCCAGAACAACAGCAAATCTGGGGCTCTGTGCTTTCTTTTGTTCTGAACAAGTGTTAGTGTTTTCTGCAGAAAAGCGATTCTGCGAAGCAATGTGAACACTTCTGCTTCCCAGGCACAGAGAAGGTGCTAGCAGGGAATTCTCTGCCTGCCTTTCCCCAGTGCTCTGCAAGCTCTCCAGGACAACATAGAAGCTGGGGCTCTGTGCTTTCTTTTGTTCTGAACAAGTGTTAGTGTTTTCTGCACAAAGGTGATTCTGCGAAGCAACGTAAACACTTCTGCTTCCCAGGCACAGAGAAGGTGCTAGCAGGGAATTCTCTGCCTGCCTTTCCCCAGTGCTCTGCAAGCTCTCCAGGACAACAGCAAATCTGGGGCTCTGTGCTTTCTTTCGTTCTGAACAAGTGTTAGTGTTTTCTGCACAAAAGCGATTCTGCGAAGCAACGTAAACACTTCTGCTTCCCAGGCACAGAGAAGGTGCTAGCAGGGAATTCCCTGCCTGCCTTTCCCCAGTGCTCTGCAAGCTGTCCAGGACAACATAGAATCTGGGGCTCTGTGCTTTCTTTCCTTCTGAACAAGTGTTAGTGTTTTCTGCACAAAAGCGATTCTGCGAAGCAACGTAAACACTTCTGCTTCCCAGGCACAGAGAAGGTGCTAGCAGGGAATTCTCTGCCTGCCTTTCCCCAGTGCTCTGCAAGCTCTCCAGAACAACAGCAAATCTGGGGCTCTGTGCTTTCTTTTGTTCTGAACAACTGTTAGTGTTTTCTGCAGAAAGGCGATTCTGCGAAGCAATGTGAACACTTCTGCTTCCCAGGCACAGAGAAGGTGCTAGCAGGGAATTCTCTGCCTGCCTTTCCCCAGTGCTCTGCAAGCTCTCCAGGACAACAGCAAATCTGGGGCTCTGTGCTTTCTTTCGTTCTGAACAAGTGTTAGTGTTTTCTGCACAAAGGTGAATCTGCGAAGCAATGTGAACACTTCTGCTTCCCAGGCACAGAGAAGGTGCTAGCAGGGAATTCCCTGCCTGCCTTTCCCCAGTGCTCTGCAAGCTCTCCAGGACAACATAAAATCTGGGGCTCTGTGCTTTCTTTCCTTCTGAACAAGTGTTACTGTTTTCTGCACAAAAACGATTCTGCGAAGCAATGTGAACACTCCTGCTTCCCAGGCACAGAGAAGGGGCTAGCAGGGAATTCTCTGCCTGCCTTTCCCCAGTGCTCTGCAAGCTCTCCAGGAGGACATAAAATCTGGGGCTCTGTGCTTTCTTTTGTTCTGAACAAGTGTTAGTGTTTTCTGCACAAAGGCGATTCTGCGAAGTAATGTGAACACTTCTGCTTCCCAGGCACAGAGAAGGTGCTAGCAGGGAATTCTCTGCCTGCCTTTCCCCAGTGCTCTGCAAGCTCTCCAGAACAACATAAAATCTGGGGCTCTGTGCTTTCTTTCCTTCTGAACAAGTGTTACTGTTTTCTGCACAAAAACGATTCTGCGAAGCAATGTGAACACTCCTGCTTCCCAGGCACAGAGAAGGGGCTAGCAGGGAATTCTCTGCCTGCCTTTCCCCAGTGCTCTGCAAGCTCTCCAGGAGGACATAAAATCTGGGGCTCTGTGCTTTCTTTTGTTCTGAACAAGTGTTAGTGTTTTCTGCACAAAGGCGATTCTGCGAAGCAATGTGAACACTTCTGCTTCCCAGGCACAGAGAAGGTGCTAGCAGGGAATTCTCTGCCTGCCTTTCCCCAGTGCTCTGCAAGCTCTCCAGGACAACAGCAAATCTGGGGCTCTGTGCTTTCTTTCGTTCTGAACAAGTGTTAGTGTTTTCTGCACAAAGGTGAATCTGCGAAGCAATGTGAACACTTCTGCTTCCCAGGCACAGAGAAGGTGCTAGCAGGGAATTCCCTGCCTGCCTTTCCCCAGTGCTCTGCAAGCTCTCCAGGACAACATAAAATCTGGGGCTCTGTGCTTTCTTTCCTTCTGAACAAGTGTTACTGTTTTCTGCACAAAAACGATTCTGCGAAGCAATGTGAACACTCCTGCTTCCCAGGCACAGAGAAGGGGCTAGCAGGGAATTCTCTGCCTGCCTTTCCCCAGTGCTCTGCAAGCTCTCCAGGAGGACATAAAATCTGGGGCTCTGTGCTTTCTTTTGTTCTGAACAAGTGTTAGTGTTTTCTGCACAAAGGCGATTCTGCGAAGTAATGTGAACACTTCTGCTTCCCAGGCACAGAGAAGGTGCTAGCAGGGAATTCTCTGCCTGCCTTTCCCCAGTGCTCTGCAAGCTCTCCAGGACAACAGCAAATCTGGGGCTCTGTGCTTTCTTTCGTTCTGAACAAGTGTTAGTGTTTTCTGCACAAAGGTGAATCTGCGAAGCAATGTGAACACTTCTGCTTCCCAGGCACAGAGAAGGTGCTAGCAGGGAATTCCCTGCCTGCCTTTCCCCAGTGCTCTGCAAGCTCTCCAGGACAACATAAAATCTGGGGCTCTGTGCTTTCTTTCCTTCTGAACAAGTGTTACTGTTTTCTGCACAAAAACGATTCTGCGAAGCAATGTGAACACTCCTGCTTCCCAGGCACAGAGAAGGGGCTAGCAGGGAATTCTCTGCCTGCCTTTCCCCAGTGCTCTGCAAGCTCTCCAGGAGGACATAAAATCTGGGGCTCTGTGCTTTCTTTTGTTCTGAACAAGTGTTAGTGTTTTCTGCACAAAGGCGATTCTGCGAAGTAATGTGAACACTTCTGCTTCCCAGGCACAGAGAAGGTGCTAGCAGGGAATTCTCTGCCTGCCTTTCCCCAGTGCTCTGCAAGCTCTCCAGAACAACAGCAAATCTGGGGCTCTGTGCTTTCTTTTGTTCTGAACAAGTGTTAGTGTTTTCTGCAGAAAAGCGATTCTGCGAAGCAATGTGAACACTTCTGCTTCCCAGGCACAGAGAAGGCGCTAGCAGGGAATTCTCTGCCTGCCTTTCCCCAGTGCTCTGCAAGCTCTCCAGGACAACATAGAAGCTGGGGCTCTGTGCTTTCTTTTGTTCTGAACAAGTGTTAGTGTTTTCTGCACAAAAGCGATTCTGCGAAGCAACGTAAACACTTCTGCTTCCCAGGCACAGAGAAGGTGCTAGCAGGGAATTCTCTGCCTGCCTTTCCCCAGTGCTCTGCAAGCTCTCCAGGACAACATAGAATCTGGGGCTCTGTGCTTTCTTTCCTTCTGAACAAGTGTTAGTGTTTTCTGCACAAAAGCGATTCTGCGAAGCAACGTAAACACTTCTGCTTCCCAGGCACAGAGAAGGTGCTAGCAGGGAATTCTCTGCCTGCCTTTCCCCAGTGCTCTGCAAGCTCTCCAGGACAACAGCAAATCTGGGGCTCTGTGCTTTCTTTCGTTCTGAACAAGTGTTAGTGTTTTCTGCACAAAAGCGATTCTGCGAAGCAACGTAAACACTTCTGCTTCCCAGGCACAGAGAAGGTGCTAGCAGGGAATTCTCTGCCTGCCTTTCCCCAGTGCTCTGCAAGCTCTCCAGGACAACAGCAAATCTGGGGCTCTGTGCTTTCTTTCGTTCTGAACAAGTGTTAGTGTTTTCTGCACAAAGGTGATTCTGCGAAGCAATGTGAACACTTCTGCTTCCCAGGCACAGAGAAGGTGCTAGCAGGGAATTCTCTGCCTGCCTTTCCCCAGTGCTCTGCAAGCTCTCCAGGACAACATAAAATCTGGGGCTCTGTGCTTTCTTTTGTTCTGAACAAGTGTTAGTGTTTTCTGCACAAAGGCGATTCTGCGAAGCAATGTGAACACTTCTGCTTCCCAGGCACAGAGAAGGTGCTAGCAGGGAATTCTCTGCCTGCCTTTCCCCAGTGCTCTGCAAGCTCTCCAGGACAACAGCAAATCTGGGGCTCTGTGCTTTCTTTCGTTCTGAACAAGTGTTAGTGTTTTCTGCACAAAGGTGATTCTGCGAAGCAATGTGAACACTTCTGCTTCCCAGGCACAGAGAAGGTGCTAGCAGGGAATTCTCTGCCTGCCTTTCCCCAGTGCTCTGCAAGCTCTCCAGGACAACATAAAATCTGGGGCTCTGTGCTTTCTTTTGTTCTGAACAAGTGTTAGTGTTTTCTGCACAAAGGCGATTCTGCGAAGCAACGTAAACACTTCTGCTTCCCAGACACAGAGAAGGTGCTAGCAGGGAATTCTCTGCCTGCCTTTCCCCAGTGCTCTGCAAGCTCTCCAGGACAACAGCAAATCTGGGGCTCTGTGCTTTCTTTCGTTCTGAACAAGTGTTAGTGTTTTCTGCACAAAGGCGATTCTGCGAAGCAATGTGAACACTTCTGCTTCCCAGGCACAGAGAATGTGCTAGCAGGGAATTCTCTGCCTGCCTTTCCCCAGTGCTCTGCAAGCTCTCCAGGACAACATAGAATCTGGGGCTCTGTGCTTTCTTTTGTTCTGAACAAGTGTTAGTGTTTTCTGCACAAAAGCGATTCTGCGAAGCAATGTGAACACTTCTGCTTCCCAGGCACAGAGAATGTGCTAGCAGGGAATTCTCTGCCTGCCTTTCCCCAGTGCTCTGCAAGCTCTCCAGGACAACATAGAATCTGGGGCTCTGTGCTTTCTTTTGTTCTGAACAAGTGTTAGTGTTTTCTGCACAAAGGCGATTCTGCGAAGCAATGTGAACACTTCTGCTTCCCAGGCACAGAGAAGGTGCTAGCAGGGAATTCTCTGCCTGCCTTTCCCCAGTGCTCTGCAAGCTCTCCAGGACAACATAGAATCTGGGGCTCTGTGCTTTCTATTGTTCTGAACAATTGTTAGTGTTTTCTGCACAAAAGCGATTCTGCGAAGCAATGTGAACACTTCTGCTTCCCAGGCACATAGAAGGTGCTAGCAGGGAATTCCCTGCCTGCCTTTCCCCAGTGCTCTGCAAGCTCTCCAGGACAACATAAAATCTGGGGCTCTGTGCTTTCTTTCCTTCTGAAGAAGTGTTAGTGTTTTCTGCACAAAAGCGTTTCTGCGAAGCAATGTGAACACTCCTGCTTCCCAGGCACAGAGAAGGGGCTAGCAGGGAATTCTCTGCCTGCCTTTCCCCAGTGCTCTGCAAGCTCTCCAGGAGGACATAAAATCTGGGGCTCTGTGCTTTCTTTTGTTCTGAACAAGTGTTAGTGTTTTCTGCACAAAGGCGATTCTGCGAAGTAATGTGAACACTTCTGCTTCCCAGGCACAGAGAAGGTGCTAGCAGGGAATTCTCTGCCTGCCTTTCCCCAGTGCTCTGCAAGCTCTCCAGAACAACAGCAAATCTGGGGCTCTGTGCTTTCTTTTGTTCTGAACAAGTGTTAGTGTTTTCTGCAGAAAAGCGATTCTGCGAAGCAATGTGAACACTTCTGCTTCCCAGGCACAGAGAAGGTGCTAGCAGGGAATTCTCTGCCTGCCTTTCCCCAGTGCTCTGCAAGCTCTCCAGGACAACATAGAAGCTGGGGCTCTGTGCTTTCTTTTGTTCTGAACAAGTGTTAGTGTTTTCTGCACAAAGGTGATTCTGCGAAGCAACGTAAACACTTCTGCTTCCCAGGCACAGAGAAGGTGCTAGCAGGGAATTCTCTGCCTGCCTTTCCCCAGTGCTCTGCAAGCTCTCCAGGACAACAGCAAATCTGGGGCTCTGTGCTTTCTTTCGTTCTGAACAAGTGTTAGTGTTTTCTGCACAAAAGCGATTCTGCGAAGCAACGTAAACACTTCTGCTTCCCAGGCACAGAGAAGGTGCTAGCAGGGAATTCCCTGCCTGCCTTTCCCCAGTGCTCTGCAAGCTGTCCAGGACAACATAGAATCTGGGGCTCTGTGCTTTCTTTCCTTCTGAACAAGTGTTAGTGTTTTCTGCACAAAAGCGATTCTGCGAAGCAACGTAAACACTTCTGCTTCCCAGGCACAGAGAAGGTGCTAGCAGGGAATTCTCTGCCTGCCTTTCCCCAGTGCTCTGCAAGCTCTCCAGAACAACAGCAAATCTGGGGCTCTGTGCTTTCTTTTGTTCTGAACAACTGTTAGTGTTTTCTGCAGAAAGGCGATTCTGCGAAGCAATGTGAACACTTCTGCTTCCCAGGCACAGAGAAGGTGCTAGCAGGGAATTCTCTGCCTGCCTTTCCCCAGTGCTCTGCAAGCTCTCCAGGACAACAGCAAATCTGGGGCTCTGTGCTTTCTTTCGTTCTGAACAAGTGTTAGTGTTTTCTGCACAAAGGTGAATCTGCGAAGCAATGTGAACACTTCTGCTTCCCAGGCACAGAGAAGGTGCTAGCAGGGAATTCCCTGCCTGCCTTTCCCCAGTGCTCTGCAAGCTCTCCAGGACAACATAAAATCTGGGGCTCTGTGCTTTCTTTCCTTCTGAACAAGTGTTACTGTTTTCTGCACAAAAACGATTCTGCGAAGCAATGTGAACACTCCTGCTTCCCAGGCACAGAGAAGGGGCTAGCAGGGAATTCTCTGCCTGCCTTTCCCCAGTGCTCTGCAAGCTCTCCAGGAGGACATAAAATCTGGGGCTCTGTGCTTTCTTTTGTTCTGAACAAGTGTTAGTGTTTTCTGCACAAAGGCGATTCTGCGAAGTAATGTGAACACTTCTGCTTCCCAGGCACAGAGAAGGTGCTAGCAGGGAATTCTCTGCCTGCCTTTCCCCAGTGCTCTGCAAGCTCTCCAGAACAACAGCAAATCTGGGGCTCTGTGCTTTCTTTTGTTCTGAACAAGTGTTAGTGTTTTCTGCAGAAAAGCGATTCTGCGAAGCAATGTGAACACTTCTGCTTCCCAGGCACAGAGAAGGCGCTAGCAGGGAATTCTCTGCCTGCCTTTCCCCAGTGCTCTGCAAGCTCTCCAGGACAACATAGAAGCTGGGGCTCTGTGCTTTCTTTTGTTCTGAACAAGTGTTAGTGTTTTCTGCACAAAGGTGATTCTGCGAAGCAACGTAAACACTTCTGCTTCCCAGGCACAGAGAAGGTGCTAGCAGGGAATTCTCTGCCTGCCTTTCCCCAGTGCTCTGCAAGCTCTCCAGGACAACATAGAATCTGGGGCTCTGTGCTTTCTTTCGTTCTGAACAAGTGTTAGTGTTTTCTGCACAAAAGCGATTCTGCGAAGCAACGTAAACACTTCTGCTTCCCAGGCACAGAGAAGGTGCTAGCAGGGAATTCTCTGCCTGCCTTTCCCCAGTGCTCTGCAAGCTCTCCAGGACAACAGCAAATCTGGGGCTCTGTGCTTTCTTTCGTTCTGAACAAGTGTTAGTGTTTTCTGCACAAAGGTGATTCTGCGAAGCAATGTGAACACTTCTGCTTCCCAGGCACAGAGAAGGTGCTAGCAGGGAATTCTCTGCCTGCCTTTCCCCAGTGCTCTGCAAGCTCTCCAGGACAACATAAAATCTGGGGCTCTGTGCTTTCTTTTGTTCTGAACAAGTGTTAGTGTTTTCTGCACAAAGGCGATTCTGCGAAGCAATGTGAACACTTCTGCTTCCCAGGCACAGAGAAGGTGCTAGCAGGGAATTCTCTGCCTGCCTTTCCCCAGTGCTCTGCAAGCTCTCCAGGACAACAGCAAATCTGGGGCTCTGTGCTTTCTTTCGTTCTGAACAAGTGTTAGTGTTTTCTGCACAAAGGTGATTCTGCGAAGCAATGTGAACACTTCTGCTTCCCAGGCACAGAGAAGGTGCTAGCAGGGAATTCTCTGCCTGCCTTTCCCCAGTGCTCTGCAAGCTCTCCAGGACAACATAAAATCTGGGGCTCTGTGCTTTCTTTTGTTCTGAACAAGTGTTAGTGTTTTCTGCACAAAGGCGATTCTGCGAAGCAACGTAAACACTTCTGCTTCCCAGACACAGAGAAGGTGCTAGCAGGGAATTCTCTGCCTGCCTTTCCCCAGTGCTCTGCAAGCTCTCCAGGACAACAGCAAATCTGGGGCTCTGTGCTTTCTTTCGTTCTGAACAAGTGTTAGTGTTTTCTGCACAAAGGCGATTCTGCGAAGCAATGTGAACACTTCTGCTTCCCAGGCACAGAGAATGTGCTAGCAGGGAATTCTCTGCCTGCCTTTCCCCAGTGCTCCGCAAGCTCTCCAGGACAACATAGAATCTGGGGCTCTGTGCTTTCTTTTGTTCTGAACAAGTGTTAGTGTTTTCTGCACAAAAGCGATTCTGCGAAGCAATGTGAACACTTCTGCTTCCCAGGCACAGAGAATGTGCTAGCAGGGAATTCTCTGCCTGCCTTTCCCCAGTGCTCTGCAAGCTCTCCAGGACAACATAGAATCTGGGGCTCTGTGCTTTCTTTTGTTCTGAACAAGTGTTAGTGTTTTCTGCACAAAGGCGATTCTGCGAAGCAATGTGAACACTTCTGCTTCCCAGGCACAGAGAAGGTGCTAGCAGGGAATTCTCTGCCTGCCTTTCCCCAGTGCTCTGCAAGCTCTCCAGGACAACATAGAATCTGGGGCTCTGTGCTTTCTATTGTTCTGAACAATTGTTAGTGTTTTCTGCACAAAAGCGATTCTGCGAAGCAATGTGAACACTTCTGCTTCCCAGGCACATAGAAGGTGCTAGCAGGGAATTCCCTGCCTGCCTTTCCCCAGTGCTCTGCAAGCTCTCCAGGACAACATAAAATCTGGGGCTCTGTGCTTTCTTTCCTTCTGAAGAAGTGTTAGTGTTTTCTGCACAAAAGCGTTTCTGCGAAGCAATGTGAACACTCCTGCTTCCCAGGCACAGAGAAGGGGCTAGCAGGGAATTCTCTGCCTGCCTTTCCCCAGTGCTCTGCAAGCTCTCCAGGAGGACATAAAATCTGGGGCTCTGTGCTTTCTTTTGTTCTGAACAAGTGTTAGTGTTTTCTGCACAAAGGCGATTCTGCGAAGTAATGTGAACACTTCTGCTTCCCAGGCACAGAGAAGGTGCTAGCAGGGAATTCTCTGCCTGCCTTTCCCCAGTGCTCTGCAAGCTCTCCAGAACAACAGCAAATCTGGGGCTCTGTGCTTTCTTTTGTTCTGAACAAGTGTTAGTGTTTTCTGCAGAAAAGCGATTCTGCGAAGCAATGTGAACACTTCTGCTTCCCAGGCACAGAGAAGGTGCTAGCAGGGAATTCTCTGCCTGCCTTTCCCCAGTGCTCTGCAAGCTCTCCAGGACAACATAGAAGCTGGGGCTCTGTGCTTTCTTTTGTTCTGAACAAGTGTTAGTGTTTTCTGCACAAAGGTGATTCTGCGAAGCAATGTGAACACTTCTGCTTCCCAGGCACAGAGAAGGTGCTAGCAGGGAATTCTCTGCCTGCCTTTCCCCAGTGCTCTGCAAGCTCTCCAGGACAACATAAAATCTGGGGCTCTGTGCTTTCTTTTGTTCTGAACAACTGTTAGTGTTTTCTGCAGAAAAGCGATTCTGCGAAGCAATGTGAACACTTCTGCTTCCCAGGCACAGAGAAGGTGCTAGCAGGGAATTCTCTGCCTGCCTTTCCCCAGTGCTCTGCAAGCTCTCCAGGACAACAGCAAATCTGGGGCTCTGTGCTTTCTTTCGTTCTGAACAAGTGTTAGTGTTTTCTGCACAAAAGCGATTCTGCGAAGCAATGTGAACACTTCTGCTTCCCAGGCACAGAGAAGGTGCTAGCAGGGAATTCTCTGCCTGCCTTTCCCCAGTGCTCTGCAAGCTCTCCAGGACAACAGCAAATCTGGGGCTCTGTGCTTTCTTTCGTTCTGAACAAGTGTTAGTGTTTTCTGCACAAAAGCGATTCTGCGAAGCAACGTAAACACTTCTGCTTCCCAGGCACAGAGAAGGTGCTAGCAGGGAATTCCCTGCCTGCCTTTCCCCAGTGCTCTGCAAGCTGTCCAGGACAACATAGAATCTGGGGCTCTGTGCTTTCTTTCCTTCTGAACAAGTGTTAGTGTTTTCTGCACAAAAGCGATTCTGCGAAGCAACGTAAACACTTCTGCTTCCCAGGCACAGAGAAGGTGCTAGCAGGGAATTCTCTGCCTGCCTTTCCCCAGTGCTCTGCAAGCTCTCCAGAACAACAGCAAATCTGGGGCTCTGTGCTTTCTTTTGTTCTGAACAACTGTTAGTGTTTTCTGCAGAAAGGCGATTCTGCGAAGCAATGTGAACACTTCTGCTTCCCAGGCACAGAGAAGGTGCTAGCAGGGAATTCTCTGCCTGCCTTTCCCCAGTGCTCTGCAAGCTCTCCAGGACAACAGCAAATCTGGGGCTCTGTGCTTTCTTTCGTTCTGAACAAGTGTTAGTGTTTTCTGCACAAAGGTGAATCTGCGAAGCAATGTGAACACTTCTGCTTCCCAGGCACAGAGAAGGTGCTAGCAGGGAATTCCCTGCCTGCCTTTCCCCAGTGCTCTGCAAGCTCTCCAGGACAACATAAAATCTGGGGCTCTGTGCTTTCTTTCCTTCTGAACAAGTGTTACTGTTTTCTGCACAAAAACGATTCTGCGAAGCAATGTGAACACTCCTGCTTCCCAGGCACAGAGAAGGGGCTAGCAGGGAATTCTCTGCCTGCCTTTCCCCAGTGCTCTGCAAGCTCTCCAGGAGGACATAAAATCTGGGGCTCTGTGCTTTCTTTTGTTCTGAACAAGTGTTAGTGTTTTCTGCACAAAGGCGATTCTGCGAAGTAATGTGAACACTTCTGCTTCCCAGGCACAGAGAAGGTGCTAGCAGGGAATTCTCTGCCTGCCTTTCCCCAGTGCTCTGCAAGCTCTCCAGAACAACAGCAAATCTGGGGCTCTGTGCTTTCTTTTGTTCTGAACAAGTGTTAGTGTTTTCTGCAGAAAAGCGATTCTGCGAAGCAATGTGAACACTTCTGCTTCCCAGGCACAGAGAAGGCGCTAGCAGGGAATTCTCTGCCTGCCTTTCCCCAGTGCTCTGCAAGCTCTCCAGGACAACATAGAAGCTGGGGCTCTGTGCTTTCTTTTGTTCTGAACAAGTGTTAGTGTTTTCTGCACAAAGGTGATTCTGCGAAGCAACGTAAACACTTCTGCTTCCCAGACACAGAGAAGGTGCTAGCAGGGAATTCTCTGCCTGCCTTTCCCCAGTGCTCTGCAAGCTCTCCAGGACAACAGCAAATCTGGGGCTCTGTGCTTTCTTTCGTTCTGAACAAGTGTTAGTGTTTTCTGCACAAAGGTGATTCTGCGAAGCAATGTGAACACTTCTGCTTCCCAGGCACAGAGAAGGTGCTAGCAGGGAATTCTCTGCCTGCCTTTCCCCAGTGCTCTGCAAGCTCTCCAGGACAACATAAAATCTGGGGCTCTGTGCTTTCTTTTGTTCTGAACAAGTGTTAGTGTTTTCTGCACAAAGGCGATTCTGCGAAGCAATGTGAACACTTCTGCTTCCCAGGCACAGAGAAGGTGCTAGCAGGGAATTCTCTGCCTGCCTTTCCCCAGTGCTCTGCAAGCTCTCCAGGACAACAGCAAATCTGGGGCTCTGTGCTTTCTTTCGTTCTGAACAAGTGTTAGTGTTTTCTGCACAAAGGTTATTCTGCGAAGCAATGTGAACACTTCTGCTTCCCAGGCACAGAGAAGGTGCTAGCAGGGAATTCTCTGCCTGCCTTTCCCCAGTGCTCTGCAAGCTCTCCAGGACAACATAAAATCTGGGGCTCTGTGCTTTCTTTTGTTCTGAACAAGTGTTAGTGTTTTCTGCACAAAGGCGATTCTGCGAAGCAATGTGAACATTTCTGCTTCCCAGGCACAGAGAAGGTGCTAGCAGGGAATTCTCTGCCTGCCTTTCCCCAGTGCTCTGCAAGCTCTCCAGGACAACAGCAAATCTGGGGCTCTGTGCTTTCTATTGTTCTGCACAAGTGTTAGTGTTTTCTGCACAAAGGCGATTCTGCGAAGCAACGTAAACACTTCTGCTTCCCAGACACAGAGAAGGTGCTAGCAGGGAATTCTCTGCCTGCCTTTCCCCAGTGCTCTGCAAGCTCTCCAGGACAACAGCAAATCTGGGGCTCTGTGCTTTCTTTCGTTCTGAACAAGTGTTAGTGTTTTCTGCACAAAGGCGATTCTGCGAAGCAATGTGAACACTTCTGCTTCCCAGGCACAGAGAAGGTGCTAGCAGGGAATTCTCTGCCTGCCTTTCCCCAGTGCTCTGCAAGCTCTCCAGGACAACATAGAAGCTGGGGCTCTGTGCTTTCTTTCGTTCTGAACAAGTGTTAGTGTTTTCTGCACAAAAACGATTCTGCGAAGCAATGTGAACACTCCTGCTTCCCAGGCACAGAGAAGGGGCTAGCAGGGAATTCTCTGCCTGCCTTTCCCCAGTGCTCTGCAAGCTCTCCAGGAGGACATAAAATCTGGGGCTCTGTGCTTTCTTTTGTTCTGAACAAGTGTTAGTGTTTTCTGCACAAAGGCGATTCTGCGAAGTAATGTGAACACTTCTGCTTCCCAGGCACAGAGAAGGTGCTAGCAGGGAATTCTCTGCCTGCCTTTCCCCAGTGCTCTGCAAGCTCTCCAGGACAACATAGAATCTGGGGCTCTGTGCTTTATTTCCTTCTGAACAAGTGTTAGTGTTTTCTGCAGAAAAGCGATTCTGCGAAGCAATGTGAACACTTCTGCTTCCCAGGCACAGAGAAGGCGCTAGCAGGGAATTCTCTGCCTGCCTTTCCCCAGTGCTCTGCAAGCTCTCCAGGACAACATAGAAGCTGGGGCTCTGTGCTTTCTTTTGTTCTGAACAAGTGTTAGTGTTTTCTGCACAAAGGTGATTCTGCGAAGCAACGTAAACACTTCTGCTTCCCAGGCACAGAGAAGGTGCTAGCAGGGAATTCTCTGCCTGCCTTTCCCCAGTGCTCTGCAAGCTCTCCAGGACAACATAGAATCTGGGGCTCTGTGCTTTCTTTCGTTCTGAACAAGTGTTAGTGTTTTCTGCACAAAAGCGATTCTGCGAAGCAACGTAAACACTTCTGCTTCCCAGGCACAGAGAAGGTGCTAGCAGGGAATTCTCTGCCTGCCTTTCCCCAGTGCTCTGCAAGCTCTCCAGGACAACAGCAAATCTGGGGCTCTGTGCTTTCTTTCGTTCTGAACAAGTGTTAGTGTTTTCTGCACAAAGGTGATTCTGCGAAGCAATGTGAACACTTCTGCTTCCCAGGCACAGAGAAGGTGCTAGCAGGGAATTCTCTGCCTGCCTTTCCCCAGTGCTCTGCAAGCTCTCCAGGACAACATAAAATCTGGGGCTCTGTGCTTTCTTTTGTTCTGAACAAGTGTTAGTGTTTTCTGCACAAAGGCGATTCTGCGAAGCAATGTGAACACTTCTGCTTCCCAGGCACAGAGAAGGTGCTAGCAGGGAATTCTCTGCCTGCCTTTCCCCAGTGCTCTGCAAGCTCTCCAGGACAACAGCAAATCTGGGGCTCTGTGCTTTCTTTCGTTCTGAACAAGTGTTAGTGTTTTCTGCACAAAGGTGATTCTGCGAAGCAATGTGAACACTTCTGCTTCCCAGGCACAGAGAAGGTGCTAGCAGGGAATTCTCTGCCTGCCTTTCCCCAGTGCTCTGCAAGCTCTCCAGGACAACATAAAATCTGGGGCTCTGTGCTTTCTTTTGTTCTGAACAAGTGTTAGTGTTTTCTGCACAAAGGCGATTCTGCGAAGCAACGTAAACACTTCTGCTTCCCAGACACAGAGAAGGTGCTAGCAGGGAATTCTCTGCCTGCCTTTCCCCAGTGCTCTGCAAGCTCTCCAGGACAACAGCAAATCTGGGGCTCTGTGCTTTCTTTCGTTCTGAACAAGTGTTAGTGTTTTCTGCACAAAGGCGATTCTGCGAAGCAATGTGAACACTTCTGCTTCCCAGGCACAGAGAATGTGCTAGCAGGGAATTCTCTGCCTGCCTTTCCCCAGTGCTCTGCAAGCTCTCCAGGACAACATAGAATCTGGGGCTCTGTGCTTTCTTTTGTTCTGAACAAGTGTTAGTGTTTTCTGCACAAAAGCGATTCTGCGAAGCAATGTGAACACTTCTGCTTCCCAGGCACAGAGAATGTGCTAGCAGGGAATTCTCTGCCTGCCTTTCCCCAGTGCTCTGCAAGCTCTCCAGGACAACATAGAATCTGGGGCTCTGTGCTTTCTTTTGTTCTGAACAAGTGTTAGTGTTTTCTGCACAAAGGCGATTCTGCGAAGCAATGTGAACACTTCTGCTTCCCAGGCACAGAGAAGGTGCTAGCAGGGAATTCTCTGCCTGCCTTTCCCCAGTGCTCTGCAAGCTCTCCAGGACAACATAGAATCTGGGGCTCTGTGCTTTCTATTGTTCTGAACAATTGTTAGTGTTTTCTGCACAAAAGCGATTCTGCGAAGCAATGTGAACACTTCTGCTTCCCAGGCACATAGAAGGTGCTAGCAGGGAATTCCCTGCCTGCCTTTCCCCAGTGCTCTGCAAGCTCTCCAGGACAACATAAAATCTGGGGCTCTGTGCTTTCTTTCCTTCTGAAGAAGTGTTAGTGTTTTCTGCACAAAAGCGTTTCTGCGAAGCAATGTGAACACTCCTGCTTCCCAGGCACAGAGAAGGGGCTAGCAGGGAATTCTCTGCCTGCCTTTCCCCAGTGCTCTGCAAGCTCTCCAGGAGGACATAAAATCTGGGGCTCTGTGCTTTCTTTTGTTCTGAACAAGTGTTAGTGTTTTCTGCACAAAGGCGATTCTGCGAAGTAATGTGAACACTTCTGCTTCCCAGGCACAGAGAAGGTGCTAGCAGGGAATTCTCTGCCTGCCTTTCCCCAGTGCTCTGCAAGCTCTCCAGAACAACAGCAAATCTGGGGCTCTGTGCTTTCTTTTGTTCTGAACAAGTGTTAGTGTTTTCTGCAGAAAAGCGATTCTGCGAAGCAATGTGAACACTTCTGCTTCCCAGGCACAGAGAAGGTGCTAGCAGGGAATTCTCTGCCTGCCTTTCCCCAGTGCTCTGCAAGCTCTCCAGGACAACATAGAAGCTGGGGCTCTGTGCTTTCTTTTGTTCTGAACAAGTGTTAGTGTTTTCTGCACAAAGGTGATTCTGCGAAGCAACGTAAACACTTCTGCTTCCCAGGCACAGAGAAGGTGCTAGCAGGGAATTCTCTGCCTGCCTTTCCCCAGTGCTCTGCAAGCTCTCCAGGACAACAGCAAATCTGGGGCTCTGTGCTTTCTTTCGTTCTGAACAAGTGTTAGTGTTTTCTGCACAAAAGCGATTCTGCGAAGCAACGTAAACACTTCTGCTTCCCAGGCACAGAGAAGGTGCTAGCAGGGAATTCCCTGCCTGCCTTTCCCCAGTGCTCTGCAAGCTGTCCAGGACAACATAGAATCTGGGGCTCTGTGCTTTCTTTCCTTCTGAACAAGTGTTAGTGTTTTCTGCACAAAAGCGATTCTGCGAAGCAACGTAAACACTTCTGCTTCCCAGGCACAGAGAAGGTGCTAGCAGGGAATTCTCTGCCTGCCTTTCCCCAGTGCTCTGCAAGCTCTCCAGGACAACAGCAAATCTGGGGCTCTGTGCTTTCTTTTGTTCTGAACAACTGTTAGTGTTTTCTGCAGAAAGGCGATTCTGCGAAGCAATGTGAACACTTCTGCTTCCCAGGCACAGAGAAGGTGCTAGCAGGGAATTCTCTGCCTGCCTTTCCCCAGTGCTCTGCAAGCTCTCCAGGACAACAGCAAATCTGGGGCTCTGTGCTTTCTTTCGTTCTGAACAAGTGTTAGTGTTTTCTGCACAAAGGTGAATCTGCGAAGCAATGTGAACACTTCTGCTTCCCAGGCACAGAGAAGGTGCTAGCAGGGAATTCCCTGCCTGCCTTTCCCCAGTGCTCTGCAAGCTCTCCAGGACAACATAAAATCTGGGGCTCTGTGCTTTCTTTCCTTCTGAACAAGTGTTACTGTTTTCTGCACAAAAACGATTCTGCGAAGCAATGTGAACACTCCTGCTTCCCAGGCACAGAGAAGGGGCTAGCAGGGAATTCTCTGCCTGCCTTTCCCCAGTGCTCTGCAAGCTCTCCAGGAGGACATAAAATCTGGGGCTCTGTGCTTTCTTTTGTTCTGAACAAGTGTTAGTGTTTTCTGCACAAAGGCGATTCTGCGAAGTAATGTGAACACTTCTGCTTCCCAGGCACAGAGAAGGTGCTAGCAGGGAATTCTCTGCCTGCCTTTCCCCAGTGCTCTGCAAGCTCTCCAGAACAACAGCAAATCTGGGGCTCTGTGCTTTCTTTTGTTCTGAACAAGTGTTAGTGTTTTCTGCAGAAAAGCGATTCTGCGAAGCAATGTGAACACTTCTGCTTCCCAGGCACAGAGAAGGCGCTAGCAGGGAATTCTCTGCCTGCCTTTCCCCAGTGCTCTGCAAGCTCTCCAGGACAACATAGAAGCTGGGGCTCTGTGCTTTCTTTTGTTCTGAACAAGTGTTAGTGTTTTCTGCACAAAGGTGATTCTGCGAAGCAACGTAAACACTTCTGCTTCCCAGGCACAGAGAAGGTGCTAGCAGGGAATTCTCTGCCTGCCTTTCCCCAGTGCTCTGCAAGCTCTCCAGGACAACATAGAATCTGGGGCTCTGTGCTTTCTTTCGTTCTGAACAAGTGTTAGTGTTTTCTGCACAAAAGCGATTCTGCGAAGCAACGTAAACACTTCTGCTTCCCAGGCACAGAGAAGGTGCTAGCAGGGAATTCTCTGCCTGCCTTTCCCCAGTGCTCTGCAAGCTCTCCAGGACAACAGCAAATCTGGGGCTCTGTGCTTTCTTTCGTTCTGAACAAGTGTTAGTGTTTTCTGCACAAAGGTGATTCTGCGAAGCAATGTGAACACTTCTGCTTCCCAGGCACAGAGAAGGTGCTAGCAGGGAATTCTCTGCCTGCCTTTCCCCAGTGCTCTGCAAGCTCTCCAGGACAACATAAAATCTGGGGCTCTGTGCTTTCTTTTGTTCTGAACAAGTGTTAGTGTTTTCTGCACAAAGGCGATTCTGCGAAGCAATGTGAACACTTCTGCTTCCCAGGCACAGAGAAGGTGCTAGCAGGGAATTCTCTGCCTGCCTTTCCCCAGTGCTCTGCAAGCTCTCCAGGACAACAGCAAATCTGGGGCTCTGTGCTTTCTTTCGTTCTGAACAAGTGTTAGTGTTTTCTGCACAAAGGTTATTCTGCGAAGCAATGTGAACACTTCTGCTTCCCAGGCACAGAGAAGGTGCTAGCAGGGAATTCTCTGCCTGCCTTTCCCCAGTGCTCTGCAAGCTCTCCAGGACAACATAAAATCTGGGGCTCTGTGCTTTCTTTTGTTCTGAACAAGTGTTAGTGTTTTCTGCACAAAGGCGATTCTGCGAAGCAATGTGAACATTTCTGCTTCCCAGGCACAGAGAAGGTGCTAGCAGGGAATTCTCTGCCTGCCTTTCCCCAGTGCTCTGCAAGCTCTCCAGGACAACAGCAAATCTGGGGCTCTGTGCTTTCTATTGTTCTGCACAAGTGTTAGTGTTTTCTGCACAAAGGCGATTCTGAGAAGCAACGTAAACACTTCTGCTTCCCAGACACAGAGAAGGTGCTAGCAGGGAATTCTCTGCCTGCCTTTCCCCAGTGCTCTGCAAGCTCTCCAGGACAACAGCAAATCTGGGGCTCTGTGCTTTCTTTCGTTCTGAACAAGTGTTAGTGTTTTCTGCACAAAGGCGATTCTGCGAAGCAATGTGAACACTTCTGCTTCCCAGGCACAGAGAAGGTGCTAGCAGGGAATTCTCTGCCTGCCTTTCCCCAGTGCTCTGCAAGCTCTCCAGGACAACATAGAAGCTGGGGCTCTGTGCTTTCTTTCGTTCTGAACAAGTGTTAGTGTTTTCTGCACAAAAGCGATTCTGCGAAGCAACGTAAACACTTCTGCTTCCCAGGCACAGAGAAGGTGCTAGCAGGGAATTCTCTGCCTGCCTTTCCCCAGTGCTCTGCAAGCTCTCCAGAACAACAGCAAATCTGGGGCTCTGTGCTTTCTTTTGTTCTGAACAAGTGTTAGTGTTTTCTGCACAAAGGCGATTCTGCGAACTAACGTGAACACTTCTGCTTCCCAGGCACAGAGAAGGTGCTAGCAGGGAATTCTCTGCCTGCCTTTCCCCAGTGCTCTGCAAGCTCTCCAGAACAACAGCAAATCTGGGGCTCTGTGCTTTCTTTTGTTCTGAACAAGTGTTAGTGTTTTCTGCAGAAAAGCGATTCTGCGAAGCAATGTGAACACTTCTGCTTCCCAGACACAGAGAAGGTGCTAGCAGGGAATTCTCTGCCTGCCTTTCCCCAGTGCTCTGCAAGCTCTCCAGAACAACAGCAAATCTGGGGCTCTGTGCTTTCTTTCGTTCTGAACAAGTGTTAGTGTTTTCTGCACAAAAGCGATTCTGCGAAGCAACGTAAACACTTCTGCTTCCCAGACACAGAGAAGGTGCTAGTAGGGAATTCTCTGCCTGCCTTTCCCCAGTGCTCTGCAAGCTCTCCAGAACAACAGCAAATCTGGGGCTCTGTGCTTTCTTTTGTTCTGAACAAGTGTTAGTGTTTTCTGCACAAAGGCGATTCTGCGAAGCAATGTGAACACTTCTGCTTCCCAGGCACAGAGAAGGTGCTAGCAGGGAATTCTCTGCCTGCCTTTCCCCAGTGCTCTGCAAGCTCTCCAGGACAACATAAAATCTGGGGCTCTGTGCTTTCTTTTGTTCTGAACAACTGTTAGTGTTTTCTGCAGAAAAGCGATTCTGCGAAGCAATGTGAACACTTCTGCTTCGCAGGCACAGAGAAGGTGCTAGCAGGGAATTCTCTGCCTGCCTTTCCCCAGTGCTCTGCAAGCTCTCCAGGACAACATAGAATCTGGGGCTCTGTGCTTTCTTTTGTTCTGAACAAGTGTTAGTGTTTTCTGCACAAAAACGATTCTGCGAAGCAATGTGAACACTCCTGCTTCCCAGGCACAGAGAAGGGGCTAGCAGGGAATTCTCTGCCTGCCTTTCCCCAGTGCTCTGCAAGCTCTCCAGGAGGACATAAAATCTGGGGCTCTGTGCTTTCTTTTGTTCTGAACAAGTGTTAGTGTTTTCTGCACAAAGGCGATTCTGCGAAGTAATGTGAACACTTCTGCTTCCCAGGCACAGAGAAGGTGCTAGCAGGGAATTCTCTGCCTGCCTTTCCCCAGTGCTCTGCAAGCTCTCCAGAACAACAGCAAATCTGGGGCTCTGTGCTTTCTTTTGTTCTGAACAAGTGTTAGTGTTTTCTGCAGAAAAGCGATTCTGCGAAGCAATGTGAACACTTCTGCTTCCCAGGCACAGAGAAGGCGCTAGCAGGGAATTCTCTGCCTGCCTTTCCCCAGTGCTCTGCAAGCTCTCCAGGACAACATAGAAGCTGGGGCTCTGTGCTTTCTTTTGTTCTGAACAAGTGTTAGTGTTTTCTGCACAAAGGTGATTCTGCGAAGCAACGTAAACACTTCTGCTTCCCAGGCACAGAGAAGGTGCTAGCAGGGAATTCTCTGCCTGCCTTTCCCCAGTGCTCTGCAAGCTCTCCAGGACAACATAGAATCTGGGGCTCTGTGCTTTCTTTCGTTCTGAACAAGTGTTAGTGTTTTCTGCACAAAAGCGATTCTGCGAAGCAACGTAAACACTTCTGCTTCCCAGGCACAGAGAAGGTGCTAGCAGGGAATTCTCTGCCTGCCTTTCCCCAGTGCTCTGCAAGCTCTCCAGGACAACAGCAAATCTGGGGCTCTGTGCTTTCTTTCGTTCTGAACAAGTGTTAGTGTTTTCTGCACAAAGGTGATTCTGCGAAGCAATGTGAACACTTCTGCTTCCCAGGCACAGAGAAGGTGCTAGCAGGGAATTCTCTGCCTGCCTTTCCCCAGTGCTCTGCAAGCTCTCCAGGACAACATAAAATCTGGGGCTCTGTGCTTTCTTTTGTTCTGAACAAGTGTTAGTGTTTTCTGCACAAAGGCGATTCTGCGAAGCAATGTGAACACTTCTGCTTCCCAGGCACAGAGAAGGTGCTAGCAGGGAATTCTCTGCCTGCCTTTCCCCAGTGCTCTGCAAGCTCTCCAGGACAACAGCAAATCTGGGGCTCTGTGCTTTCTTTCGTTCTGAACAAGTGTTAGTGTTTTCTGCACAAAGGTTATTCTGCGAAGCAATGTGAACACTTCTGCTTCCCAGGCACAGAGAAGGTGCTAGCAGGGAATTCTCTGCCTGCCTTTCCCCAGTGCTCTGCAAGCTCTCCAGGACAACATAAAATCTGGGGCTCTGTGCTTTCTTTTGTTCTGAACAAGTGTTAGTGTTTTCTGCACAAAGGCGATTCTGCGAAGCAATGTGAACATTTCTGCTTCCCAGGCACAGAGAAGGTGCTAGCAGGGAATTCTCTGCCTGCCTTTCCCCAGTGCTCTGCAAGCTCTCCAGGACAACAGCAAATCTGGGGCTCTGTGCTTTCTATTGTTCTGCACAAGTGTTAGTGTTTTCTGCACAAAGGCGATTCTGCGAAGCAACGTAAACACTTCTGCTTCCCAGACACAGAGAAGGTGCTAGCAGGGAATTCTCTGCCTGCCTTTCCCCAGTGCTCTGCAAGCTCTCCAGGACAACAGCAAATCTGGGGCTCTGTGCTTTCTTTCGTTCTGAACAAGTGTTAGTGTTTTCTGCACAAAGGCGATTCTGCGAAGCAATGTGAACACTTCTGCTTCCCAGGCACAGAGAAGGTGCTAGCAGGGAATTCTCTGCCTGCCTTTCCCCAGTGCTCTGCAAGCTCTCCAGGACAACATAGAAGCTGGGGCTCTGTGCTTTCTTTCGTTCTGAACAAGTGTTAGTGTTTTCTGCACAAAAGCGATTCTGCGAAGCAACGTAAACACTTCTGCTTCCCAGGCACAGAGAAGGTGCTAGCAGGGAATTCTCTGCCTGCCTTTCCCCAGTGCTCTGCAAGCTCTCCAGGACAAAAGCAAATCTGGGGCTCTGTGCTTTCTTTTGTTCTGAACAAGTGTTAGTGTTTTCTGCACAAAGGCGATTCTGCGAACTAACGTGAACACTTCTGCTTCCCAGGCACAGAGAAGGTGCTAGCAGGGAATTCTCTGCCTGCCTTTCCCCAGTGCTCTGCAAGCTCTCCAGAACAACAGCAAATCTGGGGCTCTGTGCTTTCTTTTGTTCTGAACAAGTGTTAGTGTTTTCTGCAGAAAAGCGATTCTGCGAAGCAATGTGAACACTTCTGCTTCCCAGACACAGAGAAGGTGCTAGCAGGGAATTCTCTGCCTGCCTTTCCCCAGTGCTCTGCAAGCTCTCCAGGACAACAGCAAATCTGGGGCTCTGTGCTTTCTTTCGTTCTGAACAAGTGTTAGTGTTTTCTGCACAAAAGCGATTCTGCGAAGCAACGTAAACACTTCTGCTTCCCAGACACAGAGAAGGTGCTAGTAGGGAATTCTCTGCCTGCCTTTCCCCAGTGCTCTGCAAGCTCTCCAGAACAACAGCAAATCTGGGGCTCTGTGCTTTCTTTTGTTCTGAACAAGTGTTAGTGTTTTCTGCACAAAGGCGATTCTGCGAAGCAATGTGAACACTTCTGCTTCCCAGGCACAGAGAAGGTGCTAGCAGGGAATTCTCTGCCTGCCTTTCCCCAGTGCTCTGCAAGCTCTCCAGGACAACATAAAATCTGGGGCTCTGTGCTTTCTTTTGTTCTGAACAACTGTTAGTGTTTTCTGCAGAAAAGCGATTCTGCGAAGCAATGTGAACACTTCTGCTTCGCAGGCACAGAGAAGGTGCTAGCAGGGAATTCTCTGCCTGCCTTTCCCCAGTGCTCTGCAAGCTCTCCAGGACAACATAGAATCTGGGGCTCTGTGCTTTCTTTTGTTCTGAACAAGTGTTAGTGTTTTCTGCACAAAGGCGATTCTGCGAAGCAATGTAAACACTTCTGCTTCCCAGACACAGAGAAGGTGCTAGCAGGGAATTCTCTGCCTGCCTTTCCCCAGTGCTCTGCAAGCTCTCCAGGACAACATAGAATCTGGGGCTCTGTGCTTTCTTTTGTTCTGAACAAGTGTTAGTGTTTTCTGCACAAAAGCGATTCTGCGAAGCAATGTGAACACTTCTGCTTCCCAGGCACAGAGAAGGTGCTAGCAGGGAATTCCCTGCCTGCCTTTCCCCAGTGCTCTGCAAGCTCTCCAGGACAACATAAAATCTGGGGCTCTGTGCTTTCTTTCCTTCTGAACAAGTGTTAGTGTTTTCTGCACAAAAGCGTTTCTGCGAAGCAATGTGAACACTCCTGCTTCCCAGGCACAGAGAAGGGGCTAGCAGGGAATTCTCTGCCTGCCTTTCCCCAGTGCTCTGCAAGCTCTCCAGGAGGACATAAAATCTGGGGCTCTGTGCTTTCTTTTGCTCTGAACAAGTGTTAGTGTTTTCTGCACAAAGGCGATTCTGCGAAGTAATGTGAACACTTCTGCTTCCCAGGCACAGAGAAGGTGCTAGCAGGGAATTCTCTGCCTGCCTTTCCCCAGTGCTCTGCAAGCTCTCCAGAACAACAGCAAATCTGGGGCTCTGTGCTTTCTTTTGTTCTGAACAAGTGTTAGTGTTTTCTGCAGAAAAGCGATTCTGCGAAGCAATGTGAACACTTCTGCTTCCCAGGCACAGAGAAGGTGCTAGCAGGGAATTCTCTGCCTGCCTTTCCCCAGTGCTCTGCAAGCTCTCCAGGACAACATAGAAGCTGGGGCTCTGTGCTTTCTTTTGTTCTGAACAAGTGTTAGTGTTTTCTGCACAAAGGTGATTCTGCGAAGCAATGTGAACATTTCTGCTTCCCAGGCACAGAGAAGGTGCTAGCAGGGAATTCTCTGCCTGCCTTTCCCCAGTGCTCTGCAAGCTCTCCAGAACAACAGCAAATCTGGGGCTCTGTGCTTTCTTTTGTTCTGAACAAGTGTTAGTGTTTTCTGCACAAAGGCGATTCTGCGAACTAATGTGAACACTTCTGCTTCCCAGGCACAGAGAAGGTGCTAGCAGGGAATTCTCTGCCTGCCTTTCCCCAGTGCTCTGCAAGCTCTCCAGGACAACAGCAAATCTGGGGCTCTGTGCTTTCTTTTGTTCTGAACAAGTGTTAGTGTTTTCTGCAGAAAAGCGATTCTGCGAAGCAACGTAAACACTTCTGCTTCCCAGGCACAGAGAATGTGCTAGCAGGGAATTCTCTGCCTGCCTTTCCCCAGTGCTCTGCAAGCTCTCCAGGACAACATAGAATCTGGGGCTCTGTGCTTTCTTTTGTTCTGAACAAGTGTTAGTGTTTTCTGCACAAAAGCGATTCTGTGAAGCAACGTAAACACTTCTGCTTCCCAGGCACAGAGAAGGTGCTAGCAGGGAATTCTCTGCCTGCCTTTCCCCAGTGCTCTGCAAGCTCTCCAGAACAACAGCAAATCTGGGGCTCTGTGCTTTCTTTCGTTCTGAACAAGTGTTAGTGTTTTCTGCAGAAAAGCGATTCTGCGAAGCAATGTGAACACTTCTGCTTCCCAGGCACAGAGAAGGGGCTAGCAGGGAATTCTCTGCCTGCCTTTCCCCAGTGCTCTGCAAGCTCTCCAGGACAACATAGAAGCTGGGGCTCTGTGCTTTCTTTCGTTCTGAACAAGTGTTACTGTTTTCTGCACAAAAGCGATTCTGCGAAGCAATGTGAACACTTCTGCTTCCCAGGCACAGAGAAGGTGCTAGCAGGGAATTCTCTGCCTGCCTTTCCCCAGTGCTCTGCAAGCTCTCCAGGACAACATAGAATCTGGGGCTCTGTGCTTTCTTTTGTTCTGAACAAGTGTTAGTGTTTTCTGCACAAAAGCGATTCTGCGAAGCAATGTGAACACTTCTGCTTCCCAGGCACAGAGAAGGTGCTAGCAGGGAATTCTCTGCCTGCCTTTCCCCAGTGCTCTGCAAGCTCTCCAGAACAACAGCAAATCTGGGGCTCTGTGCTTTCTTTCGTTCTGAACAAGTGTTAGTGTTTTCTGCACAAAAGCGATTCTGCGAAGCAACGTAAACACTTCTGCTTCCCAGGCACAGAGAAGGTGCTAGCAGGGAATTCTCTGCCTGCCTTTCCCCAGTGCTCTGCAAGCTCTCCAGGACAACATAGAAGCTGGGGCTCTGTGCTTTCTTTTGTTCTGAACAAGTGTTAGTGTTTTCTGCACAAAGGCGATTCTGCGAAGCAACGTAAACACTTCTGCTTCCCAGGCACAGAGAAGGTGCTAGCAGGGAATTCTCTGCCTGCCTTTCCCCAGTGCTCTGCAAGCTCTCCAGGACAACAGCAAATCTGGGGCTCTGTGCTTTCTTTCGTTCTGAACAAGTGTTAGTGTTTTCTGCACAAAGGCGATTCTGCGAAGCAATGTGAACACTTCTGCTTCCCAGGCACAGAGAAGGTGCTAGCAGGGAATTCTCTGCCTGCCTTTCCCCAGTGCTCTGCAAGCTCTCCAGGACAACAGCAAATCTGGGGCTCTGTGCTTTCTTTTGTTCTGAACAAGTGTTAGTGTTTTCTGCACAAAGGCGATTCTGCGAACTAATGTGAACACTTCTGCTTCCCAGACACAGAGAAGGTGCTAGCAGGGAATTCTCTGCCTGCCTTTCCCCAGTGCTCTGCAAGCTCTCCAGAACAACAGCAAATCTGGGGCTCTGTGCTTTCTTTTGTTCTGAACAAGTGTTAGTGTTTTCTGCAGAAAAGCGATTCTGCGAAGCAATGTGAACACTTCTGCTTCCCAGGCACAGAGAAGGTGCTAGCAGGGAATTCTCTGCCTGCCTTTCCCCAGTGCTCTGCAAGCTCTCCAGGACAACAGCAAATCTGGGGCTCTGTGCTTTCTTTCGTTCTGAACAAGTGTTAGTGTTTTCTGCACAAAAGCGATTCTGCGAAGCAACGTAAACACTTCTGCTTCCCAGACACAGAGAAGGTGCTAGCAGGGAATTCTCTGCCTGCCTTTCCCCAGTGCTCTGCAAGCTCTCCAGGACAACATAGAATCTGGGGCTCTGTGCTTTCTTTTGTTCTGAACAAGTGTTAGTGTTTTCTGCACAAAGGCGATTCTGCGAAGCAATGTGAACACTTCTGCTTCCCAGGCACAGAGAAGGTGCTAGCAGGGAATTCTCTGCCTGCCTTTCCCCAGTGCTCTGCAAGCTCTCCAGAACAACAGCAAATCTGGGGCTCTGTGCTTTCTTTTGTTCTGAACAACTGTTAGTGTTTTCTGCAGAAAAGCGATTCTGCGAAGCAATGTGAACACTTCTGCTTCCCAGGCACAGAGAAGGCGCTAGCAGGGAATTCTCTGCCTGCCTTTCCCCAGTGCTCTGCAAGCTCTCCAGGACAACATAGAAGCTGGGGCTCTGTGCTTTCTTTTGTTCTGAACAAGTGTTAGTGTTTTCTGCACAAAGGTGATTCTGCGAAGCAACGTAAACACTTCTGCTTCCCAGGCACAGAGAAGGTGCTAGCAGGGAATTCTCTGCCTGCCTTTCCCCAGTGCTCTGCAAGCTCTCCAGGACAACATAGAATCTGGGGCTCTGTGCTTTCTTTCGTTCTGAACAAGTGTTAGTGTTTTCTGCACAAAAGCGATTCTGCGAAGCAACGTAAACACTTCTGCTTCCCAGGCACAGAGAAGGTGCTAGCAGGGAATTCTCTGCCTGCCTTTCCCCAGTGCTCTGCAAGCTCTCCAGGACAACAGCAAATCTGGGGCTCTGTGCTTTCTTTCGTTCTGAACAAGTGTTAGTGTTTTCTGCACAAAGGTGATTCTGCGAAGCAATGTGAACACTTCTGCTTCCCAGGCACAGAGAAGGTGCTAGCAGGGAATTCTCTGCCTGCCTTTCCCCAGTGCTCTGCAAGCTCTCCAGGACAACATAAAATCTGGGGCTCTGTGCTTTCTTTTGTTCTGAACAAGTGTTAGTGTTTTCTGCACAAAGGCGATTCTGCGAAGCAATGTGAACACTTCTGCTTCCCAGGCACAGAGAAGGTGCTAGCAGGGAATTCTCTGCCTGCCTTTCCCCAGTGCTCTGCAAGCTCTCCAGGACAACAGCAAATCTGGGGCTCTGTGCTTTCTTTCGTTCTGAACAAGTGTTAGTGTTTTCTGCACAAAGGTTATTCTGCGAAGCAATGTGAACACTTCTGCTTCCCAGGCACAGAGAAGGTGCTAGCAGGGAATTCTCTGCCTGCCTTTCCCCAGTGCTCTGCAAGCTCTCCAGGACAACATAAAATCTGGGGCTCTGTGCTTTCTTTTGTTCTGAACAAGTGTTAGTGTTTTCTGCACAAAGGCGATTCTGCGAAGCAATGTGAACATTTCTGCTTCCCAGGCACAGAGAAGGTGCTAGCAGGGAATTCTCTGCCTGCCTTTCCCCAGTGCTCTGCAAGCTCTCCAGGACAACAGCAAATCTGGGGCTCTGTGCTTTCTATTGTTCTGCACAAGTGTTAGTGTTTTCTGCACAAAGGCGATTCTGCGAAGCAACGTAAACACTTCTGCTTCCCAGACACAGAGAAGGTGCTAGCAGGGAATTCTCTGCCTGCCTTTCCCCAGTGCTCTGCAAGCTCTCCAGGACAACAGCAAATCTGGGGCTCTGTGCTTTCTTTCGTTCTGAACAAGTGTTAGTGTTTTCTGCACAAAGGCGATTCTGCGAAGCAATGTGAACACTTCTGCTTCCCAGGCACAGAGAAGGTGCTAGCAGGGAATTCTCTGCCTGCCTTTCCCCAGTGCTCTGCAAGCTCTCCAGGACAACATAGAAGCTGGGGCTCTGTGCTTTCTTTCGTTCTGAACAAGTGTTAGTGTTTTCTGCACAAAAGCGATTCTGCGAAGCAACGTAAACACTTCTGCTTCCCAGGCACAGAGAAGGTGCTAGCAGGGAATTCTCTGCCTGCCTTTCCCCAGTGCTCTGCAAGCTCTCCAGGACAACAGCAAATCTGGGGCTCTGTGCTTTCTTTTGTTCTGAACAAGTGTTAGTGTTTTCTGCACAAAGGCGATTCTGCGAACTAACGTGAACACTTCTGCTTCCCAGGCACAGAGAAGGTGCTAGCAGGGAATTCTCTGCCTGCCTTTCCCCAGTGCTCTGCAAGCTCTCCAGAACAACAGCAAATCTGGGGCTCTGTGCTTTCTTTTGTTCTG
Source organism: Strix aluco (assembly GCF_031877795.1). Taxonomy (NCBI): domain Eukaryota; kingdom Metazoa; phylum Chordata; class Aves; order Strigiformes; family Strigidae; genus Strix; species Strix aluco. The sequence continues at coordinate 18,069,047 of NC_133947.1, forward strand.
AACAAGTGTTAGTGTTTTCTGCAGAAAAGCGATTCTGCGAAGCAATGTGAACACTTCTGCTTCCCAGACACAGAGAAGGTGCTAGCAGGGAATTCTCTGCCTGCCTTTCCCCAGTGCTCTGCAAGCTCTCCAGGACAACAGCAAATCTGGGGCTCTGTGCTTTCTTTCGTTCTGAACAAGTGTTAGTGTTTTCTGCACAAAAGCGATTCTGCGAAGCAACGTAAACACTTCTGCTTCCCAGACACAGAGAAGGTGCTAGTAGGGAATTCTCTGCCTGCCTTTCCCCAGTGCTCTGCAAGCTCTCCAGAACAACAGCAAATCTGGGGCTCTGTGCTTTCTTTTGTTCTGAACAAGTGTTAGTGTTTTCTGCACAAAGGCGATTCTGCGAAGCAATGTGAACACTTCTGCTTCCCAGGCACAGAGAAGGTGCTAGCAGGGAATTCTCTGCCTGCCTTTCCCCAGTGCTCTGCAAGCTCTCCAGGACAACATAAAATCTGGGGCTCTGTGCTTTCTTTTGTTCTGAACAACTGTTAGTGTTTTCTGCAGAAAAGCGATTCTGCGAAGCAATGTGAACACTTCTGCTTCGCAGGCACAGAGAAGGTGCTAGCAGGGAATTCTCTGCCTGCCTTTCCCCAGTGCTCTGCAAGCTCTCCAGGACAACATAGAATCTGGGGCTCTGTGCTTTCTTTTGTTCTGAACAAGTGTTAGTGTTTTCTGCACAAAGGCGATTCTGCGAAGCAATGTAAACACTTCTGCTTCCCAGACACAGAGAAGGTGCTAGCAGGGAATTCTCTGCCTGCCTTTCCCCAGTGCTCTGCAAGCTCTCCAGGACAACATAGAATCTGGGGCTCTGTGCTTTCTTTTGTTCTGAACAAGTGTTAGTGTTTTCTGCACAAAAGCGATTCTGCGAAGCAATGTGAACACTTCTGCTTCCCAGGCACAGAGAAGGTGCTAGCAGGGAATTCTCTGCCTGCCTTTCCCCAGTGCTCTGCAAGCTCTCCAGGACAACATAAAATCTGGGGCTCTGTGCTTTCTTTCCTTCTGAACAAGTGTTAGTGTTTTCTGCACAAAAGCGTTTCTGCGAAGCAATGTGAACACTCCTGCTTCCCAGGCACAGAGAAGGGGCTAGCAGGGAATTCTCTGCCTGCCTTTCCCCAGTGCTCTGCAAGCTCTCCAGGAGGACATAAAATCTGGGGCTCTGTGCTTTCTTTTGCTCTGAACAAGTGTTAGTGTTTTCTGCACAAAGGCGATTCTGCGAAGTAATGTGAACACTTCTGCTTCCCAGGCACAGAGAAGGTGCTAGCAGGGAATTCTCTGCCTGCCTTTCCCCAGTGCTCTGCAAGCTCTCCAGAACAACAGCAAATCTGGGGCTCTGTGCTTTCTTTTGTTCTGAACAAGTGTTAGTGTTTTCTGCAGAAAAGCGATTCTGCGAAGCAATGTGAACACTTCTGCTTCCCAGGCACAGAGAAGGTGCTAGCAGGGAATTCTCTGCCTGCCTTTCCCCAGTGCTCTGCAAGCTCTCCAGGACAACATAGAAGCTGGGGCTCTGTGCTTTCTTTTGTTCTGAACAAGTGTTAGTGTTTTCTGCACAAAGGTGATTCTGCGAAGCAATGTGAACATTTCTGCTTCCCAGGCACAGAGAAGGTGCTAGCAGGGAATTCTCTGCCTGCCTTTCCCCAGTGCTCTGCAAGCTCTCCAGAACAACAGCAAATCTGGGGCTCTGTGCTTTCTTTTGTTCTGAACAAGTGTTAGTGTTTTCTGCACAAAGGCGATTCTGCGAACTAATGTGAACACTTCTGCTTCCCAGGCACAGAGAAGGTGCTAGCAGGGAATTCTCTGCCTGCCTTTCCCCAGTGCTCTGCAAGCTCTCCAGGACAACAGCAAATCTGGGGCTCTGTGCTTTCTTTTGTTCTGAACAAGTGTTAGTGTTTTCTGCAGAAAAGCGATTCTGCGAAGCAACGTAAACACTTCTGCTTCCCAGGCACAGAGAATGTGCTAGCAGGGAATTCTCTGCCTGCCTTTCCCCAGTGCTCTGCAAGCTCTCCAGGACAACATAGAATCTGGGGCTCTGTGCTTTCTTTTGTTCTGAACAAGTGTTAGTGTTTTCTGCACAAAAGCGATTCTGTGAAGCAACGTAAACACTTCTGCTTCCCAGGCACAGAGAAGGTGCTAGCAGGGAATTCTCTGCCTGCCTTTCCCCAGTGCTCTGCAAGCTCTCCAGAACAACAGCAAATCTGGGGCTCTGTGCTTTCTTTCGTTCTGAACAAGTGTTAGTGTTTTCTGCAGAAAAGCGATTCTGCGAAGCAATGTGAACACTTCTGCTTCCCAGGCACAGAGAAGGGGCTAGCAGGGAATTCTCTGCCTGCCTTTCCCCAGTGCTCTGCAAGCTCTCCAGGACAACATAGAAGCTGGGGCTCTGTGCTTTCTTTCGTTCTGAACAAGTGTTACTGTTTTCTGCACAAAAGCGATTCTGCGAAGCAATGTGAACACTTCTGCTTCCCAGGCACAGAGAAGGTGCTAGCAGGGAATTCTCTGCCTGCCTTTCCCCAGTGCTCTGCAAGCTCTCCAGGACAACATAGAATCTGGGGCTCTGTGCTTTCTTTTGTTCTGAACAAGTGTTAGTGTTTTCTGCACAAAAGCGATTCTGCGAAGCAATGTGAACACTTCTGCTTCCCAGGCACAGAGAAGGTGCTAGCAGGGAATTCTCTGCCTGCCTTTCCCCAGTGCTCTGCAAGCTCTCCAGAACAACAGCAAATCTGGGGCTCTGTGCTTTCTTTCGTTCTGAACAAGTGTTAGTGTTTTCTGCACAAAAGCGATTCTGCGAAGCAACGTAAACACTTCTGCTTCCCAGGCACAGAGAAGGTGCTAGCAGGGAATTCTCTGCCTGCCTTTCCCCAGTGCTCTGCAAGCTCTCCAGGACAACATAGAAGCTGGGGCTCTGTGCTTTCTTTTGTTCTGAACAAGTGTTAGTGTTTTCTGCACAAAGGCGATTCTGCGAAGCAACGTAAACACTTCTGCTTCCCAGGCACAGAGAAGGTGCTAGCAGGGAATTCTCTGCCTGCCTTTCCCCAGTGCTCTGCAAGCTCTCCAGGACAACAGCAAATCTGGGGCTCTGTGCTTTCTTTCGTTCTGAACAAGTGTTAGTGTTTTCTGCACAAAGGCGATTCTGCGAAGCAATGTGAACACTTCTGCTTCCCAGGCACAGAGAAGGTGCTAGCAGGGAATTCTCTGCCTGCCTTTCCCCAGTGCTCTGCAAGCTCTCCAGGACAACAGCAAATCTGGGGCTCTGTGCTTTCTTTTGTTCTGAACAAGTGTTAGTGTTTTCTGCACAAAGGCGATTCTGCGAACTAATGTGAACACTTCTGCTTCCCAGACACAGAGAAGGTGCTAGCAGGGAATTCTCTGCCTGCCTTTCCCCAGTGCTCTGCAAGCTCTCCAGAACAACAGCAAATCTGGGGCTCTGTGCTTTCTTTTGTTCTGAACAAGTGTTAGTGTTTTCTGCAGAAAAGCGATTCTGCGAAGCAATGTGAACACTTCTGCTTCCCAGGCACAGAGAAGGTGCTAGCAGGGAATTCTCTGCCTGCCTTTCCCCAGTGCTCTGCAAGCTCTCCAGGACAACAGCAAATCTGGGGCTCTGTGCTTTCTTTCGTTCTGAACAAGTGTTAGTGTTTTCTGCACAAAAGCGATTCTGCGAAGCAACGTAAACACTTCTGCTTCCCAGACACAGAGAAGGTGCTAGCAGGGAATTCTCTGCCTGCCTTTCCCCAGTGCTCTGCAAGCTCTCCAGGACAACATAGAATCTGGGGCTCTGTGCTTTCTTTTGTTCTGAACAAGTGTTAGTGTTTTCTGCACAAAGGCGATTCTGCGAAGCAATGTGAACACTTCTGCTTCCCAGGCACAGAGAAGGTGCTAGCAGGGAATTCTCTGCCTGCCTTTCCCCAGTGCTCTGCAAGCTCTCCAGGACAACATAAAATCTGGGGCTCTGTGCTTTCTTTTGTTCTGAACAACTGTTAGTGTTTTCTGCAGAAAAGCGATTCTGCGAAGCAATGTGAACACTTCTGCTTCCCAGGCACAGAGAAGGTGCTAGCAGGGAATTCTCTGCCTGCCTTTCCCCAGTGCTCTGCAAGCTCTCCAGAACAACAGCAAATCTGGGGCTCTGTGCTTTCTTTTGTTCTGAACAAGTGTTAGTGTTTTCTGCAGAAAAGCGATTCTGCGAAGCAATGTGAACACTTCTGCTTCCCAGACACAGAGAAGGTGCTAGCAGGGAATTCTCTGCCTGCCTTTCCCCAGTGCTCTGCAAGCTCTCCAGGACAACAGCAAATCTGGGGCTCTGTGCTTTCTTTCGTTCTGAACAAGTGTTAGTGTTTTCTGCACAAAAGCGATTCTGCGAAGCAATGTGAACACTTCTGCTTCCCAGGCACAGAGAAGGTGCTAGCAGGGAATTCTCTGCCTGCCTTTCCCCAGTGCTCTGCAAGCTCTCCAGGACAACATAGAATCTGGGGCTCTGTGCTTTCTTTCGTTCTGAACAAGTGTTACTGTTTTCTGCACAAAAGCGATTCTGCGAAGCAACGTAAACACTTCTGCTTCCCAGGCACAGAGAAGGTGCTAGCAGGGAATTCTCTGCCTGTCTTTCCCCAGTGCTCTGCAAGCTCTCCAGAACAACAGCAAATCTGGGGCTCTGTGCTTTCTTTCGTTCTGAACAAGTGTTAGTGTTTTCTGCAGAAAAGCGATTCTGCGAAGCAATGTGAACACTTCTGCTTCCCAGGCACAGAGAAGGGGCTAGCAGGGAATTCTCTGCCTGCCTTTCCCCAGTGCTCTGCAAGCTCTCCAGGACAACAGCAAATCTGGGGCTCTGTGCTTTCTTTTGTTCTGAACAAGTGTTAGTGCTTTCTGCACAAAAGCGATTCTGCGAAGCAATGTGAACACTTCTGCTTCCCAGGCACAGAGAAGGTGCTAGCAGGGAATTCTCTGCCTGCCTTTCCCCAGTGCTCTGCAAGCTCTCCAGGACAACATAGAACCTGGGGCTCTGTGCTTTCTTTTGTTCTGAACAAGTGTTAGTGTTTTCTGCACAAAGGCGATTCTGCGAAGCAATGTGAACACTTCTGCTTCCCAGGCACAGAGAAGGTGCTAGCAGGGAATTCTCTGCCTGCCTTTCCCCAGTGCTCTGCAAGCTCTCCAGGACAACATAGAATCTGGGGCTCTGTGCTTTCTTTTGTTCTGAACAATTGTTAGTTTTTTATCTGCACAAAAGCGATTCTGCGAAGCAATGTGAACACTTCTGCTTCCCAGGCACAGAGAAGGTGCTAGCAGGGAATTCTCTGCCTGCCTTTCCCCAGTGCTCTGCAAGCTCTCCAGGACAACATAGAATCTGGGGCTCTGTGCTTTCTTTTGTTCTGAACAAGTGTTAGTGTTTTCTGCACAAAGGCGATTCTGCGAAGCAACGTGAACACTTCTGCTTCCCAGGCACAGAGAAGGTGCTAGCAGGGAATTCTCTGCCTGCCTTTCCCCAGTGCTCTGCAAGCTCTCCAGGACAACATAGAATCTGGGGCTCTGTGCTTTCTTTCGTTCTGAACAAGTGTTAGTGTTTTCTGCACAAAGGCGATTCTGCGAAGTAATGTGAACACTTCTGCTTCCCAGGCACAGAGAAGGGGCTAGCAGGGAATTCTCTGCCTGCCTTTCCCCAGTGCTCTGCAAGCTCTCCAGAACAACAGCAAATCTGGGGCTCTGTGCTTTCTTTTGTTCTGAACAAGTGTTAGTGTTTTCTGCACAAAGGTGATTCTGCGAAGCAATGTGAACACTTCTGCTTCCCAGGCACAGAGAAGGTGCTAGCAGGGAATTCTCTGCCTGCCTTTCCCCAGTGCTCTGCAAGCTCTCCAGGACAACATAAAATCTGGGGCTCTGTGCTTTCTTTTGTTCTGAACAACTGTTAGTGTTTTCTGCAGAAAAGCGATTCTGCGAAGCAATGTGAACACTTCTGCTTCCCAGGCACAGAGAAGGTGCTAGCAGGGAATTCTCTGCCTGCCTTTCCCCAGTGCTCTGCAAGCT